>NW_027362761.1:1059740781-1061041891 GCF_046119375.1 Phyllobates terribilis
CAGTAGAGATTTTTGCTGCTTACCAGTAGGTGTAGCCATTACAGGAGTAACGGGAATCCTCCCAAACTAAGAGATCAGTCTTGTGCCACTGTTTGGGCAAATATGGTGCCAAAGGTTCATTACACCCCTTGAGGCCAAAGACAGGGTTTGTAAAAAATCTTACTAATAGACATAACTCTTTAGGCAAAAACAAAAAAAGGCCCAGTAAGGAGTGTAGTTGCTTTAGGTTGGACCGAAGGAAAACCCTTGATCATATCCAAAGTTTTCCCGACGTTAAGAGATAAACTCTATTTTGATAGAGCCAATCTCTATATTCAATGCCAAAGAGGGACATACAGTAATGGTCAAAAAACCTCCAACAAACGTTAACACTGTCTGCTATCCCTAGGAGCTACAAAAACAAAATCATCCAAATAATATATAATCGGATGGGCACCTGTCTCCCGCTTAATGACCTATTCTAAAAAGGTGTTCAATAACTTAAGTAACGACAAAAAATTGAGCACTCCATAGGGAGGCACGTCTCATAATAGAATAAATTCTTAAATTGGCAACCCAGCAAATGCAGACAGTCGGGGTGAACTGGGAGAGTCCAGAATGACTTAGCCCTAAGGGCTCTCTAGTCAGTTTGCTATAACAGGACTGTAGTCCAGCAGGAGATCCAGTGTCTACTATCTGAAAAGGGAGCATTTTTTGTGAGACATTAGCTTTATGAGATGCAACTGTGGCGCCCTGCTGCGCATTTGTGCCACAGATCCCAGAGGGGTGCATGGACGGATTCCTCCTCAAGAGGCCCTCATAGCATTCACACACCTCCACCTTCTACCTCCGACCAGCAGAGGGAGCCTGTTAGGGATATAAAAAGGGAAGGTGGAGCTAGGCAGCTAAGTCTACAGAGAGTCTAGTCTGGAATCTACAGCCTGGAGTATGCAGCCAGTCTTCTGCAGCCAGAGAGATTGTTAGGTCAGTACGGACTCAGTGAGCTCAGTTAGTGAGCCTAGGGCGTGCCGACGCCAAAAGAGCAGTCTACTGCCATTGTGAAGCCTAGTGAGGGCCCCGAGCGTGGCCGAAGGCAAGTGGAGTAAGCGAGCTACATAGGGGGCAGAGGAGCTTAGACAGCTCACCCCAAGACCATATACCGGACACCGGGTCCACGTCTGCAGGGATCTCTACGCCAAGCAGAAACAACCAGGACCCCTGGCAAACTACATGTCCCAGGAGCACCAAAAGCTGACTGTTATACCAGGGTCAGGAGTCACGGAGGCCCAAGAGACCGGGGAGTGTGATCTCCAACAGAAGGCCCTACCACCAGGTCAGCAGGTGCAAGACAGAGACCAAGTTAGACCTAGCTCCAGGCAGTTCATAAACTTATCAGGAAAAGGCAAGAAACAGGAGGCCCCACACCCGCTCACTGGGGAGAGTCCTGATATGCACCCTTCACCCTACAGTGCCCTGGATCGTGCCTGAAACACCACCAGTAAAGGTACTGAAGTGAACTCCAGTGTGCGTGCCTATTCTTCTATCCTTCCTCCGACCTGGCTGGGTCCCCTCTGTCCTGCATCCCCTCACCTACGCTGCCCTGAGGCCCTGCTCCACCTGTGGGGAGCCGCACCAACTAAGCTGCCTGAACACCGGCCTCAGAGGATTGTCGCAGCGCTGGTGATCCTCACCAGACACCACGGGTGGCGTCACGAACAATTTCCCCTTTCCCATGCACCTTTCCCCCATTCCTTGCTTTTAAGAGTGACCCCAGGGTACGGGCCCGGGAGCCGGCCACCGCGACATCCCCCAGAACTAACAGCAAGGCCCGGGCACCGAGTAGTCGTCCCCCATCCCCTGGGCGCGTCATGTCTTCCTCGTGTCACGAACAGGATTCCGTGCCCGCTGCAATGACGGAGTGTTGTGCCCGTTGTCACCAGGTACTGTGCGCCTTTAATCAAAAACTGTGTATTTAACTGTGGCAAAGATTGCCGCCATTGTTGTGCCGCCGAGCGGGAAGAAGGGCGTAATCGCGGGAAACTGAGAGGCATACCTGCTGAAGCGCACGAAGCTCCGGACACACCCCACACCTCGACGTCAAACCAGGAAGCACCAGGTCCTGGAAGGAGCCCCGGTGAGCGCTCTGACGTAGGACGCAAGCGACGCAAGGTCCTGAAGAAGACCGTCACCTGCGGAGCTGCGGCCTACTGGAAGAAAAGAAAAGAAGGTAGGCCACGGTTCGCTAGGGGGGCGCCAGAATGTCCGAAGAACAGCACAACGCCGGAGTACCGGTTAACCGCCCTGATGTTCAACCCGCGCTCGGCGCCGAGCAGGCCGAAGCAGCCGCTCCACCAGCAGGGCTTGTAACCCCTGTCATACCCATGGCCCTACCGTACATCCCTGAAGCAAAGTGGCTCCCCCAGTACAGCGGCAAACCTGAAAACCTGTCTGGATTCAAAAGGAAAATATGCGGTATACTGGACATGTACTCTATGACAGGCAAGCAAAGAGCCGCTGTTGTATTGGGACAATTGACTGGTGCTGCGGAGCGAGAAGTAGAAACCTGGTCGGCCACAGACCAGGAGTCAGTGTCCGCAATTTTTAACCCTAGAACGCATGACCATAAAAATCTACACTTTCACATACCTGGGGCCTTTTAGGCCCGTGTGCAAATAACATGGAATAACTCAAACAAAAATAATTTTCAAAGTTTATTTGAAAATTGCAAAGTAAGGATGCATTCCCACTAGCGCTGGTGTCTGCCAGGAGGAGATCTGTAATGGATCTGACCTCCTGGTGACTCCAGCTAAGGCTGGCGGAATCCCGGCATTATAAACAATATAGGTATTGAGGGCTGACACATCTAGCATATTATAAAAAAGAACTACAGGCCAACATTTTGTCTGCCTCTTGCACGTTTACTCTCCAATCATTTTGTCCATCTTGTCCACTCCTCCTTTGGTTTTATTATAATGCAAGATGATTTCGGGTTTCTGTTTCCTGTTATTGGTGTCTATACTTCCATCATGGTGCATTGTACTCAGTAATATCACAAATTTTTCTTTCTTAGCTTTATAAGACACCATTGTCGCTTGATTGCAGAAACCAAATACACTATCATAAAGTTGTCGATGTTGATTGTGCTTCATGATTGGAGGAATTTCTCTGCGGTTTTGCTTCATTGTACCAACAAGTGTAAGTTGTTTCTGAAGCAAAAAATTGCCCAGTTCAAGATTGGTGAAGTAGTTGTCCATTGTTATATTTTTTCCAGAATGGAAAATTGGTTTCGCAAGTGTTTTTACTACGTCAGAACATAGGTCTTTCTGGACTGGAGCGTCAACATCTTTGCCACAGTAAATCAGACCATTCATTCCATAATAGCTTGTAGAATCAGACATCCAGAAAATTTTAATACCATATTTAGCAGGTTTGCTGGGCATATACTGAATGAAATTGCAACGTCCCCTAAATGCAAGAAGTTGCTCATCCACTGTCACATTGTCACTAGAATGGTAATGCTTAGTACAGTTCTTGATAAAAAGATTCCAGATGTAGCTAATGGGGGGCTAATTTATCTGTTTCCAACCTGACAGGATGAGTTCTCTTGTCATCAAAACGAAGGCTTCTCCGAATATCCTCAAATCTATTGACTGACATTGTTGCTTTGTAATGTGGATCTGAAAAAGGGTTCATAAAAAGTTCTCTGATAGGAACATTGTATGATTTTGTACTCCCTGCCAGAAGAATAAGGCCAATATAAGCATACAGTTCCTCTTTTGTTATATTTTTCCATGTTTTTTTTCTTCCTGAAGCGATACGTTTTCCTTCTAAGTTAGTACACAAAACTACCTCATCTACAATATCATCTGAAAAAATTTACAGAACATATCTCTTTTGGACAAGAATTGTGGAATTCCTACAGTTCCTTGAGCAACTCTTACAATATTATGTGATGGGGTTCGTCCAAGAACCTCAGCAGTACTGTTCCAAAAAACATTAGTTTTGGATGTTCTATTTGTACGTTCTGCTGGATCCATTACTTCTTCATCATCTGAAGAATCACTGGACGATGAAGTAGAGACATTAGCTGGTGGCATGTACTCGACATCAGACAAAGAAAGTTCACTATCTTCATCACTATCAAAAAGTATTGCTTCGATTTCTTGGTCAGTCAAACCCCTGGATGTAGACTGTGCCATTGTAACCTTAGAAGTCAGTAAACTAAAATGAAAAAAAAAAAAAAGATTACAATCAGGGTTGTACACTCTTTGTTAGTGTTTGTGCTAAGGGTAAAGTGCAGCCCCCCTCCTCTCACCTTCAGCAGGTCACCACTTTCTTTTAGGTGCAGTAGAAGCTTTTGGATTTTTGGAACTCAGAAAGTTTCTTTTTCAAGAAACAAGAAAGCTGACTCCTTCCTCCAAAGTCTCTTCAGCAAGTAGCACACAATGAACAGTGTTCAGGACCTATGATGATGTCAGAGATGCATGATGTTGTGAGGAAGCCTCCTTCCCAGGATCACATGACCATGTAGTCAGGCAGAATTCACACTCTTCATAGCAACAGCAGAGTCATAAAGACTGAGTCAAAGTCTTCGCCAGCAACAGTGAAGACAAAAAGACTTAGGATCACATTTAAACCTAGTACGGGCCTAAAAGGCCCCAGGTATGTGAATATTGGGTATTCACAAAAAGAGTTGTTATACCGAAATGCCTGTAACATAAAAATAAATGAACAACTGGAAATGACAAACAACTATATACCTGAGGAATACCTAGAGTTTCAAAATTCTAACTAAAGTAATCTTGCAGAAAATAGAAAACAATTAACAGGGCGGGCCTGCGAGGCCCCAGGTATGCGTTCTAGGGTTAAAAAGTTACAGACTGTCTTTGAGAATCGTACTGAGACAGACCTCCGGATGAGGTTCTACAACTGCTCTCAGCAACCGGAGGACAGTGTTCGGGACTATGCCTGGCGTTTACAAGGGGCCCTGCAAGCTCTGAAACAGGTTAGTCCAACCAGCATCGATAATGAAAATAAAATGCTGAAGGAACAGTTTATCCGGGGACTGAGGTCTCAAGAGGAGAGCAGGACTGTGCGTTGGTGGTCCCTGGATCATCCAGATGCCACCTTTGACACCCTTAAGGACCTGGCTATAAAAGGACTGCAGCCCCTGGAAACAACTGCTATCCAATGTTACCAGGGTGGGGCCACCCCAGTGCCTGCAGCGTCCACCTTTTCCCCGGTGGCTGCTGAAGCCAAGGTTCCAGCAACGTCCCCTAGTGAGCTGGACAGCCTGCGCTCTGAAGTGCGTCAGTTGACCACTGTACTGAGTGCCCTGCAGCTGCGGACGGAGCCCAAGGAGGAAGGAAGGATCCTGCTAGCCGACAGCCCTGAGGATGTCCCCTGGATGAGAAGGAGGAGTAGGACAATGCCACCCCCTGGGAGGACCAGTGACCAGCGCCGCCCGCTGAAGGCCCCTGTCTGCCACCGCTGCCATAAGACAGGTCACGCCGTCCAGAGCTGACCTTTAAACGAGAAAACCCTGGGGCCGAGGGCCGACACCCAGGCCCATCAAACTGGTACCGCAGGTTCGTGGGAGGAAGACCTTTCCTGTCCATCGTGCTGGACGGCATCGCGACACCCGCTCTGCTGGACACAGGATCTCAGGAGTGCTGCCTGGGACACCGCAACTTCGAGACTGTACTACTATACCTGGACGACGTGATAGTGTACTCCAAAACGTATAAGGACCACTTGAAGCACCTGGCAGAGGTATTTAAGTCGCTGTCCCGGTATGGGATGAAGCTGAAGCCCTCAAAGTGCCACCTGCTCAAGAGAAAGGTACAGTACCTGGGGCACATCGTTAGTCCAGAGGGAGTCCAGAGGGAGTAGCACCAGACCCGGAGAAGGTCACTGCCATCCAGAAATGGCCGGAGCCGAATAGCTTCAAGGAGGTACATCAGTTCCTGGGACTAGTCGGGTATTACCGGAGGTTTGTGAAGGACTATACCAAAAAAGCGGCGCCTTTGCAAGATCTCCTGGTAGGACAGTCCGGGAGAGGCAGAAACCCCCCGTTCCAGTGGGGTAAGTAGCAAGCTGAATCCTTTGAGGTGATGAAGAGGATCCTGACCGGCGAAGAGATCCTAGCCTACCCTGACTACAGCCAACTGTTCCTGCTGTACACTGATGCCAGCAACGAAGGATTAGGAGCTGTACTGAGTCAGAAGCAGGATGGCCGAGAGAAGGTGATCGCCTATGCAAGCAGGAAGCTCTGCCCGACCGAGAGGAACGCAGAGAACTATAGCAGCTTCAAGTTGGAGTTCCTGGCCTTTGTCTGGGCCATCACCGAGCAGTTCAAGGACTACCTAGCCTCCAGTAAGTTCACTGCCTTCACTGATAATAACCTCTTGACTCATCTAGAAACAGCCAAGTTAGGAGTAGTGTTGAGCCACCCCCGTAGTGTTCGAGTTCGGTTCGGTTCGTCGAACACCCGTGTGTTCGCCGAACTGTTCGTCGAACTGTTCGTCGAACACCTTCGAACACCGTTAAAACCAATGGCAGGCAAACAAAAACACATAGAAACACATAGAAAACACCTTCAAAGGTGTCCAAAAGCTGACAAACTGCTCAGAAGACATAACTAACACATGGAAAAGTGACAAGTACATATAGTCATGCGAAAATAAAAGAGGTGGAGGAGTAAAAGGAGGGGGAGACACAGATATAGGCATGTCATGCCCTTCTAAAATCCAAAAAGTGAGAAGCCGACACGGCCAGTCCACTCCTGCCCGTGCCACCTCCGTGTCGCCGGGTTTGTGCCAGAGCCGCGGTAAACCCTGACGGCCAGCCCCCCTCTCCCAATACTGGTGCCTGTCCGCTGGTGGGTCGAGCGAGCCCCCCTGTGGTGGAGGCAGCTCTAAGCTTTTTAATTTAAATTGTCTCTCTAATACACTTTAAATCCATTTACAAGGATCTATTGGAGGGCAAGTCTCATGCCAGCAGCCGCGGTAATTCCAGCTCCAGTAGCGTCCACTAAAGCTGCTGCAGTTAAAAAGCTTTTATAAGGATCGAGCTCGGCTGTCCACCGCAAGGCATCCTACTGCCAGTCCCAGCCCCTATGCCTTGGGGTGCCTCCTGATGCTCTTCACTAAGTATCCCATGGTTCCGAAGCATTTCCTTTGAAAAAATTAAGTGTCTAAACTACAGGTGGTGCAGCTTGCTTAACAGCCGGGATAATCCGCTCACTAGCAGACACTGCTACTAGGCACAAAGTATTTCCTGGGCTAGATGCAGTTAAAAATTTGTAATTAGATACTCTCGTTGGATGCTGAGAAAGCATTCCATAGAGTCTCCTGGCACGCCATATATGATTCTCTTAAAAAGCTTGGGGTAGGGGTCTAGGGGACCCTTTTATAGCCAAAATCACGGCCCTGTATCGCAATACGTCACCTAGGCTGAAGATAAATGGAACTGTAGCACCCTGAGGGCTCGGTTGCTACAGACGTATTGCACCTCACCCAGAGGTGTGATATCTCACTCTCAGGTAAGGATGGAGTGTGGATCAGGACCCGACACCTGCATGCATTACACCACATTGCCGTGGGGCAGGGCGACCAATATGCCCCTGAGATGGGCACGACAGTCCCTGTCCCTGGCTGGAGTGGGGGGAGGGAACACTGAGGAAGGCGAACCCTGTAGTGCAGGAGCAGGGAGGAAGCAGTTCCTGGGTGCATTGAGAAGGGAGTATAAAAGGTGGGCACCATCTTAGTTCAGTGCAGAGAAGTCTGAGCAGAAGTGGCAGGGAGCAGGGGCTCTGCATGAGCTCTGCTCCGGAGGCGGGCCTAGTAACAGAGGCCCAGGCCTGGAAGAGGGAGAAGGAAGGAAGAGGAGCGGAGAAGGCTCCAGGAACGAGGAATGAAGGGATCCCAGGGGTGCGGACGGGCGAGTCGCCACCGCACGCCCGAATCCACCTGCGTGGAGGGGTCAGGCCAAAGGGGGAGACCGGTCCCCGAACTAGTGGAGGCAGGAAACGACCCTCAGCTAGAAACCGGAGGCTCTGACATTTTATGTGGCGCAGCCCCTCGCTACACCCGCTAGGAAGGCACCACATAGGGTCAGGGAAACTGGCGCCAAGTTTACCAAGAGGAGGCCCGAGGCAGCCGGACAGAAGTGTTGGTAAGAAAGGCCAGACAAAGGACACACAAAGGGGGTCCTGTGAAGTGCTCCAAAGTTATCTGGGAGTTGTCTGAGCCCCTCACCTGGTGAGCACAGTACGACGTGGGCAGCCGTTACCTGCAGACGTGGTCTGGATAATAAGAACTGTGAGTAAAGGCCCTGAACTGCATCACTGACTCCGTGTCGTTACTGCTGCTGCCCTGCACCATCACCCCCATCCTCCGCATACACTGCCCTGAGGCTATACTCCTCCCGTGGGGAGTTATGCTACGCTCTGCTGCACCCACAACACCAGCCTCAGTGGTCTGCCCTGTAGCGGCGGTTCACTCTGACCGCAATCCACGGGTGGCGTAGTCGGACATTTAAACATGAAAACCACATAAATAGTTCCGCCACTGGTTTGACCGCCCTGAGCCACGGAACTGGGTCGCCGCCACGAAGACTACAACCACCAGCATCCACCAAAAAGGGTCCGGCTCCGGGTGTCCCAAGGCCCAGGGGGTGCGTCAGAACATTTTCATCACCTTTCACAATCACCAATGGGACAAGGCAGTGATGTCCTCTGTCCCCTCTCTTATACATCCTAGTGACGGAGCACCTGCTCTCATCAATTCGCCATAACCCCAATATTAGGTGGATTGAGGTGGGAGGCACCGAGTACAAGTGCTCTCTATTTGCTGATGATGTCCTAGTATATATCACTCAATCACATATATCCATCCATGCTGTTATGGCTGAAATAGATCACTTTGTTACATGGTAAAATTTTAAAATCAATGCAGCGAAGTCTGAGGCCCTCGATGTCTCCCTCCCCAAATCCATATAGGATTCCATCCAGTCCAACTTTCCCTTTGCCTGGCCCTCACAGGGTATCAAATACTTAGGAATTCCTATTCGTAGAGACCTCTCCCATCTATGTTATCTTAATTTTGGGCCCTTTATTGAACAACTCCATGCAGACCACGGTTGGCAAGTTAGAACTGTAAGATTCACTACGTGAACCACTGGTGTTTTGTGGAAAAGCACATGTACACTGCGTTCCAAATTATTATACAAAAAGTGTTTAGGAGTGATAAGGGAAGAATTTGTTTGTTTGTCAGTTAAACTCATTGATGGTGATGTGTGTCAGGGCTCTTTATATCACTGTAAGCAATTGCAGACACCTGTGCTAATTAGTTTGGCAGGTGTGTCCAATGAAAGGCAAGACTACTTAAGAAGGCTCTCTCACATTATTAAGCAGCCTACATTTTCTGCCAAAATGGGAAAGAAAAAGGATGTGTCGGCTGCTGAGAAGCAACAAATTGTGGAGTGTTTAGGTCAAGGCATGACTACAATCAACATTGTGCGATGATCAGGATGAAGTGTCTTGGCAATCAAGAAGTATGTAGCTGATTCACAGTACACACGTGTGCGTGCTGATAAGGGCAAATTGAGGACTCTTTCCTACAGGCAATTACGTCAGGTTGAAAGAGCAGCGGCAAAAAAGCCTTGTCATAGCAGCAGACAAGTTTTTGAAGCTGCTTGTGCCTCCAACGTCCCCCGAACAACAAGATGCAGGGTCCTTCAGAGGTTTGCAGCTGTGCATGCGCCATCCTGTCGACCTCCTCTATCCACTTCACACAAGCAGAAACGGCTCCAGTGGGCCAAACATTACATGAAGACTGATTTCAAAACTGTTTTGTTCACGGATGAGTGCCGTGCAGCGCTCGATGGTCCAGATGGATGGAGTGGAGGATGGCTGGTTGATGGACACCCCACGCAAACACGGCTACAGCGCCAACAAGGAGGAGGTGGAGTAATGTTTTGGGCTGGAATCATGGGGAGAGAGATTGTCGGCCCCTTTAGGATCCCTGAAGGCGCTAAAGATGAACTCCATAATGTATGTGGATTTTCTCAAACAGCACTTCCTGCCATGGTTCAAGAAGAAGAACCGTGTATTTCACAGCAAGATCATTTTTCTGCATGATAATGCACCATCTCATGCTGCACATAAAACATCTGCATCTCTGGCTGATATGGGCATAAAAGGGGACAAACTTATGGTGTGACCCCCATGCTCCCCTGACCTCTACCCCATTCAGAACCTTTGGAGCATCATTAAAAGGAGTGTCTATGATGGCGGGAGGCAGTTCACATCTAAGCAACAGCTCTGGGAGGGTATTCTGTCCTCATGCAAAACAATTGAAGCAGAAACCATCCAAAACCTGACAAATTCAATGGACGAGAGAGTTCAGAAGCTCCTTTCGAACAAGGGGTCCTATGTGAAAATGTAACATCACCTAGAATAAAGTTTTGAGTTGAAAACTGTTTGATTTCAGTTTCTAACAACCTGCTAATGCTTATAATTTCAAAAATGACCATTTTTTTGGTCTTTATTAAAATGAAAAGGTTGATCGAAAAGTTTGGGGGATCTAAGAGTGTGGCAACCCAGTAGTCATGATTACTTCGAATTCTGACAATATGAGGGTCATGCTGCAGGTAGTGCAGCAAGAAGGCACTTATGTGCCTTGCGCATCTGGGAGCCCCAAAATTATTTTCCGGGCTAGATGCAGCTAAAAATTATTTTTAATTTTAAATCTGGTGAAGCTTTAGTATAGATGGCCTAATAGGATCAGTGCTGCACACTGCTACAAAGCCCAAATTATTTTCCAGTCAAGATACAGATAAACATGATTAGTAATTTGAAAGCTTAAAACGGTTGGTAGGGTGATTTTAACCAATCATCAAGCTTTTACTCTCCCCAGGATGACACAGGGGTAGAAAAGTCGTTTCGGATCCATGATTTGTTCATCTTTATGAACGTGAGTCTGTCTACATTATCAGTGGAGAGCCGCGTGCGCTTATCTGTCAGCACACCACCAGCAGCGCTGAACACACGTTCAGACAGAACGCTGGCTGCGGGGCATGACAAGATCTCCAAGGCGTAAGTGGCTAGCTCCGGCCATTTATCCAGATTGGAAGCCCAAAAAGAGCAAGGGTCCAGTGACACAGTCGTGGCTTCAATGTTTACTTGGAGATACTCCTGTACCATCGTCTCTAGGCGTTGACTATGTGTCAGACTTCTTGTCTCCTGTGGCCTTGCAAAGGATGGGCTAAAAAAGTGGTGAAATGATTCCGCAAAATTGATGTTACCAGCAGATACTGTGGTTCTGTTACGGTTTGAGTGCTGAACACTTGACGGTCCCACGGTTGGCAAGTTGGAACTGTGAGATTCACTACGTGCACCACTGGTATTTTGTGGAAAAGCACATGTAAGATTCTGCAACAGTCTCTGCTGATACTCCTGCATGCGTGCATCCCTTTCTATGGCAGGAATAATTTCTGCAAATTTACTTTTGTACCGGGGATCTAACAGTGTGGCAACCCAGTAGTCAGGATTATTTCTAATTCTCACAATTCGAGGGTCATGTTGCAGGTAGTGCAGCAAGAAGGCACTCATGTGTGTTGCGCATCCAGGAGCACCAAGTCCCTGTTGTGTTGGTGGCGAGGTAACAATCATGCTTCCTTCCTCTGTCCTCTCCCCCCAACCTCGCACAACAGAAATGTGATCAAGGTCTCCCTCATCTGATGAGTCTTCCATCAGTTCGTCCTCCACTTCTTCCTGGGCTCCTGCACCTTCCTCACTAGTTTGGCTTCTACCATGCGCCCTGGTAAAACCATCTCCCCCACCCTCACATGCCTGCCGCCTTGGTGCTGCCGACCGTCTGGACCTTGCAGATGTTAGCCCTTCCGCATACAACTCCTCCTCCTCTACTTCCTCCACCTCCTCTTGTGCCACCACCTGACTCCGAATTCTGTTTAACATGTGCTCCAGCATGTAAATCACCGGAATAGTCATGCTGATAATGGCATCGTCAGCACTAAACATCTTCGTCGCCATTTCAAAACTGTGCAGAAGGGTGCATAGGTCCCTGATCTGAGACCACTCCTCCAGCGTGATTTGCCCCACCTCTGAATCTCGTTGGCCCAGGCTATACGTCAGAACGTATTGCACCAGGGCTTGTCGGTGCTGCCACAGTCGCTGCAACATGTGCAGAGTTGAATTCCACCGGGTAGGCACATCGCATTTTAGCCGGTGAAGTGGCAGGCCCAACGACTTCTGTAGAGATGTAAGTCGCTGAGCTGCGGGATGCGAATGGCGGAAGTGAGCACACAGCGACCGTGCCCTCTGCAGAAGGCCATCTAGTCTGGGATAGTGGGCTAAAAATTGCTGGACAACCAGGTTCAACACGTGAGCCATACAAGGCACGTGTGTGACATTGCCCCGGCGAAGGGCCGCACCCAGGTTTGCAGCATTGTCGCACACGGCCTTCCCTGGTTTCAGGTCCAGTGGAGACAACCATTCATGAAATTGGTTCTCCAGAGCTGACCACAACTCCTCAGCTGTGTGACTCACATTTCCCAGACATTTCAATGTAAAAACCGCCTGATGACGTTGAGCCCTACTTTCAGCATAGTAAGGAGGTGTGCAGGATCCCTTCTGCGCAGTTAGAAAGATTGTGGCATGACCAGACAGGCTTTGGGTGCAGGTGGAAGACCGAGAGGAGGTTGAGGAGGCAGAAGCAGTGGAGGAACTTTGACATAAAGAGGATTGACGCACAACTCGTGGGGACGGCAAGACTTGGACAGCAGCCCCTTGTCCTGCTGTCACCATAGTTACCCAGTGCCCAGTCAGCGACATGTAACGCCCCTGTCCATGCCTACTCGTCCAAGTGTCTGTGGTGAAATGCACGGTGTCACACACAGAGTTTCTCAAAGAAGCGGTGATGTTGTGTGCGACATGCTGGTGGAGCGCAGGCACACCTTTCTTTGAGAAGTAGTGCCGACTGGGCATCTGGTACTGGGGCACTGCGACGGACATAAGGTCTCGAAAATCCTCTGTGTCCACCAGGCGGAAAGGCAGCATTTCTGTAGCCAAGAGCTTGCAGATGGTGAAATTCAACCTCTTAGCTTTCTCATGGCTAGGAGGAAATGGTCTTTTACTTGTCCACATCTGAGGGACCGAGGGCTGGCTATTGTGCTTAGACGGGGTTGATAAGGGTGTCCCCGGCAAACTGCCGGTCTGTGAGGAAGATGCAGGCGGACATGTTAGGTTGCCTTGATCCAAAGGTGGTGCTATCGATGTCGGACAGCGCTCAACACCAGCTGGTGTTACCACCTCCAAAGAAAATGATGACCTGCCAATCACGCTGGCTGTTGCGGGTAAAGAGGTGGCAGGTCTGCGCCCCAAAACAGGTGTGACTGCTGTCCCCCCAGTCACAGAGGATGAAGAGGCCGCGGATGCACAAGATATGGCAGACGGTGATTGGCCCGGCCGGCTAGGCCGCATTGTAGCACACTGAGCTTCCCACTGCAACTTATGCTTCATGTCCATGTGCCGGTTCATGCATGAAGTACTCAAACTATGTATTTTTTGGCCTCTACTTAGCTTTTGCTGACAAATGTTACAGATAACACGAGTTGGGTCATCTTTATCGATCTGAAAAAATGCCCAGGCTATGCAAGGCTTAGCACCCATGCGACCTGAAGAGCCACCACGACTTGTGGTGAGAGGCAGAGTTGTGTTTGAGGATGCAGTTGTTGACGTGCTTCCAGTACTACGTCTCTGTCCAGGAAGGCGCAACCTGACCTCGTCGTCACTAGCATCTTCCTCCACCTCCTCTGCTGACCTCATCTCTTGGCTGACTGTGGGTTGACAGTAAGTGGGATCTCCGACCTCATCATCATCACCCTGTGCGTTATCACACCCGTCGTCCTCAGAGCCAACCTGTTCCTGCCCTGACAAAAAACTAAAGTTGTCGCTCCAATCAGGTATTTGAGTCTTATCATCGTCTTCCTCATTGTCTCCACCAACAGGAGTTACAGTTTGGGAATGAGGGTCTACATTATGGTCAGAACCTTCTGCGTCTGGTCCTGGATCCGACTCATAAAGATTCTGGGCATCAGTGCAGATCATTTCCTCGTCTGGATTCACAGAAGCGCTGGAGTCGACCTCTGATTCCCAGGCTATAGTATGAGTAAACAGCTCTGCAGACTCAACCATCTGTTCTACCTCATACTCAGACGGGCAGCTGGAGATTTGGGAGCTGTGAGGAAGCAAGTGCGATTTGGGTGACACCTTTGAGGACTGGAGTATTTGTGATGTTGAAGTTGATGTGGAGGAGAGCCCACTTAAAGGAGCACTTGATATCCGTTGAAGCACCTGCTGTTTTTGTGCCTCATCTGGAATTTGTAGCGATTGGCGTGGCCGTAAGAAAGGGATCTTATCACATTGTCCGCTAAAAGAAGTAGACATTTTAGTTTGGCTGGAAGATGGTCTTTCTTCTGCAGATGTTACTGTTGCTTTAACACCTACCCCACGGACACAACCTTTTTTCCCCTTCCCAACACGCCTATTCCCCTTTCCACCAGCAGCAGGCCTTTTTCCACTCATTTTGGTGGTTAACTAATTCACAACTCTGGAGTTGTTTGCACAAAAAAACAATGGATGGTAACCGAGCAGAGCTGAGTGGCCAAACTGTGGTATTAGGCCAAAACTATTGGCTGGGTTAGATGCAGAAAAAAATTATTTTGAATTTGCAACCTGATGGAGGTCAGTATAGATGGACTAATACAAATAGTCCCACACACTGCTAGAAGCCCAAATATTTTTTCAGAGGTACTGTAGATGCAGATAAAAATTATTTTTAATTTGCAACCTGATGGAGGTCAGTATAGATGGACTAATAGACCAAGTCCCACACACTGCTAGAAGCCCAAATATTTTTTCAGAGCTAGATGCAGAAAAAAATTATTTTTAATTTGCAACCTGATGGAGGTCAGTATAGATGGACTAATAGACCAAGTCCCACACACCGCTAGAAGCCCAACTATTTTTTCAGAGCTAGATGCAGAAAAAAATTATATTCAATTTGCAACCTGCTGGAGGTCAGTATAGAAGGACTAATAGAACAAGTCCCACACACTGCTAGAAGCCCAAATATTTTTTCAGAGCTAAATGAAGAAAAAAATTATTTTTAATTTGCAACCTGATGGAGGTCAGTATAGATGGACCAATAGACCAAGTCCCACACACTGCTAGAAGCCCAAATATTTTTTCAGAGCTAGATGCAGAAAAAAATTATTTTTAATTTGCAACCTGATGGAGGTCAGTATAGATGGACTAATAGACCAAGTCCCACACACCGCTAGAAGCCCAAATATTTTTTCAGAGCTAGATGCAGAAAAAAATTATTTTTAATTTGCAACCTGATGGAGGTCAGTATAGAAGGACTAATAGACCAAGTCCCACACACTGCTAGAAGCCCAAATATTTTTTCAGAGCTAGATGCAGAAAAAAATTATTTTTAATTTGCAACCTGATGGAGGTCAGTATAGATGGACTAATAGACCAAGTCCCACACACCGCTAGAAGCCCAAATATTTTTTCAGAGCTAGATGCAGAAAAAAATTATTTTTAATTTGCAACCTGATGGAGGTCAGTATAGATGGACTAATAGACCAAGTCCCACACACTGCTAGAAGCCCAAATATTTTTTCAGAGCTAGATGCAGAAAAAAATTATTTTTAATTTGCAACCTGATGGAGGTCAGTATAGATGGACTAATAGACCAAGTCCCACACACCGCTAGAAGCCCAACTATTTTTTCAGAGCTAGATGCAGAAAAAAATTATATTCAATTTGCAACCTGCTGGAGGTCAGTATAGAAGGACTAATAGAACAAGTCCCACACACTGCTAGAAGCCCAAATATTTTTTCAGAGCTAAATGAAGAAAAAAATTATTTTTAATTTGCAACCTGATGGAGGTCAGTATAGATGGACTAATAGACCAAGTCCCACACACTGCTAGAAGCCCAAATATTTTTTCAGAGCTAGATGCAGAAAAAAATTATATTCAGTTTGCAACCTGATGGAGGTCAGTATAGATGGACTAATAGAATGATGCTATGCCCAAAAGATTTTACTTCACTAGGTGCAGTAAAAAAATTGGTATTCTATACACAGGTGTTATATCTTGCAACACAGATAGGCTACTCCACTGACTAACACACTCTGCAATAGGCCAAAAAGGATTAGCTTTGCTAGATTCAGCCAAATGCTGTGAAAAAAACTTGCACAGCACTGGCACAGACCTGCCTGGCAAAAACTGATAGGAACTCATGTAACCTAGTCCTGAAAAGGACTCCAATTACAATTAGTCTTTACTCCCACAACCTATCTATTTAAGAGCACAGACCTCCCTGATAAAAGTCGTAGGAAATGCTGTAACCTAGTCCTTAAAAGGACTGCAATCACAACTATTCCCTACTCCCAAGCTATCTGTATATTTGTGCGAAAAATGGCTTGAAATTAACAAGGTATAGCGCACACAGCAACAGCGGTGCCGTCTAACACGCAGCTGCAGCAGTGAGAAAATGGTGGCGACGGGGAAAATGGCTTGGTCTTATAGGGCAAGGACATGTGACATACACTGCCAATGACACATGCCCTTGCTTGTGTGAAAAAAAGCACTTCGCTCCGTGTGTGCGCTGCTGATAGGCTGACAGATTGCACCTCCCCACTGCAAATGCGGGAAAGAGAAAAAAAAATGGAGATCTTCATTGTTCCTGCAGAGATCCATCCCCTGCCCCTCCCCCCACCCCGCTGTACACTCAAACTGCGTATTAACATTAATTTTCATCATTACTGAGAAAAAATCCAGTTATGATTTTGGTGCAAGAACAGTTATCGAACATAACCTCGAACAGCCGAATTTTTCTCAAATTGTTCGTGTTCGCCGAACGGCTCGAACACCGCACAAAACAGCTCGAATTTGAGATTGGCGAACAGTTCGAGTAGAACAACGCTCATCTCTAGTTAGGAGCCATGGAGCAACGATGGATGGCTCGGCTGTCAAACTACCAATTCACTGTTAAGTACCGGGCAGGCCGCAAGAACGCCAACGCCGATGCCCTGTCCAGGATGCCTCACCAGTCGGACACTGAAGAAGAAGTGGATGACCAGGAGGAGATTGAGCTACCTGCCTTTCATCAGAATGGAGTGGTCCACGAGCAACGAGCCTCCAGGAGGCATCGCGGTAAGACGTTAAACCCCCTGCCTCACCACAGCTGGAAGGAGACCCAGGACAGCGACCCGGTTGTCAGCCATATCAAAGAGCTGATAGCCCAGGAAGGTTCCTCCCTGGAGAAGGACGCGTCTCTACACGCCAAGCAGCTGTGGAATGAGAAGAGCTGGCTGTTCATCTATAGAGAGAAGCTGTGCCGGAGGTACGTCAACCCCAAAACCCATGAGATGGTATGGCAGATAGTGGTGCCCAAGACAGACATCCAGATGGTGTTGGAGGCCTACCACGATCTGGCGGGGCACTTTGGCTAGAAGAAGCTAGAAACCCTGCTGAAGTGTCGGTTTTATTGGGTAGGAATGCGCAGTTCCATTGAGAGGTGGTGCCTGAATTGTGGACCCTGTAGCCTCAGAAGAAAAGACTACAGCAGTCAGAAGGCACCCCTGCAACCCATCAAGACAACTCGACCTTTGGAGATCGTGGCCCTGGATCATGTTAAGCTGTCACCCAGCAGGTCAGGATATTCCTATGCCCTGACCATGGTGGATCACTACTCCTGGTTCCTGGTGGTCGCCCCCATCAAGGACCTGATGGCAGAAACTGCGGCAAAGACGTTTCAGGCGTACTTCTGCAGGCCCCATGGATACCCGGAGCAGGTGCTGACAGATCAAGGCCCAGCCTTCGAAGCTGAATTGTTCAAGGAGTTCTGCCATCTGTACGGGTGTAAAAAGATCCGGACTACACCGTACCACCCCCAAACCAACAGTCTCTGTGAAAAGATGAATAACATCGTCATCGACCTGCTGAAGACCTTACTACTAGAGGAGAGAAATCAGTGGCCAGACCTACTACCTGACCTGGTAGATCTGTACAACCACATACCTGTGAGTTCTACCAATTGTACTCCAGCATATCTCATGCGAGCAAGACCCGGGAAGTTGCCCATGGACCTGGAGCTTGGTGTAGTAGAACCAGAAGCAGATATGTCCACTGAGGACTGGGACACGACCAGACAGGATCAGTACAGAAGAGTACAGGCCTGTGTCGAAGTCAGTCTCACTCGGATGAGGGACAAGCAGGAAGCCCACTACAATAAAAGTGCGCCCGCAGAACCCTTCACACCAGGAGAAGTGGTGTTAAAGAGGAAAAGGAGAAACCACAAACTTGATGACCAGTGGGAGAGAGAACCCTACACTGTGTTAAATTCAAGATTTGATAACAGGAAGACCTGTTTGATTAGCAAAGACGGAGGAATAACGACTGCAACGGTATCTAGAAACCATCTGAAGTTGTGTCCAGACCTGCTAAAGCCCCAAGAAGAAGTGCCTCTCACCGTACCGGAGGAGCCTAAAGAAGCAGTACTCCATACTGACTTAGGAGATTTCCCGGCAGATTGGCCTCAACTAGGAGGAGCAGTAATAATACCTGTGATCCACTTCTTTCAACAGCTAGAAGACCCTCCACAGCAAGTAGAGCCTGTAAGTGCTTCAGAGAAGCCGGCTCAAGAAGAATCCCCGGAAGAAGGATCCCCGGTTGGAGCAGAGCAAGAAGGCCCAGCCAATGGTATACTTGCCAGTCCTGTAGCGAGGTTAAGGCAACCCTGCAGTTCCCCAACAATAAGAACTGATAGAATGGGAGGTAGTGCAAATACTAGTGCCTCACGCATCCCAGTAACACGTAGGTCGACATGTAGCACACGAGGTCAGACCCCTGTCAGATACAGAGAATAGAGAAGGAAACTCTGACAGTGTAGATAGTTGCCCTTGGGGTATTATATTGTGTATTTTCCTGTATATGTATTTATTACTTTGTGTTTTGCTTGCAATGGACAATTTAGGTGATATGGACACTCCTCTTGCTTGCTTCTAACTACCCGTAAGGGTACCTAAGGAACTCTGTGGCTGAGGACTGTGTGCAGCCCAAAAACTATTTGCTGTAAATAATTGCACTCCCTGGAGTGCCTCTTTAGGTGACCTCAGAACAAAAACCTGTCTGGGTGGCTCAAACGGAGGTCCAACTTAGGATCACCATGCCCTGCAGCCACCCCAGGGCCTACATGGAGGGTTTTCTTTGGACAGGTCCCTCAAGCTACCAAGTACTCTAACCTGCGAGATAGACATCCTGTCGGGGAACCTCACCGGAAGAGACTTGAATTCGGGGGTTGCTTATTGAATTGTACATATCTATTTATTATTTACAATGTTTTATATGTAACGTTCAAGCAACTTGCCTCTCATAAAGGGAAGAGTTATTGTTGTTATAAAAATTACTTCAGTCCGGGAGTACTGAGCTTTGCTAGGGGGGGAATGTGGCGCCCTGCTGCGCATTGGTGCCACAGATCCCAGAGGGGTGCATGGACGGATTCCTCCTCAAGAGGCCCTCATAGCATTCACACACCTCCACCTTCTACCTCAGACCAGCAGAGGGAGCCCGTTAGGGATATAAAAAGGGAAGGTGGAGCTAGGCAGCTCAGCCTACAGAGAGTCTAGTCGGGAATCTACAGCCTGGAGTATGCAGCCAGGCTGCTGCAGCCAGAGAGGTTGTTAGGTCAGTACGGACTCAGTGAGCTCAGTTAGTGAGCCTAGGGCACGCCGACGCCAAAAGAGCATTGAAGAGTAGCGAGGCCTACTGCCATTGTGAAGCCTAGTGAGGGCCCCGAGCGTGGCCGAAGGCAAGTGGAGTAAGCGAGCTACATAGGGGGCAAAGAAGCTTAGCCAGCTCACCCCAAGACCATATACCGGACACCGGGTCCGCGTCTGCAGGGATCTCTGCGCCCAGCAGAAACAACCGGGACCCCTGGCAAACTACATGTCCCAGGAGCACCAAAAGCTGACTGTTATACCAGGGTCAGGAGTCACGGAGGCCCAAGAGACCAGGGAGTGTGATCTTCAACAGAAGGCCCTACCACCAGGTCAGCAGGTGCAAGACAGAGACCAAGTTAGGCCTAGCTCCAGGCAGGTCATAAACTTATCAGGAAAAGGCAAGAAACAGGAGGCCCCACACCCGCTCACTGGGGAGAGTTCTGATATGCACCCTTCACCCTACAGTGCCCTGGATCATGACTGAAACACCACCAGTAAAGGTACTGAAGTGAACTCCGGTGTGCGTGCCTATTTTTCTATCCTTCCTCTGACCCGGCTGGGTCCCCTCTGTCCTGCATCCCCTCTCCTACGCTGCCCTGAGGCCCCGCTCCACCTGTGGGGAGCCGCACCAACTAAGCTGCCTGAACACCGGCCTCAGAGGACTGTCGCAGCGCTGGTGATCCTCACCAGACACCACGGGTGGCGTCACGAAAAATTTCCCCTTTCCCATGCACCCTTCCCCCATTCCTTGCTTTTAAGAGTGACCCCAGGGTACGGGCCCGGGAGCCGGCCACCGCGACATCCCCCAGAACTAACAGCAAGGCCCGGGCACCGAGTAGTCGTCCCCCATCCCCTGGGACCGTCACAACTAGACATTAGCTTTAATAATACAGCCAATATCGGACTGTAGTGCAGGAATGGCGGAACTCCTAATCATATCTCCACCAGGCAGTTTGCATGGGTTTTGTAGGCATTATATCATCTTGTAAATAATCACCTAGGCAGATTAACAATGCAACAATATTTTATTCCTTACATTAAGGTTTTACAACAACTCCAGAAAAATGGCCAAAATACAGTTCTCTCAGTCCTCAAGTTCCCAGCCCGGGATCAGTAATTCCACTGCCTTTGTATCAGGCGATATTCACTGTCTCCCAACGTTTAGTTACAACACTCCATAGACTGTCCATCCATCCCAGAGCTGCAAGACCTCAGTCTAGCTTCTCTCCCTTCGACGACATTCCACACAGCTGCTGACTAAAGAATGGTTTCTTTTCTCCTCCACTGGGATCAGTCCCCTCAAATCTAAGTGTGCATTAGTGGAGGTATCTTTCTCAGGCCGAACTCATCACCTGGGACTGCATGTGAGACCCCCTGTGGTGACAGCTCCACTGGATCTATTTTCAACATTCACACAATAGGCCTAGTCATTGTTTTTTCATTACTTGAACCTTGGTAGCCCCTGACCTGGGCGTCTCCGCTGAAAGATTATTTTAGGACTGGATGAGTCTGGCTACTACCCGGTGAGCTGACAACGTTTTCCCCTTTCCCTTTTCCTTTGCTTTATAATTATTACTTGGATGGTCCTATAAGTCTTGCTCCCTATTTTTGTTGTTCAATACATTTTTTTCTTCTTATATTCAAATGGAAAACTATAATGGTGAGAATAAACGACAACAAAAATTAGCCTCCATTTTTTCTGAAAAAGCAGGAGCTAGTACACTCACAACTAGCGGGTCTTCTAACTGCGATTTTAAATCTCTTTTCAAAGAATTGGAATCAAAAATGAGAAAAGAAACAAAAATATGGTGGGATTGCACCTTTTTAAAATCCTATGTTTCTAAAAATCTTGATCCCGCGGGGATTGAGGATAAAAAAATCCTGTACTTTTCCCTATCCAGAAAACTTTAAAAAGGAGTGGGATGAAATACTCTCAACATGTTCGTTAAATCTGATGTCTCTGATCATTAAATATGAAGACACGGAACTTACTAAAATAAAGGAGGAAATCAACTCCCTACGTGGCTCAATAAATTCACATGGGCAAAATGAAGAAGTCACAGCATTAAACAAAGAAATCCTTCAAAAGATTGAAAAACTGGAAAATGAATTGATAGAGAATAAAAAATCCAAGTTTAACAGAGACTTACAGGATTGCGAGACTAATGAAGTTTACTCCTGGAAAGTCAACAGACGGCTAACCAGAGGAAAAGACAGGTACAGAAACAGATCGGTCAGCTTTGCCAGCCATAACACCTCTGTGAATTCATCGCTGTCAACATCAAGGGAAAATGTGTCAGATGCCTCACTAAATTCAGAAGCCAGCTCATCATACAGTTTAAGATCAAGTAGTGATAAACATTTTTTGACTTCAAAAAACGATCAAGGAGAGGGGGCAAGAAACACAAAAAGAAAACAAACGAAAAAACAACATTATCACCGGTAGTGTCCACTTCAGAGATAAGGAACCTCTCTTCCTACATCTTATCAGAAAATCAGATAAATGTCTTATCAAAAGGATTGAACTTTGCACCAACATCGCAATTTGATTTGTTTAAAACCATCCTTGACGTCAACAAACTGGCCAGAAACCTTACGATAAAATGCCATTTTTACAATGAAAAAGAGCCATGCGACTTACCTTTTCCTGAGAATCCTTTGCATGAAGTACAAGAACTGATTCCACCATTTAAAGACATATGTAATCAAGCATCTTTGAGAGATTTGCAATCAGATTCTAGAACCCCAGAGGTTTCACTAAATAAGTCTTTTAAAACATGCAATCCTTTGTTTTATCCATTAAAATCTAGACCAGCGGTATTAGACAACTTTCAAGAATTAATTGAAAGGGATTTGGTCAACCTGAATAATAATAATACCTTTGCTCTGCATAATCTGAGAAAAGAAGAACAAAAAGCCCTAGAGGAAATTAAAGAGAACAAAGATTTAGTAATTAAAAGAGCTGATAAAGCAGGGGCAATAGTGGCATTAGATGCAGGTCTCTATAAAAAACTTAACTTAAATATGCTTAATGATAACACCATTTACTTAAATTTGTCAATTAATCCAACTAGTGTTATTCAAAAAATGTTTTTCTCTTTATTGAATGAAGGTTTAAGTATGGGAGCTTTGGATAAAAAAAATGCTGTGGTAGCCATGCTGGTTCAGTATGCCTTCAATTTTGAATAAATCCCAAACAGTGTCACCAGCAAAGCACCCCCACACCATCACACCTCCTCCTTCATGCTTCACGGTGGGAACCAGGCATGTAGAGTCCATCCGTTCACCTTTTCTGCGTCGCACAAAGACACGGTGGTTGGAACCAAAGACCACAAATTTGGACTCATCAGACCAAAGCACAGATTTCCACTGGTATAATGTCCATTCCTTGTGTTCTTTAGCCCAAACAAGTCTCTTCTGCTTGTTGCCTGTCCTTAGCAGTGGTTTCCTAGCAGCTATTTTACCATGAAGGCCTGCTGCACAAAGTCTCCTTTTAACAGTTGTTGAAGAGATGTGTCTGCTGCTAGAACTCTGTGTGGCATTGACCTGGTCTCTAATCCGAGCTGCTGTTAACCTGCGATTTCTGAGGCTGGTGACTCGGATAAACTTATCCTCAGAAGCAGAGGTGACTCTTGGTCTTCCTTTCCTGGGACGGTCCTCATGTGAGCCAGTTTCTTTATAGCGCTTGATGGTTTTTGCAACTGCACTTGGGGACACTTTCAAAGTTTGCCCAATTTTTCGGACAGCGACCGCGATCAATCAGCAGAGCGTTGTTTAAATTTGGCGCCAATCTCGCTGATTGGACGCGTCTGGCGTCCGCAACCAATGAGCAGAGCG
Source organism: Phyllobates terribilis (assembly GCF_046119375.1). Taxonomy (NCBI): domain Eukaryota; kingdom Metazoa; phylum Chordata; class Amphibia; order Anura; family Dendrobatidae; genus Phyllobates; species Phyllobates terribilis. The sequence goes on from NW_027362761.1 coordinate 1,059,764,418, forward strand.
TTGTTTAAATTTGGCGCCAAGCTCGCTGATTGGTCGCGGCTGGCGTCCGTGACCAATTAGCACAGCAGTGTTTAAATGTGGCGCCCAAATCGGTGATTGGTGGCGGGCAGCGGCCGCGACCAATCAGCAGAGCGGTGTTTAACTTTAGCACCAAGATCACTGATTGGTCTCGTGCGGAGAGCGCGACCAATCAGCGAATCGTATTGGTGAGGAGCGGGGAGCGGAATCGTATTAGTGAGGACCGGGGAGCACCGCTGCCTGTGCGGATACTTCCACTCTGAGAAGCCGGGAGATGAGCGACTGCTCGCAGCAGAAGTATCCCGACCCGCAGCGCCGCTCCCCGGTCCTCCCTTCACACCCTAGCCGCTGATATCCCCACAGTATCCGCATGGTGTTACAAAGGTCCGGACATTTGTGTTAAAAATCGCTGGTCAACCTGAATAATAATAATAATACCTTTGCTCTGCATAATCTGAGAAAAGAAGAACAAAAAGCCCTAGAGGAAATTAAAGAGAACAAAGATTTAGTAATTAAAAGAGCTGATAAAGGAGGGGCAATAGTGGCATTAGATGCAGGTCTCTATAAAAAACTTAACTTAAATATGCTTAATGATAACACCATTTACCAAAATTTGTCAATTAATCCAACTAGTGTTATTCAAAAAATTTTTTTCTCTTTATTGAATGAAGGTTTAAGTACGGGAGCTTTGGATAAAAAAAATGCTGTGGTAGCCATGCTGGTTCAGTATGCCTTCAATTTTGAATAAATCCCCAAAGGTGTCACCAGCAAAGCACCCCCACTCCATCACACCTCCTCCTCCATGCTTCACGATGGGAACCAGGCATGTAGAGTCCATCCGTTCACCTTTTCTGCGTCGCACAAAGACACGGTGGTTGGAACCAAAGACCACAAATTTGGACTCATCAGACCAAAGCACAGATTTCCACTGGTATAATGTCCATTCCTTGTGTTCTTTAGCCCAAACAAGTCTCTTCTGCTTGTTGCCTGTCCTTAGCAGTGGTTTCCTAGCAGCTATTTTACCATGAAGGCCTGCTGCACAAAGTCTCCTTTTAACAGTTGTTGAAGAGATGTGTCTGCTGCTAGAACTCTGTGTGGCATTGACCTGGTCTCTAATCTGAGCTGCTGTTAACCTGCGATTTCTGAGGCTGGTGACTCGGATAAACTTATCCTCAGAAGCAGAGGTGACTCTTGGTCTTCCTTTCCTGGGACGGTCCTCATGTGAGCCAGTTTCTTTATAGCGCTTGATGGTTTTTGCAACTGCACTTGGGGACACTTTCAAAGTTTGCCCAATTTTTCGGACAGCGACCGCGATCAATCAGCAGAGCGTTGTTTAAATTTGGCGCCAATCTCGCTGATTGGACGCGTCTGGCGTCCGCGACCAATGAGCAGAGCGTTGTTTAAATTTGGCGACAAGCTCGCTGATTGGTCGCGGCTGGCGTCCGCGACCAATTAGCACAGCAGTGTTTAAATGTTGCGGCAAGATCGGTGATTGGTCGCGGCCGCTATTTAAATGTGGCGCCCAAATCGGTGATTGGTGGCGGGCAGCGGCCGCGACCAATCAGCAGAGCGGTGTTTAACTTTAGCGCCAAGATCACTGATTGGTCTCGTGCGGAGAGCGCGACCAATCAGCGAATCGTATTGGGGAGGAGCGGGGAGCGGAATCGTATTAGTGAGGACCGGTGAGCGCCGCTGCCTGTGCGGATACTTCCACTCCGAGAAGCCGGGAGATGAGCGACTGCTCGCAGCAGAAGTATCCCGACCCGCAGCGCCGCTCCCCGGTCCTCCCTTCACACCCTAGCCGCTGATATCCCCACAGTATCCGCATGGTGTTACAAAGGTCCGGACAATTGTGTTAAAAATCGCTGATTGGTCGCTGGCGCTGCCCGCGACCAATCACCGATTTGGGCGCCAAATTTAAATATCGGCCGCGACCAATCACCGATCTTGGCTCCACATTTAAACACCGTTGTGCTGATTGGTCGCGGCCGATATTTGAATTTGGCGCCCAAATCGGTGATTGGTCGCGGGAAGCACCAGCGACCAATCAGCGATTTTTAACACAAATGTCCGGATCTTTGTAACACCATGCGGATACTGTGGGGACATCAGCGGCTAGGGTGTGAAGGGAGGACCGGGGAGCGGCGCTGCGGGTCGGGATACTTCTGCTGCGAGCAGTCGCTCATCTCCCGGCTTCTCGGAGTGGAAGTATCCGCACAGGCAGCGGCGCTCCCCGGTCCTCACTAATACGATTCCGCTCCCCGCTCCTCACCAATACGATTCGCTGATTGGGCGCGCTCTCCGCACGTGACCAATCAGTGATCTTGGTGCTAAAGTTAAACACCGCTGTGCTGATTGGTCGCCGACGCTGTGCGCGACCAATCACCGATTTGGGCGGCACATTTAAATAGCGTCCGCGACCAATCAGTACAGCGGTGTTTAAATGTGGAGCCAAGATCAGTGATTGGTCGCGGCCGATATTTAGATTTGGCGCCGAAATCGGTGATTGGTCGCAGGCAGCAACAGCGACCAATCAGCGTTTTTTAACACAAATGTCCGCACCTTTGTAACACCATGCAGATACTGTGGGGACATCAGCGGCTAGGGTGTGAAGGGAGGACCGGGGAGCGGCGCTGCGGGTCCGGATACTTCTGCTCCGAGCGCCCGCTCATGTCCCGGGTTCTCGGAGCGGAAGTACCCGCACAGGCAGCGCCGCTGACATCCATGCGGCTAGGGTGTGAAGGGAGGACCGGGGAGCGGCGCTGCAGGTCGGGATACTTCTGCTGCGAGCGCCCGCTCATGTCCCGGGTTCTCGCAGCGGAAGTATCCACACAGGCAGCGCCGCTGACATCCATGCGGCTAGGGCGTGAAGGGAGGACCGGGGAGTGGCGCTGCGGGTCCAATTGGTCGCGGCCGCTATTTAAATGTGCCGCACAAATCGTTGATTGGTCGCGGACTTGGCCCGCGACCAATCACTGATCTTGCGGCCAAAGTTAAACACTACTGTGCTGATTGGTCACGGACGCTGCCCGCGACCAATCACCGATTTGGGCGCCAAATTTAAATATCGGCCGCGACCAATCACCGATCTTGGCTCCACATTTAAACACCGCTGTGCTGATTGGTTGCGGACGATATTTAAATGTGGCGCCCAAATCCGTGATTGGTCGCGGGCAGCGTCGGAGACCAATCAGCACAGCGGTGTTTAAGTTTTGCGCTAAGATCAGTGATTGGTCGGGTCCGAAGACTGCGACCAATCATCGAATCGTCTTGGTGAGGACCGGGGAGCGGTGCTGCCTGTGCGGGTACTTACGCTGCGAGAACCCGGGACATAGCGGGCGCTCGCAGCAGAAGTATCCCGACCCGCAGCGCCGCTCCCTGGTCCTCCCTTCCGCATGGAGGTCAGCGGCGCCGGCGGTCCTTCCGCTGATACCGGCCGGGAGATGACCGCCTCGCGCCGCTCATCTCCCGGCTGCATCTCCGTCCCACAGATGGGTCCGGCGGTCGGGTTCCTTCTGCTGTTGCCGGCCGGGAGATGAGCGCCTCGCGGCGCTCATCTCCCGGCTGCATCGCCGCTCAGCTCCGTCCCGCAGATGAGCCGCTAACGGCCGCCATCTTTTTTCAGAAATCCCGCGGCGCTGATTGGCCGCTGCCGGACCAATGAGCGACGCGGGATTTCCTGGACAGACAGACACACAGACAGACAGACAGACAGACGGGATAAGACGATTATATATATAGATATTTATCAACACTTTAGATCACCCACTAATGACTACTATCATTATTACTTTTCTATCAGGTGATTGTATACATATAATTAATATTATATGTATCTTCTAACATCTCTCTGGTAATGACATAATTTTATTACAAATATCTGGTAATGTTTTTTGCTATGGTATTGGTCCCCATGTATAAATATATTTATCATTCACCGTTATCAAGACAGATATGTACATCAAATCTAAGGCATCCTTAGTGACTACTATTACTATCTGCTTCTTTGCTCTATGGTACAAGAGATTTTTTGTTTCTGTATGTATTTCTAATTTTTTCTATATTCTTTGGTAATCTAGTATTCCTTTCTATTTCATGTTTGATTTTATGTCGTTTTAGTGCTTATTTGCTGTAGTCAATTTTAAGCTGCCAATAATGGGTTAATTTTCCTTTTGGGCTGTGGCCCGACACCTGAAGCAATTTACTGTGAAGGGTGTTTGATTTAACTTCAGCTAGTAGGCTCAGATCTCACATTATTCCATGAATAAGGTTTAGCCGAAACGCGTTGGAATGTGCTGTATTTGAGAGCCGTTACACTGCTTTTTTGTAACTCATCCTTGGTTTTTATAATACGAAATTAAAAGTGAAGTTTTAACAAGATATTTGCAACCCTGGTCCTGCTGGAGACATCTTTGCTTGTTTTTTCGTTATTTTCAACATTCACACAATAGGCCTAGTCATTGTTTGAACAATAGCTTAAGGCTCCTGAGATACTGATGAGATTACCAGAATGCTGGACACTTTACAAGTGAAATTAGTGCACATAAACTGAAGAGCAAGCAGAACATTAATAAAACACAGCAGTGTTGTATTTATGTCTAAAGGCCCCGTCACACTTAGCGACGCTGCAACGATCCCAACAACGATACGACCTGTCAGGGATCGTTGCTGCGTCGCTATGTGGTCGCTGGTGAGCTGTCAAACAGGCAGGCTCACCAACGATCAGGGGAGCAGCGACATCATGGAAAGAATCTTACCACGATGTACTGCTCCTGGTTACCAGCCTGCTGAAGCAGGAGCAGGCTGGTAGCTATGGTAAACATCGAGTTACTAGGGGCACACGCGCACTTAGTAACCCGTTGTTTATCATGGTTACGAGCCTGCTAAAGTGAGCGGTAACCTTCCGCTCACTGTAGCAGAGTGGTAACCATGATAAACAACGGGTTACTAGGTGCGCGTGTGCCCCTAGTAACCCGATGTTTATCATGGTTACCAGCCTGATCGCTGCTCCCGCTGGTCACACACAGCGATGTGTGCTGACCAGCGGGAGGGCAACGACCAAAAAATGGTCCAGGACACTTTGCAGCGGTCAGCGACCTCACAGCAGGGGCCTGATCGCTGCAAAGTGTCACACATAGCGACATCGCTGGTGAGGTCGCTGTTGCGTCACCAAAACCGTGACACAGCAGCGATCTCGCTAGCGATCTCGCTATGTGAGAAGGGGGCTTAAGTCCCCATTCCACCCTGGTGTACATCAGCATAGTAGACATCACTAGCTTCTCTCATATGATCTTTCAGATCTTGCCAACTCCCCGATGGGGGAAGCCCTGCGGTGAAGACTCTGTATTTAGTTCGCTGGGACAGGGGTCTGTCCCTCCCACGGGGTCCTCCATATCCTCCACCTGACAGACATAGTCTGAGTCACAGGTCTTGACCAGCGCAGGTCTAGGCCTTAGGTCTTCCCAGGCATCATCTGGGTCGCAGTTTTTGACCTGCGCAGGGCTAAGCCTCAGGTCTTGACCAGCGTATTCTGGCTCATGGATATTGGCCAGATGCGACTCACTGGTGCATGGCACTCCCAGGCCCGTATCAGTGAATCGCCCGCAGCCTTCTCATTAGCACACGTCCTGCTGGTCTCACTTATTGGCACCAAACTGCTTCCCACCTTGCCCACTCTGGTCTTTTCTATTTGGTTCCTTCGGGTTCTGCTTGAGTAGAAGATGACAGTCTCCGGTCATGTGCTGCACAGTGCTGGGGAATCTCATCTTCCATGGTTCACTCTCTTAGGCTGCGTGCCCACGATGCGTTTTTCATGCGTTTCCGCACCCCATGGTCCCCAATGGCATTCCGCAATGTCAATGCACATGCTGCGGATTTTTCCGCAGCGTTTCTGCAGCGCTCATAAATCCGCAGCATGTTCATTAATTTTGCGGAAGCGCAGCGGAATTGCCGCCATTGACTTGCATTGAGATGCATATAATCCGTGTCTGTACATTTGTACACGCGGATTATATGCGTTTCAATGTGCGGATGGTACCCAGTTCTGGTGGAGAGAAGACTCTCATCCAGACCTGGGTACCATTGTACCTGTAAAAAAAAGAATAAAATAATAAAGTTTATATTCACCTGTCCGGCGGCTTCTCTCTGCATGCCGGCAGCGCTTATCTTCCAGGACCTGAGATGACGTAGTGGTCATGTGACTGCAGGCTGTCTCGCGAGAGCCCGGCAACCAGGAAGAAGCCAGGACGAGCGCGACAGCACACGCCGGGGCATCGGAGGTAAGTATAGCTTTATTTTTTTATTTTTACGGTCACACTATATAAATCCATGCCGTTTGCATGGATTTATATAGTGTGACCTAGTTGTCAAGCACTTTCCAAGTGATGCTATCGCCTGGAAAGTGCTTGTCAGTCCACATGCGGAAACGCATGCGTTAACGCATGTGAATCTGCATGTGAATCCGCATGTATTCTGCAGGAAAAACGCATGCACAATCTGCATGCGTTTTTTCTGCCAGGGAGATGCAGAAACGCTGCAGAAATTTTCTGCTTCATTTCTGCATCGTGGGCACATAGCCTTACACTGGCATAGAGCAGTCACGGATCGGTCCTGCCTGCCATTCTTCTGCTTCACGTGTACAGAGCAGCAGCACATCCAATTATGATATCATGGTTGTTTAACTGCTTGGTGTTATATTCAGTTATTTAGTTGTTAAATATAGAACTTAGATTTATTGTTTAGATTTGAAAGTTGCATTCTAAAGTAGTAACAAAAGCTAGTATATATCTATATACAGTTGAAACCACAGGTTTACATACACTATATAAAAAGACACATATGCATGTTTTTCTCAATATCTGACATGAAATCAGAATACACCTTTCCCGTTTTACTGTAGGTGAATTAGGATTACCATAACTTTTAATATTTGCCAAATGCTAGAATAATGAGAGAGAAATAATATGCATATGTGTCTTTTTACATAGAGTATGTAAACTTCTGGTTTCACCTGTATATATAAATATATACTGTATATATCTATACATGATATATTATATATATATATATATATATATATATATATATATATATATATATATATACACACTGTATACACACTGTATATTCACATAACATTGCTGCGGTATGGGGTGGAGGGAACCCCAGAAAAGATTTCTTGCACAAGGACCCTTTGCAGTGTCTGCCCCTTTAAAATATCCATTAAAATATCAGTTAGCAGAAATGAAAGTATCTTATTCCATAGGACATTTACTCAATTTCCAGAAAGTAACACGGTTGCTATGCACCTATGTCACAATCAATACATAAAACATAAATTTTACATTCTTGCTGTGTGTATATATATATATATATACAGTTATATGAAAAAGTTTGGGCACCCCTATTAATCTTAAGCTTAATGTTTTATAAAAATTGGTGTTTTTGCAACAGCTATTTCAGTTTGATATATGTAATAACTGTTGGACACAGTAATGTTTCTGCCTTGAAATGAGGTTTATTGTACTAACAGAAAATGTGCAATCTGCATTCAAACAAAATTTGTCAGGTGCATAAGTATGGGCACCTTTATCATTTTCTTGTTTTAAATACTCCTACCTACTTTTTACTGACTTACTAAAGCACTTTTTTTGGTTTTGTAACCTCATTGAGCTTTGAACTTCATAGCCAGGTGTATGCAATCATGAGAAAAGCTACTTAAAGTGCCCACTTGCAAGTTGTTCTCCTGTTTGAATCTCCTCTGAAGAGTGGCATCATGGGCTCCTCAAAACAACTGTCAAATGATCTGAAAACAAAGATTATTCAACATAGTTGTTCAGGGGAAGGATACAAAAAGCTGTCTCGGAGATATAACCTGTCAGTTTCCACTGTGAGGAACATAGTAAGGAAATGGAAGAACACAGGGACAGTTCTTGTTAAGGCCAGAAGTGGCAGGCCAAGCAAAATATCAGAAAGGCAGAGAAGAAGAATGGTGAGATCAGGCAAGGACAATCCTCAGACCACCTCCAGAGAGCTGCAGCATCAACTTGCTGCAGATGGTGTCACTGTGCATCGGTCAACTATATAACGCACTTTGCACAAGGAGAAGCTGTATGGGAGAGTGATGCGAAAGAAGCCGTTTCTGCAAGCACGCCACAAACAGAGTCGGCTGAGGTATGCAAAAGCACATTTGGAGAAGCCAATTTATTTTTGGAAGAAGGTCCTGTGGACTGATGAAACCAAGATTGAGTTGTTTGGTCATACAAAAAGGCGCTATGCATGGCGGCAAAAAAAACCAGCATTCCAAGAAAAACACTTGCTACCCACAGTAAAATTTAGTGGAGGTTCCATCATGCTTTGGGGCTGTGTGGCCAATGCCAGCACCGGGAATCTTGTTAAAGTTGAGGGACGCATGGATTCCACTCAGTATCAGCAGATTCTTGACAATAATGTTCAAGAATCAGTGATAAAGTTGAAGATACGCAGGGGATGGCTCTTTCAGCAAGACAATGATCCAAAACACCGCTACAAATCTACTCAGGCATTCATGCAGAGGAACAATTACAATGTTCTGGAATGGCCATCCCAGTCCCCAGACCTGAATATCATTGAACATCTGTGGGATCATTTGAAGAGGGCTGTCCATGCTCGGTGACCATCAAACTTAACTGAACTGGAATTGTTTTGTAAGGAGGAATGGTCAAAAATACCTTCATCCAGGATCCAGGAACTCACTAAAAGCTACAGGAAGTGACTACAGGCTGTTATTTTTGCAAAAGGAGGATCTACTAAACATTAATGTCACTTTTCTGGTGAGGTGCCCATACTTATGCACCTGTCAAATTTTGTTTGAATGCAGATTGCACATTTTCTGTTAGTACAATAAACCTCATTTCAAGGCAGAAACATTACTGTGTCCAACAGTTATTACATATATCAAACTGAAATAGCTGTTGCAAAAACACCAATTTTTATAAAACATTAAGCTTAAGATTAATAGGGGTGCCCAAACTTTTTCATATAACTGTATATGTGTGTGTATATATGTGTGTATATCTGTGTGTAAATATATATAACTTGTAATTCCTACAGGAGTGCAGGCATCAGAGAACTGGGTGAAGCCGACATAGCACCTGAGGTTCCTACAGTATTGCAGGTGCCCATGGCACCAAACTGTATACAGACGTCACCGGCTGCGAACCAGATGTGAAAGGTTTGCATTTTATTTGTGAAATTGGAAAATAAAGCCTTTGTGTTGAACTTACCTGGGTCATTACCTTGCTACCTTACTGGTGGGAAAGCCGCTGCCTTGCATATAATGGAGAATGCAGGCAGTGTATTGAGGCATATGTGGCGCCCCTGAGGGTTCAGTCGCCACAGAGGTACTGCACCTCACTCAGAGGTGTGGTGTCTCCCTTCTCTCAGGTAAGGTGGGAGTGCTGCACGGAACCCCAACACACCTGCATCCAACACTACACTGCTCCAGGCCGGCAGGAGGGGCAAGACGCAATGTATGTTTCTGCTGAGCCCTGACCCTGGCTGAAGTGGGGGGAACTCAAAGGTAGGGGGAACCAGTAGTGGGTGTGGGTGGAGGAAGTAGTTAGAGGGAGCACTTTAGTAGGAGTATAAAATAGGGAAGCCATCTTAGGGTGGCAGAAGAGTTCAGATTCAGTAGTGGTGTGAGTTCTAGGGAGCTGTTCAGGGGAACAGCTCGGGACTGTTCGGAGGAACAGTCCGGGAGCAGAGTCTCATTAGGAGATCTGCTCCACGGTTAGGGCCAGGTCAGACGGATCCGGAGGGGAGCAGGGAGTAGGATCTGTTCTACAGAAAGGATCCCAGGGGGTACGGCGCATGCAGGACGGTACCCGTACGCGCCGCATCTGTCAGAAGACAGAGGGATCGCTGCGGCATTCTAATCCCCCAGGAGGGTCAAGTAGGTCCCGGATACGACGTACTGGAAGGACTTCAGAGCACCTGAGCGGGATTGAGAGTGGGCAGCGCACAGCAGGAGGGAGAAGGACCAGAGTAAAAACGGTCAAAATAGGAACACGAGAAAGTGGGGTTCTGCCAAGTACTCCCAAGCTGTCTGAGGAAGGACTGAACCCCTGTCCGGTGAACGCAGCACGGCGAGGGAGGCCTTTACCTGTAAAGTGCACCTGTGAAGTGTCTAAAGAACTGTGAGTAAAATCTTGGATGACTGCGCTGCACTGCTTCTGTCCATTCTTCATCGGGACTATCATTCCCCCTGCACTACAACGCCCAGCATGACTCACTCTCGACTACTACACTGCCCTGAGGCCTGCTCCACCTGTGGGGAGCCGTCCCATCTCAAGCTGCCCTAACATCTGCCTCAGAGGACTGTAGCAGCGCTGGTGACCTTCACCAGGTACCACAGGTGGCATCACGATCTTTCCCAAATCCCCATATATATAATATCCCCTTTTTGAGTGACCGCCCTGGGCCACGGACCGGGCCAGCCACCGTGATATCCCCAGGCAATCGGCGGCCCGGCTGCCGAGTACCCCACAGCCCTGGGGGCGCGTCACATACTCCAAAGAAAACTGCATGACTGTAATTAAGAATGCAATGCTACAACTCAGGCCTGTAGACAAGATGAAGGAACTACTAAAGCAGTTGGTCCTCTTTAATGCACAACAGCAGCAAACTAACAGCTTGTTAGTACAACAGATTGTGATCCTGAGAGAGAAACCTCCACAGACGACCCTAGTCCGTCCCTAGGCCTGGGAAAAAGTCAGGCCAGCACTGAGGAAGATGAGTCTGCAGGACAACCAGGAAGCCTTCCTCAGCATGTTCAAAAGAACAGCAGGGCGGGAGAATTTGTCAACCGACCAGTGGGCTGAAGTGGTGGCCCGTTCTTGATGAGAGATGTTCAGAAAGAATATTTTGTCCTCAGCCATGAGGATGCTCGGGACTATGGAAGATTCAAGGGTGAGATCGTTGCCTGGATGGGAGTCAATGCATATGTAAAGGCCCAATGGGTATACCAATAGTTCTTTGTGGAGGCTCAACCTGCTAGGTCTCAGGCATATGACTTACTGCACCTCATATAAAAATGGCTTCAGCCTGAGACCTTGAGCCTAGTTCGGATGGTTGAGAGGGTAGTAGTACAAACTCTGCCGGTAGCCATACAGCGCTGGGTGGTGAAAGGTGACTTGGGCAACCTAGATCAGATGTTTAGCCTGATCGAATGTTATGTGGCCACCCAGGACTTGGTACGGGATTCTGCCCCACTGCAGGTATCATGCTGGCCACTTCAAGCCAATGAGCCTGGGAAAGGGAAATTACCCTCTGCTGAGGTTAGTCAGAACCAAGCCCAAACTGAGGTTATCAGGAGCGCAGTTTCCCCTAAACCTGTCTTGTGGACCACCGGTGCCACAGCTATCAGGTGCTGGGGGTGCCAAGAGCCAGGGCATGTGGGTGCCAACTGCCCCCTGACTGTTGAGCCCATGGATTGCAAGTTTGCTCGTCAGTTATCGTTGTATTCCCAGACTTTCAGCAATGCGGACTCTGTCGCCACGTCTATTGAATCCCATCTGTGCCAGGTACGCGTCAACGGTCACCAGACAGAGATTGTCTTGGATTCAGGTAGTTTAGTGACACTCGTCCATGGGTCTTTCATTTCCGGGGAAAAACCCACAGGATGGAAAATTGGGGTATACATGGGGAACTCTGCGAGTATCAGATGGTGGAGGTTTCTCTTTTCTCCCAGAGGTTAAACATGTAGCGGGAATAGTAAAAAGCCTTCCTTACAGGACTGTTTTGGCAAGAGACATGCCCCTGTTCTGCTCACTATGGGAGAGAAAAGCCAACCCCCCAAGGTAAAAGTCTGTCCAGGCACAGAACCTGAAGATCTGTTCCCGGACAGAACCTGAAGATCCTGAGTCAGCAATACCTGCCGTAGGGTTCACCTTCTTAGGAAAAGAGTGAAACCTAGAGGTCTTGGCAGGAGAGGTCAAAGAAACCACATGAATCCCAGAGCTGTAAGTATCCTGGCGCACTTTTGGGGCAGCTCAGCTCCAGGATCCCACACTGGCCCGGTCATGGGAATGGGTGATAGTGATCAATGCGGTAGCCTAGCAACCTGGGGCAGAGGTGGTTTTTCCTTGTATTGTGGTAAATCAGGAGTTGCTGTTTCTCACCTTATGGATCAGAGCTCTCCTTTTATGTGCAAGGTGACAAAAGAATTGTGCAAACTGCTCCAGATTAAGCAGTTGTGCACGTCAGTGTACCACCCACAAAAAATGGGGATCGAGTATGGGTTTTGGAAAGAAACTTTCTTTTAGAAAGAAAGTTCATGGCCAAGAGGCAAGGGCTATATGAAGTCCGGGAAAAAGTCGGGAGGTAACTTACATGGTATATCAGCCCAGTAAGAGGAAACCAGAGCAAATATACCATGTAAATCTAATAAAGGAATGGAAAGACAGGGATTGTATGGTTACAGACGTGACTCCGGGTTTATCTTCTTTGGACTCTACGACACTGGTCCGGGGAGAGGCAGGGAACAAGGTAAAGATAAGCAAACAGCAAATGATATAATATCAAAACAGCAGAGACAGGAGGCATGGAAATTAGTGCAGCATAATACGGACGTATTCTTTGAACTGCCCGGTCGTACATCAATAATTCGACATGACATTGTCACCGAGCCTCAGGTATGGGTACGAATGAAACTGTACCCTGTTCCGGAGGTTCAAAGACAAGCCATCTTTGAGGATGTGAAAAAATGCTCTAGCTAGGAGTCATTGAGGAGTCCAAGAGTGAGTGGCCTAGTCCCATTGTACTGATTCCAAAGCTGGATGAATCAATGCGGTTTTGTAACGATTTCCGGAAATTGAATGAATTTGACCTTTATCGAATGCCTCAGATGGATGAACTAATTGAGAGACTGGGACAGGCCTAGCACTTCACGACACTCGATCTGACCAAGGTTTACTGGCAGGTGCCACTGACATAGACAGCAAAAGAAAATGTGAAAGGTTTGCATTTTGTTTGTGAAATTGGCAAATAAAGTGTTTGTGTTGTACTTACCTGGGTCACTGCCTCGCTACCTTACTTCTGGGAAAGCAGCTGCCTTACAATAAATACACTGCTCAAAAAAATAAAGGGAACACTCAAATAACACATCCTAGATCTGAATGAATAAAATATTCTCATTGAATACTTTGTTCTGTACAAAGTTAATGTGCTGACAACAAAATCACACAAAAATCATCAATAGAAATCAAATTTATTAACCAACGGAGGCCTGGATTTGGAGCCACCCCCAAAATTAAAGTGGAAAAACACACTACAGGCTGATCCAACTTTGATGTAATGTCCTTTCCATTGATGATTTTTGTGTGATTTTGTTGTCAGCAAATTCAACTTTGTACAGAACAAAGTATTCAAAGAGAATATTTAATTCATTCAGATCTAGGATGTTATTTGAGTGTTCCCTTTATTTTTTTTGAGCAGTGTGTGTATATATACAATACAGACCAAAAGTTTGGACACGCCTTCTCATTTAAAGATTTTTCAGTATTTTCATGACTATGAAAATTGTACATTCACACTGAAGGCATCAAAACTATGAATTAACACATGTGGAATTATATACTTAACAAAAAAGTATGAAACAAATGAAAATATGTCTTCTATTCTAGGTTCTTCAAAGTAGCCACCTTTTGCTTTGATGACTGCTTTGCACACTCTTGGCATTCTCTTGATGAGCTTCAAGAGGTAGTCACCGGAAATGGTTTTCACTTCACAGGTGTGCCCTGTCAGGTTTAATAAGTGGGATTTCTTGCCTTATAAATGGGGTTGGGACCATCAGTTGTGTTGTGCAGAAGTCTGGTGGATACACAGCTGATAGTCCTACTGAATAGACTGTTAGAATTTGTATTATGGCAAGAAAATAGCAGCTAAGTAAAGAAAAACGAGTGGCCATCATTACTTTAAGAAATTAAGGTCAGTCAGTGCGAAAAATTGGGCAAACTTTGAAAGTGTCCCCAAGTGCAGTTGCAAAAACCATCAAGCGCTACAAAGAAACTGGCTCACATGAGGACCGCCCCAGGAAAGGAAGACCAAGAGTCACCTCTGCTTCTGAGGATAAGTTTATTCGAGTCACCAGCCTCAGAAATCGCAGGTTAACAGCAGCTCAGATTAGAGACCAGGTCAATGCCACACAGAGTTCTAGCAGCAGACACATCTCTTCAACAACTGTTAAGAGGAGACTTTGTGCAGCAGGCCTTCATGGTAAAATAGCTGCTAGAAAACTACTGCTAAGGATTGGCAACAAGCAGAAGAGACTTGTTTGGGCTAAAGAACACAAGGGATGGACATTAGACCAGTGGAAATCTGTGCTTTGGTCTGATGAGTCCAAATTTGAGATCTTTGGTTCCAACCACCGTGTCTTTGTGCGACGCAGAAAAGGTGAACGGATGGACTCTACATGTCTGGTTCCCACCATGAAGCATGGAGGAGGAGGTGTGATGGTGTGGGGGTGCTTTGCTGGTGACACTGTTGGGGATTTATTCAATATTGAAGGCAGACTGAACCAGCATGGCTACCACAGCATCTTGCAGCGGCATGCTATTCCATCCGGTTTGCGTTTAGTTGGACCATCATTTATCTTTCAACAGGACAATGACCCCAAACACACCTCCAGGCTGTGTAAGGGCTATTTGACCAAGAAGGAGAGTGATGGGGTGCTACGCCAGATGACCTGGCCTCCACAGTCACCAGACCTGGACCCAATCGAGATGGTTTGGGGTGAGCTGGACCGCAGAGTGAAGGCAAAAGGGCCAACAAGTGCTAAGCATCTCTGGGAACTCCTTCAAGATTGTTGGAAGACCATTTCCGGTGATTACCTCTTGATGCTCATCAAGAGAATGCCAAGAGTGTGCAAAGCAGTCATCAAAGCAAAAGGTGGCTACTTTGAAGAACCTAGAATATAAGACATATTTTCAGTTGTTTCACACTTTTTTGTTAAGTATATAATTCCACATGTGTTAATTCATAGTTTTGATGCCTTCAGTGTGAATGTACAATTTTCATAGTCATGAAAATACAGAAAAACTTTAAATGAGAAGGTGTGTCCAAACTTTTGGTCTGTACTGTATATATATATATATATATATATATATATATATATATATATATATATATATATATATATGCACAGTGGTTTGAAAAAGTATTCACACCCTTTGACTTTTTACCTATCTTGTTACAGCACAACCTGTATTTAAATATTTTTGTAATCTGATTTGTGTGTGATGCAACCGCATTCGTCTAAGTTGGTGGAGTGAAGTGAGAAAAATATAGGCATAAATTAAATGTATGGGATCAAATAAATAAAAATTGGCATGTGCATATGTATTCACCCCTTTTGCGATGAAGCCCCTAAAAATTTCTGGTGCAAGCAATTACCTTCATAAGTCACATGCTTAGTGAAAGGAAGTCCACCTGTGTGCAATCTAAGTGTCACATAATCTGTCAGTTAATACACACCTTTTCTGAAAGGCAACAGAGGCTGCAAAACCATTAAGCAAGAGGCACCACTAACCAAAAAAACACCATGAAGACAAAGGAGATCTTCAAATAAATCTGGGACAAAGTTGTTGAGAAGTACAAGTCAGGGTTGGGTTTTAAAAAAAAATATCCCAATCTCTGAAGATCTCCCGGAGCACCATCAAACACATTATCATCAAATGGAATGAACATGGTACTACAAAAACCTGCCAGGAGAGGGCCTCCCACCAAAACTCTCAGCCCAGGCAAGGAGGGCATTAATCAGAGAGGCAGCACAGAGACCAAAGGTAACCCTGAAAGAGCTCCAGAGTTCCCAAGCAGATACTGGAGTATCTGTCCATACAACCACAATAAGCCATACACTCCATATAGGTGGCCTTTATGGAAGAGCGGGCAGAAAAAAGCCTTTACTTACACATAAAAATTGTAAGGCTTGTTTTGAGATTGCCAAAAGACATGTGGGAGACTCCCCAAATGTATGAAGGAAGGTGCTGTGGTTAAATGAGACCAAAATTGAACTTTTTGGCCACTAAGGTAAACGCTCTGTCAGGTGACAAACCAACACAGCTCATCACTCCAAGAACATCATCCCCACAGTGAAATATGGTGGTGGAAGCATCATGCTGTGGGGATGTTTTTCGGCAGCGAAGACAGGGAAGATGGTCCGAGTCGAAGGGAAGGTGGATGGTGCGAAATACATTGATATTCTTGAGCAAAACCTGTTTCAGTCTGTCAGCGACTTGAGACTGGGATGGAGGTCAGACTTGAAGATTGCTATTCACCAGAGGAAATCATCTAAATGGAATGTGCTGGAGCAGTTTTTCCTTGAAAAATGGACAAAAATTCCCAGTGGCAAGATGTGGATAACTCATAGAGACTGTAACATACCTGGCGGCGTCCTTGCAAAGTGGTCCATCTCCCACTGTGCAAGAGCGCGCACTTGATCTCCAGTCCAGTCTGCTAGCCTGGCTTCCCTCCATGCTGTCTGCTTGCCTCTGTTTCTGCTGCTTAAGGGCGGCGCCCGATCACTTCCTCCTTCTTGTAGCTGCTGCAGGCACACCCCTTGTGCGTCCTCAGCCTATTGGTCACCTGGTATTTAACACAGCTCCTCCCTGGAATCCATACCTGAGCATTGTGTTTCATTCAGTGTGCTCCTTCACTCTGAATGTGCCAGGTCCCTTTCTGTGTTTGCTTGCCTGCCTTTCCTGGAGGCTGTATTTCCAGGCCTGTCTGAACTCGCTCCTTGCCTGTTCGTTCCGCCTTCTAGGGGCCGCATACCTAGACCCGCTCCTGTATCTTGTCTGTCCTGTCTGAACACGCTCCTAGCCTGTTCCTTCCGCCTTCTAGGGGCTGCATACCTAGACCCGCTCCTGTATCTTGCTACCGTGTCTGTTCTTGTCTGAATACTCTTCTAGCCTGTTTCCTGTTTTTCTCTATGTCCGTACCTTTCCTTTTTCTGCAGAGTCTGAACTCGTACCTAACTCCTGTTCGTTGTCACTGTACTTCCGTTTGGGAGTTTGTGGTCCACTAGCTACTTCACTGCAAGTACCCTGTGGGTATCTGGTTCTGCCTTTCCCTTCCTGTCTGTTCCGTGTGAACAGAGCCCTGTCCCCTCTGCCTTGCCTCGCTCTCCGCTCCTGCGGTTCTCGCCCTGCTCTGACCCTTAGCTCGCTGCTCCGGCAGTCTCGCTCTGCTCTGACCCTTTGCTCGCTGCTCTGGCAGTCCCGCTCTGCTCTGACCCTTTGCTCGCTGCTCCGGCAGTCTCGCTCTGCTCTGACCCTTTGCTCGCTGCTCCGGCAGTCTCGCTCTGCTCTGACCCTTTGCTCGCTGCTCCGGCAGTCTCGCTCTGCTCTGACCCTTTGCTCGCTGCTTCGGCAGTCTCGCTCTGCTCTGACCCTTTGCTCGCTGCTCCGGCAGTCTCGCTCTGCTCTGACCCTTTGCTCGCTGCTTCGGCAGTCTCGCTCTGCTCTGACCCTTTGCTCGCTGCTCCGGCAGTCTCGCTCTGCTCTGACCCTTTGCTCGCTGCTCCGGCAGTCTCTCTCTGCTCTGACCCTTTGCTCGCTGCTCCGGCGGTCTCGCTCTGCTCTGACCCTTTTGCTCGCTGCTCCGGCAGTCTCACTCTGCTCTGACCCTTTGCTCGCTGCTCCGGCAGTCTCGCTCTGCTCTGACCCTTTGCTCGCTGCTCCGGCAGTCTCGTCATGCTCTGCTCTGACCCTTTGCTCGCTGCTCCGGCAGTCTCATCCTGCTCTACTCTTGCTCACCGCTCCAGGCGGCCTCGTCCTGCTCTACTCTTGCTCACCGCTCCAGGTGGCCTCGTCCTGCTCTACTCTTGCTCACCGCTACAGGGGGCCTCGTCCTGCTCTACTCTTGCTCACCGCTCCAGGCGGACTCGTCCTGCTCTACTCTTGCTCACTGCTCCAGACGGCCTCGTCCTGCTCTACTCTTGCTCACCGCTCCAGGCGGCCTCGTCCTGCTCTACTCTCGCTCACCGCTCCAGGCGGCCTCGTCCTGCTCTACTCTCGCTCACCGCTCCAGGCGGCCTCGTCCTGCTCTTCTCTCGCTCACCGCTCTAGGCGGTCTCGTCTTGCCCTGCTCTCGCTCACCACTCTGGGCGGCCTCACTCTGCTGTGTTTGTCCGCCACATCTGTGGTTCTGCTCCTGAGTCCCAGTGTGTACTGGGTCCTATCCCGCCTGTGTTCCAACCTGCTAGTGCCTCCCTGTCTGCACTCTAGCCGTGCTTGCCTGTACCCCCCTGCCTGCATACCCGCCTGCCTGCATACCAGTCGTGCCTGCCTATACCCACCAGTCTGTGTGCCAGCCTAACCTGTCTGTTCCTGTATTCCCCTCTGTGGGTCAACAGCCGTGTCCGGGGTCTGTCCTGGAGTAGCACCTGGTCCCTCTGCTCGGTTCCTCCTTGGTGCACTGGCGTCGTATGCCGTCGTGCGACCCTGGTCGGATCGGGTGAATACTTAGTTACGCCCCTCCAGGCATTCACTCTCCGGCACGGTCCAGTGGAATCACTACATATACACGCACACGCCGCTCAGCCCGGGCATGTGCATTACAGAGACTTATCGAAAGTGACTTGGTGCTGTAATTGCTGCACAAGGTGTCTCTACAAAGTACTGACTTTAGGGGGGGGGGGGTGAATAGTTATGCACACTGAAGTTTTCAGTTATTTTGTCCCATTTGATGTTTGCATCACAATAAAAAGAAAACCAAATGTTCATAGTTGTAGGCATGTTCTTTACATGAACTGATGCAAATCCTCAAAAAACACAGTGAAATTTCAGTTTGTGAGGTAGCAAAACAAGTCACTGTATACACAGTGGGGAAAATAAGTATTTGATACACTGTCGGCTTTTCAAGTTTTCCCACCTACAAAGAATAGAGAGGTCTGTAATTTTTGTCGTAGGTACACTTCACCTGTGAGAGACAGAATCTTAAAAAGAAATCCAGAAAATCACATTGTATGATTTTTAAATAATTAATTTGCATTTTATTGCATGAAATAAGTATTTGATACAATAGAAAAACTGAACTTAATATTTGGTACAGAAACCTTTGTTTGCAATTACAGAGGTCAGATGTTTCCTGTAGTTCTTGATCAAGTTTGCACACACTGAAACAGGGATTTTGGCCCACTCTTCCATATAGATCTTCTCCAGATCCTTCACATTTTGGGGCTGTTGCTGGGCAACTTTGACTTTCAGCTCCCTCCAAAGACTTTCTATTCGGTTCAGATCTGGAGACTGTCTAGGCCACTCCAGGACCTTGAAATGCTTCTTACGGAACCACTTCTTAGTTGCCCTGACTGTGTGTTTTGGGTCATTATCATGCTGGAAGACCCAGCCACAACCCATCTTCAATGCTCTTACTGAGGAAAGAAGGTTATTGGCCAAAATTTCATTATATATGACCCCATCCATCCTCCCTTCAATATGGTGCAGTCGTCCTGCCCCCTTTGCATAAAAGCACCCCCAAAGTATGATGTTTCCCCCACTATGCTTCATGGTTGAGACAATGTTCTTGGGGTTGTATTTATCTTTCTTCTTTCTCCAAACACAGCAAGTGGAGTTGACACCAAAAAGTTCTATTTTGGTCTCATCTGACCACATAACCTTCTCCCATGCCTCCTCTGGATCATCTGGATGGTCACTGGTGAACTTCAAACAGGCCTGGACATGTGCTGGTGTGAGAGGGGGGACGTTTAGTGCTCTGCAGTAGTTTGAAACTGTGGTCCCAGCTCTCGTCAGGTCATTGACCAGGGCCTCCTGTGTAGTTCTGCGCTGATTCCTGATCTTTCTCAGAATTATCCATACCCCTCGAGGAGAGATTTTTCATGGAGCCCCAGAACGAGGAAGATTGGCAGTCATCTTGTGTTTCTTCCATTTTCTAATAATAATGCCAACAATTGTTGCCTTCTCACCAAGCTGCTTGCCTATTGTCCTATATCCCATCCCAGCCTTCTGCAGGTCTACAATTTTGTCCCTGGTTTCTTTAGACAGCTCTTTGGTCTTGGCCATGGTGGAGAGGTTGGAGTGTGATTGACTGAGTGCGTGAACAGGTGTCTTTTATACAGGTAATGAGTTCAAACATTAATACAGGTAATGAGTGCAGAGTAAGAGGGCTTCTTAAGAAAAAAACTAACAGGTCTGTGAGAGCCAGAATTCTTGCTGGTTGATTGGTGATCAAATACTTATTTCATGCAATAAAAAGCAATTTAATTATGTAAAACTCATACAATGTGATTTACTGGTTTTTATTTTTAGATTCTGTCTCTCACAGTTTAAGTGTACTTATTATAAAAGTTACAGACCTCCCCATTCTTTGTAGGTGGGAAAACCTGCTAAATTGGCAGTGTATTAAATAAATATTTTCCCCACTGTGTGTGTGTATATTTTATATATATATATATATATATACAGTATATACATATATATAAAAACATATATATATATATACATATATATATATATATATATATATATATATATATATATATATATACACACACATATATATACCATACAGACCAAAAGTTTGGACCCACCTCATTTAAAGTTTTTTCTGTATTTTCATGACTATGAAAATTGTACATTCACACTGAAGGCATCAAAACTATGAATTAACACATGTGAAATTATATACTTAACAAAAAAGTGTGAAACAACTGAAAATATGTCTTATATTCTAGGTTCTTCAAAGTAGCCACCTTTTGCTTTGATGACTGCTTTGCATACTCTTGGCATTCTCTTGATGAGCTTCAAGAGGTAGTTAAGTATATAATTCCACATGTGCTAATTCATAGTTTTGATGCCTTCAGTGTGAATGTACAATTTTCATAGTCATGAAAATACAGAAAAATCTTTAAATGAGAAGGTGTGTCCAAACTTTTGGTCTGTACTGTATATATATATACACATGTGGTCAAAATTGTTGGTACCCCTCGATTAATGAAAGAAAAATCCACAATGGTCACTCACAGAAATAACTTGAATCTGACAAAAGTAATAATAAATTAAAAATCTATGATAATGAACAAATGAAAGTCAGACATTGCTTTTCAACCCTGCTTCCACAGAATTTTTTAAAATATTAAACTCATGAAATAGGCCTGGACAGAAATGATGGTACCCCTGAAAATAATGTGACAAAAGGGACATGTTAAATCAAGTTGTGTCCACTAATTAGCATCACAGGTGTCTACAATCTTGTAATCAGTCAGTGGGCCCATATATAGGGCTACAGATACTCACTGTGCTGTTTGGTGACATGGTGTGTACCACACTCAACATGGACCAGAGGAAGCAAAGGAAAGAGTTGTCTCAGGAGATTAGAAAGAAAATTATAGACAAGCATGTTAAAGGTAAAGGTTATAAGACCATCTCCAAGCAGCTTGATGTTCCTGTGACTACAGTTGCACATATTATTCAGAAATGTAAGATCCATAGGACTGTAGCCAACCTTCCTGGACGTGGCCGAAGGAGGAAAATTGATGACAAATCAAAGAGACGGATAATACTAATGGTAACAAAAGAGCCCAAAACTTCTAAAGAGATTAAAGGTGAACTTCAAGCTCAAGGAACATCAGTGTTAGATCACACCATCCGTCGTTGTTTGATCCAAAGTGGACTTCATGGGAGACGACCAAGGAGAACATCATAAAAAAGCCAGACTGGAATTTGCCAAACTACATGTTGACAAGCCACAAAGCTTATGGGAGAATGTCCTATGGACAGATGAGACAAAAATGGAAGTTTTTTCAAGGCACATCAGCTCTATGTTCACAGACGGAAAAATGAAGCATATCAAGAAAAGAACACTGTTCCTACTGTGAAACATGGAGGAGGGTCTGTTATGTTATAGGGCTGCTTTACTGCATCTGGCACAGGGTGTCTTGAATCTGTGCAGGGTACAATGAAATCAATCTCAAGACTATCAAGGGATTCTAGAGAGAAATGTGCTGCCCAGTGTCAGAAAGCTTGGTCTCAGTCACAGGTCATGGGTCTTGCAACAGGATAATGACCCAAAACACATAGCTAAAAACACCCAAGAATGGCTAAGAGGAAAACATTGGACTATTCTGAAGTGGCCTTCTATGAGCCCTGACCTAAATCCTATTGAGCATCTTTGGAAAAAGCCGAAACATGCTGTCTGGAAAAGGCAACCTTCAAACACGAGACAACTGGAGTAGTTTGCTCATGAGGAGTGGGCCAAAATACCTGTTGAGAGGTGCAGAAGTCTCATTGACAGTTACAGAAATCATTTGATTGCAGTGATTGCCTCAAAAGGTTGTTCAACAAAATATTAAGTTAAGGGTACCATCATTTCTGTCCAGGCCTATTTCATGAGTTTAATTTTTTTTTAAATTCTGTGGAAGCAGGGTTGAAAAGCAATGTCTGACTTTCATTTATTCATTTTCATAGATTTTTAATTTATTATCACTTTTGTCAGATTCGAGTTATTTCTGTGACCATTGTGGGTTGGTCTTTCATTAAACGAGGGGTACCAAAAATTTTGACCACGTGTATGGATATATATATATATATATATATATAAATATATATATATATACATACATTCGTACATATACCTTATTTTTTTGACTATAAGATGGGGGGTGCGTCTTATAGTCCAAATGTTGGGGGGGGGGTATATATGTATGCTGTGTGGCGTGTAGGGGGAGCGGTAGCGGTGGAGGAGCGGGGCACAGGAGGCAGCAGCCGCCTGCTGCAGCCTACACTGTTCCCGCTGCTAAAGAAAATGAATATTCACTGCTCCCCATGCCCATGGGGTGTGCGGAGCACTGAATATTCATGCTCCTTAGTAGCGGCACACAGTGTAGCCGCAGCGCGGCTCCTGCTGCTGCCGGAATCACCTGTGCCTGCTGTTAAAGGGCATGAATATTCAACCTCTCTCCACGCTCATGGGCGTGGGGAGGGGTGAATATTCATGGGCTTTAATAGCGGGCACACGCGATCACCCGGCAGCAGCAGGAGCGGCACTGCTGCTACGCTGTGTGCTGGCTATTAAGGAGCATGAAGTCACTGCTCTCCGTGCGCGGCTCACATGGCGAGATCAGTGCGGGCAGACAGGAAGCAGTGCTGGAGGAGAAAAGAAAGGTGAGTAGGAGTGTTTATTTTTTTTACGTGCAGCATGATGGGGATTAGGGGGACCATGCATACCAGGATAAGGATGAGGGGGGCATACATACCAGGATAAGGATGAGGGGGCCATACATACCAGGATAAGGATGAGGGGGCATACATAACAGGATAAAAATGAGGGGGCCATACATACCAGGATAAGGCTGGGGGGGGCATGCATAACAGGATAAAGATGAGGGGGCCATACATACCAGGATAAAGATGAGGGGTACCATGCATACCAGGATAGGGATGAGGGGCCATACATACCAGGATAAGGATGAGGGGTGCCATGCATACCAGGATAGGGATTAGGGGTGCCATGCATACCAGGATAGGGATGAGGGGTGCCATGCATACCAGGACAGGGATGAGGGTTGCCATGTATACCAGGATAGGGATGAGGGGTGTCATGCATTCCAAGACAGGGATGAGGGGTGCCAAGCATACTAGGACAGGGATGAGGGGTGCCATGCATACCAGGACAGGTATGAGGGGTGTCATGCATAACAGGATAGGGATGAGGGGTTCCATGCATACCAGGATGGAGGGATGCCAGGCATACCAGGATGGGGATAGGGGCCACGTATAAAAGGAAGGAGGGGGCATATATACCAGGATGGGTGATATTGTCAGAATTGGGGGACAGTACCCCTATACCAGTGCCAGCAGAAGACCCCCTCCCCCTTAAAAGTGCATCGTGAACACATTTTTTGCTTACATTTTTTTTCTATTTTCCTCCTCTAAAACCTAGGTGCGTCTTATGGTCCGGTACGTCTTATAGTCCGAAAAATACGGTATATATATATATATACTAGTATATATCTATTTATAAATGTATGTATACAGTTGTGCTCAAAAGTTTACATACCCCGGCATAATTTTTGCTTTCTTGGCCTTGCTTCAGAGAATATGAATGATAACAAAAAACTTTTCTCCACTCATGGTTATTGCTTGGGTAAAGCCATTTGTTGTAAAACTACTGAGTTTTCTCTTTTTAAATCTTAATGACGCCAAAAACATTCAAATGGCCTTGATCAAAAGTTCACATACCCCAGTTTTAATACCGTGTATTGCCCCCTCTAACATCAATGACAGCTTGAAGTCTTTTGTGGTAGTTGTGGATGAGGTTATTTATTTTCTCAGATGGTAAAGCTGCCCATTCTTCTTGGCCAATTCTTCTTCTGGAGGCAAAAAGCCTCCAGTTCCTGTAAATTCCTGGGCTGTCCAGCATGAACTGTGCGCTTGAGATCTCCTCAGAGTGGCTCAGTGATATTGAGGTCAGGAGACTGAGATGGCCATGTGGCGCCCCTGCTGCGCATGAGTGCCACAGATCCTAGAAGGGTGCATGGATGGATTCCTCCACAAGAGGCCCTCATAGCATACATATACCTCCACCTTCCACCTCAGACCACCAGAGGGAGCCCAGATAGGGATATAAATAGGGAAGTTGGAGCTAGGCAGTTAGTCTAGTCTAGAGAACACAGCTAATAGTTCAGCAGTGGAGCATGAGGCTCCTGCAAGTTAGACTCAAGGAGCTCAGTTAGAGCCCAAGGCGTGCCAACGCCATAAGAGCGGTGAAGCGCGGCAAGCTGCCACTAGTGTGTATAGCCTAGTGAGGGCCTCGAGCGAGGCCGAAGGCTAGAGGAGTGAGTAGCATTGGGGGCAGAGGAGCTGTACAAGCTCAACCCAGAAAACATATACGGGACACCGGGTCCACGTCTACAGGGCCGTATATCCCCCTGTAGAGACAACCGGAGACCCCTGGAAGACTTCAGGTCCCAGGATCACCCAAGAGCTGATACGTACCAGAACCAGGAGTCATATACCCACTCACTGGGGAGAATCCTGATATGCACCCTTCACCCTACAGTGCTCCGGAATGTGCCTGTACTTCCATCAGTAAAAGGTACTGAAGTGAACTGTGTGTTTGTCTATCCTTCTTCAGACCCGGCTGGGTCCCCCCTGTCCTGCATCCCTACATCCACGCTGCCCTGAGGCCTAGCTCCACCTGTGGGGAGCTATACCACCCAAGCTGCCTTAACACCAGCCTCAGTGGGCTGCTGCAGCGCTGGTGATCCTCACCAGACACCACAGGTGGCGTCACGAACTTTCACATAATTATCTGACGCGCCCCCTGAGCCGTGGGGTACCCGAAGCCGGGCCGGTAGATGCTGGGGGTTGTAGTCACTGTGGCGGTGACCTGGTCCGTGACCCAGGTGGTCAATCCAAGTGTAGTAGATGTATATGGGTTATATAATGTCCGACTATGCCACCTGTGGAGTGCGGTTAATAGAGACAGCCGCTGTGGAACAGTCCTCTGAAGCCGGTGGTATAGCAGCAAAGGTGGTATAACTCCCCACAGGAAGAGTTAGCTTCAGGGCAGTGTGTGTGGATGATGGTGGTTGTGCAGGGTGTCGCGGTGCAGAAATAACCACAGAGTCTGTGCAGTGCAGTCCCAGGGTCTTTACTGGTAGCAATTAGACAGGCCTGGACTGGAGTACTGGCTAGAGATAAGAGTCTGGTCAGTCTGGGAGCAAGCATGAAGTCCTCCTGGGCAGGTGGACGCTGGAAGCCTGTGCTAGCATTTCTTCTGCAGTGTTGCAATCAGTGTGTCAAAAGTGGGAGAAGAGGGTTGCATTCACAATCTAACACTACGGGCAGCACTTTGAACACATTTTATAAGTGGTCATAAACTTGTAAAAAACTCATGAAAGAATAAAGTTATGTTAAAACCAAGCACACAATTGTTTTTCTTATAAAATTCTCAATAAGTTTGATGTGTCACATGACCCTCTTCCCATTGAAAAAAATAAAGTTGGTTCCAAAATGGCCGACTTCAAAATGGCCACCATGGTCACCACCACCCATCTGGAAAAGTTTTCCCCCTCCCATATACTAATGTGCCACAAACAGGAAGTTGATATCACCAACCATTCTCATTTAATTTAGGTGTATCCATATAAATGGCCCACCCTGTATATATACGAGGGAATTTGACCCCTAGGAAGAACAACTTGGGCATCTGTCCATGGTGCCAAGTGCCTGGAGAGAGCCAAAAAGCAACTTTGCATTGGCCAAGGTATTTGACTATGGGTGGGGTTAGAGCGATAAATTGTACATTGCTCTTAGTGAAATATAAGCTGGCTATAGCTCTGAATGCAACATGATTTGACAGTTTATCAATGGATATACTGGATTATTCAGATTATAAGATGCACTTTTTTCCAAAAATATTTTTGGAGAAAATGGGGGTGCATTTTATAATCTGGATATAGTTTACTGGGGGGACGGCTGTGGTGTAGCAAGGTCACTGCTGCAGGAAGTTGACGGTGGTGGTAGGCGTGGGGCGATGCTGCTGGCTCTTGGCTGGGAGGAAGGGATGTTCAGAAGCGTGAAATGTCACAAAATGTTGGCGAAGTCCCTGCACTTCCCATCCTTTTCACTGCGGTGGACTTTGGGAAAATGGCCTCCAGAAGCGGCGCATGTGCAGATTAACATCTCAGCTCCCCAGATCTCAATCTGTGAAGACCCCCTAATCCCAGCCCAGGGCCCACAGGTTTGCCCCACTTCTGCTGACCCCCGACCCCCGGTAAGCTACCGTAAAAACGGACTATAAGATGCACCATTTTATTGAAAACATTTTTTTGCTTCCCAAAATTTGGGGTGTATCTTATGGACCAGTGTTTCTTATAGTCAGCAAAATATGATAATCTACATGAAAAGTTGAGTTATGCTAGATTCAGATATTGACTTTTTTGTGTTCCATTTGTGTTTTTCATGGGTAAAACATGTACCCATTATAGTCAGTGGGGAAATTCACATGTTTGAGGGATTTTTTTGGTGATCGAGTGTTCAGGAAAAAAAAGGAGAAATGTCTTTTTTTTATCTGGGTCATGGATCAAACTCACTCATTCAAACCAATGGGTATAAGAAAAAACAAATAGCACATTGATGTCATACATATAATGGATATAAAAAGTTTAGGCGCACCTGCTAAAATGCAATGTTTTTGTCATGTAAAAAAAATCATACCTAAATGTATAATTTCTGAACTTTTTCCATCTTTAATTTCACCCATAATCTGTACAATTCAATTGAAAAACAAACTGAAATCCTTTTAGGTGGAAAAAAAAATTAAAGAACTGAAATAATGTGGTTAAGTAGGAGTCTATCAGCACAGCAAATCTAGAACTGTCAATCTATGCCCTCTCCTACAGTAGCGCTCCAAATCTGTCAGACTGCGAGGGCATCTCCTGTGTATAGCGCCCTCTTCAAATCAACCCACAGATTTTCATTTGGATTCAGGTCTGGGCCATTCCAAAACTTTGATCTTCTCCTAGAGAAGCCATTCTTTTCAATAAAATTGCTAGATGCCATGTAACATTCTTAGACCTCTGTGCTCTCTCGATTTGGTTTTCAACTAGGCCAAATAAATGGCAACAACACTTGGCAATGTTTCGAAAAAGTTGCCATTTATTAATGTTGCTATGAAGTTTAACAATGTAACAAAAGTGTTATGCACACGCCCGGACTGACTGGCGTGTGCGGGAGAAGTGGTTCCACTGGACCATGAACCGGAGAGTGCCTGGAGGGGCGTGACTAAGTATCTGGCCGATCCGACCAAGATGGCACGACGGCATACGATGCCAGTGCACCAGGGAGAAACCGGGCAGAGGGACCAGGTGCTACTCCAGGTCAAACTCCGGACACGGGGGTTGACCCACACAGGGATTACTGGAACAGGCAGGTTAGGCTGGCACAGACTGGTGGATATAAGCGAACACGGCAGGTATGCAGACGGGTGGATACAGGCGAATATGCA
Organism: Phyllobates terribilis; assembly: GCF_046119375.1. Classification (NCBI taxonomy): domain Eukaryota; kingdom Metazoa; phylum Chordata; class Amphibia; order Anura; family Dendrobatidae; genus Phyllobates; species Phyllobates terribilis. The sequence goes on from NW_027362761.1 coordinate 1,059,792,441, forward strand.
GGCAGGGAGGTACTGGCCGAAAGGACGGGCTGGAGCACAGAGAGGACAAGACCCAGTACAGACTGGGTCACAGAAACAGAACCGCAGATGCGGTAGCCAAACACAACAGAGAGGGAACGCCCGAAGCGGTGGGCAAGAGCAGAGCAGGACGGGACTGCCAGAGCAGCGAGCACAAGCAGAGCAGGACAGGACTGCCGGAGCAGCGAGCAGATGCAGAGCAGGACGGGGCTGCCGGAGCAGCGAGCAGAAGCAGAGCAGGACAGGACTGCCGGAGCAGTGAGCAGATGCAGAGCAGAAACCGCAGAGCGGCAAGCAAGGCAAGAGCAGAGTGGAAACCGCAAGAGCGGTAAACAAGGCAGGAGCAGAGCGGAAACCGCAGAGCGGCTAAGAAGGCCGCAGCAGAGCGGAAACCGCAGAGCGGCAAACAAGGCAGGAGCAGAGCGGAAACCGCAGAGCGGTAAACAAGGCAGGAGCAGAGCGGAAACCGCAGAGCGGCTAAGAAGGCCGCAGCAGAGCGGAAACCGCAGAGCGGCAAACAAGGCAGGAGCAGAGCGGAAACCGCAGAGCGGTAAACAAGGCCGCAGCAGAGCGGAAACCGCAGAGCGGCAAACAAGGCAGGAGCAGAGCGGAAACCGCAGAGCGGTAAACAAGGCAGGAGCAGAGCGGAAACCGCAGAGCGGCTAAGAAGGCCGCAGCAGAGCGGAAACCGCAGAGCGGCAAACAAGGCAGGAGCAGAGCGGAAACCGCAGAGCGGTAAACAAGGCAGGAGCAGAGCGGAAACCGCAGAGCGGTAAACAAGGCAGGAGCAGAGCGGAAACCGCAGAGCGGTAAACAAGGCAAGAGCAGAGCGGAAACCGCAGAGCGGTAAACAAGGCAGGAGCAGAGCGGAAACCGCAGAGCGGTAAACAAGGCAGGAGCAGAGTGGAAACCGCAGAGCGGTAAACAAGGCAGGAGCAGAGCGGAAACCGCAGGAGCGGCAAGCAAGGCAAGAGCAGAGCAGAAACCGCAAGAGCGGCAAGCTAAGCAGGAGCAGAGCGGAAACCGCAGAGCGGCTAAGAAGGCAGGAGCAGAGCGGAAACCGCAGAGCGGCAAACAAGGCAGGAGCAGAGCGGAAACCGCAGAGCGGCAAACAAGGCAGGAGCAGAGCGGAAACCGCAGAGCGGCAGACAAGGCAGGAGCAGAGCGGAAACCGCAGAGCGGCAGACAAGGCAGGGGGATAGGACTCTGTTCACAAAGAACAGACGGAGAAGGAAAGGCAGAACCAGAAGCACACACAGTACTTACAAAGAAGTAGCGAGCGTACACTAAATTCACAACAGAGGTACAGAGACGACGAGAAGGAATTTAGGAGCAAGTTCAGACTTTGCAGAAAGACGCAGAAAACAGACAAAGAGGGAAAAGGGAGAAAAGGCAAAAGTAGAAACGAGGCACAGACAACTAGGAACCGAGGAACGGGAACAAATACAGCAAGGCTGGGACACAAACAGGACTCTGTTCAGACGGGAACAGATACCGCAAGGCACAGACAACTGGAAACAGAGAAACGGGAACAAATACAGCAAGGCTGGGACACAAACAGGACTCTGTTCAGACGGGAACAGATACCGCAAGGCACAGACAGGCAGATCTAGGAATACAGCCCCTAGAAGGTCGAAAGAACAGGCTAGAAGCGTGTTCACAAGAACAGACCACAGTTCAGACACAGAACTAGAGAACAGGCAGGAAAACAGGATAGGACCTGGCACATCAGAGACAAAAAGCCGACTGACAGGACACAATGCTCAGGCGCCATCTTGAGGAAGAAGGTGGTATAAATACCCAAAGATGGAGAGCAATAGGCTGAAGGTGCAACAGGGGCGTGTCCGCAGCAGGTACAAGAAACAGGAAGTTCAGCGGGCGTCGCCCTATGCAGCCAAAACAGACAAACAGACAGCAAGGAGGGAAGCCAGAGAGACATTCTGGACTGGAGATCAAGTGCGCGCTCTTGCACAGTGGGAGATGGACCACCATGCAAGGACGCCGCCAGGTATGTTACAGTACCCCCCCCCCTTACGCCCCCTCTTCTTCAGGCCTGCCAGAATCTTCCGCAGGGAATTCGAGGACCAGTCGTTCACTTCAAGGAGATCACTTCCACTGTCCACAGGAAAAATTGATCTCATCTGGTTAGCTAGGATGCTACCTCCTATCCAGCCATCCTTAGCAACAGACGAAACGGGTGGAGTACCAGGAACAGCACACAAGGAAGTCTCTCTCCACATATTTTCAGGTGGCACCCCAGAGGGTACAGGAGACAACTGGAAGTCCTTCACCGGGTTGGAGGGGGACAGAGACTTGGGGGTAATCTCTGCTTCGAGGTGCATCTTGTCAAGCTCACAGGAAGAAATAGACGGGTTATCAGGTACATAATGAGGAAAAGTCACTGTCTCTTTGTTATCTGGTGGTACCCCGGAGAATTCAGGAAACAACTGGCGGTCCTCCGCTGGGTCAGAAGAGTGCAGAGGCTCAGAGAAAACATCTGCTTCAGAGTACACTAGGTCGGACTCACTGGAGGAAGCAGGCGAGGTATCGGGTACCGAGTATAGGAAAGTCTCTGTCCATTCACCACCAGGTGGCACCCCGAAGGGTTCTGGAGACAACTGGAGGTCCTCCGCCTGGTCAGAGGGGTGTAGAGACTCAAGGGTAACCTCTGCTTCAGAGTACACAAGGTCGGACTCACTGGACGAAGCAAGCGAGGTATCAGGTACAGAGTATAGGAAAGTCTCTGTCCTTTCGCTACCAGGTAGCACCCCGTAGGGTTCTGGAGACAACTGGAGGTCCTCCGCCTGGTCGGAGGGGTGTAGAGACTCGGGAGTAACCTCTGCTTCGGAGTACACTAGGTTGGACTCACTGGACGAAGCGAGCGAGGTATCAGGTACAGAGTATAGGAGAGTCTCTGTCCTTTCGCTACCAGGTAGCACCCCGAAGGGTTCTGGAGACAACTGGAGGTCCTCCGCCTGGTCGGAGGGGTGTAGAGACTCGGGGGTAACTACCACTTTGGGGTACCCATTGTCAGGCTCACAGGACGAAGCGGACAAAGTATCGAGTACCGAGTGTAGAGAAGTCTCTCTCCATTTGTCATCGAGTGGTATCCCGGAGGATTCAGGAGGCAACAGGGGATCCTCCGCCAGGTAGTAGAGGTGCACAGACTCAGAGGTAACCACAGCTTTGGAGCATCCTTGGACATGCACACCGGTTAAAGTGGGTGAAGCATCTGATGCCGGGTGCAGGAAGTTCTCCTGTGTGGAGTCTGGATGGGCAGAAGTCTCTTCGGGCAGGAGAACCGGAGCACTACCCACGCACATTACCCGTTGGGGCTTCTCCGGGATACAGGGAGATGAAGCTTCAGTAGGGACTTCAAGGTTGATGTCAGGAGGTCTCAGGGAGGACAGACCCTGGCGTGACGGCTTGCCTCTACGTCTAGCACGTCTGGACTGCCTCTTGAGGTTGGGAGAAGTATTCCGGAAAGCGTAGTCACCCTGTGAGGATTCTGGGTGGGCAGTAGTCTCATTGGGCTGGAGGACTATTGCGCTACCCACACACCTTACCCGTCGGGGCTGCTCCGGGATATTGGGAGGTGAAGCTTCAGCAGGAGCCTCCGGGTTAGGATCATCGAAGACCATTAGAAAGGCCACCAGGAAGGCCATTAGGTCCAGGAGGATCGGATCCTGTGTTTCATATAGGGGGTTGATCCATTCCAAGGCATCACCCGCCAGGTAAGACATAATGAATGCCACCTTAACCCGATCGGTGGGAAAACATAGAGGGTAGAACTTGAAGTGTAGCATGCATTGCTCCACAAATGCACGACTTTGTCTTGGATCCCCATAGTAACGTGGCGGATCCGCAGGAACGAGAGCAGATAGATCCATCTGGACGGGTGAGTAATTCGCCTGGAACTCAGCTGAGAAAAAAAAAAAATTATTTATTTATTTTTAATGCATGTATTCGCTGGAAAACTTCTCAGAGAGCGAAGGCCGTGGGGCTCAACGGGAACCATGGCCTGAGCATGCTGCTATGCACACGCCCGGACTGACTGGCGTGTGCGGGAGAAGTGGTTCCACTGGACTATGAACCGGAGAGTGCCTGGAGGGGCGTGACTAAGTATCTGGCCGATCCGACCAAGATGGCACGACGGCATACGACGCCAGTGCACCAGGGAGAAACCGGGCAGAGGGACCAGGTGCTACTCCAGGTCAAACTCCGGACACGGGGGTTAACCCACACAGGGATTACTGGAACAGGCAGGTTAGGCTGGCACAGACTGGTGGATATAAGCGAACACGGCAGGTATGCAGACGGGTGGATACAGGCGAATATGCAGGCAGGGAGGTACTGGTCGAAAGGACGGGCTGGAGCACAGAGAGGACAAGACCCAGTACAGACTGGGTCACAGAAACAGAACCGCAGATGCGGTAGCCAAACACAACAGAGAGGGAACGCCCGAAGCGGTGGGCAAGAGCAGAGCAGGACGGGACTGCCGGAGCAGCGAGCACAAGCAGAGCAGGACAGGACTGCCGGAGCAGCGAGCAGATGCAGAGCAGGACGGGGCTGCCGGAGCAGCGAGCAGAAGCAGAGCAGGACAGGACTGCCGGAGCAGTGAGCAGATGCAGAGCAGAAACCGCAGAGCGGCAAGCAAGGCAAGAGCAGAGTGGAAACCGCAAGAGCGGTAAACAAGGCAGGAGCAGAGCGGAAACCGCAGAGCGGCTAAGAAGGCCGCAGCAGAGCGGAAACCGCAGAGCGGCAAACAAGGCAGGAGCAGAGCGGAAACCGCAGAGCGGTAAACAAGGCAGGAGCAGAGCGGAAACCGCAGAGCGGCTAAGAAGGCCGCAGCAGAGCGGAAACCGCAGAGCGGCAAACAAGGCAGGAGCAGAGCGAAAACCGCAGAGCAGTAAACAAGGCAGGAGCAGAGCGGAAACCGCAGAGCGGTAAACAAGGCAGGAGCAGAGCGGAAACCGCAGAGCGGTAAACAAGGCAGGAGCAGAGCGGAAACCGCAGAGCGGTAAACAAGGCAGGAGCAGAGCGGAAACCGCAGGAGCGGCAAGCAAGGCAAGAGCAGAGCAGAAACCGCAAGAGCGGCAAGCTAAGCAGGAGCAGAGCGGAAACCGCAGAGCGTCTAAGAAGGCAGGAGCAGAGCGGAAACCGCAGAGCGGCAAACAAGGCTGGAGCAGAGCGGAAACCGCAGAGCGGCAAACAAGGCAGGAGCAGAGCGGAAACCGCAGAGCAGCAGACAAGGCAGGAGCAGAGCGGAAACCGCAGAGCGGCAGACAAGGCAGGGAGATAGGACTCTGTTCACAAAGAACAGACGGAGAAGGAAAGGCAGAACCAGAAGCACACACAGTACTTACAAAGAAGTAGCGAGCGTACACTAAATTCACAACAGAGGTACAGAGACGACGAGAAGGAATTTAGGAGCAAGTTCAGACTCTGCAGAAAGACGCAGAAAACAGACAAAGAGGGAAAAGGGAGAAAAGGCAAAAGTAGAAACGAGGCACAGACAACTAGGAACCGAGGAACGGGAACAAATACAGCAAGGCTGGGACACAAACAGGACTCTGTTCAGACGGGAACAGATACCGCAAGGCACAGACAACTGGAAACAGAGAAACGGGAACAAATACAGCAAGGCTGGGACACAAACAGGACTCTGTTCAGACGGGAACAGATACCGTAAGGCACAGACAGGCAGATCTAGGAATACAGCCCCTAGAAGGTGAAAGAACAGGCTAGAAGCGTGTTCACAAGAACAGACCACAGTTCAGACACAGAACTGGAGAACAGGCAGGAAAACAGAATAGGACCTGGCACGTCAGAGACAAAAAGCCGACTGACAGGACACAATGCTCAGGCGCCATCTTGAGGAAGAAGGTGGTATAAATACCCAAAGATGGACAGCAATAGGCTGAAGGTGCAACAGGGGCGTGTCCGCAGCAGGTACAAGAAACAGGAAGTTCAGCGGGCGTCGCCCTATGCAGCCAAAACAGACAAACAGACAGCAAGGAGGGAAGCCAGAGAGACATTCTGGACTGGAGATCAAGTGCGCGCTCTTGCACAGTGGGAGATGGACCACCATGCAAGGACGCCGCCAGGTATGTTACAAAAAGCTACGTTTTTCCATGGAAGTGAAGTATTCCGATGCCTCAAATTTCTTGAAAAGCCATTCCTTCGTTGATTTGGAGGTATGCTTAAGGTCATTGTCATGCTGAAAGGTGAAATTCCACATCTTCAGCTTTTCAGCTGCCCTGAGCTCTGAAGGTTTTGTTGCCAAATTGGCTGATATTTGGAACTGTTCATAATTCTCTGCACCTTCACTAAAAGCCTGAGTTCTAACTGCTGAAAAACAAATCCAAAGCATAATGCTGCCTTTATTGTGGGTATGGTGTTCTTTTGGGGGTGCACAGTATTGGCTTTGCACCAAACATGTCTTTCAGAATTATAGTCAAAAAGTTCAAGCTTGGGCTCATCAGACCATATTACATTTTTTACATGCTTTTGGCAGACTTGATTTTAAGTTTTGGCAAAACACAGCGAATTTAGATGATTTTCTTTGTATGAAAAGGTTTCCATCTTGACACTCTACCGCACAGGCCAGACATGAAGACTAAGGAAGATTGTTGTCATATGCAGTGAACAACCAGTACTTGCCAGTAAATACTGCAGCTCTTTTAATGTTGCTGTAGGTCTCTTGGCAGCCTCTCAGACCAATTTTCATCTGGTCTCTTCTACAATTCAGACCTTCTTCAAATAGATTGCCTTAGAGTATGCAAGAACAAAAGACTAAGGCGCGATGTTACCATTGGATGTATTCCCCAGGTGATCGGCTCTGATGAAGATCTGAATTGTTAAGACAAAATGTTACTTTAGTATGGGATTACACTACAGATAAATCATTATTCTTTATCTATTCTTTGGAGTGCTGGATTTTTCTTCTGATAGTGGCATATGGAATGGTATCCTATATGAGCACCCACAATTATACAGAATGATGTGTGTCCTGTTCTAATTTGAGAACTATTTATTATGTGACTCATATAGAAAGTGGGTGTGGCTCCTGGGGAGGGGTGTGGCTTCACTGATAAGGGGCATGGTTTAAGTTGCACCAACAAATGCCAAATTTTTGATGCAAAAATTGGTCATAAATTAAGCCAACCAAGACAATGGCATGAAGGCAAACTAAAAATGCATCAGGCACGACTCACTGTGACAACTTTTGTTGTTTTTCAGACTCTATATTCTAAATTTGCACTGTTGATGTATTAGAATGAATTTATAAATCAGCCCCATTCTTCAATTTATTATATGCGGTATTATTAATTGCGTTTACATTAGTAGCCCTTATATTAAATATAAAGGCTATTAAAGTGTAACACGGGTACTTTAGATGCAGCGACACAGAAACACAGAGCAGCCAATACAGGGTTAATAAACAGGGGAAGTTTATGATAACAGGGTTAATCTCCACGCAGGGAGTAACAGGGGAAAATATGGGGGAAAACAAGGGAAGTAGTAGGTAAAAGTTTTTAACTGACAGTTCACAGTTGAACTAGATATAGCAGAGTCGAACCGGTTGTAATCGACAGTTTTTACACTTAGCTGACTCTTTTCCTCCACAAGGCAGTTGCCAGCTGATGCCGGTGTTGATTTCTTCAGGCTTCCCCACCCAAACAATGCTCCGTCTTCTGGCGGCAGCGGGCAGTCTCCGGTTTTATCCGCTGAGCCCCTAGTCCATAACACGGCACCTCACGTGCTCGGCTCCACAGACCCTGCATCTCTTCTCCCTCTAGTCGGCTTGACTCCTCCGGTCCACTGCACTCAGCTCTTGCTCCCAGTACTGGAGCCAAGAGCCTGAACCCTCTCACACTGCTCTCTTGAGCGGGACTCTCCTGCCGCTTTCCCACGCAAAAGTCCTCATCTCCCCCTCTGTCTAGCCACGCCACCAGTTTCCTGGTCACCTGACCTCCCATCTCTCACTCTGGACACGCCCCCAGCTTCCCAGTCACCTGACTCCTGTGCTCGCAGTCTGTGCTCGCAGCCTGCAACCAGAGGTATGGCCCCGGCAGTTCCGGAATCCTTGTTCTGAAAGTATTTACACCCCAGTCTTCCCCCTTACAAAAGGCAGAAGAGCGGCCAGGAGGTTTTGCACGGTCAAACTTCCACTTCTTTTATCATGCACATCACTCAATATAAACACTTTATTCTTTTTTTTTTATTTTTCTTACTGGACAATTTTACCTTTTTTAAATGTTAATTGTATGGCATTTCCTGACATTTTGTGATCAGTGAGGAATGATTATATTAATTATTTGCCACTTGTTTGTTTCTTTCCCTAAAACAACATAAATTATTAGATGCAAAATGCATGAAATCCACTTGGTTTCCCCATACAGCAATCACATTGTCATTTTTTGATGAGGGTGACATTTGAGTTACATGGCAGAATATCATATTAAGGTATGATTAATGCTTACAGAGAAAGGGGAATTGCATTAGCCTATTTTCCTGTTAATTTGTAGATATAGTTACTGAATAGAAATAAAAAAGAAAATGATGTGATACAAAAGGAAAATCATAGAAGAGTTTTTAGGAGACAATCCTGGAGAATAGATGAATGTGAATACAAATAATACCTACAGTATATTTATGTACTTATACAGCTTATAACAGTAGGTCACAGGTGTATCTATAAGCAGTGCTGAGAAACTAGTCACTTCTGGGCCTTGGTATGTGAGGGGGCCCAAAGGACCTGTTGCCACACCAGTATAAGAAAATGGCACATAATACATGGAGAGCCCTGTTAAAAAGATTGTTTTGGGGCTCAGGAGGTTCAAGCAATATATCTAACTTTTCTTGCAGGTTTTTTTCCTCATCTAAATTAGACTTGAGCCGATCAGTCCACAGAGGATCAATTTTGAGTTGAATTTCCTGAAATTCACAGTTCCCTGCAAATTAAAACATTCTGTGGTTTGATTCACAAGGGTCAACAAAATAAAAATGCTCACCACCAGTTCACACACTGCTGAAGACTCAGAGAACAGGGTAATATCGTCAGGGGAAGCTTTTCCAATAATGCCCTATAGCAACCACTTCTCAAGGTCTGGTCCAGAAAATCAGGGGCCATCCCAGCCAGTATAAAGCACAGGGGCCGGCCAAAGAGTGCAGTATACTTGTACAGTGTAGAGTTATGAGATCAGAGTGCACAGCACATTCCTCATAAGGATAGAAAAAGGCCTAATCTGATTGTGGTGTACCACTGCAGTGCTGAGCAATTTAAAATATCAGTGATAGTTCCAGTCTGTGAATAGTATTCCAAAGATTCAAGTGATATATAGGGAAGTGCTATAGCTCTATAGTCATTCAGTGTGACTGGGAATTGATTGACCTATGACATACTGCAGTAACAGCACTTTAATAACACTCTTTTTTGTTCTTGAAACACAGTAAACAAGGAGGGCAGTATTAAGGCCTCTTAGTGCTAATTTTGCTACAAAAATAAAATCTTAAATCCAAGGCTAGTGTGTCACAGAAAGTAAGCTTCCTTCATTATAAGACAGACTTAAAATGGGTTTCAGATACTCTAGGAGACCTCTGAGTATTATATGAATATTTTTTTCAGTCAGTTATAGCCTTTTTAGTATTGTGATTCGCGGTAAACTTATTTCACACCAATTTAATTTTTGGGGAAAATTCGGTGAAGCTAGCAAAATCGAATTTGTAATGATACGCTCATCTTTACTTTAAATGAAACATTGTATCTTTTGTGGGCCTTAAGATTAAAACACTAAGACATACAGTATGTAGTTACTAAATATTCCAAGCACACAAATGCACACTCACTAAATACATGTGTAGCACCCTGAGGATTCGGCTGCTACAGGGGTATTACACCTCAAACCAGAGGTGTGATATTCCACTCCCGGGTAAGGATGGAGTGTGGACCTGAGCTCGGTAGGCTGCATGCACTACACACATCCCATTTCCGAGGAACAGGCCGACGGTACTCCCACTTAGAAATGTGCAGGTACGACCGAGTCTGTTCCTGGCTGGAGTGGGAGGGGGGTGGTACATCCCAAGTAGTGTAGGGGCAGATAGGGGGAGCAGCCTGGGTAAAGATAGGAGCTCATTGGGTGCTGGTCACCTGAGCTCACACATAGAGGGTGTATATAAGGTGGGCACCATCAAAGATCAGGGTCAGTCAGTCAGTCAGTCTGTCAGAGCAGAGCAGAGGAAGAGGAGCAGAGCAGATCCAGAGAGAGAGAGGAGAAGGAAAGAGAGACCCAGAGGGGGAAGCAGAAGAGAGGACTCTAAGACCCCAAATTCAAACAACGGGTGAAGAGCCGGCATTAGGGTACCGGAACCCAAGCTGGTGGGGGCAAAAACACTCCCCAGCCAGAGACCGGAGGCCGTGGGCAGCGTCTGCCACGGCCACCCACCACATCCACCACGAAGGCATACCACACGGAGGGTCAGGGAACCCAAGGCCAAGGGTCACCCAACAGAAGGCCCGAGGGAGCTGGACCTGGGTGGATCAATAGTGGGGACGGCCAGAGAAAGGACAGAAGGAGAGCTCAGGGTCACGCTCCGGACTCGCTTGGGGGTTGGCTGGATCCAGAACCTGGTGGACGCAGCACGGCTCGGGAGGTCACTTGGAGCTGGAGTGACCGGAACATCAGCAGTGAGTAAATACCCTAAAACTGCACAACCCGACTCTGTCTTCCTTTAACACCTATGCTGCACCACCACAACCCCCATCCTCTGCACCTGACCCCCTGAGGCTATACCCCACCCGTTGGAGGTTACACCATCACAAGCTGCACCTACACCATCAGCCTCAGCGGACCCTGCTGCAGCGGCGGCCATAGTGACCGCAACACAACGGGTGGCGTAGTCGACAATAAAGAACTTATAACATCTGTAGGACTGCCACATACAACTGAGTTTGACACCCTGGGCACGGACCGGGTCACAGCCACTCGGAAGACTACAACTCCCACCTGATCCGGCTCCGGATATTCCCACTAACGAATATGGCCCAGGGGGCGCGTCAACTTTGGCGTAGTCGGCAGGATTACGTGCCCGCAACTCCCGGGTACTGCGTGCCTGAAGAAAAGTGCGAGTTTACCTCAAAAGGGAGTCTCCTGCCGGTTCCGGAGGGTCCCCGCCATCGGACCCCATCACCAGTCGATTCCCGCCGGTTGTCCGCCATTAACAGCTTTTTCCCGCCATCTGCAGAGTTTCCCGCCACTGGGAAGCGATTCCCGCCATTTCCAAAGGTTTCCCGCCTTGGAAGAGCGGACGCCATTATGGGCGTGCCAGAGGGTGGCGAGAGGCCACCTCCCATCGTGGGCCAGGACCGAAAATGGCGCCAAAAGTGGAAACCGCCCCCACCAACAGAGACTGTGATGCTAGAGGTGTCTGTCAGCGTGAAAGAACAGCCCCTGGAGCTGACAATCACCAAGTGGCCCCGGGACCGCCCTCGAGGGGGGAGGAGACGAAAGGAGAGAGAAAAGATGGGTGTCGCTTGGAGCAGTCTAGAGCGAGCGCACCCGGAGGCAAGAAGCCTGGAGAAGAAGATCGGAGGAGCTTACCCGGAGATGGCGAGAAAGCAGAGCAGCACCGGCCCGTTGGCCAGGAGCCTGCTAGAAACAGAGGAGGGAGAGCAGAGCAGCACCGGCCCGCTGGCCAGGAGCCTGCTGGAGACAACAGAAAGAGAGCAGAGCAGCACCGGCCCGCTGGCCAGGAGCCTGCTGGAGACAACAGTAGGAGAGCAGAGCAGCACCGACCCGTTGGTCAGGAGCCTGCTGGAAACAACGACCCCACTAGGACTAGTGGAGGTCCTAGCACAGCTTCCCCGAGACCGGGAGTGTGCGCAGACCGCTCTGGAGGGCCTCGCAAGGAGGATGGCCCGGGTGCAGCGAGAGACGTTGGCGGAGTGGAGCCGAGAGATGGCCCAGCAGACCGAGACCCGTCAGCGGAGCACGCCACCCAAGACGAGGAGACAGCCCGCCTCTGAGGATGGCGCGGGAGGACTCAAGGCCGGAGACGGCGCCGAGAAGGGAGCCGAACGAGTGGAGGCAGGTAAAGGGGACGTCTATACCCCAAACCGGGAAACCGCGTACCTGCCCCAGCTCCCCGTCGCAGAGCCCGAAGTCTATCCTGCCGTGCCCGTCGCTGCAACGTCACCGCCGCAAACTAGGCCTCAAACGGGAGCCGCGACCCCTGTGACGTCACACGCCTCGACCCCGAGCGTGACCAAGCAGGAAGTACCACCAGCCTGGTCGCAAGGCCTAGTACCCCCGGGTGCCGCAATACCAACAGCGCCCCCTACCTCCGCGGAGCCCCCGGCCTGGTCGCAGGGCCAAGTAGCCCAGGGCGCCGCCGTCCTTACGGTGCCCTTTACCTTCCAGATACCCCAGGCCTGGCCGCAAGGCCCTGGCAACCCGGGCGCTAACACCACCGCGCCCATAAGACCAAAAGTGCCGCATCTGGGAGAGGACCTGTACGCCCAGCATACGTGCCCGGATGGGCAGCCATTTATATGGCCACCAGAGTTCCACCATCCCCGACTCCGGAGAGAGAGACCCCTGGATGAACCCCTGATCCCGGCTCCAATGCCCGTAAAGAGGATCTCGCCCCCGCTAGCAGAGGCGCAGTTCGAGTGGGACCCCACCGGAGAAGATCTCATGGGGTTCACTCAAGAGACTCGGGCAGCTGCAGCGGAGCGTGCTGAGTGCTGCCGCCAACAGCTCGAGGACTTTGAGAAGGAGCGGAGAGAGAGGCGGGTCCGGGAACAGCAAGCTCAAGTAAGGAGCGCGGAGCAGAAGAGCCGGGCCAGGAGAGACCCCCGTGCAGCGCATAGTCCCCGCACCACCGGGACTGTGATAAAGTTTAATATGCAGCATGGGTGGGGCTTCATCCGAGACCACTGCACCCTAGGCGACGTCTTCGTGACCAGGAGAGACGTTGAGTCCCACCTACCGGAGGGACACAGAGGTCGTGACCTTTACATCGGGGACGAGGTCACCTTCACCCGGCACAAGTGTGCTAAAGGACCCTACGCCCTCCATGTGCATCGCCTGACGGAGGAAGAGCTGCGGTGTGAGGAGGAAGAACAAGAGGACCCGGACGGGTCTGAAACTAGAGCCAAAGGTAACAATAAAGAAAGAGCAGGAGGACGCCGTCGCTGAGTGCAGCGAAGCAGGAGCTGTATATAGTTGCCCGTCAGGGCACCATAAATTGAAACTGAAACTGAAACTGTTACTGCTGCTAATATAGTCCCCGTTGGGACCAGCAAGTGTGAACTGTTACCCGTTTAACCCCTAAATCCCACTGACCGAGGACTGAGAGCGGTCATTCCTCCCCAATACCTGGCCGAGGACTGAGAGCGGCCACTACCCCTGTATATAGTTGCGCGTCCTAAAGCGCCCCCAACCGGTTTTATAGGGAAAACCAGTTTTCCAGAGAGACTGTCGCACTTTACCCGGTCACAAGTTGCACTGTGACCGGAGGAGGAGCCAGAGGCGACGAGAATGTTATTATGAAAAGTTTTATGATGATGCTGATATATATATGATATTTTATATGTTTTATTATGTTTATGTTTATGCAAAAATTTGTATGTTTTGGTGTTATGTCTTACAGCCCGAGGACGTGCTGTGATTTACCAGGGGGGAATGTAGCACCCTGAGGATTCGGCTGCTACAGGGGTATTGCACCTCAAACCAGAGGTGTGATATTCCACTCCCGGGTAAGGATGGAGTGTGGACCTGAGCTCGGTAGGCTGCATGCACTACACACATCCCATTTCCGAGGAACAGGCCGACGGTACTCCCACTTAGAAATGTGCAGGTACGACCGAGTCTGTTCCTGGCTGGAGTGGGAGGGGGGTGGTACATCCCAAGTAGTGTAGGGGCAGATAGGGGGAGCAGCCTGGGTAAAGATAGGAGCTCATTGGGTGCTGGTCACCTGAGCTCACACATAGAGGGTGTATATAAGGTGGGCACCATCAAAGATCAGGGTCAGTCAGTCAGTCAGTCTGTCAGAGCAGAGCAGAGGAAGAGGAGCAGAGCAGATCCAGAGAGAGAGAGGAGAAGGAAAGAGAGACCCAGAGGGGGAAGCAGAAGAGAGGACTCTAAGACCCCAAATTCAAACAACGGGTGAAGAGCCGGCATTAGGGTACCGGAACCCAAGCTGGTGGGGGCAAAAACACTCCCCAGCCAGAGACCGGAGGCCGTGGGCAGCGTCTGCCACGGCCACCCACCACATCCACCACGAAGGCATACCACACGGAGGGTCAGGGAACCCAAGGCCAAGGGTCACCCAACAGAAGGCCCGAGGGAGCTGGACCTGGGTGGATCAATAGTGGGGACGGCCAGAGAAAGGACAGAAGGAGAGCTCAGGGTCACGCTCCGGACTCGCTTGGGGGTTGGCTGGATCCAGAACCTGGTGGACGCAGCACGGCTCGGGAGGTCACTTGGAGCTGGAGTGACCGGAACATCAGCAGTGAGTAAATACCCTAAAACTGCACAACCCGACTCTGTCTTCCTTTAACACCTATGCTGCACCACCACAACCCCCATCCTCTGCACCTGACCCCCAGAGGCTATACCCCACCCGTTGGGGGTTACACCATCACAAGCTGCACCTACACCATCAGCCTCAGCGGACCCTGCTGCAGCGGCGGCCATAGTGACCGCAACACAACGGGTGGCATAGTCGACAATGAAGAACTTATAACATCTGTAGGACTGCCACATACAACTGAGTTTGACACCCTGGGCACGGACCGGGTCACAGCCACTCGGAAGACTACAACTCCCACCTGATCCGGCTCCGGATATTCCCACTAACGAATATGGCCCAGGGGGCGCGTCACATGTGCATATAAATGCTCAATACTTATATTCCCATGCACATAAATATACACTCATAATATACGTGCACATACTTCAACACTTTACCTCTTTCCTCTTCATAGGATTGGCACACAGGGAGCTGAATAGCACTTTGCAGCTCAATGAAAATCTTACTGTCACAGCAGGAAGGAAGACGTGAGGGATAGGTTATGCTTCTAATATGTAGTGACCTATGTCTATATGTCTTAATGTTTTAATGTCCAGGGTCACCTAAAATCCAAGATTTCATTTAAAGGAGTAAAAAAGACTGCAAGTTAAGTCAGAAACATTATTTGAATCTCTAGGGCCACCAGAACAAGCTCACTGACAATTCTCAATTATTTCATTCTGAAGCCACCAATGTGCAGAGAAACAAAATGCCTATGAAAGCCAAATGGTGCAAAATTTTTAATGAAACTCAACTAGACAAATTATTTTTATTCCAAAATTCTTGAATTTAGAGAGGATCTTTCTCTGGGTTCTTTAGTCTAAGATGAGTACATCTTCCAATTGATGCTGCTCCATTACTGGAACAGCTTTAGTTTTTCTCCTGTGCCCCTCTGTTCCAAAGTTGTACCCACTGGTAATAAAAGTTAAAACTTTGAATTCAACCAGCTGGGCTTATTCCACAAATCTTCTCTGTGGGTACGACTGTGTTTTGATTGACCAACATCAGAGGACAAACAGCAAATGCCCACAGAGAGGCATTAATTGGTCTGTGCTATCCTGTTGAGTAACAGGGTGGCCTCAATTTTACTGATAACTATAGCCAGCTGCACGGTACCAGGTATGTTTATATGGGGCAACATAGTGTTGGGCTTGGGAAACCAAGAAGCATTTAATCTGACAAACATTTTGGGTGCTGATAACTATAGATGAAGAAGGATTACCTGTTAAGTAGTAGAAAGCCACATGACCTTATATTTTTGTAGATTAATTTAAAAGTTCCTTGCTTGAAATGGGATGGAGTCCTAAGCACATTTATAACCCATCTACCCTTTGTTCTTATGCTGTACAGAAGACTTATTTATCAAGTAGGAAGAGATGAGCAGATCACTTTGCGCAAACCATGTCAATGGTCCAAGTAAGTGCTCTTTGATCATGGACAGGAACTGAATAAATTTCCGTACCCAACAGGGTCCCAGGCACGACTTATAATTAGTTGGGTTGGCGCATGCCGCACAAATTACATCACTCCAGCGTGGGGAATGAAACGCTGCACTAGGTAGAACCCGGAAGCTCAGGAAATTCGTGCAGCACCTGTCCATGGCTAGAAAGAACTGCCCTGGACCGAGTTCTTGGTTTCGCAAAGCAATCTGCTCATCTCTACCAGTCAGGTGTTTAAAAATCAGGTACTGAACTAAGAAATGCAGAAAAAAGTTTAAAAAGTTGCTTAGGTGAGAATGGACAAGTACAATAACAATGGTCAGAAAATGGAAGATACAGCATAGTCAAACTAACTGAGGACAAAGAAAAGGCTGAGATACTATACAGGCACTTTTCATACATGTTGTCATGCAAGGTGTGGGAAAGACTTAGTGCAACACAAAGGGAAGAGGGAAAGGAAGCCCTGACTCTAGGGAAAGGGGGGAGTGGAGACCTCCTGGCTGATAGAATATCACCCTGTCTCCCCTAACTTCCCTATATTGGCTCTTCACCAATCGCCGCACGCGTTCCTTGCCCTGTCATTCCCTGGCATTGGCTAAGGCTAGGGAAGGGAGGAGATCAGCACTAGTTGATCCCCATTGAACACTAAAGACAACAAGGGAGGACAAACAGGGTGAAATAGCTTAGCTTTAGACAACTCCAGACAAATGCGCACATGTCCTCAGGCACCAGAGAGGAAGACATCCTGCTCTTCCTAAAGCCTTCACAAGGAGTAATGAATATCGCCAGTACCTCCCTCTGGAACACAGCAGGTATTTATACACCCAGACCAGGGTCTTAATTAGCCCGAGGAAAGTAGCCGCTGGGTCGTAGAGACAGCTAAGAAGGTGTCTGGAATGCCAAATGTAGAGATCTCCTGCAACCTTCTGCAGGACGACTGTCTGTCACACCTGACACACCTGTGATAGTACCCCCCCCCACGAGTGGCCTCCAGACACTCAGGACCGGGTTTCTCAGGATAAGAGGTGTGGAATGAACGAACCAACCTGGGAGCATTCACCTCTGATGCTGAAACCCACATCCTCTCCTCTGGACCATGGCCTTTCCAGTGCACCAAGTATTGTAGAGAACGATGCTGGAGACGAGAATCTACAATCCTCGAAATCTGGAACTCCAGATTACCATGAACCATTACTGGG
The DNA here is from genome assembly GCF_046119375.1 of Phyllobates terribilis. NCBI lineage: Eukaryota > Metazoa > Chordata > Amphibia > Anura > Dendrobatidae > Phyllobates > Phyllobates terribilis. The sequence continues at coordinate 1,059,809,674 of NW_027362761.1, forward strand.
GACGGTGGTAGAGGTGAGAGCTCAAAAGGTTCCACATACTAGGACCTATGGAACACGTTGTGGAACTTAAGGGTATGAGGAAGTTTAAGACGAAACGCTGCTGGGTTAATGACGGCGGTTATTTTATAGGGACCATTAAACCTAGGTCCCAGCTTCCAAGAAGGAACTTTCAATCTCATATTCCAGGTAGACAACCACACAAAGTCATTCACATTCAGGTCCGGACCTGCCAAGTGTTTTCTGTCAGCCATACGTTTATACCTGTCTCCCATGATCTTTAAATTACTCAGAACCTCCTGCCATACCGAGGAGAGCGGCGAAGCAACCGTTCATCCTTAGGAACTCCTGAAGCTCCTCCCCCACTAAAGGTACCAAACTGTGGGTGATAACCGTATGCACCGAAGAACGGTGACCTGCCAGTGGATTCTTGACGATGATTATTAATGGCAAATTCTGCCAGCGGTAAGTAGGATGCCCAAACCTCCTGATTTTCGGAGATGAAACACCTGAGGTAGGTCTCCAAATTCTGATTGACACGCTCGGTCTGTCCATTCGACTGAGGGTGGAGGGCAAATGAAAAGGACAGCTGCATCCCCGATCGAGAAGTGAATGCCTTCCAGAACTTGGAAACAAACTGGGTCCCCCGATCTGACACCATATCGGAGGGAACTCCATGAAGCTTCACAATCTCATTTACAAACACCTGAGCAAGTGTCTTGACATTTGGAAGTGCAGGTAATGCGATGAAGTGAACCATTTTACTGAACCTATCTACTACCACCAAAACCACCGTTTTGCCTGCAGAAACAGGTAGATTAGTAATAAAATCCATGGACAAGTGTGTCAATGGCCTACTAGGGATAGATAGCGGAAGAAGAGTACCAGGCGGACGGGTATGCGAAACCTTAGAACGCGTGCAAATACTACAAGCAGCTACATATTAAATCTCATCCTGATGCAACCCCGACCACCAAAAACGACGAGAGAGGAGGCATAATCAGACTCTCAAAATGTCCTTCCGGGGTATTGAATGTTGTTTTCCATTCGTCCCCTTCTCTGATTCTAACCAGGTTGTCGGCTCCCCTTAAATCCAACTTGGAGAATACCTTAGCTCCAACAACCTGGCTTAACAAACCTGGAATTAGAGGAAGAGGGTATGGATCACGGATGGTAATTTGATTTAATTCCCGGAAATCTAAACAGGGACGTAGACCGCCATCTTTTTTCTTCACAAAGAAGAACCCTGCCACCACGGGCGAAGATTAGGGTCTGATATGTCCCTTCTCCAGACTTTCTGCAATGAAATCCTTCATGGCTTGTCTCTCAGGGCCAGAAAGATATATAGTCTGGACTTTGGTAGTTTAGCTCCAAGGGTCAGGTTAATAGGACAGTGATAAGCACGATGAGGAGGCAAATCCTGACTAGTGTTGAGCCACCCCCGTAGTGTTCGAGTTCGGTTCGGTTCGTCAAACACCCGTGTGTTCGCCGAACTGTTCGTCGAACACCTTCGAACACCGTTAAAACCAATGGCAGGCAAACAAAAACACATAGAAACACATAGAAAACACCTTCAAAGGTGTCCAAAAGCTGACAAACTGCTCAGAAGGCACAACTAACACATGGAAAAGTGACAAGTACATATAGTCATGCGAAAAGAAAAGAGGTGGAGGAGTAAAAGGAGGGGGAGACACAGATATAGGCATGTCATGCCCTTCTAAAATCCAAAAAGTGAGAAGCCGACACGTTCAGTCCGCTCCTACACGTGCCACCTCCGCGTCGCCGGGTTTGTGCCAGAGCCGCGGTGAACCCTGACGGCCAGCCCCCCTCTCCCAATACTGGTGCCTGTCCGCTGGTGGGTCGAGCGAGCCCCCCTGTGGTGGAGGCAGCTCTAAGCTTTTTAATTTAAATTGTCTCTCTAATTTGAATGAATACACTTTAAATCCATTTACAAGGATCTATTGGAGGGCAAGTCTCATGCCAGCAGCCGCGTAATTCCAGCTCCAGTAGCGTCCACTAAAGCTGCTGCAGTTAAAAAGCTTTTATAAGGATCGAGCTCGGCTGTCCAATGCAAGGCATCCTACTGCCAGTCCCAGCCCCTATGCCTTGGGGTGCCTCCTGATGCTCTTCACTGAGTATCCCGTGGTCCCGAAGCATTTCCTTTGAAAAAATTAAGTGTCCAAACTACAGGTGGTGTAGCTTGCTTAACAGCCGGGATAATCCGCTGACTAGCAGACACTGTTACTAGGCACAAAGTATTTCCTGGGCTAGATGCAGTTAAAAATTTGTAATTAGATACTCTCGTTGGATGCTGAGAAAGCATTCCATAGAGTCTCCTGGCACGCCATATATGATTCTCTTAAAAAGCTTGGGGTAGGGGTCTAGGGGACCCTTTTATAGCCAAAATCACGGCCCTGTATCGCAATACGTCACCTAGGCTGAAGATAAATGGAACTGTAGCACCCTGAGGGCACGGTTGCTACAGAGGTATTGCACCTCACCCAGAGGTGTGATATCTCACTCTCAGGTAAGGATGTAGTGTGGATCAGGACCCGACACCTGCATGCATTACACCACATTGCCGTGGGGCAGGGCAACCAATATGCCCCTGAGATGGGCACGACAGTCCCTGTCCCTGGCTGGAGTGGGGGGAGGGAACACTGAGGAAGGGGAACCCTGTAGTGCAGGAGCAGGGAGGAAGCAGTTCCTGGGTGCATTGAGAAGGGAGTATAAAAGGTGGGCACCATCTTAGTTCAGTGCAGAGAAGTCTGAGCAGAAGTGGCAGGGATCAGGGGCTCTGCATGAGCTCTGCTCCGGAGGCGGGCCTAGTAACAGAGGCCCAGGCCTGGAAGAGGGAGAAGGAAGGAAGAGGAGCGGAGAAGGCTCCAGGAATGAGGAACGAAGGGATCCCAGGGGTGCGGACGGGCGAGTCGCCACCGCACGCCCGAATCCACCTGCGTGGAGGGGTCAGGCCAAAGTGGGAGACCGGTCCCCGAAACTAGTGGAGGCAGGAAACGACTCTCAGCTAGAAACAGGAGGCTGTGACATTTTATGTGGCGCAGCCCCTCGCTACACCCGCTAGGAAGGCACCACATAGGGTCAGGGAAACTGGCGCCAAGTTTACCAAGAGGAGGCCCGAGGCAGCCGGACAGAAGGGTTGGTAAGAAAGGCCAGACAAAGGACACACAAAGGGGGTCCTGTGAAGCGCTCCAAAGTTATCTGGGAGTTGTCTGAGCCCCTCACCTGGTGAGCACAGTACGACGTGGGCAGCCGTTACCTGCAGACGTGGTCTGGATAATAAGAACTGTGAGTAAAGGCCCTGGACTGCATCACTGACTCCGTGTCGTTACTGCTGCTGCCCTGCACCATCACCCCCATCCTCCGCATACACTGCCCTGAGGCTATACTCCTCCCGTGGGGAGTTATGCTACGCTCTGCTGCACCCACAACACCAGCCTCAGCGGTCTGCCCTGCAGCGGCGGTTCACTCTGACTGCAATCCAAGGGTGGCGTAGTCGGACATTTAAACATCAAAACCACATAAATAGTTCCGCCACTGGTTTGACCGCCCTGAGCCACGGAACCGGGTCGCCGCCACGGAGACTACAACCACCAGCATCCACCAAAAAGGGTCCGGCTCCGGGTGTCCCAAGGCCCAGGGGGCGCGTCAGAACATTTTCATCACCTTTCACAATCACCAATGGGACAAGGCAGGGATGTTCTCTGTCCCCTCTCTTATACATCCTAGTGACGGAGCACCTGCTCTCATCAATTCGCCATAACCCCAATATTAGGTGGATTGAGGTGGGAGGCACCGAGTACAAGTGCTGTGTATTTGCTGATGATGTCCTAGTATATATCACTCAATCACATATATCCATCCATGCTGTTATGGCTGAAATAGATCACTTTGTTACATGGTCAAATTTTAAAATCAATGCAGCGAAGTCTGAGGCCCTCGATGTCTCCCTCCCCAAATCCATATAGGATTCCATCCAGTCCAACTTTCCCTTTGCCTGGCCCTCACAGGGTATCAAATACTTAGAAATTCCTATTCATAGAGACCTCTCCCATCTATGTTATCTTAATTTTGGGCCCTTTATTGAACAACTCCATACAGACCACGGTTGGCAACTTAGAACTGTAAGATTCACTACGTGAACCACTGGTGTTTTGTGGAAAAGCACATGTACACTGTGTTCCAAATTATTATGCAAAAAGTGTTTAGGAGTGATAAGGGAAGAATTTGTTTGTTTGTCAGTTAAACTCATTGATGGTGATGTGTGTCAGGGCTCTTTATATCACTGTAAGTAATTGCAGACACCTGTGCTAATTAGTTTGGCAGGTGTGTCCAATGAAAGGCAAGACTACTTAAGAAGGCTGTCTCACATTATTAAGCAGCCTACATTTTCTGCCAAAATGGGAAAGAAAAAGGATGTGTCGGCTGCTGAGAAGCAACAAATTGTGGAGTGTTTAGGTCAAGGCATGACTACAATCAACATTGTGCGATGATCAGGATGAAGTGTCTTGGCAATCAAGAAGTATGTAGCTGATTCACAGTACACACGTGTGCGTGCTGATAAGGGCAAATTGAGGACTCTTTCCTACAGGCAATTACGTCAGGTTGAAAGAGCAGCGGCAAAAAAGCCTTGTCATAGCAGCAGACAAGTTTTTGAAGCTGCTGGTGCCTCCAACGTCCCCCGAACAACAAGATGCAGGGTCCTTCAGAGGTTTGCAGCTGTGCATACGCCATCCTGTCGACCTCCTCTATCCACTTCACACAAGCAGAAACGGCTCCAGTGGGCCAAACATTACATGAAGACTGATTTCAAAACTGTTTTGTTCACGGATGAGTGCCGTGCAGCGCTCGATGGTCCAGATGGATGGAGTGGAGGATGGCTGGTTGATGGACACCCCACGCAAACACGGCTACAGCGCCAACAAGGACGAGGTGGAGTAATGTTTTGGGCTGGAAACATGGGGAGAGAGATTGTCGGCCCCTTTAGGATCCCTGAAGGCGCTAAAGATGAACTCCATAATGTATGTGGATTTTCTCAAACAGCACTTCCTGCCATGGTTCAAGAAGAAGAACCGTGTATTTCACAGCAAGATCATTTTTTTGCATGATAATGCACCATCTCATGCTGCACATAAAACATCTGCATCTCTGGCTGATATGGGCATAAAAGGGGACAAACTTATGGTGTGACCCCCATGCTCCCCTGACCTCTACCCCATTCAGAACCTTTGGAGCATCATTAAAATGATGGCGGGAGGCAGTTCACATCTAAGCAACAGCTCTGGGAGGGTATTCTGTCCTCATGCAAAACAATTGAAGCAGAAACCATCCAAAACCTGACAAATTCAATGGACGAGAGAGTTCAGAAGCTCGTTTCGAACAAGGGGTCCTATGTGAAAATGTAACATCACCTAGAATAAAGTTTTGAGTTGAAAACTGTTTGATTTCAGTTTCTAACAACCTGCTAATGCTTATAATTTCAAAAATGACCATTTTTTTGGTCTTTATTAAAATGAAAAGGTTGATCGAAAAGTTTGGGGGATCTAAGAGTGTGGCAACCCAGTAGTCATGATTACTTCGAATTCTGACAATATGAGGGTCATGCTGCAGGTAGTGCAGCAAGAAGGCACTTATGTGTCTTGCGCATCTCGGAGCCCCAAAATTATTTTCCGGGCTAGATGCAGCTAAAAAATATTATTAATTTTAAATCTGGTGAAGCTTTAGTATAGATGGCCTAATAGGATCAGTGCTGCACACTGCTACAAAGCCCAAATTATTTTCCAGTCAAGATACAGAAAAACATGATTAGTAATTTTAAATCTGGTGGAGCTTATTATAGATGGCCTAATAGAATCAGTGCTGCACACTGCTACAAAGCCCAAATTATTTTCCAGCCAAGATACAGATAAACATGATTAGTAATTTAAAAGCTTAAAACGGTTGGTAGGGTGATTTTAACCAATCATCAAGCTTTTACTCTCCCCAGGATGACACAGGGGTAGAAAAGTCGTTTCGGATCCATGATTTGTTCATCTTTATGAACGTGAGTCTGTCTACATTATCAGTGGAGAGCCGCGTGCGCTTATCTGTCAGCACACCACCAGCAGCGCTGAACACACGTTCAGACAGAACGCTGGCTGCGGGGCATGACAAGATCTCCAAGGCGTAAGTGGCTAGCTCCGGCCATTTATCCAGATTGGAAGCCCAAAAAGAGCAAGGGTCCAGTGACACAGTCATGGCTTCAATGTTTACTTGGAGATACTCCTGTACCATCGTCTCTAGGCGTTGACTATGTGTCAGACTTCTTGTCTCCTGTGGCCTTGCAAAGGATGGGCTAAAAAAGTGGTGAAATGATTCTGCAAAATTGATGTTACCAGCAGATACTGTGGTTCTGTTACGGTTTGAGTATGAACACTTGAGGGTCCCACGGTTGGCAAGTTGGAACTGTGAGATTCACTACGTGCACCACTGGTATTTTGTGGAAAAGCACATGTAAGATTCTGCAACAGTCTCTGCTGATACTCCTGCATGCGTGCATCCCTTTCTATGGCAGGAATAATTTCTGCAAATTTACTTTTGTACCGCGGATCTAACAGTGTGGCAACCCAGTAGTCAGGATTATTTCTAATTCTCACAATTCGAGGGTCATGTTGCAGGTAGTGCAGCAAGAAGGCACTCATGTGTGTTGCGCATCCAGGAGCACCAAGTCCCTGTTGTGTTGGTGGCGAGGTAACAATCATGCTTCCTTCCTCTGTCCTCTCCCCCCAACCTCGCACAACAGAAATGTGATCAAGGTCTCCCTCATCTGATGAGTTTTCCATCAGTTCGTCCTCCACTTCTTCCTGGGCTCCTGCACCTTCCTCACTAGTTTGGCTGCTACCATGCGCCCTGGTAAAACCATCTCCCCCACCCTCACATGCCTGCCGCCTTGGTGCTGCCGACCGTCTGGACCTTGCAGATGTTAGCCCTTCCGCATACAACTCCTCCTCCTCTACTTCCTCCACCTCCTCTTGTGCCACCACCTGACTCCGAATTCTGTTTAACATGTGCTCCAGCATGTAAATCACCGGAATAGTCATGCTGATAATGGCATCGTCAGCACTAAACATCTTCGTCGCCATTTCAAAGCTGTGCAGAAGGGTGCATAGGTCCCTGATCTGAGACCACTCCTCCAGCGTGATTTGCCCCACCTCTGGATCTCGTTGGCCCAGGCTATACGTCAGAACGTATTGCACCAGGGCTTGTCGGTGCTGCCACAGTCGCTGCAACATGTGCAGAGTTGAATTCCACCGGGTAGGCACATTGCATTTTAGCCGGTGAAGTGGCAGGCCCAACGACTTCTGTAGAGATGTAAGTCGCTGAGCTGCGGGATGCGAACGGCGGAAGTGAGCACACAGCGACCGTGCCCTCTGCAGAAGGCCATCTAGTCTGGGATAGTGGGCTAAAAATTGCTGGACAACCAGGTTCAACACGTGAGCCATACAAGGCACGTGTGTGACATTGCCCCGGCGAAGGGCCGCACCCAGGTTTCTAGCATTGTCGCACACGGCCTTCCCTGGTTTCAGGTCCAGTGGAGACAACCATTCATGAAATTGGTTCTCCAGAGCTGACCACAACTCCTCAGCTGTGTGACTCACATTTCCCAGACATTTCAATGTAAAAACCGCCTGATGACGTTGAGCCCTACTGCCAGCATAGTAAGGAGGTGTGCAGGATCCCTTCTGCGCAGTTAGAAAGCTTGTGGCATGACCAGACAGGCTGTGGGTGCAGGTGGAAGACCGAGAGGAGGTTGAGGAGGCAGAAGCAGTGGAGGAACTTTGACATAAAGAGGATTGACGCACAACTCGTGGGGACGGCAAGACTTGGACAGCAGCCCCTTGTCCTGCTGTCACCATAGTTACCCAGTGCCCAGTCAGCGACATGTAACGCCCCTGTCCATGCATACTCGTCCAAGTGTCTGTGGTGAAATGCACCCTGTCACACACAGAGTTTCTCAAAGAAGCGGTGATGTTGTGTGCGACATGCTGGTGGAGCGCAGGCACACCTTTCTTTGAGAAGTAGTGCCGACTGGGCATCTGGTACTGGGGCACTGCGACGGACATAAGGTCTCGAAAATCCTCTGTGTCCACCAGGCGGAAAGGCAGCATTTCTGTAGCCAAGAGCTTGCAGATGGTGAAATTCAACCTCTTAGCTTTCTCATGGCTAGGAGGAAATGGTCTTTTACTTGTCCACATCTGAGGGACCGAGGGCTGGCTATTGTGCTTAGACGGGGTTGATAAGGGTGTCCCCGGCAAACTGCCGGTCTGTGAGGAAGATGCAGGCAGACATGTTAGGTTGCCTTGATCCAAAGGTGGTGCTATCGATGTCGGACAGCGCTCAACACCAGCTGGTGTTACCACCTCCAAAGAAAATGATGACCTGCCAATCACGCTGGCTGTTGCGGGTAAAGAGGTGGCAGGTCTGCGCCCCAAAACAGGTGTGACTGCTGTCCCCCCAGTCACAGAGGATGAAGAGGCCGCGGATGCACAAGATATGGCAGACGGTGGTTGGCCCGGCTGGCTAGGCCGCATTGTAGCACACTGAGCTTGCCACTGCAACTTATGCTTCATGTCCATGTGACGGTTCATGCATGAAGTACTCAAACTATGTATTTTTTGGCCTCTACTTAGCTTTTGCTGACAAATGTTACAGATAACACGAGTTGGGTCATCTTTATCGATCTGAAAAAATGCCCAGGCTATGCAAGGCTTAGCACCCATGCGACCTGAAGAGCCACCAAGACTTGTGGTGAGAGGCAGAGTTGTGTTTGAGGATGCAGTTGTTGACGTGCTTCCAGTACTACGTCTCTGTCCAGGAAGGCGCAACCTGACCTCGTCGTCACTAGCATCTTCCTCCACCTCCTCTGCTGACCTCATCTCTTGGCTGACTGTGGGTTGACAGTAAGTGGGATCTCCAACCTCATCATCATCACCCTGTGCGTTATCACACCCGTCGTCCTCAGAGCCAACCTGTTCCTGCCCTGACAAAAAACTAAAGTTGTCGCTCCAATCAGGTATTTGAGTCTTATCATCGTCTTCCTCATTGTCTCCACCAACAGGAGTTACAGTTTGGGAATGAGGGTCTACATTATGGTCAGAACCTTCTGCGTCTGGTCCTGGATCCGACTCATAAAGATTCTGGGCATCAGTGCAGATCATTTCCTCGTCTGGATTCACAGAAGCGCTGGAGTCGACCTCTGATTCCCAGGCTATAGTATAAGTAAACAGCTCTGCAGACTCAACCATCTGTTCTACCTCATACTCAGACGGGCAGCTGGAGATTTGGGAGCTGTGAGGAAGCAAGTGCGATTGGGGTGACACCTTTGAGGACTGGAGTATTTGTGATGTTGAAGTTGATGTGGAGGAGAGCCCACTTAAAGGAGCACTTGATATCCGTTGAAGCACCTGCTGTTTTTGTGCCTCATCTGGAATTTGTAGCGATTGGCGTGGCCGTAAAAAAGGGATCTTATCACATTGTCCGCTAAAAGAAGTAGACATTTTAGTTTGGCTGGAAGATGGTCTTTCTTCTGCAGATGCTACTGTTGCTTTAACACCTACCCCACGGACACAACCTTTTTCCCCTTCCCAACACGCCTATTCCCCTTTCCACCAGCAGCAGGCCTTTTTCCACTCATTTTGGTGGTTAACTAATTCACAACTCTGGAGTTGTTTGCACAAAAAAACAATGGATGGGAACTGAGCAGAGCTGAGTGGCCAAACTGTGGTATTAGGCCAAAACTATTGGCTTGGTTAGATGCAGAAAAAAATTATATTCAATTTGCAACCTGATGGAGGTCAGTATAGATGGACTAATAGAACAAGTCCCACAAACAGCTAGAAGCCCAAATATTTTTTCAGAGGTAGATGCAGAAATTTTTTTTATTCAGTTTGCAACCTGATGGAGGTCTGTATAGATGGATTAATAGAACAAGTCCCACACACAGCTACAAGCCCAATATTTTTTCAGAGGTAGATGCAGAAAAAAAATATATTCAGTTTGCAACCTGATGGAGGTCAGTATAGATGGACTAATAGAGAAAGTCCCACACACTGCTAGAAGGCCAAATATTTTTTCAGAGCTAGATGCAGACAAAAATTATATTCAATTTGCAACCTGATGGAGGTCAGTATAGATGGACTAATAGAACAAGTCCCACACACAGCTAGAAGCCCAAATATTTTTTCAGAGGTACTGTAGATTCAGATAAAAATTATTTTTAATTTGCAACCTGATGGAGGTCAGTATAGATGGACTAATAGAGAAAGTCCCACACACTGCTAGAAGGCCAAATATTTTTTCAGAGCTAGATGCAGAAAAAAATTATATTCAGTTTGCAACCTGATGGAGGTCTGTATAGATGGATTAATAGAACAAGTCCCACACACAGCTAGAAGCCCAAATATTTTTTCAGAGGTAGATGCAGATAAAAATTATTTTTAATTTGCAACCTGATGGAGGTCAGTATAGATGGACTAATAGAGAAAGTCCCACACACTGCTAGAAGGCCAAATATTTTTTCAGAGCTAGATGCAGATAAAAATTATATTCAATTTGCAACCTGATGGAGGTCAGTATAGATGGACTAATAGAACAAGTCCCACACACAGCTAGAAGCCCAAATATTTTTTCAGAGGTACTGTAGATGCAGATAAAAATTATTTTTAATTTGCAACCTGATGGAGGTCAGTATAGATGGACTAATACAACAAGTCCCACACACAGCTAGAAGCCCAATATTTTTTCAGAGGTAGATGCAGAAAAAAATATATTCAGTTTGCAACCTGATGGAGGTCAGTATAGATGAAGTAATAGAACAAGTCCCACACACAGCTAGAAGCCCAAATATTTTTTCAGAGGTAGATGCAGATAAAAATTATTTTTAATTTGCAACCTGATGGAGGTCAGTTTAGATGGACTAATAGAGAAAGTCCCACACACTGCTAGAAGGCCAAATATTTTTTCAGAGCTAGATGCAGATAAAAATTATATTCAATTTGCAACCTGATGGAGGTCAGTATAGATGGACTTATAGAGAAAGTCCCACACACTGCTAGAAGGCCAAATATTTTTTCAGAGCTAGATGCAGATAAAAATTATATTCAATTTGCAACCTGATGGAGGTCAGTATAGATGGACTAATAGAGAAAGTCCCACAGACTGCTAGAAGGCCAAATATTTTTTCAGAGCTAGATGCAGATAAAAATTATATTCAATTTGCAACCTGATGGAGGTCAGTATAGATGGACTAATAGAATGATGCTATGCCCAAAAGATTTTACTTCACTAGGTGCAGTAAAAAAATTGGTATTCTATACACAGGTGGTATATCTTGCAACACAGATAGGCTACTCCACTGACTAACACACTCTGCAATAGGCCAAAAAGGATTAGCTTTGCTAGATTCAGCCAAATGCTGTGAAAAAAACTTGCACAGCACTGGCACAGACCTGCCTGGCAAAAACTGATAGGAACTGATGTAACCTAGTCCTGAAAAGGACTCCAATTACAATTAGTCTTTACTCCCACAAGCTATCTATTTAAGAGCACAGACCTGCCTGATAAAAGTCGTAGGAAATGCTGTAACCTAGTCCTTAAAAGGACTGCAATCACAACTATTCCCTACTCCCAAGCTATCTGTAGATTTGTGCGAAAATTGGCTTGAAATTAACAAGGTATAGCGCACACAGCAACAGCGGTGCCGTCTAACACGCAGCTGCAGCAGTGAGAAAATGGTGGCGACGGGGAAAATGGCTTGGTCTTATAGGGCAAGGACATGTGACATACACTGCCAATGACACATGCCCTTGCTTGTGTGAAAAAAAGCACTTCGCTCAGTGTGTGCGCTGCTGATAGGCTGACAGATTGCACCTCCCCACTGTAAATGCGGGAAAGAGAAAAAAAAAATGGAGATCTTCATTGTTCCTGCAGAGATCCATCCCCTGCCCCTCCCCCCACCCCGCTGTACACTCAAACTGCGTATTAACATTAATTTTCATCATTACTGAGAAAAAATCCAGTTATGATTTTGGTGCACGAACAGTTATCGAACATAACCTCGAACAGCCGAATTTTTCTCAAATTGTTCGTGTTCGCCGAACGGCTCGAACACCGCCCAAAACAGCTCGAATTTGAGATTGGCGAACAGTTCGAGTAGAACAACGCTCATCTCTAATCCTGACACCAGCTCTCAGAAAAAAAGTCCTCAAAACCAGACAGAAAAGCAAGGGAAATGTCTAAACAGTTCTCATGGCAGTAATCTCCCCATTCAATAATCTCTCCGGTTTGCCAATCCACCAATGGATTATGTTTAACAAGCCAAGGAATACCCAAAACAATCGGTGTGGGAAGATTGTCCAGGACATAGCAAGGGATTATTTCACAATGAACTGACCCCACCCTCAGTTTTACATTATGTACAACCTGAGTAAATGCTTTCTGTGCCAGTGGCGCCGAGTCGATGGCGAAGATGGAAATACGTTTATCTAAAGTACAGCAAGCAAGACTATGAGTTTTCACAAACTCAGCATCAACCATGCTGATTCTGGCACCACTTTCAACAAAAACAGAAGTTTTCTCAGTTTTGCTCTCTAGCACCACCTCTGCTGTCAGGACAAAGCGGCAACTGCAAGTTGGCCACAAATTCACCCCTTGTTTATCCAACTCCAGACTACCAAGAGTTAATTGAGTCTCCTTTTGATAGGAATTGAAGGACAGGTCCCAACAAAATGTTCCTTTTCCCCACAAAATTACGCCTTTTTTCTTGCGAATCTCAGGGGAGATGTATGATGCAGAGAAACGCACTAGCTGCATGGGTTCCTCCCCCTCCCCCGGTTCTGGTTCACTCCCAGACCGCTCCCCCGTCAGAGGTACGCAACCCTGACAAGAAAACCCCGGAGAAGGTGGTCTCTTTCGTCTATCCCCAAGACGTTTATCCAGACGTATGGCCAACAATATGGCAGCCTCCAAGGTCTGAGGGGTTTCATATAGTGCCAAGGCATCTTTCAACCTTTCAGTAAGCCCCTCACAAAATTGACTTCTAAGGGCTGAGTCATTCCATTTTGAATCCGCTGCCCATCTACAGAATTCTGAACTGTACGTCTCCACTGACCGATTCCCATGCTGAAGGCGATGTAGCCTGGATTCAGCCAAAGAGTCTCAGTCAGGGTCATCATAGATGAGGGCCAGAGCCCCGAAAAATGCCTCCACGGACAGGAGATGAGTCCCGTGGTAAAGAAAACTGAGTATCTCCCTGCAGTAGAGAGATCACAATTCCAACTCATTGCTCCTCATTTCTGGAGGAATAAGACAAAGTTTAAAATACAGTTTTGAGGCCTCCTTGAAGACAAAAAACTTATTCCTACCTCCTGAAAACCTGTCCCGGAGGACAACCTTGGGTTCAGGCTGGACAGGCCTACCCGCAGAGACCCCCACATTGGCGATATGTAGTCGCTGATGCTGCTGCTGAACCTCACAGCGGATATCATTCACCTCCAGAGACAGACAGTGGAACTGCTCTGCGAGCTCTGCAACTGAACCTATACCAAGAAGAAAGGAAAAAAAAAAGGTTGATGCCCAAAAACAGAGAGAGAAAAAAAAAAACCAAAGTGTCAGATTTTTTTTTTCTTTTCAAAATGTGCTTGGGCGGTGATAATGTCACGCAAGATGTGGGAAAGACTTAGTGCAACACAAAGGGAAGAGGGAAAGGAAGCCCAGACTCTATCGAAAGGGGGGAGTAGAGACCTCCTGGCTGATAGGATATCACCCTGTCTCCACTAATGTCCCTATATTGGCTCTTCACCAATCGCCGCACGCGTTTCTCGCCCTGTCTTTCCCTGGCATTGGCTAAGGCTAGGGAAGGGAGGAGATGAGCACTAGTTGATCCCCATTGAATACTAAAGACAACAAGGGAGGAAAAACAGGGCGAAATAGCTTAGCTTTAGACGACTCCAGACAAATGCGCACACATCCTCAGACACCAGAGAGGAAGACGTACTGCTCTTGCTAAAGCCTTCACAAGGAATAATGAATATCGCTAGCACCTCCCTCTGGAACATAGCAGGTATTTATACACCCAGGTCAGGGTGTTAATTAGCCAGAGGAAGGTAGCCGCTAGGTCCTAGAGACAGCCTCTAAGAAGGTGTCTGCAATGCCAAACGTAGAGATCTCCAGCTACCCACTGCAGGGCGACTGTCTGTCACTTTCAACAGGCCAAAAATCAAAGTTCATCACCTGATATAACTAGTTTAAAACAAAAGAAGTATACCTGCATCTGAGCAAATTAAATATTGACAAATACCCTGGCCCAGGTGGTATTCATCCACAGATACTGAGGGAATTGAGCTTAGTTATTGACAAACTGCTGAATCTTATTTTCTTAGACTCTCTGGTAACAGGGGTAATGCCACAGGATTGGAGGATAGCCAATGTAGTACCAATATTTAAGAAAGGTAAGATGGTGGATCCAGGTAACTTCGTCTGGTAAATCTGACATCAGTAGTGTGCAAAGATTTTGAGAGCATCCTAAGAGATGACCTGCACAGTTATATCGCAGAGAGTAATATAATAAATGATAATCAGCATAGATTCATGAAAAATATGTCATATCTAACCAACATGTTGGGGTTCTATGAGGAGGTAAGTGCAAATCTGGATGTTGGTAATGCGGCTGATGTGATTTATCTGGACTTTGCAAAGGCATTTGATACTGTACCACATAACAGCCTTATACTGAAGCTACAGAAGCAAAAACTTGGGCAAACTATATGTAGATGTGTAAGGAATTGGCTAAATAATAGAAAACAAAGAGTTGGCATGAATGGTACGTTCTATAAATTGGATATGGTCAGCAGTGGGGTGTCGCAGGGATCTGTGTTAGATTTTTAACCTCTTTATTAATGACCTTGGGGATGGGATTGAGAGTAAAGGCTCATTTTTTGCTGATGACACTGACGCACCTCCGGGGCAGTGGGGTACTCGGCAGCCGGGCCGGTGGATGCTGGTGGGGGATATCACGGTGGCTGGCCCGGTCCGTGGCCCAGGGCAGTGAACAAAAAGAAAGGGGTTTTGGGTTTATATGGGGTTTTGGAATAGTTCGTGACGCCACCTGTGGTGCCTGGTAAAGTCTACCAGCGCTGCGACAGTCCTCTGAGGCAGATGTTAGGGCAGCTTACGATGGAACGGCTCCTTACAGGTGGAGCAGGCCTCAGGGCAGCGTGGGGAAATGGATGGTGGTACAGGTGGGAGACGGACAGGACGGTTCAGGGAGAAATGACAGACACTCACACGGGGGTTCGCTCCGGTACCTTTACTGGTGTAGATGCAGGTATGGTCCAGGGTACTCGGTACGAAGGGTGCACTTCTGGACTCTCCCCAGTGAGCAGGTATAGGGCCTCCTGATCCGTTGCTTTCACTTGCTAAGCTTCTGACCTGCCTGGAGCTAGGCCTGGCTTAATTACTGTCTCTCTCTCTCTTGCACCTACTGACCTGGTGGTAGGGCCTTCTCTTGGAGATCACTCTCCATGGTCGCTGGGGCCTCCGTGACTCCTAGCCCTGGTATGGTAGTCAGCGTTGGTCGACCTGGTACTTGTAGTCCTCCAGGTATCCAATGGTCCCTACTGGGTATAAAGGGACCCTGTAGGCGTGGACCCGGTGTCCAGTGTATAGTTCGGGGTGAACCTATGTGCTCCTATGCCCCCTCAACTCCTCTCCTCCTTGCCGTCGGCCACACTCGGGGCCCTCACTAGGCTTCAACTCGTGCTGTAGGCCTTGGCTCGCCTAAGCACAGCTACCAGCGTGCTGCGTCATCACTGGTCTAAGTGCCAGCACACTCTCTTCTGACTAAACTGCCTGGCTCCACCCTCCCTATATATATCCCTAACGGGCTCCCTCTGGTGGTGTGAGGTGGAAGGGTGGAGGTGTTTGTATGTAATGAGGACCTCTTGTGGAGAAGTCCATCCATGCACCCTACTGGGTTCTGTGGCACCTGTGCGCAGCAGGGCGCCACATTCCCCCCTAGTACAATTCAGTACTCCTGGACTGAAGCATTTTGTAACAGGTTACAACAATAATAACAATAATTATAACAACAACAAGTATGATAACATTAATAAAGTTATAGTAAGTCCCGTAACCTGGTGTCCATTTCACCGATGAAAGAACATGAGGGACCCGCCTGAAAACCCTCAACGTAGGCCCTGGGCGTGGCTACAGGGCATAAGTGATCCAGGTGTTGGACCACGTCTTCGGCCACGCCAAACGGGTTTTTTTGTTCTGTGGTCACCTAAAGGGGCACTTTTGACGAGTGCAACTATTTACAGGACAGTTTTTGGCTGCTCACAGTCCTCAGCCTACGAGTCTCTGTACCCTGACGGGTAACTAAATGCACATATATTGTCCAATTCATATAATTAAAAATGACAGTCGGCAATGCCCAACTGGGTAACTACCTACACTGCAGGTATTTCTAACTTATTCCTTATACCTGGCAGGGATCTGACCTTTTGTACTGCGTGTTGTACTACACTGGGGTGTTGTTGATGTCTGTGTTTGCACTGTCTAATACCCTGTCAGATCTATGTGTGGGCAAATTGTAGAACTGTCTTAACCTCTCGATGGGACTGGCAAGTACACTGTTTACTGGGCCTTCTGGCTCTGCTTCTACTGGTGATCCTTCTTCCGGGGACTCTTTCTGAGCAGGCTCTTCTGGGGCGCTTACAGGTCTGACTTGCAGTGGAGGGTCTTCTGGCTGTTGGTAGAATTGCATCACAGGTATTATTACGGCTCCATCCAGTTGAGGCCAATCTGCCGGGAAATCTCCTAAGACAGCATGGAGTACATCTTCTTTGGGTTTTTCAGTCACTATAAGAGGTACTTCTTCCCGTGGCTTCAATAGACCTGGGCACAACTTCAAGTGGTCTCTTGAGACTGTTGCAGTTGTTTTTCCTCCATCTTTACTGATTAGACAGGTTTTTCTATTGTCGAACCTGGAATCCAACACAGTGTAAGGCTCTATTTCCCACTGGTCGTCAAGCTTGTGGTTTCTTCTCTTTCGCTTCCGCACAACTTATCCAGGTGTTAAGGGTTCTGTGGGTGCACTCTTGTTGTACTGTGCTTCCTGCTTATCTCTCACCCTATTTAGACTGTCTTCGACACAGGCCTGCACTCTCTTGTACTGCTCCTGTCGAGTCATATCCCAGTCTTCAGTGGACATATCTGCTTCTGGCTCTACCACTCCAAACTCCAGGTCCATGGGTAACTTTCCGGGTCTTGCTCTCATCAGGTACGCTGGAGTACAATTGGTGGAACTCACAGGTATGTGATTGTACAGATCTACCAGGTCAGGTAGTTTGTCTGGCCACTGATTCCCTTCTTCTAGAGGTAAGGTCTTCAGAAGGTCTATGATGATATTGTTCATCTTTTCACATAGACCATTGGTTTGAGGGTGGTACGGCGTAGTCCGAATCTTCTTACACCTGTACAGATGAAAAAACTCATTGAACAGCTCGGCTTCAAAGGCAGGGCCTTGATCCATCAGCACCTTTTCCGGGTATCCATGGGGCCTGCAGAAGAATGCTTGAAACGTCCTTGCTGCAGTTTCTACCGTCAGATCCTTGATGTGGGCTACCACCAGGAACCGGGAGTAGTGATCCACCATGGTCAGGGCATAGGAGTAGCCTGACCTGCTGGGTGACAGCTTGACGTGGTCCAGAGCGACGATCTCCAGGGGCTGGGTTGTCTTGATGGACTGCAAGGGTGTTTTCTGGCTGCTGTAGTCTTTTCTTCTGAGACTACAGGGTCCACAATCCCGGCACCACCTCTCTATGGAACTCCGCATTCCAACCCAATAAAACCGACTCTTCAGGAGATGAGAAAGCAGGCAAAGATGTCTCCAGCAGGACCAGGGTTGTATATATCTTGTTAAAACTTCACTTTTAATTTCAAATTGTAAAAGCCAAGGATGAGTTACAAAATGAGCAATATAGCGGCTCTTAGGTACAGCACATTCCAACGTGTTTCGGCTAAACCTTATTCATGGAGTAATGTCATTAATGTCCATGAATAAGGCCGATATAGTGCTCATTTTGTAACTCATCCTTGGCTTTTACAATTTGAAATTAAAAGTGAAGTTTTAACAAGATATATACAACCCTGGTCCTGCTGGAGACATCTTTTCTTGCTTTCTCATTACTTGAACCTTGGTAGCCCATGACCTGGGCGTCTCCGCTGCAAGACTTCGTTGGGACTGGATGAGTCTGGCTATTACATGGTGAGCTGACATACGTTTTCCCTTTCCCCTCGTTTTTTCATTGACTCTTCAGGAGGGTTTCCAGCTTCTTCCAGCCAAAGTGCCCTGCTTGATCGTGGTAGGCCTCCAACACCATCTGGATGTCTGTCCTGGGCACTACGATCTGCCATACCATCTCATGGGTCCTAGGGTTGACATACCTTCGGCACAACTTCTCTCTATAGATGAACAGCTGTCTTCTCTCACTCCACAGTTGTTTGGCTTGTGGAGGAGCGTCCTTCTCCAGGGAGGAACCTTCCTGGGTTATCAGTTCTTTGATATGGCTGACAACCGGGTCGCTGTCCTGGGTCGCCTTCCAACTGTGATGAGGTAAAGGGTTTAGTGTCTTACCACGATACCTCCTGGAGGTGCGCTGCTTGTGGACCATCCCATTTCTGTGGAAGGCAGGTAGCTCAACGTCCTCCAGGTCATCCACTTCTTCTTCAGTGTCCGACTGGTGAGGCATTTTGGATAGGGCATCGGCGTTGGCGTTCTTGTGGCCTGCCCGGTACTTGATGGTGAACTGATAGTTTGACAGTCGGGCCATCCAACACTGTTCCATGGCTCCCAACTTGGCTGTCTCCAGATGTGTCAAGGGGTTGTTGTCAGTATAGGCCATGAACTTAGTGGAGGCTAGGTAGTGCTTGAATCGTTCAGTGATGGCCCAGACCAAGGCCAGGAACTCCAACTTGAAGGAGCTATAGTTTTCCGGATACCTCTCGGCAGGACGAAGCTTCCTGCTGGCATAGGCAATCACCTTCTCTTTGCCATACTGCTTCTGACTTAACACAGCTCCTAGTCCCTCGTTGCTGGCATCAGTGTACAGCAGGAAAGGTTGGCTGTAGTCAGGGTAGGCCAGGATTTCTTCGCCAGTCAGGATCTCTTTCATCACTGTAAAGGACTCAGCCTGCTCTTTACCCCACTGGAAGTGGGGGGGTTTGCCTCTGTTGGACTGTCCTACCAAGAGATTTTGCAAAGGCGCTGCCTTCTTGGTGTAGTCCTTTACAAATCTCCGGTAATACCCGACCAGTCCCAGGAACTGACGTACCTCCATGAGATTCTTCGGTTCCAGCCATTTCTGGATGGCAGTGACCTTCTCCGGGTCTGGTGCTACTCCTTCCGGACTGACGATGTGCCCCAGGTACTGAACCTTCTGTTTGAGCAGGTGGCACTTGGAAGGCTTCAATTTCATCCCGTACCGGGACAACAACTCAAATACCTCCGCCAGGTGCTTCAAATGGTCCTCATACGTCTTGGAGTACACTATCACGTCATCCAGGTATAGCAGCACGGTCTCGAAGTTCCGGTTTCCCAAACAGCACTCCATCAATCTCTGGAACATTCCAGCGGCGTTGCAGAGTCCGAATGGCATACTGTTGAACTTGCAGAGTCCCATCGGGGTAGTGAAGGCCTTCTTCTCCCGGTTCTCCTCAGCAACTGCTACTTGCCAGTACCCACTAGTGAGGTCAAGGGTAGAGAAGTAATTTGCAGACTTTAGTGCAGCCAGGGATTCCTCTATACGGGGCAAAGGGTGCGCATCTTTATGTGTTATGCAATTTACCTGTCTGTAATCTACACACATCTTCATGCTTACATCCTTTTTCCTGACCAGGACCAGGGGAGCTGCCCAGGGACTACAGCTATCTCTTATTACCCCTGCCTTTTTCATGTCATGTAACATTTCCTTGGCTTTCTGATAATGTGCTGGTGGTATGGGTCTGTAACATTCTTTGATGGGTGGATGGTCACCTGTGGGTATATGGTGTTGTACCCCTTTAATGCTCCCAAAATCAAGTGGGTGTTTGCTGAATACCTGTTCGTATTCCTGGACCACCCTGTGTACCCCTTGTTTTTGATGGACAGGAGTGGCGTCAGTCCGAAAATGGAGCTGTTGACACCAATCCCCCACCTGGGTTTCTGAGTCATTACCCTCCACTGTGTCTGATGAGGTTAAAGACTCTACTGTGTGTATGGCGTCATCATTCACAGTATACAATCTGGCAACAGTGGCGTATCTTGGTAATTTAATTTCCTCCTCCCAACAATTTAAGAGACGTATGGGTACCCTCCCATTGCATACATCAACTACCCCTCTAGCAGTTAAGAGTGTAGGTCTGTGCTCTGAGCTAATGGGCTCCACTAGCGCCTGGTAGTTCTGTCCCTTGAGACCTATTGCTGCCCTACACCATATCAGCATCTCACTCATTGGGGGAATCACAGTGGGTATCGGGTCTGTCACCCATACATTACCAATCTCACCACCTGTTATCTTTACCTGTTGCTGGTACAGGAGGGCTTGAATCTCTCTCTTGAGCACCTTCCTCTGCCCTGGTTTGGCAGTGTCAGTAATCTGTTGGAGTAATAACAACACTTCTCCCAAACAGTTACCAACAATATTTGTACCAAGTATCATATACAAGTCTGTATCACCAGGGTTCGATTCCACTACAATCAGTCCTTGGTCTTTTAGTTCCGCTCTCCCCACCTTCACTGTCACGTCTTTAACCCCTACTAGGTTAAGAGGAAGGCCGTTAGAGGCATACACAGAGAGGTTCGGGGCTGGCGGCTGGAGTTCATCTACGGACCAGTACCGTTTGCAGAGGACATCAGGCATGTCCTTGCCCTATAAGACCCAGCCATTTTCCCCGTCGCCACCATTTTCTCACTGCTGCAGCTGCGTGTTAGACGGCACCGCTGTTGCTGTGTGCGATATACCTTGTTAATTTCATGCCAATTTTCGCACAAATCTACAGATAGCTTGGGAGTAGGGAATAGTTGTGATTGCAGTCCTTTTAAGGACTAGGTTACAGCATTTCCTACGACTTTTATCAGGCAGGTCTGTGCTCTTAAATAGAAAGGTTGGGAGTAAAGACTAATTGTAATTGCAGTCCTTTTCAGGACTAAGTTACATCAGTTCCTATCAGTTTTTGCCAGGCAGGTCTGTGCCAGTGCTGTGCAAGTTTTTTTCACAGCATTTGGCTAAATCTAGCAAAGCTAATCCTTTTTGGCTTATTGCAGAGTGTGTTAGTCAGTGGAGTAGCCTATCTGTGTTGCAAGCTACACCACCTGTGTATAGAATACCAATTTTTTTACTGCACCTAGTGAAGTAAAACCTTTTGGGCATAGCATCATTCTATTAGTCCATCTATACTGACCTCCATAAGGTTGCAAATTAAAATTAATTTTTTTCTGCATCTAGCTCTGAAAAAATATTTGGGCTTCTAGCAGTGTGTGGGACTTGTTCTATTAGTCCATCTATACTGACCTCCATCAGGTTGCAAATTGAATATAATTTTTTTCTGCATCTAGCTCTGAAAAAATATTTGGGCTTCTAGCAGTGTGTGGGACTTGGTCTATTAGTCCATCTATACTGACCTCCATCAGGTTGCAAATTAAAAATAATTTTTTTCTGCATCTAGCTCTGAAAAAATATTTGGGCTTCTAGCAGTGTGTGGGACTTGTTCTATTAGTCCATCTATACTGACCTCCATCAGGTTGCAAATTGAATATAATTTTTTTCTGCATCTAACCCAGCCAATAGTTTTGGCCTAATACCACAGTTTGGCCACTCAGCTCTGCTCGGTTCCCATCCATTGTTTTTTTGTGCAAACAACTCCAGAGTTGTGAATTAGTTAACCACCAAAATGAGTGGAAAAAGGCCTGCTGCTGGTGGAAAGGGGAATAGGCATGTTGGGAAGGGGAAAAAAGGTTGTGCCCGTGGGGTAAGTGTTAAAGCAACAGTAACATCTGCAGAAGAAAGACCATCTTCCAGCCAAACTAAAATGTCTACTTCTTTTAGCGGACAATGTGATAAGATCCCTTTCTTACGGCCACGCCAATCGCTACAAATTCCAGATGAGGCACAAAAACAGCAGGTGCTTCAACGGATATCAAGTGCTCCTTTAAGTGGGCTCTCCTCCACATCAACTTCAACATCACAAATACTCCAGTCCTCAAAGGTGTCACCCCAATCGCACTTGCTTCCTCACAGCTCCCAAATCTCCAGCTGCCCGTCTGAGTATGAGGTAGAACAGATGGTTGAGTCTGCAGAGCTGTTTACTCATACTATAGCCTGGGAATCAGAGGTCGGCTCCAGCGCTTCTGTGAAACCAGACGAGGAAATGATCTGCACTGATGCCCAGAATCTTTATGAGTCGGATCCAGGACCATACGCTGAAGGTTCTGACCATAATGTAGACTCTCATTCCCAAACTGTAACTCCTGTTGGTGGAGACAATGAGGAAGACGATGACGAGACTCAAATACCTGATTGGAGCGACAACTTTAGCTTTTTGTCAGGGCAGGAACAGGTTGGCTCTGAGGACGACGGGTGTGATAACGCACAGGGTGATGATGATGAGGTTGGAGATCCCACTTACTGTCAACCCACAGTCAGCCAAGAGATGAGGTCAGCAGAGGAGGTGGAGGAGAATGCTAGTGACGACGACGTCAGGTTGCGCCTTCCTGGACAGAGACGTAGTACTGGAAGCACGTCAACAACTGCATCCTCAAACACAACTCTGCCTCTCACCACAAGTCGTGGTGGCTCTTCAGGTCGCATGGGTGCTAAGCCTTGCATAGCCTGGGCATTTTTTCAGATCGATAAAGATGACCCAACTCGTGTTATCTGTAACATTTGTCAGCAAAAGCTAAGTAGAGGCCAAAAAATACATAGTTTGAGTACTTCATGCTTGAACCGGCACATGGACATGAAGCATAAGTTGCAGTGGGAAGCTCACAATGCTACAATGCAGCCTAGCCGGCCGGGCCAACCACCGTCTGCCATATCTTGTGCATCCGCGGCCTCTTCATCCTCTGTGACTGGGGGGATAGCAGTCACACCTGTTTTGGGATGCAGACCTGCCACCTCTTTACCCGCAACAGCCAGCGTGATTGGTAGGTCATCATTTTCTTTGGAGGTGGTAACACCAGCTGGTGTTGAGCGCTGTCTGACATCGATAGCACCACCTTTGGATCAAGGCAACCTAACATGTCCGCCTGCATCTTCCTCACAGACCGGCAGTTTGCCGGGGACACCCTTATCAACCCCGTTTAAGCACAACAGCCAGCCCTCGGTCCCTCAGATGTGGACAAGTAAAAGACCATTTCCTCCTAGCCATGAGAAAGCTAAGAGGTTGAATTTCACCATCTGCAAGCTCTTGGCTACACAAATGCTGCCTTTCCGCCTGGTGGACACAGAGGATTTTCGAGACCTTATGTCCGTCGCAGTGCCCCAGTACCAGATGCCCAGTCGGCACTACTTCTCAAAGAAAGGTGTGCCTGCGCTCCACCAGCATGTCGCACACAACATCACTGCTTCTTTGAGAAACTCTCTGTGTGACAGGGTGCATTTCACCACAGACACTTGGACGAGTAGGCATGGACAGGGGCGTTACATGTCGCTGACTGGGCACTGGGTAACTATGGTGACAGCAGTACAAGGGCCTGCTGTCCAAGTCTTGCCGTCCCCACGAGTTGTGCGTCAATCCTCTTTATCTCAAAGTTCCTCCACTGCTTCTGCCTCCTCAACCTCCTCTCGGTCCTCCACCTGCACCCAAAGCCTGTCTGGTCATGCCACAAGCTTTCTAACTGCGCAGAAGGAATCCTGCACACCTCCTTACTATGCTGGCAGTAGGGCTCAACGTCATCAGGCGGTTTTTACTTTGAAATGTCTGGGAAATGTGAGTCACACGGCTGAGGAGTT
Source organism: Phyllobates terribilis (assembly GCF_046119375.1). Taxonomy (NCBI): domain Eukaryota; kingdom Metazoa; phylum Chordata; class Amphibia; order Anura; family Dendrobatidae; genus Phyllobates; species Phyllobates terribilis. The sequence continues at coordinate 1,059,833,715 of NW_027362761.1, forward strand.
GTGGTCTGCTCTGGAGAACCAGTTTCATGAATGGTTGTCTCCACTGGACCTGAAACCAGGGAAGGCCGTGTGCGACAATGCTGCAAACCTGGGTGCGGCCCTTTGCCGGGGCAATGTCACACACGTGCCTTGTATGGCTCACGTGTTGAACCTGGTTGTCCAGCAATTTTTAGCCCTCTATCCCAGACTAGATGGCCTTCTGCAGAGGGCACGGTCGCTGTGTGCTCACTTCCTCCGTTCGCATCCCGCAGCTCAGCGACTTACATCTCTACAGAAGTCGTTGGGCCTGCCACTTCACCGGCTAAAATGCGATGTGCCTACCCGGTGGAATTCAACTCTGCACATGTTGCAGCGACTGTGGCAGCACCGACAAGCCCTGGTGCAATACGTTCTGACGTATAGCCTGGGCCAACGAGATCCAGAGGTGGGGCAAATCACGCTGGAGGAGTGGTCTCAGATCAGGGACCTATGCACCCTTCTGCACAGTTTTGAAATGGCGACGAAGATGTTTAGTGCTGACGATGCCATTATCAGCATGACTATTCCGGTGATTTACATGCTGGAGCACATGTTAAACAGAATTCGGAGTCAGGTGGTGGCACAAGAGGAGGTGGAGGAAGTAGAGGAGGAGGAGTTGTATGCGGAAGGGCTAACATCTGCAAGGTCCAGACGGTCGGCAGCACCAAGGCGGTAGGCATGTGAGGGTGGGGGAGATGGTTTTACCAGAGCGCATGGTAGCAGCTAAACTAGTGAGGAAGGTGCAGGAGCACAGGAAGAAGTGGAGGACGAACTGATGGAAGACTCATCAGATGAGGGAGACCTTGATCACATTTCTGTTTTGCGAGGTTGGGGGGAGAGGACAGAGGAAGGAAGCATGATTGTTACCTCGCCACCAACACAACAGGGACTTGGTGCTCCTGGATGCGCAAGACACATGAGTGCCTTCTTGCTGCACTACCTGCAACATGACCCTCGAATTGTGAGAATTAGAAATAATCCTGACTACTGGGTTGCCACACTGTTAGATCCACGGTACAAAAGTAAATTTGCAGAAATTATTCCTGCCATAGAAAGGGATGCACGCATGCAGGAGTATCAGCAGAGACTGTTGCAGAATCTTACATGTGCTTTTCCACAAAACACCAGTGGTGCACGTAGTGAATCTCACAGTTCCAACTTGCCAACCGTGGGACCGTCGAGTGTTCAGCACTCAAAACGTAACAGAAACACAGTATCTGCTGGTAACATCAATTTTGCGGAATCATTTCACCACTTTTTTAGCCCATCCTTTGCAAGGGCACAGGAGACAAGAAGTCTGACACATAGTCAACGCCTAGAGACGATGGTACAGGAGTATCTCCAAGTAAACATTGAAGCCATGACTGTGTCACTGGACCCTTGCTCTTTTTGGGCTTCCAATCTGGATAAATGGCCGGAGCTAGCCACTTACGCCTTGGAGATCTTGTCATGCCCCGCAGCCAGCGTTCTGTCTAAAGGTGTGTTCAGCGCTGCTGGTGGTGTGCTGACAGATAAGCGCACGTGGCTCTCCACTGATAATGTAGACAGACTCACGTTCATAAAGATGAACAAATCATGGATCCGAAATGACTTTTCTACCCCTGTGTCATCCTGGGGAGAGTAAAAGCTTGATGATTGGTTAAAATCACCTCACCAACCGTTTTAAGCTTTCAAATTACTAATCATGTTTATCTGTATCTTGACTGGAAAATAATTTGGGCTTTGTAGCAGTGTGCAGCACTGATTATAATAGGCCATCTATACTAGGCTCCACCAGATTTAAAATTACTAATCATGTTTTTCTGTATCTTGGCTGGAAAATAATTTGGGCTTTGTAGCAGTGTGCAGTACTGATTCTATTAGGCCATCTATACTAAGCTCCACCAGATTTAAAATTACTAATCATGTTTATCTGTATCTTGGCTGGAAAATAATTTGGGCTTTGTAGCAGTGTGCAGTACTGATTCTATTAGGCCATCTATACTAAGCTCCACCAGATTTAAAATTACTTAGCATGTTTATCTGTATCTTGGTTGGAAAATAATTTGGGCTTTGTAGCAGTGTGCAGTACTGATTCTATTAGGCCATCTATACTAAGCTCCACCAGATTTAAAATTACTAATCATGTTTATCTGTATCTTGGCTGGAAAATAATTTGGGCTTTGTAGCAGTGTGCAGTACTGATTCTATTAGGCCATCTATACTAAGCTCCACCAGATTTAAAATTACTTATCATGTTTATCTGTATCTTGGCTGGAAAATAATTTGGGCTTTGTAGCAGTGTGCAGTACTGATTCTATTAGGCCATCTATACTAAGCTCCACCAGATTTAAAATTACTAATTATGTTTATCTGTATCTTGGCTGGAAAATAATTTGGGCTTTGTAACAGTGTGCAGTACTGATTCTATAAGGCCATCTATACTAAGCTCCACCAGATTTAAAATTACGAATCATGTTTATCTGTATCTTGGCTGGAAAATAATTTGGGCTTTGTAGCAGTGTGCAGTACTGATTCTATTAGGCCATCTATACTAAGCTCCACCAGATTTAAAATTACTTATCATGTTTATCTGTATCTTGGCTGGAAAATAATTTGGGCTTTGTAGCAGTGTGCAGTACTGATTCTATTAGGCCATCTATACTAAGCTCCACCAGATTTAAAATTACTAATCATGTTTATCTGTATCTTGGCTGGAAAATAATTTGGGCTTTGTAGCAGTGTGCAGTACTGATTCTATTAGGCCATCTATACTAAGCTCCACCAGCTTTCAAATTAATAATAATTTTTAGCTGCATCTAGCCCGGAAAATAATTTTGGGGCTCCGAGATGCGCAAGACACATAAGTGCCTTCTTGCTGCACTACCTGCAACATGACCCTCAGATTGTCAGAATTTGAAGTAATCCTGACTACTGGGTTGCCACACTCTTAGATCCCCCACACTCTTCGATCAACCTTTTCATTTTAATAAAGACCAAAAATATGGTCATTTTTGAAATTATAAGCATTAGCAGGTTATTCCAAACTGAAATCAAACAGTTTTCAACTCAAAACTTTATTCTAGGTGATGTTACATTTGCACATAGGACCCCTTGTTTGAAAGGTGCTTCTGAACTCTCTCGTCCATTGAATTTGTCAGGTTTTGGATGGTTACTGCTTCAATTGTTTTGCATGAGGACAGAATACCCTCCCAGAGCTGTTGCTTAGATGTGAACTGCCTCCCGCCATCATAGACACTCCTTTTGATGATGCTCCAGGGGTTCTGAATGGGGTAGAGGTCAGGGGAGCATGGGGGTCACACCATAAGTTTGTCCCCTTTTATGCCCATATCAGCCAGAGATGCAGATGTGTTATGTGCAGCATGAGACGGTGCATTATCATGCATAAAAATGATCTTGCTGTGGAATACACGGTTCTTCTTCTTGAACCATGGCAGGAAGTGCTGTTTGAGAAACTCCACATACATTATGGAGTTCATCTTTACCCCTTCAGTGATCCTAAAGGGGCCGACAATCTCTCTCCCCATGATTCCAGCCCAAAACATTACTCCACCTCCTCCTTGTTGGCGCTGTAGCGTGTTTGCGTCCGGTGTTCATCAACCAGCCATCCTCCACTCCATCCATCTGGACCATCGAGCGTTGCACAGCACTCATCCGTGAACAAAACAGTTTTGAAATCAGCCTTCATGTAATGTTTGGCCCACTGGAGCCGTTTCTGCTTGTGTGAAGTGGATAGAGGAGGTCGAAAGGATGGCGTACGCACAGCTGCAAACCTATGAAGGACCCTGCATCTTGTTGTTCGGGGGACGTTGGAGGCACAAGCAGCTTCAAAAACTTGTCTGCTGCTATGACAAGGCTTTTTTGCCGCTGCTCTTTTAACCTGATGAAATTGCCTGTAGGAAAGAGTCCTCAATTTGCCCTTATCAGCACGAACACGTGTGTACTGTGAATCAGCTACATACTTCTTGATTGCCAAGACACTTCATCCTGATCATCGCACAATGTTGATTGTAGTCATGCCTTGACCTAAACACTCCACAATTTGTTACTTCTCAGCAGCCGACACATCCTTTTTCTTTCCCATTTTGGCAGAAAATGTAGGCTGCTTAATAATGTGGGACAGCCTTCTTAAGTAGTCTTGCCTTTCATTGGACACACCTGCCAAACTAATTAGCACAGGTGTCTGCAATTGCTTACAGTGATATAAAGAGCCCTGACACACATCACCATCAATGAGTTTAACTGACAAACAAACAAATTCTTCCCTTATCACTCCTAAACACTTTTTGCATAATAATTTGGAACACAGTGTACATGTGCTTTTCCACAAAACACCAGTGGTTCACGTAGTGAATCTTACAGTTCTAACTTGCCAACCATGGTCTGTATGGAGTTGTTCAATAAAGGGCCCAAAATTAAGATAACATAGACGGGAGAGGTCTCTATGAATAGGAATTCCTAAGTATTTGATACCCTGTGAGGGCCAGGCAAAGGGAAAGTTGGACTGGATGGAATCCTGTATGGATTTGGGGAGGGAGACATTGAGGGCCTCAGACTTCGCTGCATTGATTTTAAAATTTGACCATGTAACAAAGTGATCTATTTCAGCCATAACAGCAGGGATGGATATATGTTATTGAGTGATATATACTAGGACATCATCAGCAAATAGAGAGCACTTGTACTCGGTGCCTCCCACCTCAATCCACCTAATATTGGGGTTATGGTGAATTGATGAGAGCAGGTGCTCCGTCACTAGGATGTATAAGAGAGGGGACAGAGGACATCCCTGCCTTGTCCCATTGGTGATTATGAAAGGTGATGAAAATGTTCTGACGCACCCCCTGGGCCTTGGGACACCTGGAGCCGGACCCTTTTTGGTGGATGCTGGTGGTTGTAGTCTCCGTGGCGGCGACCCGGTTCCGTGGCTCAGGGCGGTCAAACCAGTGGCGGAACTATTTATGTGGTTTTGATGTTTAAATGTCCGACTACGCCACCCGTGGATTGCGGTCAGAGTGAACCGCCGCTGCAGGGCAGACCGCTGAGGCTGGTGTTGTGGGTGCAGCAGAGCGTAGCATAACTCCACACGGGAGGAGTATAGCCTCAGGGCAGTGTATGCGGAGGATGGGGGTGATGGTGCAGGGCAGCAGCAGTAACGAGACGGAGTCAGTGATGCAGTCCAGGGCCTTTACTCACAGTTCTTATTATCCAGACCACTTCTGCAGGTAACGGCTGCCCACGTCGTACTGTGCTCACCAGGTGAGGGGCTCAGACATCTCCCAGATAACTTTGGAGCGCTTCACAGGACCCCCTTTGTGTGTCCTTTGTCTGGCCTTTCTTACCAACCCTTCTGTCCGGCTGCCTCGGGCCTCCTCTTGGTAAACTTGGCGCCAGTTTCCCTGACCCTATGTGGTGCCTTCCTAGCGGGTTTAGCGAGGGGCTGCGCCACATAAAATGTCACAGCCTCCGGTTTCTAGCTGAGGGTCGTTTCCCGCCTCCACTAGTTTCGGGGACCGGTCTCCCCCTGTGGCCTGACCCCTCCACGCAGGTGGATTCGGGCGTGCAGTGGCGACTCGCCCGTCCGCACCCCTGGGATCCCTCCATTTCTCGTTCCTGGAGCCTTCTCCGCTCCTCTTCCTTCCTTCTCCCTCTTTCAGGCCTGGGCCTCTGTTACTAGGCCCGCCTCCGGAGCAAAGCTCATGCAGAGCCCCTGCTCCCTGTCACTTCTGCTCAGACTTCTCTGCACTGAACTAAGATGGTGCCCACCTTTTATACTCCCTTCTCAATGCACCCAGGAACTGCTTCCTCCCTGCTACTGCACTACAGGGATCCCCTTTCTCAGTGTTCCCTCCCCCCACTACAGCCAGGGACAGGGACTGTCGTGCCCATCTCAGGGACATATTGGTCGCCCTGCCCCACGGCAATGTGGTGTAATGCATGCATGTGTTGGGTCCTGATCCACACTCCATCCTTACCTGAGAGTGAGATATCACACCTCTGGGTGAGGTGCAATACCTCTGTAGCAACCGAGCCCTCAGGGTGCTACAGTTCCATTTATCTTCAGCCTAGGTGACGTATTGCGATACAGGGCCGTGATTTTGGCTATAAAAGGGACCCTAGACCCCTACCCCAAGCTTTTTAAGAGAATAATATATGGCGTGCCAGGAGACTCTATGGAATGCTTTCTCAGCATCCAACGACAGTATCTAATTACAAATTTTTAACTGCATCTAGCCCAGGAAATACTTTGTGCCTAGTAGAAGTGTCTGCTAGTCAGCGGATTATCCCGGCTGTTAAGCAAGCTACACCACCTGTAGTTTGGACACTTAATTTTTTCAAAGGAAATGCTTCGGGACCACGGGATACTCAGTGAAGAGAAATAGGAGGCACCCCAAGGCATAGGGGCTGGGACTGGTGGTAGGATGCCTTGCGGTGGACAGCCGAGCTCGATCCTTATAAAAGCTTTTTAACTGCAGCAGCTTTAGTGGACGCTACTGGAGCTGGAATTACGCGGCTGCTGGCATGAGACTTGCCCTCCAATAGATCCTTGTAAAAGGATTTAAAGTGTATTCATTCAAATTAGAGAGACAATTTAAATTAAAAAGCTTAGAGCTGCCTCCACCACAGGGGGGCTCGCTCGACCCACCAGCGGACAGGCACCAGTATTGGGAGAGGGGGGCTGGCCATCAGGGTCCACCGCGGCTCTGGCACAAACCCGGCGACAGGAAGGTGGCACGGGCAGGAACGGACTGGCCGTGTCGGCTTCTCACTTTTTGGATTTTAGAAGGGCATGACATGCCTATATCTGTGTCTCCCCCTCCTTTTACTCCTCCACCACTTTTCTTTTCGCATGACTATATGTACTTGTCACTTTTCCATGTGTTAGTTATGTCTTCTGAGCAGTTTGTCAGCTTTTGGACACCTTTGAAGGTGTTTTCTATGTGTTTCTATGTGTTTTTGTTTGCCTGCCATTGGTTTTAACGGTGTTCGAAGGTGTTCGACGAACAGTTCGACGAACAGTTCGGCGAACACAAGGGTGTTCGACGAACCGAGCCGAACTGGAACACTACGGGGGTGGCTCAACACTAGCCACAACACCAAACTATGTGGGATATTAAAATCTGATCTTGACATTACGATACTGCAGAACAATCTGAATGAGATGACTGAATGGGCAAACACTTGTCAGATGAGGTTTAATATAGATAAATGTAGAGTAATGCACCTAGGACGGAGTAATCCTATTGCTGCATATACATTAAATGGGAGTATACTTGGGACTACAGAACAGGAGAAGGACTTGAGTATTCTGGTTACAAATAAGCTGAACAGCAGTACTCAATGTCAAGCAGCAACCGCAAAAGCAATCAAAATTTTAGGATGTATAAAAAGAGAAATGAAATCCTGTGATTCTAATGTACTGTGCCCCATTATAAATCACTGGTGAGGCCACATCTGGAATATGGGATCCAGTTTTGGGCTCCACATTATAAAAAGGATATTCAGAAGTTAGAGTCAGTTCAAAGGCGGCAACTAGACTATTACAAGGGATGAAAGTCCTCTGATGATGAGAGGCTGAAAAAAGTGGTCTTGTATAGCTTAGAAAAATTACGCCTCAGAGGGGATTTCATTTACATGTGTAAATATATGTGTGGTCAGTGTGGTGGGCCACGGAGGAGGCACCAGATGTTGCAGAAGGGCCAGCTGGGGTATGTAGTCTCACTGGCAACAGATAATGTCACAGTAGCTGAAGTGGGTCTCTGGACTACTCAACACTTCCCTTCGTGTCCACAACAATTTCAAAGGCGGGAGGTGGCACTTGTGGATGGTATAGGACCCCGCGGGGGCACTCCTGTAGCGGTGGTGTCTGGGTGCAGGTTTTGGAGTGCCTGTGATGTTTGTGCAATCTCAAGCAGCCAGACATGAAGGTGAACTTGTAAACATAACAATTTTACTGAAGGAGGTAACGGGGTACAGTCTCTCTTACAGGCAAAGGTCACAGTATATTGTGCATATGAAAGTAATGGTTCTCTCCTCATGAGACAAGCATTGTTATGGCCTCTCATGGCAGCAGGAGCAGAGTTATCTTCACTTGCTAGTATAGGAAATGCTATGCACAGTCCAATAAATATTACACTGATGGAGGGACCTTCACAGATTGGCTCTCTGTGGAAACACACTAAAGTGTGGATGTACTCACAGTTTTAGCCCACCTTTCCCTCTCGCAGGAGGCAGGTTTAGACAAAGTCGATGGCGTGGCAGCCACGTGGACCTGGTCCTGGCTAGAAGCAAAACAGGATAACCAGCGTACAGGAGAGTCCATGTACAGAGTTATCTCTCCTGACTGGAAGAGGCTTCGCTCACTTTGTGAGGGAGATTATGTGAGGAAAAATGTCCCCCCAGCATGGACTGGCATTGAAAACCCTTCTCTGAGAGAATAGAGTCTCTCCTATATCTTCCTTAGGCAGATTGAACTGCTCACAAATGGTTTGTACCAGTGCTCAGTCAGTGTTTGCCCTTAGCTGGGCGGCTCCTCCCAGCCATTTCTATGGCAGCTTATTGTGAGGAGAATAATCACTTAACTTTCATATACACACATTGGCCAGTAGATGGCAGGAAAGTACAATTTACAATGCAATGTATTATATCCCCTAACTCACAGTGCCCACAATGGAACAAATCTACTGCCACACGACAACTGTCTCATTTAGCAGCAGTAGAACGAGTACCGGGATGCCACATCAGTACAAAGTATTGACACATGATTTTTTCCTTCCAAAGACCATACTAAGGACAAGGGGGCACTCATTATGGGTGGAAGAAAGGCGATTCCGGCACCTAAACAGGAAAGGGTTCTTTACAGTCAGAGCAGCCGGACTGTGGCATGCCCTACCACAAGAGGTAGTGATGGCAGACACTATAACAGCTTTCAAAACCGGGTTGGATGATTTCCTCAATACACATAACATTGTGGGTTGCAGATCAGTTAGACAAAATGTTACACCTATAGTAGTACGTTTAGTACAGTAATAATAATTCCATAACTAGTATCATAATTAGGTTTGATCCAGGGTTCTAGGACAGATCACCTTTTTTCGGGGTCAAGAAGGAATTTTTCCCCTGTGACACAAATTGGCTGAAGTTGTCCTGGGGTTTTTACCTTCTTCTGGATCAACACTGTTTGCATAGGGATGTTAGTAATACCATTAAGAGAATCACAAGAGTAATACAAAATATAAAAATAATTAAAAAAATTATAAATGGGTACATTTTTAATTGTGATAGTGCAGCAATATTAAAAATGGTAATAATAATACATTTGTGAGGCCTAGTCCCAGTAAGTTAGTAAGTTAGTGTAAGTGTTAGTGTAGGGAATAAAATTTGGGGAGAAAGGTTGAACTTGATGGACCTAGGACTTTATTTAACCTATGTTACTATAGATAAAATTGAATTTGGAATACAAGAAGTAGTAGAAGTAGTTGTGTCTTCATATTCATGTTTGTCCCTGTGAATCCATGAGCATAAACCAGTGATTTACAGGCACTCTCCTGTTAACTTCTCTTCTGTATACAATGACACTTCCTTACACTCATCAGCAGCGACCTGACAAGCAGATACAGATCCATACAGCTTCTGCAATTTTTCCTTGTCTACAGTATTTATTTTACAAAGCAATAAGTACTGGAATAATCAATAGACGCAAACTTAGGTAAAAGCTCAGTCGAGCCATTAATTCAGAAATAATTGTTAGAAAAGAACACATTACTGTGTTTATTGACTTAGAAATAAATATGCTTCGAAACTTAACATTGGATATTTGTTCTGAAGACAAAGTAAAGGACAAAGAAAGAAATTGGAGCTTAGTGCATAAAAGAGACTGAAAATCTAGAAAATGATATGCCGTTTTTTTTAAGTAACACAACCTTTGTCTATAAATTATGCCTGTCCTGTTCAACTGAATGTGGATACTGCTTTACCAAGCACTAGTAAGGCTATTAGTTAGAATGTTGCGCAAAACTTTTGCAACTCTTGGATTTCAATGCATGTCAAAAGGCCCCATTAAAATCCGCATAAATTGTATCATGAGAGCCCACTTGGCAATATGACAAAACAAACAAAAAAACATATTATACCATAACCTAATTTCTTAAAATGCATAAAATATCTACTAGTTTTACATTAATTCAGTAAAACATTAAAAAGTACATTGGGCATACTAGTCCTTATGTGTTCATGAAATACAAAACAATTATGGCGTGCTATTCTGTGATCTCTTGACTATTCTGTTCTTGGTTTTGTTTTTTGTTTTTAAATTCACAACACAGTTCTAGAGATATAGGCCTTTTTATTTAGTGCTAATTTTTATTGTCCCCAGACATGTCCCTGGAGAACCCTGTGCGCCACACCTCCTTGATAAAGATCATAAAAATTAGCACCAAATAAAAAGGTCCCTGGTATCATATGGTAGATTTAAAAAAAGAAAAAACCTAGAATATTCAGGGTAACAGCAGGAATCAGATAGGAGCAAAAACTATCCACTTTTGATTTGGATCCAGGTCCTCTGTAAAGTCTTCTAGCTATCATACAGCCTCTTTTTGCTGTCTGGTTGAGTGCTGTACTTATTTTTTATATTACTATTTTGTTCCAAAGATATAGACTTTTTATCTAGTTTAATCTTTATGGCCTTTACCAAGGACACTCTGGGGTAGAGGGATGTTTTTAGGCTGCTTTACATAATCTGTGAGCCTTGGCCCCTTTATAAAGACCTTCAAATTTAGCACCAAATAAAAAGACTCATATTTCTGGAAACATAAGGCAAATAAAAAAAAATAAGTCAGAGGAAGAGCATAAATCAAATGAGAAAAAAAAACTGGACACTTTTGAACTGGTGGCGGGTCCTCTTTTATAAGTGTAAGGGTCGGTTTTGACGTCCTGCAAATCAGTCCGAGCAAGGACCTCAATGCACGGACTGGTCACAGGTGTCCCTTCCTGAGCATGACAGCTTCATATATGTCTATGTGGAAGTGATGCTCAGATTGTGAGAGCCGCAGCCAGTCTGTGAATTGGAATCAATGCTCGAACTGATTTGCATGGACATTTGAAGCAGCCCTTATAATAGTCCCTGACTAACTTGCTATTTGAGTTGGGATAACCACATAGCATTTTATTGTATTGTGCAGAGGACCATGTTGATAGATAATGTTGCAATTTCAACTGGACAAAACTACTGAATTGCACAGATACAATCTATATATATAATCGTCTTATCCCGTCTGTCTGTCTGTCTGTCCAGGAAATCCCACGTCACTGATTGGTCCGGCCGCAGCCAATCAGTGACGCGGGATTTCAGAAAAAGATGGCGGCCGTTAGCGGCTCATCTGCCGGACGGAGGTCAGCGGCGATGCAGCAGGGAGATGACCGGCGCTAGCCGCTCATCTCCCCGCTGCTGGCAGCATAAGTACCCCGACAGGCGGTGCCACTCACCTCCATGCGGCTAACGTCGGGAGATCAGCGGCTTGGCCCGCTCATCTCTGGACGGCAAGTGTGAACGGAGGACCGGGGAGCGGCGCCACCGGTCGGGATGCTTCTGCTGCGAGCAGCTGCTCATCTCCCGGCTTCTCGCAGCAGAAGTAGCCGCACAGGCAGCGCCGCTCCCCGGTCCTCACTAATACGACGCTGATTGGTCGTGGTCGACGCCCGCGACCAATCAGCATTATTGGCGCCACATTTAAACCCCGCTCTGCTGATTGGTTGCCGTGGCCGGCCGCGACCAATCAGCGATATGGGTGGCAAATGTAAACGCCGCTCTGCTGATTGGTCGCGGTCGCGACCAATCAGCATTATTTGCGCCAAATTTAAACCCCGCTCTGCTGATTAGTCGCGACCACCAGCCGCGACCAATCAGCGAGATTAGCGCCAGATTTAAACAATGTTCTGCTGATTGGTCGTGGCCGCCGGCCGCCGTGACCAATCACCGAGATTGGCGCCAAATTTAAACAACGCTCTGCTGATTGGTCGCAGTGGCCGGCCGTGACCAATCAGCGATATGGGCGGCAAATTTAAACCACGCTCTGCTGATTGGTAGTGGTGGCCGGCCGCGACCAATCAGCGATTTTGGTGCCAAATTTAAACACTGCTCTGCTGATTGGTCGCGACCGCCAGCCGCGACCAATCAGCGATTTTAGCGCCAAATTTAAACACCGCTCTGCTGATTGGTAGCGGCCGCCAGCCAAGAGCCGCGACCAATAAGCGATTTTGGGACCAAATTTAAACACCGCTCTGCCGATTGGTCGCGGCTGCCGGCCGGCCGCTACCAATCAGCGAGATTGGCGCCAGATTTAAACAACGCTCTGCTGACTGGTCGCGGCCGCCGGCCGACCGCGACCAATCAGCGATTTTGGCGCCAAATTTAAACACCGCTCTGCTGATTGGTCACGGCTGGCGGCCGCGACCAATCAGCGAGATTGGCGCCAAATTTCACCAAGCTCTGTTGATTGGTCGAAGCTGCCGGCCGCTACCAATCAGCGATTTTGGCGCAAAATTTAAACACTGCTCTGCTGATTGGCGCCAATTTTAAACACCGCTCTGCGAGATTGGCGCCAAATTTAAACCCCACTCTGCTGATTGATTGCGACCGCCGGCCGCGACCAATCAGCGATTTTGGCGCCAAAGAAAAACACTGCTCTGCTGATTGGTCGCGGCCGCCAGCCGCGATCAATCAGCGAGATTGGCACCAAATTTAAACAACGCTCTGCTGATTGGTCGCGTTTGCAGGCCGCGACCAATCAGCATTATTGCCGCCAAATTTAAACACCGCTTTGCTGATTGGTCGCGGTCGCGACTAATCAGCGATTTTGGCGCCAAATTTAAACACGCTCTCCAGTCCTCACTAACACGGTTCGCTGATTGGTCGCGGCCAACGCCCGCGACTAATCACAGATATTGTCGCCAAATTTAAACACCGCTTTGCTGATTGGTCGCGGCCGGCAACCGCGACCAATCAGCGAGATTGGCGCCAAATTTAAACCCCACTCTGCTGATTGATTGCGACCGCCGGCCGCGACCAATCAGCGATTTTGGCGCCAAAGAAAAACACCGCTCTGCTAATTGGTCGCGGCCGCCAGCCGCGATCAATCAGCGAGATTGGCACCAAATTTAAACAACGCTCTGCTGATTGGTCGCGTTTGCAGGCCGCGACCAATCAGCATTATTGCCGCCAAATTTAAACACCGCTTTGCTGATTGGTCGCGGTCGCGACTAATCAGCGATTTTGGCGCCAAATTTAAACACGCTCTCCAGTCCTCACTAACACGGTTCGCTGATTGGTCGCGGCCAACGCCCGCGACTAATCACAGATATTGTCGCCAAATTTAAACACCGCTTTGCTGATTGGTCGCGGCCGGCAACCGCGACCAATCAGCGATTTTGGCGCCAAATTTAAACACCGCTCTGCTAATTGCGCCCAGTCGGCCGCATACATATTCTAGAATACCCGATGCGTTAGAATCGGGCCACTATCTAGTACATTCTATAAACTTTTTAAAACTATGGTTCAACTGCCCATTTAATAATCTTCTGTCTACTTAAGCTCTGAAGTTCAACCCAAAATCTAATTCCTACAACGTTATCCAACAGTAAGAAAGATTGTATATAGAATATAGAGAAATAATAAGTTGAAAGTCTCAAGGAAACAGAAGGTGTTGAAATTTGAAAGTGGTGATGATGATGATTATGATTATAATTCTTATTATTAAAATCTAGACACTGGAAGAGCAACAGTAAAAGAACCGCAACGATTAACAATTTTCCAAGACTATCAGATTTTAGAACCTTTTAAAGTGTAATGCATCAACCTGAAACCTGAGAAGAACAATAAGTCTATCACTTGCCGTAGGAAAATTGTAACTAGTAAAGTTTCTACTTCTACTTTCAGCTCAGAACATCTTGAGGGGTTGTCTTTTTCCACTTGGCAGCCCTCCCATGAGTCAAAGCAAAGAGCAGCAAATTATCAACAGCTTCCTCTGTTGGACCTACTCCACCTATGTGCTACTAGAAGCCAAATGCAAAATTTTCTGTTTAGCTGGAATCTTAGTAGCCTGTCATCTAATGAAAGGGGTTGATGAGAAAACTTTAAGAGTTCCCTTCAAGTAATTCAAAATGGCAAGTGCAAACCTTGAAAGAAAATAATCTGATAAGTCTTCCCATTTTGTCAGAAAACATTCTCTTCACCCTTGCCAAGGCCATATTTGTCCATCAGTTTTTGAATGAAGAAGAAAAGTTCATGAAAACTCATTATTATTCCACTGGTAACCAACAAGCATGAACTTTACACCACTTCAGTTTAATTTCCTCTACTTCATGAATTTCAGATCACTGATTTCTGAGCTTGTATGATCTAGTACTTTACCCAGAACTGTATTTGCCTGCAAACATGTCTAATGCACAACAGCAGTACCTGTGTTCGAAAGTGATAGCTCCACCAGAGCAGAATATAGATGAACTGACGAGGTAGACAACTGATATAGAATTAAAACTCCAGAATCAATGCTGAAAAGCTCTTCAATATAGTCCATTCTGTAGTATCGGCATCTCTGCCCCCTGACAGGCAGAGACGCCGTCCCCCTTACCGCCCCGCTCCCGGCCCGACGTCTTCCAGCTCTCCTGCTGCTGCCAGCACACGCAACTTCCCGGGCACTGTGCTTAGGGCGCGCGCGCGCTCCCTCGCTCTTAAAGAGGCCGTGCGCGCCGTCCTAAGGAGTCCCCGGCCAATGGCCGGAGGACCTCCCATATAAAAGGCACCTCCTCCAAAATGGAGGTGCCCGTGCAAGGTTGTAGCTTTGTGTCCTAATCTCTGCTTCAGCCCTCAGGTCCAGTCCGCCAGCCTGACTACCAGTCCAGTCCGCCAGCCTGACTACCAGTCCAGTCCGCCAGCCTGACGACCAGTCCAGTCCGCCGGCCTGACGACCAGTCCAGTCCGCCGGCCTGACGACCAGTCCAGTCCGCCGGCCTGACGACCAGTCCAGTCCGCCGGCCTGATGACCAGTCCAGTCCGCCAGCCTGACTACCAGTGCAGTCCACCAACCTGACTACCAGTCCAGTCCGCCAGCCAGACTACCTGTCTCCGCCAGCCAAGTGTACTCTCCAGCCCGACGGTCTACCTACGATCCAAACCCGCCAGTCTGTCTATGGGCCTGGCTTGCCTGCCTACCCGGAGAACGTACCAGTTACCTGCCGTGCCTATCAGCCAGCCTACCTGTGAAAGCCACCAGCGAAACGCGCATCAGGAATTAGCATTTGGTTTGAGATATGAAATACTATAACACTATATATCATGCCCTGTACATGTACTACACATGTTCCTTTACTTTGTGCTGTACACTGATACCTATCTATAGTCTGGATGTATAACATCATGATATGCACTTTATATCCACCTATGTGCATGTGACATTGTGTATCCTTTTTGCCTTTATACTTTATCAATATACTCACTTGGAGCTCTATTCTGAATGTGTATGCACTGGTGTACATTACTGATATACTTTTCCGTGATACTATACATTTTATATATTGTACAGTCACATTTAACTATAGCTGTGGGTATACTACAGGTATGTATGCACTGGTGCACTTTATTAATCTATGTTATATCTCCTTTGAGACACATAATAGATATACTGCACATGTATATTTGACAGTGCTATACCATGTATGAAATTCTCTCCTTGTGTTTTTGACACAACAGGATATGTGCATGATATAGTCATTTCTTATATCTATAATAATGATTCTTCTCACTATTTTCGATGTTTATATATATTTTTAATTTATTTTTTTGTGGTATTTTCCCCTTCTAATGTTTTCATATAATTCTACATTTAATAAAGGTTATTTATAACATTTTGAAAAAACTCTTTGGTCATGTATCTTTTTGTAGGTTATTAGGTTTGATACATGGCCATAATGTATATGTGTAATTGTGTATAATTTCATTCTAGTATATGTCCAAAATGCTTGTTGGCTGTAAGTTTGTTTTTTCAAACCACAAAGAGGATAAAAATACTGGTTAGAAGGGTTGTGAGCAGGTATGGCATGGACTACCATAAAATGAATTTTCTCATCATTAGGAAAAACACCTAGGACAATAATGTGATATAACCATGATTCGATCATCCCACTGACCCATAGTCAATGCTTTGTTAAGTCATACTACATTATGTTTAGGGTCACCTTGCCGCTGGTGGGACGGCTTGTATACTTTTTTTGATCAAAAATAGTTCACTAAGTACCCTATATTTATTATGCAACTTTGCTTTACATTTATATATAATGATGGTAGGGTATGAGATATATTTTTGTCTTTTGTCTTTTGTAGGTTTTGTTTCTTTTTTGCTAGTGTGAACATGCTCCTATTTCTTGCATGTCTACCATCTTAGACCTCAGTTCACATTGCCTGGTTTTTTGTCTTGTTTGCATTCTGTGCAATTTAAGGGTGTGGCATCCCCTTTGTTGAGCTGACTGGTATATATGTAGCTTACCACGGGCCTGGGTGGTCTGGAGTTGGGACCCGGTCCTATTTGTCTACCCTTTTATATGCATTACTTCAACTTTGATATACAGTAAGGTTTTTAATATAGGCAGTATAGGTACCGTCCCAATTTAGGGTCACCTTGCCGCTGGTGGGACGGCTTGTATACTTTTTTTGATCAAAAATAGTTCACTAAGTACCCTATATTTATTATGCAACTTTGCTTTACATTTATATATAATGATGGTAGGGTATGAGATATATTTTTGTCTTTTGTAGGTTTTGTTTCTTTTTTGCTAGTGTGAACATGCTCCTATTTCTTGCATGTCTACCATCTTAGACCTCAGTTCACATTGCCTGGTTTTTTGTCTTGTTTGCATTCTGTGCAATTTAAGGGTGTGGCATCCCCTTTGTTGAGCTGACTGGTATATATGTAGCTTACCACGGGCCTGGGTGGTCTGGAGTTGGGACCCGGTCCTATTTGTCTACCCTTTTATATGCATTACTTCAACTTTGATATACAGTAAGGTTTTTAATATAGGCAGTATAGGTACCGTCCCAATTTAGGGTCACCTTGCCGCTGGTGGGACGGCTTGTATACTTTTTTTGATCAAAAATAGTTCACTAAGTACCCTATATTTATTATGCAACTTTGCTTTACATTTATATATAATGATGGTAGGGTATGAGACATATTTTTGTCTTTTGTCTTTTGTAGGTTTTGTTTCTTTTTTGCTAGTGTGAACATGCTCCTATTTCTTGCATGTCTACCATCTTAGACCTCAGTTCACATTGCCTGGTTTTTTGTCTTGTTTGCATTCTGTGCAATTTAAGGGTGTGGCATCCCCTTTGTTGAGCTGACTGGTATATATGTAGCTTACCACGGGCCTGGGTGGTCTGGAGTTGGGACCCGGTCCTATTTGTCTACCCTTTTATATGCATTACTTCAACTTTGATATACAGGAAGGTTTTTAATATAGGCAGTATAGGTACCGTCCCAATTTAGGGTCACCTTGCCGCTGGTGGGACGGCTTGTATACTTTTTTTGATCAAAACTAGTTCACTAAGTACCCTATATTTATTATGCAACTTTGCTTTACATTTATATATAATGATGGTAGGGTATGAGATATATTTTTGTCTTTTGTCTTTTGTAGGTTTTGTTTCTTTTTTGCTAGTGTGAACATGCTCCTATTTCTTGCATGTCTACCATCTTAGACCTCAGTTCACATTGCCTGTTTTTTTGTCTTGTTTGCATTCTGTGCAATTTAAGGGTGTGGCATCCCCTTTGTTGAGCTGACTGGTATATATGTAGCTTACCACGGGCCTGGGTGGTCTGGAGTTGGGACCCGGTCCTATTTGTCTACCCTTTTATATGCATTACTTCAACTTTGATATACAGTAAGGTTTTTAATATAGGCAGTATAGGTACCGTCCCAATTTAGGGTCACCTTGCCGCTGGTGGGACGGCTTGTATACTTTTTTTGATCAAAAATAGTTCACTAAGTACCCTATATTTATTATGCAACTTTGCTTTACATTTATATATAATGATGGTAGGGTATGAGATATATTTTTGTCTTTTGTCTTTTGTAGGTTTTGTTTCTTTTTTGCTAGTGTGAACATGCTCCTATTTCTTGCATGTCTACCATCTTAGACCTCAGTTCACATTGCCTGGTTTTTTGTCTTGTTTGCATTCTGTGCAATTTAAGGGTGTGGCATCCCCTTTGTTGAGCTGACTGGTATATATGTAGCTTACCACGGGCCTGGGTGGTCTGGAGTTGGGACCCGGTCCTATTTGTCTACCCTTTTATATGCATTACTTCAACTTTGATATACAGTAAGGTTTTTAATATAGGCAGTATAGGTACCGTCCCAATTTAGGGTCACCTTGCCGCTGGTGGGACGCTTGTATACTTTTTTTGATCAAAAATAGTTCACTAAGTACCCTATATTTATTATGCAACTTTGCTTTACATTTATATATAATGATGGTAGGGTATGAGATATATTTTTGTCTTTTGTCTTTTGTAGGTTTTGTTTCTTTTTTGCTAGTGTGAACATGCTCCTATTTCTTGCATGTCTACCATCTTAGACCTCAGTTCACATTGCCTGGTTTTTTGTCTTGTTTGCATTCTGTGCAATTTATGGGTGTGGCATCCCCTTTGTTGAGCTGACTGGTATATATGTAGCTTACCACGGGCCTGGGTGGTCTGGAGTTGGGACCCGGTCCTATTTGTCTACCCTTTTATATGCATTACTTCAACTTTGATATACAGTAAGGTTTTTAATATAGGCAGTATAGGTACCGTCCCAATTTAGGGTCACCTTGCCGCTGGTGGGACGGCTTGTATACTTTTTTTGATCAAAAATAGTTCACTAAGTACCCTATATTTATTATGCAACTTTGCTTTACATTTATATATAATGATGGTAGGGTATGAGATATATTTTTGTCTTTTGTCTTTTGTAGGTTTTGTTTCTTTTTTGCTAGTGTGAACATGCTCCTATTTCTTGCATGTCTACCATCTTAGACCTCAGTTCACATTGCCTGTTTTTTTTTTTACATTATGTTTTGGTAAATAGATGCCTGGCGTTTCAAATTTGTCTTTAAAGGGCTTGTCCAGGCTTATCACAAAAGTCTACAGTCAATTTATATGACTGCAGTCTGGTGTATCCTCACATCGTGTGCAGCTGTAAGGATTCTCCGATGCTGGCGGGGAGATGGAGCGATCATGTGACTGCAGGTATGAAATATGCATAGTTCCGCCCACATTCCGACTAGACGTGAGCTGTCTCGTTTTATAGGGGGAATTTTGTGAGGCCCTTCACGTTTAGTCGGAATGTGGCCTAGGAGTATGCATTTTACATACTTGTGGTCACATGGCCACTTGGTCTCCAGCCAGTACTGGAGAATCCTCACAGCGCATGGTGTGCGCGATGTCAGTATTCACAAGAGTGACTGCAAAATTTTGCGATAAAGCTGGACAATCCCTATAAGTTTATGCAGAGATGATTCTTTTCCATATCATACTACTGTATGCTGTCACATACTGTATAGATGTCTGGAGTTTTAGGCTATCAGCCATAGTGTCCTTTGTTAAACCTTTCAAACTTTTATATCTATTTTTTGATGCCAGAATAAATTGTCCTAATTTCCTTAAGAATCCATTACTGTTGGTAATAACTTTTGCCATTTAATTATATGAATTCTTGTTGGAAGCTGGGGTTTGACATTTGCTATTTGCTGACAACTGTGCATGGCTTTTAGATAGTAAATCCTATAGGGAATATTGGTGCTGTTAAGACAAATGGCTTGTCTGATAAAACCAGCACTGACTGCCTTGTCATTTTGCTGAATTTAATTTCTGATACTCTGTAGTTGCTTCTGATTATTTCCTTTTCTGATAACTGCAGTTGATGCTTTCTACACTTAAATAATTACAGCTATTATTCCAAATAAATTTCTTTTGTATCAGGCTTTTGATATCTCATTCTCAATATGAACATTGCTATCTCAGTCCCATGGATGTTTCTATTCTAACATCCATCAATGTCATTTTCAGGAGATTCATGAACATTTAGCCAACCCCCATACACTACAAGATGTAGAACTTCTCAGAAATGTTAATTACATGCAATATTAAATGACATTACATGAGCACCTTATATGTAGATCTATCAATTTGTTTTGCATGGTTGAATTCACTTTCCTGTCTATTTCCTATTACAAGGTTTTCAATTCATCTTGCAGCTGTCATATAAAACTAAAAATTATGTCACATCTAAAAAACGTCATAATTTAGTAATTTGTATGGTGTAGTCCCAACCTTGAAAAGAATGTATACCCAGTAGTGATGAGCGAGCACTAAAACGCTCTGGTATTCGTTGTTCGCGTCGAGCACATTGGAATACTCGGGTGCTCGGACCGAGTAATGAGCCCAATGTAAGTCTATGGGAAACTCGAGCATTTTTCCAGCGGCTCACCCTGGCGGTCTGCAGAAGTCATAAAAATTGCCCAAATCGATGAGAACAGTGCTCAAATGACATGAGAACAGCATGGGGAAGACCCCTGGAAGCATTTCTGACCCCTAAGTCACTGCTTTCAACAACGTTGTCAGAGGTATTATGCCACTTTTACGGACAATAAAACATACAGTACAAAAACGAAAGCAAAATGAATTTTCCTGGGAAATATGTTAAGGAACATCCTTTCCAGGGTAATGAATTAAAAAATAAATAACCAAAAACAAAAATGCTCCTCCACACCTTGGGCTATGTTCACACGTAGCGTTTTTGATGTGTTTTTTGCACTTTTGTATTGCTTTCAACCAAGACAGATGCATTCACTGGGAAATGTCATTTTAACATTTTACAACCTTATCTGGCCATGTGGTGTGTGACACATCATCAGACACATCCTGTTTCATTTATGATGAAGGGACTCTGAAAGTCACAAAGACTATTTTATAGGGCCATCAGGCAACCCTTGCTATTCTTAAAGGGCCAACAGTCGGCTATGCTTTGTTGTTCCCATTATTAACGAGTGAGTCTCCTATACTGTTATTCCGTATGCAGTGACTGCCAGGGCTGCCAAAAATTTGGACGCAACCCAATACCCCTTTGAAGAGACATAGAGGAGGGTCTCAGTAAAATAAATGTTCCCATTATAAAACAGCGGGTCTCCTATAGTGGTAATGCCCATGCTGTGACTGCAAGGGCTGACAAAATTTGTGAAAAACCCCACTAACAATTTAAAGACATATAGAGCAGGGCCACAGTAATGAGTACAACATATTCCCATTAGAAAGGAGAGGGTCTGCTATTCAGTTATAAGGTATGCAGTGAAGCAATGGCTGTCAAAAATTTGGAGGAACTCCAATGCCCCTTGCAAGAGACGTAGAGGTCAGAGGGCCTCCTGAAAACAATGTTCCCATTATTAGGAAGTGTGTTTCCCATATTGTTTGCCTATGCAGTGAAGCAACAGCTGCCAAAAATTTGGAGGAACTCCAATGCCCCTTGCAAGAGACGTAGAGGTTGGAGGGCCTCCTGCAAAAAATGCTCCCATTATTAGGAAATGGGTCTCCCATACTGTTTGCCTATGCACTGAAGCAACAGCTGCCAAAAATTTGGAGGAACTCCAATGTGTAACATACCTGGCGGCGTCCTTGCATAGTGGTCCATCTCCCACTGTGCAAGAGCGCGCACTTGATTTCCAGTCCAGACTGCCACTTTGGCTTTTTTCCATACTGTCTGCTTTGCTCTGCTCTGGCTGCTTAGGGCGACGCCCGCTGAACTTCCTGTTTCTTGTAGCTGCTGCAGACACACCACTAATGCGTCCTCAGCCTATTGCTGTCTGTCACCTGGTATTTAAACCAGCTCCTCCTTGGAATCCATGCCTGAGCATCTTGTTCTGCCAGTTGGCTTCTTGTCACTGGTGTGCCAGTTCCTGTCTATGTTTCCTGCCTTGCGGTATCAGTTCCCGTGTCTGAACTGTGTCCTGTCTGTGTACTCTAGCCAGCTGTCTGTCTGCCTTCCTGGAGGCTGTATTTCCAGGCCTGTCTGAACACGCTCCTAGCCTGTTCATCTCGCCCTCTGTGGGCCGCATACCCAGACTCGCTCCTGTATTTGTTGCAGTACAGTTCCTGTTTGAACTGTCTCCTAGCTTCCTACTTGTTTTGTCTTTATGTCCGTTTGTTCCCTTTTTCTGCAGTGTTTGAACCAGCACTTGGCTTTACCTATGCTCGTTCCTGCATTTTGTTGCAGTAACTGTTCTTGTCTGAACTGTCTCCTAGCTTATTACCTGTTTTGTCTTTATGTCCGTTTTCTCCCTTTTTCTGTAGAGTCTGAACCTGCACCTAACTTCTACTCGTTGTCATTGTACTTCCGTTTGTGAGTTTGAGTCCTTTCGCTACATCTTTGCAAGTACCTTGTGTGTATCTGGTTCTGCCTTTCTTTTCCAGTCTGTTCCGTGTGAACAGAGCCCTGTCCCCTTTGCTTTATCTTTGTTTAGCGCTCCGGCGATTTATCTCTGTCCTGTCTTGCTTACCGCTTCGGCGGTTCCTGCCCGCTCAGCCTTGTCCACCGCACTTGCGGTTTTGCTCTGCTCGGCCTTGTCCACCGCGTCTGCGGTTTTGCTCTGCTCAGACTTGTCCACCGCGTCTGCGGTTTCGCTCTGCTCAGCCTTGTCTACCGCATCTGCGGTTTCGCTCTGCTCAGCCTTGTCTACCGCGTCTGCGGTTTCGCTCTGCTCAGCCTTGTCTACCGCGTCTGCGGTTTTGCTCTGCTCAGCCTTGTCTACCGCGTCTGCGGTTTCGCTCTGCTCAGCCTTGTCTACCGCGTCTGCGGTTTCGCCCTGCTCAGCCTTGTCTACCGCGTCTGCGGTTTCACTCTGCTCAGCCTTGTCTACCGCGTCTGCGGTTTCGCTCTGCTCAGCCTTGTCTACCGCGTCTGCGGTTTCGCTCTGCTCAGCCTTGTCTACCGCATCTGCGGTTTCGCTCTGCTCAGCGTTGTCCACCGCGTCTGCGGTTTTGCTCTGCTCGGCCTTGTCTACCGCACCTGCTGTTTCGCTTTGCTCTGCTTGATTACCGCACCTGCAGCTCTGAACCCGTCTCCCAGTCTGTACTGGACCCTACCCAGCCTGCACTCTAGCCTGCCTGTTCCTGTATTCCCGGTGTGGGTCAACAGCCGTGTCCGTGGTCTGACCTGGAGTGGCACCTGGTCCCTCTGCTTGGTTCCTCCCTGGTGCACTGGCGTCATAAGCCGTCGTGCGACCTTGGTCGGATCGGGCACATACTTAGTTACGCCCCTCAAGGCACTCTCCGGTTCATGGCACAGTGGAATCACTAATCACGCACACACCAGTCAGTCCGGGCGTGTGCATTACACAATGCCCCTTGCAAGAGACGTAGAGGTCAGAGGGCCTCCTGAAAACAATGTTCCCATTATTAGGAAGTATGTCTCCCACACTGTTTGCCTATGCACCGAAGCAACGGCTGCCAAAAATTTGGAGGAACTCCAATGCCCCTTGCAAGAGACATAGATATGTTGATATGGTACATATTGTGGTGATATGGTGGTGGAGGATGAGGATGTAGAGAAGGAAGAGGACAAGAGCAAATAGACAAAATCAGGAAGCGTATACCCATATCTGGGTGTGAATACAGTGCTGCATTGGAATAAAGTTAGACCTCCCAAAAAAAAGACACTGTATTTGAGTTTATGTTACGCTGCTATCATTCGGTGGTGTTGGGAAGTCTGGCCCAATCCAGCCCTTGTTCATTTTTATAAGAGTCAGTCTGTCAGCATTTTCAGTTGACAGGTGAATGCGCCTATTGGTTATAATTCCACCGGCGGCACTAAAAATTCGCTCTGACAAAACGCTAGCGGCAGGGCAGTCCAGAATCTCCAAGGCGTAGAGAGCCAACAAACTGTGACCTCTGCCGCCAGTGTTTTCAGATGGGAATTTTTTAAACAATTCCGCAACAAGGGCCTTCTGGTTCTGCCCCATTTTATTAGGCCTGTCCTGCAAAGGAATAAGAGACAGAAAGTTCTCCTTGTAGGGTGTGTCTAGAAGTGTCCCCAACCAGTAATGACTGTCACCCAAAATTTGGACAATACGAGGGTCACGGGAAAGGCAGCGTAACATAAACTCAGCCATGTGTGCCAGACTGCAAAAGGGCAAGACTTCCGTGTCCTCACCAAGAGGACAACTGACCATGAGCTCCTTTTCATCCTCCTCCCTGTCCTCAGGCCATCCACGCTGAACAACCGGTATGACAGTTGAGCAGCTAGTACCATCTATAGCACAAGAAACTACCTCCTGTTCTTCCTCCTCCTCTTCCTCATTGTCACCCAATCCACATTGGGATGAGATGAGGCTGGGCTCTGTGTAATCACCCTGTATGGTTCCTTGCTCCATCTCATCGTGCTCTGCCTGCAATGCATCCTCTTTAATTGTGAGCAGAGAGCATTTCAGAAGACAGAGAAGGATGGTGACGCTAATTATTGTGTCATCGCCGCTCACCAACTTGGTGGAGTCCTCAAAGTTTTGGAGAATGGTACAAATGTCTGACATCCATGTCCACTCCTGAGGTTTCATGTGTGGAGGCTGACCTGAATACCGACAGCTTTGTTGATGCTGGTAGTCAACAACTGCCCTCTTCTGCTCACAAATCCTTCCCAACATCTGCAATGTAGAGTTCCAACCCGTGGCGACATTGCAGATCAGTCGGTGAGCTGGAAGCTGCGAACACTGCTGAAGCACAGCAAGGGTGGAGGAAGCTGTAGCTGACTTTCTAAAATGGGCATACAGGCAGCGTACTTTGACAAGTAGATCCGACAGATCCGGGTAGGTTTTGTGAAACCACTGAACCACGAGGTTAAACACATGGGCCAGGCATGGTACGTGTGTGAGCTCGCCTCGCCTCAGAGCCACCACCAGGTTCCAGCCATTGTCACACATGATCACACCTGGCTGTAGGGTCAGCGGTGTCAGCCACAGATCTGTCTGCTCTTTTAGAGCTGTCTACAACTCTTCAGCGTTGTGCGGTTTGTCACCTAAGAATATTAGCTTCAGCACAGCCTCTTGACGCTTGACCGAGGCAATCCTGCAGTGCTTCCAGCTTGCGACTGATGTGGTCATTTCGGAGATAGAGGCTGAAGAGGAGGAGGGGGTGCGGGAGCTGTAGAATGTGGGGGCAACCCTGATTTACCCAGGGCCCGCAATCGTCGGTGTCAGGAGAACGTGTTCCATCCAAAGATCTGACTGGGTCCCGGCTTCCACAATATTAACCCAGTGTGCCATCAGCGAGATGTATCGTCACTGCCCACAAGCACTTGTCCATGTGTCCGTGGTTAGGTGGACTTTCCAGGTAACTGTGTTGTTGAGGGCACGCCTAATGTTGTGGGACACGTGCCCGCGTAATGCGGGGACGGCACACTGGGAGAAATAGTGGCGGCTGGGGACCGAGTACCGAGGGACGGCCACCGCCATCAGATTGCGGAAAGCTTCTGTCTCAACGAGCCAAAAAAGCTGTAGTGTGGCCTGTGGGGTGTTGGCTGCGTATTTGTGCTTGCGTTCCAAGGACTGGGGTAGGGACAACTGAACACTGCACTGGGACAAGGACATGGACGTGCTTGCTGATGGTGCTAGTTGAGAGTGTGCAACGACAGGTGCAGGGCGGGAGGCACCTTGGCATGCGTCATGGACAGGGGATTGGCATGCACGCACAACAGCGGAACAAACAGTGGTGTCAACCGCAGACACTGCTGCTGGACCCTGGGGTTCGGTCTACTTAGTCGGGTGCTTTGCTGCCATGTGCCTGATTATGCTGGTGGTGGTCAGGTTGCTAGTTTTTTTACCCCTGCTGATGCTGGCTTGGCAGGTGGTGCAAATGGCCTTTTTAGGATTATCTGCAGAGTCTTTAAAAAATAACCAGACTCGGGAAAACCTAACAGTTGTACTGGCAACTTCCGTCGTGTTGGAGTTACAAGGAAAGCTTTCCCGCCTTCTGTCTGCGGCCACCACACTGCTTCTTCCTGCCTGTTGTGATGCTATGCCGACCCTCCCCCTGTGTGCTCCTGTCCTCGCTTTGCATGTCCCCCTGCCAGGTTGGGTCAGTTACTAAATCTTCCAGCACCTCATCTTCCACTTCTGCACCCTGGTCCTCCTCCTGACTTTCTGAGAGTTGTGTCTCATCATCATCATCATCCACCTCTTGGGACACTAATTGCACTTTCCCACCGTCACCTTCATGTGACTGTGGCTGCTCCAATATTTGGGCATCACTACACGCATTCTCCTCTTGACTCGCTTGAAGCTGGCCGGGCGAGAGGCCCGAATCTACACATAGAAAAGTGAACAGCTCTTCTGAGTGTCCAAGTGTGGGATCAGTTGTCTCCAGGCACTCGGCATGGTGGGAGGAAGGAGGATCAGGGTGAGGAATATGCGGTCCAGACTCACGGCTACTGAGACTTGACCGTGTGTTATGTCTGATAGACAACCACGGTTTTAAATAGCAGGACTGTAATTTACTAATACTATCCTTCACAAACACCTAGTGTGAATAGCTTGACCGACACATTGCAATGGAATTAAAATGAAAGAAATGTCTGATTTTGAAACACTCTTATAGATGTTATGTCTGACAGAAAACCACGGTTTTAAATAGCAGGTCTGTAATTTGCTAATACTGTCCTTCACAGACACCTAGTGTGAATTGCTTGATCGACACACTGCAACGGAATGAAAATGATAGAAATGGCTGATTTTGGAACACTCTTATAGATGTTATGTCTGACAGAGAACCACAGTTTTAAATAGCAGGTCTGTAATTTACTAATACTATTCTTCACAGACACCTAGTGTGAATAGCTTGACTGACACACTGCAACGGAATGAAAATGGAAGAAATGTCTGATTTTGGAACACTGTTATAGATGTTATGTCTGACAGAGAACCACGGTTTTAAATAGCAGGTCTGTAATTTCCTAATACTATCCTTCACAGACACCTAGTGTGAATAGCTTGACCGACACACAGCAACGTAATGAAAATGGAAGAAATGTCTGATTTTGGAACACTCTTATAGGTGTTACGTGTGACAG
The DNA here is from genome assembly GCF_046119375.1 of Phyllobates terribilis. Taxonomy (NCBI): domain Eukaryota; kingdom Metazoa; phylum Chordata; class Amphibia; order Anura; family Dendrobatidae; genus Phyllobates; species Phyllobates terribilis. The sequence continues at coordinate 1,059,860,869 of NW_027362761.1, forward strand.
AGAACCACGGTTTTAAATAGCAGGCCTGTAATTTACTAATATTATTTTTCACAGACACCTAGTGTGAATAGCTTGACAGACACTGCAACAGAATGGAAAAGGAGGCCAATATTTTCCACGTTCAGTTTAAATTTCTGGATTTTTATCACTGAAATATGGAACAGATGTAGCTATATTCTGCAGTGAGAACAAGCAAATGGAGCAGAAAAATGGTGTACTCCGGATTGCTTTTTAAGCAAATAACCAGGATTAGATAAAAAAAAATTGTCCCAGGGCCCTGATATCTGTGGCTATGTCTACAAATATCTGTAAGAACAGCAGCAGCAGGAATGTTCAATGGACCCTTTTGCACTATATGCACTGCAGTCTGCCACATACTGCCTGCCTGCCTAATTCCTCCTATCACCACTGAATATATGCAGATGGATTAGTCCTCAGAAGGACTGTTAGTTCAGATGGATATATATATATATATACTGTATATGTTGTGGAATACCTATACTAACAGGACGTTCAATGGACCCTCTAGTGCTGTATCATGCACTGCAGTCTGCCACATACACTGCCTGCCTGCCTAACTCTTGCTATCACCACTGAATATATGCAGCTGGATTAGTCCTCAGAAGGACTGTTAGTTCAGTTGGATATATATATATTGTGTGGAATACCTATACTGAAAAGCTCTTAATAGGTAGTCCTCGATATTTACGAGCTCTGGCTATCCCATCCCCTCACCATTGATCAGCAGCTTTATGCCAATAAACAGTGTAGACAGAAAACTGAGACTCTATGGTAGGGGTGGGTTACACACAACTCATCATTGAGAATACTTGCAGATCTGCAGCAGATATACAGTAACTGTGACTTGCCAAAACTACAGCAAGAAGCCCAAAAACTGACCCAATGCTGGAATCAGTATTTCTGTCCCAATTTTATGCTGCCCACTGATTGCGAAGTATGGTGCTAGTGACAGATTCCCTTTATATTTACAAAACAAAGACTGAGCTGAATAGGCAAATTTCAGAAACACAACAAATATTTTGTAATGTAATGTAAAGATGATATTTCTCTTATTCTCAGAATGTTAATATGAATATACTGTGATAGTAGCAACGACTATTAACTGTGAAGTAATGGTAGTAGTCTATGCTGCGTCCCAGTTTTGCTGCTATTTTTATGAACTGTCTGCAAATTTAATGACATTTGGTAACACTGAGGCAAAATGACTAAATATAACTTTCATTTGGACATAAACCCATTGGATATTATATCATGTTTAATCGGATAGCACTTGCTCCAATCTTATACTCTGGAGCAGCGCCAACTAGCATTTATTTTCTCATGCCGAGTCGGCATGAGAAAAAAAAAAATTGCTGCATATCTCATGGCAGAGAAGCTCACACGGCGCACACCCATTCATGTCGATGGGTGTGTGCAACACATCGGCCTGCACTCAGATGTCATTCAAGTGCAGTGCGCTTACCGCTGATGCCGGAAATGGAGAGATGGAGGAATAACTTTCTCCGTCTTCTACGCACTAATGCTATGATTCTTTCATACGAGAAGATCGGACACAGAGCACTGACACTTAGCTCATACACGCAGCAAAGTTTGAGCCGAGTGTCATTAGCATATCGAATCAAATGCTCTCGGTTTCTATACGCTACTGTGACCCCGGCCTTAGGATGAATATCTCCAAAAGGGCTTCTCACATGACCATATAAAAACTGTATGCTATGTCTCACCTGGTGAGCTGAATCCTCAAATCCCTTTGTCTGGATAATGTGCTCTTAAGCAGAACGGACAGATGGCACTGCTAAAGGAGAACTGTCAAGTCGGGACAACCGTTGTAGTGCTAGAACAATGGCAACTGGACCAAGAAGAACAGATGTAGTTAAGTTGTAACAATGACAACTGATACAACAGAGTTGGAATCATGCCAACTTGTGTAGCAGAGGTGACATGCTGGAAAAAGCAGAGTAGACACTTCAATGACAGCAGAGTTAATAAAGTGATGTGAAATCGATGCAGCAGAACTGAGTATGCAATAGAGGTTGCATAGCAGAGCTGGCACAATGATTTAGCAGATTTGATGTGGAACCGATGCAGCAGAAATGGATTTGCAATGGAGTTTCAGTGTAGCAGAGCTGGCACATTGATGTAGCAGAGTTGACATAGCAATGTGGAAATAATGCAGCAAAGCCGAGTTTGCAATGGAGCCCCAGTTTTGCAGAAGTAACAACAGCAATATGTGATATAGCAGTACTTGAACCACAGAATAGCAGTTGAGGCAGGGAGAAGATTGGCCACACTAAGTAGCAGCAGGATGCCAACTACCCGAATACTCAGTAAAACAGATTATTTGACCACCAAGGTCACATAACAATAAATTCTCTACAGTAGGACAGTGAGACACTTGTTCAACGTCTATAATAGCAGCTCATAAAAAATGACGTGAAAGAACATAATTTTGCAAAAAATTAATATTTTTATTTAGTACACATGAAAAAACATCTATGTTAAGAGGTGGCATAAGTACATAAATAGTGAGCAATACTGAAGATATCAAGCCCAGAGCAATCATATGATAGCACAATTTAGATTAGATACTTGAAGCAGATACAGGTATGGGTGTATGAGACACATGCCCTATCCCAGCTGTTAGCATATAAGCATATAAGGTATCAAAGCTTCATTCAGATGCTAAGGTGTACAGTGCATATATAAACAATTCCATTTAGCACTTGAAAGTAAAAAAGAATATGATGTTACTCACATATGTATTGCGCTTATCAGTCCAGGTATCAATCACTCCTACGCGCGTTTCGGCGCTGTGCCTTCTTCTGGGGGTATATTGTTTTTTCATGTGTACTAAATAAAAATATACATTTTTTGTAAAATTATGTTCTTTCACGTCATTTTTTATGAGCTCCAAATACTCAGGCAGCATCCCACCACCAGAGTCAGAATAAATAGCCCAGTACCGTAATGTCTTAGAAGCAGAAGAACGGCGAGTCAAGGGCTGAAAAAGAAAAAGGGCACAAAATGTGGACCTGGAACCACGAAAGGTGAGTATTAATACTATATTTTCTTAGGGCTGGTTCTCATGACCTTCTTTAACAGCATTATTTTCATGTACAATGCTGTTTATTCAGGTCTGGAGATTCATGGTTGGGCTTGGACTGTTACGGACGAAAAATACATTTGGTAGACAGTCATGTGAATGTATACCTAATACAGTTCTGTACAGTGCAATGGTACACAGAGTGCTTATGGTGACAGATTTTCAGGGAGATCTGTGTCCCACCCATAGATGTTAACATAAGAAAAATGTAGATTTCTCTGGAATAAGACATCAGATTGCAGATATCAAGGTATCAGCTTATTCTGTTTCCTATGACCTACATGCCCATAGAGATGCCCTAGGAAAGTTGATCCTACTGACAGATTCCCTTTAAACTTCAGATACCATTGTAAAACTGCTAACTTTCAAACTAACTGCTCTTCTGGACAGAAAGCTGAATCGACAATTTACTCTGAACTCTGCTCTTCCTATGTGAGTGCATTAACAGTATAAAATGGTATTATTTGCTGCTATTTTTTAAAGGATTATTAATCACAACATGTGATTATATATGAGATTCTGCAAATACCATGGCACTAAAATCTGAAACCAATTTGAAGAATATGCCCGCTGGACAATTTTTGCCGCTATGGTATGCAAAATATATTTCTAATTTGCTGAGGTAAGAGCAGTCTAATTTTAGATGATATGACTTATACAAATAAAGGCAAGTTTTCCAAAGGTGCTGAATACAGCAATATCGTAATGTATTTTATTGCCTTTAACTAATATTACTGATTTCACTGGTTACCCGTGTGTAAGCAATGTTTATTGAATATGCACTTCTGGTTTAATATTACAATTTTGATATTTTAAATCCATTTCTTTTCGCTGATATGGAAAAACCATCCTTCATAATTTCATAAATACTAACATTTATAGTAAATGGAAATGATCGTAGGATTTTGCTTATCTCCCAGAGACTTTCTCTTAACATTTCTATTAAAACGTACATGACGCCTGATTATAGGATTTTCTAGACAATTAGTTTTCTTAATTAAAAAATTGTAAACATTGAATTATGGTACCTTTGTAAATGAAAATTTTTCGAAAGATTAGGCACAATAATTTTAGAATTTTATCTGGTATTTTTATTTAAATCCCAAGATCTTGCTTTTTTACCCAAAGTGCCACAGAAAAATGGATAGATTCAATAAACAAAAAATTCTGACTATAAACTGAAAGACCTGCAATATTTATGAACAGTGGCCTATCTTCGTCTCATTTTAGGGAGAAGCGATCATGGCTTACATTTGCAAGTGCTGCAGTCCACTCATCCACTAAATTCTAGGTTTGGGCTTTAAAATAGTTAAAGGAGTTGTCCACTACTCTTTAAAATGCCCCCAATGTATTCAACCTGTGGAGAGAAGATTTTTTGTAAATACCTTGGTTGTACTTTATTGCCTATGAGCGGTGCTATCGCTGACCCGTCACAGGCATCACGTGACCCCCGGCTGCAGCTGACTCTTACTTCCGCTGATGTCACGTCAAGTGAGGCATGACTCAGTGACGCACTCCCCGCGGTGGATGCTGGGCTGTGGGCGGGGTTTCCCTGTGCGTCACAGCCCACAGCCCAGCATTCACCGAAGGGAGCACATCACTGAGTCACGCCTCACTTGAAGTGACATCAGCGGAAGCAAGAGCCGGCTGCAGCCGGGGTCACGTGATACCTATGAGCGGTCAGTGATAGCACCGCTTAAAGGCAATAAAGTCAACGCAAGATAATTAGAAAAAGTCTTCTCTTCATGGGTGGAATACATTGGGGGCATTATAAAAAGTAGTGGACAACTTCTTTAACTTACACATAAGGTGGGCTGACTATTTAGATATTTGAGCAGAATGTGGGGAAAACAGGTAGAGATAGCTACAATGTCTTAGTCAGCATGGTTTGCTTTAGAAAATAAAATCAAGTGAATGGTGCCTTTTAAATGCAAATAATTAACCTAAGCAAATTGTATCTTGGGTCATATTATTTACTATGAAGCCCAGGCCCTTCAATGTCTGTGCCTTAGAAGACATTCAGTTTTCTACTACATAAGGTTGGTAGTAGCCAATAATGGATTTAGAAAATACAGTCTTAACTTGTACTAGACAGCATGAGGATGAAAGATTAATAAAACAAATCTAAAAGTAAATATTATCTAGACTACTGCATTTTAAAAACCTATTATCCTTATAAAGTAGATGAATTAAAGAGGACCTATCAGTTCTGAGAAAAATGCCAGAAGTGGCGGAAGATTAAATCATAAGATTCTTCTCAATTTCATCTCATTAGCAAAGGGTTACTTTTCTCCTTGGGGAGAGTGACATACCGGCTCTGGCATGCCAAGGTAAGGAGGCTTATTCGCTGTGCAGTGCTCCTCTGTGAAATTTAATATGCAAATAGGATTGCTGCTTCCAATAGGAGTTCAAGTCTTCTCCATCTCTGAAGAGGCAATTTGCATATCTCATTAGAAAATCAGTTGATTTTGCTGGGTAATACAAGGGTGTAGGTTTCAGTGAAACTTTTCCAGAGTGAGCTCAAAATCTGGTTAGGTTGGGATGCACCAATTGTGAGAGACGGATGAGTCTATACCAAATGGTAAATGGAGCTTTGTGCTTTGATCTCTATGATCTTTAGGGTTGGATCAATAATTTGCCTGTTTTGTAAAGTTGCTTGTCTATTGAATACAATGGGAGAATCAATTAACTTATTTTTCCTGCAAATTCTCCAAAACAGTTTCACAAACATGGTGAATGATTTCACAACTGCATTCCAGCGAACAATGAATCAGTGAGACACAAATCAAAGAAACATTTCCTCCATTCATCCAGCAATTACAATATAACAAATTTGTGTCCTCTACTCTTTATGCCATTGCCAGATACTATTGTAGCACCCTGAGGATTCGGCTGCTACAGGGGTATTGCACCTCAACCCAGAGGTGTGATATTCCACTCCCGGGTAAGGATGGAGTGTGGAACTGAGCTAGTAGGCTGCATGCACTACACACATCCCATTTCCGGGGAACAGACCGATGGTACTCCCACTAGAGAAATGTGCAGGTACGACAGTGTCTGTTCCTGGCTGGAGTGGGAGGGGGGTGGAACATCCCAGTAGTGTAGGGGCAGATAGGCGGAGCAGCCTGGGTAAAGCTAGGAGCTCATTGGGTGCTGGTCACCTGAGCTCACACATAGAGGGAGTATATAAGGTGGGCACCATCTTAGATCAGGGTCAGTCTGTGAGACGTCAGTCAGTCAGTCAGTCTGTCAGAGTGTAACCTGAGAAGCAGAGCAGAGGAGAAGAGAGAGAGACCCAGAGGCGCAGAGGGGACCCCAAGAGCCCATAAGAGAGCTAATAGGGTGAAGGGTCGGCAACAGGGTACCGGATCCCAAGCTGGCAGAGGCTACAGCACACCTTAGCCAGGAACCGGAGGTCGTGGGCAGGATCTGCCATGATCACCCACTAAATCCACCCGGAAGGCAGACCAAGAATAGGGTCAGGGAGCCCAGAGGAGGCTTGACCAACAAGAGGCCCGAGGGAGCCGGACTTAGGTGGATCCCTGGTGGGAACGGCCAGAAGAAGGGAGAGACAGAAAGGAGCTCAGGACCACACTCCGGAGTTGCATGGGAGTTGACCGAGTCCAGGACCTGGTGGACGCAGCACGGCTTGGGTGGTCACTGCTGTACACAGTGACCCGAGCAACACCAGTAAGTAAAACCCTGGAACTGCATTTTATGCCTCTGAGTCTCCTTGCTGCACCTTCACAACCACCATCCTTCACGGCTGACCCCCTGAGGCTATACCCCTCCCGTTGGGGGTTATACTACCTAAGCTGCACTCACATCATCAGCCTCAGTGGACCCTGCTGCAGCGGCGGCCGTATTGACCGCAAATCAACGGGTGGCGTAGTCGACACAAAGAACACTAATAACATCTGTAAGGACTGCCACACACTGAGCTTGACACCCTGGGCACGGACCGGGTAACCGCCACTCGGAGACTACAACCCCCATCTGATCCGGCTCCGGGTATCCCCCAAACAACACTGGACCAGGGGGCGCGTCAACTTTGGCGTACACCGTTACCTTAAAAAGAAGTCTCCCGCCGGTTCCGGAGGGTCCCCGCCAACGGACCCCATCACAGGTCGTTTCCCGCTGGTTGTCCGCCATTTGCAGCTTTTTCCCGCTATTTCCAAAGATTTCCCGCCTTGGAAGAGCGGACGCCATTATGGGCGTGCCAGAGGGTGGCAAGAGGCCACCTCCCATCGTGGGCCAGGTCGAAGAATGGCGCCAAAAGCGGAAACCGCGCCCACCAACAGAGACTGTGATGCTGGAAGTGTCCATCAGCGTGAGAGAACTGCCCCTGGAACTGACAATCACAAAGTTGCCCCGGGACCACCCTCGATGTGGGCGGAGACAGAACAAGAGAACAAAGATGGGTGTCGCCTGGAGCAGTCTGGAGAGAGCGCACCCGGAGACAAGACGTCTGGAAGAGAGTCCAGAGAGAGCCTACCCGGAGATGGAGGGAGAGTCAGGCAGCACCGACCCAGTGGTCAGGAGCCTGTTGCAGGTCGCCACTCCAGAAGGCCTGCTGGAGATCCTAGCACAGCTCCCCCGAGACCGGGAGTGTGCACAGACCGCGCTGGAGGGCCTCGCACGGAGGATGGCCCGGGTACAGCGAGAGACGTTGGCGGAGTGGAGCCGAGAGATGGCCCAGCAGACCGGAACCCGTCAGCGGAGCACGCCACCCGAGACGAGGAGACAGACCGCCTCTGAGGATGGCGCAGGAGGAATGAAGGCAGGAGACGGCGCCGAGAAGGGAGCTGAACGGACGGAGGCAGGTAAAGGGGACGTCTCTACCCCGAGCCGGGAAACCGCGTGCCTGCCCCAGCTCCCCGTCGCAGAGCCCGAAATTCCCCCTGCCGTGCCCGTCGCTGCATCGTCACCGCCGCCGACTAGGCCTCAACCGGAAACCGCGGCCGCGACCCCTGTGACGTCACACGCCTCGACCTCGAGCGTGGCCAAGCAGGAAATACCACCGGCCTGGTCGCAAGGCCTAGTACCCCCGGGCGCCGCAATACCAACAGCGCCCCCTACCTCCGCGGAGCCACCGGCCTGGCCGCAGGGCCGAGTAACCACGGGCGCCACCGTTCTTACGGTGCCCTTTTCCTTTAGCGTGCCCCAAGCCTGGTCGCAAGGCCTGGTCAACCCGGGCGCCGCTACCACCACAGCGCCCATAACACCTAAAGTACCGCACCTGGGTGAGGACCTGTTCGCCCAGCATACGTGCCCGGATGGGCAGCCCTTCATATGGCCACCGGAGTTTCACCATCCCCGACTCCGGAAAGAGAGACCCCTAGACGAACCCCTGATTCCGGTTCCGAAGCCCGCAAGGAGGACGCCGTCGTTGAAGTACGGTAGAGAGAGACTGTATAAAGTTACCCGTCAGGGTATAAGAACTGTTCTAGTTAAAATATAGTCCCCGTTGGGACCAGCAGATTGAACTGAAACCCGTGTGTCCCTATTCCCACTGACCGAGGACTGAGAGCGGTCATTCCTTTCCTAATACCTGGCCGAGGACTGAGAGCGGCCATATTCCCCATGTATATAGTTGCGCTTCCTAAAGCGCCCCCTACCGGTTTTATAGGAAACTGTTTTCTTCAAGAGACTGTCGCACTTTACCCGGTCACAAGTTGCACCGTGACCGGAGGAACCAGAAACAAGAATGTTATTTATATGAAAAGTTTATGCTGCTGATAATGTTTATATGTTTTATATGTTTATGTTATGAAAAAATTTGTATGTTTTGGATGTTTATATTTTACAGCCCGAGGACGTGCTGTGATTTACCAGGGGGGAATGTAGCACCCTGAGGATTCGGCTGCTACAGGGGTATTGCACCTCAACCCAGAGGTGTGATATTCCACTCCCGGGTAAGGATGGAGTGTGGAACTGAACTAGTAGGCTGCATGCACTACACACATCCCATTTCCGGGGAACAGACCGATGGTACTCCCACTAGAGAAATGTGCAGGTACGACAGTGTCTGTTCCTGGCTGGAGTGGGAGGGGGGTGGAACATCCCAGTAGTGTAGGGGCAGATAGGGGGAGCAGCCTGGGTAAAGCTAGGAGCTCATTGGGTGCTGGTCACCTGAGCTCACACATAGAGGGAGTATATAAGGTGGGCACCATCTTAGATCAGGGTCAGTCTGTGAGACGTCAGTCAATCAGTCAGTCTGTCAGAGTGTAACCTGAGAAGCAGAGCAGAGGAGAAGAGAGAGAGACCCAGAGGCGCAGAGGGGACCCCAAGAGCCCATAAGAGAGCTAATAGGGTGAAGGGTCGGCAACAGGGTACCGGATCCCAAGCTGGCAGAGGCTACAGCACACCTTAGCCAGGAACCGGAGGTCGTGGGCAGGATCTGCCACGATCACCCACTAAATCCACCCGGAAGGCAGACCAAGAATAGGGTCAGGGAGCCCAGAGGAGGCTTGACCAACAAGAGGCCCGAGGGAGTCGGACTTAGGTGGATCCCTGGTGGGAACGGCCAGAAGAAGGGAGAGACAGAAAGGAGCTCAGGACCACACTCCGGAGTTGCCTGGGAGTTGACCGAGTCCAGGACCTGGTGGACGCAGCACGGCTTGGGTGGTCACTGCTGTACACAGTGACCCGAGCAACACCAGTAAGTAAAACCCTGGAACTGCATTTTATGCCTCTGAGTCTCCTTGCTGCACCTTCACAGCCACCATCCTTCACGGCTGACCCCCTGAGGCTATACCCCTCCCGTTGGGGGTTATACTACCTAAGCTGCACTCACATCATCAGCCTCAGTGGACCCTGCTGCAGCGGCGGCCGTATTGACCGCAAATCAACGGGTGGCGTAGTCGACACAAAGAACACTAATAACATCTGTAAGGACTGCCACACACTGAGCTTGACACCCTGGGCACGGACCGGGTCACCGCCACTCGGAGACTACAACCCCCATCTGATCCGGCTCCGGGTATCCCCCAAACAACACTGGCCCAGGGGGCGCGTCACTATGAGTAGCTATATATTATTTTCTAACCTGCTATTCCTGGGGAAAGTCATAGATAACATTAGTGCTATCACATAACATAGGGGACTCTCAGATGACTGCATCTATGACCCTTTCCAATCTGGTTCCTTGAAGAAAATAGCACCGAATCAGCATTGACAGGAGGACTAAATGATCTACTCATGGCAAGAGATGGATTCTAAAACTCTTCGATCTTTCTGCAGCATTTAGTAGAGTTGAGCATGATATCCTGAAACACAGACTTAAGGATTTCCGAAGAATTAAAGGGGTATTCCCATCTCCAAGATCCCATTGTTAGAACCTTGCTGTTAGGTTTTTTTTCCTTTGCTGGTCACATGACCTTGTTGGCCTATTTAATCCTGCTCCGCCCTTCTGGCTTTGCTGGACTTCATTGTATATCAACTTTCTAGCTAGCCTGTGCTCTGTATCTAACTCTGTTAGTTTGCTTGGTCTACGGACCTCTATGTTCTATCTATTTTGTTTGTTCGTCTGTCTGCTACTATTTCTGTTAGGAGGTGTCCCATATTCCTCCCAGTCCTTAGTACTTGTAGGGATTCCCTCCCCACATCTATAGGTCTCCGTACAGACTAGATTAGGACTTTAGCAGGTCTGATCGCAGGATCAGGTTCCCTGTTACATCGTAGGGATTCAGCTGAGTCCTATAGTAGGGACAGATCTCCTCTCTTTCCTTAGCTTTGGTAGCAGAACATAACAGTAAGTCCAGCCTGCAAATTCTCTAAGGAAAGATTTTTTTTTTTGTTCCATCATGGTGTCGGTTCAGGATTTGGCTAAACACCTGCAGGGACTCTCTCTGGAAGTGGCCGAGCTCCGTCAGCACGTGAGTAACTGTCCTGGAGCATATTTCTTGGAGCCTAAGGTATGTTTGCCGGATTTATTTTTTGGTGAACATCAAGAATTTTTTTCATTTAAAAATGCTTGCTTATTGTATTTTCGTTTGAGACCCAAGTCCTCTGGGGATGAATCCCAGCGCGTAGGGTTCATAATGTCACTTTTGCGCAAAGAGCCTCAGGAGTGGGCCTTTTCTTTGCAACCTAGTGATACATGCTTCAGATCAGTGGATAGTTTTTTTTCTGCTTTAGGACTATTATATGATGATCCTGACCGTGTGGCATCAGCTGAGACTGAGTTGAGACGTTTAAAACAAGGATCAGGTAATGTCGAAAAATATTGTACTCATTTTCGTCGTTGGTCCACTCAAACAGGGTGGAACGATTCTGCTCTTAAAAGTCTATTTCTTGCTGGGCTCAGTGAAAGGGTTAAAGACCTGCTAATTGCTTATCCTACACCTGAGGATTTGCAACAGGCTATGCAATTAGCTATACGGGTGGATAGAAGACTGCGTGCTAGGGTTAATGAGAGCAAATCCTCTGCTATGTCAGTTTCTGGTTATGATAATGTGTGTACTAACAGTGGTGAACCGATGGAGATTGGATCGGTGGCACCTCGCTCTCAAGAAAAAGACCGTCGTTTTTCGGAAGGCTTGTGTTTCTATTGCGGAAAATCTGGTCATTTGATTAAAGGCTGTGAGCTTCGTATGAAGAAAGAAAAAAAAATGGTCAGTCACGCCCGTATTGCCTGTTTAAATTCCAAGGGTATATTTTTAGCTGCTTCCACGATTGCTCAGGAAAAATTAATGGAATTTCGGGTGTTTGTTGATTGCGGGTCTACACTGAATGTAATTGATGGGGGATTCGTGGAAAAACTCAATTTAAAACCTGAACCTTTATCATCCCCCATTGCTGTGGTTTCTGTGGATGGCTCCCCTTTGAAGAATATTACTCTCAAGGTCAGTGAATTTCCTCTCACTATTAATGGTGTTCACCATGAGAAATTGGATTTGGTAGTGTTGAATAACTTGCCTTCTCCAGTAATATTGGGTTTGCCCTGGTTAAAATTTCACAATCCTGTACTGGATTGGTCTACCAGTGAAATTAAATCCTGGAGCCATAAATGTTATGACAAGTGTTGTAACGGGCGTATTGCAGCTTTGGATAGGGGAGAATTGCCTGTTCCTATTCAGGATTTTTGGAGAGTTTTTTCTGAGAAGGAATCGCAGGTTTTGCCTCCCCATAGAGACTATGATTGTTCTATTGAATTTGTCCCTGGAGCGACTCTTCCTAAAAGTCGTTTATTTAACCTTACTATTCCTGAGAGGAAGGCTTTGGAGGAATACATACAGACAAGTTTGGCCGCCGGTCACATTAGGCCCTCTAAGTCTCCTGTGGCGGTTGGATTTTTTTTTGTAAAAAAAAAGGACGGCGGTTTACGTCCTTGTCTGGATTTTCGTGAGATTAACAAAATTACGGTACGCAATCCTTACCCGCTGCCATTGATTCCTGATCTGTTTAACCAGTTATTGGGGGCCAAGTGGTTCTCTAAAATTGACCTTAAGGGGGCATACAATCTGTTGCGCATGAAGGAGGGTGATGAATGGAAGACTGCTTTTAACACTCCTGTGGGTCATTTTGAGAATCTGGTTATGCCTTTTGGTCTTACTAATGCTCCTGCATTTTTTCAGAATCTGATTAATGACATCCTTAGACCTTTGATCGGTAAAAATGTGGTTGTGTATTTGGATGACATTTTGATTTATTCGCCAGATCTGGAGTCTCATTGGCGGAGCGTGCGTGAGGTATTACAGTTATTAATGGACAATTCGCTTTTTGCTAAGCTGGAGAAATGTGAGTTCGCTGTACAGAGAATTAGTTTTTTGGGCTACATTATCTCCAGCAAAGGTTTTGAGATGGATCCGGTTAAGGTTCAGGCTGTGCAGGAATGGCCTAGGCCTATTGGTTTGAAATCGATACAGAGGTTTTTGGGTTTCGCCAATTACTACAGAAAATTCATAAAAATTTTTTCTAGTATTGTCAAACCTCTGACTGATCTCACCAGGAAAGGTGCTGATGTGGTTCAGTGGTCTTCTGAGGCCATTGAAGCTTTTGTGTATCTCAAGGAGAGGTTCACCTCTGCTCCCATCCTTATGCAGCCTGATGTTACTAGGCCGTTTTTGGTTGAGGTTGATGCTTCCTCTGTGGGGGTTGGCGCAGTATTGTCTCAGGATAACGGGGATGGATTACAACCCTGTGCCTTTTTTTCAAAAAAATTTTCGGAGACTGAACTGAATTACGATATTGGTAATCGGGAATTATTGGCTATTAAACTCGCATTTGAACACTGGCGCCACTTCTTGGAAGGTGCGGAATTTCCCGTTCAGGTTCTTACGGATCATAAAAATCTGATATATCTTGATGCTGCCAAGCGCCTGAATGCCCGTCAGGCTAGGTGGGCACTGTTTTTCTCGCGGTTTAATTTCTCCGTTACTTACATCCCTGGTACTAAGAATGTTAAGGCGGATGCCTTGTCTCGCAGTTTTTCTCCCATAGTCGGTGCTGAGAAAGAGGAAAACATTTTACAAGAAGGTGTTGTGATAGCTGCTTTAGACTCCGTTTTGGAAGATGAGATTCTTAAAGCTCAGGAGAATGCCCCATATAACACTCCTCATGGGAGGTTGTTTGTGCCTGGGACCTTTAGGAGAGATTTGTTTGTTGAGTGTCACGAATCTCGGTTGGCAGGTCATCCCGGAATCTCTGAGACCAAGAGACTGGTGGGTCGCAGTTTTTGGTGGCCTGGATGGCAGAAGGAAGTCATTAAGTGGGTGCGCCAATGTACTATATGTGCTAGATCTAAGTCCTCACATACTCCTGCTGCGGGGTTGCTTTGTCCTTTGGAGGTCCCCAGTGCTCCTTGGACACATTTGGCTATGGACTTTATAACTGACCTTCCCCCCTCTGAGGGTTTTACTGTCATCTGGGTGGTCGTGGACCGTTTTAGCAAGATGTGTCACTTGGTTCCCTTCGTCAAACTGCCCTGCGCTAAAACTCTCGCTAAGGCCTTTGTCAAGGAAATTGTCAGACTTCATGGCGTTCCTACTGACATTGTTTCTGATAGGGGTCCTCAGTTCGTGGCTCGTTTTTGGCGTGCCTTTTGTGACAGGTTGGGAATTCATTTGTCGTTTTCGTCCGGATATCATCCTGAATCTAATGGCCAGACAGAAAGGAAAAACCAGGATGTTGAGCAGTTCTTGCGTTGTTTTGTGGCAGACAATCAAGAGGGGTGGTCTGAGTTTCTGCCACTTGCCGAATTTGCTCTGAACAATCATACATCTTCTTCTGCTGGTTGTTCGCCTTTTTTTTGTTGTTCTGGGAGACATCCGTCGTTTGGGTCGTTCTCCAAGTTGGGATCTGCCGTGCCTGAGGAGGAGAATTTTTCCGGTGATTTGGAAAGAGTTTGGACGGATGTGCGTGGTAATCTTCAGGAGGCCAACAGAGAATCTAAAGACTACTTTGATAGGAAACGACAGGAGGTTTTGTTCGCTGTTGGTGACATGGTTTGGTTGTCCTCTAGGAATCTGCGGTTGAGGATTCCTTCTAAGAAATTGGGTCCCAAGTTTGTAGGGCCCTTTAAGGTGCTTCAGGTTGTCAACCAATCTGCTGTTAGGTTGGAGGTTCCTACCTCCTGGAGAATTAATCCGGTCTTTCATGTCTCTCTGTTAAAAAAAGCTGTTGTGTCGGATGGTGACGCCTCTGCCTCTGTTCCTCCGGTGGTGGAGGACGGGGAATATGAAATTTCTCGCATCCTTGACTCTAGACGGTATAGAGGTAGTTTGCAGTATCTTGTGGCCTGGAAAGGTTTCGGACCCGAGGATAACTCTTGGGTGAGGTCAGATGATGTTTCCGCGTCCAGACTTATCAGAGCGTTTCACAGGAGATTTCCTGATAAGCCTGGTCCTAGGGGATCCGGAGGATCCTCTTAGAAGGGGGGGTACTGTTAGAACCTTGCTGTTAGGTTTTTTTTTCCTTTGCTGGTCACATGACCTTGTTGGTCTATTTAATCCTGCTCCGCCCTTCTGGCTTTGCTGGACTTCATTGTATATCAACTTTCTAGCTAGCCTGTGCTCTGTATCTAACTCTGTTAGTTTGCTTGGTCTACGGACCTCTATGTTCTATCTATTTTGTTTGTTCGTCTGTCTGCTACTATTTCTGTTAGGAGGTGTCCCATATTCCTCCCAGTCCTTAGTACTTGTAGGGATTCCCTCCCCACATCTATAGGTCTCCGTACAGACTAGATTAGGACTTTAGCAGGTCTGATCGCAGGATCAGGTTCCCTGTTACATCGTAGGGATTCAGCTGAGTCCTATAGTAGGGACAGATCTCCTCTCTTTCCTTAGCTTTGGTAGCAGAACATAACACCCATCCCAATATGTAGTAGGTGTAATAAGAATAATAATATTAGCAAATACCTCCAATTAGAAATGTAGTATAGTTTTTCTGATTCGATATGTCTCTTTCCTCACGTGCAGGCATTCCAGGGCCTTAGGTATCAATGGTTACGTCCACTGATATAGTGACAGTTAGTTATCTAGCTGCCAGTGG
Organism: Phyllobates terribilis; assembly: GCF_046119375.1. Taxonomy (NCBI): domain Eukaryota; kingdom Metazoa; phylum Chordata; class Amphibia; order Anura; family Dendrobatidae; genus Phyllobates; species Phyllobates terribilis. Next base: position 1,059,876,485 of record NW_027362761.1, read on the forward strand.
TCTTAACCATGGATACCTAAGGTCCTGCAATGCCTGCATATGAAGTAAGTGACATAGCGAACCAAAAATACTATACTACATTTCTAATTGAAGATATTTGCTAATATTATTATTATTACACCTACTACATATTGGGATAGGCTCTTGGAGATGTGAATACCCCTTTAATTGCAGAATTCTCCAATAGTTCAGTACTTTTTTGGGTAGAAGGACAGAAACAGTATCTTTTGGTTCCTTATCTTTCAAACCAGTCTCCTTAACCTCTTCACACCCGGGCAATTTTCCATTTTTTCATTTTCGTTTTTATCTCAAATTCTTCCAAGATCCGTAAATTTTTTATATTTCCATCAATATGGCCATCTAATTGTTTTTTGTGGGACAAGTTGTACTTTTGAATGGCACCATTGATTTTACCACAGAGTGTACTATAAAAAGAGAAACAAATTATCAAGTGCGGTAAGATTGCTAAAAAAGTGCAATTCCTCAATTTTTTTTAAATTTTTTATTTACTATGTTCACTACATAGTAAATTTGACTGGGTAATATGATTCTCCAGGTCAGTATGCGTATGCAGATACCAAACATGTATAGGCTCTTTTTTATTTAAGTGGTGAAAAAAAAAAAATTGTATGGAGAAAAGTTTTTGTGTTTGTTACCATTTTCCAAGACCCATAGTGTTTCCATTTATCGGGATCTGAGGCTGGATGATGGCTTGCTTTTTGTGCCTTGAGCTGACACTTTCACTGATAGAATTTTGGTGTATATACAATGTTTTGATCTCCTCTTATTGCCTCTTATTGCAATGTTGAGACGGTCAAAAAAACGTAATTCTGGAGTTTAAATTTTTTTTACCAATCTGATTAATTTATTTTATATTTTGATAGATCAGACATCTCTGATTGCAGCGATACCAAATATGAGTATTATTTTTATTGTTTTATTTTCATGAGTGATTTATTTTCATGGGTGATTTATTTTCATGGGTGATTTTAAGTTTGTGTTTTTAATTTTTTTTCATATTTTTTTTTAAAAAATGTCCCTTTTTATTGTATTTAATAGTCCCCGTAGGAGACTTGAAGCTGCGATCGTTCGATCGTTTGTCTTATACATTGCAGTGCATCAGGGCTGCTATGGATAGCTAAAATCATGATCTATGAATTCCAGCCACGAGCTAGTATTCACAGGAGTATCGTAATGGCAGGCACAGGGGTCTTCTGTAGACACCCAGCTCTCATGGCAACCCATTGGCACCGCCCCCCCATCACAAGACGGGGGCTCTGATACGTGAGATTAGTGACGCGTATTAACTGGTTAACAACTGGTAAACAGCTCTAGCAAAAATTAAGAGACCACTGAACAGTTTTCTATTGAAAAGCATGGAAAGACTGGTGGAAAGCATGCCAAGATGCATGAAAGCTGTGATTAAAAATCATGGTTAGTCCACCAAATATTGATTTCTGAACTCTTCCTGAGTTAAAACATGAGTAATTTGAGGTCTGAAAACACTGTTTCTTTTTTAGTATTTTGATACTTTATCATTTGCTGCAAATAAATGCAAAATTTTTAGCTTTGAATTTTGGAGACATGTTGTCAGTAGTTTATAGACTAAAACAACAATGTACATTTTACTCAAAAATATACCTATAAAGAGAAAAATCTGAGAAAATGAAAATTTTGCCAGAGCTGTATATTATATGTCGTGAAGGGGTTAAAATATACAGCACCACAGGACTTGGTTTTATCTCCAATGTTGTTTCGCATTCACATGATACCATTAAGCAAAATAATCCAGAATCACGGCCTGGCAAACCACAGCTATGTCAATGATACACAAGTATATCAGACAGTCAAGTCAATGTAATAGTGGGGAAGGGCGTAGCCTTCCCTTGAGACTGAGAGAGTAAAAGGAAGAGTCCCTGAAGACAGACCTCCCCAACTGTGGTAGGCCAAGCTAAGGGGGTAGAGCAGAGGGGGAACTTAGTGCCCTTATCAAGCCTAGAGAGATATAGAGCTCGTTCCTGGTATAGTTCCTTCTGGGCTGTAGTACCTGAAAACAGCCACAAGATGCCACTGTTCGGGGTGCAGATGTCAGGATGAGTCTGCTAGCCGAGCTATAGACAGTGATGGGTTAAGGTTCTGTGATGACAGCTCACTGAGGGTGGGCATATTAGGAAAGTCTCTGTTTTAATTTCCTGAATCAGGAAGTGATTGAGTAGTACAAGAAGGGATTGCGACCTCATGAGACAGCCTTACTATAGTGGCTGCTAGGGTAGACGGGAGCTCCGAACCCTCAGACAGTGAGATCCCAGTGCGCAGTTCTCACCACGCAAGAGCACGAGTCCTGTTCGCTCGCCGTAGAAACTCACCAAAGCGTAGTGAGGACACGGGGCACTTCTGGTCTGCAGGCAGCAGAGGAAGCTAAACAGTACTCCAAGCCAAGACGTGGGGGAGAGATATCGGATCCGTTCACTGTTAATACAGAGGAGTCTCTAGAGCCAGGAATTATAGCCACAGAGATGCTCCGCTTAAAGAGGGAACCAGGGCTGAAGCAGTTAACGGCGCCTGTGAGGGAGATGATTGCCTGTCGGGCCTTATCCATTATATCTGACTGTAAATACTGTAAATATTCCTCTTCCCCAAGTAAAGTCCAAGTTCTGGTTAAGAACCTTGTGTCCTCTGAAATTATTGCTGCCCTGGTCCCAGAAGAAAATTGCCTGGAGACAGCCGCGATCGGATGGCGTGAAGTAAGTGAAGAGCACTACATACACAGCCACACTACAGAGAGAGGACACGTATTGTCTGTAGGGTGCCATAGCGAGAGGGGGCTACAGCTCGCCCACGACTACCTCGCTGGGGCACCTTACATTTGGCGTAGTCGGCAGGATGCGAGCTCCTCGCATGAAGAAAGCGGGGAAGAGCCGACACAGAACACTGAGGAGAAAGTGTTGGAAGGCATGCTTCCCAAGATGGCGGCCCGAAGCATGGATTCCAAGATGGTGACGACGGCGGTAAAGGCTGGGAGAAGAACCGCCCATCGTGGGAGTGGACGGCGCTGGAGAGCGCGAAAAGATGCCCAGCCCCTATGAGTTCCGGCCCGAAGGATGGGCCCAGCGGTAAAGATGCGTCCCAGGATGGGACGTCCCGGGAAGAAGAGGGCGCGGCGTAAGGTGAAGCCCGGCCCCGTGAGTACCAGCGCGCACAGAGAGGGGGCGCGGCTGAAGGCGGAGCGGCCGAGAGTGACAAGTGACGCGGCGGTCGCGTCAGAGGTCCGGCCCAGGAAGAAGCGGAGCTGGACGCGCAGGACGCGCGTCACCGGTAAGCGACCGGCGCCATTTTCTGTCCGGCACGTAAGGAGAAGGAGGTGCGGCAGCAGACGTCCTGAGAGGATGGCAGCCCCAGAGCCTGACAACGTGCGTGAGGCAAGCAGTGAGGAGGAACCCCTGAAGATCACTACACCAGGGGCCGCGGCTGGAAGTCGTCCGCCGGCGGGCGCTGCCCGCGATCCGCTGCCTTTACCCCCAGTGGCTGTTCAGTGGGCCACTAGGCCTGATCCGGAGCTGGGCCTGCTAGTCCACGAGCTTCACATGTGGTGCTGGAGCCGGATGCCGGAGGAAACGTCCCCCTCGGCTGAGGGAGGAGAACATCCAGGTGGGGCCGGAGCAATAGCTGCAGCGAAGCTTACAGAAGGTGAGCGGTCCATGCCCCAGCAGCCGGTCACGTCTGCGGTACCTGCCCCAGTAGTTTCCGTGGCAACAGAGGCCCCCAGGCCTTCAGGGGACGGTGCGGAAGGGAAGCCCCCTAAAAGAAAGGCCCCGCAGGAGAATTTCTGGTCGTTGGCCTTGGAGGCCCTACATTCCCCCTCGGCAGAGTGGTACGCCGAGCCCAGGAGTCCTAAGTGGGCTACCCGGGACCCCCCGATGACCGCGCGAGAACAGCGGCGATGGACCGATACCTTCCCGAGAGGCTGGCTGGAGGGGTCCAACGAGGCAAGAAGGGAGTCAGTGGAGGAAGCTCAGACCCGGGGGCGGGTCATAGAATTCCGTATCCATGAGGGGTGCGGGCTTCTGGAAGAAGAATGGACCGGGCACGAGGTGTTCGTGTCCCGCGAGGCGGTAAAACGGGACTATCTGCCTGACCGTTTACACAACCTGCACGTGGGGGACATCGTGCACTTTGTAAAATGTGAGTGCCAAAACGGGTGGTATGCGGCTGCGGTCACCCGCCCATATAAATGGGAAGACGTCCTAGAGAAGGACCGACAGGTCTTCGAGAGGAGGGCCAAAAGAGAGGCTAAGCAACGCTGGGCTAGGGAAGCCCCTAAAGGCTTTCTGTCCCCACCTAAGGCCAGTACTCCACCGACAGAGGAGCCTGGGAGGCGGCAGTGGGGAGATATTGTGAGCGACGAGGAGGAGGATGTCGCCAGCAGCAAGGAAGCCGATTTCCTTAGTGAGGTGCCAGAGAAGGAGTCGGCACCACAACACCCAGGAGGGGCTGAGGCAGTTGAGCAGGGGGCTGCCAAAAAGACTCAGGCTGGTGTTAGCCAGGAGGTCCATCATTTTTCTGTCACCAGCTACGGCCCTACCCAGGTCGGCTGTGGCAGTGCTACGTCCTCAGACGAGGACCCCGGGCCTAGCAGATACCCCGACCAGCCGTGGAAGTGGAGGAAGCCACCTTCATCCGCAGCATGGGCCGCCTTCATGAAGGAACAGAGGGAGGCCCGGAAGAAGTGAGCTAAGTGGGCTAAAAGGTCCGTTGACCTTTCACTTCTTCTCCTACTAGGACCCATCGGTGGTGGTCCTTTCTGTAGTTTGGGACTGTTACCCAGTGGGGGCGAAGTGCCCCATGTTGACTTCAGTTGAAACAGAGAAAAAAAAAAAATGGAGGACTGTTCCCCTACCTCCTAGGCCAGGAAGGCCTTAAGCAGCACCCAAAAGTTGCGTGCCCGGGAGAGCTGCTCTTTTTGTTTTTATTTTTGTTTTCTTTTTGTTGCGCTTGTTGCGCCTTTTTCTGCTGGAATTTAAATTGCTGAGGCACACCTTGAGGATGGATATCCTCCGAATCTAAGAGACTTGCGGCCTAGCGGGAAGAACCGGTGACCCCCGCTAGGGCCAAGAAGAAAAGAGACTCACAGGGTGTTGTTACCTGTGACGGTGTGCCTCAGAATGTAGCCCCAGGAGGGGATTAAGGGCTATTAAAGAGTTGACCTGATTTAAAAATGTGGACATGGACACTTCGTTTCCAGGGTCCTTACCAAGAAGGACCGGTGCCTCTGAAAAAGTTGATAATGGACTGTCCTGAATTGCTGTTCCAGGGCCCTTAACCGAGAAGGGCCGGTCTTCCATCCAAGAAGATGACCTCAGGACCAGTCGCTTACTAAGAATGTTTTAGTAAAATTTAGTAATGTAATTTTATAACTGTTGATTGATGTTTATTGCCTAGTGTGGTCAGGGATGACCAACATTAAAGTGTCGGGGAATGTAATAGTGGGGAAGGGCGTAGCCTTCCCTTGAGACTGAGAGAGTAAAAGGAAGAGTCCCTGAAGACAGACCTCCCCAACTGTGGTAGGCCAAGCTAAGGGGGTAGAGCAGAGGGGGAACTTAGTGCCCTTATCAAGCCTAGAGAGATATAGAGCTCGTTCCTGGTATAGTTCCTTCTGGGCTGTAGTACCTGAAAACAGCCACAAGATGCCACTGTTCGGGGTGCAGATGTCAGGATGAGTCTGCTAGCCGAGCTATAGACAGTGATGGGTTAAGGTTCTGTGATGACAGCTCACTGAGGGTGGGCATATTAGGAAAGTCTCTGTTTTAATTTCCTGAATCAGGAAGTGATTGAGTAGTACAAGAAGGGATTGCGACCTCATGAGACAGCCTTACTATAGTGGCTGCTAGGGTAGACGGGAGCTCCGAACCCTCAGACAGTGAGATCCCAGTGCGCAGTTCTCCCCACGCAAGAGCACGAGTCCTGTTCGCTCGCCGTAGAAACTCACCAAAGCGTAGTGAGGACACGGGGCACTTCTGGTCTGCAGGCAGCAGAGGAAGCTAAACAGTACTCCAAGCCAAGACGTGGGGGAGAGATATCGGATCCGTTCACTGTTAATACAGAGGAGTCTCTAGGGCCAGGAATTATAGCCACAGAGATGCTCCGCTTAAAGAGGGAACCAGGGCTGAAGCAGTTAACGGCGCCTGTGAGGGAGATGATTGCCTGTCGGGCCTTATCCATTATATCTGACTGTAAATACTGTAAATATTCCTCTTCCCCAAGTAAAGTCCAAGTTCTGGTTAAGAACCTTGTGTCCTCTGAAATTATTGCTGCCCTGGTTCCAGAAGAAAATTGCCTGGAGACAGCCGCGATCGGATGGCGTGAAGTAAGTGAAGAGCACTACATACACAGCCACACTACAGAGAGAGGACACGTATTGTCTGTAGGGTGCCATAGCGAGAGGGGGCTACAGCTCGCCCACGACTACCTCGCTGGGGCACCTTACATCAAGACTCAGTGATCTATAAATAAGGGGCCAAATATAAAGTGTCATTAAGTCTTCATTTTTACATCTGAAGAACATAGCCAAAATTAAACATATCATTCCAGCAGAAGATCTTTCAACACTGGTACATGCCCTCATAACCTTCCGTCTGGACTACTGTAATCAACTGTATTGAACCTCCCAAATACAGCAAATACACCATCTTTAGTTAGTCCAAAACAAACGGTCTAGGTTGGTAACCAATCAGCCTCAACATTCTCCGATAACATCTATCCTCTCCACATTGCACTGGCTGGTAAAATAGAGAATAACTGTTAAAATGTACCTTATGGCCTTTAAAGCCATTAAGAATGTACAGTAAGCCCCAGCTATTTGAGGGATCTAGTCAAGCCTTACACTCATTGATAACTACTCGGATCAGCAGACATGAATAAACTAACTCTAGACCTGTTCAGTTTGGTGTTTAAAGAGAACCTATCAGCATGATTTTGTAATGTAAAGTAAAAACATGGATGTAATGACGCTGTAATGCAGATTAAATTGATACTTTAAGTAAAGAAATCAACTTTATGGTTCTTCATTAATCACCACTTGAAGTTTTCTGCTAATTTGATTTCAGTGCACAGGGGCCGGACTGTGTAATGGTTCTTCTCCTCCCCGTCTGTGATTCCCCAGCCCTTCTGCCTGCCTTCGGTCTGTGATTGACCTGCCTCCTCCTTGAAATCTCAGCAGTGACCTGTCATTCAGAGACTGGAGGCATTCATACAAGAGACTTTAGGTCCTCTGTTCTCGTGAACAGCAGGGGTGCCAACGGTTAACCCTCAACATTCAGACATTTAGCTCCTATCTTGAGACAAATGTAGTGCAATGGTGACATGCCACCATGGGACTCAAGAAGGATTATGTGCAGGGTTGCCAACCATCCATAAATTCAAGACAGCCTGTAAAAATTGGTCCCTTTTTTGCCCTGTTTGTAAAAAGAAAAAAGTAAGACGAATGTCATTTTTTGGAAGCTGAAGAAACTTATACGGATGATTATAATTGTAGTTCTCATCATTTTACAGTTAACAGTGAATGCAGCTGATGTCTTCATATCTGAAGTATGGGCTGTAGACATGTATCACTGATAATAAAAAATATTGTCTGTCTGTGATTTTTTGATAAGCTATCCAGAAAAAATAAAAAAATAGGTTGGCCACCCTGATTACATGGTACCCACTGGATTCACTTGAACAGGAGCTATGCTGCAGTACCTGGAAATGGCCATTACAGTGTTTTTGGAGCTGTGCTGGTCCTCTCCATGTGTTGTCCACTTCTGAGCTGATCAGCAAAGGAGCCGAGTGTCTAACCTTCACTGATCTGATATGGATGACCCAAGCTGTGGATAGGTCATCAATACGCCAGACCTTGACAACCTCTTTAATACATGGACATTCATTTACATCTCATGCTTGATATTTTTATTATACAAATGTGCAAATCTTATCTATAACTATGTATGTTCCTATAAATAATGTTAAACAACTATTTGTTTCTGACATATTGACTTTCTTTAGTGTTATTAAAAAGTGAACCTTTGAAATGCTAAATAACAGCATTGTGCTATAAAATGAATCTTTATTTTTATCCATTGACTGCTGCAAAACTAGTGATTTGCAACTATTACAGGTAAATTAAATCTTGAAAGACAATCAACCTACTTCTCTTCCTAACATCTAATGACCAAGTTTTGCATAAGCTATTAAAGCCACATTAAGCTTTTTGATGAAGGAAAAAATTGAAGTCAGTGACATTCATTCTTTGCGTTCTCAATAGGAAGCTGCCTTTCCTTCGCCCGTAGATGTAATAGCAATCAGAAAAATAATGACACTTGTTTTATGATTGTATGTTGAAAAAGGACCATAGACTTTACACTGAAGCACCCACACTAATAGGTACATTAGAATACTGCAAGATACAGTAAGCAATTTTCTGCAAAAAGCTCTTAGACTTGACTAGGTATGATAGAAAACATAAATTATCACCATAAAGGCTTTTACAGAATAGACTATATATACAATGGAATATTATTTGAAACTATAAAGCTTGAAACATTAAAATCACAAATAATCCATTGTATACAGTACATTGTATAAACAGCTATTATCGCTTTTATACTTTTTCAGCAGTCTTATTAATGGAAAGAATGTAGAATTGTAGGACAAGAAGAATCAAACATAGTAGATGACAATGCTTCATCTTTCTACTTTCAGATAACTTGGTCTCATTTTATACATATGTGATAAATAGGTAATCTGCAAATCATTTTAAAATGCTGTTTTACCCTGAAAAAAATGCTCTAAGGCTATGTTCACTTGCATCATTTTTGCTGCATTTTTTCTGTAGCTAAAGCCTTGCTCTTTGCGGCATTTTACGCTGTTTTTGATGTGGTATTTCTGCAGCTTATTTTGGTGCTGATTACATGTGTGCTTAGTCTTTATGTTTAATAAAGTTAGAAATGCATCAGATGTGTGTTTTGGGTCATTACAATGTTGGAAAATGCATGTCTACCAAGTACACAGTGTGAGGTTAGCATCTTTTCTTTTAAAATAGAGCAGTTTATCTGTGAATTCATGAAACCATCAAAGAAATGTAGTTCCTTGACACCAGGAGCACTCCTGCAGCCCCACACAAGGATATTGATACCATCATACTCCACTGTAAGCAGCATGCATTTTGAAGTCATAATTTAAAAAAATGCATGATGTCTACAATGAATCATGTTGCTGGCAGTGTCTTTATGTGAGGCTTTATGGTGTCGAGAGATACATTTCACTCATAGTATCAAGAATTCACAGATATACTGCTCTATATTGACAAAGAAGATGCTACTATCACTCTTTACCTTAGTAAATGTGCATTTTTTTCTAAATACATGGTGCCTTCAGTGAAACATGGTGGTGGCAGTGTCCTTATGTGGAGCTGCATGAGTGCTGCTGGTGTCGAGGACCTACATTTCATTGATGGTATCATGAATTCACAGATGAACTGCTTTATATTGAAAGAGATGCTTCCATCACTCTGTGCCTTTGGTAGATGTGCATTTTTTTTCTAAAAATATAGTGACTACAGTGAAATTTGGCGGTGGCAGTGTTCTTATGTGGGGCTGCGTGAGTGCTGCTGATGTCAGGAGCTACATTTCAGAATGCTGCCATCTCTCTGTGCCCTTGGTAGATGTGCACTTCTCCAGCATGACAATAATCCAAAAGACACACATCTCTTGAATTTCTGAAGAAGAACAGAGTGAAAGTGATTCAGTGGCCAAGTATGTCTCATGATCTGAAGCAAACCGAACACCTATAGGGAATTCTGAAGAGAAAAGTTGAACATCACTCTCCATCCAGCATCCAGGCTCTAAAGGGGTCATTCTTGAAGAATGGAAAAGATGTTGCAATAAATCGCCAACTTGTTCATAACATGCCTAGGTGTTGGTGTTGTCCATAAAAATCATGGAGGTAATACAAAATACTAGATGTAGTAGTTTTTGGTTTGGGGTTTATTCATTTTTGCATCAACTCATTTGAGTACAACCGAAGATTTTGTGGTGAAAGTTATCATTAACCTTACTTTCATATTATGGGTTAAAAAAAGGTTATATAAAGCTCACTGGTGACAAGATTTTTGAAAAAGTTCATCAGTGATCAGTGAGATATTGATTAAAACCTTACTTTTCAAAAGGGGTGTGTTCATTTTTTCCTAAGTACTATATATGTATGTATGTATGTATTGTAAGGTGGCGGTGTTCACACCATGCAGTAACTGAGGCAGTGGCCCAAAGCAAGTCCAACATAAACAGCTTTTATTCAGCAACTCACGGGTAAACAGAAAGTCCTCCGGTTCGCAGCCGGGTTAACACGAGTCCATAAACAACGGTTGCTGGGGACAACGGCCGCACCGGGCCGCTCAGAGCCTGACAGGTGCAGAGCCTTCCTAGGCAGTGGTTCAGCCACCCTCAGTCCTGCTGAGCTAACCTGCTGTGCTCCTAGCAGGTTGCAACATAGAACAACACTAATAGTTAGTGCAGGAGTTTTAAAGGACCTGTGGCAAGAGCCACTGGAAAACCCAGGTTGGAGGGAGGAGGCCGCCCCACTGCCTCCTGTGACCTCCTCCAAGAAATGAAGGCCCTGCTGGGTTTTACTTAATCTGCCTTAGCCAGGTAGTCTGACGAGGTCATTGCTCACCTTCATTCCTGCATTGCAGCCGCAGCTGTGTGTGTGACTGCAATGCACTCCAATGGATTTAATAGGTCTTTGTACACATTCTGGGGGATATATAACGTCCCTCGTATACGATCCCGGTCACTGCTTCACAGTATATACATATAAATACAGTTATATGAAAAAGTTTGGGCACCCCTATTAATCTTAAGCTTAATGTTTTATAAAAATTGGTGTTTTTGCCACAGCTATTTCAGTTTGATATATGTAATAACTGTTGGACACAGTAATGTTTCTGCCTTGAAATGAGGTTTATTGAACTAACAGAAAATGTGCAATCTGCGTTCAAACAAAATTTGACAGGTACATAAGTATGGACACCCTTATCATTTTCTTGTTTTAAATACTCCTACCTACTTTTTACTGACGTACTAAAGCACTTTTTTTGGTTTTGTAACCTCATTGAGCTTTGAACTTCATAGCCAGGTGTATGCAATCATAAGAAAAGCTACTTAAAGTGGCCACTTGCCAGTTGTTCTCCTGTTTGAATCTCCTCTGAAGAGTGGCATCATGGGCTCCTCAAAACAACTGTCAAATGATCTGAAAACAAAGATTATTCAACATAGTTGTTCAGGGGAAGGATACAAAAAGCTGTCTCAGAGATTTAACCTGTCAGTTTCCACTGTGAGGAACATAGTAAGGAAATGGAAGAACACAGGGACAGTTCTTGTTAAGGCCAGAAGTGGCAGGCCAAGAAAAACATCAGAAAGGCAGAGAAGAAGAATGGTGAGATCAGTCAAGGACAATCCTCTGACCACCTCCAGAGAGCTGCAGCATCAACTTGCTGCAGATGGTGTCACTGTGCATCGGTCAACTATACAACGCACTTTGCACAAGGAGAAGGTGTATGGGAGAGTGATGAGAAAGAAGCCGTTTTTGCAAGCACGCCACAAACAGAGTCGGCTGAGGTATGCAAAAGCACATTTGGAGAAGCCAATTTCTTTTTGGAAGAAGGTCCTGTGGACTGATGAAACCAAGATTGAGTTGTTTGGTCATACAAAAAGGCGTTATGCATGGCGGCAAAAAAATACAGCATTCCAAGAAAAACACTTGCTACCCACAGTAAAATTTGGTGGAGGTTCCATCATGCTTTGGGGCTGTGTGGCCAATGCCGGCATCAGGAATCTTGTTAAAGTTGAGGGACGCATGGATTCCACTCAGTATCAGCAGATTCTTGACAATAATGTTCAAGAATCAGTGATAAAGTTGAAGTTACGCAGGGGATGGATCTTTCAGCAAGACAATGATCCAAAACACCGCTCCAAATCTACTCAGGCATTCATGCAGAGGAACAATTACAATGTTCTGGAATGGCCATCCCAGTCCCTAGACCTGAATATCATTGAACATCTGTGGGATCATTTGAAGAGGGCTGTCCATGCTCGGCGACCATCAAACTTAACTGAACTGGAATTGTTTTGTAAAGAGGAATGGTCAAAAATACCTTCATCCAGGATCCAGGAACTTATTAAAAGCTACAGGAAGCGACTAGAGGCTGTTATTTTTGCAAAAGGAGGATCTACTAAATATTAATGTCACTTTTCTGGTGAGGTGCCCATACTTATGCACCTGTCAAATTTTGTTTGAATGCAGATTGCACATTTTCTGTTAGTACAATAAACCTCATTTCAAGGCAGAAACATTACTGTGTCCAACAGTTATTACATATATCAAACTGAAATAGCTGTTGCAAAAACACCAATTTTTCTAAAACATTAAGCTTAAGATTAATAGGGGTGCCCAAACTTTTTCATATAACTGTATATGTATACAAACACCCACGCACACGTATTACTATTTAGATCTAAAAAATAATCAGCAGAGTCTGCACAGTCTGGATCTATTAAGGTAAAAAATTACTAAATGGTACTCAAGGTTAGAGTTAGACATTTGCTTTAAGCGAATCATGTTTTAAGTCTCTAACATATATTACACTTGTTGACCATAAAGCCCTTTGATTAATGGAAGATCCCCAATTCCCAATGACATTTTTCCCATACGGTTAATTATGTAGACCTAGAAAAGTTATCAAGGTGATATTTTTCTGCAGTGTAAAGTTTAGTTCTGTCATAGATGCAAGGAACTCCAGAGCATGATTAATGTGTACAGTACTTTATATTGAGTAAAACTACATCTACTACAAAATGCAAAACTTAGAGAAAAAGACTCTAATCTTGTATCAAAGAATCTCCTCTGAGGCAAGTTTCACAACTCATTTTTTCCCTGTATGTGAAAAACATGAAAAAAATGAAAAAAATAGATGGTGATTTCCTAGCTTCTCCTGTAACAATGCAATGTAAACTTTCTAGGAAAATGAATGTAACTGACCTCTCAACTAAGCAATATAAATAGTACATATTCTTAAAACAATATATATTGTGAAATCCAAAAGTTTTTACGTGTTTAACCCTACCCAACCTCTCGCTTCAAAATTATGGAATATCTGGTTACAAGTTCATATAATATTAATTCAGATCCTTTCTCTACTATGAAAAGTTAGAAATCTTTTATGAATCTGTTGACTTCTCTCAACAGCATAATTCCATTAAAAATGTACTTTATACAAGAGTCTTTGATATACTGGAAAAATAAGTTATACTTACAGAAGAATATGCAAACATTTAATTCCATTACTCTTCTTTTGATTAACAAAGTATTAAAGTCATTTAAACTTATCTCTTGAAATTTGAATACATATATAGATTAGTGTTGAGCCACCCCCGTAGTGTTCGAGTTCGGTTCGGTTCATCGAACACCCGTGTGTTCGCCGAACTGTTCGTCGAACTGTTCGTCGAACACCGTCGAACACCGTTAAAACCAATGGCAGGCAAACAAAAACACATAGAAACACATAGAAAACACCTTCAAAGGTGTCCAAAAGCTGACAAACTGCTCAGAAGACATAACTAACACATGGAAAAGTGACAAGTACATATAGTCATGCGAAAAGAAAAGAGGTGGAGGAGTAAAAGGAGGGGGAGACACAGATATAGGCATGTCATGCCCTTCTAAAACCAAAAAAGTGCGAAGCCGACACGGCCAGTCCGTTCCTGCCCGTGCCACCTCTGTGTCGCCGGGTTTGTGCCAGAGCCACGGTGGACCCTGACGGCCAGCCCCCCTCTCCCAATACTGGTGCCTGTCCGCTGGTGGGTCGAGCCCCCCCCGCGGTGGGGGGGGAGTATCATCTGTAGAAGAAAGACCATCTTCCAGCCAAACTAAGATGTCGACTTCTTTTCGTGGACAATGTGATACGATCCCTTTCTTACGGACACGCCCATCGCTACAAATTCCAGATGAGGCACAAAAACAGCAGGTGCTTCAACGGATATCAAGTGCTCCTTCAAGTGGGCTCTCCTCCACCTCAACTTCAACATCACAAATACTCCAGTCCTCAGAGGTGTCACCCCAATCGCACTTGCTTCCTCACAGCTCCCAAGTCTCCAGCTGCCCGTCTGAGTATGGGGTAACACAGATGGTTGAGTCTGCACAGCTGTTTACTCATACTATAGCCTGGGAAACAGAGGTCTGCTCCAGAGCTTCTGTTAATCCAGACGAGGAAATGATCTGCACTGATGCCCAGAATCTTTATAAGTCGGATCCAGGACCAGATGAAGAAGGTTCTGAGCATAATGTAGACCCTCGTTCCCAAACTGTAACTCTTGTTGGTGGAGGCAATGATGAAGACGATGATGAGACTCAAATACCTGATTGGAGCGACAACTTGACTTTTCGGTCAGGGCAGGAAGAGGTTGGTTCTGAGGACGACGGGTGTGAGAACACACAGGGTGATGATGACGAGGTTGGAGATCCCAGTTACTGTCAACCCACAATCAGCTAGTCGATGAGGTCAGCAGAGGAGGTGGAGGAGGATGTGACTAGCCCAGGGGATGTGGATGACTCGGTACCCGGGCCTTTGCCTGGCCTTGGGGATGTCGCGGTGGTCGGCTCCCTGGCCCGTACCCTGGGGTCTCTCTTTAAAAGGGAGGATAATTGTTAATTTTATAAGAGTTCGTGATGCCACCTGTGGTATCTGGTGAGAAGCACCAGCACTGCAGCAGTCCACTGAGGCCCGTGATAAGGCAGCTCAATGGTATAGCTCCCCACAGGTGGAGCTAGGTCTCAGAGCAGCGTATGCAGGGGGAATGCATGACAGGCAAGACCCAGCTGGGTCAGAGCAAGAACGGGAACGGACACGGTAGTCACTTCAGTACCTTTTACTGGAGGAAATTCAGGCACATCCCGGAGCACTGTAGGGTGAAGGGTGCATATCAGGATCATCCCCAATGAGCGGGTGTAGGGCCTCCTGTTTCTTGCCTCTGCGTAGTAAGTTTCTGACCTGCCTGGAGCTAGGCCTAACTTTGTCTCTGTCCTGCGGTGGCTGACCTTGTGGTAGGGCCTTCTCTTGGAGTTCACGCTCCCAGTATGCGGGGCCTAAGCGTCTCCTGGCTCTGTTACGTATCAGCACCTTAGCGATCCTGGGACTTGTAGTTCTCCAGGGATTCCGGTTATGCCTTACTGGGTCATAGAGATCCCGGTAAGCTCGGATCCGGTGTCCGGTAAATGCTTCGGGGTGAGCTGGTTAAGATCCTCTGCCCCTTATGTACTAACTCGCCACTCGCCTTCGGCCTACTCGGGCCCTCACTAGGCTATACACACTAACGGCAGCTTGCCGCGCTTCACCGATCTTATGGCGCCGGCACACCTTAAGCTCTAACTGGGCTCCATGAATCTAGCTAGCAGGAGCCTCGTGCTCCACTGCTGAACTATTAACTGAGTTCTCTAGACTAAACTGAGCTCCACTGCAGACTGACCTCTCTTAGGCTTCTCTACTGCAGGAACTCTTCAGAGGAACTGAACTGCCTAGCTCCACCTTCCCTATTTATATCCCTAACGGGCTCCCTCTGCTTGTCTGAGGTGGAAGGTGGAGATGTGTGAATGTTTAAGGGGGCCTCTTGTGGAGGTTTCCAACAATGCACTCTTCTAGGATCTGTGATATCAAGCGCAGCGGGGCATCACAGATGCTATTGACGATGAGGTTAGGTTGCGCCTTCCTGGACAGAGACGGAGTACTGGAAGCATGTCAACAACTGCATCCTCAACCACAACTCTGCCACTGACCACAAGTCGTAGTGGCTCTTCAGGTCGCATGGGCTCTAAGCCTTGCATAGCCTGGGCATTTTTTCAGATCGATAAGGATGACCCAACTCGTGTTATCTGTAATATTTGTCACCAAAAGCTAAGTAGAGGCCAAAAAATCCATAGTTTGAGTACTTCATGCATGTACCGTCACATGGATATGAAGCATAAGTTGCAGTGGGAAGCTCACTGTGCTACAATGCGGCCTAGCGGGCCGGGCCAACCATTGTCTGCCCCATCTTGTGCATCCGCAGCCTCTTCATCCTCTGTGACTGGGGGGACAGCAGTCACACATGTTTTTGGACGCAGACCTGCCACCTCTTTACCCGCAACAGCCAGTGTGATTGGCAGGTCGTCAGTTCATTGGGAAGTGGAAACAACTGCTGGTGTTGAGTGCTCTCCGACATCGAGAGCACCACCTTTGGATCAAGGCAACCTAACATGTCCGCCTGCATCTTCCTCACAGACCGGCAGTTTGCCGGGGACACCCTACTCAACCCCGTCTAAGCACAACAGCCAGCCCTCGGTCCCTCAGATGTGGAAAAGTAAAAGACCATTTCCTCCTAGCCATGACAAAGCTAAGAGGTTGAATTTCACCATCTGCAAGCTGTTGGCTACAGAAATGCTGCCTTTCCACCTGGAGGACACAGAGGATTTTCGAGACCTTATGTCCGTCGCAGTGCCCCAGTACAAGATGCCCAGTCGGCACTACTTCTCAAAGAAAGGTGTGCCTGCACTCCACCAGCATATCGCACACAACATCACCGCTTCTTTGAGAAACTCTGTGTGTGACAGGGTGCATTTCACCACAGACACTTGGACGAGTAGGCATGGACAGGGGCGTTACATGTCGCTGACTGGGCACTGGGTAACTATGGTGACAGCAGGACAAGGGGCTGCTGTCCAAGTCTTACCGTCCCCACGAGTTGTGCGTCAATCCTCTTTATCTTGATGTTCCTCCACTGCTTCTGCCTCCTCAACCTCCTCTCGTTCCTCCACCTGCACCCAAAGCCTGTCTGGTAATGCCACCTGCTTTCTAACTGCGCAGAAAGAATCCTGCACACCTCCTTACTATGCTGGCAGCAGGGCTCAACGGCATCAGTGTTTACTTTGAAATGTCTGGGAAATGTGAGTCACACAGCTGAGGAGTTGTGGTCAGCTCTGGAGACCCAGTTTCATGAATGGTAGTCTCCACTGGACCTGCAACCAGGGAAGGCCGTGTGCGACAATGCTGCAAACCTGGGTGTGGCCCTTCGCCGGGGCAATGTCACACACGTGCCTTGTATGGCTCACGTGTTGAACCTGGTTGTCCATCAATTTTTAGCCCACTATCCCGGACTAGATGGCCTTCTGCAGATGGCACGGTCGCTGTGTGCTCACTTCCGCCGTTCGCATCCCGCAGCTCAACAACTTACATCTCTACAGAAGTCGTTGGGCCTGCCAGTTCACCGGCTGAAATGCGATGTGCCGACACGGTGGAATTCAACTCTGCACATGTTGCAGCGACTGTGGCAGCACCGACAAGCCCTGGTGCAATACGTTCTGACATATAGCCTGGGCCAACGAGACCCAGAGGTGGGGCAAATCACGCTGCAGGAGTGGTCTCAGATCAGGGACCTATGAAGTTGACGCGCCCCCTGGGCCGTGGGGTACCCGGAGCCGGGCCGGTAGACGCTGGGGGTTGTAGTCACTGTGGCGGTGACCCGGTCCGTGACCCAGGGCGCTCAATCCAAGGGTAATTTGTATATATGGGTTTTATAATGTCCGACTACGCCACCTCTGGAGTGCGGAAAAAGGGGTCGCCGCTGCAGAACAGTCCTCTGAAGATTGTGGTTTTGCAGCAATGGTATTATTACTCCCCACAGGAAGAGTGTAGCTTCAGGGCAGTGTGGGTGGATGATGGTGGTTGCAGTGCAGGGAGTCAGTAATGAACACAGAGTCCGTGTGATGCAGTCCCAAGATCTTTACTCACAGTTGTTGCAGTCCAGATTACAGGTACCAGAGCAATCTCCCCCGTCGTGCTATGCGTACTCAGTGAGGTGCTCAGTCCACCCCCAGATAGCTCTGGAGTACTTAGCAGGACCCCCTTCTGTGTGTCCTTTCTCTGGCCTTCTCCCTGCACCTCACACCCAGTGACACTTCTATCCGGTATCCTCGGGCCTTGGTGGGCGACGTGTGTTCCATCCCCTGAGTCCTATGTGGCTACCTTCTTAGTGAGACTGGTGTGGACTTTGGCCTGCAGTACATGAAATGCTGCAGCCTCCGGTTTCTAGTTGAGCCTTGCTGTTTCTCCGCTAGTTGAGGGACTGGTTCCCCTTATCTGGCCTGACCCCTCTACCCCCTGGTAGCAGCGAGAGTACGGGTGGCCTTCTGCACGACCCATACCCCTAGGGTCCCTTCGATTCCTGGAGCCTTCCTGCTCCCACTCCTCTCTTCTCTTCTTCAGTCCTGGGCCTCCCAGGCTAGGCCCGCCTCCGGAGCAGAGCTCATGCAGAGCCTCTGCTCCTGTCACTTTTCCTCCTCTGACTGGCTTGCTCTTTCTAAGATGGCTTCCTATTTATACTCTCCCTGTCATGTGCTCCCCTAAGCTGCTCCCCTAAGCACCCACTACATAGGACCCTCCCACCAGCTAGGGACCTGGGACTGTGCTCTCCCTTAGGAGTAATCTCGCCCTACCCCCACTGCGGGTATGTGTTGGATGCAGGTGTTAGGGTCCCGAGCCATACGCCTTCCTTACCTGAGGGTGAGATACCACACCTCTGGGTGAGATGCAGTAACTCTGTGACGACTGAACCCTCAGGGGCGCCACACACCCTTCTGCACAGTTTTGAATTGGTGACGAAGATGTTTAGTGCTGATGACGATGCCATTATCAGCATGACTATTCCGGTGATTTACATGCTGGAGCACACATTAAACAGAATTCAGAGTCAGGTGGTGGGACAAGAGGAGGTGGAGGAAGCAGAGGAGGAGTCGTATGCGGAAGGGATAACATCTCCAAGGTCCAGACGGTCGGCAGCACCAAGGCGGCAGGCATGGGAGGGTGGGGGAGAGGGATTAACCAGGGCACATGGTAGCAGCCAAACTGTTGAGGAAGGTGCAGGAGCCAAGGAAGAAGTGGAGGACGAACTGGTGATGGGCATGGAAGACTCATCAGATGAGGGAGACCTTGATCACATTTCTGTTGTGCGAGGTTGGGGGGAGAGGGCAGAGGAAGGAAGCATGATTCTTACCTCGCTACCAACACAACAAGGACTTGGTCCTCCTGGATGCGCAAGACACATGAGTGCCCTCTTGCTGCACTACTTGCAACATGACCCTCGGATTGTCAGAATTCAAAGTAATCCCGACTACCGGGTTGCCACACTCTTAGATCCCCGATACAAAAGTAAATTTGCCGAAATAATTCCTGCCATAAAAAGGGATTTACGCATGCAGAAGTATCTGCAGACGCTGTTGCAGAATCTTACATGTGCTTTTCCACAAAACACCAGTGGTGCACGTAGTGAATCTCACAGTTCTAACTTGCCAACCGTGGGACTGTCGAGTCTTCATCACTCAAACCGTAACAGTAACACAGTATCTGCTGGTAACAGCAATTTTGTGGAATCGTTTCACCACTTTTTTAGACCATCCTTTGCAAGGCCACAGGAGACAAGAAGTCTGACACATAGTCAACGCCTAGAGAGGATGGTACAGGAGTATCTCCAAGTGAACATCGAAGCCATGACTGTGTCACTGGACCCTTGCTCATTTTGGGATTCCAATCTGGAAAAATGGCCGGAGCTCGCCACTCACGCCTTGGAGATCTTGTCATGCCCTGCAGCCAGCGTTCTCTCTGAACGTGTGTTTAGCGCTGCTGGTGGTGTGCTGACAGATAAGCGCATGCGGCTGTCCACTGAGAATGTAGACAGACTCACGTTCATAAAGATGAACAAATCATGGATTCGCAAGGACTTTTCTACCCCTGTGTCATCCTGGGGAGACTAAAAGCTTGAGGATTTCGTAAAATCACCTCACCAACCATTTTAAGCAACTGTGGGGCATTTGATGACACTTAACCCTAGAACGCATGACCATAAAAATCTACACTTTCACATACCTGGGACCTTTTAGGCCCATGTGCAAATAACATGGAATAACTCAAACTCAAATGACAAACAACTATATACATGAAGAATACCTAGAGTTTCAAAATTCTAACTAAAGTAATCTTACAGAAAATAGAAAACAATTAACAGGGCGGGCCTGCGAGGCCCCAGGTATGCGTTCTAGGGTTAAGTGGTGTCTGTGCCACAATTTTGTGAAAAAATGGAGACTCTTTTTGGAGTCCCTTTGTTGTGTTTTACGTGACGTTGGCATCGTCAATTCCAGGTGGGTTGGGTTGCCCCCCCCCCCTTTTAACTGTAAGAAACTACATACACTATGGCTTGGGGTAACACAGATGGTTGAGTGTGAAGAGCTGTTTACTCAGAGGTCAGCTCCGAAACTTCAGTGTCTGCTGGTCAGCGTAGAATTTTTAACTGCATCTAGCCTAGGCAATACTTTGGGCGTAGTAGCCCAGCTGCGAAGCAAGCTGCACCGCCTGTGTATCTAATAAGAATTTTTAAATGCATCTAGCCTAGGCAGACTGTGGGGACCCCCATCCAAACACAGACGCTCAGCCCCCCTACCGCCCCCCTTTCCTTGACAATACAATAATGTAACTCTTACAACTGTATGGGTGAGGATCGTTCACAGCTTTATTAACTCTTTATACTCATTCCATTAGAAAGGCATTTTATTTCTAAAATAATTCAGCTTGTTGCAGCATGCCCTGGGTCTCCACTCCGGCAAGTTGGCCAACAAGTGTAACTCTCCAACATGTCCTTTCTATTTCCAGGCCACGGAGGATCCTGCGTACTCGTATGCAGGACTCTGACCCCCACCCATCACTCTTAACGCTTGTTCCACTCCGTCCTGGAGTCCTGACAGGAATATGTCCAGTCCAATATCCATTAAGTGAACACCGTCCTGCCGTATGAGGCCTGCTTTATCTCCTTCCAGTTGTCGGCGTCGTATCACTACACCGCCTCTGTCTCTTCTAAATTTTGCCATCCGAATATTTATTACCCGCCTTGTCCGTTCGATGGCCGTGATGTCTCGCGCACCTTGCCATACCGCTATCGGCACAATCTCTGACCATACTATAGCTAGTTTTGTGAAAAATTCTCTGAAGCGCTCAGTGTCTAGTTTCATTATTGCCATTAGTTATGCGCTCTTGTGATGACCTAGGTTGTTTCCCCCGGCCTGTATAACTAAGATGACCAGACCTCTTGCCTCTCTCCTTACCTTGATTACCTCCATTAGTACCTGTGGCCATAGCAGGCCTCTAATACCTCTCCAGTTGAAATATGTGTTATGAAACTCTAATTTCCTCCCACCTGGGCGGACTTTCGCCCTTTTTCTGCCCAATATATATACGAGTGGCCTATCACCCACACTGTTGACTTAGCGTCACCTGTAAAAGAAACAAACCACGTTAGGATAACAAGTCCGGTCTTATGTATCTCGCCAAACACGTGGATCGCCATCTCCCTATCCTCTGAACTTCCGTTTCTGACAGTCCTGCTCTTGCTGCTTCCGTGGCCGCGCCTATGTGGAATGAGTGTGTCCCGTAAACTTTGGGGTGGTTCCCTGCCGATGTTATGCATTTATTAAATATAGCTTGGAACTGGTATCTTGATAATAGCGTTCCATCAATGTGTGATAGGAAGAAATTACTTTGTGATCTGATGGTTATATATGTTTTTACTATTGTTACCCGACTCAGTGTACCGTTTGTGGGTTGTAGAAGTACCCAAGTGCCCCTGCCCGCTGGAACCATTTTCGATTGGCGTATGCGTAGAGGTATTGCATTATTGGCTATAACTACGTCCTGGTATAATAAGCCTCCACTGGTGGTAATTTTGGATTGAGGGACTAATTCGCTTATGCATAGCGCCCCGAAGAAAGCGATCACAAATGCAGTAGACAGTAGTGTTGCTTCAAATTGTGAGTGTCATGTTAATGGTGTTAGAGATATGATGTGAGAAATCAGTTTTAGTGACATGGGACGGGACGTCTACACTCCTGACTTGGCTGACCCCTTTTCCACCCTTTTATGGATTGTCTGATGATGAATCTCTGTCACATCTCCCCAATTCAGTAGTTAGAAGCGAAATGCTACTCCGGTCAGACACCGCTGCGCTGACGCCCCTGATATACCCCTCATCATTAGCTGGTGGAGAAATTCTATGGTGACTTGTGATCTGGCTTGCTCACATTGGTCAACCCGTCTGCCTGCTACTAGTCGTGTCCACTCTTCCCATGCCTTACCGTATGCTTGCCACGTCGACGGGGCAACTGACGCTCTGATTAATGGCATCAACTATTCGCCACTAGATCCCATAGGGAGGGTGGGCAACTACTGCCCGATGGGTGGGCGTTGGGGAAGAGCTCTGTGAAAATCTGCCAATTGAATTGTTATAAAGCGTTAGCAGCAGCTTTACACTTCTCAGCATAGTGGCTAGCGCGGACCCATACATTGTGTTTTAGGCACAGGAATGCTAGCCGGCGTAGCAGGCCTAGCACTAGGAGAGACGATGATGCCATCTTATTAATGCAATGCGCTAGGCTGGTGTTTTTTGTTATGAAGCGTATATTTTTGTTAGCCAGGCGCGCTCCCCATATTTCTATTGCTACCACTATTGGGAAGAAAAATTATTTTCAGGGCTAGATGCAGCTAAAAAGTATTATTAATTTCAAAGCTGGTGGAGCTTGGTATAGATGGCCTAATATAATGAGTACCACACACTGCTACAAGCCGAAATATTTTTTCAGAGCTAGATGCAGAAAAAAATTATATTGAATTTGCAACCTGATGGAGGTCAGTATAGATGGACTAATAGAACAAGTCCCACACACTGCTAGAAGCCCAAATATTTTTTCAGAGCTAGATGTAGAAAAAAATTATATTGAATTTGCAACCTGATGGAGGTCAGTATAGATGGACTAATAGAACAAGTCCCACACACTGCTAGAAGCCGAAATATTTTTTCAGAGCTAGATGCAGATAAAAATTATTTTTAATTTGCAACCTGGTGGAGGTTAGTATAGATGGACTAATAGACCAAGTCCCACACACTGCTAGAAGCCGAAATATTTTTTCAGAGCTACAGTAGATGCAGAAAAAAATTATATTGAATTTGCAACCTGATGGAGGTTAGTATAGATGGACTAATAGAACAAGTCCCACACACTGCTAGAAGCCGAAATATTTTTTCAGAACTAGATGCAGAAAAAAATTATATTGAATTTGCAACCTGATGGAGGTTAGTATAGATGGACTAATAGACCAAGTCCCACACACTGCTAGAAGCCCAAATATTTTTTCAGAGATAGATGCAGATAAAAATTATTTTTAATTTGCAACCTGGTGGAGGTTAATATAGATGGACTACTAGACCAAGTCCCACACACTGCTAGAAGCCGAAATATTTTTTCAGAGCTAGATGCAGAAAAAAATTATATTGAATTTGCAACCTGATGGAGGTCAGTATAGATGGACTAATAGAACAAGTCCCACACACTGCTAGAAGCCGAAATATTTTTTCAGAGCTAGATGCAGATAAAAATTATTTTTAATTTGCAACCTGGTGGAGGTTAGTATAGATGGACTAATAGACCAAGTCCCACACACTGCTAGAAGCCGAAATATTTTTTCAGAGCTAGATGCAGAAAAAAATTATATTGAGTTTGCAACCTGATGGAGGTCAGTATAGATGGACTAATAGACCAAGTCCCACACACTGCTAGAAGCCGAAATATTTTTTCAGAGCTAGATGCAGAAAAATATTATATTGAATTTGCAACCTGATGGAGGTTAGTATAGATGGACTAATAGAATGATGCTATGCCCAAAAGGTTTTACTTCACTAGGTGCAGTAAAAAAATTGGTATTCTATACACAGGTGGTGTAGCTTGCAACACAGATAGGCTACTCCACTGACTAACACACTCTGCAATAGGCCAAAAAGGATTTGCTTTGCTAGATTTAGCCAAATGCTGTGAAAAAATCTTGCACAGCACTGGCACAGACCTGCCTGGCAAAAACTGATAGGAACTGATGTAACTTAGTCCTGAAAAGGACTGCAATTATAATTAGTCTTTACTCCCAACCTATCTATTTAAGAGCACAGACATGCCTGATAAAAGTCGTAGGAAATGATGTAACCTAGTCCTTAAAAGGACTGCAATCACAACTCTTCCCTACTCCCAAGCTATCTGTAGATTTGTGCGAAAATTGGCTTGAAATTAACAAGGTATAGCGCACACAGCAACAGCAGTGCCGTCTAACACGCAGCTGCAGCAGTGAGAAAATGGTGGCGACGGGGAAAATGGCTGGGTCTTATAGGGCAAGGACATATGACATACACTGCCAATGACACATGCCCTTGCTTGTGTGAAAAAAAGCACTTCACTCCGTGTGTGCGCTGCTGATAGGCTGACAGATTGCACCTCCCCACTGTAAATGCGGGAAAGAGAAAAAAAAATGGAGATCTTCTTTATTCCTGCAGAGATCCATCCCCTGCCCCTCCCCCCGCCCCGCTGTACACTCAAACTGCGTATTAACATTAATTTTCAGCATTACTGAGAAAAAATCCAGTTATGATTTTGGTGCACGAACAGTTATCGAACATAACCTCGAACAGCCGAATTTTTTTCAAATCGTTCGTGTTCGCCGAACGGCTCGAACACCGCCCAAAACAGCTTGAATTTGAGATTGGCGAACAGTTCGAGTCGAACACCGCTCATCTCTAAAATAGATCACTGACCTCGTTTGAATCCACTTTAGTCCAAATCCGGATCGATTAGGTCATTTCAAGTACTGACCAGCTTCTCTTCCTAATTTTCTCAATGTTCAATGAAAAACTACAGCCTTTGTGTGAGATATGTGTCGGTTCACCAGATGCTGTGGACTCTGGAGGATAGTCAAACGGTTCGGTGGCCGGAATACTTACCTGAACTGATGTGGGCCTATAACAACAGGGTGCACAGCACCACTGGTTACTCCACACATATGCTCATGTTCGGGAGCGCAGGCTGGGAGATCGAGGATCTCCACATGCCGGATCCCATGGGATCACCGCCAAGAGATACCACTGCATGGCCGCAAGAGCACCGCCGCCGGCTGAGAGCTGTGCACAAGGTTGTGGGGGAGCGCCTGAGACAAGTGGTGTACCCTAACCCGTGACCCATGCAGAAGGATGAATATGCTCCGGGCGATCAGGTGATGGTAAGTGCCAAGAGGTCATCCGGGAAGTAAGATGGGCAGTGGGAGGCGGTCCCATATATAGTGAAAAGGAGAGTGGACCCAACCATTCCGGTCAATGAGGTAGGGCCAGTAGGGACAGGGGGACCCTCGCGGAATCTGCACCTTAACATTTTGAGGCACTGCACTTTTGAGGATCCTATGGCCACAGAGGAAGTATTCGCTCCTATCTTGAGAACAACAGAACCTCCCTTGGGTGGTGGTGGGTGGTTTCAGTCTCAGCGCCTACACCGCCTCTAGAGGTTGCTGTGCTACTACCCAGGGAAGAAGTTGTGCACCCGGTAGCTCCTTCTCCGACGTACATACCCACTGTTTCCGATCCTATGACTCTGCGTAGGACAGTTAGGTCCAATGCTGGTGTACCTCCACAGCGTTATGCGCAAGATTAATTTGTTTGGGGAGGGTTGCCGAGGACGTAAACCTCTAGTGGGGTGGTATGTGAGATGTGTGTCGGTTCATCAGAGTGATATGATTGTGTAAATCTCTATCCACACAAGTATAACACTGTACTTGTTGAAAGACTGTGTATATATTTTGATGTAAGGTTTTAACTCTGTGAATGATTTAAAATGCATTGTATTACATGATTATATAGGGAGAATAAGCAGTTAATGTATTGATGATAAGAAGTTCAGTGCATGTTGTTAAGGGGTAGCGACAGCATTAAAGAGTGAAGGATTAAGTTTGCCCAGCAACAAATGGAGACAGTTGGTGATTGGTCTAGCTCCAGTTTGGGAAGGGCTTAGTTTCTGTGCTCAGGGGAATTCCCAGTGAACAGTTGAAAGGTACCTGACAGGAATAAGTGGAGCGGCCATTTTGGGGGTAGTCTGAAATATGTCCTGAACAGAAGAGGATGCGCTGGAAGGGAATTCAGCAGCATCTGCTTGCGAGAACACCCAATTGACAACAGAGAAACGGCATATTGGAGCTGAGCTTGCTCATGACCAGAAACTGTCCAATCCAAGTTTGAGGAGATTTCTGTCATAAACGCTGTCCAGAGACGATAAAGGCTCGAACCTACAGTGAAGAGGTGTTGGACACCACTGAGAAATTAAGCTATAAACATCAATGGTACCTCTCACCTGTTGAAGGGGTCCCGCAGTGAGTAACTGTTCACGCATAACATAACATTTTGGCGCCAAAATATTCAAGGCAAAGATATAGCCTGTAGTTAGTTAGTTAGGTATATTAAATTCTTCACACAGCGATTGTTGCTAATGCCAGAGTCCAGAACTTTCGGATTCGCTGCCACAGTTTATGCAGGTTTAATAACTAAGAAAATCCCAATCCACTTTGAGGTGCCGACTCGGCACACAACAGACTCCGGACCATACTTGAACTCCATTTTGTTACAGGAGAAAGTTTCTACACAGCATTTTAGTACTGGACAGTAGTGATGGGCAAGCACTAAAATGCTCGGGTGCTCGATGCTCAGGTCGAGCAAATTGGAATACTCTGGTGCTCGACTATGGGAAACTCGAGCATTTTTCAGGTGGCTCCCCCCGGCGGTCTGCAGAGGGCCTAAAAATTGCCCAAATTGATGGGAACAGTGCTCAAATGACATGGGAACAGCATGGGGAAGACCCCTGGTAGCATTTCTGACTCCCAGGTCACTGCTGTCAACAACGTTGTCAGAGTAATACACCACTTTTACGGACTCACAATAAAACATACAAAAATGAAACCAAAATGGATTTTCCTGGGAAATGTGTTAAGGAACAACCTTTCCAGGGCAATGACTTGTATATAAGGCAAAATAAATAACCAAAACCAAAAATACTCCTCCACATCTTGGGCTATATTCACACGTAGCGTTTTTGATGTGTTTTTTCACTTTTGAATTGCTTTCAACCAAGGCAAATGAATTCACTGGGAAATGTCATTTTAACATTTTACAACCTTATCTGGCCATGTGGTGTGTGACACATCATCAGACACATGCATACAGTGCTGAAAAGACATGGGAACAGCATGGGGAAAAACCCTGGAAGCATATCTGACGCCCAAGTTACTGCCTAAGAGTGTGCTCATCATATGTGATCCTTGGCGCATGCGAAGATGCCTCCCGACATGCACCTGTCATTGCAGACTTGCAGCAATCATGACCACGTCCTTGTCCCAGTGCAGCGTTCAGTTGTCCCTACCCCATTCCTTGTACAGTCCCTGACAGAAGTTATGTCGCTTATCCATGTTAGGTAAATAAAAGCTTATAACCTGACGTTAAATTCATCCATTGGTTTTATAAATTACTCTTTTGAAAGCTGAAACCCTCCCAAATTTGGTTTAGGTTAAGAAAATAAATTGGCATCAATGCTGAAATATTGATCATTTAATGAACACAGAATGGTCAGATTTTGGCAAGAGAAAAGTTTTGTCGCCTGGTCATATAATGCACCCAATCCTAGTTTACATCCTCACCAGAGCTCAGTAAATGATCGATTAATTAGTGGGTGTGTATAAAAAGAAACCCAGCACCCCAGACCTTCACTTGAACTGCAACTTGAGCTCTGACAACAAGCCAAACATCCACCCTGCGACCAAAGCCTTCATTATCAAGAGGCTGAAGACCAGATCCACTGCAGAGGTGGCTGGCATCTTTAATGTGTCTCAGCGTCAAGTACAAAGAATTAAAAAAAGATTTCAAGAGACTGGAGATGTGTTTGACAAGCCCAGGTCCAGCAGACCCCGCAATACAACTGCTCAGGAGGAACGTTTGTTGGTTAGAAAATCCAAAGCAAGCCCCTCTTCCACTGCAGCAGAGCTCCAATAGGCCTGGTCACCTCAAGTCCCTGTGTCAACTAGAACAGTTTGTAGAATTCTATCTCGAAATGGCCACCATGGTCGAATCAGTGTCCAGAAGCCAGCACTAAACAAAAGGCAAATAAAAAAACTGTGTGGCATTTGCAAAGTCCCACAGCCTTCTAAACAGATGGACGCTGGAAAAGTGGCAGAAGGTGGATTTCTCTGATGAATCTTCAGTAGAATTACACCACAGCCTCCGCAAATACTGCAGGAGACCTAACTGGAGCCCGTATGGATCCAAAATACACCGAGAAAACAGTTACATTTGGTGGTGGAAAGATCATGGTCTGGGTTACATTCAGTATGGGGTGTGCGAAACATTTGCAAGGTGGAAGGCAATATCAATAGCTTAAAATATCAAGAAGTATTAGCTACCTCTTACATTCCAAATCATAAAAGGGGTCAAATTCTGCAGCAGGATGGTGCTCCGTCTCATATATCCATCTCTACAGCAAAGTTCCTCCAGGCAAAAAAGATCAAGGTGCTCAAGGACTGGCCAGCCCAGTCACCAGACATGAACATCATTGAGCATGTTTGGGGTAGGATGAAAGAGGAAGCTTGGAAGACAAAACCAAAGAATCTAGATGAATTCTGGGAGGCATGTAAGACAGCATTCGTTGCTATTCCTGATGACTTCATTAATAAATTGTATGAATCATTGTTGAACCGCATGGATGCAGTCCTTCAAGCTCATGGAAGTCACACAAAATATTAAATATGACTCTAATAGCACCACAACTTCATTCACCAATGTTATGCAACATATATTTGTATTTTAAGATAATTATTTGTTTGAATATCACATTACTTTCTGTGGGCAACAAAACTTTTGTTTTGCCAAAATCTGGCCATTCTGTGTTCATTAAATGAACAATATTTCAGCATTAATGCCAATTTATTTTCTTAACCTAAACCAAATTTGGGAGGGTTTCAGCTTTCAAAAGAGTAATTTATAAAACCAATGGATGAATTTAACGTCAGGTTATAAGCTTTTATTTACATAACATGGATAAGCAACATAACTTCTGACAGGGAGTGTAATGCAAGCGCAAGTATGCAGCCAGCCACCCTCCCATAGGCTGCAATACTATACTATCAAATTTTTGACAGCTGCTAGCACTTGAAATGTCACCTTTTAGGCTCATTGAGGCGGAAGCTGTCCACAATCTTAAGGCGGCGACGACCGGGTATCCATACTCGGTCCCCAGCTGCCACTATTTGTCCCGGTGTCGTCTCCACCTTCCACAAGCACGGGTCCTACAACATTACCCGTGCCCTCCCCAGTGAACTTACTGGGAAGGACTGCCTAATCACAAACATGTGGACAGGTGAATGTGGCCAGGGACGGGACAGAGCCAGTCCAGCTTTTTTTGATGAGAGTTGTATTTCACCACAGCCATATTCTTTAGCTTGGAGAAAGGACTTGGGAAACCATATCTACTCCAGTTGTCATTTCTCCCAGGAAGTCCTCTAAAGATGCTTGAAATGTGGCCTTTTAGGCTCGTGGAGGTGGAAGATTTTCACAACCTCATGCCGGCGGCTACCAGGTGTTCATACTCGGTCCCCAGCCGCCACTATTTCTCCCGTTATCGTCTCCGCCTTCTACAAGCACGGGTCACTGAACATTACTGCTGGTACTTTTCTGTGGGAATCTGCTTGCCTCCTACCAGCCTGGAATATTTTCAGTAAACTATGGTACGACGCCATGGTATTAGCACTGCTCCCAGTACCAGTAGCGAAGCCATCACCAATTTCCTTTTCAGGAATTTTATTTGGTAGACTGAGTGGCTGCCCAAATACATTAGTTTCTCACAAAGCTGAAGATAGAGTGCAGTAGGTGCCAGTTTCTCCAGCCTGTTAGATATCAGTGGGTGAAAGGCAGCACATTGGATCAGTTGTTAGCACTAAAGCCTTGAAGCGCTGGGATCCTGGGTTCAAATCCCAGCAAGGACAACATCTGCAAGGATTTTGTATGTTCTCCCCGTGTTTGCGTGGGTTTCCCCCTCAGTAAAAAAGCAGCCATAGAGTGTCCGGGAACCTTCCCACACACTTTTCTTAGCCAGGACTGCTTCTCGGCAGAGTTGGACTCTCTGGTGTGACCTGGCTTCTACATCAGGAGAGTTCAAGATAGCGCTAACTTTGCAGCTGCTATGGGGCTCTTGAGCGGGGGAGAAAGGTGAGCCCTCAGAATCAAATCCTCTGGTGGGCCCAATGTTTTTCAATCTGAAACAGCTTCTCAGTGGGAGTTGTATTTCACCACAGCCATATTCTTTAGCTCGGTGAAAGGACTGGCATAGAGGGAAACTGTATCTACTCCGGCTGTCATTTATCCATCACCAGGTTCCGCCCATTGCCACACACGACCATGCCTGGCTGTATGTTCAGCGGTGAGAGCCACAGATCAGGCTGCTGTGTTACAGCTTTCAACAACTCTGCAGCCCTGGGCGGTTTGTCACCTAAGCATTAAGCATGTTATCTTCAGCACAGCCTGTTGCCGCTTGGCCAAGGCAGTGCTGCAGTGCTTTCAGCTTGTGACTGATGTGGTCATTTTGGAGATGGAGGAGGAAGTGCAGGAGCTGAACAATGTGATTACATTGAGGTTACATTGGCTACTCTGTTTTTTATACTAAAGAAAGATCCTACAGTTTTGTTTTTTTTTACTTTATTTTTTAAAACAAATGCATTCATCGGGAAATGTCATTTTAACATTTTACAACCTTATCTGGCAACGTGGTGTGTGACACATCATCAGACACATCCTGTTTCATTAATGATGGAGGGATTCTGAAAGTCACAAAGCCTATTTTTATAGGGCCATCAGGCGGCCCTTATTATTCTTAAAAGGCCAGCATTCGGCCCTCTCTTCTGTTAGAGAGCCATCAGCTGACTATGTTTTGTTGCTCCCATTATAAAGGTGCGAGTCTCCTATACTGTTATTGCGTATGCAGTGACTGCAAGGTCTGCGAAAAATTCGGAAGCAACCCAATACCCCTTTGAAGAGACATAGAGGAGAGTCTCAGTAAAAAAAAAATGTTCCCATTATAAAGGAGCAGGTCTCCTATAGTGGTAATTCCCATGCTGTGACTGCAAGGGCTGACAAAATTTGGGAAAAACCCCACTAACAATTTAAAGACACATAGAGCAGGGCCACAGTAACAAGGTACGACATGTTCCCATTAGAAAGGAGAGGGTCTGCTATACAGTTATAGGGTATACAGTGAGTCCAATGGCTGACCAAATTTAGGAAAAAACCAACTAAGAATTTAAAGACTTATACAGAAGGGCCACAGTAACGAGTACGACATGTTCCCATTAGAAAGGAGAGGGTCTGCTATACAGTTATAGGGTATGCAGTGAGTCTAATGGCTGACCAAATTTAGGAAAAACCCCACTAAGAATCTAAAGACACATAGAGCAGGGCCACAGTAATGAGTACGACATGTTTACATTAGAAAGGAGCGGGTGTGCTATACAGTTATAGGGTATACAATGAGTCCAACGGCTGACTAAATTTAGGAAAAACCCCACTAAGAATTTAAAGACACATAGAGCAGGGCCACAGTAACGAGTACGACATGTTCCCATGAGAAAGGAGAGGGTCTGCTATACAGTTATAGGGTATGCAGTGAGTCCAACGGCTGACCAAATTTAGGAAAAACCCCACTAAGAATTTGAAGACACATAGAGCAGGGCCACAGTAACAAGTACGACATGTTCCCATTAGAAAGGAGAGGGTCTGCCATACAGTTCTAGGGTATGAAGAAAAAGGAAAACAGTCCGACCATAGAGTCCCAAAACGTCATGTGCAGTGGCCACAGTAACGACAAATTCCCATTTGAAAGGAGAGGGTCTCCCATAGTGTTGGCCTATGCAATAACATAGTAACATAGTAACATAGTTTTTAAGGTTGAAGGAAGACTAAGTCCATCTAGTTCAACCCATAGCCTAACATGTTGATCCAGAGAAAGACAAAAAAAACTCATGTGGCAAAGGGGAAAAAAATTCCTTCCCGACTCCATACGACAATCAGACTAGTTCCCTGGATCAACACCCTACCAAGGAATCTAGTATATATAACCTGTAATATTATATTTTTCAAGAAAGGCATCCATGCCCTTCTTAAATTTTAGTAGTGAATCACTCATTACAACATCATGCGGCAAAGAGATCCATAGTCTCACTGCTCTTACAGTAAAGAATCTGCGTCTGTGATTATGATTAAACCTTCTTTCCTCCAGACATAGAAGATGCCCCCTTGTCCCTGTCTCAGGCCTCAGAATAAAAAGATCAGTAGAAAGGTCTTTGTACTGTCCCCTCATATATTTGTACATAGTAATAAGATGACCCCTAAGCCTTCGTTTTTCCAAAGTAAATTACCGCAAGTGTAATAACCTGTCTTGTTATTGCAGACCCCCCAGTCCTCTAATAACCTTGGTCGCTCTTCTCGGCACCCGCTCTAGTTCAGCTATGTCTTTCTTATACACCGGAGACCAGAACTGTACACAGTATTCTAAGTGTAGTCACACTAGTGACTTGTATAGAGGTAAAATTATGTTCTCCTCATGAGCATCTATGCCTCTTTTCATTCATCCCATTATTTTATTTGCCTTTGCAGCAGCTGCCTGCCACTGCCCACCAAACATGAGCTTGTCGTCCACCAATACACGCAGGTCTTTTTCAGTTACAGTTTTGCCAGTGTTTTACAATTAAGCATATAATTATACATTTTATTTCCTCTGCCCAAGTGCATTACCTTACATTTATCCCCAGTAAAGCTCATTTGCCATTTATCAGCCCAAGCTTCTAGTTTACATAGATCCTCCTGTAATATAAAATTGTCCTCCTCTGTATTGATTACCATGCATTAGTGATTAGTGTCATCTGCAAATATTGAAATATTAGTCTGTATGCCCCCTACAAGGTCATTAATAAATATGTTAAAAAGAAGCAGGCCCAATACTGACCCCTGTGGTACCCCACTGTTAACTGAGACCCAGTCTGAGTGTTCCATTAATAACCACCCTTGGTTTCCTGTCACTGAGCCAATTCTTAACGCACATACATATATTTTCCCCTATCCCCATTGTTCTCATTTTATGTTTCAACCTTTTGTGTGGAACCGTATCAAAAGCTTTTGAAAAGTTCATATACACAGCATCCACTGCATTTCCTTGGTCCAGACCGGAACTTGCCTCCTCATAAAAGCTGATCAAATTAGTTTGACAGGAAAGATCCCTCGTAAACCCATGTTGATATTGGGTCATGAGGTTATTCTTCTTCAGATACTCTAGTATAGCATCTCTTAGGAAACCCTCCAGGATTTTACTCACAGTAGAGGTTAAGCTTACTGGCCTATAGTATTCTAAGTTCAGTTTTTGTCACCTTTTTGAATATTGGTGTAGCATCGGCGTCTCTGCCCCGTACTAGGCAGAGATGCCGTCCCTCTCACCTCCCCGCTCCAGGCGCGGCGTCCTCCAGCGCTTCTCTCCCCGCTACTTCCGGCACGCGCTCCTTCCCCGGCAGTGTGCTTAGGGCGCGCGCGCGCTCCCCCTCTCTTAAAGGGACCGCGTGCGCCGTCCTAAGGCGTCCCCGGCCAATTGCCGGAGGACCTCCCATATATAAGGCACCTCCTCCAAAATGGAGGTGCCCGAGCGATGTTGTTGCAAAGCCTTCACTCTGCTTCAGCCCTCAGGTCCCGTTACCAGTTACCTGCCAGTCACCAGCCAGATTCCTGCTTGTTACCTGCCAGTCACCTGCCAGATTCCTGCTTGTTACCTACCAGTCACCTGCCAGATTCCTGCTTGATACCTGCCTGATATCCGCTTACCTGCTTGCAAGCCTGCGGTCCGACGGTCTGCCTTCCGACACCTGTCAGTCTGTCTATGGACCAGCCTGCCCGCTCACCTGG
The DNA here is from genome assembly GCF_046119375.1 of Phyllobates terribilis. NCBI lineage: Eukaryota > Metazoa > Chordata > Amphibia > Anura > Dendrobatidae > Phyllobates > Phyllobates terribilis. Next base: position 1,059,910,423 of record NW_027362761.1, read on the forward strand.
GAGCGCTCACCTACTACCTGTCTGCTAGCCTACCTGGAGGCTCCGCCGTTATGTGCTGTGACCACCTGCCTGTCCAGAGACTCTTGCCCGCTCACCTGGGAGCGCTCACCTGCTACCTGCCTGCTAGCCTACCTGGAGGCTCTGCCATCACGTGCTGTGACCACCTGCCTGTCCAGAGACTCTTGCCCGCTCACTTGGGAGCGCTCACCTGCTACCTGCCTGCTAGCCTACCTGGAGGCTCCGCCGTCACGTGCTGTGACCACCTGCCTGTCCAGAGACTCTTGCCCGCTCACCTGGGAGCGTCCACCTGCTACCTGCCTGCTAGCCTGCCTGGAGGCTCTGCCGTCACTTGCCGTGACCACCCGCCAGTCTAGAGACTGTCCCCATCACTTGCCGTGACCTCCTGCCCTTCTACCCAGAGACTGTCCCCGTCACTAGCCGTGACTACCTGCCCGCCTTCCCTGGGAGCCACCCGCTTCCTTACAAGGACTGCCCCCTTGTATAGTTGCTCAGAGGTTCCACCTCCCAGACCCGTTACAGTTTGCTCGGGCCATGGAACCCGGTGGTCCCCAGATCTCCGATCTGTACCAGGAAGTCTTACGTCAGAAAACTCAGCAGGAGGTGGTACTGTCCTATCTATGGTCCGTTAACTCTCGTCTAGGCGCATTGTGTGACTCGTCTTTGTCTACCTCTGGTCCAGCCGTGCCCATTCCTGCGGTACCGCAATCCAGTCCCTTCATGGTACCCGACTATGGACCTCGGCTTCTGGCACCTCCACGCTTTGCCGGCGAACCTACTTTAGCTTGGGGTTTCATAAACCAGTGCACCCTGCACTTTGAGCTATTGGCATACCAGTTCATCTCCGACCGGGCCAAGGTGGCCTTCATCATGTCCCATCTCACTGGGGAGGCACTGGCATGGCTAAATCCCCTGCGGGAGAGAGGGAATCCCCTGGTGTCCGACCTGCCGTCTTTCCTCGCTGCTTTCCGGAAAGTCTTCGATGAACCTGGACGGAAAACCTCTTCTGCCTCCTCTCTGCTACGTCTCCGCCAAGGGAGTCTCACCGTGGGCCAATATGCCATATGGTTCCGCACCCTCGCTTCTGAGCTTACCTGGGAAAATGAGGCTCTGGTGTCTGTCTTCTGGGAGGGTCTTTCCGGTCGGATTAAGGACGAGTTAGCTGGTCGGGATATTCCTACCACTCTGGATGACCTGATGTCACTAGCTACCCGGATTGGCATCCGGTTCCAAGAACGTGCCAAAGAGACTGCCTGGGAGAAAGACTTTTCTTGCTCTGCTCCTACTTCCCTGAGACCTGCCTCTCAACCAGTCACTCCGCGGGCGCCCTCGCCTGAACCTATGCAGATCGACCAGACCAAGATGGTCAGATCTCGCCAAGAATCTCGCCGAGCCGAGGGAAGCTGTTTCTATTGTGGCAGTATGGAGCACTTCATCCGTTCCTGCCCGGAAAAGCCGGGAAACGCCAGTGTCTAGGACCGCTCGGAGAGGTCGTCCTAGACAAAAGTAAGCCCTCTCCGTCTCTGACTTTACCGGTCTCTATTGCTTGGGGAGAAAACCGTCACTTTGAACTCGCCCACCTGGATTCTGGAGCTGCTGGAAACCTCATCTCCCAGTCTCTGGTAGAGAGATACTGTATTCCCACCAAGCCCCTGGCTGAACCATTGTCAGTCGCCTCCGTGGATGGAAGACTTCTCTCGGAGACCATCCTGCTCGTCACTGAACCCATAACCCTGCAGGTGGGAATGCTGCACTCTGAGGAAATCTCATTCCATGTGCTGTCCGGACTTTCTCACTCCCTGTTGCTAGGTCTACCTTGGCTCCAGACACACGAACCCGTATTGAACTGGCGATCCGGTGAAGTACTCCGATGGGGTCCAGACTGCCATAGGACCTGCCTGGTTCCGGTCCGCCCAGCTCGCCCTCCGCCTACTCCAGCTAATTTACCAGGTCTTCCGGCTCCTTACTGGCCCTATGCGGACGTCTTCGGTAAGAAGGAAGCAGAGACGTTGCCACTCCATAGGCCATATGACTGCCCGATCGACCTGGTACCTGGCACCACTCCTCCCCGTGGGCGTATCTACCCGTTGTCTGCAGCCGAGACCCGGTCCATGTCTGAGTACATTGAAGAGAATCTGGCTAGGGGATTTATCCGAAAATCTACCTCCCCGGCTGGAGCCAGATTCTTCTTTGTCAAAAAGAAAGACGGCTCGTTACGTCCCTGTATTGACTACAGAGGACTCAATCTCATCACAGAAAAAAACAAATACCCCCTGCCGCTCATCTCCGAATTGTTTGACCGTCTCAAGGGCGCCAGGATCTTCTCCAAGCTGGATCTACGAGGAGCATATAACCTGGTCCGTATCCGTCAAGGAGACGAGTGGAAGACGGCATTCAATACCCGTGATGGTCACTATGAGTACCTTGTGATGCCCTTCGGTCTCTGTAATGCTCCCGCTGTCTTTCAAGAACTAGTCAACGACATCTTCCGTGACCTCCTGTACTCCTGCGTAGTGGTATACCTGGACGATATCTTGGTCTTCTCTCCGGATCTCCCCACACACCGAAGGGATGTTCGTCAGGTCCTGCTTAGGCTTCGGCAGAACCACCTCTATGCCAAATACGAGAAGTGCCTCTTCGACCAGACCTCCCTACCGTTCTTGGGCTATGTCATCTCCCAGACAGGTCTGCAAATGGATCCTGAGAAGCTCTCTTCCGTTCTAAAATGGCCTCGTCCTGAAGGTTTGAAGGCGATACAGCGATTCCTGGGCTTCACTAATTACTATCGTCTTTTCATCCTACACTTCTCGTCTCGGACTGCTCCCATATCTGCACTCACCCGTAAGGGGGCTAATCCCAGGACATGGTCGCCTGAAGCCGAGGAGGCCTTCCTTTCCTTAAAGAAAGCCTTCGCCTCTGCTCCCGTCCTGCACCGTCCGGACTGTAATAAACAATTCTACCTGGAGGTTGATGCCTCCTCCTCCGGAGCCGGAGCGGTACTCACCCAAAAATCTTCTACCGGGAGAATGGTAACCTGCGGCTTCTTCTCCAAAATCTTCTCCTCGTCTGAGCGCAACTACTCCATAGGAGACCGTGAATTGCTAGCCATCAAATTGGCACTGGGGGAGTGGCGCTATCTGCTTGAAGGGGCTCTCTACCCGGTAATTATCTACGCGGATCACAAAAACCTGGCATATCTCCAAAATGCCCAGAGACTCAATCCTCGCCAGGCCCGGTGGTCGTTGTTTTTTGCCCGCTTCGACTTCATTCTTCATTTCCGTCCGGCGGACAAGAACGTCAAAGCTGATGCCTTGTCCCGGTCCTTCCTGTCCTCCGATCAAGAGGAGGAGCCTACGCACATCATCGACTCCTCCAAGGTGATGAATGTGGCCCCCTTGGATCTGACTCGTCTCCCACCCGGTAAGACGTTTGTAGCTGTACCAGATCGGGAGAGGGTTCTTCGCTGGGGACATTCTTCTAAACTAGCTGGCCATGCTGGCCAAAAGAAGACCTTCCAACTCATTACCCGGCACTACTGGTGGCCTACCCTGCGTAAGGACATGGTAGACTTCGTCGCGGCCTGCTCATCCTGTGCCCGTAACAAAGTTCCCAGACATCTTCCAGCCGGCCATCTCCTGCCCCTTCCCGTACCTGCTGCTCCTTGGCAGCACATTGCTATGGACTTTATCACCGATCTTCCTATTTCTGCCGGTTGTACAGTCATTTGGGTTGTCGCTGACCGCTTTTCTAAGATGGCCCACTTCATTCCCCTGCCTGGTCTCCCATCTGCACCCGAGCTGGCTAAAGACTTTATCCGCCACATCTTCCGTCTCCATGGCCTGCCCCTCCACATCGTGTCGGATCGTGGGGTTCAGTTCACCTCACGCTTCTGGAGAGCCACATGTTAGCTGCTTGACATCACCCTTGACTTCTCCTCCGCTTACCACCCACAGTCCAATGGTCAAGTGGAGCGGATCAATCAGATCCTGACCAGTTACCTCCGGCACTTCGTTAATGCACACCATTTGGACTGGGTGGATCTCCTACCATGGGCCGAGTTTTCTTACAATAACCATGAGAGCGAATCCTCTTCCAAATCCCCGTTCTTTATAGTCGGTGGCCAACATCCCCGGATTCCACTTCCTGTCTCCGTTTCTGTGGACAACCCTGCTACGGAGTCTCTTGTCAGCGAATTTTCTACTATTTGGGAGAGTACCAGGTCCGCTCTTCTTCTGTCCTCTGAGCGGATGAAGAGATATGCTGATAAGAGACGTCTGGATCCGCCTCAATTCCGTCTGGGAGACAAGGTTTGGCTCTCGTCCAAACATGTGCGGCTCAAAGTACCCTCCTTCAAGTTGGGCCCTCGATTCATCGGTCCCTTCGAAGTCCTCAGGCAAATTAACCCTGTGGCCTACAAATTAAAACTCCCGGCCACCCTACGGATTCCCAACTCCTTCCACATATCTCTCCTCAAACCCGTTGTCTTTAACACTTTTTCCAATAATCCAGGTGCCCCTCCTGCTCCGGTTTCCGCTGATGACGTCTTTGAGGTAGAGAGTGTTCTGGCCTCCAAGAGGGTAAGAGGAAAAACCTTTTTTCTGTTGGATTGGAGGGGGTTTGGTCCTGAGGAGAGAACTTGGGAACCCAGGGAGAACATCAACGCCCCCTTCTCCTTGAAAAATTTCTTTCTGGCCAAAAAAAAGAGGGGGCCTAAAGGGGGGGTACTGTAGCATCGGCGTCTCTGCCCAGTACTAGGCAGAGACGCTGTCCCTCTCACCTCCCGCTCCAGGCGCGGCGTCCTCCAGCGTTTCTCTCCCCGCTGCTTCCGGCACGCGCTCCTTCCCCGGCAGTGTGCTTAGGGCGCTCGCGCGCGCGCTCCCCCTCTCCTAAAGGGACCGCGCGCGCCGTCCTAAGGAGTCCCCGGCCAATTGCCGGAGGACCTCCCATATATAAGGCACCTCCTCCAAAATGGAGGTGCCCGAGCAATGTTGTTGCAAAGCCTTCACTCTGCTTCAGCCCTCAGGTCCCGTTACCAGTTACCTGCCAGTCACCAGCCAGATTCCTGCTTGTTACCTGCCAGTCACCTGCCAGATTCCTGCTTGTTACCTGCCAGTCACCTGCCAGATTCCTGCTTGTTACCTGCCAGTCACCTGCCAGATTCCTGCTTGATACCTGCCTGATATCCGCTTACCTGCTTGCAAGCCTGCGGTCCGACGGTCTGCCTTCCGACACCTGTCAGTCTGTCTATGGACCAGCCTGCCCACTCACCTGGGAGCGCTCATCTACTACCTGTCTGCTAGCCTACCTGGAGGCTCCGCCGTCACGTGCTGTGACCACCTGCCTTTCCAGAGACTCTTGCCCGCTCACCTGGGAGCGCTCACCTGCTACCTGCCTGCTAGCCTACCTGGAGGCTCCGCCGTCACGTCCTGTGACCACCTGCCTGTCCAGAGACTCTTGCCTGCTCACCTGGGAGCGTCCACCTGCTACCTGCCTGCTAGCTTACCTGGAGGCTCTGCCGTCACTTGCCGTGACCACCCGCCTGTCTAGAGACTGTCCCCGTCACTTGCCGTGACCTCCTGCCCTTCTACCCAGAGACTGTCCCCGTCACTAGCCGTGACTACCTGCCCGCCTTCCCTGGGAGCCACCCGCTTCCTTACAAGGACTGCCCCCTTGTATAGTTGCTCAGATGTTCCACCTCCCAGACCCATTACAATTGGCACCACACTTGCTATACGCTAGTCTTGTGGTACAGACCCTGTCATTATGGAATCTTTAAAGATTAAAAATAATGGTCTATCTATGACGTTACTTAATTCCTGCAGTACTCGCGGGTGTATCCCATCTGGGCCCTGGGATTTGTCAACTTTAGTGATTTTTAGACGCCGCCATACTTTCTGCTGGGTTAAGCAAGTGACATTTAATGGAGAATTTTTGTCATTACTAATCATGTTTTCTGTCATGCGATTTTCTTGTGTAACTACGGTTGAAAAAAAATCATTTAGCATATTGTCTTTTTCCTCATCCTCATCCACCATTTCACCCAGACTATTTTTAAGGGGGCCAACACTATAATTTTTTAGTTTTTTACTATTTATGTACTTAAACAATATTTTGGGATTATTTTTACTTTCTCTGGCAATGAATCTCTCTGTCTCAATCTTTGCTGCCTTGATTTGGATTTTACAGAATTTATTTAATTTTCTGTATTTATTTAATGCCTCATCACTACCCACTTGCTTTAGATGTCTAAATGCTTTCTTTTTGTCACTTATTGCGCCCCTTACAGCTCTATTTAGCCTTGGTGGTTTCCTCCTATTTCTAGCATGTTTATTCCCATAGGGTATATATTGTGCACAGGTCCTATTCAGGATGCTAATAAATGTCTCCCATTTGCTTTGTGTAGTTTTATGTCTTAGGATATCATCCCAGTTTATTGCACTAAGATCATCTCTCAACCGTTGGAAATTTGCCGTCCTGAAGTTTAGTATCTTTGTAACCCCTCTACTACACATCTTATTAAAGGATACACGAAAACTTATTATTTTGTGATCACTATTACCCAAGTGATCCCCAACTCATATATTTGATATGCGGTCTGTCCTGTTGGTTAATTTTAGGTCTAGCAGTGCCCCCCTTCTTGTTGGGTCCTGAACCAGTTGTGAAAGGTAATTGTCTCTCATAGTTGTCAAAAACCTATTACCTTTGCTTGAGCTACAGGTTTCTGTTCCCCAATGTATTTCAGGGTAGTTGAAGTCCCCCATAATAATGACTTCTCCTTGAGTTGCTGCTTCATCTATTTGCTTTACGAGGATATTCTCCGCTGCTGCCATCATTTTTGGAGACTTATAACAAACCCCAATCAGTGATTTATTATTTTTTCCCCCTCCCCTTATCTCCACCCACAGGGACTCTACATTTTCATTAGATTCACATATATTCTCCCGCAAGATGGGTTTTAAGGATGATTTTACATATAAACACCCCCCCCCTCTCGCTTGTTTGTACGGTCAGTGAATGCAAGGGCTGCCACAAATTGGGAGGCACTCCAATTCCCCTTGGAAAAGACTTAGAGGGTCTCATAAAAAGATGTTCCCATTAGAAAGGAGCGGGTCTCCTATACATACATACATTTCCGCAACAAGGACCTTCTGGTACTGCCCCATTTTTGTAGACCTGTTCGCATCAGGAATAAGAGATATAAAGTTCTCCTTGTAGCACGAGTCTAGACGTGTCACCAACCAGTAATGACTGTCACCCAAAATTTTAAGAACGCGATTGTCATGGCAAAGGCAGCGTAACATAAACTCAGCCATGCGTGCCAGACTGCAAACAGGCAAGACTTCCGTGTCATCACCAAGAAGACGAGTGACCATTCTCTCGTCCTCATCCTCCTCTCTGTCCTCAGGCCATCCACGCTGAACAGACGGTATGATAGTTGTGCAGGTAGTACCGTTTATGAAACCAGCTCCTGTTCTTCCTCCTCCTCCTCCTCAACCTCATTGTCACCCAATCCACGTTGGGATGAGATGAGGCTGGGCTGTGTGTAATCACCCTGTATGGTTCCTTGCTTCATCTCATCGTGCTCCGCCTGCAATGCATCCTCTTTGATTGTGATCAGAGAGCGTTTCAGAAGACAGAGAAGCAGGATGGTGACACTAATTATGGCGTCATCGCCACTCACCATCTTGGTGGAGTCCTCAAAGTTTTGGAGGATGGTACAAATGTCTGACATCCATGTCCACTCCTGAGGTCTTATGTGTGGAGTCTGAACTGAATACTGATGGCCTTGTTGATGCTGGTACTCAACAACTGCCCTCTTCTGCTCACAAATCCTGCCCAACATCTGCAGTGTAGAGTTCCAATGCGTGGGGACATCACACACCAGTCTGTGAGCCGGAAGCTGCAAACGCTGCTGAAACATGACAAGGGGGGGCGGAAGCTGTAGGTGACCTTCTAAAATGGGCACACAGGCGGCGCACTTTAACAAGCAGATCCAGCAGCTCCGGGTAGGATTTTAGAAACCACTGAACCACGAGGTTAAGCACATGGGCCAAGCATGGTATGTGTGTGAGCTCGCCTCGTCTCAGAGCCGCCACCAGGTTCCGGCCATTGTCACACACGACCATGCCTGGCTGTAGGTTCAGTGGTGTGAGCCACAGATCTGCCTGCTCTTTGAGAGCTTTCCACAACTCTTCAGCATTTTGCGGTTTGTCACCTAAGCATATTAGCTTCAACACAGCCTGTTGCCGCTTGGACGAGAGAGTGCTGCAGTGCTTCCAGCTTGTGACTGATGTAGTCATTTCGGAGATGGAGGCTAAAGAGGATAGGGAAGCTGAGGACAATGAGGTGCAGGAGCTGTAGACTGTGGGGGCAACCCTGATTGATCTAGGGCCTGCGATCCTTGGCGTCGGGAGGACATGTTCCATCCCAAGGTTCAACTGGGTCCCAGCTTCCACTATGTTAACCGAGTGTGCCGTCAGCGAGATGTACCGTCCCTGCCCACAAGCACTTGTCCACGTGTCCTTGGTTAGGTGGACTTTCCCGGTAACTGCGTTGTTGAGGACATGGCTAATATTTTGGGACACGTACTTGTGTAATGCAGGGACGGCACACCGAGAGAAATAGTGGCGGCTGGGGACAGAGTACCAAGGAACGGCCGCCGCCATCAGGTTGCGGAATGCTTCCGTCTCCACGAGCTTAAAAGGAAACATTTCGAGTGCAAGCAGCCGTGAAATGTGGGAATTTAGTAATGTGGCCTGTGGGGCGTTGGCTGCGTATTTGCGCTTGCGTTCCAAGGACTGGGGTATGGAAAACTAAACGCTGCGCTGGGACAAGAACGTGGACATGCTTCCTGATGCTGCTAATTGAGAGTATGCAATGATAGGTGCAGGGCATGAGGCATCTTCGCATGCACCATGGACAGGGGATTGGCTTGCACGCCCAACAGCGGAAGAAGCAGTTGTGCCACCCGCAGACACTGTTCCTGGACCCTGGAGTTCGGCCCACAAAGTTGAGTGCTTTGCTGCCATGTGCCTGATCTTGATGGTGGTGGTCAGGCTGGTCGTTTACCACCCCTGCTGCTGCTGGCCTGGCAGGTGGTGCAAATGGCCTTTTTGGGGTTATCGGCAGAGTCTTTAAAAAAACAACCAGACTCGGGAAAACCTAACAGCTGTACTGGCAAATTCCTTCGTGTTGGTGTTACGGGGAATGGTTGCCTGCCTTCTTTCTGCGGCCACCACACTGCTTCTGTTGGGGTGCTCTGCCTCCCCCCCCCGTGTGCTGCTCTCCTCGCTCTGCATGTCCTCTTGCCAGGTTGAGTCAGTTACTATATCATCCACCACCTCGTCTTCCACTTCCGCACTCTGGTCCTCCTCCTGACTTTCTTGCAATTGTGTCTCATCACCATCCACCTCTTGAGACACTTTCCCACTGTCACCTTCGTGTGACCGTGGCTGCTCAAATATTTGGGCATCGCTACATGCGATCTCCTCTTGCCCCGCTTCAAGTGGACCAGGCGAGAGGCCCGAATCCATAAATAGAAAAGTGAACAGCTCTTCGGAGTGTCCAAGTGTGGGATCAGTTGTCTCTGGGCACTTGGCATGGTGGGAGGAAGGAGGTTCAGGGTGAGGAATATGCGGTCCTGACTCACAGCTACTGAGACTTGACCGTGTGGAAGACAAGGTGGTGGTGGTGGTGGCTAAGTGACTGGAAGCATTATCTGCTATCCAACCAATAACCTTTTCACACTGCTCTTTGTTCAATATTAGTGGTCTGCGGTCCCCTATTTATTGGGACAGGAAGGTCGAGCGAGAAGATGTGGGTGTTTGTTGTGGCACAATTGCAGCTTGCCCACGGCCTCGGCCTCTGCATGCATCATCACCATCACGTCCAGTTCCCCTTCCCTTGTAACGTGCCGTGCCCATTTTAAATGGAGGACAATATCTTCCACGCTCACTACAAATGACTGAATTTGGAGAGAACTTATATGTGATCCGTTTGACGGACAAACCACAGTTTTAAATACCTGGCCTGTAGGTAACTATTTTGAACAGCAAACTGAAATTTTTTTTTAATGGAGGTCAGAAATGGCAGTAGTTTCTGAAAACGTATATGTGATACAAGTGACGGAGAAAACACAGTTTTAAATACCTGGACTGTAGGTAATTATTTTGATCAGCAAACTGGTGTCAATTGCTTCACTGACACACTGAAATTTTTTTTTAATGGAGGGCAGAAATGGCAGTATTTTCTGAAAACGTATATGTGTGACGGACAAACCACAGTTTTAAATGCCTGGCCTGTAGGTAGCTATTTTGAACAGCAAACTGGTGTCAATTGCTTCACTGACACACTGAAACAAATTTTTAATGGAGGTCAGAAATGGCAGTATTTTCAGCGCAATTATTTGTGATCCGTGTGACGGACAAACTACAGTTTTAAATAGCTGGATTTTTAGCGCTGTAATATGCAAATTGCGCAGAGAAACGGTGTTCTCTGGATTGCTTTTTAAGCAAATAATGAGGATTAAGATCCAAAAAATAATTATTCCTGGCCCCTGAGACCTGGGCCTATTTCTAGAAATATCTAAAAGCAGCAGCAGACAAAACTGGAATGGAGCCTCTTGTGCTATGTGCACTGCAGTCTGCTATATACCCTGCCTGCCTGCCTATATACACTTCCTGCCTGTTATCTCTGCAGATGGATTAGTCCTCAGAAGGACTGATTGTTGAGATGGATATGTGTCTCTAATATAGTTTGGTACACCTACACTAACTAGAAACAAGCAAATCTCTCCCTAGCTAAGCAGCACCTCTCCCTACACTGTCTGATTCCGGAGTGACTGTGACGAACATGGCAGCGCCAGGTCTGATATAGACCTGATGACGCTGTGCGGCCAGATAATCACTGTAATGCCACAACCAACATGACTCCAGCATTACAGTGAGTGGCAGGCAATCCCTGCATGTTCATTGGTTCTGTAAAGAGCGCCAAACATGCAGAGAGGAGACCCAAGCTCCCACCGAGCAAACCCAGGAAATACTCCGCGAGCGCCGAGTATCTCGAGCAGTGAGATGCTCAGGCGAGTACCGAGCAGTAGCAAGCATGCTCGCTCATCACTACTGGACAGTTATTCAGCTGCGTACGACTATATTTATGGCTAAACGGCCGACACCGTAATTTATTTTGGGTATTTTCGATACAGTTGGGGATGGACTCTTCCTCTGTAAACACTATGGGAAGGGAAAAGGAAATTTGGTTGGGGAAATAGAGGAAATATTTGTAAGATTATAAAACCTCAGTGTTGTTCCACATGCTAGCCTGTACGTTAAATGCATATAATTAATCCAATTCTTAAGGTATAAAACGATATTAGGCGGCCAGTTTAGACAGGTATGCCAGCAGGCAAATCTATAAAAAAGATAGTAAATACAGATTGCTTAGGTGCCACGCTGTATAGCACAAAGGTTCCAGCTGTTGACTAATGTTTGCATAATATTTAAATGTTTTTGTATTGTTTGGGTGAAAATATACACTTAAATAAGTAAAATAGTTATTTTGAGATAAAAAATTATATATTATGAGTCATGTGATGACTATTGGTTCCAGCAAGCAGAGCCGTATCCTGACATGGAGTATATTATACATTGTTAGGATTTGTCATGCTACAGTGCTTAATTTTATAAGTAATATTGCTAACATAAGTACAGATGCAGTAATCCTTAACTGGTGAGATGGCACAATACTTTATTAACATAGCCATGTATCACATTATCTGATGTGTACAGGATCAGAACCAATAACAGTACAAGAACACAGCATCATAAACACAATCAGCATTAAAATACAGCATCACAGCCACCATCAGTACATGAATACATTACCAGAATTACCATAGAACATAAATACAGCACCAGAACCACCAACATTATCGAAATACAACACCATACCCACAACTAATACAGAAATGTGGCATTGTAACCACCATCAGTAAGGAATGTATTACCAGAACCCTCATTAGAGCATAAATATGTAGCACCCCGAGGGCTCGGTTGCGACAGAGGTATTGCATCTCAACCAGATGTGCGATATCTCACTTCCAGGTAAGGATGGAGTGTGGATCAGGACCCTGACACCTGCATGCATTACACCACATTTCCGGGGGACAGGGCGAACGATATGCTCCAAGCAGAGCGCGACAGTCCAGGTCCCTGGCTGGAGTGGGGGGGAGGGAACACCGAGGAAGGGGGAACCCTGTAGTGCAGGAGCAGGGAGAGAGCAGTTCCTGGGTGCACCTAGAGGGAGGTATAAAAGGTGGGCACCATCTTAGTTTAGTGTTCAGTTCAGCTCAGAGTGAGAGAAGAAGACAGGGAGCAGAGCCTCTGCATGGGCTCTGCTCTGCAGGCAGGCCTAAGAGAGAGGCCGGAGCCTGGAGGAAGCAGAAGGAAGGAGAAGGAAGGAAGAGGAGCGCAGGAGGCTCCAGGAACAAGGAACGAAGGGACACCAGGGGTGTGGGCCGGCGAGTAGCCACCGCACGCCCGAATCTACCTGCGTAGAAGGGTCAGACCAAAGGGGGAGACCGGTCCCAGAAACTAGTGGAGGCAGGGAACTACCCTCAGCTAGAAACCGGAGGCTGTGACATTTCACGTGGCGCAGCCCCTCGCTATACCCGCTAGGAAGGCACCATATAGGGTCAGGGAAACCGGCGCCAAGTGTACCAAGAGAAGGCCCGAGGCAGCCGAACAGAAGCGAGATCACTGGCGTGGTATGACAGGCCAGAGAAAGGACACACAAAGGCGGTCCTGTGAAACACTCCGGAGATACCTGGGAGTCGGCCGATCCCCTCACCTGGTGAGCACAGTACGACATGGGCAGCCGTTACCTGCAGAAGTGGTCTGGATAATAAGAACTGTGAGTAAAGGCCCTGGACTGCATCACTGACTCTTTGTCATCACTGCTACCCCTGCACCATCACCCCCATCCTCCGCATACACTGCCCTGAGGCTACACTCCTCCCGTGGGGAGTTGTATTATACTCTGCCGCACCCACAACACCACCCTCAGCGGTCTGCCCTGCAGCGGCGATTCATCCTGACCGCAATCCACGGGTGGCGTAGTCGGACATTTAATATAATAAAATCCACATAAATAGACCGCCATTTGAGTTGACCACCCTGAGCCACGGGACCGGGTCCCCGCCACACAAGGACTACAACCCCCAGCTTCCGCAACGAGTCCGGTTCCGGGTATCCCCTCACATGCGCGGCCCAGGGGGCGCGTCAAATACATCACCATAATCACCATCAGTACATGAAAACAGCATCAGAACCACCTTTACAGAAATACATCATCATAATGACCATCAGTACATAAATACATAATCAAATCCACCATGAATACATTGTCAAGCTTAAAGAAGCACTCCCATAAAAAGATCAAAATTTTTATCTTCTTAACATATTGCAGTCATTATATTTTGCACTGTGTACTATAATTTTGCCCTTCTATCCAGCTAATTCTTCTCTTTTCCATTAGGTCTATGGCATCACATGACTAAAACCTGACTAGCTTATTCCTTCCAGGGCTCTATGTAGAAACAGTAAGTTAATTTTTTCTGCATGAGTCATAAGTCACTGCAAAAGTCTCTGTCAGGGGGGAAGAGGGAGCAGCTGGATCAGGAGTTGAAGAGGGGAATGATAAATGCAGGGAAAATAGGCTTCCTGTTTCTATATAGAGCAGAGAAAAGAGAAGAATAAGTTGGTAGAAAGGCAAAATGAGCAATTTTAAGTACACAGTGCTATATAATAAGATGACTGCAATATATTAAGAGGATAAAAACTTTGATGGGAGTGCTTCTTTAACACAACAATCAATATCAATATTAGATCATCCAAATATACAATTGTATTGCATGAACTTACAACTTTGAGTATGTAATTGTGGGAAGCTGGCCACGGACTAAAGACTATTGGGCCAATGAACATAGAGTGGAGTCCACGGCTCTAAGGGATGTGTACTTCTTCCAATATGGAGCACTGGTTACGTTGATCTTATTGTTGTGTGTTATTAAAGTTTTGCTTGCTCGTCAGTAGAGTTGAGCCACCCCCGTAGTGTTCGAGTTCGGTTCGGTTCGTCGACCACCCGTATGTTCGTCGAACTGTTCGTCGAACTGTTGGTCGAACACCTTCGAACGCCATTAAAACCAATGGCAGGCAAACAAAAACACATAGAAACACATAGAAAACACCTTCAAAGGTGTCCAAAACCTGACAAACAGCTCAGAAGACACAACTAACACATGGAAAAGTGACAAGTACATATAGTCATGCAAAAAGAAAAGAGGTGGAGGAGTAAAAGGAGGGGGAGACACAGATATAGGCATGTCATGCCCTTCTAAAACCAAAAAAGTGCGAAGCTGACACGGCCAGTCCGTTCCTGCCCATGCGACCTCCGTGTCGCCGGGTTTGTGCCAGAGCTGCGGGGGACCCTGACGGCCAGCCCCCCTCTCCCAATACTGGTGCCTGTCCGCTGGTGGGTCGAGCGAGCCCCCCTGCGGTGGAGGCAGGTCTAAGCTTTTTAATTTAAATTGTCTCTGTAATTTGAATGAGTACACTTTAAATCCTTTTACAAGGATCTATTGGAGGGCAAGTCTGATGCCAGCAGCCGTTGGAATTCCAGCTCCTGCAGCGTCCACTAAAGCTGCTGAAGTTAAAAAGCTTTCATAAGGATCAAGCTTGGCGGTCCACCGCAAGGCGTCCTACCACCAGTCCCAGCCCCTGTGCCTTGGGGTGCCTCCCCGATGCTCTTCACTGAGTGTCCCGGGGGTCCGAAGCATTTCCTTTGAAAAAATTAAGTGTCCAAACTACAGGTGGTGTAGCTTGCTTAACAGGTGGGATAATCCGCTGACTAGCAGACACTGCTACTAGGTCCAAAGTATTTCCTGGGCTAGATGCAGTTAAAAATTTGTAATTAGATCTACAGGCGGTGGCTGCTCCGCTGACTAGCAGACACTGCTACTAGGCCCAAAGTATTGCCTGGGCTAGATGCAATTAAAAATTTGTAATTAGATACTCTCGTTGGATGCTGAGAAAGCATTCCATAGAGTCTCCTGGCACGCCATATATTATTCTCTTAAAAAGCTTGGGGTAGGGGTCTAGGGGACCCTTTTATAGCCAAAATCATGGCCCTGTATTGCAATCCGTCAGCTAGGCTGAAGATAAATGGAACATTTTCATCACCTTTCATAATCACCAATGGGACAAGGCAGGGATGTCCTCTGTCCCCTCTCTTATACATCCTAGTGATGGAGCACCTGCTCTCATCAATTCGCCATAACCCCAATATTAGGTGGATTGAGGTGGGAGGCACCGAGTACAAGTGCTCTCTATTTGCTGATGATGTCCTAGTATATATCACTCAATCACATATATCCATCCCTGCTGTTATGGCTGAAATAGATCACTTTGTTACATGGTCAAATTTTAAAATCAATGCAGCGAAGTCTGAGGCCCTCGATGTCTCCCTCCCCAAATCCATACAGGATTCCATCCAGTCCAACTTTCCCTTTGCCTGGCCCTCACAGGATATCAAATACTTAGGAATTCCTATTCATAGAGCCCTCTCCCATCTATTTTATCTTAATTTTGGGCCCTTTATTGAACAACTCCATAAAGATCTTACTTCTTGGACGTTGAAGGATTTTTCCCGGTTCGGCAGAATAAGTACACTAAAAATGAACGTCCTACCTAAACTCTTATACCTCTACCAAACCATTCCCGTGGTAATTCCCTCAAATTTTTGGAAAAGACTACGCAGTAGCTTTTAGTCTCCCCAGGATGACACAGGTGGGGCAGATGGTGGTTGTCCCGGCCCGCTAGGCCACATTGTAGCAGAGTGAGCTTCGCACTGCAACTTATGCTTCATATCCATGTGACGGTTCATGCATGAAGTACTAAAACTATGGATTTTTTGGCCTCTACTTAGCTTTTGGTGACAAATGTTACAAATAACACGAGTTGGGTCATCCTTAGCCATCTGAAAAAATGCACAGGCTATGCAAGGTTTAGAGCCCATGCGATTCTGCTACTAGCAATACTATCAAATGATTGGCTGGGTTAGATGCAGAGCGTCTGGGTTTGGTTGGGGGTCCCCATAGTCTGCCTTGGCTAGATGCAGTTAAAAATTCTCATTAGATACACAGGCGGTGCAGCTTGCTTCGCAGCTGGGCTAATACGCCCAAAGTATTGGTAGACTCTATACTAAATAAGGAAAGATTCACTGACTGTGGTGGCCCCTCCGTGGGCCGTGGCGATTGGTAGAGATTTGGTGGATGATTATAGGAGAAAGCTCCTTAATAGAGAAAGTTGGTGGATTTATACTTTAAATACACGTGTACTAGTGGGTTTAAACATCAGATATGATTTGATGTATCATTATGAGTGATCATTTATAGATTATTATTATATATATGTTCCTTTTTTCTTCTTTTCTTTTTCTTTTTGATTATTTACATTTTTATGCATTATTTCTATGCTATACAATTTTAACATAGTATGTGTGTTTAAATTTCTGATTAATTCAGCCTTGAACAGGTGCATAGCAGGACATGACATATACATACCACTTCCTTGCTGTTTTTTTGCTATGCAATGATTAAGAACTCGTATATATATTGTGCAGAAAGAAGGGTGAAAGTCCGCCCAGGCGGGAGGAAATTGGAGTTTCATAACACATATTTGAACTGGAGAGGTATTAGAGGCCTGCAATGGCCACAGGTACTAATGGAGGTAATCAAGGTAGGGAGAGAGGCAAGAGGTCCAGTCATCTTAGTTATACAGGCCGGGGGAAACGACATAGCTTATCACAAGAGCGCATAACTGATTGCAATAATGAAACTAGACACTGAGCACTTCAGAGAATTTTTCACAAAACTAACTATAGTATGGTCAGAGATTGTGCCGAGAATGGTATGGCAAGGTGCGTGAGACATCACGGCCATCGAACGGACAAGGCAGGTAATAAATATTCGGATGGCAAAATTTATAAGAGACAGAGGCTGTGTAGTGATACGACACCGACAACTGGAAGGAGATAAAGCAGGCCTCATACGGCCCAACGGTGTTCACTTAATGGATATTGGACTGGACATATTCCTGTCAGGACTTCAGGACGGAGTGGAAGAAGCGTTAAGAGTGATGGATGGGGGTCAGAGTCCTGCATACGAGTACGCAGGATCCTCCGTGGCCTGGAAATAGAAAGGACATGTTGGAGAGTTACACTTGTTGGCCAACTTGCCGAAGTGGAGACCCAGGGCATGCTGCAACAAGCTGAATTATTTTAGAAATAAAATGCCTTTCTAATGGAATGAGTATAAAGAGTTAATAAAGCTGTGACCGATCCTCACCCATCCAGTTGTAAGAGTTACATGATTGTATTGTCAAGGAAAGGGGGGCGGTAGGGGGGCTGAGCGTCTGGGTTTGGTTGGGGGTCCCCACAGTCTGCCTAGGCTAGATGCATTTAAAAATTCTTATTAGATACACAGGCGGTGCAGCTTGCTTCGCAGCTGGGTTACTACGCTGACTAGCAGACACTGAAGCTTTGGAGCAGACCTCTGAGTAAACAACTCTTCAGACTCAACCATCTGTGTTACCCCAAGCCATAGTGTATGTATTTTCTTATGGTAAAAAGGGGGGGGGACCAACCCACCTCTAATTGACGATGGCAACGTCACGTAAAACAAAGCAAGGGGACTCCAAAAAGAGTCTCCATTTTTTCCAAAAATTTGTGGCACAGACATCACTTAAGTGGCATCAATTGCCCCAGAGTTGTTTAAAACGGTTGGTAAGAATGAGTACCACACACTGCTACTATGCCCAAAATTATTTTCCAGACAAGATGCAGCTAAAAATTATTAGTAATTTGCAAGCTGGTGGAGCTTAGTATAGATGGCATAATAGAATGAGTACCGCACACTGCTACAGGCCCAAAATTATTTTCCAGACAAGATGCAGCTAAAAATAATTAGTATTTTGCAAGCTGGTGGAGCTTAGTATAGATGGCATAATAGAATGAGTACCACACACTGCTACAGGCCCAAAATTATTTTCCAGACAAGATGCAGCTAAAAATTATTAGTAATTTGCAAGCTGGTGGAGCTTAGTATAGATGGCATAATAGATTGAGTACCGCACACTGCTACAGGCCCAAAATTATTTTCCAGACAAGATGCAGCTAAAAATTATTAGTAATTTGAAAGCTTAAAACGGTTGGTGAGGTGATTTTACGAAATCCTCAAGCTTTTTCTCTCCCCAGGATGACACAGGGGTAGAAAAGTCCTTGCAGATCCATAATTTGCTCATCTTTATGAACGTGAGTCTGTCTACATTCTCAGTGGACAGCCGCATGCACTTATCTGTCAGCACACCACCAGCAGCGCTGAACACACATTCAGAGAGAACGCTGGCTGCGGGGCATGACAAGATCTCCAAGGCGTAAGTGGCGAGCTCCGGCCATTTATCCAGATTGGAAGCCCAAAAAGAGCAAGGGTCCAGTGACACAGTCATGGCTTCGATGTTTACTTGGAGATACTCATGTACCATCGTCTCTAGGCGTTGACTGTGTCAGACTTGTATCCTGTGGCCTTGCAAAGTATGGGCTAAAAAAGCTGTGAAATGATTCCGCAAAATTGCTGTTACCACCAGATACTGTGTTTCTGTTACGGTTTGAGTGCTGAACACTCGACAGTCCCACGGTTGGCAAGTTAGAACTGTGAGATTCACTACGTGCACCACTGGTGTTTTGTGGAAAAGCACATGTAAGATTCTACAACAGTCTCTGCTGATACTCCTGCATGCGTGAATCCCTTTCTATGGCAGGAATTATTTTGGCAAATTTACTTTTGTACCGGGCATCTAAGAGTGTGGCAACCCAGTAGTCAGGATTATTTCGAATTCTGACAATTCTAGGGTCATGTTGTAGGTAGTGCAGTAAGAAGGCACTCATGTGTCTTGCGCATCCATTAGCACCAAGTCCCTGTTGTGTTGGTGGTGAGGTAACAATCATGCTTCCTTCCTCTGCCCTCTCCCCCCAACCTCGCACAACAGAAATGTGATCAAGGTCTGCCTCATCTGATGAGTATTCCATCAGATCGTCCTCCACTTCTTCCTGGGCTCCTGCACCTTCCTCACTAGTTTGGCTGCTACCATGCGCCCTGGTAAATCCATCTCCCCCACCCACACATGCCTGCCGCCTTGGTGCTGCCGACAGTCTGGACCTTGCAGATGTTAGCCCTTCCACATACAACTCCTCCTCCTCTACTTCCTCCACCTCCTCTGGTCGCACCACCTGACTCTGAATTCTGTTTAACATGTGCTCCAGCATGTAAATCACCGGAATAGTCATGCTGATAATGGCATCGTCAGCACTAAACATCTTCGTCGCCATTTCAAAACTGTGCAGAAGGGTGCATAGGTCCCTGATCTGAGACAACTACTCCAGCGTGATTTGCCCCACCTCTGGTTCCCATTGGCCCAGGCTATACTTCAGAATGTATTGCATCAAGGCTTGTTGGTGCTGCCACAGTCGCTGCAACATGTGCAGAGTTGAATTCCACCGGGTAGGCACATCGCATTTCAGCCGGTGAAGTGGCAGGCCCAACGACTTCTGTAGAGATGTAAGTCGCTGAGCTGCGGGATGCGAACGGCGGAAGTGAGCACACAGCCACCGTGCCCTCTGCAGAAGGCCATCTAGTGGGCTAGCGGGATAGTGGGCTAAAAATTGCTGGACAACCAGGTTCAACACGTGAGCCATACAAGGCACGTGTGTGACATTGCCCCGGCGAAGGGCCGCACCGAGGTGTGCAGCATTGTCGCACACGACCTTCCCTGGTTTCAGGTCCAGTGGAGACAACCATTCATGAAACTGGTTCTCCAGAGCTGACCACAACTTCTCAGCTGTGTGACTCACATTTCCCAGACATTTCAAAGTAAAAACCGCCTGATGACGTTGAGCCCTGCTGCCAGCATAGTAAGGAGGTGTGCAGGATCCCTTCTGCGCAGTTAGAAAGCGTGTGGCATGACCAGACAGGCTTTGGGTGCAGGCAGAGGACCGAGAGGAGGTTGAGGAGGCAGAAGCAGTGGAGGAACTTCGAGATAAAGAGGATTAACGCTCAACTCGTGGGGACAGCAAGACTTGGACAGCAACCCCTTGTCCTGCTGTCACCATAGTTACCCAGTGCCCAGTCAGTGACATGTAACGCCCCTGTCCATGCCTACTGATCCAAGTGTCTGTGGTGAAATGCACCCTGTCACACACAGAGTTTCTCAAAGAAGCGGTGATGTTGTGTGCGACATGCTGGTGGAGCGCAGGCACACCTTCCTTTGAGAAGTAGTGCCGACTGGGCATCTGGTACTGGGGCACTATGATGGACATAAGGTTTCAAAAATCCTCTGTGTCCACCAGGCGGAAAGGCAGCATTTCTGTAGCCAAGAGCTTGTGACGCGCCCCTGGGCCTGTGTCGCGCTGCGGTGCGCACGCGGGAGCTTACCCGGAGCCGGATCCGTGGAGGGTTGTAGTCTCGTGGCGGTGACCCGGTCCGTGCCCAGGGAGTCAAACTGGACGGCAGTCTACTAGTAGTAAATAGTTGATGACTACGCCACCCGTTGAGTGCAGCCAGGAAGCTGCTGCTGCAGGGCAGACCGCTGAGGCCGGTGGTAGGATTGTGCAGCGTGATAGTATAACCCCCAACGGGAGGGGTATGGCCTCAGGGCAGCCGACGTGGATGATGGGGGTAGCAGGAACCACTCAGAGACGGTACGGTGTAGTTCAGGGTCTTTATTGGTAACAACGACAGACCCTCCCGGAGTACTTGCTAGCAAACGGGGCCTGGTCAGTCTTTGAGCAGATGGGATCTCCCCTGGCCAGGCGTAGTTGTAGGCCTCCCAAACTGACTGTACTCTTCTGGCTACCTTGCTAGAAGCTGATGTAAGTAGCCCACGTCCCTGAGTGTACCGTGTGGTGCTCACCCGTATGGCCGGTGACTCGGGGCCTTCTAATGGCTTCCGCTCCACGATGGCGGTGCTGGTCCCACGCGTGTGACCGTGCCTTCGGGCTTCTGGGCCAGAGGACCTGAAATCCCCTGCCTGACGGATTCTGCTGCTGGGTAGGAGTTAGTCCCCACAGCCTCGGACTCCGGGTCCGGTAAAGAATCTTCTTAGTCAGGGCGAGCTCTGCAGCTGCCAGCCCCTGACTCCTTGTAACTCTGCTGTTTCCTATGCTGCTTCTTGTCTCCACTCTCCTTGTCTGACTCACCCTGCCTCAGCCCCGGGTTTATACAGGGGAAGTTCTTCCCCTCCCAAGACTGGGCAGGAGGTGTGGCATGCACAGGATCCCTGACCAAAGGACCTCCCACCTGCTCTCAGACATAACATTACATTACTGTGGAAAACCAGACCCCTGGGGTGCCACATTCCCCCCTAGTGAAATTTAGTACTCCGGGACTAAACACATTTAGAAAAACATAACAAGGCAAAAACATTAATAATACAATAAGAAAACATATAAAGATGGTTACGGCGTGTCCGCAACCGGGTGCAGTCTCTGAAGAGAGCAAGGTGTCCATTTCACCAACACAGGGAGACGTAACCAGGTAGGGGTCTGTCCTACCCCGAGTCCTTAACAGTCTCTAGTCCATCCTGGGTTACGCTCCAACTATGTACAAGGATTCCCGGTAAATCCACCAAGGATTCCTAAAAATAACTAGAAACACAAAATTATACACAAGCAACAAGACACAGAAAAACATAAATAAAACAATTTATACACTTTAAATTCTCCAGCGTGCGGGTAACTGGCCTCTAGTGGCCCGAGTGGACCTACGGAGCTGACTGTCTGGCCCTGAACTACAGGGTGTAGGAGCTGTCAAGGGTAAACTGGGCAGCTGTCTACCGGCTCTTTGTCTCACTAGGGGTACGGCAGGCTCACTATAAGCAGAGGGTTGATTCTCCTGTTCTGCTTGTGTGGAGTCTTCTGCCTCCTGGACCGGCTGTTCTTCCAGCTCTACCCGTTGCTCCGTAGGTTCTTGGGATGATGGTTGGAGGAAGGTGAGTACGGGTACCACAACTGCACCATTGACTTGAGTCCAAGACTGAGGGAAGTCCCCGAGCACGGTACTAACCATATCTTCCCTTTCTTCCACGGGTCGATGGTCTTCTTGTTCCTCTTCAGGGTTCCTCAGTTGTTCGGGACACTTCTTCAGGTGGTCCCGGGATACAAGGGCTGTGGTTTCCCCTCCGTCTTTACTGATGGTACAGACCTTCGGGTTCTCGTGGCTTGAGGGCAGTACGGTGTACGGGTCCTTCTCCCACTGGTCGTCCAACTTGTGGAGCCGTCTCTTCGTCTTCAAGACCTGCTCTCCGGGTACCAGGGGAACAGCGGGAGCATACTGGTTGTAAGTTTTCTCTTGTCTTTCCCTAGCCTGACAGAGACTTCGCTCCACGCTCTCCTGTACTCTCCGGTACTGCTGCTGCCTCTCTGTGTCCCAGTCTGTTTCTGGTGAAGTGTCCTCGGGGTTCAGGACTCCCATTTCCAGGTCAACAGGTAACTTACCAGGTCTTGCCCTCATTAGGTAAGCCGGGGTACAGTTGGTGGAACCTACCGGGATGTGGTTGTATAGATCCACCAGATCGGGCAACTTTTCAGGCCACAGACTGCGTTCTTCCAGGGGCAACGTTTTTAGAAGATCCATTACCACCTGGTTCGTTTTTTCACAAAGTCCATTAGTCTGCGGATGGTAGGGTGTCGTCCTTATCTTCCGGCAGCCATACAGATTGCAGAATTCCTGAAAGACCTCCGCTTCAAAGGCAGGTCCCTGGTCCGTCAGCACTTGGTCCGGGTACCCGTGTGGACGGCAGAAGTGCTGCTGGAAGGCTCTAGCTGCTGTTTGAGCCGTTAAGTCCTTGACGGGGACGACAACCAAGAACCGGGAGTAATGATCCACGATGGTTAACGCGTAGACGTAGCCACTTCTGCTTGGGGTCAGTTTTACATGATCCAAGGCTACCAGTTCCAACGGTTGCCGGGTGACGATGGACTGCAGGGGAGTCTTCTGGCTGGCTCGGTCCTTCCTTCTCAGGTTGCACGGGCCACAATCTCTGCACCACTTCTCGATGGTTCCCCTCATGCCTACCCAGTGGAACCGCTCGCGCAGCAGGAACTCCAGCTTTTTCCACCCAAAGTGTCCAGCTCCGTCGTGGTATGCCTCCATCACCATGGCTGCGTCTCTTCGTGGCACCACTACTTGCCAGAGTAATTCATGCGTCCGGGAGTTAACCATTCTGCGGCACAACTTCCCTTTGTAAAGGAACAGTCGACTCTTCTCTGCCCACAGTTGTTTGGCTTCCTCCGGAGCGTCTGGTTCAAGGCGAGCCTCCGGCCGAGTCAGCATCTCCTTCACCAGTCGGACGGCAGGGTCGCTGTCTTGCGTTTCCGCCCAGTTGTAGTGGGGTAAGGGGTTCAACGTAGCAGCCTGCTTACTCCTTACCCGGTGGGAATACTCCCATGACGGTGGAACGCAGGGAGTTCAACTTCTTCCAGTCCCTCCGGATCTTCTCCTCCGTCCGGCAGGTTGGGCATCCTGGACAGGGCGTCCGCGTTGGTATTGGAGCGTCCTGCCCGGTATTTAATTGTGAACTCGTAGTTGGACAGACGGGCCATCCACCTCTGCTCCAGGGCACCGAGTCTTGCAGTGTCCAGGTGTGTCAGTGGGTTGTTATCCGTGTACACGGTGAACCGGGAAGAAGCGAGGTAATGCTTAAAGCGCTCAGTGATTGCCCATACTACGGCCAGGAACTCTAACTTAAATGAGCTGTAATTCTCGGGGTTCCTTTCGGTGGGTCGCAGTTTTCGGCTGGCGTAGGCGATTACTCGTTCCTTCCCCTGCTGGATCTGGGACAGTACGGCTCCTAGCCCGATGTTACTGGCGTCGGTGTAGAGGATAAAGGGCTGGCTATAATCCGGGTACGCCAGGATTTCGTCCCCCGTGAGGGCCATCTTCAGCTGGCGGAAGGACTCTTCTTCCAGCTCTTCCTATTTGAAGGGCGGCTTCTGGTTCTTGGCCTTCCGGGACTGGCCTATCAGGAGGTCCTGCATAGGTGCTGCCTTTTTGGTGAAACCGGGAATAAACCTTCGGTAGTAGCCTACCAACCCGAGGAACTGCCGCACTTCCTTTACGCTGGAGGGGCTTGGCCATTCCTTAATTGCGGTGATTTTATCAGGGTCGGGAGCCACTCCGTCAGCGCTCACTACGTGTCCCAGGTACTGCACCTTTGGTTTCAGGAGGTGACACTTGGAGGGTTTCACCTTTAGGCCGTAACTCGCCAGAGCCTCGAACACTTCCGCCAGGTGTTTCAGGTGGTCCTCATACGTCTTGGAATATACGATGACATCGTCCAGGTACAACAGGACCGTCTCGAAGTTTCTGTGGCCCAGACAACACTCCATTAGGCGTTGGAAGGTTCCTGGTGCGTTGCAGAGTCCGAACGGCATGCAGGTGAACTCGCTAAGTCCCATCGGGGTGGTGAATGCGGTCTTCTCCCGGTCCGCCTCTGCTACAGGAACCTGCCAGTACCCGCTAGTGAGATCCAAGGTAGAGAAGAAGTTAGCAGATCTTAAAGCAGCCAATGACTCCTCTATCCTTGGTAAGGGGTACGCATCCTTGTGTGTGATACGGTTGATTTTCCGGTAATCTACACACATCCTCATGGTGTTGTCTTTCTTTTTGACTAAAACTAATGGGGCTGCCCAGGGGCTACAACTATCCCGGATTACCCCAGCCTCCTTCATGTCTCTAAGCATCCCCTTGGCGTGTTGGTAATGTGCAGGGGGTACGGGTCGATACCTCTCTTTTATGGGAGGATGATCTCCCGTGGGGATGCGATGTTCTACCCCCTTGACTCGCCCGAAGTCTAACGGGTGTTTACTAAACACTCTCTCATACTCTTGAACCACCCGATAGACTCCTTGTTTCTGATGTGAGGGAGTGGAGTCAGTACCCAGATGTAGTTGCTGACACCAGTCCTCCATGTCTTTCTTAGAGCCGTTACCTTCCTCCGGGTGAGATGGAGGCAAGGGTTCCACAGATTGTATAGAATTTTGATTAGTGATATATAATTTGGCTAGCGTGGCATACCGGGGCAGGTACACTTCCCTCTCCCCGATATTTATTATGCGAACGGGCACCCTCCCATGGCGTACATTGACGACCCCCCGTGCTGTCAAAATGGTGGGCCTACTGTCTGAGTAAACTGGTTCTACCATTGCCTGGTAATCTCTACCTCTCAGACCAATAGCTGCCCGGCACCAAATCATCATTTCACTTTTTGGGGGCATGGCAATAGGAAAAGGGTCACACATTCTTACGCTACCAATCTCACCGCCGGAGAGTTCCACTTGTTGCCGTTGCATCAGTGCCCGGATCTCTTTCTGGAGCACCCGCTGCTCGACGGAGCTGGCATTCTTGGCAACCTGCTGTAAAAGGAAAATCACCTCTGCAAGACAATTTTCAATTACATTAGTTCCTAGAGTTATTTTTGGGTGACTCTCATGTTTATCAATATCTACAATGATCAGTCCCTGTGCGGCCAGTTCGACTCTACCAATTTTGATGGTCACCTCTTTAAATCCGATCTGTGGCACGGGCTGACCATTGCTGGCGATGATACTCAAGTCGTCGTCGGGGTAGCGGGTAATATCCGAGTCATTCCAGTACTGCTTGAAGAGCACGTACGGGATGGTGGTGACCTGTGACCCGGTGTCCAGTAGGGCACTCATGGGAATGCCATCCAGTACCACAGGCAAGACTGGACGTCCTCCCACATATCTGTCGCGCCAGTTCGATGGGCCTGGTGATCTTTTTCCTGGGGGTTGGCCCTCTACCCCAGGTTGTGCCCGTTTAAAGAACAGTACCTTGCCATATGTCCGGGTTGATTGCAGCGGCGGCAGATGGGTCGTCCGTCCTCACTGTATCGGTCACTGGGTCTTCCTCTGGCCGGTGGGGTCCTCCTTGGTCGACGCCACGGGATGTCCTCCGGTCCGGATGCCAGCTGGATCTTCCCTGGGGTGGAAACCTGTAAAGACTGCACAGTTCGGGTTAGCGCAGCAACGCTCTTAGCTAGCTCTTGGACCTGATGGTGTAGGTCTGGAGCCGGGTCATTGTCCAAAGCCTGCGCATCAGCTCCCACAGGCCCTGCTGACAAGGGCGCCGCCTCCTGGTAGTAAGTGGTAGTGGGGCGTCTGTGGGTCACAACGCCACCTGGTGCCGGTTCTCGGAGCACCCGGATGGCTCTGTCCTTGAACTGTGCAAAGTCCAGATGGGGATCCTGTAAGGCCATTGCCCGCAACTGGGTTCGGTGAGCATTGCAATATAAACCCTCTATAAATTGTTCAGTCAACAGCCTGTCCTCGTTTCCCACCCCATCAGGGTCGGTCTGTTTTATGGCCCTCAGGGCCTCTTGTAGGTTTAGTGCATAGTCCCTTATACTCTCATGCGCTCGCTGCTTGCACCCGTAGAATCTAAGCTTAATCTCGGCTGAGGTGCGGGTATCAAAGGTGTCCTTCAGCCGGGTTAGTATCCCTGCGACAGTCTTCCTCCCAGGTGGCCAGGATTTTACTTCCCTTTTGGCTGCCCCTGTTAGTTGGGCCACCAGGATGCTCACTTTTTGCTCTTCTGTGAGGGGGTACACCTGGAAGAGGCTATCCAGCTTTTCTCTAAAGTCATGCAGGGTATGTGACTCCCCTGAGTACTGGGGTAGCCAAGCTGCTCCCGGGATATAGGGCATGGTGAAGGGCATAACTGCAGCAGCGGTAGCGCTGGCGGGGGTTGAGGCAGTGAAGCTCTCCTCCGTATCTGACATCTTCCTCCCCCCTAGTGGACCGTGGCCTACCTTGCGATGATCCTCTTCCGTAGGCCGCGGCTCCGCAGTGGATCGTCAGGGTTGAGGACCTTCCGTCGCGCTCCTGTGACGTCGGCGTCTGCTGGGCTCCTTCCAGGACCTTACGCAACGTCCGGACGTGAGGCGGGGCTTCAGTTCTCGCGCGCTTTCGGAGTCCACGCCCCTCTTCTTCCCGCGCGGCGTCCTCAAGATGGCGTCCAATGGCGGGAAAACTCCACGGATGGCGGGAAGAAGGTCGAAGATGGCGCCGGATGGCGGGAAAACTTCGCGGATGGCGGGAAGAAGGTAGAAGATGGCGCCGGATGGCGGGAAACCTCCACGGATAGCGGGAATCTTCACCACTGGTAAGTTTGAACAGTCTTTGCTTTTCAGGCACGCAGTACCCGGTGGTTGCGGGCACGAAATCCTGCCGACTACGCCAAAGTTGACGCGCCCCTGGGCCTGTGTCGCGCTGCGGTGCGCACGCGGGAGCTTACCCGGAGCCGGATCCGTGGAGGGTTGTAGTCTCGTGGCGGTGACCCGGTCCGTGCCCAGGGAGTCAAACTGGACGGCAGTCTACTAGTAGTAAATAGTTGATGACTACGCCACCCGTTGAGTGCAGCCAGGAAGCTGCTGCTGCAGGGCAGACCGCTGAGGCCGGTGGTAGGATTGTGCAGCGTGATAGTATAACCCCCAACGGGAGGGGTATGGCCTCAGGGCAGCCGACGTGGATGATGGGGGTAGCAGGAACCACTCAGAGACGGTACGGTGTAGTTCAGGGTCTTTACTGGTAACAACGACAGACCCTCCCGGAGTACTTACTAGCAAACGGGGCCTGGTCAGTCTTTGAGCAGATGGGATCTCCCCTGGCCAGGCGTAGTTGTAGGCCTCCCAAACTGACTGTACTCTTCTGGCTACCTTGCTAGAAGCTGATGTAAGTAGCCCACGTCCCTGAGTGTACCGTGTGGTGCTCACCCGTATGGCCGGTGACTCGGGGCCTTCTAATGGCTTCCGCTCCACGATGGCGGTGCTGGTCCCACGCGTGTGACCGTGCCTTCGGGCTTCTGGGCCAGAGGACCTGAAATCCCCTGCCTGACGGATTCTGCTGCTGGGTAGGAGTTAGTCCCCACAGCCTCGGACTCCGGGTCCGGTAAAGAATCTTCTTAGTCAGGGCGAGCTCTGCAGCTGCCAGCCCCTGACTCCTTGTAACTCTGCTGTTTCCACTCTCCTTGTCTGACTCACCCTGCCTCAGCCCCGGGTTTATACAGGGGAAGTTCTTCCCCTCCCAAGACTGGGCAGGAGGTGTGGCATGCACAGGATCCCTGACCAAAGGACCTCCCACCTGTTCTCAGACATAACATTACATTACTGTGGAAAACCAGACCCCTGGGGTGCCACACTTGCAGATGGTGAAATTGAACCTCTTAGCTTTCTCATGGCTAGGAGGAAATGGTCTTTTACTTGTCCACATCTGAGGTACCGAGGGCTGGCTATTGTGCTTAGACGGGGTTGATAAGGGTGTCCCCGGCAAACTGCCGGTCTGTGAGGAAGATGCAGGCGGACATGTTAGGTTGCCTTGATCCAAAGGTGGTGCTCTCAATGTCGGAGAGCGCTCAACACCAGCTGGTGTTTCCACCTCCAAAGAAAATGATGACCTGCCAATCACGCTGGCTGTTGCGGGTAAAGAGGTGGCAGTTCTGCGTCCCAAAACAGGTGTGACTGCTGTCCCCCCAGTCACAGAGGATGAAGAGGCCGCGGATGCTCAAGATGGGGCAGACGGTGGTTGGCCCAGCCCGCTAGGCCGCATTGTAGCACAGTGAGCTTCCCACTGCAACTTATGCTTCATATCCATGTGACGGTTCATGCATGAAGTACTCAAACTATGTATTTTTTGGCCTCTACTTAGCTTTTGGTGACAAGTGTTACAGATAACATGAGTTGGGTCATCCTTATTGATCTGAAAAAATGCCCAGGCTATGCAAGGCTTAGCACCCATGCGACCTGAAGAGCTACCACGACTTGTTGTCAGAGGCAGAGTTGTGTTTGAGGATCCAGTTGTTGACGTGCTTCCAGTACTACGTCTCTGTCCAGGAAGGCGCAACCTGACCTCGTCGTCTCTAGCATCCTCCTCCACCTCCTCTGCTGACCTCATCGACTGGCTGACTGTGGGTTGACAGTAAGTGGGATCTGCAACCTCGTCATCATCACCCTGTCTGTTCTCACACCCGTTGTCCTCAGAGCCAACCTCTTCCTGCCCTGACAAAAAACTCAAGTTGTCGCTCCAATCAGGTATTTAAGTCTCATCATCGTCTTCCTCATTGTCTCCACCAACAGGAGTTACAGTTTGGGAATGAGGGTCTACATTATGGTCAGAACCTTCTGCGTCTGGTCCTGGATCCGACTCATAAAGATTCTGGGCATCAGTGCAGATCATTTCCTCGTCTGGATTCACAGAAGCTCTGGAGCCGACCTCTGATTCCCAGGCTATAGTATGAGTAAACAGCTGTGCAGACTCAACCATCTGTTCTACCCCATACTCAGACGGGCAGCTGGAGACTTGGGAGCTGTGAGGAAGCAAGTGCGATTGGGGTGACACCTTTGAGGACTGGAGTATTTGTGATGTTGAAGTTGAGGTGGAGGAGATCCCACTTAAAGGAGCACTTGATATCCGTTGAAGCACCTGCTGTTTTTGTGCCTCATCTGGAATTTGTAGCGATTGGCGTGGCCGTAAGAAAGGGATCGTATCACATTGTCTGCTAAAAGAAGTAGACATCTTAGTTTGGCTGGAAGATGATCTTTCTTCTGCACATGTTACTGTTGCTTTAACACCTACCCCACGGACACAACCATTTTTTCCCTTCCCAACACGCCTATTCCCCTTTCTACCAGCAGCAGGCCATTTTCCACTCATCTTGGTGGTTAACTAATTGTCAACTCTGGAGTTGTTTGCACAAAAAACGATGGATGGGAACCAAGTAGAGCTGAGTGGCCAAACTGTGGTATTAGCCCAAAAGGATTGGCAGGGTTAGATGCAGTAAAGCAATTTTATTGCATACACAGGTGGTGGAACTTAGTATAGATGGAATTTTATTGCATACACAGGTGGTGGAACTTAGTATAGATGGACTAATAGAATGAGTCCCACACATTGCTACAAGCCCAAAATAATTTTCCGAGCTAGATACAGCTAAAAATTATTTGTAATTTGCAAGCTGGTGGAGCTTAGTATAGATGGACTTATAATAAGTCCCACACACTGCTACAAGCCCAAAATTATTTTCCGAGCAAGATGCAAATAAAAATTATTTGTAATTTGCAAGCTGGAGGAGCTTAGTATAGATGGACTAAGAATAAGTCCCACACACTGCTACAAGCCCAAAATTATTTTCCGAGCTAGATGCAGCTAAAAATTATTTGTAATTTGCAAGCTGGTGGAGCTTAGTATAGATGGACTAAGAATAAGTCCCACACACTGCTTCAAGCCCAAAATTATTTTCCGAGCTAGATGCAGATAAAAATTATTTGTAATTTGCAAGCTGGAGGAGCTTAGTATAGATGGACTAAGAATAAGTCCCACACACTGCTACAAGCCCAAAATTATTTTCCGAGCTAGATGCAGATAAAATTTATTTGTAATTTGCAAGCTGGTGGAGCTTAGTATAGATGGACTAAGAATAAGTCCCACACACTGCTACAAGCCCAAAATTATTTTCCGAGCTAGATGCAGATAAAAATTATTTGTAATTTGCAAGCTGGAGGAGCTTAGTATAGATGGACTAAGAATAAGTCCCGCACACTGCTACAAGCCCAAAATTATTTTCCGAGCTAGATGCAGATAAAAATTATTAGTAATTTGCATGCTGGTGGAGCTTAGTATAGATGGACTAAGAATAAGTCCCACACACTGCTACAAGCCCAAAATTATTTTCCAAGCTAGATGCAGATAAAAATTATTTGTAATTTGCAAGCTGGAGGAGCTTAGTATAGATGAACTAAGAATAAGTCCCACACACTGCTACAAGCCCAAAATTATTTTTCGAGCTAGATGCAGATAAAAATTATTTGTAATTTGTAAGCTGGAGGAGCTTAGTATAGATGGACTAAGAATAAGTCCCACACACTGCTACAAGCCCAAAATTATTTTCCAAGCTAGATGCAGCTAAAAATTATTTGTTATTTGCAAGCTGGAGGAGCTTAATATAAATGGACTAAGAATAGATCCCACACACTGCTACAAGCCCAAAATTATTTTCCGAGCTAGATGCAGATAAAAATTATTTGTAATTTGTAAGCTGTAGGAGTTTAGTATAGATGGACTAATAATAAGTCTGACACACTGCTACAAGCCCAAAATTATTTTCCGAGCTAGATGCAGCTAAAAATTATTTGTAATTTGCAAGCTGGTGGAGCTTAGTATAGATGGACTAAGAATAAGTCCCACACACTGCTTCAAGCCCAAAATTATTTTCCGAGCTAGATGCAGATAAAAATTATTTGTAATTTGCAAGCTGGAGGAGCTTAGTATAGATGGACTAAGAATAAGTCCCACACACTGCTACAAGCCCAAAATTATTTTCCGAGCTAGATGCAGATAAAATTTATTTGTAATTTGCAAGCTGGTGGAGCTTAGTATTGATGGACTAAGAATAAGTCCCACACACTGCTACAAGCCCAAAATTATTTTCCGAGCTAGATGCAGATAAAAATTATTTGTAATTTGCAAGCTGGAGGAGCTTAGTATAGATGGACTAAGAATAAGTCCCGCACACTGCTACAAGCCCAAAATTATTTTCCGAGCTAGATGCAGATAAAAATTATTAGTAATTTGCATGCTGGTGGAGCTTAGTATAGATGGACTAAGAATAAGTCCCACACACTGCTACAAGCCCAAAATTATTTTCCAAGCTAGATGCAGATAAAAATTATTTGTTATTTGCAAGCTGGAGGAGCTTAATATAAATGGACTAAGAATAGGTCCCACACACTGCTACAAGCCCAAAATTATTTTCCGAGCTAGATGCAGATAAAAATTATTTGTAATTTGCAAGCTGGAGGAGCATAGTATAGATGGACTAAGAATAAGCCCCACACACTGCTACAAGCCCAAAATTATTTTCCGAGCTAGATGCAGATAAAAATTATTTGTAATTTGCAAGCTGGAGGAGCTTAGTATAGATGAACTAAGAATAAGTCCCACACACTGCTACAAGCCCAAAATTATTTTTCGAGCTAGATGCAGGTAAAAATTATTTGTAATTTGTAAGCTGGAGGAGCTTAGTATAGATGGACTAACAATAAGTCCCACACACTGCTACAAGCCCAAAATTATTTTCCAAGCTAGATGCAGCTAAAAATTATTTGTTATTTGCAAGCTGGAGGAGCTTAATATAAATGGACTAAGAATAGGTCCCACACACTGCTACAAGCCCAAAATTATTTTCCGAGCTAGATGCAGCTAAAAATTATTTGTTATTTGCAAGCTGGAGGAGCTTAATATAAATGGACTAAGAATAGGTCCCACACACTGCTACAAGCCCAAAATTATTTTCCGAGCTAGATGCAGATAAAAATTATTTGTAATTTGCAAGCTGGAGGAGCATAGTATAGATGGACTAAGAATAAGCCCCACACACTGCTACAAGCCCAAAATTATTTTCCGAGCTAGATGCAGATAAAAATTATTTGTAATTTGC
Source organism: Phyllobates terribilis (assembly GCF_046119375.1). Taxonomy (NCBI): domain Eukaryota; kingdom Metazoa; phylum Chordata; class Amphibia; order Anura; family Dendrobatidae; genus Phyllobates; species Phyllobates terribilis. The sequence continues at coordinate 1,059,943,058 of NW_027362761.1, forward strand.
AAGCTGGAGGAGCTTAGTATAGATGAACTAAGAATAAGTCCCACACACTGCTACAAGCCCAAAATTATTTTTCGAGCTAGATGCAGGTAAAAATTATTTGTAATTTGTAAGCTGGAGGAGCTTAGTATAGATGGACTAACAATAAGTCCCACACACTGCTACAAGCCCAAAATTATTTTCCAAGCTAGATGCAGCTAAAAATTATTTGTTATTTGCAAGCTGGAGGAGCTTAATATAAATGGACTAAGAATAGGTCCCACACACTGCTACAAGCCCAAAATTATTTTCCGAGCTAGATGCAGATAAAAATTATTTGTAATTTGCAAGCTGGAGGAGCTTAGTATAGATGGACTAAGAATAAGTCCCACACACTGCTACAAGCCAAAAATTATTTTCCGAGCTAGATGCAGATAAAAATTATTTGTAATTTGCAAGCTGGAGGAGCTTAGTATAGATGGACTAAGAATAAGTCCCTCACACTGCTACAAGCCCAAAATTATTTTCCGAGCTAGATGCAGATAAAAATTATTTGTAATTTCCAAGCTGGAGGAGCTTAGTATAGATGGACTAAACTAAGAATAAGTCCCACACACTGCTACAAGCCCAAAATTATTTTCCGAGTTAGATGCAGATAAAAATTATTTGTAATTTGCAAGCTGGAGGAGCTTAGCATAGATGGACTAAGAATAAGTCCCACACACTGCTACAAGCCCAAAATTATTTTTGCGAGCTAGATGCAGATAAAAATTTTTAGTAATTTGCAAGCTGGTGGAGCTTAGTATAGATGGCCTAATAGAATGATGCTATGCCCAAAAGGTTTTACTTGGCTAGGTGCAGTAAAAAAAATTGTATTCTATACACAGGTGGTGTAGCTTGCAACACAGATACTCTACTCCACTGACTAATACACACTGCAAGAGGCCAAAAAGGATTTGCTTAGCTAGATTTAGCCAAATGCTGTGAAAAACACTTGCACATCACTGGCACAGACCTGCCTGGCAAAAAGTCCTAGGAAATGCTGTAAACTAGTCCTCAAAAGGACTGCAATTACAATAAGTCCCTACTCCCAACCTATCTATTTAAGAGCACAGAGCTGCCTGCTAAAAGTCATAGGAAATGCTGTAAGCTAGTCCTCAAACGGACTGCAATCACAACTATTCCCTACTCCCAAGCTATCTGTATATTTCTGATAAAATTGGCTTGAAATTAACACTTAAAGTATAGCGCACACAGCAACAGCGATGCCGTCTAACATGCAGCTGCAGCAGTGAGAAAATGGTGGCGATGGGGAAAATGGCTGGGTCTTATAGGGCAAGGACATATGACATACACAGCCAATGACACATGCCCTTGCTTGTGTGAAAAAAAGCAGTTCGCTCCGTGTGTGCGCTGCTGATAGGCTGACAGATTGCACCTCCCCACTGTAAATGCGGGAAAGAGAAAAAAAATGGAGATCTTCATTATTCCTGCAGAGATCCATCCCCTGCCCCTCCCCCGCCCCGCTGTACACTCAAACTGTGTATTAACATTGATTATCAGCATTACTGTGAAAAAATCCAGTTATGATTTTGGTGCACGAACAGTTATCGAACATAACCTCGAACAGCCGGATTTTTTTCAAATCGTTCGTGTTCTCCGAACGGCTCGAACACCGCTCAAAACAGCTCGAACTTGAGATTGGCGAACAGTTTGAGTCGAATACCGCTCATCTCTACTCGTCAGTTTAAGGTGCACAAATCTCGCTTGGAAAGGGTTCACTCTAAGGAATCAATGTTTCCATTCAGTGAAAGTAAGCAAAGGAAGACATGCTTGCTGGATCTTATCTAAACACAAGATCAGACACAAGATTGATAAGGTAAAGCAATCATTCCATTACTCTCGTTAGTGTCTCAGGGGCCTCATCTAAGTCAGTGTTCCTCCAGCCACTAGTCCTATTATGTGAATGGGATAGTAGACCCAGTGAAGCTGTCAACACAGGGGGGTCACGCATGCAGTCCCAAGTGAGGAGCTCGGCCTCATGAAAATCCATTCAACAATGCACAGTTAGCTTTGAGGTTATCTTTGAGGGAGGGAGTTTTTCCCAGGGGCTCAGCTCAATTCCACTGGGCGGTTTGGGGTATTTAGGACACTGATGAGGGAATTGGGGATTTGTTGTGGCTGGAGCTGGATATACTTGCTACGGTCATGGTATCCATCATCTAGAGAAGCATAGGCCGTGACTGCAGAATATACTGGCGAGAGATACTAAAGCTGTGGTCGAACCAAATGTTGGGAGACTGTGGGCATTGCTTGGCACGGGGGCAGTGGAACTACCGGTCCCGGGTTAGGATCTTCTGGACTGGAGACATCTCACTGTTGCCACAGTGGGGAAAATAAGTATTTGATACACTGACGATTTTGCAAGTTTTCCCACCTACAAAGAATGGAGAGGTTTGTAATTTTTATCATAGGTACACTTCAACTGTAACCACCATAGTCTTCTCTTATTAGCTCTAACCACCACACTGTCCTCCCTTATTAGCTAAAATTGCCACCCTGTCTGCCTTGATTATTTATAATTGCCCACTGTCTGCCTTTATTAGCTGTAATTGCCTCATTGACTGTCCTGATTAGCTATAATCACCCCACTGTCCGTACTGTATGCGACCCCCCCCACCATGCTGCCCCCTTTCAACACTGGGCCTCCTCTTCACACTGTCCCTTCACACTGTGTCCCCTCTAAACTACCCAGTCTCTTTATTGCGCCATCCCACCCTCCTCCCCAATTTTGTCTCTTCAAATTCCCCCCATACAGTCCTTTCAGACTTTCCCTCTATACTGTCACCTCACACATTCCTCTCATACTGTCACTTCACACTTTTCCCCACATTTTGTCCCTTCCTGCTATGCTCATGATGTCCACTCACTCTATTTCCCCACACTGTTCCCTCATTTTGTCCGCATTCTTTCACCTCACACTTTTCCTCCTTATACTATTCACTCGCATTCCTTTCCACCTACTGTACTCTCACACCCCCCCCCCAACACTGTTACTTCTCAGTTCCCCCTTAAACTGTCCCCTCACAATTTCTTTTGGAAATTTTGGATGGTCCAATGGTGCACTCTTGCTAGCTGCACCCAGGGCAATGTTCCACCTGCCACCCACCCCAAGTTACCATCCTGCTAAATCATACAAACACTTATACCACACAGTATTTCCAGTTGATTCCCTATTTAAATGTATGGGAATAGAATCTGTAAAAAGTTCTCTTCTGAGAACACCCCAGGGAATTCTGTTGGTACCTAATGCATTTCAAAGTTTATTAGGATTTAAATGGTTACAAAATGGTAAATAAATCAATGGCATTTTTACCACTGAACATCACACTTTAACTATATCCTTTTTGTAAGTGATCTTCACGCTCATATTTTCAATGAAAGTGGTGGTATGACACAATATTTCTTTTCTTGAAAGTTCTCAAAATCTAAGCTTTTGCTGATCAGATATTTGTTTGCATCTGCTAAAATTATGTTAGTTCAGACATACTGGAAACCACAATTAGCACCAGCTGTTGAACAATGTATGGTGAAAATTGACTACACCTATAGGTTACAGAAAAAAAAAAGATTATATAATATATTTAACCCCTTACCGCCGAAGCCTGTTTTCACCTTCCTCACAGCCCAAATTTTTCTATTCTGAGGTAATAATTCTGGAATGCTTCAACATATCCCTGTAATTCTGAGACTGTTTTTTCATGATACATTGTACTTCATATATTTTGCATTTATTCATGAAAATATTGAAAATTTTACAAAAAAAATTATACCACACAAAATGATTAATAAATAACATTTTTTTGTGTTAGTAAGTTAGAAGGGTTAAACGTTTATTAGAAATTTCAATTTTTTCCAACAAAATTTCTAAAACCAATTCTTTTAGAGACCATGTCAAATTTGAAGTGAATTTGAGGGGCCTTTTTGACAGAAAAAAAACAAAAGTGACAGCATTTTAAAAACTTTAAATTTTTATACTTTTAAACCAGAGAGTTATGTCACACAAAATAGTTAATAAATAACATTTCCCACATGTCTACTTTACATCAGCACAATTTTTGAAACATTTATTTTTTTTGTTAGAAAGTTAGAAGGGTTAAAAGTTGTTCAGCAATTTCTCATTTTTCCTGCAAAATTTACAAAAAAACATTTTTTTAACGGACCATATCACATTTGAAGTGATTTTCAGGACAGAAAAAAAACAAAAGTGACAGCATTTTAAAAACTGCACCCCTCGAAGAGCTCAAAGCCATATTCAAGAACTTTATTAACCCCTTGGGTGCTTCACAGCAAATAAAACAATGTGTAAGGAAAAATTAAAATTGTAATTTTGCCCACAAAAATATTGCTTTATCCCCACATTTTTCATTTTAACAAGGGTAACAGGAGAAAATGGACTATAAAAAATGTGATGTGCAATTTCTCTTGAGTACGACAATACCCCATGTGAGGTGGAAAACTACTGTTTGGGCGCACGGCAAGGCTTGGAAGCGAATGATCAGCGTTTGACTTTTGGAACTCAATATTGGCTGGAATAGATAGCAGACCCCATGTCTTGTTCACAGAGCACTTGAGGTGCTAAAATAGTGGAAACCCCTCACAAGTGACCCCATTTTGGATACTACACTTCTCAAGGAATTTATCTAGATGTGTGGTGAGCACCTTGAACCTGCAGGTGCATCACAGAATTTCATAACGTTGAGCTATGAAAATAAAAAATGCACATTTTTCCCCACAAAAATATTGCTTTAGACCCAAATTTTTCATTTTCTCAAGGATAACAGGAGAAAATGGACCACAAAATTTGTTTTGCAATTTCTCATGAGTACACTGATACCCTATTATGTTGGGGAAACTACTGTTTGGGCAAACTGCCGAACTCCAAAAAGAAGAAGCAATATTTCGGAGAACAGACTTTGATGGAATGGTTTGCAGGCGCCATGTTGTATTTATAAAGCCCTTGATGTGCCAAAATATTGGATACCCTCACAAGTGACCGCATTTTGGAAACCATACCCCTCAAGGATTTTACCAAGGGGCATAATTATTATAATAATGATAATGCTTGCGGTTTTACTGGTGTATGAATTTATAATGTGGTGGTATGTGTAAGTTGTGTGGAGTACATGAGGATATAAAAAAGTGTTGTATTAACAGGGTAAAACCAAATTTTAAAAATTTATGAACATGTGGCACACTTTGAAGCAATCCTTGATGAAAAGGCCAGATTTTTTAGGCATGTTTCACAATGGTAAATTATGTCCTTTCGTATTCCCCTTTTGGAGCATACACTACACCCTTTCTGTGTTCTTCCCTTCCTTGCAGTTTGGGGAACCTCACCAGGAAAATGTTGCCCTGGTACAATACAGGCACATTCAAAAGTACTGGGATCCTTACCTTCCTGGGAGCCAAACATTAGGGCCTTGATAACTACGTCATGAAACTGAAGGAAGTTCCCCATATTACCTACACATCGAAATAGCATAAAAGCATTTTGCAGTGCAGCTTGTACAATGTGCACGGCTAGCTTTTTATACCATACTTTTGTTTTTCACATGGCATTGTATGGTTTCAGAACTTCATTATTGCTGTATATCTGTTTTACTTTTTAATAAAAACGAACATCACTAACACTGGGATGTTTGCTCCCCTAATGCCATACTTATAAAGCTCCTAGGTACTAACTACTATTAATTTTTTTTCTATAAAAAAAAATTAGACATCACTAACACTGCGATGTTTGCTACTCTACTTACAGAATAAAAAAGGCCCTTGGCAGAAACTCTGATCAGCAGAATTGATCAGGGCACTGCATTCGCAGTAAGCGCACACATAAGTGTCACAAAAAAAATGCCCCAAAAATTGAGCACGGATGCTCAGCGTAGAGTGCAATTGGGGTATGGGAGTCTCAGACTATGATCGGCAATATTGATCAGAGTACGGCGGACGTGAGACACCCACATGTAAAAGGCACAAAAAAAGTGCCAAAAATGCAATTGGGGAGAGGGGGAACAGGGATTGGGAACTGCTACTGCAGTTATCACAGATAAGTCACACAGTAGAGCATCGCAAACAGCACAGCAGAATAGATCAGATGGAATGAAGCTCTGGAACATGGAGGATCGCAGAAAGATCGCAGCTACTGGCCACCAATTATAATTTCTCTCTCACAGGTATGCAGGGGCTATACAACCACTTTGCATGACAGATCTGAGGGAAATATGACGTGCAGAGTTGTGATCGTTTTTTCAAATTAACCCTTTTGGCGCCGATTGGTTAGTAACTATTTATTAACCAAACTGCGACAAAAGGGCTAATAAACAGAGGTGAAAACGTGATCACCCTCTCTCTTTTCACTACTATGATTGGTGCTGTCTGAGACACTTCCTACCTTCGATATATATATTTTTTAACTTTATTGCTAACATGCTGTGATTGTCTGGTCAAAATTGACCGGCCAATCACAGCGATCACCAATGCGGGGGGCAGTACATCCCCCCGTGATGATGTACAGGCAGCATTAATTTTTATTCGGTTCAGCGCGGTGACTGGAAACTTGCAGCATTGTACATGTCTGACGATTTTCAGGAACGCATTTCCCACTGGGTCATACATGTAGAGCAGATGTCGGTAGGAGGTTAAAGGGATTGTCCATGCAAAATTGAAATTTAAACCATGGCTTGATTTATGAAAAAATAACAAAGCTATATTAATTTACCAGAGCTCACCTATTCAAACAGCATAAGGACTGCTGTGGCCTGAGACGTCATCGATGATGCACTGCTGAAGTCACTTAAGTGTCAACAGCCAATCACAAGTCATAGTGCTTCTGCTGCTCCTGGAACAGGGACATCTTCCTTCTGGTGTAAACTCAGACCATGGGGCACCCTCACTGGATCCAGGTAATTGCCAGTAGGTGAGTATAGCTTTATTTATTATTTTTTTGCTATTTTTTTATATACCAAGTCATCGGTAAAATTTCAATTTTGCCAGGATTACCACTTTAAGAATGTATGGTATCATTGGGCCTGGTTTAGGAACAGAAAGATGATAGAAAATTCACTGTTTCAGGATCTAAACTAAGCAATCTCAAGTATCCTATATTGTGTGATTATTTTACAAATGAATGATTTTAGTTTTGCAGAAAATATACTTTCTACTATCAATATATAATTCTATAAATTAGTTCTGCAATACTACTGACGAAAGGACAGTATAATATACTTCTATATCTTTAATTATAAAGGCTACCTTTTCCAAATGTACTGTGACAAAGTCACTGGCAAAGTACTGAACGGGAGATATGTAGCACTGAGATTGTTAGCTTCAGTAATATAAGCATTGAAAAGTGCTCCAGCACACAAAGTACTGAGTGGGTTTAATCAGCCATCTTTAGTGCTAGGATGATTAAACACCTGTAGAGAGGGAGGAGGTCAGAGGATAAATACCCAGCCTTCTAGAGTATTTGGTGTGTAGTGCGTCTGGAGGTGAAAGCTCTGGAGCTGTGTTGTCGGGCGGTTACCTGTAGCAGCAAGGACTGTGCCATACGTTATGTAATGTTTTTCCTGTTAGGCCGGGAAGGCCGTGTTTGTTTTTGCTAATGTTGCACTGGCTTATGTAGATCTCTTAATAAACCAGCGGAAGATTTAAAGAGACTGTGTTCCTGTGTCTACCTCTATGTGCAGCCGAGCGATCCGATCTACCACAGTACTTATGATGTCATTACATAAAAGATTATGGGGCCAATTTATCAAAGTGTTTCTGTCAGTTTTCTGATGTAAAACAATTGGAAAAGTCAGAAAAAAAATTGTGCAATGTGGCATTGCACAAAAATGTTTTGACTGTTGGCATTTTCTTGACAAGTTTGGCTATCTGGGCCAAAATGGATGGAGCTGGGGAGGAGCCAAGCATTACAGGATGTGGCTGTGCCAGCCCCTCAAATTCATTAAAACTTATTCCATTTCTTACACCAGAAATGCTACTCCAGAATTTGATGCATTGTACTCCAGCCTTCATAAAGACAGGCGTGCATACTTTAAATAGTGTTGATATGATAATGTGGTTAGCTATTATTAATAATTAGGAAATGTTCTGGTATATATCAGTTACATGTTAAGGTGGTGGAGTGAGCTAATTTTCCCCTGATTAATCATGTTGCATTCAGGAGTTTCGTAGTGTGAATGTTTGTTATAACATATAAATTAAATCCATATTTGATGCTTGCCCACCATTTACCTTCAAAAAAGCATCAATTCTTCTATGTACTTTTGAACAACGTCAGGGATTTTGTAGAATTTTAGTCAGGTGTATATACAGTTAGGTCCATATATATTTGGACAGAGACAACATTTTTTCTAATTTTGGTTCTAGACATTACCACAATGAATTTTAAACAAAACAATTCAGATGCAGTTGAAGTTCAGACTTTCAGCTTTCATTTGACGGTATCCACATTAAAATTGGATGAAGGGTTTAGGAGTTTCAGCTCCTTAACATGTGCCACCCTGTTTATAAAGGGACCAAAAGTAATTGGACAATTGACTCCAAGGCTATTTCATCGACAGGTGTGGGCAATCCCTTCCTTATGTCATTCTCAATTAAGCAGATAAAAGGCCTGGAGTTGATTTGAGGTGTGGTGCTTGCATTTGGAAGGTTTTGCTGTGAAATAAACATGCGGTCAAAGGAGCTCTCCATGTAGGTGAAACAAGCCATCCTTAAGCTGCAAAAACAGAAAAAAAACCATCCGAGAAATTGCTACAATATTAGGAGTGGCAAAATCTACAGTTTGGTACATCCTGAGAAAGAAAGAAAGCACTGGTGAACTCATCAATGCAAAAAGACCTGGGCACCCATGGAAGACAACAGTGGTGGATGATCGCAGAATAATCTCCATGGTGAAGAGAAACCCCTTCACAACAGCCATCCAAGTGAACAACACTCTCCAGGAGGTAGGCGTATCAATATCCAAATCTACCATAAAGAGAAGACTGCATGAAAGTAAATACAGAGGGTTCACTGCACGGTGCAAGCCACTCATAAGCATCAAGAATAAAAAGGCTAGACTGGACTTTGCTAAAAAACATCTAAAAAAGCCAGCACAGTCCTGGAAGAACATTCTTTGGACAGATGAAACCAAGATCAACCTCTACCAGAATGATGGAAAGAGAAAAGTATAGCGAGGGCATGGTACAGCTCATGATCCAAAGCAAACCACATCATCTGTAAAACATGGCGGAGGCAGTGTGATGGCTTGGGCATGCATGGCTGCCAGTGGCACTGGGTCACTAGTGTTTATTGATGATGTGACACAGGACAGAAGCAGCCGAATGAATTCTGATGTATTCAGAGCCATACTGTGTGCTCAGATCCAGACAAATGCAGCCAAACTGATTGGTCGTCGTTTCATACTACAGATGGACAATGACCCAAAACATGAAGCCAAAGAAACCCAGGAGTTTATTAAAGCAAAGAAGTGGAATATTCTTGAATGGCCAAGTCAGTCACCTGATTTCAACCCAATTGAGCATGCATTTCACTTGTTAAAGACTAAACTTCAGACAGAAAGGCCCACAAACAAACAGCAACTGAAAACCACCGCAGTGAAGGCCTGGCAGCGCATCAAAAAGGAGGAAACACAGTGCCTGGTGATGTCCATGAGTTCAAGACTTCAGGCAGTCATTGCCAACAAAGGGTTTTCAACCAAGTACTAGAAATGAACATTTTATTTACAATTATTTAATCTGTTCATTTAATTTTGGTCCCTTTAAAAACAGGGTGGCACATGTTAAGGAGCTGAAACTCCTAAACCCTTCATCCAATTTTAATGTGGATACCCTCAAATGAAAGCTAAGAGTCTGAACTTCAACTGCATCTGAATTGTTTTGTTTAAAATTCATTGTGGTATTGTCTAGAACCAAAATTAGAAAAATGTTGTCTCTGTCCAAATATATATGGACCTAACTGTATATTTAATTATACCAAACAGGTGATAATGATCATCATTTTTATATATTTTTAGGCTGCGTGCCCACGATGCAGATTTAATGCATTTCTGCAGCACCATTTCCGCCGCGAAAACGCATTAAAAATGCATGTTAAGTTGTCATGTTATTTTTTCTCAGGAGTGGGAAACAAAACCAGGAGTGGGTGATGAATGCAGAATTGGTGACTTGTTTCTATTATACCTTTTCTCTGATTGCTCCTCACCTGGTTTTGGCTCCCACTCCTGAGAAAAAATACTGACCGAATACTGACCAAATACTGATAGTGGGGCCATGACTTAACTGCCACACTCTGCTATAAAGATGTAGTTGTGGAAGACAATTTTGTGTTACGAGTCATACACTAGCAAGGTCTCTCCCTGGCAAAGATTTCAAAGCAGACAGGGGTTTGAAGATGTGCTGTTCAAACAGATTTGAAGAAACACTAAAAAATGGGCAATGTTGAGGACCATAGATGCAGCAATCTGAAACTTAGTACAGTAGATGAAAGACATCATGAATACCTTCCTTTTAGGCTATGTGCCCACGATGCAGAATTGATGTGGATTTTTCCTGAGCGTTTCTGCCTCTTCTTGGCATAAATAACACATGCGGATTTTACATGCGTTTTTTCTGCCAGGGAGAAGTGTTTTTTAAGCGTTTTTACATGCATTTTCACATGCGATTTTTCAAGCGCTTTTCCAAGCGATTTTGAGCATCACTTGGAAAAGGGCTTGACAAGTTGGTCGCACAATATAAATCCATGCAACTAGCATGGATTTATATTGTGTGACCAACTTATGCTGCTTTAAATGCAGCATCAATAGTAAAAAAAAAGAATCAAAATGTAAAAAATAAAAAAAACATTATACTTACCTCTCCGGTGGCCCCCCTTCTCCTCTATGGTGGCGTCCTCTGTCCTTGGCATCCCGCGGTGTTCTGCAAGGACCTGCAGAACTAAATGACGTCACCGCAGGTCCTTGCAGAACACCGTGGGACGCCGAGGACAGAGGATGCCACCGGAGAGGAGACCCGGGGCCGTCAGAGAGGTAAGTATAATGTTTTCTTTAATTTTTTACGTTTTAATTATTTTTTTACTAATGGTACCCGGGTCGGATGAGAGTCTCCTCTTCTCCAGACCCGGGTACCATCCGCGCATTACTGCATAACATTCACATGGATACATGTATACATGCGGATGTTATTCAGTTCGATGCAAGTCAATGGTGGCGATTTTGCTGCGATTACACACAAGAAATGGTTGTGCTGCGGATTTTTCCGCAATGATAATCCACAGCGGAAATTTCCGCAGTGTGTGCACAGCACATGTGGATTATCATTGGCAAACACGGCAGACAACGTAACAGGCATTTTTAATTTGTTTTCGCAGCGGAAATGCTGCAGCGGAAGCGCATTAAATCCGCATCATGGGCACACAGCCTTAAATAGGAATATGTTCAGAAGTGTCATCAGCTCAAAACTGGCACAACCATTGGGACGCAGTTACACCCAGGGCCGGCTTCAGGTTTTTCTGGGCCCCGGGCGAAAGAGTCTCAGTGGGCCCCTTTAACACATACCACGATTCATGATGCAGAGATATGGGGGAGAAATATATATATATATATATATATATATATATATATATATATATATATAGTACAATGCAAAGATTTCACTTCTTACATTACATGAGTGATATCTATTGTAAATTCCACAATAGCTCAGAAACCGGTGAATCGCTCCACACAGAAGACTGGCCCCTATATAAGGCCCCATACGGAATACTGGCCCCCATATAATGCTTCATACGGAATACTGGCCCCCATATAAGGCCCCATACGGAATACTGGCCCCCATATAACGCTTCATACGGAATACTGGCCCCCATATAAGGCTCCATACGGAATACTGACCCCCATATAATGCTTCATACGGAATACTGGCCCCCATATAAGGCTCCATACGGAATACTGGTCCCCTTATAAGGCTCCATACGGAATACTGGCCCCCATATAAGGCTCCATACGGAATACTGGCCCCCATATAAGGCTCCATACGGAATACTGGCCCCCATATAAGGCTCCATACGGAATACTGGCCCACATATAAGGCTCCATACGGAATACTGGCCCCCATATAAGGCCCCATATGGAATACTGGCCCCCATATAAGGCTCCATACGGAATACTGGCCCCCATATAAGGCTCCATACAGAATACTGGCCCCCATATAACGCTCCATACAGGATACTGGCCCCCATATAACGCTCCATACAGAATACTGGTCCCCTTATAAAACTCCATACAGGATACTGGCCCCCATATATCTCTCCATACAGGATACCGGTCCCCTTATAACGCTCCATACAGGATACTGGCCCCCATATAATGCTGCATGCAGGCTGTTACCCCCCACATAATGCCCCATACAGGCTGTCCCCCCTTATAATGCTCCATGCAGGCTGTTACCCCCAACATAATGCCCCATACAGCCCCCCCCCTTTTAATGCTCCATGCAGGCTCTTACCCCCCACATAATGCCCCATACAGGCTGCCCCCCCCTTATAATGCTCCATGCAGGCTGTTCCCCCCCACATAATGCACTATGCAGGCTGCCCCCCCCCTTTATAATGCCCCATGCAGGCTGTTCCCCACCTTATAATGCCCCATGCAGGATGTCACCCCCCCCTTCTTTATAATGCCCCATGCAGGATGTCCAGTCCCCCCTCTCTTTATAATGCTCCATGGAGGATGCCACCCCCCCCTTCCCCTTTATACTGCCCCATGCCTCCATACATTAAAAAAAAAAATCAAATACTCACCTTCCTTCTCCTCACCTGCTGCCGCTGCTCTGTTCTGGACTCCAGCGACGCCGGTATCTTCCCGCCCTGCGCTCCCTGTGACGGCTCAGGGGAGGGCGCGGTGTAAAGACGTCACCGCGCCCTCTGACCTGAGACGTCACAGGGAGCGCAGAGCAGGAAGACAGCTGATCTGCGGAGGCACGGGGAGAGGTAAGTATCCGGCTGCCGGGGCCCTGAGCAAGCGGCGGAGAAGGGCGGGCGCTGACACCGCTCTCCTCCGCCCATAGCCCAGCGGGGTGCGCGACCGCCAGTGGGCCCCTCTGCCTGCTCAGGGCCCCGGCATTTGCCCGGGTGCGCCGGGTGCTAACGCCGGCCCTGGTTACACCCATCTCCTGTTTTGAGTCTGACCAGAAGTTGTCTTCATAGAAGAACTGCGGGTAAAGAACCATACCTTCGATATGGAAACAAGACCAAGTGACTCAACTATGTATGACTGGCGTAAAGAAAAATGGCAACAGGTGCTCTGGACTTATGAGTCAAAATCTGAAAGATTTCTCAGCTTGAGCGTGTTCATTAAAGGCATGGAGAGTGGTTCAATATTGAGGCATCACTGAAGCATAATGGAGGTTCTTTGCAAGCTTGGGACTGTATTTCAGCAAAAGGAGTTTGGCCAGGAATAATAGTGTCCTTAATGCTAGAGAAAACAGGCAGATATTTATCCTTCATGCAGTTCCATCAGGTAGTTGCCTGAACTCTGAATAGCTCTAAATTTATTTTGAAGCCAGATAACAACCCCAAACTTACAGCCAATGGTATTAAAAAGCTTTTTTCAGCATAAAAAAGAAGTATGAGTCCAAGAAATTATGTTATTGTCCCCACAGATTCCTGAGCTCAACATCGAGTCTGTCTGGGATTCCATGAAGAGAAAGAATAATTTACAAAAGTGACATCCACAGAAGATCTGCGGTTAGGTCTTCACGATTTTTGGAACAACCCCCCAGCGAAGTTCCTTTAAAAACTGTATTTTCCTAGAAGAAACAATGCAGTTTTGTAGACAAAGAATGGTTACAGTATACTAAATATTGATATGTTTTACATTTCTCTTCTGCTCATTCTGTTTGTATTTGTTTTATTGTTGAAATGAACTATTAACCCTTCTATTTTTGAAAGCATTCTTACTTTGAAGCAATTTTCCTTACCTGCCTAAAACTTTTGCACAGTACCAAATTTTGATATTATTTTTAAATGCTTAATATGTTTTTAAATCAATCTGTTATTTACACTAACTTTTCAATAGGATTATTTATATATTTTTGACATTAACATCTATATGTAATCTCCCATGCTGATGTGTCAGTTGTTGATTCTTATTAGCATCAAAAAAGTCATAGTATAAAAACAATTTGATCAAACACTGCAAATGAAGCACAACAAAATGTACTATATTCAGCTTTTTTTCTAGACTGTCAGTGGTAGAATAAATTAGCTTTAAGTATGAATGTCTTTAGGTAGTCCTTTGATAAAGATTTCAAGTGGAATTTACATAAACAGCCGTTAAAACTTAATTAAAAATAAAAGCTCTGTAGACTGTTTCAAGGGTTGAGCAATCTTTACGAAATTTAATGAAGTATTCATTTGACCTTATTAACTAATTCTGCTGACTTTTAGTACATATTCAAAGCGTACACTCCCATACATTTATCAAGTACGGACATTTGTAATAGATTCCAATCACAATGATGCATGTCCGAAAAACAAGCTTTTTAGAATCACAAAGTTCTTGTTTGTCAGGTTTTTTTTGTGTGTGTAAAATGTTCTTCTTAGGGAATAATGATTTAATATAGTAATTGATGGTAATGATGATGTACTTTATTAATGTATGAATTAATTTCCAGTTAAAAGCAACAATTACTTTTTGTGCTGATTAGAAAATCTATGAAGAGTAAAACGAGAATGGCTGTAGGGTCACTCTCATTATTGCAGTCAGTCACCCAATATCTATTCTCATACACATTTCATAGAAGTGACTACAGAGTGAAAAACAGTAGCGGATGGTCATTCCCTCACTACATTCATTGCTCTACAAGAATGGGGTAGATTTTAGATTTTTCTGCAGCATACCTAAAATATTTAATTAGCTTTAACTAATTTTTCCAAAAAGTAGATTATAGAAAGGACATGAGCAACTTTAAAGGGAACCTGTCACATGAAAAATGCTAACCTGCAGAGATGGGGTTGATCTGCAGGTTAATACAGCTCTAAACTTGCCTGGCGTCCACATTATCCAAATCCAAATTAACTTTATTTCCCTCCTGCAGCGTTCGGCTTCCAATCATAGGAGTGGCGGTGGAGCGGTTTCAGTCACCTCTCTGTGTATAGAGAGCAATGGCTGTAATCGCATGCTTGGCACCGACAGACAGCTGGCTCTAATGTTGTCTATACACAGAAAGTGAAACGGTGCCCGCGCCGAGCCTATGACTGGAAGCCGAACGCTGCCAGGAGGAATAAAGTTCATTACTCCTGGCAGAGGGGCTCTAAATGCGGATGCCAGGCAGGTTCAGAACGCTATTAACCTGTAGATTAACCCCATATCTGCAGGTTAATAGTGTTTTTTCACATGACAGTCTCCCTTTAACCCCTTTACCCCCGAAGGTGGTTTGCACGTTAATGACCAGGCCAATTTTTACAATTCTGACCACTGTCAATTTATGAGGTAATATCTCTATCCCTCCGATTCTGAAATACTTTTTTCATGACATATTGTACTTCATGATAGTGGTAAAATTTATTCAATATGACTTTAGTTTATTTGTGAAAAAAATCGGAACTTTGGCGAAAATTTTGAAACTGTCACAAGTTTCAAAATTTGAATTTTTATGCCTTTAAATCAGAGAGATGTGTCACACAAAATAGTTAATAAATAACATTTCCCACATGTCTACTTTACATCAGCACAAATTTGAAACCAAATTTTTTTTATTAGGAAGCTATAAGGGTTAAAAGTTGACTAGCGATTTTTTATTTTTGCAACAAAATTTACAAAACCATTTTTTTTAGAGACCACACTACATTTGAAGTCACTTTGAGGGGTCTGTATGGCAGAAAATACCCAAAAGTGACAACATTCTAAAAACAGCACCCCTCAAGGCGCTCAAACCCACATTCAAGAAATTTATTAACCATTCACGTGCTTCATAGCAATGAATCAAATGTGAAAGGAACAAATTAACATTTAACTTTTTTTCACTAAAATTTTACTTTAGATCCCAATTTTTTATTTTCATAACAGTAACAGGAAAAACTGGACACCAAAAGGTGTTGTGCAATTTCTCCCGAGTATGCTGATACCCCATTTGTTTGGGGAAAGCCATTGTTTGGGGGCATGGCAGGGCTTGGAAGGGAAGGAGCACCCTTTGACCTTTTCAACATAAAACTCGCTGGAATTAAGAGCAGATGCCATGTCGGGTTGGGAGAGCCTCGGATGTGCCTAAACAGTGGAAACCCCCCACAAGTGACCATATTTTGGAAATTAGACCCCTTAAGGAACTTATTAAGATATATGGTGAGCACTTTGAATGCCCAAGTGTTTCACAAAAGTTTATAACGTAGAGCTGTGAAAAAAAAAAAAATTCCACAAAAACGATCTTTTAGTCTCAATTTTTTCATTTTCACGAGGGTGACAGGAGAAATTGGACCCCAAAAGTTGTTGTGCAATTTATCCTAAGTACGTTGATACCCCATATGTTGGGGAAAGCCAAGCGAAGGAGTGACACTTTAAAATGCAGACTTTGATGGAATGGTCTGTGGGCGTCATGTCACGTTTGCAGAGCCCCGGATATGCTTAAACAGTGAAAATGCCCAAGTGCCCCCTTTTTGGAAACTAGACCCCAATGAATTTATCTAGATGTGTGGCGAGCACCTTGAACCCCCAGGTGCTTCACAGAAATTACAATGTTGACTTGTGATCCCTTCTGCGCATCTGCCCAATTAGCGTCTTCGGGAGGCCTCACTGGTTTTTGCAGTCTGCGGTACCTTGCGCAGAGAGGGACTTGAAGAGAGGGATGCTGGTACAAAAGTTATCCACGTAGAGATGATAACTAGTGTTGAGCCACCTCCGTAGTGTTCGAGTTCGGTTCGGTTCGTCGAACACCCGTGTGTTCGCCGAACTGTTCGTCGAACTGTTCGTCGAACACCTTCGAACACCGTTAAAACCAATGGCAGGCAAACAAAAACACATAGATACACATAGAAAACACCTTCAAAGGTGTCCAAAAGCTGACAAACTGCTCAGAAGACATAACTAACACATGGAAAAGTGACAAGTACATATAGTCATGCGAAAAGAAAAGAGGTGGAGGAGTAAAAGGAGGGGGAGACACAGATATAGGCATGTCATGCCCTTCTAAAATCCAAAAAGTGAGAAGCCGACACGGCCAGTTCGTTCCTGCCCGTGCCACCTCCGTGTCGCCGGGTTTGTGCCAGAGCCTCGGTGGACCCTGACGGCCAGCCCCCCTCTCCCAATACTGGTGCCTGTCCGCTGGTGGGTCGAGCCCCCCCGCAGTGGGGGGGGGTAACATCTGCAGAAGAAAGACCATCTTCCAGCCAAGCTAAGATGTCGACTTCTTTTCGTGGACAATGTGATACGATCCCTTTCTTACGGACACGCCCATCGCTACAAATTCCAGATGAGGCACAAAAACAGCAGGTGCTTCAGCGCATATCAAGTGCTCCTTCAAGTGGGCTCTCCTCCACCTCAATTTCAACATCACAAATATTCCAGTCCTCAGAGGTGTCACCCCAATCGCACTTGCTTCCTCACAGCTCCCAAGTCTCCAGCTGCCCGTCTGAGTATGGGGTAACACAGATGGTTGAGTCTGCAGAGCTGTTTACTCATACTATAGCCTGGGAAACGTAAGTCTGCTCCAGAGCTTCTGTTAATCCAGATGAGGAAATGATGTGCACTGATGCCCAGAATCTTTATAAGTCGGATCCAGGACCAGATGAAGAAGGTTCTGAGCATAATGTAGACCCTCGTTCCCAAACTGTCACTCCTGTTGGTGGAGACAATGATGAAGACGATGATGAGACTCAAATACCTGATTGGAGCGACAACTTGACTTTTCGGTCAGGGCAGGAAGAGGTTGGCTTTGAGGACGACGGGTGTGATAACACACAGGGTGATGATGACGAGGTTGGAGATCCCACTTACTGTCAACCCACAGTCAGCCAGTCGATGAGGTCAACGGAGGAGGTGGAGGAGGATGTGACTAGCCCAGGGGATGGGGATGACTCGGTACCCGGGCCTTTGCCTGGCCTTGGGGATGTCGCGGTGGTCGGCTCCCTGGCCCGTACCCTGGGGTCACTCTTTAAAAGAGTGGATAATTGTTAATTTTATAAGAGTTTGTGACGCCACCTGTGGTATCTGGTGAGAAGCACCAGCGCTGCAGCAGTCCACTGAGACCCGTGATAAGGCTGCTCGATGGTATAGCTCCCCACAGGTGGAGCTAGGTCTCAGGGCAGCGTATGCAGGGGGAATGCAGGACAAGCGAGACCCAGCTGGGTCAGAGCAAGAACGGGAACGGACACGGTAGTCACTTCAGTACCTTTTACTGGAGGAAATTCAGGCACATCCCGGAGCACTGTAGGGTGAAGGGTGAATATCAGGATCCTCCCCAATGAGTGGGTGTAGGGCCTCCTGTTTCTTGCCTCTGCGTAGTAAGTTTCTGACCTGCCTGGAGCTAGGCCTAACTTTGTCTCTGTCCTGCGCTGGCTGACCTTGTGGTAGGGCCTTCTCTTGGAGTTCACGCTCCCACTATGCGGGGCCTAAGCGTCTCCTGGCTCTGTTACGTATCAGCACCTTAGCCATCCTGGGACTTGTAGTTCTCCAGGGATTCCGGTTATGCCTTACTGAATCTAGTTAGCAGGAGCCTCGTGCTCCACTGCTGAACTATTAACTGAGTTCTCTAGACTAGACTGAGCTCCACTGCAGACTGACCTCTCTTAGGCTTCTCTACTGCAGGAACTCTTCAGAGGAACTGAACTGCCTAGCTCCACCTTCCCTATTTATATCCCTAACGGGCTCCCTCTGCTGGTCTGAGGTGGAAGGTGGAGATGTGTGAATGTTTATGGGGGCCTCTTGTGGAGGATTCCATCAATACACTCTTCTAGGATATGTGATACCAAGCTCAGCGGGGCGTCACAGATGCTATTGACGACGAGGTTAGGTTGCGCCTTCCTGGACACAGATGGAGTACTGGAAGCACGTCAACAACTGCATCCTCAACCACAACTCTGCCTCTGACCACAAGTCGTAGTGGCTCTTCAGGTCGCATGGGCTCTAAGCCTTGCATAGCCTGGGCATTTATTCAGAATGATAAGGATGACCCAACTCGTGTTATCTGTAATATTTGTAACCAAAACATAAGTAGAGGCCAAAAAATCCATAGTTTGAGTACTTCATGCATGAACCGGCACATGGATATGAAGCATAAGTTGCAGTGGGAAGCTCACTGTGCTACAATGCGGCCTAGCAGGCTGGGCCAACCACCGTCTGCCCCATCTTGTGCATCCGCGGCCTCTTCATCCTCTGTGACTGGGGGGACAGCAGTCACACATGTTTTTGGACGCAGACCTGCCACCTCTTTACCTGCAACAGCCAGTGTGATTGGCAGGTCATCAGTTCATTGGGAAGTGGAAACACCTGCTGGTGTTGAGCGCTCTCTGACATCGAGAGCACCAGCTTTGGATCAAGGCAATCTAACATGTCCGCCTGCATCTTCCTCACAGACCGGCAGTTTGCCGGGGACATCCTACTCAACCCCGTCTAAGCACAACAGCCAGCCCTCGGTCCCTCAGATGTGGAAAAGTAAAAGACCATTTCCTCCTAGCCATGAGAAAGCTAAGAGGTTGAATTTCACCATCTGCAAGCTCTTGGCTACAGAAATGCTGCCTTTCCGCCTGGAGGACACAGTGGATTTTCGAGACCTTATGTCCGTCTCAGTGCCCCAGTACCAGATGCTCAGTCGGCACTACTTCTCAAAGAAAGGTGTGCCTGCGCTCCACCAGCATGTCGCACACAACATCACCGCTTCTTTGAGAAACTCTGTGTGTGACAAGGTGCATGTCACCACAGACACTTGGACGAGTAGGCATGGACAGGGACGTTACATGTCGCTGACTGGGCACTGGGTAACTATGGTGACAGCAGGACAAGGGGTTGCTGTCCAAGTCTTACCGTCCCCACGAGTTGTGCGTCAATCCTCTTTATCTCGAAGTTCCTCCACTGCTTCTGCCTCCTCAACCTCCTCTCGGTCCTCCACCTGCACCCAAAGCCTGTCTGGTAATGCCACCTGCATTCTAACTGCGCAGAAGGAATCCTGCACACCTCCTTACTATTCTGGCAGCAGGGCTCAAGGCATCAGTGTTTACTTTGAAATGTCTGGGAAATGTGAGTCACACAGCTGAGGAGTTGTGGTCAGCTCTGGAGACCCAGTTTCATGAATGGTTGTCTCCACTGGACCTGCAACCTGGGAAGGCCGTGTGCGACAATGCTGCATCGCCGGGGCAATGTCACACACGTGCCTTGTATGGCTCACGTGTTGAACCTGGTTGTCCATAAATTGTTAGCCCACTATCCCGGACTAGATGGCCTTCTGCAGGGGGCACGGTCTCTGTGTGCTCACTTCCGCCGTTCGCATCCCGCAGCTCAATGACTTACATCTCTACAGAAGTCGTTGGGCCTGCCAGTTCACTGGCTGAAATGCGATGTGCCGACACGGTGGAATTCAACTCTGACCATGTTGCAGCGACTGTGGCAGCACCGACAAGCCCTGGTGCAATACGTTCTGACGTATAGCCTGGGCCAACGAGTTCCAGAGGTGGGGCAAATCACGCTGCAGGAGTGGTCTCAGATCAGGGACCTATGAAGTTGACGCGCCCCCTGGGCCGTGGGGTACCCTGAGCCGGGCCGGTAGACGCTGGGGGTTGTAGTCACTGTGGCGGTGACCCGGTCCGTGATCCAGGGCGGTCAATCCAAGGGTAATTTGTATATATGGGTTTTATAATGTCCCACAACGCCACCTCTGGAGTGGGGCAAAAGGGGCCGCCGCTGCGGAACAGTCCTCTGAAGCTGGTGGTTTTGCAGCAATGGTATTATTACTCACCACAGGAAGAGTGTAGCTTGAGGGCAGTGTGGGTGGATGATGGTGGTTGTAGTGCAGGGAGTCAGTAATGAACACAGAGTCCGTGTGATGCAGTCCCAAGATCTTTACTCACAGTTGTTGCAGTCCAGATTACAGGTACCAGAGCAATCTCACCCATCGTGCTGTGCGTACTCAGTGAGGGGCTCAGTCCACCCCCAGATAGCTCCGGAGTACTTAGCAGGACCCCCTTCTGTGTGTCCTTTCTCTGGCCTTCTACCTGCAACTCACACCAGTGACACTTCTCTCCGATATCCTCGGGCCTTGGCGGGCGACTTGTGTTCCGTCCCCTGGGTACTATGTGGCTACCTTCTTAGTGAGACTGGTGTGGACTTTTACCTGCAGTACATGAAATGCTGCAGCCTCCGGTTTCTAGTTGAGCCTTGCTGTTTCTCCGCTAGTTGAGGGACCGGTTCCCCTTATCTGGTCTGACCCCTCTACCTCCTGGTAGCAGCAGGAGTACGGGTGGCCTTCTGCGCGGCCCATAGCCCTAGGGTCCCTTCGGTTCCTGGAGCCTTCCTGCTCCCACTCCTCTCTTCTCTCCTTCAGTCCTTGGCCTCCCAGGCTAGGCCCGCCTCTGGAGCAGAGCTCATGCCGAGCCTCTGCTCCTGTCACTTTTCCTCCTCTGACTGGCTTGCTCTTTCTAAGATAGCTTCCTATTTATTCTCTCCCTGTCATGTGCTCCGCTAAGCTGCTCCCCTAAGCACCCACTACATAGGACCCTTCCACCAGCTAGGGACCTGGGACTGTGCTCTCCCTTAGGAGCAATCTTTCCCTACCCCCACTGCGGGTATGTGTTGAATGCAGGTGTTAGTGTCCCGAGCCATATGCCTTCCTTACCTGAGGGTGATATACCACACCTCTGGGTGAGATGCAGTAACTCTGTGGCGACTGAACCCTCAGGGGCGCCACACACCCTTCTGCACAGTTTTGAAATGGCGACGAAGATGTTTAGTGCTGACGACGATGCCATTATCAGCATGACTATTCCGGTGATTTACATGCTGGAGCACACACTAAACAGAATTCAGAGTCAGGTGGTGGGACAAGAGGAGGTGGAGGAAGTAGAGGAGGAGTCGTATGCGGAAGGGATAACATCTCCAAGGTCCAGACGGTTGGCAGCACCAAGGCGGCAGGCATGGGAGGGTGGGGGAGAGGGATTAACCAGGGCGCATGGTAGCAGCCAAACTGTTGAGGAAGGTGCAGGAGCCGAGGAAGAAGTGGAGGACGAACTGGCGATGGGCATGGAAGACTCATCAGATGAGGGAGACCTTGATCACATTTCTGTTGTGCGAGGTTAAGGGGAGAGGGCAGAGGAAGGAAGCATGATTCTTACCTCGCTACCAACACAACAAGGACTTGGTCCTCCTGGATGCGCAAGACTCATGAGTGCCTTCTTGCTGCACTACCTGCAACATGACCCTCAGATTGTCAGAATTCGAAGCAATCCCGACTACTGGGTTGCCACACTCTTAGATCCCCGGTACAAAAGTAAATTTGCCAAAATAATTCCTTCCATAAAAAGGGATTGACGCATGCAGGAGTATCTGCAGACGCTGTTGCAGAATGTTACATGTGCTTTTCCACAAAACACCAGTGGTGCACGTAGTGAATCTCACAGTTCTAACTTGCCAACCGTGGGACTGTCGAGTCTTCATCACTCAAACCGTAACAGTAACACAGTATCTGCTGGTAACAGCAATTTTGTGGAATCGTTTCACCACTTTTTTAGACCATCCTTTGCAAGGCCACAGGAGACAAGAAGTCTGACACATAGTCAACGCCTAGAGAGGATGGTGCAGGAGTATCTCCAAGTGAACATCGAAGCCATGACTGTGTCACTGGACCCTTGCTCATTTTGGTATTCCAATCTGGAAAAATGGCCGGAGCTCGCCACTCACACCTTGGAGATCTTGTCATGCCCTGCAGCCAGTGTTCTCTCTGAACGTGTGTTCAGCTCTGCTGGTGGTGTGCTGACAGATAAGCGCACGCGTCTGTCCACTGAGAATGTAGACAGACTCACGTTCATAAAGATGAACAAATCATGGATTCGCAAGGACTTTTCTACCCCTGTGTTATCCTTGGGAGACTAAAACCTTGAGGATTTGGTAAAATCACCTCACCAACCGTTTTAAGCAACTGTGGGGCAATTGATGCCACTTAACCCTAGAAAGCATGACCATAAAAATCTACACTTTCATATACCTGGGGCCTTTTAGGCTCGTGTGCAAATAACATGGAATAACTCAAACTCAAATGACAAACAACTATATACATGAAGAATACCTAGAGTTTCAAAATTCTAACTAAAGTAATCTTGCAGAAAATAGAAAACAATTAACAGGGCAGGCCTGCGAGGCCCCAGGTATGCGTTCTAGGGTTAAGTGGTGTCTGTGCCACAATTTTGGGAAAAAATGGAGACTCTTTTTGGAGTCCCCTTGCTGTGTCTTACGTGACGTTGGCATCGTCAATTCCAGGTGGGTTGGGTCGCCCCCCCCCCCTTTTTAACTGTAAGAAACTAGATACACTATGGCTTGGGGTAACACAGATGGTTGAGTCTGAAGAGCTCAGAGGTCTGCTCCAAATCTTCAGTGTCTGCTAGTCAGCGTAGAATTTTTAACTGCATCTAGCCTAGGCAATACTTTGGGCGTAGTAGCCCAGCTGCGAAGCAAGCTGCACCGCCTGTGTATCTAATAAAATTTTTTAAATGCATCTAGCCTAGGCAGACTGTGGGGACCCCCAACCAAACCCAGACGCTCAGCCCCCCTACCGCCCCCCTTTCCTTGACAATACAATAATGTAACTCTTACAACTGGATGGGTGAGGATCGGTCACAGCTTTATTAACTCTTTATACTCATTCAATTAGAAAGGCATTTTATTTCTAAAATAATTCAGCTTGTTGCAGCATGCCTTGGGTCCACTCCGGCAAGTTGGCCAACAAGTGTAACTCTCCAACATGTCCTTTCTATTTCCAGGCCACGGAGGATCCTGCGTACTCGTATGCAGGACTCTGACCCCCACCCATCACTCTTAACGCTTGTTCCACTCCGTCCTGGAGTCCTGACAGGAATATGTCCAGTTCAATATTCATTAAGTGAACAACGTCGGGCCGTATGAGGCCTGCTTTATCTCCTTCCAGTTGTCGGTGTCGTACCACTACACCGCCTCTGTCTCTTCTAAATTTTGCCATCCGAATATTTATTACCCGCCTTGTCCGTTCGATGGCCGTGATGTCTCGCGCACCTTGCCATACCGCTATCGGCACAATCTCTGACCATACTATCGCTAGTTTTGTGAAAAATTCTCTGAAGCGCTCAGTGTCTAGTTTCATTATTGCCATTAGTTATGCGCTGTTATGATGACCTAGGTTGTTTCCCCCGGCCTGTATAACTAAGATGACCGGACATCTTGCCTCTCTCCCTACCTTGATTACCTCCATTAGTACCTGTGGCCATAGCAGGCCTCTAATACCTCTCTAGTTGAAATATGTGTTATGAAACTCTAATTTCCTCCCGCCTGGGCAGACTTTCGCCTTTTTTTCTGCCCAATACATATACGAGTGGCCTATCACCCACACTGTTGGCTTAGCGTCACCTGTAAAAGAGAAAAACCACGTTAGGATAACAAGTCCGGTCTTATGTATCTTGCCAAACACGTGGATCGCCATCTCCCTATCCTCTGAACTTCCGTTTCTGACAGTCCTGCTCTTGCTGCTTCCGTGGCCGCGCCTATGCGGAATGAGTGTGTCCCGTAATCTTTGGGGTGGTTCCCTGCCGATGTTATGCATTTATTAAATATAGCTTGGAACTGGTATCTTGATAATGGCATTCCATCAATGTGTGATAGGAAGAAATTACTTTGTGATCTGATGGTTAGATATGTTTTTACTATTGTTACCCAACTCAGTGTACTGTTTGTGGGTTGTAGAAGTACCCAAGTGCCCCTGCCCGCTGGAACCGTTTTCGATTTGTGTATGCGTAGACGTATTGCATTATTGGCTATGACTACGTCCTGGTGTAATAAGCCTCCACTGGTGGTAATTTTGGATTGAGGGACTAATTCGCTTATGCATAGCGCCCCGAAGAAGGCGATCACAAATCCAGTAGACAGTAGTGTTACTTCAAATTGTGAGTGTCATGTTAATGGTGTTAGGGATATGATGTGAGAAATCAGTTTTAGTGACACGGGACGGGACGTCTACACTCCTGACTTGGCTGACCCCTTTTCCACCCTTTTATGGATTGTCTGATGATGAACCTTTGTCACATCTCCCCAATTCAGTAGTTGGAAGTGAAATGCTACTCCGGTCAGACACCGCTGCGCTGACGCCCCTGATATGCCCCTCATAATTAGCTGGTGGAGAAATTCTTTGGTGACTTGTGATCTGGCTTGTTCACATTGGTCAACCCGTCTGCCTGCTACTAGTCGTGTCCACTCTTCCCATGCCTTACCGTATGCTTGCCACGTCGACGGGGCAACTGACGCTCTGATTAATGGCATCAACTATTCGCCACTAGGTCCCATAGGGAAGGTGGGCAACTGTTGCCCGATGGGTAGGCGTTGTGGAAGAGCTCTGTGAAAATCTGCCAATTGAATTGTTATAAAGCGTTAGCAGCAGCTTTAGACCCCTCAGCATAGTGGCTAGCGCGGACCCATACATTGTGTTTTAGGCACAGGAATGCTAGCCTGGGTAGTAGGCCTAGCACTGGGGGAGACGATGATGCCATCTTATTAATGCAGTGCGCTAGGCTGGTGTTTTTTGTTATGAAGCGTATATTTTTGTAAGCCAGGCGCGCGCCCCATATTTCTATTGCTACCACTATTGGGAAGAAAAATTATTTTCAGGGCTAGATGCAGCTAAAAATTATTATTAATTTAAAAGCTGGTGGAGCTTGGTATAGATGGACTAATGCAGATAAAAATTATTTTTAATTTGCAACCTGATGGAGGTCAGTATAGATGGACTAATAGAGAAAGTCCCACACACTGCTAGAAGGCCAAATATTTTTACAGAGCTAGATGCAGACAAAAAATTATATTCAGTTTGCAACCTGATCGAGGTCAGTATAGATGGACTAATAGAACAAGTCCCACACACAGCTAGAAGCCCAAATATTTTTTCAGCGGTAGATGCAGAAAAAAATTATATTCAGTTTGCAACCTGATGGAGGTCTGTATAGATGGATTAATAGAACAAGTCCCACACACAGCTAGAAGCCCAATATTTTTTCAGAGGTAGATGCAGAAAAAAAATATATTCAGTTTGCAACCTGATGGAGGTCTGTATAGATGGATTAATAGAACAAGTCCCACACACTGCTAGAAGGCCAAATATTTTTTCAGAGCTAGATGCAGAAAAAAATTATATTCAGTTTGCAACCTGATGGAGGTCAGCATAGATGGACTAATAGAACAAGTCCCACACACAGCTAGAAGCCCAAATATTTTTTCAGAGGTAGATGCAGAAAAAAATTATATTCAGTTTGCAACCTGATGGAGGTCTGTATAGATGGATTAATAGAACAAGTCCCACACACTGCTAGAAGGCCAAATATTTTTTCAGAGCTAGATGCAGAAAAAAATTATATTCAGTTTGCAACCTGATGGAGGTCAGTATAGATGGACTAATAGAACAAGTCCCACACACAGCTAGAAGCCCAAATATTTTTTCAGAGGTAGATGCAGATAAAAATTATTTTTAATTTGCAACCTGATGGAGGTCAGTATAGATGGATTAATAGAACAAGTCCCACACACAGCTAGAAGCCCAAATATTTTTTCAGAGGTAGATGCAGAAAAAAATTATATTCAGTTTGCAACCTGATGGAGGTCTGTATAGATGGATTAATAGAACAAGTCCCACACACAGCTAGAAGCCCAATATTTTTTCAGAGCTAGATGCAGAAAAAAAATATATTCAGTTTGCAACCTGATGGAGGTCAGTATAGATGGACTAATAGAGAAAGTCCCACACACTGCTAGAAGGCCAAATATTTTTTCAGAGCTAGATGCAGAAAAAAATTATATTCAGTTTGCAACCTGATGGAGGTCAGTATAGATGGATTAATAGAACAAGTCCCACACACTGCTAGAAGCCCAAATATTTTTTCAGAGCTAGATGCAGAAAAAAATTATATTCAATTTGCAACCTGATGGAGGTCAGTATAGATGGACTAATAGAATGATGCTATGCCCAAAAGATTTTACTTCACTAGGTGCAGTAAAAAAATTGGTATTCTATACACAGGTGGTATATCTTGCAACACAGATAGGCTACTCCACTGACTAACACACTCTGCAATAGGCCAAAAAGGATTAGCTTTGCTAGATTCAGCCAAATGCTGTGAAAAAAACTTGCACAGCACTGGCACAGACCTGCCTGGCAAAAACTGATAGGAACTGATGTAACCTAGTCCTGAAAAGGACTGCAATTACAATTAGTCTTTACTCCCACAATCTATCTATTTAAGAGCACAGACCTGCCTGATAAAAGTCGTAGGAAATGCTGTAACCTAGTCCTTAAAAGGACTGCAATCACAACTATTCCCTACTCCCAAGCTATCTGTAGATTTGTGCGAAAATTGGCTTGAAATTAACAAGGTATAGCGCACACAGCAACAGCGGTGCCGTCTAACACGCAGCTGCAGCAGTGAGAAAATGGTGGCGACGGGGAAAATGGCTTGGTCTTATAGGGCAAGGACATGTGACATACACTGCCAATGACACATGCCCTTGCTTGTGTGAAAAAAGCACTTCACTCCGTGTGTGCGCTGCTGATAGGCTGACAGATTGCACCTCCCCACTGTAAATGCGGGAAAGAGAAAAAAAAATGGAGATCTTCAGTATTCCTGCAGAGATCCATCCCCTGCCCCTCCCCCCACCCCGCTGTACACTCAAACTGCGTATTAACATTAATTTTCATCATTACTGAGAAAAAATCCAGTTATGATTTTGGTGCACGAACAGTTATTGAACATAACCTTGAACAGCCAAATTTTTCTCAAATCGTTCGTGTTCGCCGAACGGCTCGAACACCGCCCAAAACAGCTCGAATTTGAGATTAGCGAACAGTTCGAGTAGAACAACGCTCATCTCTAATGATAACCTTTATCCAGAGGTGGGTGCACCAAATCCCACATAATTTTCCCACTTACTCCCAGAACAGGGGGGGGCATTCAGGGGGTTCAATCCGGGAGTCATTCCCTTCATCAACTCTAAACTTGTGAGTGTACCCTGAGGTACTCTCAAACAGTTTATATAGCTTAATTCCTTATCTGGCCCTCTTACTGGGCAGGTACTGTCAGAATCCAAGCCTCCTCTTAAAATTAATTAGGGACTCATCCACACAGATGTCCCTTTGGGTCACGTACACTTCAGCAAACTTGCTGTTGAAGTGCTAGATGACTGGCCAAACTTTGAAAAGATGATCAAAGTTGGGGTCATCGCGTGCAGAACATTATCGGTGTAATGCAAGAACTTGTGGATGGCCTCAAAACTTTTCCAGGTCATGACATTTCGGAACACTGGAGCGTTATACAAAATGTAAGCACTCCAGTATTGCTGAACTTCTGGCTTCTTCAGGATCCCCATGTGAAGCACCAGGCTCCAAAACTTCATCATTTCTACTGCATCTACAGGAGACCAGTTAGAAAATGATGAAGACCAGTTTTCTGGCAAAAATTGTTGAGCATACAAATTAGTTTGGCCCACCATGAGGTTTACAAAATCCTGAGAGAAAAAGACTTTGAAAAAGTCTATTTCTTTGAGGCCAGTGGTGTCAAACTTGATTCCTGATTCCGCCACAAAATCAGGAATCAGTGGCTCATAGTTTTCGGGGGTGAAAAGTTTTTGGGGGGTCAATACGGGGTCACTAATAGGGGGTGCTGGTTCATCTTCTGTCCTGGGGCATCTGCGTGGCGGTTCAGCAGCACCTGAGGAGGGAGAAGAGGACGAAGAGGAGGAGGAGGATGACAAGGAGTCAGAAAAATAAAGAAAAGTGGGATCTTCTCCCTCACTGTCAGTGTCGGAGGCAAGGAAAGCGTATGCCTCCTCCACTGAATAGCCGGTTTGGGACGAGCGGGACGACATTTTTTTTTTAATGTATGTGGTGTGTGTCAACACTTTATTCGGTGTGTGTATGTGTCAGTGTGCTTGGTGTAAGCTTATTTTTTCTGAAAGAACAACTGTAGGTGGTGCAAACAGCGAGCAGTGAGTGCAGATCAGTGAACTGCGTCACCGATCAACGCTTGGTGGCTGCTGGATGTGGAGGTGGTGCAAAGAGGGGTGGAAAAAAAGTGTAAAACAGCGAGTACGAGTGCAGATTAGTGATCTGTGGTCACTGATCAGCGCTCGGCGCTAAAGGAATCACGAAAAAAAAAATGCCAAAAGTTGACTGATCAAGTACTGATCAGCGATCAAGTACTGATCAGCGCTTGGTGGCAGAATGGATGCGTGGGGAAGGGATAAGGGGGGAGAGGGGGATTGGGATGAATGAGGAGGGATCAAAAAATCCTACTTACAGTTGTCTTGTCTTCTGGTATCTGTGGGACCACAAGGCCCAGCACGGCGCACGATCTGACAGTGTGACCGCCCTGTACAAAAAAAAGTCAGTGGAAAAAAAAGTGTAAAACAGCAAGCACAAGTGCTGATTGGTGATTTGTGTCACCGATCAATGCTTGGAGGCTGCTGGATACACGCACGGAGGTGGTGCAAAGTGGAAGGGGGGGGACAGAGGCAAAAAAAAGTCCCGGAAAACAGCGAGCACGGATGTTGATCAGTGATGTAGTCACTGATCAGCGCTCGGCCGCTGCAGGACGCATGGAAAAAAAACTGCCAAAAATTGAGTGATCAAGTACTGATCAGCGCTCGGTGGCAGAAAGATGGTGTGGGGAGGGTGGTAAAAAGAGGGGGGAAGAGGGGTATTGGGGTGGATGAGGAGAGATCAGATGTACTTATCGATCTCTTCTCTCTTCTTCTTGCAGGAGCAGCAGCAGGAGCAGGTAGGAGAAGGAATTGTGGTGTTACAAAAGCTTCTGTGGCACCGCAAAGTCCATCACAGCAGTGATCAGCAGCGTGACCACCCTGTACAAATCCTCAGCAACTGTGAGGAGATGCAGGGCGGTCACAGGGGGGTCATAGATCGGTGAGCTTCCGGTCACAGCGCAGTCACGCGCTCTGATTGGTGCAATCATTAATCGCACCAACCAGAAGGGACGGGGGCCAGGCCTGGCATTGCCAGGCAAAAGCGTAAGATCGGTACTTTTAGGAGCACCGATCCTAGGCTGCACATCACTGTTTCAGGAAATCTGATTGCCTGAAACAGTGAGAAATGCTGTGATTCGCTGTTCAGAATTGAACAGCCAATCACAGCGATCGTGGTTGCAGGGGGGCGGCGACACCCCCCCAGGATGACGACGCCATCTACCCTAAGGTAAGATGGCCCCAGAATTTTAATGCGATCACCAAGACTAAAGTCGCAGTGCCGCATTAAAGGTAGGGTGTAAGAATACGTACCTGGTCCAATAGGCTCTGGTACGTATTATTATGCTTGACGTCAGAAAGGGGTTAATAGAATGATGAATGCTAGTACTATGCTGATATAATTATAAGCCTGCTGTATTATTAGTGCCAATGGCTGAATATTTTGTGTGGCTTGGTCTAAACAGGAAAACATAATTTAATCACTATGTTCCACATTAATATTGATTTATTGTTTAACTATTATCTATCCTCTGTAGTGAATTATATAATATTATACACTTGAGAACAAGACAGATCATCTATGATAGAACATCCTCATAAATCAGAAGTTTACTACAGCCAATGCCCTGTATAGAACTTGAAAAAAACTCCTTTTGTGTTCGATATTTACCAACTATAAGTTTACCCCTGGGGGAACAGCAGCTATATCCTTCAGAGAACAAGGGGGAAGCTACAGACAAATAAAAATAATCCCTTGAAATGTCCTAGATACAGACCTTGCGGCAGTTCCCTGATCATGAATTGATCACTGGTAATCTATAATGTTGACATGCTGCACTTTTAAGTAGATATATGACCATTTAATAGATTGCTGCACTGAGACTACCCTTCTTACATGAATTATAAGGTAAGACATTAATAATTTCAAGGTACAGATTTTCCCTTCCTTACCTTTCTTCTTACTTTTTTGCTGCTTACAATGCCATTCATAGCATATCAAAATTGTTTCATCCAAAAGGAAAGGACTCATCTCCTTAATAAATCTTGTTTCACAAAAATCCTAACCAAAACCTACACACACACTTAACCCTACAATGCGTATTGGGGGCCTTTTTGCTATTATCTGCAAAATTTCTTTAGCTAGAATTTTGAAACTCTAGGTATTCCTCAAGTATGTCGTTGTTGGTAATATCCAGTTGTTCATATAATTTTTTGGGAAAACCACATCTGTACGGAACGGGGGCCTTTTAGGCCCCTGCTATTTTTATCATGTACTCAGCAGTGTTTGTGTCTCAAGTTACTTTATTTGCAGTCAGGGTTGCTGGTGGAGGGGCCAGGGGGTGGATCATGCCATGTGAGGATGTCATGTGATTTTGGTAGAGAGTGATAAGGCCTAGAAGAAAGAAGTATCGCTTCTGCAAAAAATAAGTCCTGAAAAAATATCTCAAAAGAGGAACTTTATGCATACAGTGCTGGCCAAAAGTATTGGCACCCCTGCAATTCTGTCAGATAATACTCAGTTTCTTCCTGAAAATGATTGCAATCACAAATTCTTTGGTATTATTATCTTCATTTAATTTGCTTGCAAGGAAAAAACACAAAAGAGAATGAAGCAAAAATCAAATCATTGATCATTTCACACAAAACTCCAAAAAAGGGCGGGACAAAAGTATTGGCACCCTCAGCCTAATACTTGGTTGCACAACCTTTAGCCAAAATAACTGCGAACAACCGCTTCCGGTAACCATCAATGAGTTTCTTACAATGTTCTGCTGGAATTGTAGACCATTCTTCTTTGGCAAACTGCTCCAGGTCCCTGAAATTTGAAGGGTGCCTTCTCCAAACTGCCATTTTGAGATCTCTCCACAGGTGTTCTATGGGATTCAGGTCTGGACTAATTGCTGGCCACCTTAGAAGTCTCCAGTGCTTTCTCTCAAATCATTTTAGAGTGCTTTTGGAAGTGTGTTTTGGGTCATTGTCCTGCTGGAAGACCCATGACCTCTGAGGGAGACCCAGCTTTCTCACACTGGGCCCTACATTATGCTGCAAAATTTGTTGGTAGTCTTCAAACTTCATAATGCCATGCACACGGTCAAGCAGTCCAGTGCTAGAGGCAGCAAAGCAACCCCAAAACATCAGGGAACCTCTGCCATGTTTGACTGTAGGGACCGTGTTCTTTTCTTTGAATGCCTCTTTTTTTTCCTGTATACTCTATGTTGATGCTTTTTCCCAAAAAGCTCTACTTTTGTCTCATCTGACCATAGAACATTATTCCAAAACGTTTTAGGCTTTCTCAGGTAAGTTTTAGCAAACTCCAGCCTGGATTTTTTATTTCTCGGAGTAAGAAGTGGGGTCTTCTTGGGTATCCTACAATACAGTCCCTTTTCATTCAGACGCCGACGGATAGTACGGGTTGACACTGTTGTACCCTCGGACTGCAGGGCAGCTAGAGCTTGTTTGGATGTTAGTTGAGGTTCTTTATCCACCCTCCGCACAATCTTGCGTTGAAATCTCTCGTCAATTTTTCTTTTCCGTCCACATCTAGGGAGGTTAGCCACAGTGCCATGGGCTTTAAACTTCTTGATGACACTGCGCATGGAAGACACAGGAACATTCAGGTCTTTGGAGATGGACTTGTAGCCTTGAGATTGCTCATGCTTTCTCATAATTTGGTTTCTCAAGTCCTCAGACAGTTCTTTGGTCTTCTTTCTTTTCTCCATGCCCAATGTGGTACACACAAAGACACAGGACAGAGGTTGAGTCAACTTTAATCCATGTTAACTGGCTGCAAGTGTGATTTAGTTATTGCCAACACCTGTTAGGTGCCATAGGTAAGTTACAGGTGCTGTTAATTACACGAATTAGAGAAGAATCACATGATTTTTCAAAGGGTGCCAATACTTTTGTCCACCCCCATTTATAGGTTTGGTGAGGAATTATATCCAATTTGGCTTTAGGACAATTCTTTTTGTGTTTTTTTCATTGAAGACAAATTAAATGAAGAGAATAATACCAAAGAATTTGTGATTGCAATCATTTTCAGGAAGAAACTGAGTATTATCTGACAGAATTGCAGGGGTGCCAATACTTTTGGCCAGCACTGTATATTGGACTTTTACTGCTGCCAGGGAGTCAAAAATAGTATGATGTTCCAATCAGAGAACTATTTCTGGACCCACTTTTTGATCAACACTATAAAGCGACAATGGCAGTGGACAGATATGAGGAAATTAGAAGAAACATTTTATTTGATGATAAGCGAACTCGTGCAGCGAGGTTCCAAACAGACAAATTAGCCCCTATCAATTATATCTAGAACATATTTGTCAAAAATTGCACCAAACTTTACAATCCTAGTACTAATGTTACAGTAGATGAGCAACTTGTACCCTTCAGAGGACGTTGCAAGTTCAACTCATCCAGAATTCCATGCAAGGAGGAAGGACAGGAGACGCCTATTCTTGAAGGACATTTGCCATGAACTTGTAATGCCTCACATGATGGAGCGAAGCAACATGAAATGCTTGCCAAAGCAAACTAAAAAAGCAATGAAATGTTGTGGCGTACAGATTCAGGATATTCCAGGGCCAGGAAAAAGAAAACGAAAGCGTTGCTTCATTTGTCCAAGAAACTTAAAGAGGAAAACTGAACGATATTGTACCATTTGTGGGGAAAATGTCAGTAAAGAACATTCTTCAGAAAAGATAACATGTGAAAATTGTTTGGAAGACCAATAAAATTGAAAAGAAAAAGTTAGAAAAGAAATGTAGCTGCAGCTAGTTTACTCTAGATTTATATTCCTTTGTGTGTTTTTCATATCTTTATTTGAAATTTGTAAAAAAGAAATTTTGGGGTGTTTTCTACAAAAAATCATAATTAAAATGTTGTGCATTATTCATATCTTATTTTGCAATTTTGAAATAAACTTGTAAAAGTAACTCTGGCTATTAACCCTCTCTGCACCTAATGTGCAAGGAGAAATCTCCATGTTTTACAATACTGAAGCAAAAAGTCTCAGAGACGCTTATCTCCCCTTCAGTATTCTGCCAGTGACTTTGTCACAATATATATTATATATACAGTACATATATATATATATATATATATATACGTATATACTGTATATATATATATATATATATATATATATATATACAGTACAGACGAAAAGTTTGGACACACCTTCTCATTTAAAGATTTTTCTGTATTTTCATGACCATGAAAATTGTACATTCACACTGAAGGCATCAAAACTATCAATTGACTCCTGTTAAATTATATACTTAACAAAAAAGTGTGAAACAACTGAAAATATGTCTTATATTCTAGGTTCTTCAAAGTAGCCACCTTTTGCTTTGATGACTGCTTTGCACACTCTTGGCATTCTCTTGATGAGCTTCAAGAGGTAGTCACCGGAAATGGTTTTCACTTCACAGGTGTGCCCTGTCAGGTTTAATAAGTGGGATTTCTTGCCTTATAAATGGGGTTGGGACCATCAGTTGTGTTGTGCAAAAGTCTGGTGGATACACAGCTGATAGTCCTACTGAATAGACTGTTAGAATTTGTATTATGGCAAGAAAAAAGCAGCTAAGTAAAGAAAAACGAGTGGCCATCATTAATTTAAGAAATGAAGGTCAGTCAGTGTGAAAAATTTGGAAAACGTTGACAGTGTCCCCAAGTGCAGTTGCAAAAACCACCAAGCGCTACAAAGAAACTGGCTCTCATGAGGACCGCCCCTGGAAAGGAAGACCAAGAGTCACCTCTGCTTCTGACGATAAGTTTATCCGAGTTACCAGCCTCAGAAATCGCAGGTTAACAGCAGCTCAGATTAGAGACCAGGTCAATGCCACACAGAGTTCTAGCCGCAGACACATCTCTTCAACAACTGTTAAGAGGAGACTTTGTGCAGCAGGCCTTCATGGTAAAATAGCTGCTAGGAAACCACTGCTAAGGACAGGCAACAAGCAGAAGAGACTTGTTTGGGCTAAAGAACACAAGGAATGGACATTAGACCAGTGGAAATCTGTGCTTTGGTCTGATGAGTCCAAATTTGAGATCTTTGGTTCCAACCACCAAGGTGAATGGATGGACTCAACATGCCTGGTTCCCACCGTGAAGCATGGAGGAGGAGGTGTGATGGTGTGGGGGTGCTTTGCTGGTGACACTGTTGGGGATTTAATCAAAATTGAAGGCATACTGAACCAGCATGACTACCACAGCATCTTGCAGCACCATGCTATTCCTTCCGGTTTGCGTTTAGTTGGACCATCATTTATATTTCTACAGGACAATGACCCCAAACACACCTCCAGGCTGTTTAAGGGCTATTTCAGCAAGAAGGAGAGTGATGGGGTGCTACGCCAGATGACCTGGCCTCCACAGTCACCAGACCTGAACCCAATCGAGATGGTTTGGGGTGTGCTGGACAACAGAGTGAAGGCAAAAGGGCCAACAAGTGCTAAGCATCTCTGGGAACTCCTTCAAGATTGTTGGAAGACCATTTCCGGTGACTACCACTTGAAGCTCATCAAGAGAATGCCAAGAGTGTGCAAAGCAGTCATCAAAGCAAAATGTGGCTACTTTGAAGAACCTAGAATATAAGACATATTTTCAGTTGTTTCACACTTTTTTGTTAAGTATATAATTCCACATGTGTTAATTCATAGTTTTGATGCCTTCAGTGTGAATGTACAATTTTCATAGTCATGAAAATACAGAAAAATCTTTAAATGAGAAGGTGTGTCCAAACTTTTGGTCTGTACTGTATATATACATATATATATATATATATATATATATATACACAGTATATACTGCTCAAAAAAATAAAGGAAACACTTAAACAACAGAATATAACTCCAAGTAATCAAACTTCTGTGAAATCAAACTGTCCTCTTAGGAAGCAACACTGATTGACAATCAATTTCACATGCTGTTGTGTAAATGAAATAGACAATAGATGGAAATTATTGGCAATTATCAAGACACACTCAATAAAGGAGTGGTTCTGCAGGTGGAGACCACAGACCACATCTCAGTACCAATGCTTTCTGGCTGATGTTCTAGTCACTTTTGAATGTTGGTTGTGCTTTCATACTCGTGGTAGCATGAGACGGACTCTACAATCCACAGAAGTTGCTCAGGTAGTGCAGTTCATCCAGGATGGCACATCAATGCAAGGTGTGGCAAGAAGATTTGCTGTGTCTATCAGTGTCCAGAGGTTGGACCAGCAGACAGGCCAGTACACCAGGAGATGTAGAGGGGGCCGTAGGAGGGCAACAACCCAGCAGCAGGACCGCTACCTACGCCTTTTTGCAAGGAGGAACAGGAGGAGCACTGCCAGAACCCTGCAAAATGACCTCCAGCAGGCCACAAATGCACATGTGTCTGCACAAACGGTTAGAAACTGACTCCATGAGGGTGGTATGAGGGCCCGACCTCCACAGATGGGGGTTGTGCTCACAGCCCAACACCATGCAGGACGCTTGGCATTTGCCACAGAGCACCAGGATTGGCAAAGTCGCCACTGGCACCCTGTGCTCTTCACAGATGAAAGCAGGTTCACACTGAGCACATGTGACAGACTAGACAGAGTCTGGAGACACCGTGGAGAGCGATCTGGTGCCTGAAACATCCTTCAGCATGACCGGTTTGGCAGTGGGTCGGTAATGGTGTGGGGTGGCATTTCTTTGAAGGGCCGCACAGCCCTCCATGTGATCGCCAGAGGTAGCCTGACTGCCATTAGGTACTGAGATGAGATCTTCAGACCCCTTGTGAGACCATATGCTGGTGCGGTTGGCCCTGGGTTACTCCTAATGCAGGACAATGCCAGACATCATGTGGCTGGAGTGTGTCAGCAGTTCCTGCAAGATGAAGGCATTGAAGCTATGGACTGGCCTGCCCGTTCCCCAGACTTGAATCCAATTGAGCACATCTGGGACATCATGCCTCGCTCCATCCACCAACGTCACATTACACCACAGACTGTCCAGGAGTTGGCGGATGCTTTAGTCCAGGTCTGGGAGGAGATACCACAGGAGACCATCTGCAACCTCATCAGTAGCATGCCCAGGCATTGTAGTGAGGTCATACAGGCACGTAGAGGCCACACACAATACTGAGCTTCATTTTGACTTGTTTTAAGGACATTGCATCAAAGTTGAATCAGCCTGTAGTGTGTTTTTCCACTTTAATTTTGGGGGTGACTCCAAATCCAGGCCTCCATTGGTTAATAAATTTGATTTCCATTGATGATTTTTGTGTGATTTTGTTGTCAGCACATTCAACTTTGTACAGAGCAAAGTATTCAATGAGAATATTTCATTCATTCAGATCTAGGATGTGTTATTTGAGTGTTCCCTTTATTTTTTTGAGCAGTGTATATACTGTATATACACAGTATATATGATTTATCCTGGTATACTGGTATATATGTTTCCCTTCCTGGTATATATATCCCACATTCTGGCATAAATGTCACTTATACCCTGGTATATATATCCCCTATGCACAGAAAGCTGCCAATCAGTGGTGTGGGTGCGTTATACAGAGCTCAGCATTCAGAGAACTGGTAAATGTGTAACAGATAAATCATTGATTATGTCAAAATTGAATTAAGCAGCCCAGTATGTGATACATCATTGAAATCAGGGTGTTTGCGACTTTCATTATGCCGCTCTCAGATTGTATATACACAGATGCCTAGGTCCATGTACATACAGTGGGGAAAATAATTGTTTGATACACTGCTGATTTTTCACGTTTTCCCACTTACAAAGAATGGATAGGTCTGTAATTTTTATCGTAGGTACACTTCAACTGTGAGAGATGGAATCTTAAAAGAAAAATCCAGAAAATCAAATTGTATAATATTTCCTGTAGTTCTTGACCAAGTTTGCACACACTTTAGAAGGGATTTTGGCCCACTCCTCCAAACAGATCTTCTCCAGATCTTTCAGATTTCGAGGCTGTTACTGTGCCACATTGAGTTTCAGCTCCCTCCAAAGATTTTCTATCGGGTTCAAGTCTGGAGACTGACAAGACCACTCCAGGACCTTTAAATACTTCATGCAGAGTCACTCCTTTGTTGCTCACTCCTGGCAGTGTGTTTCTGGTCATTGTCATGCTGGAAGGCCCAGCCACAACCCATCTTCAATGCTCTTACTGAGAAAACTAGGTTGTTGGCTAAAATCTCGCGATACATGACCCCATCCATCATCCCTTCTATACGATGTAGTTGACCTGTCCCCATTGCAGAAAAGCACCCCCAAAGTATGATGTTTCCCCCACCATGCTTCACATTTGGAATGATGTTCTTGGTGTTGTACTCATCCTTCTTCTTCCTCCAAACACGATGAGTGGAGTTGATTCCAAAATGTTCTATTTTGGTCTCAACTGACAACATGACCTTCTCCCATGCCTCCTCTGGATCATCCAGTTTGTCATTGGCGAACTTCAAACGGGTCTGGACATATGCTAGTGTGAGCAGGGGGACCTTGTTTGCCCTGCAGAATTTTAATCCATAATGGCATAGTGTGATATAATGGTAATGTTTGAGACTGTGGTCTTGGCTCTCTGCAAGTCATTGACCAGGTCCTCCCATGTAGTTCTGGGCTGATTCCTGACCTTTCTCTGAATCTTCATTACCCCACGAGGCAAGATCTTGAATGGAGCCCCAGACCGAGGAAGATTGACAGTCATCTTGTGTTTCTTCCATTTTCTAATAATTGTGCCAACAGTTGTTGCCTTCTCACCAACCTGCTTACCTATTGTCCTGTAGCCCATCCCAGCCTTGTGCAAGTCTACAATTTTGTCCCTGGTGTCCTTAGACAGGTCTTTTGTCTTGCCGAGTTCAAACATGTGCAATTAATACAGGTAATGAGTGCAAAGTAGGAGGGCTTCTTAAAGAAAAACAGGTTTGTGAGAGACAGAATTCTTGCTGGTTGGTAGGTGATCAAATACTTATTTCATGCAATAAAATGCAATTAAATTTTTTAAAAATCATATGTGATTTTTTTTTTTTTTTTTAGATTCTGTCTCTCACAGTTGAAGTATACCTACGATAAAAATTACAGACCTCTCCATTCTTTGTAGGTGGTAAAACTTCCAAAATAGTCAGTTTATCAAACACTTATTTTCCCCACTTTTCCCCACTGTATATATACAGTGCATTGTGAAAGTATTTTGCCCCCTTTAACATTTCTACCTTTTGCCACATTTCTGGCTTCAAACATAAAGATATAAAATTCTAATTTTTTTGGGAAGAATCAACAACAAGTAGGAGAATTATAAAGTGGCATAAAATTTATTGGATATTTTAAACTTTTTTTAACAAATTAAAAACTACAAAGTGGGGCGTGCAATATTATTCGGTCCCCTTTATAGCGCCACCTTTTACCGCGATTACAGCTGCAAGTCGCTTGGGTTATGTCTATCAGTTTTGCACATCGAGAGGCTGAAATTCTTGCCCATTTTTCCTTGCAAAACAGCTCGAGCTCATTGAGGTTGGATGAAGAGCGTTTGTGAACAGCAGTTTTCAGCTCTTTCCACAGATTCTCAATTGGATTCACATCTGGACTTTGACTTGGCCATTCTAACACCTGGATAAGTTTATTTTTGAACCATTCCATTGTAGATTTTGCTTTATGTTTGGGATCATTGTCTTGTTGGAAGATAAATCTCTGTCCCAGTCTCAGGTCTTTTGCAGACTCCAACAGGTTTTCTTCCAGAATGGTCCTGTATTTGGCTCTGTCCATCTTCTCATCAATTTTAACCATCTTCCCTGTCCCTGCTGAAGAACAGCAGGCCCAAACAATGATGTTGCCACCACCATGTTTGACAGTGGGGATAGTGTTTTGAGGGTGATGAGCTGTGTTGCTTTTACGCCAGACATATCGTTTTGCATTGTGGCCAAAAAGTTTGATTTTGGTTTCATCTGACCAGAGCACCTTATTCCACATGTTTGGTGTGTCTCCCAGGTGGCTTGTGGCAAACTTCAAACAAGACTTTTTATGGATATCTTTGAGAAATGGCTTTCTTCTTGCTACTCTTCCATAAAGGGCCAGATTTGTGCAGTGTACGACTGATTGTTGTCCTATGGACAGACTCTCCCACCTCAGCTGTAGATCTCTGCAGTTCATCCAGAGTGATCATGGGCCTTTTGGCTGAACCTCTGATCAGTCTTCTCCTTGTTCGAGATGAAAGTTTAGAGGGACGGCCAGGTCTTGGTAGATTTGCAGTGGTCTGATACTCCTTCCATTTCAATATGATCGCTTGCACAGTGCTCCTTGAGATGTTTAAAACTTGGGAAATCTTTTTGTATCCAAATCCGGTTTTAAACTTCGCCACCACAGTATCTCGGACGTGCCTGGTGTGTTCCTTGGTCTTCATGATGCTCTCTGCACTTGAAACTATCACAGAGCAGGTGCATTTATACGAAGACTTGATTACACACAGGTGGATTCTATTCATCATTACCAGTCATTTAGGTCAACATTGGATCATTCAGAGATCCTCACTGAACTTCTGAAATGAGTTTGCAGCACTGAAAGTAAAGGGGCCGAATAATATTGCACGCCCCACTTTTCAGTTTTTAATTTGTTAAAAAAGTTTAAAATATCCAATAAAATTCGTTCCACTTCACGATTGTGTCCCACTGGTTGTTGATTCTTCCTCAAAAATTAGAATTTTATATCTTTATGTTTGAAGCCAGAAATGTGGCAAAAGGTAGAAAAGTTCAAGGGGGCCAAATACTTTCACAATGCACTGTATGAATATTGTGACAAGATCACTGGAAATTTATGTGAGGGGAGATATGTATCACGAAGTTTGCTATCTTTTGTGATGTGAAACCCAGATGTTTCTCTCCAATATGTTATGCTCTGAGGGGTTAATCAGCCATGACAGGGTTGAGTTTTTTGTCAGTGATTGTAAGCGATGGGCAGGACGGCCACTCACCATATCTCCACCTCAATAAATCATGGGTGTGGTTGAGCAAGATAAATGTACTGCTGCTGAGTTTTTTTTCTATTGTGTGTTTGGAGACAAGGAAGTCTCCAGTTGGATGCTCAAGTGTGAGCTGCAGTCTTTTGTTTTCCACAAGGCCAGATCTACAGTGGAAAGGACTTTGTAGGTGCTGTTGATTTCTTACTTATGCCCGTTTTATGTTACTATTTTGTTTTCTGGTTTATGAAGAAATAAACCAGCCACAAACTTTAACCCAAGTGAGTCGCACTACCACAATATATATATATATATTTATAAATATATATATATATATATATATATATATATATATATATATATATATACACACACACATGTACTGCATATCCTAAGGTAAAATAAGTGAACATAGGCATAGTCAGGTAATGGTCCGAGGTCAAAATACCAGGAGGATAGTGGATCAGAGCATAAGGATTAGGTAAACGGATTTTCAGAACAAGGTCCAAGGTCAGGCAGCAATAGAACAATTAGCAAGGCTCTAGGCATAGGGAAAGCAAACCACACAGAGTTGAAGCTGCAGCTGGTAGCTATCTAGTACTGCCAGCTCAGTTAAATGGCTGAGCAATCAAGGGAACAGAGGCGAGAGCTCAGCACCTCCCAGTCTCAAATATGACGACTAAGCTGTCAATAAACACACAGATAGCTGAGCACGCCCTGCACCAGACTGGAAAACTGAGCTGTCAATCACTGTACAGACAGCTTAGCATGCCCCAGCACAAGACTGGATGGCTGAGCTGTCAATCACTGCATCCTAAGACACACTGAGGGGAGGAATCATTATAAAAGTTTATAAAATACTAATATATATATATATATATATATATATATATATAAAGTTTAGAAGCATAGATGCCCCAGAACAGAGGGTCACATGCATATATTATTAGTACTAGGGAGCTCACATGCAAGTTCTGTTCCAATTCAGTACAGTACAACAATCTAGTACTTATATCTGTGATATAAATAATCACAGTAATAGTGTTGGATGTGGAGATAGTACCTTGTAATAAATAAGTACCTAAGTCACAGATATGAACCATGTCCAATTTTCCTCCAGTTTTCTCAAATTCTTAATTTCCATTAAATCAATGCATCACATCAAGTGCACTAGAAACATATTTACCATTCTGTAAATAACATGAATCCGTCACCAGGTTTGAATTCCTAATATTTTAAATCCATGAGGACTTGCTGAGACGCTCCATGTTGGAGGTGGAAGGAAAGGGGAGTGTCCCACATACCTGTGCAACTTTTCATGGGCGTGAATAATTTAACAATACATTGAATATAATTAGAAGAAAGTGTTTTGTGTGTGTGTTTTTTCTTTAATTGGATACATATCTGCTTTTTTAACCACTTTTATTATAATACTGACCAAAATTTTGAAACCATATAAATTCTTGAATGGAGATATATGACTGATTATATACTTAGCTTTTCTACATGTTGGCATAGACCACCCAATCTATATTTTATTACTTAGTTTGTGACCAAGCAGAATTGTCGAATTTAAGACCATAAGAATCAGAATAATGTCTATGATAATGGTAATAGTTTAGATATACAAGTCAGCTTTCCATCATCACATTAATGGGTGAAGAAGGTTGTATTAGACCAATTATCACTAAGTGTGTCTTCACTTGAGGATAATTACAGCTTGAAGGTCAGTGGAAAATGTATGTTAAGTTGTTAAAATGAGATACTTATAACCCTAATATTTAAGTGATGAGTGTGTGTCTAATCTGATGTATCTTATTTCCCATTTTCCGAGAATTAACTGTGTTTCTTGAGTTTAGTCCATAAACTTATTAGCTGATTTGTTTTGTGCTAACAAACTGCTCATAATAAATCATTTCATATCATAATTCTTCTGAGAGCACAGCTTGCTGAAAACATATGTTGGTCACCGTAGTCTTACATAACAGAAAATCTGCTGAAGGAAGAGAGCATTTTTCATTGCACAGTATTACAGCACAGACTTCCATGACTTTTACTTATTATGCGCACATGGATTGATTTGGATCCCATTTTGCTTCAGTAGCATAAAAAAAAACCCTCCTTATGCAAATTTTCATCTTTTCATCAGTCACTTATCGCTGTATTCAATCATGCCTTTTTGTGATCTTGAATTAAAGGAATGGTCTGAAACTAAATTTTATTTTACTCCTAAATATCTATTTAATTACTGT
This sequence comes from Phyllobates terribilis, assembly GCF_046119375.1. Classification (NCBI taxonomy): domain Eukaryota; kingdom Metazoa; phylum Chordata; class Amphibia; order Anura; family Dendrobatidae; genus Phyllobates; species Phyllobates terribilis. The sequence goes on from NW_027362761.1 coordinate 1,059,986,468, forward strand.
CATGATCTAATCTTTCTTTTCTATTATACTTTAACTAGCTATTGAACCCGTTCTACGCCTGAGTGGCGAGCATTTTTATTGGTATATAGTCCCCTATCCTGGTATATGCTCCCCAATCCTGGTACATGCTCTCCAATCCTTGTACCCCATCCTGGTATATGCTCTCCAATCCTTGCCCCCATCCTGGTATATGCTCCACCATCCTTGCCCCCCATCCTAGTACATGCTCCCCCATCCTGGTATATGTTATCCCTCATTCTGGTCCCCTATCCTGGTCCCCTTTCCTGGTATATGCTCCCTCAGCTTGCCCCCTCATCCGGGTACATGCTCCCCCATCCTGGTACAGTTATATGAAAAAGTTTGGGCACCCCTATTAATCTTAAGCTTAATGTTTTATAAAAATTGGTGTTTTTGCAACAGCTATTTCAGTTTGATATATGCAATAACTGTTGGACACAGTAATGTTTCTGCCTTGAAATGAGGTTTATTGTACTAACAGAAAATGTGCAATCTGCATTCAAACAAAATTTGACAGGTGCATAAGTACGGGCACCCTTATCATTTTCTTGTTTTAAATACTCCTACCTACTTTTTACTGACTTACTAAAGCACTTTTTTTGGTTTTGTAACCTCATTGAGCTTTGAACTTCATAGCCAGGTGTATGCAATCATGAGAAAAGCTACTTAAAGTGGCCACTTGCAAGTTGTTCTCCTGTTTGAATCTCCTCTGAAGAGTGGCATCATGGGCTCCTCAAAACAACTGTCAAATGATCTGAAAACAAAGATTATTCAACATACAGTGGTGGCCAAAAGTATTGGCACCCCTGCAATTCTGTCAGATAATACTCAGTTTCTTCCTGAAAATGATTGCAATCACAAATTCTTTGGTATTATTCTCTTCATTTAATTTGTCTTCAATGAAAAAACACAAAAAGAATTGTCCTAAAGCCAAATTGGATATAATTCCACACCAAACCTAACTAAGGGGGTGGACAAAAGTATTGGCACTGTTTGAAACATCATGTGATGCTTCTCTAATTCGTGTAATTAACAGCACCTGTAACTTACCTGTGGCACCTAACAGGTGTTGGCAATAACTAAATCACACTTGCAGCCAGTTAACATGGATTAAAGTTGACTCAACCTCTGTCCTGTGTCCTTGTGTGTACCACATTGAGCATGGAGAAAAGAAAGAAGACCAAAGAACTGTCTGAGGACTTGAGAAACCAAATTGTGAGGAAGCATGAGCAATCTCAAGGCTACAAGTCCATCTGCAAAGACCTGAATGTTCCTGTGTCTTCCGTGCGCAGTGTCATCAAGAAGTTTAAAGCCCATGGCACTGTGGCTAACCTCCCTAGATGTGGACGGAAAAGAAAAATTGACGAGAGATTTCAACGCAAGATTGTGCGGATGGTGGTTAAAGAACCTCGACTAACATCCAAACAAGTTCAAGCTGCCCTGCAGTCCGAGGGTACAACAGTGTCAACCCGTACTATCCGTCGGCGTCTGAATGAAAAGGGACTGTATGGTAGGATACCCAGGAAGACCCCACTTTTTACCCGAGACATAAAAAAGCCAGGCTGGAGTTTGCCAAAACTTACCTGAGAAAGCCTAAACGTTTTGGAAGAATGTTCTCTGGTCAAATGAGACAAAAGTAGAGCTTTTTGGGAAAAAGCATCAACATAGAGTGTACAGGAAAAAAAAAGAAGCATTCAAAGAAAAGAACACGGTCCCTACAGTCAAACATGGCGGAGGTTCCCTGATGTTTTGGGGTTGCTTTGCTGCCTCTGGCACTGGACTGCTTGACCGTGTGCATGGCATTATGAAGTCTGAAGACTACCAACAAATTTTTCAGCATAATGTAGGGCCCAGTGTGAGAAAGCTGGGTCTCCCTCAGAGGTCATGGGTCTTCCAGCAGGACAATGACCCAAAACACACTTCCAAAAGCACTATAAAATGGTTTGAGAGAAAGCACTGGAGACTTCTAAGGTGGCCAGCAATGAGTCTAGACCTGAATCCCATAGAACACCTGTGGAGAGATCTCAAAATGGTAGTTTGGAGAAGGCACCCTTCAAATATCAGGGACCTGGAGCAGTTTGCCAAAGAAGAATGGTCTACAATTCCAGCAGAGCATTGTAAGAAACTCATTGATGGTTACCGGAAGCGGTTGTTCGCAGTTATTTTGGCTAAAGGTTGTGCAACCAAGTATTAGGCTGAGGGTGCCAATACTTTTGTCTGGCCCATTTTTGGAGTTTTGTGTGAAATGATCAATGATTTGATTTTTGCTTCATTCTCTTTTGTGTTTTTTCCTTGCAAGCAAATTAAATGAAGATAGTAATACCAAAGAATTTATGATTGCAATAATTTTCAGGAAGAAACTGAGTATTATCTGACAGAATTGCAGGGGTGCCAATACGTTTGGCCACCACTGTAGTTGTTCAGGGGAAGGATGCAAAAAGCTGTCTCAGAGATTTAACCTGTCAGTTTCCACTGTGAGGAACATAGTAAGGAAATGGAAGAACACAAGGACAGATCTTGTTAAGGCCAGAAGTGGCAGGCCAAGAAAAACATCAGAAAGGCAGAGAAGAAGAATGGTGAGATCAGTCAAGGACAATCCTCAGACCACCTCCAGAGAGCTGCAGCATCAACTTGCTGCAGATGGTATCACTGTGCATCGGTCAACTATACAATGCACTTTGCACAAGGAAAAGCTGTATGGGAGAGTGATGCGAAAGAAGCCGTTTCTGCAAGCACGCCACAAACAGAGTCGGCTGAGGTATGCAAAAGCACATTTGGAGAAGCCAATTTCTTTTTGGAAGAAGGTCCTGTGGACTGATGAAACCAAGATTGAGTTGTTTGGTCATACAAAAAGGCGTTATGCATGGCGGCAAAAAAACACCGCATTCCAAGAAAAACACTTGCTACCCACAGTAAAATTTGGTGGAGGTTCCATCATGCTTTGGGGCTGTGTGGCCAATGCTGGCACCGGGAATCTTGTTAAAGTTGAGGGACGCATGGATTCCACTCAGTATCAGCAGATTCTTGACAATAATGTTCAAGAATCAGTGACAAAGTTGAAGTTACGCAGGGGATGGATCTTTCAGCAAGACAATGATCCAAAACACCGCTCCAAATCTACTCAGGCATTCATGCAGAGGAACAATTACAATGTTCTGGAATGGCCATCCCAGTCCCCAGACCTGAATATCATTGAACATCTGTGGGATCATTTGAAGAGGGCTGTCCATGCTCGGCGACCATCAAACTTAACTGAACAGGAACTGTTTTGTAAAGAGGAATGGTCAAAAATACCTTCATCCAGGATCCAGGAAACCATTAAAAGCTTCAGGAAGCGACTAGAGGCTGTTATTTTTGCAAAAGGAGGATCTACTAAATATTAATGTCACTTTTCTGGTGAGGTGCCCATACTTATGCACCTGTCAAATTTTGTTTGAATGCAGATTGCACATTTTCTGTTAGTACAATAAACCTCATTTCAAGACAGAAACATTACTGCGTCCAACAGTTATTACATATATCAAACTGAAATAGCTGTTGCAAAAACACCAATTTTTATAAAACATTAAGCTTAAGATTAATAGGGGTGCCCAAACTTTTTCATATATCTGTATATGCTATCCCCCATTCTGGTCCCCCATCCTGGTCCCCTATCTTGGTATACGCTCCCACATCCTGGTATATGGTCCCTCATCCTGGTATATGCTCCACCCTAACCTGGTCCCCTATCCTGGTATATGCTCCCCCATCCTGGTCCATTCTCCCACATCCTGGTATATGCGCCTCAATCCTGGTATATGCTCCCCCATCCTGGTCTCCTTCCTGGTATATGCTCCCCCATTCTGGTCCCCTATCCTGGTATATGCTCCCCCATCCTGGTACATGCTTCCCAATCCTGGTATATACTCCCCCCATTCTGGTCCCCTATCTTGGTATACACTCACTATCCTGGTCCCATATCCTGGTATATGCTGCCCCATATTGCCCCCCATCCTGGTACATGCTCCCCCATCCTGGTATATGCCCCCCCATCCTGGTCCCCCAAACTGGTATATGCTCCCCTAGCCTGGTCCCCCAACCTGGTATATGGTCCCCCATCCTGGTATATGCTCCCCCTATCCTGGTATACACTCCCCCATCCTGGTCTCCTACCCTGGTCCATGTTCTCCCATCTTGGTGTCATGGATGTGTCAGGTCTAAAAGACAGTCGCTCTGGATCTGGCTGCATAAGGTCTCTGCGCTTGGCATTACATATGCCTTATTAATCCTTATTCCTTTAGGAATAAGCGGCAACCTCCCTCCTGCTGCTGATTGACACACCCTCCTCTTGGAGTTAAAACACTCAGTTTGTTCCAGGAAATCGCTGGTGATACTCCTATGCACCTTTGTGCAGACTTGGAGCACAAGCAGTCGGCTAGCTTCTTCTCTGGTGCCCTTGGAGGACAGTTGTCGTTACTCCTCTGGTGTCTGCTCAAGCTAAGTTTATTCCCTGTGTTTGTCTACCTTATTGTCTTTAATTTGTAGTGGGGCCTGACCAGTGCTCAATCCTCCCCCTCCCTATCTAGGGCCAAGCTCTAGGGACATCCAGGGCTTAGGGTCCTGCTCGACGATAGGTGTGGAACCTATATAGGGATTGTAGGGTAGGCAGGGTGATATTAAGTTTGCCTAGGGAGTCTCCACTCCCCCTTTCCCTAGTTTTTGGGCTTCCTCCCCCTCTTCCCTTCATGTTACACTTAGTCTTTCCCACACCTTGCATGACATCTGGTATATGCTACCCAATCCTGGTATATGCTCCCCAATCCTGGTATATGCTCCCCCATCCTGGTCTCCCATCTTGGTATATGCTCCCCATCCTGGTCCCCCATCTTGATATATGCTCCCCCATCCTGATCCACCATCCTGGTATATGCTCTCCATCCTGGTCCCCCATCTTGGTATATGCTCCCCCATCCTGGTATATACTCTCCATCCTGGTCCTCCGTCTTGGTATATGTTCCCCCATCCTGGAATATGCGCCCCCATCCTGGTACATGCTCCTCCATCCTGGTATATGCTCCCCCTTCCTGGTCTCCCATCCTGGTATATGCTCCCCAATTCTTGTCCCCCAACCTGGTATATGCTCCCCCATCCTGGTTCCCCATCCTGGTATATGCTCCCTCATCCTCGTATATGCTCCTGCATCCTGGTCCCCCATCTTGGTATATGCTCCTCCATCCTGGTCCCCCATCCTGATATATGCTCCCCCATCCATCCATCCATAAATAATAAAAAAAAAACACTCCTACTCACCTTTCCACCGCTCCCCTGCAGCGCATCACCTATGTTATTTAAATAAAATGGCACAGGAATCAGCGCATGCATATACCGTGCTGTCCGGCTCCATTTTGTTGAAGACACTGATCTCTGGAGAGGCAGGAGGAGGAGTGTGGCACTGGCGTCAGGGGCCTGCGCAAAGCTCGATCTCTGGCACTGTTTTGTTGAAGACAAATTTGCAGTGTCTTCAACAAAATTGCGTCGGATAGCGCAGTATGCGCACGCACTGATTCCGGCACCATTTTATATCTATTGCATGCGCTATGCGCAGGCCTGGGCGCCGCTCTCCTCTCTGGAGATGACAGTATGTCCACACTGGCGCCAGAGATCGTGGTAAGCAGTCAGTGCCTACTGCTATCTCCAGCGCTACATGCCTCCTCCAGCCTCATACTCCTGGACGTATTCTTCTACTTCCAGCCAGACTACGCAGTGTGCTTGCACAATCTATAGAGGCTTCGGACAGAAGGACACATGCCTGAATATATTATAGATTAAAATGTCCCTATCCTTCCCTCACTGCTTTATTTTTTTTCTACTGCTTCATCTTTGATGTCATTTCAGTTGAGAATCCCAGTGAATGCTGGGATACTGAAATGAGTCACCAACAGGGGGCTCTTTGTAATGAAGCGTCATCAGTGGCCTCCATTTCGGGAGCTGAGCTAGTCCCTGCTCCATCAATTCCAACAGATTCTCAGTAAGGTCTTGTTACTATGCACTGTTATTCACAGTGCACAGTGACAATGCGCTCTGAATAGATTTGATGAGCCAGTAACAGACTGCACTGCGCATTGCACAATGCAAGTAAAGAACAAGCGAGTGAGCAGAAATCAGCCACATCACTTGTGGGGGCTGCTGAGGATGCAGGTGTTCTGAATACGGAGACTGCAAAATGGCTTATCACCTTGAGAACAAAAGGATTGGTTACCTTGCACTCCAACAGCCTAATTCTTCTTTTTATCATGAACTAAAATTGAATGTCTGGGCTTATCCATATGGCCTTATTACACCTCTGTCTTTTATAGAGCTATAAAATGACTCTCCTAAAGATGCAAGAAACACTATCTACCTTCCAATGTCTCCAACAGGGGCGCAATGACCGTGATCGCAGGGGTCACCACTGCAACCAGGCCCGGCAGGTCAGGGGTCCACCAACGCAGGCAAAAACTTTAACTGGATATGTGTCATTGGATGCACATCCAGTTGAAGTGTATTGTGGCGCACAGACACATCGGGTCCGCACTCCACAATACAGGCTGCTGGACAATCAGAGGGCAGCAGCTGATGACGGCGTACACATGACAGGGCGCATGGCAGTAATGTCACGCGTTCCCATTGTACGGCAAAGTGAACTTCTGGCTTCACAAGAGGACGGAAGCGGGGGATCGATGAGAAGTATTTATGTATTTATTATTTTTTAAATCATTGGCCATACTACTACATGGATGACTATGGGGTGCATTATACTTTATGGTTGACTATGGGGTGCATTATACTTTATGGAGGACTATGGGCTGTGCATTATATTACATGAAGCGTATGGACTGTGTTTTATACTATTTGGAGGACTGTGGGGAATGCATTATACTACATGGATGACTATGGGCTGTGCAATATATTATATGGAGGACTATGAGATGCATTACACTATATGGAGGACTATGGGGGGGTGCATTATACTTCTTCTATGGCACCCTATGACTTCTATGTATGCCCCTACTGATTACAATGTTTTATTTTCTTCTATACATTAAAGAACAGCGGCAGAGTGGGGGACATATACCAAGCCATATACCAAGATGGTGCATATATATATATACAGGGTGGTCCAAAAGTAGGTGGACAGAAAGTGTAATAAGGTTATGAAGGGGGAGATTTATTAAACACTAAATTGCAGCCGCCTGTCTGGATCACCCTCCAATAAACCATGAATTAGACATGGACGATAAGCTTTCCACCCAATAGATTTCAGGATTCGCATGATAGAAGCTCGTGAAATTCCCAATTCCAAAGAGGCTCTTCTGGTGGACTTTTTTGGACTCTGAGCAAATGTTTCAGCAACAAGTTGTTTATTATCTTCTGTACAGACTGTTTTGGGTCGACCAGTTTTTGGAGCATTAAGGATTGAGCCAGTGGCATTGAATTTGTCACGAATGCGGTAAATGGTTTGTCTCTTTGGGGCTTGAGTACCAAATGTTTCAACCCAATTTGCTCAAACGGTTTCAGCATTTTGAGATTTCCAATACTCTATTAACCCCTTTACAACCCAAGGTGCTTTGCACGTTAATGACCAGGCCAATTTTTACAATTCTGACCACTGTCACTTTATGAGGTAATTACTCTGGAATGCTTCAATGGATCCCCCTGATTCTGAGATTATTTTTTCGTGACATATTGTGCTTCATGATAGTGGTAAAATTTCTTTGATATCATTTGCGTTTATTTGTGAAAAAATGGAAATTTGGCGAAAATTTTGAAAATTTTGCAATTTTCAAAATTTGAATTTTTATGCCCTTAAATCAGAGAGATATGTCACACAAAATAGTTAATAAATAACATTTCCCACATGTCCACTTTACATCAGCACAATTTTGGAACCAAATTTTTTTTTTTATTGGGGAGCTATAAGGGTTAAAAGTTGACCAGCGATTTCTCATTTTTCCAACAAAATTTACAAAACCATTTTTTTAGGGACCACATCATATTTAAAGTCACTTTGAGGGGTCTTTATGACAGAAAATACCCAAAAGAGACACCATTCTAAAAACTGTACCCCTCAAGGTGCTCAAAACCACATTCAGGTGCTTCACAGGAATTTTTGGAATTTGGAAGAAAAAAATTAACATTTAACTTTTTTCACAAAAATGTTACTTTAGACCCAATTTTTTTATTTTCGCAGGGGTAACAGGAAAAAATTGACCCCAAAATTTGTTGTGCAGTTTCTCCTGAGTAAGCTGATACCCCATATGTGTCAGAAAACCACTGTTTGGGCGCACGGCAGGGTTTGGAAAGGAAGGAGCACCATTTGACTTTCTGAATGCAAAATTTGCTTGAATAATTAGCGGACGCCATGTTGCATTTGGGGAGCCCCTGATGTGCCTAAACAGTGGAAACCCCCCAAAAGTGACACCATTTTGGAAACTAGACCCCTCAGGGAACTTATCTAGATGTGTGGTGAGCACCTTGAACCCCTAAGTCCTTTACAGAAGCTTATAACATGGAGCCGTGAAAATAAAAAAATCTAACTTTTTCCACAAAAATGATGTTTTAGCGCCAATTTTTTTATTTTCACAAGGGTAAGAGGAGAAAATGGACCCCAAAAACTTTTGTGCAATTTCTCCTGAATACGCAAATACCCCATATGTGGGGAAAATACAGTGTTTGGGCGCACTACAGAGTTCAGAAGGGAAGGAGCACTGTGTGACTTTTTGAACGCAAAATCGGCAGGAATTGAGAGTGGACGCCATGTCGTGTTTGGAGAGCCCCTGATGTGCCTAAATAGTGACCCCATTTTGCAAACTACACCCCTCAAGGATTTTATCAAGGGGTATAGTGAACATTTTGAACCCAGAGGTACGACACAGAATTTGATGATATTAGGTCATCATATTGAATAAGCTGTCATTAGTCTTGAGCGCAAGTGCTCACTACTTGAGTTTGCATCGGGTACTCAGGTATGCACCATGTATCACGGGTGCTCAAGTGAAATGCTCGAGTCCCCGTCCGCATATTTCACGGTTATTAGACACCCCAAAAAAACCATGCGGGGATCACTCGTGCATGGCAGGCAATCCCCGTGAGGTTTTTTTGGCTGTGAAGCATATGGGGCGGAGATCTCGAGCACTCGCGATACTCAATGCATACCCGAGCACCCAATGCAAACTCAAGTAGCGAGCACTTGCGTTCAACACTAGTTGCCATATCGTCATTTTTTTTTTTTTTTTTTTTTTTTTTTACTTTTGAACAAAAAAACAACCCCAACCCTAACATTAGCACAACCCTAACACCAACCCCAGCCCTAGCATTTATTTTTTACGCCGTTCCTAGTGTGGTATAAGTGATTAGACAACCTTATTCTTCGGGTCAGTGCGACTACAGAGATACCAGAAAGATATCGGGTTTTTATGACTGACAGCTGTCACACACTAGAAGACACATATTTTGTAAAATCTAGTTTTTGCATCGCTATATTTTGAGAGCTATAATTTTTCCATATTTTGGCCGACAGAGTCATGTGATGACTTGTTTTTTGCGGGATGAGTTGACGTTTTTATTGGTGCCATTTTCAGGCACGTGACATTTTTTGATCGTTTTCTATTCCAGCTTTTGGGAGGCAGAATAAACCATAACCAACAATTCAGGAATTGGTTTTTCTTTTAAGTTTTTTATTCTACTCCACGTGTGGTAAAATTGATAAGGTAGCTTTATTCTTCGGGTCAGTACATTTACAGCGGTACAAGATTTATATAGTTTTTCTATGTTTTGGCGTTTTTACACAATAAAAGCTATTTTATAGAAAAAATTATTTTTTTGCATCGCTTTATTCTGAGAGCTATAACTTTTTGATTTTTTGGATGATGGAGCTGTATCATGGCTTGTTTTTTGCGGGACAAGATGACGTTTTCAGCGGTACCATTATTATTTCTATTCGTCTTTTTGATCGCATGTTATTCCATTTTTTGTTTGGCAGTATGATGATAAAGGATTGTTTTTTGCTTTGTTTTTTATTTATTTTTTCACCGTTTTCACTGAAGGGGTTAACTAGTGAGACAGTTTTATAGGTCAGGTCATTACGGACGCGGCGATACCAAAAATGTGTACTTTTATTGTTTGTTTGTTTTTTTCATAATAATATTTATTGATGGGTACATTATATTTTTATTTTGGTGGATTATTATTTTTTTTATATATATATATATATATTTACAATTTTTTTTTTTATTTTTTTTTTCACTTTCTGAAAGTTTTTTTACTTTTATACTTTGTCCCACTCTGGGACTTTCACTTTTCTTATTCTGATTGCCTGTATAGCATAGGGATGGCGCACCATCCCTGTGCCATGCAGGCAGTCAGCGCCGCACAGTGAGAAGATTGTTTGGTCATGCACTGCGCATGACCAAACAATATTCCTGCTGTCTGGTGACCCGGATGTTGTCATGACTACATTGGGTCGTCATGGCAACACCCGGGAAGCCACGGCACACAGCGCTGGAGGCCGGAAGAGGAGGTGAGTATTGCGATCACCTCCCCTTAGCCACTGCGATCGACTTCGATCGCAGCATTGCGGGGGTTAATGTGCCGGGAGCGGTGCAGGACCACTACCCTGCACATAGTACCAGGTGTCAGCTGTGACAATCAGCTGACACCCGGCGGCGATCGCGCCCGCACAGCCTGTGTGCGCGCGCGATCGCGATGACGTACTAATACGGGTCAGGCTCTTAAGTCCCAGGGCACAGACGCGTATTAAAATGTCATGGGCTTTAAAGGGGTTAAAATCCATTTTCTTTGATCTGTATTTAAATTATTTGCCATTATGTGTTATCTGAATTATCTGAAAAGAAAACAGATTTGGGGGAGATCTATCTGTGAAAACTAGATCTGTGTAACTGGTTCAGTTGCCCTTAGCAACCAATCAGATTCCACCTTTCATTTTCCAAAGAGTCTGTGAGGAATGAAAAGTGGAATCTGATTGGTTGCTAAGGGCAACTGAGCCAGTTACACTTTACACCATGTTTGATAAATCTCCCCCTTCATAACCTTACACTTTCTGTCCACCTACTTTTGGACCACCCTGTATTTATTTTATTCAGGTTTGGGGGGGGTGGCCCCAGTCCAAATCTTGCATCGGTGCCCATCAGACTCTAGTTACGCCACTGGCCTCCAATGTCATAAAGAGGAGCATAGTAAGAGCTTGATCTTACATTGCATAGCTTCATAGTAAGGCCACCTTCATGGGCTCTATGATCTGCAGGCCCAGACTATCAAGCTCAGGTTAAGCTTTCTTTCCTAAAGTTATCTACTGTTACAAGTGTGATTGATACATTTTGCTATAACTGCCTATATTATCCAGAAATACTGATTCATGAGGATATAAAAGTTGTACTGTACTTAAAGAACTTAACTTACCACTGTGAGAAGCTTTGGATTAATATAACCCATATTAATTATGGCTGTATTTTCATTTAAAACTGATCTGTATGTTCATTTAAAGCTGTATCTGATATGAATTTCACAACACAAACTACTTATATTATTAAATAGATCTCTTAATCCAGATGGAGCCAGTGTACTAACTTTCAGAATCCATGTCAAACTGGCTGTATAATCCTGAAGCTTTCTATACTCAGTCTTCAGCTACACAGCCTGACTGCTCCTCACTGTCCCTCCTCCCTGATTCTCAGAATGCTCAGTACAAGCTGCTGTTGTCAGTCAAGGTGGCTAGAGGGACACTGAATGCATGTGGACTCGTGACCTCTCTCACTTCTTAGCTGGGCTCATAAAATATCAGGATTACATAGCCATTCTGACATGATATTTTAAAGAAATTACACTTGCCCCAAATGGTATAAGAAATCTATTAAAATGTGATTAGTTTGCATTGTGAAATCTAATGACAGATTATTTGAAAACACAATTGGAAATGATGTCCTGAATATAATTAAAAATCTGCAAAAATCATTTGGAACAGCATATAGAGTGTACTGCCATATAAATAAATAATATCTTTATAAATCTAAAATGTACGAAAAATGTATAAATAATGTCCTTTCTCTCTTTTATTTTTTTATTTTTCTTTAGCCTCTGAAGCACCACTTTATTTCAGAGCTGGAGTGTTGCCACTAATGTAAGTTCCCTGCCTTAACCCTAATATCATACTAACCAGCCACTATCTTTAGCACTTCCCAGCACCACTCTGGTCCTGATCTGCCACTTTTGTGACCAGAAATTTTTACTGAATGGAAGTCAGAGTCAAGGATCACACGCTCTCACTGTCTATGAGAACCTTACACTGGCCTCATTATGGCTCTCATAGTCTTACATTGATTTGTGACTTCTGGCTCTGGAGTAATCCAGCAGGTCACAACCTGCTGAAGACGACCATCACGGTGCCGAGAACAGAAGAAGATGATGGATGGCAAGTATAATACTGGGGGAATGAAACTTAGATTAGTGACAGCACTCCAGCGTTGAAATAACACTTGAGTGGCGCTTTCAAGTATTATGTTTTTTTTTCATTGCTACTATCATTGACAACTTGTCTTTCAATATCATGTCTGCCCTTTTGGATTACTTTACTATGGAAAATGAAACACTAGCAGATAAATATTGTATCTAATTTTTTATTTGATATTTTTTAGATTCCTCTAAATTTTTAAGCATGGGTGAAATTTTATCCAGGACCACTCTTTCTATAATTGTCCCTGCAGGATCTTAATCACAGTCGTACCAACTTCTGTGACTGAAATATGTACTTTTTTTACTGTTCATTGTTCCCCCATTTTAAAGAGGTTGTCCACTGTGAAACCCAGCTGTGCTTGGTATCACAGATCCTAGAAGGGTGTATTGAAGGGTGTATTGAAGGATTCCTCCACAAGAGGCCCCCATAACCATTCACACATCTCCACCTTCCACCTCAGACCACCAGAGGGAGCCCGTTAGGGGGATATAAAAGGGAAGGTGGAGCCAGGCAGTAGTGAGTTGGAGTCAGTTCAGAGTCTAAGTGAGAGTCTGGTTTAACAGTGAGTCCAGTACAGCCTGAGAGGAGTTACCTCAGAGGACAAAAGTCTGTTCCAGCTCCTGCAATTGCTATCCTGCAGTGGAGCGTATCCAGATCAAGACTCGGTGTAGCTCAGTGAGGTGAGCTTTAGGTGTGCCGGTGCCATAAGATCGGTGAAGAGCGGCACGCTGCCGTTAGTGTGAGTAGTCTATTGAGGACCGGAGTAGGCCAAAGGCGAGTAGAGAGAGTTAGTTCATAGGGGGCAGAGGAGCTTAACTAGCTCACCCTGAAGAAGCAGTTACCGGACACCGGGTCCGAAGCTTACCGGGATTTCCATGACCCAGTAAGATAAACCGGAATCCCTGGAGAACTACAAGTCCCAGGATCGCTAAAGTGCTGATACGTACCAGAGCCAGGAGACACATAGGCCCCGTAGGTCGGGAGCGTGCACTTCAAGAGAAGGCCCTACCACAAGGTCAGCCAGCGCAGGACAGAGACAAAGTTAGGCCTAGCTCCAGGCAGGTCAGAAACTTACTACGCAGAGTCAAGAAGCAGGAGGCCCAAAACCTGCTCATTGGGGAGGATCCGAACATACACCCTTCACCCTACAGTGCTCCGGGGAGTGCCTGAATTTCCATCTGTAAAAGGTACTGAAGTGACTATTGTGTCCGTCCCTGTTCTTGCTCTGACCCGGCTGAGTCTCTCCATCCTGCATACCCCGTCCGTACCCTGCCCTGAGGCCTAGCTCCACCTGTGGGGAGCCATACCATCTAGCAGCCTTATCACCGGCCTCAGTGGACTGCGCAGCGCTTGTGAATATCATCAGAAACCACAGGTGGCGTCACAAACTTTTATAAACTTGATATCTATCAACGCCTTTTTAAAGAGAGACCCCAGAGTACAGGCCCGGGAGCCGACCACCGCGACCTCCTTAAGGCTAAAGGCCCGGGTAACCGAGTCATCCCCCATCCCCTGGGCTTGTCACCACTCCTATAGAAAATGTCCCCATCGATTTAAAAGGTGGAAATACTTGTTTTGTAAGTACCTTGTATTGTGATTCTTGCCTGTGAGCGTGCTTTCCCAATAAATGCAGAGAAGAGGGAAAGCACGGGGTGGGCACTGGGCTGTGACGTGCGGTGAAACCCTGCCCACAACTCATAAAGCCGGAACTTGACGTGGCATCAGCGGATGTCAGAGTCGGCCACAGCCAGGTCACGTGATGCCTGGTGAGCGGTCAGCAATAGTGCCGCTCACAGGCAAGAATCACAACACAAGGTACAAAAAAAATGTATTTCCACCTTTTAAATCGATGGAGGCATTCTCTAAAGTAATGGACAACCTTAATTTCTTATTTTGTTTATTCTCCTTATGCGCTATGCTTTGTACTCTATGTCTGCCCTTTTGGATTACTCCCCTGAGGAACATGAACACCTAGCAGACAAATATAGTCTTCCATTTACTTTTTAAATTCATTTTAAATTTCTCCAAATCTCTAAAAAGCTTAACTGAAGACAATAACAAATATTACTCAACATCTAAAACATTATGTATGTAAGATGTCTTATTTAGAAACCTGTTTATGTATCAGAACTTTTTTTAAAACATTCTCTACCCTTTATGCTATCATTTTCAAAGTGCAAATTGTTTCAGATGGATTTTTGATAAACTCATTATCTGTTTATACATAAATAATTGTTCACAAAGTGGTCCATATGTCTCGCTAACAACGTTTAACTTACCAAACATGATAGTTGGCTCTAATGAGACAGGTGTCTCCCCATGCGTCAGTCTAGTATTTTTACCATCTGTGTAAATAGAATCCAAGCACTACAACATGTCGTCCCAGAAAGGTAATTATTTGCCCAAGCAATCCTCATTAATAAAACTATAGTGTTTTTGCTAATCACAAAACTATTTGAGTCTTCATACACTAAAGAAATGGCAAGCAATAATTTAAAGAACTTCTAAAAATAACATCTAGAAATATGGTACCGTACAGTAAAATATATAAATGTTACAAAGTTAAAATAAATGACCAACATATCATAAATGTTCTCTGGGTATGCCAATCATTTTTAATGCAAATTAAGTAGTACGGACAGTCCTAAGCAAAGTAAATGATTAGCCGTGCTATTCAGTCTTGAGTGCCCCACACTTGTTATAAAAGAAGCTAAATCTCCATAACTAGACAAATACAGATGTACATTGTAATTACACAATGGACAGACATCATTGTTACAGGTAAGAATTAACATTAGAAAGTGTGTTTTTACCCATAGATTCTTTATGAAAGGAATTTTTCTCATACAAAATGATGTCCAATCTTGTCACGGGTGTGTCAGTTGTGACAGACAGTTGTCCTGGATCCAGCTGTAGAAGGTCATTGCGCTTGGCTCTGCAGGCACCTTCTTGATCTTCTCTGTAGTGTAGTGATATCCTTCTCCCTCTAGGACCTAGCAGTGACCTTCACCTTCTGCTGCTAATTAACACACCATTGCTGGATATTTAAATACCTTCAGTCTCTCCAGAGAGTCGCCGATGATAGCTCTAGTTTCCTCTGTCTAGGCTTGAAGTACTAGTAGTCGGCTAGTATCTTCTTGGAGTTCCCCTGGAAGATACTTGGCATGATCTCTCTGGTGTCTTCTCAAGCTAAGTGTTTCCCTTGTCTGTTTACCTGTTTGTTTTTAGTTGCAGTGGGGGCTGACTAGTGCTCACCCTGTCCCCTCCCTACCTATGGCCTATCGCTAAGAGCAGTCATGGATTAGGTTTCCTGCTCGGCGATAGGTGCAGAACCTATTTAGGGACGTTAGGGGAGTAAGGGTGACTGTCTGCCTAGGGGTCTTTAGTCCCCCTTCCCTAGTGTTTGGGCTTGCTCCCTCTCTTCCCATCATTGTGCACTTTCCCTCACCTTGCGTGACAAATCTGCACTTAGTAAGTGATAGTGTAAAGATTGATATAGTTTCAGTTCAGTGATTGATCCTATTGAGTGATTGGTGGGCTTGATTATACAGCAGTCAATCACTATGTATAATCTGTCACTAGACTCATCAACCTAGTAATAGTAGTGAACTCCTTGCAAGAAACACAAATAGAATATTTTCACACAAACTTACATATCCCCCCATTTCCTCTTGTTTGAAATGTTGAATAATGTATTGCTGTGTAATTTCTAATATAATTCGTACATGTCCAACCCAATTTCTAAAGTGCTGCGGAATATGTTGGCGCTATAGAAATAAATTATTATTGTTATAAATCAAACTGCTCAGCTGTTCCTTCATGCTAATATTCTTCCTTCACATAAGACTGATAAAGTTGCTTTTAAACTGCATGTCTGGAGCACGCTCAGGAGCTGAGCCCGCTCCATACACTGTTGGTACTTGCTGTGTACAGCTAGAACACAATTGTACTTGCTGCAGCACCACAGCAGAGGCCTTTACAATGTTGCAAAAGGCTTAATTGTCGCTGTCTCTATCTCCATGTTTGTGCATTAATCAAGCCCGGCTTCATAGGAGATCGTCAGTTTTACAATACACTGCAATACTATTGTGTTGAATAAATTATCAAGGAATTGCAGATTCAAGTCTCTATTGGTGGATAATATAATATTGAGAACCATTAAGAATATTTTTTCACAAATATAGAATTTTAAATCACTCCCTTTCCTAAAAAATAAACATTGTAAAAAACATATAAAATAACTGTAAAAAGTAAACAACGTAAAAAAAATCAACATATTTGGTATTGCCAAATGTGTAATTGTCCAAAATAATAAAATATCATAATTTTTATCTCATACAGTTAAATGAAGCAAAAAAATGAAATGGCAAAATTGTTATATTCTGGACACTTCACCTCCCAAAAATTTGAATAAAAAGAGATCTGAAAGTTGTATGTATCCATAAAATGGGGTACAGCTTATCCTGCAAAAAAAACAAGCCATCTTATAACTGTATAAAACGACTATCACAAAAAGTTATGACTCTAAACATATGATGACAAAAAAATTTTTTAGTAGAAGAGCATAAAAATCATATAAATGGGATATTATCATAATTGTACTAGCCTTATCATAATTGTACTGACCTGTAGAGCAAAGTAATTTTTACAGCCACATGAATGTTGTAGAAAAATATCCCAAAAATAACTGTGGAATTGCTGCTTTTCTTTCATTTTCACCCCACTTGTCATGATTCAGTACATTACATGGTAAAATGAATGGTGTGATTCAAAACTAAAATTTATCGCCCAAAAAACCAAGCAATCAAAATAAAAAAGTCCTAGCTCTTGGAAGGCAAAGTGATAAAAACAAAAGCAAAAACTGGATAAGGGTTTGACATTTTTATAGGCTTCGTGGGAGGATGCAACTTGCAATCTGTTAAATTGTTCATAAGAAATACTCACAAGTCACACAAGTGACACTGTCATATTTTTGTCTAAATTGACTGCCGAACGTACAGCTAGTAGCGGTTGATACAGCATCAGATGGAGTAGTTCTTTTGCTACAGTTTTGAGGAATGTTACATCTAAACTGAGATAAAACAGGCTTCATAATTTCACCAAAGTTGTGTATAAATATTCCTGGGCATCCTGGTTCTCACACTTTAAATGTATGGAAAGTTATTTAGAAGTAAGCTTCCAGTAAAAAGAGTTAAAGAAAGAATCAAGTGAAATTAAAGGAAACGTGGCCTCTTGAGATCATCACAGAATGGCATCAAAGATCTGGTACTGCAGGTAGCCAGAATATTCATCCATTAAGTAAAATTTCTGGCTATATGCCATTAGGGAATTCTAATACCAAAGTATAAGCCATTGTTTATTAATTCACATATGATAAATGTAAAAGGAATAAGATGTCTACTAGTGATGAGCGAGTGTATTCGTTACTATTTGCACGGATAGTACGGTATTCGGGTTACTCACTATATTGCGAGCATGTGTGTACTCACCTCGCTATATTCGGGTGTCCCACCCTGCAGTTTTGGTGCCTCCTTTGCAGCCACTAAACATGCTGGGCTTCTTAACCAATCACAGTAATGCCGCAGACATCTTGTTTGTGGAAATACTGTGATTGGCTGGCCGCCAAGCGTCATAGGGTCTATTTAAGCCCTACCGCCGCCATTTTGTGCACATTGCGTTTCAGAGCTGAAGACACACAACAAAGTCAGAGTACAGGGAGGGAGAGATTGTGTATTAGGTAGAGAGAGGTTAAAGTGTTCTTCCAGTGTCCATCTTAAAACAGCTCTTGTCAGAGGCAAAGCAATATTTTCCAGCGCACAGAGTAATAACATTTTGTGCTGCTTTTATTTAAAAGCACCGGTCTATTTTCCCCGCTGTTTTAGGGGTCAGAGCCTGTCTTCTGCTGTCCACATTAGTCCACTTAAAAAGGCAGTTAGTGCCCAACGCAAAGCAGTAGTCCAAACATTTCCTGCTGCCTGCTGCCAAGCACACACCAGGCCATTTTACCCACTATTTTGGAAGCCACCATCCCAAGGGCCACCGATCACAAATAGTAGTTAGGCGGGAGTATGAATACTGTCCTGGTTTGTCCACTGCACAATGTGCATAGGGTTTGTAAAAATTAGTCTTATGGGCTGAGTCATGGTTGATGAAGGAAGGAAACAGGTTTTTATGGGAAGCGGGTGACGTTAACAGCAGTAGCATGAATCTGCATTTTTGGTGAATTTAGGTTGGCTTGCTGTCATCTGGAGGGATTAAAAACTGTGGAGATATCCAGTCCTTGTTGAATTTAGTAATTCAAGTAAGTTTGTCTGCACTTTTCGTGGGGAGGCGTGTGTGCCTATCAGTGATGATTGCCCCAGCGGAACTGAAAACACACTCTGACACCACACTAGCAGCCGGACAGGCCAACACCTCCAAGGTATATAAGGAGAGGTCAAGCCAAGTGTTCAGCTTAGACACTCAATAATGAAAGGGAACTGAAGCGTCAGAAAGGATGCACGTATGGTCACTTAAGTACCCCTTGACCATGTTCTGCAACTTATCCCTCCTTGGCATTGTTACAGGCACAGATAGCCCTTGCTGTTGTGCTGGTTTATTGCAAATTGCCCAATTCGTTCACATTTTCCCCCCACCTCTGTTGGAGCTGGTGTTCGTGTCTCTCCCCATTATCCCTTGGTGTTAAAAAGAGCCGATGCCTCTGCCACCAGCATTGTCTGAGGGTGATGTTTTCAGCAACTGATCTACAACGGCCCTCTTGAACGATTCCATTGTAAAACTCTTTGGTGACTCCAAAAGGAGAGAAGGAAATTTCTCCTTGTACCGTGGATCGAGAAAGGTGGCCAACCAGTATAGGTCGCTGTTGTCACCTGCACCTTAAAAACATCTCCAGAATCCGACCTTTTCTCACCTTTGAAACTGCTAAAACGTTTACTGTCGCTCTTATTCACTCTCGTCTGGACTACTGCAACTCTCTTCTGATCGGTCTGCCTCTTACCAAACTTTCTCCTCTCCAATCTGTCCTGAATGCGGCAGCCAGGGTCGTATTTCTGTTCAGCTGCTTTACCGATGCCTCCATCTTGTGCCAGTCATTACACGGGTTGCCCATTCGCTACAGGGTCCAATATAAACTCTTCACTCTCACCCACAAAGCTCTCCACAATTCTGCACCACCTTATATCTCCTCTCTCATCTCTGTCTATCGCCCTACACTTGCCCTCCATTCTACAAATGACCTAAGACTAACATTCCCCATAATCCAAACCTTGCACCTCTGTCTCCAAGACTTCACCAGTTCTCTGGAATGCTCTACCCCAGATGATCCGAATGATGTCTAGCCCCCACGTCTTCAAGCACGCTTTAAAACCCATCTCTTTAAACAAGCCTACCACCTCAAATACTCAGTAAACTAACTTTCCCCTGTTCCCTCCTTCTAAATATTATTCAGAATCTGCACAACAATATTCATCTGTCTCCACACCCTCCATGCACACGATAACTGCACTCAATACTTGATTTTTGCACTTAAGCAAACTGGCTGATGACCGGATCATGAAGCTTTATATGAAAATCCCTACTTATTATAATTGCCAGACCTGAAATAGCAAGCACTTTTCACCTATTGTGTCCACCCATTTTCTTGTAGAATGTAAGCTTGCAAGAAGGGACCTCACTCCTAATGTAACTGTTTAAAATGTCTTACCTTGTATTGAATTTATTATATGTACATGTCCCCCCTTAATTGTAAAGTGCTGCTGAATATGTTGGAGCTATATAAATAAAAATTATTATTATTATTTTTGTTGGATAAAATGTGTATCACGCGAGGGTCTTGCCACAGACACTTTATAGATGAACTGTGCCATGTGGGTCAAGCTGAAAAAAGGCAAATGTTCTATGTCCCCAACAGTATAAACAGTACCCATCCTCTCACGCTGATTCGCCTCCACCTTCTCCTCCACCTCATCCTCTCCAGTCGCCTCTGTAGCATTATGAGTCCCCTCGGTAGCACAGAAAAACAAGTCCTCTCCCTCTTCATCCTCCTCATTTTCCTCCTCATCACCCAGTGTTGCCTCAGAATATTAGCTGGGCTGGATAGTATCACCCATTGGGAAATCTGGCTCCATAGCAACATTATGGGCACTCAAAGCTTGCTCTTTGAGATTATGCGTAGAGGCCTTGTCTGCTATCCAAGACAGAATCTGCTCTCGCTCTTCTGGCTTCCACACACGTTTACATTCCAGACTGGGAAATTTTTCCAGGGACATAGTGGATGCATCAAGCTTCTTCTGACCTGACACAGACTGAGTGCCTTCTCGCGCACCACTGACAACACCACGTCCACGTCCCTTAACAACAGACTTTTTTGGCATTTTGGGTTTTGTTGACAGATTTTCAGATTTTGATGGCACAAGCCAAGCTTGCTGTCACAGCCAAAATAGTGAGTCAACCATGACTCAGCCCACAGGGCTAATTTTTACAAACCATGCGCAGATTGTGCAGTGGACAAACCAGGACAGTATTCCTACTCCAGCCTAACTACTATTTGTGATTAGAAGCCCTGGGGATGGTGGCTTCCTGCGTCAGCCATGACTCAGCCCATAGGGCTAATTTTTACAAACTCTATGCACATTGTGCAGTGGATAAATCTGGAATGTACAGTGATCCTACCAAACTAATATTTGTCCATGGAGGTCCTTGTCACAGGTTGTGACTGAGATAGGGGATACATATTCAATAGAAATGTACTGTCAGTCATCCTATTTGGCAAAAAAACATGCCTGGCTTGTGCCACATTGTGACTGAGATAGGGGATACATATTCAATAGAAATTTACACTGACTGTTGATGACCGACTGATGGCCCTCTGAAAACTTGAATTGAGGGCCACAACTACTACAGTACTCCATTGTAGATAATGTGTGTCAAGGGAGGCTCTTGTCATGGAATCTTCCTGCACCTATGACACAGCCCCCAGGAGTAATCTTTGGAAATGCGATGCACATTTTGCACTAGACCAAGTAGTAGAGTATCAAGAAGTCTTCTCTTGCTATTTAATCCTTTGAGCCATTTGGAGAAGCTTCTCCAACCGATCCTGGAGAGGGGGGGGTGGCAATGTATCCTTTGTTCATTGACTTGCATAAGTGATATATTTGAGCTTGTCATCCAGTTGACTAGTGCAGCTTTATTTTTCCGGCACACAGAGTTCAGCCATACCTGAGGATCGTAGGCCGCACTCACTGCTACTAGTACTCCATCTCTCTTGGCCTTTTTCTCTGTAGTCTCTGCCCTTAAATGAGTTAAATAATAGAGTGAGGGCCCTACAATATGAATAAGTGAGGGCACTCTCAAATGTACACAAGAGGGACCTCCAAAAGTTCTAGAGGAGGGCACTTCAAAATGTATGTGTTACGCTCATGCCCAGACTGACTGGCGTGAGCGTGGTTAGTGGTCCCACTGGGCCACGAACCGAGGAGTGCCTGGAGGGGCGTGACTAGGGGCCTCGCCAGATCCGACCATGAACACATGGTGGGTTAATCGACTCCGTGGAGGGACGTGGGAGGTGGCCCAGGTACTACTCCAGGTCAGACCCCAGTCACAACTGTTGACCGACACCGGGGAATGCAGGAATGGGCAGGTTTGGCTGGTATGCAGACAGGTGGGTACTGGCAGGCACGGCTGGTATGCAGACAGGTGGGTACTGGCAGGCACGGCTGGTATGCAGACAGGCGGGTACAGGCAGGTACGGCATGTATACAGGCTGGCCGGTACTGGCAGGTAGGAAAACAGGCTGGATAGGGACCAGTACAGACTGGGATACAGGAACAGAGCCGCAGATGCGGAGGACAAGCGGAGCAGAGCATAGCAGAACCACAGGTGTGGAGGACAAGCAGAGCAGAACCGAACAGCAGGTGCGGAGGACAAGCAGAGCAGAACCGCATGTGCGGAGGAAGAGCAGAGCAGAACCGCAGGTGCGGAGGACAAGCGGAGTGAAGCAGAGCAGAACCGCAGGTGCGGAGGACAAGCAGGGCAGAGCAGAACCGCAGGTGCGGAGGACAAGTGGAGCGGAGCAGAGCAGAACCGCAGGTGCGGAGGACAAGCGGAGCAGGGCAGAGCAGAACCGCCGGTGCGGAGGACAAGCGGAGCAGAGCAGAGTAGAACCGCAGGTGCGGAGGACAAGCAGAGCAGAGCAGAACCATAGGTGCGGAGGACAAGCAGAGCAGGGAAGAGCAGAGCAAAGCAGCAGGTGTGGAGGGCAAGCGGAGCAGAGCAGAGCAGAACCACAGGTGCGGAGGACAAGCAGAGCAGGGCAGAGCAGAGCAAAGCTGCAGGTGCGGAGGGCAAGTGGAGCAGAGCAGAGTGGAACCGCAGGTGCGGAGGACAAGCAGAGCAGAGCAGAACCACAGGTGCAGAGGACAAGCAGAGCAGGGCATAGCATAGCAAAGCTGCAGGTGCGGAGGGCAAGCGGAGCAGAGCAGAGTGGAGCAGAGCCGCAGGTGCAGGCAGACAGGACAGGGCTCTGTTCACATGGAACAGACTGGGAAACACAGGAAGATAGCTAGGATACAGGAGGCAGAAACGGAGGCAGGGAAACGGGACAAGCAGAACCAGATACACACAAGGTACTTGCAATGAAGTAGCGAGTGGACACAAAACTCACAAACAGAAGTACAGAGACAACATGTTGGAGTTAGGTACTGATTCAGACACAGGAGGAAAAGGGAAGGATCAGACATAGAGATAAACAGGTAATGGGCTAGGACACAGTTCAGACAGGAACTGACACTGGAACAAGATACAGGAATGAGCCTGGGTACTCAGCCCCCAGGGTGGCAGGAATAGAGTAGAAGTCACAGATACAGGTAACGGGCCAGGGTACTCAGCCCCCAGGGTGGCGGAAACAGACAAGATACAGGACAGGACCTGGCAACTCAGTTGCACAGAACACACTGAAAGAAAGTGTTGCTCAGGCACCTCCCACTGGGTGGAGGAGGTTTAAGTATCCAGTGACTCACAGCAATAGGCTGGGAACGCATTAGGACTGCGCACGTTGTAACTTTAAGAATCAGGAAGTGCCAGCACTGCAGCCCTAAGCCAGCAGACAAGAGACATGCATACAGCAAGTGAAGGAGTATAGTGCACAGCCTGGGCTGATAGGTAAGTTGGCGGTCTTGCATGGTGGGAGATGGTAAGCCATGCCAGCACGCCACCAGGGATGTTACAGTATGTAACAGGGCCACACGAGGGCTCTCACAAAATTCAGCTTTCCTGCCTACTGCAGGCCCTCTGAACATTTGAATTTAGGGCCGCAGTATCAGATTGTGGTGGAGAAGGAGGAGGAGGGTCAAGCCCAACGCTACAATGGGCGCATTGTAAACTGCTATGGAATATGTATTCTACTATCTGAGTTTCAATGATGGAGGGACCGCCCAAATGTCTAAGTAACAGCTGTCCCTCCAAAACACATGTTACAGAGCTACCTGAGGCCTCACAGGTCAAAGATCAACATACCTACTGGTGCGTTCTAGCTGTGCTTGTAAAATGCTGGAGAATAGCGAACTAATAATGATGTATGACAGAGGGACCAACAAAATGTATAAGTCAGGGCCCTCCCAATTGTAAAAGGCGAAAAAAAGCCACAACAGTATGTGATATTGTTTTGGTTTCTATGGTTTATTTAGCCTTATATACAAGTGATTATGCAGGAAAAACTGTTTCTTAACCTTTTTGGCCTGTTAAATGCAATTTAGGAAAGGTTTAGTAGTTGTTCTTGTGTGTCTGTAAATGTGGCGTAATACTGCGAGAAACGTATTCCTAAAAACCATATGTGAGTCATAAATGCATGCAGCATATTCTCCAGGCTCTTCCCATTCTGTTTCATCACTTTCCCATCCATTTCAGCCTTTTCCTCAGGACCCCAGACCCCTTTGTAGGGTCCAGCAGAAAATTACTCGCATTTCCCATTGACTTAGATTGTACTCGCTATTCGGAACAAATACGTGATTATTATAAAGTACTCGCTACGAGTTTAGCGATTACAATTATTACGGTACTCACTCATCACTAATGTCTACAAAACCTTCTCTGTCTCCAGCTAATATAAGATGTTTATATAGGGAAGGCCTCATCTACACCATGTGCAGAATTATTATGCCATATCATCATTTTATGCAGATTTTCCAACTCTGGTGCTGTAAAAACTTGAATGCTCATTGGATGAAGCAGATCAGGTGATATGTATTTGTGTAATGTGGGATGGCTTGGCTAAGGATACAACAGCCTTTATCAAGGTGTGCAGAATTATTGAGCATTTTGTTTTTTTCTTAGGCAAAATGGACCCAAAAAGACATTTTACTGACTCTGAAGAGTCAAAAATTATTAATAGTCTTACAGAGGGAAGCTCTTTAAATTGCTGAGATATTAGGGTGTGATCACAGAACCATCAAAGGTTTTGTTGCACATAGTCAACAGGGTTGCAAAAAGCATGTCAAGAAAAAAAGCACATTAACTGCCAAATATTTGAGAAGAATTAAACGTGAAGTGACCAGGAACCCATTATCCTCCAGGCCTGCAGGCCCAAAAGTACAAGACATGTCCAAGGTAAGGAAGGCTAAATCCTGAGTCCCGACCACCACTGAACAAGAGTCAGTTATTGAAATATCTGAAGACAGATTTTTCAAAGGATTTATGGACTGATCAATAGAGATAGGTGGGTTGATTCGCAAGACTCTGGTCCAGAGTCCAGGTCAGTGGTATATGGCAGCTAAATCTCCTGCAAATCTATTATCTTCCAGCGTCCACGGCGTGGCATTTGATTTGTCAGAGCTGGCACGTCCTCTTCTATGTGACATGAAGCATAGATAATGACCTGACAAATCAAAAGCCATGTCGGGGATGCCAGAAGGTAAGAGATTCATGGGCCTCCCATCTAGCCACCATGTACCCTTGACTTGGATGCCTGATCAATAAAAGGCACATACCTCCACTTCCACTTAGACGCCAGCAAAGTGGAGGTGGGGTACTGCTGGCCGGCCAGTATTATTAAAGAAGTTGGACCATTCAGGTTGAATATGGACTCAAAATTAACTCCCAAACCCACTTTCAATTTTTAGAAGACACTTTCTTCAAACAGTGGTACAAAAAAAGTCTGCATCTGCAAAAACCATGATTTTTATGCAGGACAGTGCTCCATCACATGCATTGCAGTATCCACTGCTTGGCTAGCCGGTAAAGGCCTTAAAGATGAAAGAATAATGACATGGCCGTCTTACTCACATGACCAAAACCCTATGGAGAACTCATGAATCCTTCTTAAATTTATGGTGAAAGAAAGCAGTCTGGGAGGCTGAGGTTGATGCTTATTCAAATTATTCAGCCAGCAATCTGCAGGGAAACAAAGGTTCTATAAATGCATAAGAGTAAAAACATTTTAAATGGAGCCCCAAAAATAATTTTAGACCAAATTACATGCATTTAAAGATAATCTGTCACTAAGCTTTTGTTATCTCATATGAGATCAGCATGATCGTCAGGCAGATACCCTGTTTTTCAGTAATGTATCACTTATTTTATTGGTGTCTGCAGCTTTGATAAAATCCCTGTTGCAGATCTAGCAGTTCTCTAAATGCTGAGCCCCTGTGCAACCCCACCCACCCCTCTGATTGGCAGCTTTCTGTGTACACGGTGCATAGGCAGAAAGCTGCCAATCAGTGGTGTGGGCAGAGTCATACACAACGCATGAATATGGCGGACTACATAGCAACAGTTTACTCTTGTGATAATCTCCTGCAGATAAAATAGTGATTTTATCAAAACAACAGCAAGCAGCCCAGTAAGTGTTACACTGCTGGAATCAGCGTCTCTGTCTCTATACTATGCTGTTCTCAGATTAGGTGACAAAAACCTGGTAATGGATTACTTTTAAATAAATTTTAAAAAATTACCCAAATGGTCTCTGAATCCTTTATCTTGTGTGTCACAAGACAATAAGTCAATATAACTTATGATAATGAATAGTAAAATGAAAAAATAAGATAAGGAAGTTTTAAATCCCGCTAGTTGACATTGAAACATTTCTTTGCTGCTGATACATTGATGTGAGCTGCTTAATTGAACTCGTGATTCTAATATTAAATGTAACATTGGGGAAATTAGTTGGCCGTTGAAATGTCTTAGATATATCCATTATTAAATAAACTATCATACACATAAATAAGTGCACCCATTCATAAAGAGAAACACAGCCATCCGCAATAAAACACCTATCCTGCTTTACAGTCTGTGTGCGATGTTCAGTGAGTTTGGACCTTGAAGAAAAATGATGTTCACTTACAAGGAAAAATGAAAATAACATCTCTGAAATGAAGGTAAAACGTATCAGTTTGTATTAGAAGTAAATGCAATTTGGAATATTGTGAGAATTCATTTGACATTTAGTCAATAACTATAAATTATGTACCATGATCTTAATCTTAGCAGAACATCTAATGCTATTTATTATAGAATGAGTATTTCATATTACCACAGATATACAATATTTACTATGTATTCTGGGCAGAAAATCCAAAAGTTCCAAAATAGAAATTTTAATGTAAAGTATCTGACGCGCCCCTGGGCCTGTGTCGCGCTGCGTTGCGCACGCGGGAGCTTACCCGGAGCCGGATCTGTTTAGGGTTGTAGTCTCGTGGCGGTGACCCGGTCCGTGCCCAGGGAGTCAAACTGGACGGCAGTCTGTTAGCGGTAGAAAATGGTTGATGACTACGCCACCCGTTGAATGCAGCCAGGGGGCTGCTGCTGCAGGGCAGACCGCTGAGGCCGGTGGAAGGATGGTGCAGCGTGATAGTATAACCCCCAACGGGAGGGGTATGGCCTCAGGGCAGCCGACGTGGATGATGGGGGTAGCAGGAACCACTCAGAGACGGTATGGTAGCGTTCAGGGTCTTTACTGGTAACAACGATAGACCCTCCCGGAGTACTTGCTAGCGAACGGGGCCTGGTCAGTCCTTGAGCAGATGGGATCTCCCCTGGCCAGGCGTAGTTGTAGGCCTCCCAAGCTGACTGTACTCTTCTGGCTACCTTGCTAGAAGCTGATGTAAGTAGCCCACGTCCCTGAGTGTACCGTGTGGTGCTCACCCGTATGGCCGGTGACTCGGGGCCTTCTAATGGCTTCCGCTCCACGCGTGTGACCGGGCCTTCGGGCTTCTGGGCCAGGGGACCTGAAATCCCCTGCCTGACGGATTCTGCTGCTGGGTAGAAGTTAGTCCCCACAGCCTCGGACTCCGGGTCCGGTAAAGAATCTTCTTAGTCAGGGCGAGCTCTTTAGCTGCCAGCCCCTGACTCCTTGTGACTCTGCTGCTTCCTATGCTGCTCTTGTCTCTACTCTTCCTGGACTCACTAACCCTGCCTCAGCCCCGGGTTTATACAGGGGAAGTTCTTCCCCTCCCAAGGCTGGGCAGGAGGTGTGGCATGCACAGGATCCCTGACCAAAGGACCTCCCACCTGCTCTCAGACGTAATATCTCTATCACTGTGACAACCAGACCCCTGGGGTGTCACACTCCCCCCTAGTGAAATTTAGTACTCCGGGACTAAACACTTTTTAGAAAAATATAACAAGGTATATCAAAGAACAATAAAATACAATAAGGAAACACAATAAGATGGTCACGGATGTCCGCAACCGGGTGCAGTCTTTGAAGAAAAACAAAGGTGTCCATTTCACCAACACAGGGAGACGTAACCAGGTAGGGGTCTGTCCTACCCCGAGTCCTTAACAGTCTCTAGTCCATCCTGGGTTACGCTCCAACTATATACAAAGGATTCCCGGTAAATCCACCGAAGACTCCTAAAAACAACTAGAAACACAAAATTACACACAAGCAACAATAAACAGGTAAACATTGTAAAACAACTTAAACATTTAGATCCTCCAACGTGCGGGTAACTGGCCTCTAGTGGCCCTAGTGGACCTACGGAGCTGACTGTCTGGCCCTGAACTATAGGGTGTAGGAGCTGTCAAGGGTAAACTGGGCAGCTGTCTACCGGCTCTTTGTCTCACTAGGGGTACGGCAGGCTCACTATAAGCAGAGGGTGGATTCTCCTGTTCCGCTTGGGTGGAGTCTTCTGCCTCCTGGACCGGCTGCTCTTCCAGCTCTACCCGTTGCTCCGTAGGTTCTTGGGATGATGGTTGGAGGAAGGTGAGTACGGGTACCACAACTGCACCATTGACTTGAGTCCAAGACCGAGGGAAGTCCCCGAGCACGGTACTAACCATATCTTCCCTTTCTTCCACGGGTCGATGGTCTTCCTGTTCCTCCTCAGGGTTCCTCAGTTGTTCGGGGCACTTCTTCAGGTGGTCCCGGGATACAATGGCTGTGGTTTCCCCTCCGTCTTTACTGATGGTACAGACCTTCGGGTTCTCGTGGCTTGAGGGCAGTACGGTGTACGGGTCCTTCTCCCACTGGTCGTCCAACTTGTGGAGCCGTCTCTTCCTCTTCAAGACCTGCTCTCCAGGTACCAGGGGAACAGCGGGAGCATACTGGTTGTAAGTCTTCTCTTGTCTTTCCCTAGCCTGACAGAGACTTCGCTCCACGCTCTCCTGTACTTTCCGGTACTGCTGCTGCCTCTCTGTGTCCCAGTCCGTTTCTGGTGAAGTGTCCTCGGGCGTCAGGACTCCCATTTCCAGGTCAACAGGTAACTTACCAGGTCTTGCCCTCATTAGGTAAGCCGGGGTACAGTTGGTGGAACCTACCGGGATGTGGTTGTATAGGTCCACCAGATCGGGCAACTTCTCAGGCCACAGACTGCGTTCTTCCAGGGGCAACGTTTTTAGAAGATCCATTACCACCTGGTTCATTTTCTCACAAAGTCCATTAGTTTGTGGATGGTAGGGTGTCGTCCTTATCTTCCGGCAGCCATACAGATTGCAGAATTCCTGGAAGACCTCCGCTTCAAAGGCAGGTCCCTGGTCCGTCAGCACTTGGTCCGGGTACCCGTGTGGACGGCAAAAGTGCTGCTGGAAGGCTCTAGCTGCTGTTCGAGCCGTTAAGTCCTTGACGGGGACGACAACCAGAAACCGGGAGTAATGATCCACGATGGTTAACGCGTAGACGTAGCCACTTCTGCTGGGGGTCAGTTTTACATGATCCAAGGCTACCAGTTCCAACGGTTGCCGGGTGACGATGGACTGCAGGGGAGTCTTCTGGCTGGCCCGGTCCTTCCTTCTCAGATTGCACGGGCCACAGTCTCTGCACCACTTCTCGATGGTTCCCCTCATGCCTACCCAGTGGAACCGCTCGCGCAGCAGGAACTCCAGCTTTTTCCACCCGAAGTGTCCAGCTCCGTCGTGGTATGCCTCCATCACCATGGCTGCGTCTCTTCGTGGCACCACTACTTGCCAGAGTAGCTCATGCGTCCTGGAGTTAACCATTCTGCGGCACAACTTCCCCTTGTAAAGGAACAGTCGACTCTTCTCTGCCCATAGTTGTTTGGCTTCCTCTGGAGCGTCTGATTCCAGGCTAGCCTCCGGGCGAGTCAGCATCTCCTTCACCAGTCGGACGGCAGGGTCGCTGTCTTGCGTTTCCGCCCAGTTGTAGTGAGGTAAGGGGTTCAACGTAGCAGCCTGCTTACTCCTTACCCGGTGGGAATACTGGATAGTCCCATGACGGTGGAACGCAGGGAGTTCAACTTCTTCCAGTCCCTCCGGATCTTCTCCTCCGTCCGGCAGGTTGGGCATCCTGGACAGGGCGTCCGCGTTGGTATTGGAGCGCCCTGCCCGGTATTTAATTGTGAACTCGTAGTTGGACAGACGGGCCATCCACCTCTGCTCCAGGGCACCGAGTCTTGCCGTGTCCAGGTGTGTCAGCGGGTTGTTATCCGTGTATACGGTGAACCGGGAAGAAGCGAGGTAATGCCTAAAGCGCTCGGTGACTGCCCATACCACGGCCAGGAACTCTAGCTTAAATGAGCTGTAATTTTCGGGGTTCCTTTCGGTGGGTCGCAGTTTTCGGCTGGCATAGGAGATTACTCGTTCTCTCCCCTGCTGAATCTGGGACAGTACGGCTCCTAGCCCGATGTTACTGGCGTCGGTGTAGAGGATGAAGGGCTGGCTATAGTCCGGGTACGCCAAGATTTCATCCCCCGTGAGGGCCATCTTCAGCTGGCGGAAGGACTCTTCTTCTAGCTTTTCCCATTTGAAGGGCGGCTTCTGGTTCTTGGCCTTCCGGGACTGGCCTATCAGGAGGTCCTGCATAGGTGCTGCCTTTTTGGTGAAACCGGGAATAAACCTTCGGTAGTAGCCTACCAACCCTAGGAACTGCCGCACTTCTTTTACACTGGAGGGGCTTGGCCATCCCTTAATTGCGGTGATCTTATCGGGGTCGGGAGCCACTCCGTCAGCGCTCACCACGTGTCCCAGGTATTGCACCTTTGGTTTCAGGAGGTGACACTTGGAGGGTTTCACCTTTAGGCCGTAACTCGCCAGAGCTTCGAACACCTCCGCCAGGTGTTTCAGGTGGTCCTCATAAGTTTTGGAGTATACGATGACATCGTCCAGGTACAACAGGACCGTCTCGAAGTTTCTGTGGCCCAGACAGCACTCCATTAATCGTTGGAAGGTTCCTGGGGCGTTGCAGAGTCCGAACGGCATGCAGGTGAACTCGCTAAGTCCCATCGGGGTGGTGAATGCGGTCTTCTCCCGGTCCGCCTCTGCTACAGGAACCTGCCAGTACCCGCTAGTGAGATCCAAGGTAGAGAAGAAGTTAGCAGATCTTAAAGCAGCCAATGACTCCTCTATCCTTGGTAAGGGGTACGCATCCTTGTGTGTGATACGGTTGATTTTCCGGTAATCTACACACATCCTCATGGTGTTGTCTTTCTTTTTGACTAAAACTAGTGGGGCTGCCCAGGGGCTACAGCTATCCCGGATTACCCCAGCCTCCTTCATGTCTCTAAGCATCCCCTTGGCGTGTTGGTAATGTGCAGGGGGTACGGGTCGATACCTCTCTTTTATGGGAGGATGATCTCCCGTGGGGATGCGGTGTTCTACCCCCTTGACTCGCCCGAAGTCTAACGGGTGTTTACTAAACACTCTCTCATACTCTTGAACCACCCGATAGACTCCTTGTTTCTGGTGTGAGGGAGTGGAGTCAGTACCCAGATGTAGTTGCTGACACCAGTCCTCCATGTCTTTCTTAGAGCCGTTACCTTCCTCCGGGTGAGATGGAGGCAAGGGTTCCACAGATTGTATAGAATTTTGATTAGTGGTATATAATTTGGCTAGCGTGGCATACCGGGGCAGGTACACTTCCCTCTCCCCGATATTTATTATGCGAACGGGCACCCTCCCATGGCGTACATTGACCACCCCCTGTGCTGTCAAAATGGTGGGCCTACTGTCTGAGTAAACTGGTTCTACCATTGCCTGGTAATCTCTACCTCTCAGACCAATAGCTGCCCGGCACCAAATCATCATTTCACTTTTTGGGGGCATGGCAATAGGAAAAGGGTCACACATTCTTACGCTACCAATCTCACCGCCGGAGAGTTCCACTTGTTGCCGTTGCATCAGTGCCCGGATCTCTTTCTGGAGCACCCGCTGCTCGCCGGAGCTGGCATTCTTGGCAACCTGCTGTAAAAGGAAAATCACCTCTGCAAGACAATTTTCAATTACATTAGTTCCTAGAGTTATTTTTGGGTGACTCTCATGTTTGTCAATATCTACAATGATCAGTCCCTGTGCGGCCAGTTCGACTCTACCAATTTTGATGGTCACCTCTTTAAATCCGATCTGTGGCACGGGCTGACCATTGCTGGCGATGATACTCAAGTCGTCGTCAGGGTAGCGGGTAATATCCGAGTCATTCCAGTACTGCTTGAAGAGCACGTACGGGATGGTGGTGACCTGTGACCCGGTGTCCAGTAGGGCACTCATGGGAATGCCATCCAGTACCACAGGCAAGACTGGACGTCCTCCCACATATCTGTCGCGCCAGTTCGATGGGCCTGGTGATCTTTTTCCTGGGGGTTGGCCCTCTACCCCAGGTTGTGCCCGTTTAAAGAACAGTACCTTTCCATATGTCCGGGTTGATTGCAGCGGCGGCAGATGGGTCGTCCGTCCTCGCTGTATCGGTCACTGGGTCTTCCTCTGGCCGGTGGGGTCCTCCTTGGTCGATGCCACGGGATGTCCTCCGGTCCGGATGCCAGCTGGATCTTCCCTGGAGTGGAAACCTGTAAAGACTGCACAGTTCGGGTTAGCGCAGCAACGCTTTTAGCTAGCTCTTGGACCTGATGGTGTAGGTCTGGAGCCGGGTCATTGTCCAAAGCCTGCGCATCAGCTCCCACAGGCCCTGCTGACAAGGGCGCCGCCTCCTGGTAGTAAGTGGTAGTGGGGCGTCTGTGGGTCACAACGCCACCTGGTGCCGGTTCTCGGAGCACCCGGATGGCTCTGTCCTTGAACTGTGCAAATTCTAGATGAGGGTCCTGTAAGGCCATTGCCCGCAACTGGGTGCGGTGGGCATTGCAATATAAACCCTCTATAAATTGTTCGGTCAACAGCCTGTCCTCGTTTCCCACTCCATTAGGGTCGGTCTGCTTAATGGCCCTCAGGGCCTCTTGTAGGTTGAGTGCATAGTCCCTTATACTCTCATGCGCTCGCTGCTTGCACCCGTAGAATCTAAGTTTAATCTCGGCTGAGGTGCGGGTATCAAAGGTGTCCTTCAGCCGGGTTAGTATCCCTGCGACAGTCTTCCTCCCAGGTGGCCAGGATTTTACTTCCCTTTTGGCTGCCCCAGTTAGTTGGGCCACCAGGATGCTCACTTTTTGCTCTTCTGTGAGGGGGTACACCTGGAAGAGGCTATCCAGCTTTTCTCTAAAGTCATGCAGGGTATGTGACTCCCCTGAGTACTGGGGTAGCCAAGCTGCTCCCGGGATATAGGGCATGGTGAAGGGCATAACTGCAACAGCGGTAGCGCTGGCGGGGGTTGAGGCAGTGGAGCTCTCCTCCGTATCCGACATCTTCCTCCCCCCTAGTGGACCGTGGCCTACCTTGCGATGATCCTGTTCCGTAGGCCGCGGCTCCGCAGTGGATCGTCAGGGTTGAGGACCTTCCGTCGCGCTCCTGTGACGTCGGCGTCTGCTGGGCTCCTTCCAGGACCTTACGCAACGTCCGGACGTGAGGCGGGGCTTCAGTTCTCGCGCGCTTTCGGAGTCCACGCCCCTCTTCTTCCCGCGCGGCGTCCTCAAGATGGCGTCCAATGGCGGGAAAACTCCACGGATGGCGGGAAGAAGGCTGAAGATGGCGCCGGATGGCGGGAAACTTCACCGATGGCGGGAAGAAGGCTGAAGATGGCGCCGGATGGCGGGAATCTTTCACCGATGGCGGGAATCTTCACCACTGGTAAGTTTGAACAGTCTTTGCTTTTCAGGCACGCAGTACCCGGTGGTTGCGGGCACGTGATCCTGCCGACTACGCCAAAGTTGACGCGCCCCTGGGCCTGTGTCGCGCTGCGTTGCGCACGCGGGAGCTTACCCGGAGCCGGATCTGTTTAGGGTTGTAGTCTCGTGGCGGTGACCCGGTCCGTGCCCAGGGAGTCAAACTGGACGGCAGTCTGTTAGCGGTAGAAAATGGTTGATGACTACGCCACCCGTTGAATGCAGCCAGGGGGCTGCTGCTGCAGGGCAGACCGCTGAGGCCGGTGGAAGGATGGTGCAGCGTGATAGTATAACCCCCAACGGGAGGGGTATGGCCTCAGGGCAGCCGACGTGGATGATGGGGGTAGCAGGAACCACTCAGAGACGGTATGGTAGCGTTCAGGGTCTTTACTGGTAACAACGATAGACCCTCCCGGAGTACTTGCTAGCGAACGGGGCCTGGTCAGTCCTTGAGCAGATGGGATCTCCCCTGGCCAGGCGTAGTTGTAGGCCTCCCAAGCTGACTGTACTCTTCTGGCTACCTTGCTAGAAGCTGATGTAAGTAGCCCACGTCCCTGAGTGTACCGTGTGGTGCTCACCCGTATGGCCGGTGACTCGGGGCCTTCTAATGGCTTCCGCTCCACGCGTGTGACCGGGCCTTCGGGCTTCTGGGCCAGGGGACCTGAAATCCCCTGCCTGACGGATTCTGCTGCTGGGTAGAAGTTAGTCCCCACAGCCTCGGACTCCGGGTCTGGTAAAGAATCTTCTTAGTCAGGGCGAGCTCTTTAGCTGCCAGCCCCTGACTCCTTGTGACTCTGCTGCTTCCTATGCTGCTCTTGTCTCTACTCTTCCTGGACTCACTAACCCTGCCTCAGCCCCGGGTTTATACAGGGGAAGTTCTTCCCCTCCCAAGGCTGGGCAGGAGGTGTGGCATGCACAGGATCCCTGACCAAAGGACCTCCCACCTGCTCTCAGACGTAATATCTCTATCACTGTGACAACCAGACCCCTGGGGTGTCACATATCTCTGATATTACAGGCAGAATTGCAGTGGAAAAAGCCAAATAGAAGAAAAGATTTTATGAACTTTTGTACATAGCACATTCAATCAAAAGTTCATTTGCAGACATGACCCTCTCCTTTCTGTCAAGATGGTAAGAATTTGCTCTTATTGAACCATTGAAAAAGGAAAAAGACAAACTCTGAAACCCGACAAGATTTTATGTACTGTATTTGATTCACCATCCTCACCTATTACAGCACATTGTAATCATACACTACATAGACAGAAGTACTGGGACATCTGAATGAGCTTTTATCACATCCCATTCTTAATCCATAGACATAAATATGGATTTAGTTGCTCCTTTGCAGATGAAACAACTTCTTCTCACCTGTGAAGGGTTTCTACAAGATTTTGAAGTATGTTTGTCAAAAATTTGGCCCATTCATACCAAAGCGCATCTGTGAGGTCAAACACTGATGTAGGACAAGAGGTCCTGGCTCGCAATCTCTGTTCTATTTCATCCCAAAGGTGTTCAATAGGGTTGAAGTGAGGGCTCTGTGCAGTCATTCAAAATCTTCCATACCAAACTCACCCAACCATGCCTTTAAGGTCGTTGTTTTGTGCACTGGGCACAGTCATTGAAACTAATGAGCGCCGGCCACCCCTGAAATACAACCTCATAGCATTATAAGGCTATTTCCCAACCCAACATCAGCCTCTTTAGCTTGATTAAAAGTACATTGTCAGTGTGCAGTGTGTAAAAAAAATCTGATTGTGAACCATTTATTAATAAACCAAAAGAGGCTGGTGCTAGATAGGGAAACAACTACGGGAGGCAGAGGCTTGGGGAGTTCTCTATCACGCCCAGGGCACTTAACACTTCATTTGCATGCAAGTTAAACCACTGATTTGAAAACAGAAACAGATAGAAAATATAAAGGTATCAATGGATTGAGATTACAGAGACCTACATGCCCAAATATGCAGCTTGGGGGAGATGTGGGAGCGGGAAATCATCATCGTGATAGATTCCCTATCAAATAAATTGTCGTGCGTCAAAAGGGAGGCGCCAGATGTTACAGAGTTGCCAACTGGGGAAAATATTTCCTCTGTCAGCAGATGCAACACTTCCCTCATGTCCACAATTGTCAAATGTAGGATGCACTTATGGAGACATTATATGACTGTAAGACCGTCCCCGGGGGCATTCCTATAGAAGTGACCTATAGGTGCAAGGGTTGCAGTACCTGTGGTATTACAGCAATTAAAAGCACCTGGACACATGCGTGAACTTCCAAAAATAACACTTCTTTACTTATGGAAATTTTTGTCTCTCTCTTAAAGGCACAGTAGATGTACAGTAGTTCACAGTGTAGGATACAGTTATTCTTTTGCTTATCAGTGGAAGTTTTATTACCTTGTGAACTGTAAGCAGGTGTATGGCCTCTCAGGATGGCCAGAAAAGATGAAGTGAGATCTCAGCAGATTCAGCAGCTTCCTCTCTTGGTTACAGTCCCAACACTGGTCCTGCCTCCTGCTCCACAACTATGGAGCTGTGAGCAGAAGGAGCTGCTGTAACAAATACAAAATGTGAGCAGAATGAGGTAAAAAGCAGCAGAGCACAACATTTATATGGCACAGAAGTTACGTATTTGGCACTTAAGGCCCTCAACCTTCAACTGTTAGGTGTATTGTAGCCCAAACTGTGATGCATCAAGCTGATACCTAGCTATAACTGGCCTCTTATGTGGGAGTTTATGTGAGGAGTGGCAGTTCTGTAGAGATGTGTATTGTATTAGCTTTGCTACCGATCCCGACCCTGCAAGTACATTGCAGGCTGCCGCCTGAGGTGAGAGTGTGGCGCCCTGCTGCACATTTGTGCCACAGATCCCAGAGGGCTGCATGGACAGATTCCTCCACAAGAGGCCTTCATAGCATTCACACACCTCCACCTTCCACCTCAGACCACCAAAGGGAGCCCGTTAGGGATATAAAAAAGGAAGGTGGAGCTAGGCAGTGCAGTCTAGTCTGGAATCTACAGCCTGGAGTATGCAGTCAGTCTGCTGCAGCCAGAGAGGTTGACAGGTCAGTACAGACTCAGAGAGCTCAGTTAATGAGCCTAAGGTGTGCCGACGCCATAAGAGTGGTGAAGAGTAGCGAGGCCTACTGCCAGTGTGAAGCCTAGTGAGGGCCCCGAGGGTGGCCGAAGGCAAGTGGAGTAAGCGAGCTACATAGGGGGCAGAGGAGCTTAGCCAGCTCACCCCAAGACCATTTACCGGACACCGGGTCTGCGTCTGCAGGGATCCCTAAGGCCCAACAGAAAAAAACGGAACCCCTGGCGAACTACATGTCCCAGGAACACCAAAAGCTGACTGTTATACCAGGGTCAGGAGTCACGGAGGCCCAAGAGACCGGGGAGTGTGATCTCCAACAGAAGGCCCTACCACCAGGTCAGCCGGTGCAAGACAGAGACCAAGTTAGGCTTAGCTCCAGGCAGGTCATAAACTTATCATGAAAAGGCAAGAAACAGGAGGCCCCACACCCGCACACTGGGGAGAGTCCTGATATGCACCGTTCACCCTACAGTGCCCTGGATCGTGCCTGAAACACCACCAGTAAAGGTACTGAAGTGAATTCCGGTGTGCATGCCTATTCTTCTACCCTTCCTCTGACCCGGCTGGGTCCCCTCAGTCCTGCATCCCTTCTCCTACGCTGCTCTGAGGCCCCACTCCACCTGTGGGGAGCCGCACCAACTAAACTGCCTGACCACCGGCCTCAGAGGACTGTCGCAGCGCTGGTGATCCTCACCAGACACCACGGGTGGCGTCACAAACTATTCCTCCTTTCCCATACACCTTTCCCCCATTCCTTTCTTTTCAAGAGTGACCCCAGGGTACGGGCCCGGGAGCCGACCAGCGTGACATCCCCCAAGGTCAGCAAACAACAAGGCCCGGGCGCCGAGTCGTCCCCATCCCCTGGGTGCGTCATCTCTCCCTGGCGTCACGAACAGGATTCCGTGCCTGCTGCAACGATGGAGTGTTGTGCCCGTTGCCACCGGGTACTGTGCGCCTTTAATCATAACTGTGTATTTAACTGTGGCGAAGATCGCCGCCATTGTTGTGCTGCCGAGTGGGAAGAAGGGCGTAACCGCCGGAAACTGAGAGGCGTACCTGCTGAAGCGCGCGAAGCCCCGGACACGTCCCACGCCTCGACGTCAAACCAGGAAGCGCTAGGTCCTGGAAGGAGCCCCGGTGAGCACTCTCATGTAGGACGCAAGCGACGCAAGGTCCTGACGGAAGACCGTCACCTGCGGAGCTGCGGCCTACCGGAAGAAAAGAAAAGAAGGTAGGCCACGGTTCGCTAGGGGGTGCCAGAATGTCCAAAGAACAGCACAACGCCGGAGTACCGGTTAACGGCCCTGATGTTCAACCCACGCTCGGCGCCGAGCAGGACAGAGCAGCCGCACCACCAGGAGGGCTTGTAACCCCTGTCATACCCATGGCCCTACCGTACATCCCTGGAGCGAAGTGGTTCCCCCAGTACAGCGGCAAACCAGATACCCTGTCTGGATTCAAAAGGAAAATATGCGGTATACTGGACATGTACTCTATGACAGGCAAGCAAAGAGCCGCTGTTGTATTAGGACAATTGACTGATGCTGCGGAGCGAGAAGTAGAAACCTGGTCGGCCGCAGACCAGGAGTCAGTGTCTGCAATCTTTAAAAAGTTACAGACTGTATTTGAGAATCGTACTGAGACAGACCTCCGGGTGAGGTTCTACAACTGCTCTCAGCAACCGGAGGACAGTGTTCGGGACTATGCCTGGTGTTTACAAGGGGCCCTGCAAGCTCTGAAACAGGTTAGTCCAACCAGCATCGACAATGAAAATAAAATGCTGAAGGAACAGTTTATCCGGGGACTGAGGTCTCAAGAGGAGAGCAGGACTGTGCGTTGGTGGTCCCTGGATCATCCAGATGCCACCTTTGACACCCTTATGGACATGGCTATAAAAGGACTGCAGACCCTGGAAACAACTGCTATCCAATGTTACCAGGGTGGGGCCACCCCAGTGCCTGCAGCATCCACCTTTTCCCCGGTGGCTGCTGAAGCCAAGGTTCCAGCAACGTCCCCCAGTGAGCTGGACAGCCTGCGCTCTGAAGTGCGTCAGTTGAGCAAAACCCTGACCACTGTACTGAGTGCCCTGCAGCTGCGGATGGAGCCCGAGGCAGAAGGAAGGATCCTGCTAGCTGACAGCCCTGAGGATGTCCCCTGGATGAGAAGGAGGAGGAGGACAACGCCACCCCCTGGGAGGACCAGCAACCAACGCCGTCCACCGAGGGACCCTGTCTGCCACTGCTGCCACAAGACAGGTCACGCCGTCCAGAACTGTCCTTTAAACGAGCAAACCCTGGGGCCGGGGACCGACACCCAGGAGTAGACCCCTCAGGCCCATCAAACTGGTACCGCAGGTTCGTGGGAGGAAGACCTCTTCTGTCCATCGTGCTGAAGGGCCTCGCGACTAGTGTTGAGCCACCCCCGTAGTGTTCGAGTCCGGTTCGGTTCGTCGAACACCCGTGTGTTCGCCGAACTGTTCGTCGAACTGTTCGTCGAACACCTTCGAACACCGTTAAAACCAATGGCAGGCAAACAAAAACACATAGAAACACATAGAAAACACCTTCAAAGGTGTCCAAAAGCTGACAAACTGCTCAGAAGACATAACTAACACATGGAAAAGTGACAAGTACATATAGTCATGCGAAAATAAAAGAGGTGGAGGAGTAAAAGGAGGGGGAGACACAGATATAGGCATGTCATGCCCTTCTAAAATCCAAAAAGTGAGAAGCCGACACGGCCAGTCCGCTCCTGCCCGTGCCACCTCCGTGTCGCCGGGTTTGTGCCAGAGCCGCGGTGAACCCTGACGGCCAGCCCCCCTCTCCCAATACTGGTGCCTGTCCGCTGGTGGGTCGAGCGAGCCCCCCTGTGGTGGAGGCAGCTCTAAGCTTTTTAATTTAAATTGTCTCTCTAATTTGAATGAATACACTTTAAATCCATTTACAAGGATCTATTGGAGGGCAAGTCTCATGCCAGCAGCCGCGGTAATTCCAGCTCCAGTAGCGTCCACTAAAGCTGCTGCAGTTAAAAAGCTTTTATAAGGATCGAGCTCGGCTGTCCACCGCAAGGCATCCTACTGCCAGTCCCAGCCCCTATGCCTTGGGGTGCCTCCTGATGCTCTTCACTAAGTATCCCATGGTCCCGAAGCATTTCCTTTGAAAAAATTAAGTGTCTAAACTACAGGTGGTGTAGCTTGCTTAACAGCCGGGATAATCCGCTGACTAGCAGACACTGCTACTAGGCACAAAGTATTTCCTGGGCTAGATGCAGTTAAAATTTTGTAATTAGATACTCTCGTTGGATGCTGAGAAAGCATTCCATAGAGTCTCCTGGCACGCCATATATGATTCTCTTAAAAAGCTTGGGGTAGGGGTCTAGGGGACCCTTTTATAGCCAAAATCACGGCCCTGTATCGCAATACGTCACCTAGGCTGAAGATAAATGGAACTGTAGCACCCTGAGGGCTCGGTTGCTACAGACGTATGGCACCTCACCCAGAGGTGTGATATCTCACTCTCAGGTAAGGATGGAGTGTGGATCAGGACCCGACACCTGCATGCATTACACCACATTGCCGTGGGGCAGGGCGACCAATATGCCCCTGAGATGGGCACGACAGTCCCTGTCCCTGGCTGGAGTGGGGGGAGGGAACACTGAGGAAGGGGAACCCTGTAGTGCAGGAGCAGGGAGGAAGCAGTTCCTGGGTGCATTGAGAAGGGAGTATAAAAGGTGGGCACCATCTTAGTTCAGTGCAGAGAAGTCTGAGCAGAAGTGGCAGGGAGCAGGGGCTCTGCATGATCTCTGCTCCGGAGGCGGGCCTAGTAACAGAGGCCCAGGCCTGGAAGAGGGAGAAGGAAGGAAGAGGAGCGGAGAAGGCTCCAGGAATGAGGAATGAAGGGATCCCAGGGGTGCGGACGGGCGAGTCGCCAGCGCACGCCCGAATCCACCTGCGTGGAGGGGTCAGGCCAAAGGGGGAGACCGGTCCCCGAACTAGTGGAGGCAGGAAACGACCCTCAGCTAGAAACCGGAGGCTCTGACATTTTATGTGGCGCAGCCCCTCGCTACACCCGCTAGGAAGGCACCACATAGGGTCAGGGAAACTGGCGCCAAGTTTACCAAGAGGAGGCCCGAGGCAGCCGGACAGAAGTGTTGGTAAGAAAGGCCAGACAAAGGACACACAAAGGGGGTCCTGTGAAGTGCTTCAAAGTTATCTGGGAGTTGTCTGAGCCCCTCACCTGGTGAGCACAGTACGACGTGGGCAGCCGTTACCTGCAGACGTGGTCTGGATAATAAGAACTGTGAGTAAAGGCCCTGGACTGCATCACTGACTCCGTGTCGTTACTGCTGCTGCCCTGCACCATCACCCCCATCCTCCGCATACACTGCCCTGAGGCTATACTCCTCCCGTGGGGAGTTATGCTACGCTCTGCTGCACCCACAACACCAGCCTCAGCGGTCTGCCCTGTAGCGGCGGTTCACTCTGACCGCAATCCACGGGTGGCGTAGTCGGACATTTAAACATCAAAACCACATAAATAGTTCCGCCACTGGTTTGACCGCCCTGAGCCACGGAACCGGGTCGCCGCCACGAAGACTACAACCACCAGCATCCACCAAAAAGGGTCCGGCTCCGGGTGTCCCAAGGCCCAGGGGGTGCGTCAGAACATTTTCATCACCTTTCACAATCACCAATGGGACAAGGCAGGGATGTCCTCTGTCCCCTCTCTTATACATCCTAGTGACGGAGCACCTGCTCTCATCAATTCGCCATAACCCCAATATTAGGTGGATTGAGGTGGGAGGCACCGAGTACAAGTGCTC
This sequence comes from Phyllobates terribilis, assembly GCF_046119375.1. Taxonomy (NCBI): domain Eukaryota; kingdom Metazoa; phylum Chordata; class Amphibia; order Anura; family Dendrobatidae; genus Phyllobates; species Phyllobates terribilis. The sequence goes on from NW_027362761.1 coordinate 1,060,028,321, forward strand.
TCTATTTGCTGATGATGTCCTAGTATATATCACTCAATCACATATATCCATCCCTGCTGTTATGGCTGAAATAGATCACTTTGTTACATGGTAAAATTTTAAAATCAATGCAGCGAAGTCTGAGGCCCTCGATGTCTCCCTCCCCAAATCCATATAGGATTCCATCCAGTCCAACTTTCCCTTTGCCTGGCCCTCACAGGGTATCAAATACTTAGGAATTCCTATTCATAGAGACCTCTCCCATCTATGTTATCTTAATTTTGGGCCCTTTATTGAACAATTCCATACAGACCACGGTTGGCAAGTTAGAACTGTAAGATTCACTACGTGAACCACTCTTGTTTTGTGGAAAAGCACATGTACACTGCGTTCCAAATTATTATGCAAAAAGTGTTTAGGAGTGATAAGGGAAGAATTTGTTTGTTTGTCAGTTAAACTCATTGATGGTGATGTGTGTCAGGGCTCTTTATATCACTGTAAGCAATTGCAGACACCTGTGCTAATTAGTTTGGCAGGTGTGTCCAATGAAAGGCAAGACTACTTAAGAAGGCTCTCTCACATTATTAAGCAGCCTACATTTTCTGCCAAAATGGGAAAGAAAAAGGATGTGTCGGCTGCTGAGAAGCAACAAATTGTGGAGTGTTTAGGTCAAGGCATGACTACAATCAACATTGTGCGATGATCAGGATGAAGTGTCTTGGCAATCAAGAAGTATGTAGCTGATTCACAGTACACACGTGTGCGTGCTGATAAGGGCAAATTGAGGACTCTTTCCTACAGGCAATTACGTCAGGTTGAAAGAGCAGCGGCAAAAAAGCCTTGTCATAGCAGCAGACAAGTTTTTGAAGCTGCTTGTGCCTCCAACGTCCCCCGAACAACAAGATGCAGGGTCCTTCAGAGGTTTGCAGCTGTGCATACGCCATCCTGTCGACCTCCTCTATCCACTTCACACAAGCAGAAACGGCTCCAGTGGGCCAAACATTACATGAAGACTGATTTCAAAACTGTTTTGTTCACGGATGAGTGCCGTGCAGCGCTCGATGGTCCAGATGGATGGAGTGGAGGATGGCTGGTTGATGGACACCCCACGCAAACACGGCTACAGCGCCAACAAGGAGGAGGTGGAGTAATGTTTTGGGCTGGAATCATGGGGAGAGAGATTGTCGGCCCCTTTAGGATCCCTGAAGGCGCTAAAGATGAACTCCATAATGTATATGGATTTTCTCAAACAGCACTTCCTGCCATGGTTCAAGAAGAAGAACCGTGTATTTCACAGCAAGATCATTTTTCTGCATGATAATGCACCATCTCATGCTGCACATAAAACATCTGCATCTCTGGCTGATATGGGCATAAAAGGGGACAAACTTATGGTGTGACCCCCATGCTCCCCTGACCTCTACCCCATTCAGAACCTTTGGAGCATCATTAAAAGGAGTGTCTATGATGGCGGGAGGCAGTTCACATCTAAGCAACAGCTCTGGGAGGGTATTCTGTCCTCATGCAAAACAATTGAAGCAGAAACCATCCAAAACCTGACAAATTCAATGGACGAGAGAGTTCAGAAGCTCCTTTCGAACAAGGGGTCCTATGTGAAAATGTAACATCACCTAGAATAAAGTTTTGAGTTGAAAACTGTTTGATTTCAGTTTCTAACAACCTGCTAATGCTTATAATTTCAAAAATGACCATTTTTTTGGTCTTTATTAAAATGAAAAGGTTGATCGAAAAGTTTGGGGGATCTAAGAGTGTGGCAACCCAGTAGTCATGATTACTTCGAATTCTGACAATATGAGGGTCATGCTGCAGGTAGTGCAGCAAGAAGGCACTTATGTGTCTTGCGCATCTCGGAGCCCCAAAATTATTTTCCGGGCTAGATGCAGCTAAAAATTATTTTTAATTTTAAATCTGGTGGAGCTTATTATAGATGGCCTAATAGGATCAGTGCTGCACACTGCTACAAAGCCCAAATTATTTTCCAGTCAAGATACAGATAAACATGATTAGTAATTTGAAAGCTTAAAACGCTTGGTAGGGTGATTTTAACCAATCATCAAGCTTTTACTCTCCCCAGGATGACACAGGGGTAGAAAAGTCGTTTCGGATCCATGATTTGTTCATCTTTATGAACGTGAGTCTGTCTACATTATCAGTGGAGAGCCGCGTGCGCTTATCTGCCAGCACACCACCAGCAGCGCTGAACACACGTTCAGACAGAACGCTGGCTGCGGGGCATGACAAGATCTCCAAGGCGTAAGTGGCTAGCTCCGGCCATTTATCCAGATTGGAAGCCCAAAAAGAGCAAGGGTCCAGTGACACAGTCGTGGCTTCAATGTTTACTTGGAGATACTCCTGTACCATCGTCTCTAGGCGTTGACTATGTGTCAGACTTCTTGTCTCCTGTGGCCTTGCAAAGGATGGGCTAAAAAAGTGGTGAAATGATTCCGCAAAATTGATGTTACCAGCAGATACTGTGGTTCTGTTACGGTTTGAGTGCTGAACACTTGACGGTCCCACGGTTGGCAAGTTGGAACTGTGAGATTCACTACATGCACCACTGGTGTTTTGTGGAAAAGCACATGTAAGATTCTGCAACAGTCTCTGCTGATACTCCTGCATGCGTGCATCCCTTTCTATGGCAGGAATAATTTCAGCAAATTTACTTTTGTACCGGGGATCTAACAGTGTGGCAACCCAGAAGTCAGGATTATTTCTAATTCTCACAATTCGAGGGTCATGTTGCAGGTAGTGCAGCAAGAAGGCACTCATGTGTGTTGCGCATCCAGGAGCACCAAGTCCCTGTTGTGTTGGTGGCGAGGTAACAATCATGCTTCCTTCCTCTGTCCTCTCCCCCCAACCTCGCACAACAGAAATGTGATCAAGGTCTCCCTCATCTGATGAGTCTTCCATCAGTTCGTCCTCCACTTCTTCCTGGGCTCCTGCACCTTCCTCACTAGTTTGGCTGCTACCATGCGCCCTGGTAAAACCATCTCCCCCACCCTCACATGCCTGCCGCCTTGGTGCTGCCGACCGTCTGGACCTTGCAGATGTTAGCCCTTCCGCATACAACTCCTCCTCCTCTACTTCCTCCACCTCCTCTTGTGCCACCACCTGACTCCGAATTCTGTTTAACATGTGCTCCAGCATGTAAATCACCGGAATAGTCATGCTGATAATGGCATCATCAGCACTAAACATCTTCGTCGCCATTTCAAAACTGTGCAGAAGGGTGCATAGGTCCCTGATCTGAGACCACTCCTCCAGCGTGATTTGCCCCACCTCTGGATCTCGTTGGCCCAGGCTATATGTCAGAACGTATTGCACCAGGGCTTGTCGGTGCTGCCACAGTCGCTGCAACATGTGCAGAGTTGAATTCCACCGGGTAGGCACATCGCATTTTAGCCGGTGAAGTGGCAGGCCCAACGACTTCTGTAGAGATGTAAGTCGCTGAGCTGCGGGATGCGAACGGCGGAAGTGAGCACACAGCGACCGTGCTCTCTGCAGAAGGCCATCTAGTCTGGGATAGTGGGCTAAAAATTGCTGGACAACCAGGTTCAACACGTGAGCCATACAAGGCACGTGTGTGACATTGCCCCGGCGAAGGGCCGCACCCAGGTTTGCAGCATTGTCGCACACGGCCTTCCCTGGTTTCAGGTCCAGTGGAGACAACCATTCATGAAATTGGTTCTCCAGAGCTGACCACAACTCCTCAGCTGTGTGACTCACATTTCCCAGACATTTCAAAGTAAAAACCGCCTGATGACGTTGAGCCCTACTGCCAGCATAGTAAGGAGGTGTGCAGGATCCCTTCTGCGCAGTTAGAAAGCTTGTAGCATGACCAGACAGGCTTTGGGTGCAGGTGGAAGACCGAGAGGAGGTTGAGGAGGCAGAAGCAGTGGAGGAACTTTGACATAAAGAGGATTGACGCACAACTCGTGGGGACGGCAAGACTTGGACAGCAGCCCCTTGTCCTGCTGTCACCATAGTTACCCAGTGCCCAGTCAGCGACATGTAACGCCCCTGTCCATGCCTACTCGTCCAAGTGTCTGTGGTGAAATGCACCCTGTCACACACAGAGTTTCTCAAAGAAGCGGTGATGTTGTGTGCGACATGCTGGTGGAGCGCAGGCACACCTTTCTTTGAGAAGTAGTGCCGACTGGGCATCTGGTACTGGGGCACTGCGACGGACATAAGGTCTCGAAAATCCTCTGTGTCCACCAGGCGGAAAGGCAGCATTTCTGTAGCCAAGAGCTTGCAGATGGTGAAATTCAACCTCTTAGCTTTCTCATGGCTAGGAGGAAATGGTCTTTTACTTGTCCACATCTGAGGGACCGAGGGCTGGCTATTGTGCTTAGACGGGGTTGATAAGGGTGTCCCCGGCAAACTGCCGGTCTGTGAGGAAGATGCAGGCGGACATGTTAGGTTGCCTTGATCCAAAGGTGGTGCTATCGATGTCGGACAGCGCTCAACACCAGCTGGTGTTACCACCTCCAAAGAAAATGATGACCTGCCAATCACGCTGGCTGTTGCGGGTAAAGAGGTGGCAGGTCTGCGCCCCAAAACAGGTGTGACTGCTGTCCCCCCAGTCACAGAGGATGAAGAGGCCGCGGATGCACAAGATATGGCAGACGGTGGTTGGCCCGGCCGGCTAGGCCGCATTGTAGCACACTGAGCTTCCCACTGCAACTTATGCTTCATGTCCATGTGCCGGTTCATGCATGAAGTACTCAAACTATGTATTTTTTGGCCTCTACTTAGCTTTTGCTGACAAATCTTACAGATAACACGAGTTGGGTCATCTTTATCGATCTGAAAAAATGCCCAGGCTATGCAAGGCTTAGCACCCATGCGACCTGAAGAGCCACCACGACTTGTGGTGAGAGGCAGAGTTGTGTTTGAGGATGCAGTTGTTGACGTGCTTCCAGTACTACGTCTCTGTCCAGGAAGGCGCAACCTGACCTCGTCGTCACTAGCATCTTCCTCCACCTCCTCTGCTGACCTCATCTCTTGGCTGACTGTGGGTTGACAGTAAGTGGGATCTCCAACCTCATCATCATCACCCTGTGTGTTATCACACCCGTCGTCCTCAGAGCCAACCTGTTCCTGCCCTGACAAAAAACTAAAGTTGTCGCTCCAATCAGGTATTTGAGTCTTATCATCGTCTTCCTCATTGTCTCCACCAACAGGAGTTACAGTTTGGGAATGAGGGTCTACATTATGGTCAGAACCTTCTGCGTCTGGTCCTGGATCCGACTCATAAAGATTCTGGGCATCAGTGCAGATCATTTCCTCGTCTGGATTCACAGAAGCGCTGGAGTCAACCTCTGATTCCCAGGCTATAGTATGAGTAAACAGCTCTGCAGACTCAACCATCTGTTCTACCTCATACTCAGACGGGCAGCTGGAGATTTGGGAGCTGTGAGGAAGCAAGTGCGATTTGGGTGACACCTTTGAGGACTGGAGTATTTGTGATGTTGAAGTTGATGTGGAGGAGAGCCCACTTAAAGGAGCACTTGATATCCGTTGAAGCACCTGCTGTTTTTGTGCCTCATCTGGAATTTGTAGCGATTGGCGTGGCCGTAAGAAAGGGATCTTATCACATTGTCCGCTAAAAGAAGTAGACATTTTAGTTTGGCTGGAAGATGGTCTTTCTTCTGCAGATGTTACTGTTGCTTTAACACCTACCCCACGGACACAACCTTTTTTCCCCTTCCCAACATGCCTATTCCCCTTTCCACCAGCAGCAGGCCTTTTTCCACTCATTTTGGTGGTTAACTAATTCACAACTCTGGAGTTGTTTGCACAAAAAAACAATGGATGGTAACCGAGCAGAGCTGAGTGGTCAAACTGTGGTATTAGGCCAAAACTATTGGCTGGGTTAGATGCAGAAAAAAATTATATTCAATTTGCAACCTGATGGAGGTCAGTATAGATGGACTAATACAAGTCCCACACACAGCTAGAAGCCCAATATTTTTTCAGAGGTAGATGCAGAAAAAAATATATTCAGTTTGCAACCTGATGGAGGTCAGTATAGATGGACTAATACAACAAGTCCCACACACAGCTAGAAGCCCAATATTTTTTCAGAGGTAGATGCAGAAAAAAATATATTCAGTTTGCAACCTGATGGAGGTCTGCATAGATGGATTAATAGAACAAGTCCCACACACAGCTAGAAGCCCAATATTTTTTCAGAGGTAGATGCAGAAAAAATATATTCAGTTTGCAACCTGATGGAGGTCAGTATAGATGGACTAATACAACAAGCCCCACACACAGCTAGAAGCCCAATATTTTTTCAGAGGTAGATGCAGAAAAAAATTATATTCAGTTTGCAACCTGATGAAGGTCTGTATAGATGGATTAATAGAACAAGACCCACACACAGCTAGAAGCCCAATATTTTTTCAGAGGTAGATGCAGAAAAAAATATATTCAGTTTGCAACCTGATGGAGGTCAGTATAGATGGACTAATACAACAAGTCCCACACACAGCTAGAAGCCCAAATATTTTTTCAGAGGTACTGTAGATGCAGATAAAAATTATTTTTAATTTGCAACCTGATGGAGGTCAGTATAGATGGACTAATAGAGAAAGTCCGACACACTGCTAGAAGGCCAAATATTTTTTCAGAGCTAGATGCAGAAAAAAATTAGATTCAGTTTGCAACCTGATGGAGGTCAGTATAGATGGACTAACAGAGAAAGTCCCACACACTGCTAGAAGGCCAAATATTTTTTCAGAGCTAGATGCATACAAAAAATTATTTTGAATTTGCAACCTGATGGAGGTCAGTATAGGTGGACTAATAGAACAAGACCCACACACTGCTAGAAGGCCAAATATTTTTTCAGAGCTAGATGCAGAAAAAAATTATATTCAGTTTGCAACCTGATGGAGGTCTGTATAGATGGATTAATAGAACAAGACCCACACATAGCTAGAAGCCCAATATTTTTTCAGAGGTAGATGCAGAAAAAAATATATTCAGTTTGCAACCTGATGGAGGTCAGTATAAATGGACTAATACAACAAGTCCCACACACAGCTAGAAGCCCAATATTTTTTCAGAGGTATATGCAGAAAAAAATATATTCAGTTTGCAACCTGATGGAGGTCAGTATAGATGGACTAATACAACAAGTCCCACACACAGCTAGAAGCCCAAATATTTTTTCAGAGGTACTGTAGATGCAGATAAAAATTATTTTTAATTTGCAACCTGATGGAGGTCAGTATAGATGGACTAATAGAGAAAGTCCGACACACTACTAGAAGGACAAATATTTTATCAGAGCTAGATGCAGAAAAAAATTATATTCAGTTTGCAACCTGATGGAGGTCAGTATAGATGGATTAATAGAACAAGACCCACACACAGCTAGAAGCCCAATATTTTTTCAGAGGTAGATGCAGAAAAAAATATATTCAGTTTGCAACCTGATGGAGGTCAGTATAGATGGACTAACAGAGAAAGTCCCACACACTACTAGAAGGCCAAATATTTTTTCAGAGCTAGATGCAGAAAAAAATTATATTCAGTTTGCAACCTGATGGAGGTCTGTATAGATGGATTAATAGAACAAGTCCCACACACTGCTAGAAGGCCAATATTTTTTCAGAGCTAGATGCAGAAAAAAATTAGATTCAGTTTGCAACCTGATGGAGGTCAGTATAGATGGACTAATAGAATGATGCTATGCCCAAAAGATTTTACTTCACTAGGTGCAGTAAAAAAATTGGTATTCTATACACAGGTGGTATATCTTGCAACACAGATAGGCTACTCCACTGACTAACACACTCTGCAATAGGCCAAAAAGGATTAGCTTTGCTAGATTCAGCCAAATGCTGTGAAAAAAACTTGCACAGCACTGGCACAGACCTGCCTGGCAAAAACTGATAGGAACTGATGTAACCTAGTCCTGAAAAGGACTCCAATTACAATTAGTCTTTACTCCCACAACCTATCTATTTAAGAGCACAGACCTGCCTGATAAAAGTCGTAGGAAATGCTGTAACCTAGTCCTTAAAAGGACTGCAATCACAACTATTCCCTACTCCCAAGCTATCTGTATATTTGTGCGAAAATTGGCTTGAAATTAACAAGGTATAGCGCACACAGCAACAGCGGTGCCGTCTAACACGCAGCTGCAGCAGTGAGAAAATGGTGGCGACGGGGAAAATGGCTTGGTCTTATAGGGCAAGGACATGTGACATACACTGCCAATGACACATGCCCTTGCTTGTGTGAAAAAAAGCACTTCGCTCCGTGTGTGCGCTGCTGATAGGCTGACAGATTGCACCTCCCCACTGTAAATGCGGGAAAGAGAAAAAAAAAATGGAGATCTTCATTGTTCCTGCAGAGATCCATCCCCTGCCCCTCCCCCCACCCCGCTGTACACTCAAACTGCGTATTAACATTAATTTTCATCATTACTGAGAAAAAATCCAGTTATGATTTTGGTGCACGAACAGTTATCGAACATAACCTCGAACAGCCGAATTTTTCTCAAATTGTTCGTGTTCGCCGAACGGCTCGAACACCGCCCAAAACAGCTCGAATTTGAGATTGGCGAACAGTTCGAGTAGAACAACGCTCATCTCTACTCGCGACACCTGCTCTGCTGGACACAGGATCTCATGTAACCATCGTGCCTGATGTCATCTACAAGAGGTTCTGTTCCATAGACGAACTTCACCCACCAGATCCAAATCTTTCCGTGTATGCCTCAAACGGCCTCCCCCTTAACCTAGTCTGGGTTAAGGATGTGGCAGTAAAGGTGGGAAGAGTGGAACTGAAGGACCAGGGACTAATTGTAGTAGAGACTAATCCTGATGATACAGACTTGTATGTGGTACTTGGCACAAATATTGTTAGTAACTGTTTAGGAGAAGTGGTGTTCTTGCTCCAACAGATAGCTGACACTGCCAGACCAGGGATGAGGAGGGTGCTCCAGAAAGAGATCCGAGCCCTTATGTACCAGCAACAGGTAAAGCTAACACGCGGTGAAATTGGTAATGTACGGGTGACAGACCCGGTACCCATTGTGATTCCCCCGATGAGTGAAATGTTGATTTGGTGTAGAGCAGCAATAGGTCTCAAAGGACGGAGCTACCAGGTGGGAGTAGAGCCCCTTAGCTCAGAGCATAGACCTACACTCTTGACTGCCAGAGGGGTAGTGGATGTACGCAATGGGAGGCTGCCCCTACGCCTCCTAAACTATGGGGAGGACGAGGTTAGATTACCACGCTACGCCACTGTTGCCAAACTGTACACAGTAAATAACAACTCCATACACACGGCGGAGTCCTTAACCTCACCAGACGAAGTAGAGGATAATGACCTGGCAACCCAGGTGGAGGATTGGTGTCAAGAGCTCCATGTTGGGACAGACACCACTCCTGCCCATCAGAAGCAGGGTGTACACCGGGTGGTTCAGGAATACGAGCAGGTATTCAGTTAACACACACTTGACTTTGGGAGGATTAAGGGTGTTCAACACCATATCCCCACAGGTGACCATCCACCCATCAAAGAACGTTACAGGCCTATACCACCAGCACACTACCAGAAGGCGAAGGAGATGTTGCACGACATGAAGAAGGCAGGGGTAGTAAGGGATAGTTGTAGTCCCTGGGCAGCTCCCCTAGTTCTAGTCAGGAAAAAGGATGGAAGAATGAGGATGTGTGTAGATTACAGACAACTAAATCGCATTACACATAAAGATGCATACCCTTTACCACGTATAGAGGAATCCCTGGCTGCCTTAAAGTCTGCAAATTACTTCTCCACCCTTGACCTCACTAGTGGGTACTGGCAAGTAGCTGTTGCTGAGGAGGATCGGGAGAATACGGCCTTCACCACCCCGATGGGACTCTGCGAGTTCAATAGTATGCTGTTTGGACTCTGCAACGCTCCCGGAATGTTCCAGAGATTGATGGAGTGCTGCCTGGGACACCGCAACTTCGAGACTATACTACTATACCTGGATGACGTGATAGTGTACTCCAAAACTTATGAGGACCACTTGAAGCACCTGGCGTAGGTATTTGAGTCGCTGTCCCGGTATGGGATGAAGCTGAAGCCCTCAAAGTGCCACCTGCTCAAGCGAAAGCTACAGTACCTGGGGCACATCGTTAGTCCAGAGGGAGTAGCACCAGACCGAGAGAGTGTCACTGCCATCCAGAAAGGGCCGGAGCCGAAGAGCCTCAAGGAGGTACGTCAATTCCTGGGACTAGTCAGGTATTACCGGAAGTTTGTGAAGGACTATACCTAGAAAGCGGCGCCTTTGCAAGATCTCCTGGTAGGACTGTCCGGGAGAGGCAGAAACCCCCCGTTCCAGTGGGGTAAGGAGCAAGCTGAATCCTTTAAGGTGATGAATGAGATCCTGACCGGCGAAGAGATCATAGCCTACCCTGACTACAGCCAACCATTCCTGCTATACACTGATGCCAGCAATGAAGGATTATGAGCTGTACTGAGTGAAAAGCAGAATGGCTGAGAGAAGGTGATCGCCTATGCAAGCAGGAAGCTCCGCCCGACCGAGAGGAACCCAGAGAACTATAGCAGCTTCAAGTTGGAGTTCCTGGCCCTGGTGTGGGCCATCACCGAGCGGTTCAAGCACTACCTAGCCTCCAGTAAGTTCACTGCCTTCACTGATAATAACCCTTTGACTCATCTGGAAACAGCCAAGCTAGGAGCCATGGAGCAGCGATGGATGGCTCGGCTGTCAAACTACCAATTCACTATTAAGTACCGGGCGGGCCGCAAAAACGCCAACGCCGATGCCCTGTCCAGGATGCCTCACCAGTCGGACACTGAAGAAGAAGTGGACGACTTGGAGGAGATTGAGCTACCTGCCTTCCACCGTAATGAAGTGGTCCACGAGCAACGAGCCTCCAGGAGTCATCGCGGTAAGACGTTAAACACCCTGCCTCACCACAGCTGGAAGGAGACCCAGGACAGCAACCCGGTTGTCAGCCGTATCAAAGAGCTAATAACCCAGGAGGGTTCCTCCCTGGAGAAGGACACATCTCTACAAGCCAAGCAGCTGTGGAATTAGAAGAGCCGGCTGTTCATCTATAGAGAGAAGCTGTGCCAGAGGTACGTCAACCCCAAAACCAATGAGATGGTATGGCAGATAGTAGTGCCCAAGACAGACATCCAGATGGTGTTGGAAGCCTACCACGATGAGGCGGGTCACTTTGGCTGGAAGAAGTTACAAACCCTGCTGAAGTGTCGGTTTTATTGGGTAGGAATGCGCTGTTCCATTGAGAGGTGGTGCTGAATTGTGGACCCTGTAGCCTCAGAAGAAAAGACTACAGCAGCCAGAGGGCACCCCTGCAACCCATCAAGATGACTCGTCCCTTGGAGATCGTGGCCCTGGATCATGTCAAGCTGTCACCAAACAGGTCAGGATATTCCTATGCCCTGACCATGGTGGATCACTACTCCCGGTTCCTGGTGGTTGCACCCGTCAAGGATCTGACGGCAGAAACTGCGGCGAAGACGTTTCAGGCGTACTTCTGCAGGCCCCATGGATACCCGGAGCAGGTGCTGACAGATCAAGGCTCAGACTTTGAAGCCGAGTTCTGCCATTTCAAGGAGTTCTGCCATTTGTACGGGTGTAAAAAGATCCGGACTACACCGTACCACCCCCAAACCAACGGTCTCTGTGAAAAGATGAATAACATCGTCATCGACCTGCTGAAGACCTTACCACTAGAGATGAGAAATCAGTGGCCAGACCTACTACCTGACCTGGTAGATCTGTACAACCACATACCTGTGAGTTCCACCAATTGTACTCCAGCATATCTCATGCGAGCCAGACCAGGGAAGTTGCCCATGGACCTGGAGCTTGGTGTAGTAGAACCAGAAGCAGATATGTCCACTGAGGACTGGGACACGACCAGACAGGAGCAGTACAGAAGAGTACCGGCTTGTGTCGAAGACAGTCTCACTCGGGTAAGGGACAAGCAGGAAGCCCACTACAATAAAAGTGCGCCCGCAGAACCCTTCACACCAGGAGAAGTGGTGTTAAAGAAGAAAAGAAGAAACCACAAACTTGTTGACCAGTGGGAGAGAGAACCCTACACTGTGTTAAATTCCAGATTCGATAATAGGAAGACCTGCCTAATTAGTAGAGACGGAGGAATAACGACTGCAACGGTATCTAGAGACCATCTGAAGTTGTGTCCAGACCTGCTAAAGCTCCAAGAAGAAGTGCCTCTCACCGTACCGGAGGAGCCTAAAGAAGCAGTACTCCATACTGACTTAGGAGATTTCCCAGCAGATTGGCCTCAACTAGGGGGAGCAATAATAATACCTGTGATCTGCTTCTTTCAACAGCCAGAAGAGCCTGCTCAAGAAGAATTCCCAGAAGAAGGATCCCCGATTGGAGGAGAGCAAGAAGGCCCAGCCAATGGTATACTTGCCAGTCCTGTAGAGAGGTTAAGGCAACCCTGCAGTCCCCCAACACTTAGAACTGACAGAATGGGAGGTAGTTCAAATACTAGTGCCTCACGCATCCCAGTACCACGTAGGTCGACACATAGCACACGAGGTCAGACCCCTGTCAGATACAGAGAATAGAGAGTGTAGATAGTTGCCCTTGGGGTATTATATTGTGTATTTTCCTGTATATGTATTTATTACTTTATGTTTTGCTCATAAGGGATAATCTAAGTGAAATGGACACTTTCCCTTGTTGCCTCTAGTTACCTGTCAGGGTACATAAAGAACTTTGTGGCTGAGGACTGTGTGCAGCCCAAAAACTGTTGCTATAAATAATTGCACTCCCTGGAGTGCCCCTTTAGGTGACCTCAGAACAAAAACCTGTCTGGTGTGGCACAAGCGGAGGTCCAACTCAGGATCGCCATGCCCTGCAGCCACCCCAGGGCCTACATGGAGGGTTTGCTTTGGACAGGTCCCTCGAGCTACCAAGTACTCTAACCTGTGAGATGGACATCCTGTCGGGGGACCTCACCGGAAGAGACTTGAAATCTGAGGTTGCTTATTGAATTGTACATATATATTTATTATTGATAATGTTTTATATGTAACGTTTAAGCAAAGTGCCTCCCATAAAGAGAAGAGTTATTGTTATTGTTGTTATAAAAATTACTTCAGTCCGGGAGTACTGAGCTTTGCTAGGGGGGAATGTGGCGCCCTGCTGCGCATTGGTGCCACAGATCCCAGAACGGTGCATGGATGGATTCCTCCACAAGAAGCCTTCATAGCATTCACACACCTTCACCTTCCACCTCAGACCACCAGAAGGAACCCGTTAGGGATATAAATAAGGAAGGTGGAGCTAGGCAGTGCAGTCTAGTCTAGAATCTACAGCCTGGAGTATGCAGTCAGTCTGCTGCAGCCAGAGAGGTTGACAGGTCAGTACAGACTCAGAGAGCTCAGTTAGTGAGCCTGAGGCGTGCCGACGCCATAAGAGTGGTGAAGAGTAGCGAGGCCTACTGCCAGTGTGAAGCCTAGTGAGGGCCCCGAGCGTGGCTGAAGGCAAGTGGAGTAAGCGAGCTACATAGGGGGCAGAGGAGCTTAGCCAGCTCACCCCAAGACCATTTACCGGAAACCGGGTCCGCGTCTGCAGGGATCCCTAAGGCCCAGCAGAAACAACCGGAACCCCTGGTGAACTACATGTCCCAGGAACACCAAAAGCTGACTGTTATACCAGGGTCAGGAGTCACGGAGGCCCAAGAGACCGGGGAGTGTGATCTCCATCAAAAGGACCTATCACCAGGTCAGCCGGTGCAAGACAGAGACGAGGTTAGGCCTTGCTCCAGGCAGGTCATAAACTTATCAGGAAAAGGCAAGAAACAGGAGGCCCCACACCCGCTCACTGGGGAGAGTCCAGATATGCACCCTTCACCCTACAGTGCCCTGGATCGTGCCTGAAACACCACCAGTAAAGGTACTGAAGTGAACTCCGGTGTGCGTGCCTATTCTTCTACCCTTCCTCTGACCCGGCTGGGTCCCCTCTGTCCTGCATCCCTTCTCCTACGCTGCACTGAGGCCCCGCTCCACCTGTGGGGAGCCGCACCAACTAAGCTGCCTGAACACCGGCCTCAGAGGACTGTCGCAGAGCTGGTGATCCTCACCAGACACCACGGGTGGCGTCACGAACAATTCCCCCTTTCCCATACACCTTTCCCCCATTCCTTTCTTTTCAAGAGTCACCCCAGGGTACGGGCCCTGGAGCCGATCCCCCAAGGTCAGGCAACAACAAGGCCCGGGTGCCGAGTCGTCCTTATCCCCTTGGCGCGTCAAGAATTTTCATCTCTTCTCATGGCAGATGACACTCCGGGCTATACATGCCATGTATTTAGAAGATTATGTGCACTGTGCTCATTTAATAGATAGCAAAGTGTATCATCAAAGCCTTAAGGGTACTTTGAGGCAATTTGTTTAAGTAAATAGTCTTACAAATGTTGAAGATCCAAGAACAACAAGTCTGTTTGCTTAGGTAACAATATGCAGACTTACAGAATAGATACGTAGATAAGTACAGTATATTGATATACTGTAAGAAAGAATAAAAGGAGCAGCAGTCTAAAATGTACAAAAATGAAAGTGGACTTTAATTACTGTAGCCCATGTGTCAATGTTTCGATTCACAGAACCTTTTTCAAGACAAAAACAAAAAGGATTCAAAAAGGTTTGGTAAACTGAAACATTGCCACATGGGCTAATTAAAGACCACTTTCCTTTTTTGCATATTTTAGAGTGCTGTCTCCTTTTATATTTTTTTATATCACACCAACTGAATTTTTGTCTGGGAAACTTTGCGCCCACATTTTATTTTTGTATTGTGCTATTCCTTTATTAATTAGATTGATAGATATTGGATATCAGATAGATAGATAATACTATACATTTATATTTGGTAGATAGTAGTAGATTTATATTTTATAGCTATTAGTAGATTTTTATTTGATAGATAGTAATATATATATATAAATCTATATATTTGATAGATAGTAATAGATTGATAGATAATATATAGATATTATTCAAGAAGTTATTATCCCAGCTCTTAAACAAAACTTTGAGATTGTGTATTAAACACAGAGAAGTGTTTTTCCCATGCTCACATTTCATACTTTGATGGCTTCTTAGTGAGAACTCAATCACATATAATTCATATTAATTATCTGTCACCCTTTTGAAGTATTTATGGTTTTGTTCTTTTCTTTGCACTTTAATTCAAAGTTTTACAGAGTTTTATTTTTCATATCACAGGGAGAAGTACTCCAGTTGTGACAGAATTAGATTTCACGTCTAAAATTATGCAGCCACTGATTTAAGATGTGATCAAACCTCTCCAGCTCAATGTTTTCTTGTGTACAATGTGGTAAATTTTGACCTTGTCAGACGGAGACAGCTGAATTATGATTCATGTCATGTGAAAAATAGTATGGCTGTGATATTAAATTAATTTTATCTTATGCTGAACACTTTGTAATACCAAACCTTGTAAATGTCATATTTATCCATCATCAAGTTGTACTTTTATCATTCTTTTTTTATCCCTACACCTCAGCTGTTAGAGGGATTTTACAAGAATTTATTCACGGTGAATCAGAGGTCCTGTCCAATGAATATCTTTACAATAGGAATATAGTGATGTGATAAAAATGGAAAGTAAATATGGATCTCTGTCTGGTTTTGCCCATAAATTACCAGTGGATAATAAGTTTGTACTTTTATTTTATATTTTTGTATTGTAATTGCCATTTTTTTTGCACGTATGTATGGAAATCTCTTTATGTTATATACCTTATTGGCTCTCATAAATTAGGTATGGCTCAGGCACATGGTCGTGTAATGGCTCCAATTTATAAAACACGCTCCCATTGAACTCTGACAAAAAAAGTGTCATACTCCATCTGCCACCGAATGTATGGAGGTATACTCTCCAATGATGACTGTATAACAACGAGTGGATGGCATGTGGCTTCATACCAGTGACCATATTTAATATCAATGAAAAAACTTTAATAATATGTAAATAAAATAATAATTATACAGTTAAATATTTTTTGGGGGAGAAATGTTCCCAGCCCTCCATTGTTTCCAGCTTTGGGCAGATACGACCTATAATATTTAAATTTAAAAGAGAAATGTATATAAACTGGGAACAAAAAAAGAATACAGCAGCACTTTGTAAGGGCCAAGACATATGCAAACTATGAATACATGAGATCTAAACTGCATTGTTGCTAAATACAATGTACTTACAAAAAATAAAATGTACTTAAAAAATTAAGGTTCTTAGTAGTGTTGAGCGAGCATGCTCGACACTGCTCGGTACTCGCCCGAGCATCTCACTACTCGGGATGTTCGGCGAGCACCGAGCATTTCCAGGTTACTCGGGCGGAAGCTCGGGTCTCCGCCCTGCACGTTTTGCGCTCTTTACAGAGCCAATGAACATGCAGGGATTGCCAGCCAGTCACTGTAATGCCGCAGCCATATTGTTTGTGGGCATTACAGTGATTGGCTGGCCGCACAGCGTCACCTCGAGTATTTAAAACTGGGAGCCGCCATCTGAGACACAGTCGCTCCGGATCAGACAGTGTAGGGTCAGTGCTGCTGAGCTAGGGAGAGATTTATACTCCGAAATAGTTAGTATAGGGTCTCTAAAGCCTGCCAAATCAAACAAACAGTCCTTCTCAGAACTAATATCCATCCCAGATATCAGGCAGGCAGGCTGGCAGGCTGTATAGGAGATGCAGTGGTTATACCAGCAAACGCTGCATTACAGTCCTGTGTGCTCCTGTTGGTCAAATTGCTAGACTTATCACCCCGGTCTCAGGGGCCAGGAAAAATTTTTTTTTTTTTATCTAAATCCTGTATTTTTTTTTTTTCCTCAGTCAGACTGTCCAAATACGCGTCTTATTAACCTTTTGGTATTCTCCCCTCCCCCAAAAAAAATTGAGTGTGTCTGTGATTGTTCAGACACCAATATATCTGTTTAAAAGAGTCTGGTGTAGGCCAGAAAAATATAACTGTGGTTTTGCAGTTCCACGGGTGAAATCTCAGTATTATCCTGTTTTTGGCATTTTTTTGCCGTAAAAAAAAAAAACTGTAATAGTGTCTCCCTGACTGGTCAGACACCAATATATCTGTTTAAAAGAGGCCTGAAAAATATAACTGTGGTTTTGCAGTTCCACGGTTCAAATCTCTGTATTTTCCAGCTTTTGGTATTTTTTCTGTAAAGAAAAACAGTAATAGTGTCTCCCTAATTGTTCAGACACAAATATATCTGTTTGAAAGATTCTGGTGTAGGCCAGAAAAATATAACTGTGGTTTTGCAGTTCCACGCGTCAAATCTCTGTATTATCCAGCTTTTGGTATTCTTTGCCGTAAAAAAAAAACGTAATAGTGTCTCCCTGACTGGTCAGACACCAATATATCTGTTTAAAATATTCTGGTGTACAGCACATAACGATAACTGTGGTTTTGCAGTTCCACTGGTCAAATCTCTGTATTATCCTGTTTTTGTCATTTTTTGCCCAAAAAAAAAAACGTGATAGTGTCTCCCTGACTGGTCAGTCACCAATATATCTGTTTAAAAGAGTATGGTGTAGGCCAGAAAAATATAACTGTGGTTTTGCAGTTCCACATTTCAAATCTCTGTATTATCCAGCTTTTAGTATTTTTTCGGTAAAGAAAAACAGTAATAGTGTCTCCCTGATTGTTCAGACACAAATATATCTGTTTGAAAGATTCTGGTGTAGGCCAGAAAAATATAACTGTGGTTTTGCAGTTCCACGGTTCAAATCTCTGTATTATCCACTTTTGGGCCTTTTTTACATAAAAAAACAGTTTGAGTGTGTCGCTGACTGTTCAGCCCCAAATATATCTATTAAAAAAAGTCTGGTATACACCAGTAAATTAGAACTGTAGTTTTGCAGTTCCACGGTTCAAATCTCTGTATTATCCAGCTTTTTGACTGTTTTCCGTAAAAAAAAAAATATAGTGTCTCCCTGTCTGTTCAGTCACAAATATATCTGTTTAAAAGATTCTGGTGTAGGCCAGAGAAATAGAACTGTGGTTTTCCTTTTCCACAGTTCTAATCTCCTTTTTATTACCCTTTTTCCATTTATAGTGCGAGTGTAAGCTAATTTACTTCCTTTACAATGGGCAAGGCGCGTGGCAAGGGACGTGGAACTGGACGTTCTGGTGATGGTGCGTGTAGAGGACGGGGCCGTGACCAAGGTGAAAATGTGCCACAACCAACAGCCACATCTTCTCGCTCCCATTTCTTGACCGAATTACTAGGGAACCACACTACAACACTAGTATTGCGAACTGATCAGTGTGAACAGGTTAATAATTGGATAGCAGATAATACTTACAGTTACCTGGGCACCACCACCTCCGGTCTGTCTTCCACACAGTTTAATAGCCGTGAGTCTCAACCACATACTCCTCCTCACCCTGATGCTCCTTCCTCTCACCATGCTGAGTGTTGTCAGACAGCAACTGATCTCACACTTGGACACTCTGAAGAGCTGTTCACTGGTCCATTTCCATATTTGTGCCCCTTGCCTGCTCGGCTTGAAGTGGTGGAAGAGGAAATCCCATGTAGCGATGCCCAAATATTTGAACAGCCATGGCCAGAGGAAGTCGACACTGGCAATTTGTCACAAGAGGTGGACGATGACGAGACACAATTGCCACGAAGTGAGGAGGAGGATCGTGGTGCACAAGTGCAAGAGGAGGAGGTGGTGGATGATCTAGTAACTGACCCAACGTGGAAGGAGGCCACGCAGAGCGAGGCCAGCAGCACACAGGGGGAGGGAGGCAGAGTACCCCAACAGGCAGGAAGAAGCAGTGTGGTGGCCGTACACAGAAGGCGGGCAACAGTTCCCCGTAACACCAACACGAGGGACATTTCCAGTACAACCAGTAGGTCTTTCAGAGTCTGGAATTTTTTTAAAGACTCTGCTGATAACCCCAAAAAGGCCATTTGTACCACCTGCCATGCCAGCATCAGCAGGGGTGACAAAACTACCAGCCTGACCACCACCAGCATGATCAGGCACATAGCAGCAAAGCACCTGACTTTGTGGGGCGAACCCCAGGGTCCACGACCAATGTCAGCGGGTGTCACCACTGCTTCTTCCGCTGTTGTGCATGTAATAGAACCCCCTGTTGTGTGTGCAAGGCAATCCCCTGTTCATACTGCATGCAAAGATGCCCCCTCCTTTCAGTCTTCACTAGTTATGGCAGTTTCTCAAGAAACAGCATCAACGTCCACGTCCACGTCCCACCACAGCGTTCAATTGTCCATATCCCAAACCTTTGAACGAAAGCGTAAATTCACAGCCAACGCCCCACAGGCCACAGTCCTAAATTCGCACATTTCATGACTGCTTGCGTTGGAAATGCTGCCTTTTAGGCTGGTGGAGACGGAACCCTTCCGCAACCTTATGGCGGTGGCCGTCCCTCGGTACTCGGTCCCCAGCCAACACTATTTTGCCCGGTGTGCCATTCCCTCACTGCACAAGCATGTGTCCCAAAACATCTGCCGTGCCCTCAACAATGCAGTTACTGGGAGAGTCCATCTGACAACGAACACGTGGACAAGTGCTTGTGGCCAGGGACGGTACATCTCCCTGACGGCACATTGGGTAAACATAGTGGAAGCCGGGACCCAGTCGGACCTTGGGACGGAACACATCCTCCCCACACCGAGGATTGCGGGCCCTATGTCATCTGCACCTCATCCTCCTCCTCCTCTTCATGTTCAGCCTCCATCTCAGATATCACCACATCAGTTACAAGCTGGAAGCACTGCAGTACTGCTTCAGTCAAGCGGCAACAGGCTGTTTTGAAACTCATAAGCTAAAGTGATAAACCTCACACTGCTTGTGAGTTGTGGACAGCGCTGAAAGAGCAGGCAGATCTGTGGCTGAGACCGCTGAACCTACATCCAGGCATGGTCGTGTGTGACAATGGCCGTAACCTGGTGGCGGCTCTGAGGCGAGGCGAGATCATACACGTACCATGCCTGGCTCATGTGCTTAACCTCGTGGTTCAGCGGTTTCTTAAATCGTACCCCAAGTTGCCAGATCTGTTCATCAAAGTACGCCGCCTGTCATTTTCGCAAGTCGGCTACAACTTCCGCCGCCCTTGCTGTGTTGCAGCAGCGTTTGCAGCTTCCGGCACACCGACTGGTGTGTGATGTCCCCACACGTTGGAACTCTACCCTCCACATGTTGCAAAGGATTTGTGAGCAGAAGAGAGCAGTTGTGGAGTACCAGCTGCAACAAGGCCATCGATATTCAGGTCAGACTCCACACATAAGACCTCAGGAGTGGACCTGGATGTCTGACATATGTACCATCCTGACAAACTTTGAGGAGTCCACCACGATGGTGAGTGGCGATGACGCCATCATTAGCGTCAGCATCCCGTTTGTTTGTCATTTGCAATGTTCCCCGCAGAGAATTAAAGAGGAGGCATTGCAGCCAGAGTATCATCAGATGGATCAAGAAGCCATAGCGGGCAAATACACACAACCCAGCCTCATCTCATCCCAACGTGCATTAGGGGACAATGAGGGA
This sequence comes from Phyllobates terribilis, assembly GCF_046119375.1. Lineage (NCBI taxonomy): Eukaryota > Metazoa > Chordata > Amphibia > Anura > Dendrobatidae > Phyllobates > Phyllobates terribilis. Next base: position 1,060,048,918 of record NW_027362761.1, read on the forward strand.
GAGGAGGAGGAGGAGGAGGAAGAACAGGAGCTGGTATCATGCGCTGTAGACGGTAGTACCTTTACAACTTTCATACCGTCGGTTCAGCGTGGGTGGCCTGAGGACAGGGGGGAGGAGGAGGAGGAGGAGGAGAGCATGGTCAGTCGTCATCTTGGTGAGGACACGGAAGTCTTGCCCGTTACCAGTCTTGCACACATGGCTGACTTTATGTTACGCTGCCTTAACCGTGACCCTGGCGTTGTAAAAATGTTGGGTGACAGTCAATACTGGTTGGTGACACTTTTAGACCCCCGCTACAAGGAGAACTTTCACTCTCTTATTCCTGAGGTGGAGAGGTCTACAAAAATGTGGCAGTTCCAGAAGGCCCTTGCTGCAGAACTGTTAAAAAAATTCCCATCTGAACACGCTAGAGGCAGAGGTCACAGTTCGTTGACCAACCAAGGCGTACTGGCGAGAGAGACGCAACTCCAATCCAGCAGAGGCAGGGGAACACTGTCAACGTTCTGGGACAGTTTTCTGAGACCCACCCAGCTTACAGGCTCTGAGGCGTGGGGTACTCTCACAAGGAGTGGAAAGTTTCAAAAGATGGTGAGGGAGTACCTTGCCGACCGTACCAGTGTCCTCCGTGATACCTCTGTGCCTTTTAATTATTGGGTATCCAAGCTGGACACTTGGAATGAACTCGCTCTGTACGCCTTGGAGGTCCTGGACTGCCCTGCCGCTAGCGTGTTATCGAAGCGTGTATTTAGTGCCGCTGGGGGAATTATAACTGATAAGCGCACTCGCCTGTCAGCTGACAATGCTGACAAGCTGACCCTTATCAAAATGAACAAGGGCTGGATTGGGCCAGACTTCTCATCACCACCAAATGACAGCAGAGTAACAAAGTCAAATCAACTGTGTTATTTTGGGAGGTGTATTCCCATGCACCGCTTCACACCCACACATGGGTATATGCTTCCTCATTTCGGCTGTATTTTGCTCTTCTCCTCATCCTCAGCCTCCACCACCACTATACCACCAGGGTGACCTTGGTCCGTGTTGCCAGCATTGCAAGTTCCTCCCTCCTAATTTTTGGCAGCTTTTGCTTTCAAGGCATAGGCAAAGACTATGGGTGACCCACTCCCCAATAATTGGAATAATGTTTTTAATATGCTGTACTGCATGGCTCTTCCAAGGGGCATTAAAACCATCTTGTTAAGCTACTGCGACCTCCACCATTCTTCCAAGGGGCATTAAAACCTTCTTGTTAAGCTACTGCGACCTCCACGTCTCTTCCAAGGGGCATTAAAACCGTCTTGTTAAGCTACTGCAACCTCCACATCTCTTCCAAGGGGCATTAAAACCGTCTTGTTAAGTTACTGCGACCTCCACGTCTCTTCCAAGGGGCATTAAAACTGTCTTGTTAAGCTACTGCGACCTCCACGTCTCTTCCAAGGGGCATTAAAACCGTCTGGTTAAGCTCCTGCGACCTCCACGTCTCTTCCAAGGGGCATTAAAACCGTCTGGTTAAGCTACTACGACCTCCACGTCTCTTCCAAGGGGCATTAAAACCGTCTTGTTAAGCTACTGCGACCTCCACTGGGTAAACCATTCTGAACTCCACAGCTCTTCCAAGAGGCATTGAAATGTTGTTTTTAATTAACTGTAACCTCCATGACTCTTCCAACAAGAATTGCATTTCCTCCTATTTTAGTCAGCTTTTGCTTTTCAATGCATAGGCGAATACTAAGGGAGACCCACTCCCCAATAATGGGTAGAAGGTTTTTAGTATGCTGTAATCCACGTCTGTTTTCAAGGGCCATTGCAATTCCTCATAATTTTTGGAAAGCCTTCCATTCACTGCTTAGACCAACAGTGCACAGGAGACCCAGTTGCTATAAATGTAAAAAACGGTTTATTTAAGGCCCTCTGACCTCCATGTCACTTCCAAGGGGCATTGGAGTGCCTCGAAATTTTTGGCAGGCATTGCACTCACTGTATGCCCTATAACTGTGTAGCCGAACTGCTCTTTTTGGTACAGAAACATATCCTACAAGACATGTGTGGTTGACTGGCCTGATATTGATGTGAATGATCCCTGTTCCTCCTGCTCTTTCTCCTTTGCCACCACCTCATCCATCATTCATCACCTGAAGCTTTGTTTTAACGGGAGTCATAGAACTGGGATAGTAGCAGGAAAACATCCAGCAATCCTCGGAGGAGGTAGGATCTGCACCAAAATGCTGACCACCTCAGGCCTAGCCGCTACTACATACATGCACTTGTATTCCAAGGAACAGAAATCTAAGGAGAAGGATGGCCTCATGATCATGAATAATTTACTCGTTGTGTAGGAGGCCGACCACTGCTGCTGTCTACCTTTTGAACTTTGTGTTGGAGCCTGATTGACGCAGGACCCGCAATCCTCTATGTCTGGAGGACGTGTTGCATCCCAGTGTCCAACTGTGTCCCGGCTTCCACAATATTAACCCAGTGTGAAGGCGTGAGATTGACCATCCCTGGCCACATTCACTTGTCCACGTGTTTGTGGTTAGGCTGTCCTTCAAATAGGGGCGGCTGGGGACCATTTATGGACACCCGGCCGCCCCCAGGTGGCTGGGGACCGAGTATGGACACCCGGCCACCCCATGGCGGCTGGGGACCGAGCGTGGACACCCGGCCGCTGGGCGGCTGGGGACTGAGTATGGATACCAGGCCGCCGATGCAGCCATGACGTGGTGGCCAAATTCCGTCTCCACATGCCTAAAAGGCCCAATTTGAAGTGCAAGCAAGCTATCAGTATGGTATTGCAGCCTGGGGGTGGGTGGGTGGCAGGCTGCACACTTTCGCTTGCATTCCAAGAAAACAAAGCAGATGCTAACTTCTATCATCATCAAGCTCCTCACCTTGGCACTCTCAACTCCCCTCATGGAGAAGCCATGGCCCACCGGAGGAGTCTGGTTCTCTGGTGGGCTCGTCCAATGCTGCCCTAAAGCAGGGCGGGCTAAGGAAAGTGTGTGGGGGGAAGTTGACAGGAGAAATAGGGGCGGCTGGGGACCATTTATGGACACTCGGCCGCCCCCCAGGCGGCTGGGGACCATGTGTGGACAGCCGGCCGCAGGGCGGCTGGGGACCAAGTATGGACACCCGGCCACACCCTGGTGGCTGGGGACCAAGCGTGGACACCTGGCCGCCGGGCGGCTGGGGACTCAGTATGAATACCAGGCCGCCGACGCAGCCATGACGTGGTGGCCAGATTCCGCCTCCACATGCCTAAAAGGCCCAATTTGAAGTGTAAGCAAGCTAGCAGTAAGGTATTGCAGCCTGGGGGTGGGTAGGTGGCAGGCTGCACACTTACGCTTGCATTCCAAGAAAACAAAGCAGATGCTAGCTTCTATCATCATCATGCTCCTCACCTTGGCACTCTCAACTCCCATGATGGAGAAGCCAGGGCCCACCGGAGGAGTCTGGTTCTCTGGTGGGCTCGTCCAATGCTGCCCTAAACAGGCCGGGCTAAGAAAAGTGTGTGGGGGGAAGTTGACAGGAGAAATAGGGGTGGCTGGGGACCGTTTATGGACACCCGGGTGCCCCCAGGCGGCTGGGGACCGTGTGTGGACACCCGGCCGCGGGGCGGCTGGGGACCGAGTATGGACACCCGGCCACCCCCTGGCGGCTGGGGACCGAGCGTGGACACCCGGCCGCAGGGCGGCTGGGGACTGAGTATGGACACCCGGCCGCCCCCTGGCGGCTGGGGACCGAGTGTGGACACCCGGCCGCCAGGCGGCTAGGGACTGAGTATGGATACCAGGCCGCCGACGCAGCCATGACGTGGTGGCCAGATTCCGCCTCCACATGCCTAAAAGGCCCAATTTCAAGTGCAAGCAAGCTAGCAGTATGGTATTGCAGCCTGGGGGTGGGTGGGTGGCATGCTGCATACTTGTTCTTGCATTGCACGGAATTGGGGAGGTACAATTGAACACTGCCCTGGGACAAGGACTTACACGGGGGTAGTTGCAAGTCTGCATCTTCTGATGCGGCAAGGATCACTTCAGATGGGCACATTTTTAGGCAGTGACCTGGGTATTAGAGATGCTTTCAGGGGTCTTCCCCATGCTGTTCCCATGTCTTTTCAGCACTGTATGCATGTGTCACACACCACATGGCCAGATAAGATTGTAAAATGTTAAAATGAAATTTCCCGGTGAATGCATTTGTCACGGTTGAAAGCAATACAAAAGTGCAAAAACGCATAAAAAATGCTACTTGTGAACATAGCCCAAGGTGTGGAGGAGTATTTTTGTTTTTGGTTATTTATTTTACCTTATACACAAGTCTTTACCCTGGAAAGGAAGTTCCTTAATATATTTCACAGGAAAACCGTGTCAGTTTAGTTTTTGAACGTTTTATTGTGAGCCCGTAAAAGTGGCTTGATACCTCTGACCACGTTGTTGCAGCAGTGACCTGGGGGTCAGAAATGCTTCCTTGGGCAATGCCCATGCTGTCCCTCTGTCTTTTGAGCACTGTCACTATCATTTTGGGCACTTTTTAGGCTTTCTACAGACTGCCGGGGGTGCAGCCGCAAAAATGCTCGGGTTTCCCAAAGACTAACATTGGGCTCGCTGCTTGGGTCGAGCACCCGAGTATCACGGCGAGCTCGGCCCGAGCTTCGAGCACCCGAGCATTTTAGTGCTTGCTCAACACTAGTTCTTAGTGAATAAATTGGCCAATTCATGTATGCCCATCAACCATGGCAAGGTGACCTCCCTCTGATGGGTACCTACCTATCCTACTAAACAAGATTCTCTTGGGCTGTAAGCCTACAATTTAAATGGGCAGATAGGGACCAGTACTAATTAAAAGCATCCTTGGGCTGATGGGAGGAGTGCAGAGTCAGAAAGGAAGAAGTCACATCCTCCAATGGTTAACTGCAAAAAAAAAAAAAAAAACCTGACCAACACCTCCACCAGCAACAAATTCACATTGAGTTTTGCATAGCAAGAGTGCAAGCAATATTTTTCATCCCTACATATTCATTATCCATTAAGGTTGCAACTTTATTTCCACTATGCGTGATCAGATCTCAACCACTATTACAATGATTATAACTTTTATAGTCTCATTCCAGCTGTTACATGAGAATTTACCTGTAGGCTAGGCTTGCATAGCAATTAATAAGAAGTGCATATAACAGTATGGAAACCCTCATCATTCAACTATAATTAAATAATGTGACTATAAACTGTTAGATCACGGCACACAATATACTTCAAGTTCTATAAAATAGTAAATTTATTATTCAATGCTTCATAAAAATATGCAAATAAAACAATCAAAATGGAGTGTCGGTCATGATCCAAATGAAAGTGCAGCAATTTATGGAAATATGATCGTTGGTTACACATCAAACCTAAAAAACAAACCCATAATTATTCAAAATAATCCATTAGAATATGACATAAATAATGATAGAAAAGTGCTAAATGCAATAATTAAATCAAATTGATATATCATAGCAAAACATAAGATATCGTGTGTAGCTAGTGGTCTATGATAACTATATAGGATATCAAGTTGGTACAGTGCCAGTGCATGTTATTATGCACATAAAGTGAAATAGAAATAAATATTAATTATAATGGTTAAAGAATAAAACTATGAATTAGAATGCATGTGTTTCACATTCCTAAGGGGCAGGTTTATATCAAGAATAAATATTTATTAGTTAATACAGATCATAAATGGCTTAAAGGGAATGTCCAACAAGTGTTTCACCAGCGCTTAAGCCCTGGATGAAACAACAGCAAAATGCACATCAGGAGTTTCCAGCGTGGCATTTATGGTCTGTAATTACTGTTATATATTTATTCATAATATGAACCAGCCCTCTTGGAGTTCAAACTGCTAAGCACATACATTCTAATGTTAATTTTTAGGGTCCGATTCACCAATGTATTTACATGTTTAAAACACCCTAAAATGTAGGAACATTTTTTGTGTAATGTGAAAGTGAACAATCATTTTTGCGATTTTGGTGTTTTCATGCTAGTCCCAGCTTGATCCAGTAAAGCAAAAACAAAACAAACAAAAATTTATGCCACTTTAGTTATGTAAATTACGTCAGAAATATACTCCCATTTTCTCCCTCAGGATTTCAAACTGTAAAACCACTTGGCAGCGCTTTACTTTGCATGAGGAATAAGGGCAGTGCGTGGAATCAACAATGTGTCCTGTACCTGTTGGGTAAGGGGTCATGTGAGTTGAGCAGAATCTGCAGGAGGTATAAGGCTATGTTCCCACAATGAGCTTTTGTTGCATTTTTGACGCTGCATATTTTTGCTGCCTCAAAAACGCAGCGTCTTACAGATCCAGCAAAGTGGATGGGATTTATAGAAATCTCATGCCCACTGTGCTTCTTTTAAATGTTGCATAAACTTGACCTATGGTGGGTGTTTCATATCTACGGCATATCAAGTTCTCTAGTGGGTACGCTGAGTTTTATATGTGGAATTTCCCTATAGACTTGCATTAGATGCTGAAAATCCGCAGGTAAAAGAAGCACATGCGTTTTTAGTGCATTTCTGCAGGGGAAACGCATCAAAAATGCATGTCATCCATACCTAAGTATGTCCGTAAAGTATTGTCAAAGCAAAAGCCAGGAAGTATCAAAAACAAAGCAGCTTTCTTTAAAGCATGAGACACCAACAAAAAACGAAAAACGTAACATCAAAAACGTGATAAAAACATGTTAAAAAAAGTACACAAACGCAAGGAAAAAACACAGGTAACCTAATTTAAATAATAAGAGCAGAAATGGTGCAGAAATTCTGCTACATCAAAAAGGCACCAAAAGCTCATCGTGGGGACGTAGTCTAAGAGGAGACAGATAATTGCAAACTGACAGCGTAAACACACGTAAATCCGACTCATAAAGGCTTCAACACCTGTCTCAGATGCGATGATGCTTTACTGCCACTAAAAACATTCACCCAGTAAGCCATGAAATTCAGTTTCATGTATTGCCCCTACCCCAAGGTTGCCATTATAGCGATCTACAGTGTAGTGCACTGCGAAGATCAAAGACAAGTCAAGAGAGTGGTCTATATTCTTTTGCACGTGAGCGGTTAGGTAACTTCCAGTGAGGGTAGGCACATGGCATCATTTCTTGAAAGGTAACAGACTTTCCAAAGTGGTACTGCACCAGCAGCAACAAGAATCTTTGGATCAGTATTCACAGAGACTAAGACTATCACTCCTATTTTCAATCTGCTTCAGCACTGAAAGTTGTACCCAATATCCTTATGCTGTACAAGCATACAATGGCACAATCCTTATTTTATGTATTGTCTGGGATAGTCTTCGAGACTGGCTGCACTAGACCATGTGAAATTATTTCTGCAGGACATTATGGGCAAACACGCATTGCTGTGTCAATGGTATTAGCCCGCTCCCTGAATTTTCAGCAGTGTGTGAAATGGTGAGGAGCAGGGGCAGACCTACCGCCCGTGCTGCCCGTTCATTGAATAGGGGCTCCGAGGGAGAGGGGGCCCCTCCAGCCTCCAGCAGGGCCGCCATCAGAGCATGACTGTCCTGACTCCAGTATAAGGCCCGGCCGGTCGGGGCCCCCTCGGAGCCCCGTTGGGCCCCCCTCTTGTGCATCTCCTCATGGGGCCCCTGCAGGGTCGGCATCAGCACCCGGCGCATGGGCAAATGCCGGGGCCCTGAGCAGGTGGGGGGGCCCTCACCTTCGCTATGGGACCTGTCAGCGGAGGAGAGCGGTGTCAGCGCCAGCTCCCCTCTGCTTGCTCAGGGCCCCGGCAACCGGCACAATACTTACCCCTCCTAGTGCCTCCACAGCAGCGCCTGCATCCTCCGCGGCTGCTGCACTGTGACGTCTCAGTTCAGAGGGCACGGTGACATCTTTACACCGCGCTCTCTCCTGAGCAGTCACAGCGCAGAGCGGGATGAGGCCGGCGATGCTGGAGTCCGGAGCAGCGGCAGCAGGTGAGACGTGAGGTGAGTATTTTATTTTTTTTTTATTGTATGGAGGCCTGTGGCAGTATAAGGGAGGGGGGTGAGGTGGGGTGTGTGTGACATCCTGCATGGGGCATTATAAGGGGGGGTGACATCCTGCATGGGGCATTATAAGGGGGAGGTGACATCCTGCATGGGGAATTATAAGGGGGGGTGACATCCTGCATGAGGCATTATAAGGGGGGTGTGACATCCTGCATGGGGCATTATAAGGGGGGGTGACATCCTGCATGGGGCATTATAAGGGAGGGGGTGTGTGTGACATCCTGCATGGGGCATTATAAAGGAGGGGGGGTGACATCCTGCATGGGGCATTATAAAGGAAGGGGGGGGTGTCATCCTGCATGGGGCATTATAAGGGAGGGTGGGGGGGTGACATCCTGCATGGGGCATTATAAGGGAGGGTGGGGGGGTGACATCCTGCATGGGGCATTTTAAGGGAGGGTGGGGGGGTGACATCCTGCATGGGGCATTGTAAGGAAGGGTGGGGGGGTGACATCCTACATGGGGCATTAAAAGGGCAGGTGTGTGTGACATCCTGCATGGGGCATTATAAGGGAAGGGGTGTGTGTGACATCCTGCATGGGGCATTATAAGGAAGGGGGGTGTGTGTGTCAACCTACATGGGGCATTAAAAGGGGGGTGACATCCTATATGGGGGGGAACAGCCTGCATGGGGCATTATGTGGGGGGAACAGCCTGCGTGGGGCATTATGTGGGGGGAACAGCTTACGTGGGGCATTATGTGTGGGCAACAGCCTGCATGGAGCGTTATATGGGGGCCAGTATTCTGTATGGAGCATTATATGGGGGCCAGTATCCTGCATGGAGCGTTATATGGGGGCCAGTATCCTGTATGGAGCGTTATATGGGGGCCAGTATCCTGTATGGAGCGTTATATGGGGGCCAGTATCCTGTATGGAGCATTATATGGGGGCCAGTATTCCGCATGGAGCATTATACGGGGACCAGTATCCTATATGGAGTGTTATATGGGGGCCAGTATTCCGTATGGAGCGTTATAAGGGGGCCAGTATTCTATATGGAGCATTTTATAGGGGCCAGTATTCTGTATGGAGCATTTTATGGGGGCCAGTATCCTGTATGGAGCGTTATATGGGGACCAGTATTCTGTATGGAGCGTTATATGGGGGCCAGTATTCTGTATGGAGCATTATATGGGGGCCAATATCCTGTATGGAGCGTTATATTGGAGCCAGTATTCTGTATGGAGCGTTATATGGGGGCCAGTATCCTGTATGGAGCGCTATATGGGGACCAGTATCCTGTATGGAGCATTTTATGAGGACCAGTATTCTGTATGGAGCATTTTATGGGGGCCAGTATACTGTGTGGAGCGATTTGCTGGTTTCTGAGCTATTGTGGAATTTACAATAGATATCACTCATGTAATGTAAGAAGTGAAATCTTTGCATTGTACTATATATATATTTCTCTTCGGTGCATCTTGAATCGTGGTATGTGTTAAAGGGGCCACTGAGACTCTTTCGCCCGGGACCACAAAAACCTGGAGCCGGCCCTGGGCCCCCGGCCCCATGCTGAGCGCTAAGCGCCGGGACATCTCAGCGCTGCTTTCTCGCCTTCATGATTCCCCTGACTTCCCGTCATGTGACGGTGCTGTCACATGGCCGGAAGTCAGGAGAACCTGGTGGCAGCGACGTGGACGAGCGCCAGGATTCTGCAGGGGTCGCATGGGGTAAGTATAACAAGTTATATTTTTTTTAAATACAATTAATTAACTAGGAGTGGGGGGAATCAGAGATGCACGGGGGATGAGATGCACATGGGGGGATGAGAGATGCACGGGGGGGATGAGAGATGCACGGGGGGGATGAGATGCACGGGGGGGATGAGATGCACGGGGGGGTGAGATGCACGGGGGGGTGAGAGCTGCACATGGGGGGGATGAGAGCTGCACATGGGGGGATGAGAGCTGCACATGGGGGGGATGAGAGATGCACAGGGGGGGATGAGATGCACATGGGGGGATGAGAAATGCATGGGGGGGATGAGAGCTGGACATGGGGGGGATGAGAGCTGCACATGGGGGGGTGAGAGATGCACATGGGGGAGTGAGAGATGCACATGGGGGGTTATGTTTACATAACTTTGTTGCCCTATGAAGGGCAGGGGGGGCCCAAAAATTTCTTGCACAGGGGCCCATTGCAGTCTTTGTCTGCCCCTGGTGAGGAGCATTTTTTTTTTTTGATAATCTTCGCAAATTGAATCACAGAGTGTTTGAATTCTTGGGCTCAAATATCAGCAAATTCGGCTTCAAGATGATAAAGTTGGGTCATCCATTCAGATTGAAAACAAAAGCAAATAGCAAGCAATTTTATTAATATAGCAAGCACAGTTCTTCTGCAGAGAGATATATCTGTAATTGGGCTCAATACTAGGTTGTTACAACTCTTTTTTCCTTTTTTTTTCCTCATAATTTTTTAAAAAATTGAAGTAAATAAACTGAAGGTTTTTTTATCTGTTGACTTATAGCAATAGATCAATTAAAAATGGATAATAACAGATAGAAAACTCATCTGACAGAAGGAAAAATCATATCTTCCATTTATCATACATTTGGAACCCCCTTCCTGACATTAGCCGTACAGGTACGTCCTGTTTTGCAGGAAGCTCCTGCAAATGGACATGCTGATACGACATTGTGAGCCTACAGGCATTGGATAAAGGTGACGGAAGACGTTGTGGCAAAAAAAAAGGTTAATGTGTAGTGTGATGTGTTTATATATTTTGTGTATTTGTGTGATAAAAAGTTGTTGCATTTTATACTTATGGTCAGTTTGTGTCTTGATTCTCCTGGAGGTTTTATCCTCAAGGCCGTTCCTGGGAATGCAGGAGGTCTGTCCACTAGGGGAACCATACAAAACATAGGGATATAGTTTGCAATACACATGTTAGTATATAGTTAACAGCTTGGGATTAGCCCACTAGTTGTGAGGGGTTAGAGCAGTTAATTGGGGAAGCTCTTCCTAGTTTTTGGTCTGTGAAGAAGAGAGTGGCAAGTTAAGTGAGGAGTCTATCAGAGTCTAGTGCATGAGGGTAGTACTCAGGAAGTACTAGATGTTATGTTCTGCTACCAGAGCTAAGGAAAGAGAGGAGATCTGTCCCTACTATAGGACTCAGCTGAATCCCTACGATGTAACAGGGAACCTGATCCTGCGATCAGACCTGCTAAAGTCCTAAGCTAGTCTGTACGAAGACCTATAGATGTGGGGGAGGAATCCCTACAAGTACTAAGGACTGGGAGGAATATGGGACACCTCCTAACAGAAATAGTAGCAGACAGACGAACAAACAAAATATAAAGAACATAGAGGTCCGTAGACCCAGCAAACTAACAGAGCAAGACACAGAGCACAGGCTAGCTAGAAAGTAGATATACAATGAAGTCCAGCAAAGCCAGAAGGGCGGAGCAGGATTAAATAGGCCAACAAGGTCATGTGACCAGCAAAGGAAAAAAAACCTAACAGTACCCCCCCTTCTAAGAGGATCCTCCGGATCCCCTAGGACCAGGCTTATCAGGAAATCTCCTGTGAAACGCTCTGATAAGTCTGGACGCGGAAACATCATCTGACCTCACCCAAGAGTTATCCTCGGGTCCGAAACCTTTCCAGGCCACAAGATACTGCAAACTACCTCTATACCGTCTAGAGTCAAGGATGCGAGAAATTTCATATTCCCCGTCCTCCACCACCGGAGGAACAGAGGCAGAGGCGTCACCATCCGACACAACAGCTTTTTTTAACAGAGAGACATGAAAGACCGGATTAATTCTCCAGGAGGTAGGAACCTCCAACCTAACAGCAGATTGGTTGACAACCTGAAGCACCTTAAAGGGCCCTACAAACTTGGGACCCAATTTCTTAGAAGGAATCCTCAACCGCAGATTCCTAGAGGACAACCAAACCATGTCACCAACAGCGAACAAAACCTCCTGTCGTTTCCTATCAAAGTAGTCTTTAGATTTTCTGTTGGCCTCCTGAAGATTACCACGCACATCCGTCCAAACTCTTTCCAAATCACCGGAAAAATTCTCCTCCTCAGGCACGGCAGATCCCAACTTGGAGAACGACCCAAACGACGGATGTCTCCCAGAACAACAAAAAAAAGGCGAACAACCAGCAGAAGAAGATGTATGATTGTTCAGAGCAAATTCGGCAAGTGGCAGAAACTCAGACCACCCCTCTTGATTGTCTGCCACAAAACAACGCAAGAACTGCTCAACATCCTGGTTTTTCCTTTCTGTCTGGCCATTAGATTCAGGATGATATCCGGACGAAAACGACAAATGAATTCCCAACCTGTCACAAAAGGCACGCCAAAAACGAGCCACGAACTGAGGACCCCTATCAGAAACAATGTCAGTAGGAACGCCATGAAGTCTGACAATTTCCTTGACAAAGGCCTTAGCGAGAGTTTTAGCGCAGGGCAGTTTGATGAAGGGAACCAAGTGACACATCTTGCTAAAACGGTCCACGACCACCCAGATGACAGTAAAACCCTCAGAGGGGGGAAGGTCAGTTATAAAGTCCATAGCCAAATGTGTCCAAGGAGCACTGGGGACCTCCAAAGGACAAAGCAACCCCGCAGCAGGAGTATGTGAGGACTTAGATCTAGCACATACAGTACATTGGCGTACCCACTTAATGGCTTCCTTCTGCCATCCAGGCCACCAAAAACTGCGACCCACCAGTCTCTTGGTCTCAGAGATTCCGGGATGACCTGCCAACCGAGATTCGTGACACTCAACAAACAAATCTCTCCTAAAGGTCCCAGGCACAAACAACCTCCCATGAGGAGTGTTAGATGGGGCATTCTCCTGAGCTTTAGGAATCTCATCTTCCAAAACGGAGTCTAAAGCAGCTATCACAACACCTTCTTGTAAAATGTTTTCCTCTTTCTCAGCACCGACTATGGGAGAAAAACTGCGAGACAAGGCATCCGCCTTAACATTCTTAGTACCAGGGATGTAAGTAACGGAGAAATTAAACCGCGAGAAAAACAGTGCCCACCTAGCCTGACGGGCATTCAGGCGCTTGGCAGCGTCAAGATATATCAGATTTTTATGATCCGTAAGAACCTGAATGGGAAATTCCGCACCTTCCAAGAAGTGGCGCCAGTGTTCAAATGCGAGTTTAATAGCCAATAATTCCCGATTACCAATATCGTAATTCAATTCAGTCTCCGAAAATTTTTTTGAAAAAAAGGCACAGGGATGTAATCCATCCCCGTTATCCTGAGACAATACTGCGCCAACCCCCACAGAGGAAGCATCAACCTCAACCAAAAACGGCCTAGTAACATCAGGCTGCATAAGGATGGGAGCAGAGGTGAACCTCTCCTTGAGATACACAAAAGCTTCAATGGCCTCAGAAGACCACTGAACCGCATCAGCACCTTTCCTGGTGAGATCAGTCAGAGGTTTGACAATACTAGAAAATTTTTTTATGAATTTTCTATAGTAATTGGCGAAACCCAAAAACCTCTGTATCGATTTCAAACCAATAGGCCTAGGCCATTCCTGCACAGCCTGAACCTTAACCGGATCCATCTCAAAACCTTTGCTGGAGATAATGTAGCCCAAAAAACTAATTCTCTGTACAGCGAACTCACATTTCTCCAGCTTAGCAAAAAGCGAATTGTCCATTAATAACTGTAATACCTCACGCACGCTCCGCCAATGAGACTCCAGATCTGGCGAATAAATCAAAATGTCATCCAAATACACAACCACATTTTTACCGATCAAAGGTCTAAGGATGTCATTAATCAGATTCTGAAAAAATGCAGGAGCATTAGTAAGACCAAAAGGCATAACCAGATTCTCAAAATGACCCACAGGAGTGTTAAAAGCAGTCTTCCATTCATCACCCTCCTTCATGCGCAACAGATTGTATGCCCCCTTAAGGTCAATTTTAGAGAACCACTTGGCCCCCAATAACTGGTTAAACAGATCAGGAATCAATGGCAGTGGGTAAGGATTGCGTACCGTAATTTTGTTAATCTCACGAAAATCCAGACAAGGACGTAAACCGCCGTCCTTTTTTTTTACAAAAAAAAATCCAACCGCCACAGGAGACTTAGAGGGCCTAATGTGACCGGCGGCCAAACTTGTCTGTATGTATTCCTCCAAAGCCTTCCTCTCAGGAATAGTAAGGTTAAATAAACGACTTTTAGGAAGAGTCGCTCCAGGGACAAATTCAATAGAACAATCATAGTCTCTATGGGGAGGCAAAACCTGCGATTCCTTCTCAGAAAAAACTCTCCAAAAATCCTGAATAGGAACAGGCAATTCTCCCCTATCCAAAGCTGCAATACGCCCGTTACAACACTTGTCATAACATTTATGGCTCCAGGATTTAATTTCACTGGTAGACCAATCCAGTATAGGATTGTGAAATTTTAACCAGGGCAAACCCAATATTACTGGAGAAGGCAAGTTATTCAACACTACCAAATCCAATTTCTCATGGTGAACACCATTAATAGTGAGAGGAAATTCACTGACCTTGAGAGTAATATTCTTCAAAGGGGAGCCATCCACAGAAACCACAGCAATGGGGGATGATAAAGGTTCAGGTTTTAAATTGAGTTTTTCCACGAATCCCCCATCAATTACATTCAGTGTAGACCCGCAATCAACAAACACCCGAAATTCCATTAATTTTTCCTGAGCAATCATGGAAGCAGCTAAAAATACACCCTTGGAATTTAAACAGGCAATACGGGCGTGACTGACCATTTTTTTTTCTTTCTTCATACGAAGCTCACAGCCTTTAATCAAATGACCAGATTTTCCGCAATAGAAACACAAGCCTTTCGAAAAACGACGGTCTTTTTCTTGAGAGCGAGGTGCCACCGATCCAATCTCCATCGGTTCACCACTGTTAGTACACACATTCTCATAACCAGAAACTGACATAGCAGAGGATTTGCTCTCATTAACCCTAGCACGCAGTCTTCTATCCACCCGTATAGCTAATTGCATAGCCTGTTGCAAATCCTCAGGTGTAGGATAAGCAATTAGCAGGTCTTTAACCCTTTCACTGAGCCCAGCAAGAAATAGACTTTTCAGAGCAGAATCGTTCCACCCTGTTTGAGTGGACCAACGACGAAAATGTGTACAATATTTTTCGACATTACCTGATCCTTGTTTAAAACGTCTCAACTCAGTCTCAGCTGATGCGACACGGTCAGGATCATCATATAATAGTCCTAAAGCAGAAAAAAAACTATCCACTGATCTGAAGCATGTATCACTAGGTTGCAAAGAAAAGGCCCACTCCTGAGGCTCTTTGCGCAAAAGTGACATTATGAACCCTACGCGCTGGGATTCATCCCCAGAGGACTTGGGTCTCAAACGAAAATACAATAAGCAAGCATTTTTAAATGAAAAAAATTCTCGATGTTCACCAAAAAATAAATCCGGCAAACATACCTTAGGCTCCAAGAAATGTGCTCCAGAACAGTTACTCACCTGCTGACGGAGCTCGGCCACTTCCAGAGAGAGTCCCTGCAGGTGTTTAGCCAAATCCTGAACCGACACCATGATGGAACAAAAAAAATCTTTCCTTAGAGAATTTGCTGGCTGGACTTACTGTTATGTTCTGCTACCAGAGCTAAGGAAAGAGAGGAGATCTGTCCCTACTATAGGACTCAGCTGAATCCCTACGATGTAACAGGGAACCTGATCCTGCGATCAGACCTGCTAAAGTCCTAAGCTAGTCTGTACGAAGACCTATAGATGTGGGGGAGGAATCCCTACAAGTACTAAGGACTGGGAGGAATATGGGACACCTCCTAACAGAAATAGTAGCAGACAGACGAACAAACAAAATATAAAGAACATAGAGGTCCGTAGACCCAGCAAACTAACAGAGCAAGACACAGAGCACAGGCTAGCTAGAAAGTAGATATACAATGAAGTCCAGCAAAGCCAGAAGGGCGGAGCAGGATTAAATAGGCCAACAAGGTCATGTGACCAGCAAAGGAAAAAAAACCTAACAGCAAGGTTCTAACACTAGATAATGATGGTGTCAACGGGTTCTAAGAAAGTGGATGCCGCAGAAGCAAAAGGGTTCTGTCAGTACAAGTCTCCAAACAGCATGAGGACACATGTCAAGCTTTGTGAGGACTCCGGAGCAGTCTTGGGACTTTTGTCCAGAAGAGGTATTGAGTGTCATATCTCTGTCTCCCCTGTGGAGAAGATGTTGGCTGGGTCTCAGTAGAAGGGAAGGATGATGGACCTCAGGGAAGCTGTTATGTTCGATAGGAAGTCGGGCAGAACAGGTAGGGCAGAATGGAGCCAAGTACTCATAGTACACTGGAAAAAGGGAACAGCATCTGGAGGGGATTCTGTTTCACTCTGTGTGTTGCAACTGAATGTATCCAAAATGCATAGTAAAGCCAAACCTGTTGAACCGGACCTATGATCTACTGTCATATGTGTAGCTGCAGATGGTCCCATGGATGGGAAGGTAACAAGGACTCCTGAACTTCAAGCGAGTAAAGAGAGAACCCCTCAGCACCTCACACACAAGACAGACTCCTGTTTAGAAGAGGGGTTTTAGGGCAAATAGAACTCAGTTCTGGCCCACAGCAAACCGGCCCTGTGCCCCTCTTCATCTGCACAATCGCCTTCAAGAGCCTAATAGCCAAGCTCCTGATTTAACAGACAGGGCTGGTTCCAGCACTGTACATGGCTGTTTAACCCTCAAAATGGTAGAACGATTGCAGAATTTAGAAGGTTGCGAGAAGGAGGGGAATTCCCTTTATAACTCCAGTGTCTCTGCCCTCCTGCTCAATCCATGGAAGCACATTTCTGCACAGGGATTACTCACACCTAGCATCTGTCTGCAAGTCAAAGCTTGTTCAAGCCCGTACCGTAGTCTGGATGATTTGTTCACAGTGTTGAATATACTACAAAGTTATTTATCTTACTTGTATACATACAGAATCAAAAATCTGATAAATTATGAAGAAAAATAAGTTGTGCCGGTTTCTGTTTTGCAAAAACTATGGGCCCTTCACGGTAAAATGAATAGTGTCGTTCAAAAGTATAATTCGTCTTGCAAAAAACAAGCCCTCATATGCCTATGTGGACAGAAAAATAAGAGTTATGGCTCTGTGAAGGGGAGGAAAAAACTGAAATGCAAAACCGGAAATTGTGCGGTCGTGAAAGGGTTAATCAGTATCGGATTTGTTCAAGCCTGTATTGATGAGTGGGCATTCCAGAGCCAGATGATCCTGAGTCATTAAATGGTGCACTCCTCTTCATGAATCTGGAGCGTCTGACAAGTGGTCTGCGCGTCCATACGCTATGCCAGAAATCATCCACTGGAGAAAGATTTTTGGTGTAGGGAATGCCACAGCTCATCTCGATTTGGATGAGCTGTGGCATCACACCTATGCTTACCCCAGCTCTGCCTATTTCAGCAGAGATGAAAGAAACTGGCATGAAGCCGCCAAAAGTTGCAAAACTAAAGAGCAACTCTGAGTTGTGCCTAAATTTTGCAACTTTTCAAAGCTTTAACACTAGATTTCTGGCAAGAAAACTTTGATGAATTGGGCCCTATATTTTTCATCATGCAGCCGAACAAAGAGTGGAATAAAACATGATAAAAAAATTAAATGATGTAAATAAAAGTTATTTTCCTGAAAAATATTATTTCATTTCTCAAAAAGTAAGCCTCACTCAGATCCATTAATGGCTATCAGAATAAAGACATGCAATTTTTTTCAATAAATTAGTTTGTGTAAAAGTGCATTATGTAAAATAAACCTACATAAATGTGGTATAACTGTCATCATAATAACCCAAAAAATAAAGCTATAGAAAGCGGTCAAAATTTTTTATGTACACCAATATGATAACAAAAAAGTTTAAGCTCATTCCACAAAAAAAAACCTCACATGGCTCTTTCAGCAGAAAAATAGAAACATTGTAGCTCTCAATATATGGTGATATAAAATCTATTGTTTTGTAAAATAAAAAAAGCATTTTTTAGTTAGTGTGTCATAGTAGCAAAACCTGTATTGACTGAAAGAATGAAGACGTCTTATTACTTTTACCATAAGATGAACAGTGTTATAAAAAGAAAAGAAAAGCAATTTGTGAACTGCTATTTATTTGTTCATTGTGGTCAGGATGCACTGTTATGCTGTTATGGGGGGGGGTCTGCTGGTAACATTGTTAAAGGGGTAAAGTCCCCCAATTCTATACTAATATCCCCAATACTGGTATATATATGTACTCATCCTGGCACATATGCCCCCACCCATCCTGATATACAGTGGGTACGGAAAGTATTCAGACCCCTTTAAATTTTTCACTCTTTGTTTCATTGCAGCCATTTGGTGAATTCTAAAAAGGTCATTTTTTCTCATTAAAGTACACTCTGCACCCCATCTTGACTAAAAAAAACAGAAAAGAAGACATTTTTGCAAATTTATTAAAAAAGAAAAACTGAAATATCACATGGTCATAAGTATTCACACCCTTTGCTCATTTAAGTCACATGCAGTCCATTTCCTTGTGATCCTCCTTGAGATGGTTGTACTCCTTCATTGGAGTCCAGCTGTGATTAATTAAACTGATAGGACTTGATTTGGAAAGGCACACACCTGTCTATATAAGACCTCACAGCTCACATTGCATGTCAGACCAAATGAGAATCTTGAGCTCAAATGAACTGCCCAAGGAGCTCAGAGACAGAATTGTGGCAAGGCACAGATCTGGCCAAGGTTACAAAAGAATTTCTGCATTACCCAAGGTTCCTAAGAGCACAGTGACCTCCATAGTTATTAAATGGAAGAAGTTTAGGACCACCAGAATTCTTCCTATACCTGGCCATCCAGCCAAACTGAGCAATCATGGGAGAAGAACCTTGGTGAGAGAGGTAAAGAAGAACCCTAAGATCCAGAAATGCAGTAGGGAGATGGGAGAAAGTTCCACAAAGTCAACTATTACTGCAGCCCTCCAACAGTAGGGCCTTTATGGCAGAGTGGCCCGACGGAGGCCTCTCCTCAGTGCAAGACATATGAAAGCCCGCATAGAGTTTGCTCAAAAACACATGAAGGACTCCCAGACCATGAGAAATAAGATTCTCTGGTCTGATGAGAGGAAGATAGAACTTTTCGGTGATAATTAGCGATGAGCGAGCACTAAAATGCTCGGGTACTCGTTGCTCGGGTCGAGCACATTGGAAAACTCGACTGCTCGACCCGAGCAGCGAGCCCAATGTAAGTCTATGGGAAACTTCAGCATTTTTCAGGCGGCTCCCCCCGGCGGTCTGCAGAGGGCCTAAAAATTGCCCAAATCGACGGGAGGAACAGTGCTCAAATGACATGGGAACAGCATGGGGAAGACCATTGGAAGCATCTCTGACTCCCAGATCACTGCTGTCAACAACGTTGTCAGAGTATTACGCCACTTTTACGGACTCACAATAAAACATACAAAAATGAAACCAAAATGGATTTTTCTGGGAAATTTGTTAAGTAACATCCTTTCCAGGGTAATGACTTGTATATAAGGCAAAATAAATAACCAAAAACAAAAATACTCCTCCACACCTTGGGCTATGTTCACACATAGCGTTTTTGATGCGTTTTTGCACTTTTGCATTGCTTTCAACCAAGACAAATGCATTCACCAGGAAATGTCATTTTAACATTGTACAACCTTATCTGGCCATGTGGTGTGTGACACATCATCAGACACATGCATACAGTGCAGAAAAGACATGGGAACAGCATGGGGAAGACCACTGGAAGCATCTCTGACTCCCATGTCACTGCTTAAAAGTGTGCCCATCATAAGTGATCTTTGGCGCATGCGAAGATACCTCCCGCCATGCACCTGTCATTGCAGTCTTGCAACAATCACCATTCACGTCCTTGTCCCAGTGCAGCGTTCAGTTGTCCCTACCCCATTCCTTGGAATGCAAGCGCAAGTATGCAGCCAGCCACCCACGAACCCACAGGCTGCAATACCATACTGCCAAATTTTTGACAGCTGCTTGCACTTGAAATGTGGCCATTTAGGCTCGTGGAGGCGGAAGTTTTTCATAACCTCATGCCTGCGGTAGCCAGGTGTCCATACTCGGTCCCCAGCCGCCACTGTTTCTCCCGGTGTCGTCTCCGCCTTCCACAAGCACCGGTCCCACAACATTACCCGTGCCCTCCCCAGTTCACTTACTGGGAAGGACCGCCTAACCACAAACACGTGGACAGGTGAATGTGGCCAGCGATGGTACGGAACCAGTCCACAGCTTTTTTTGCTGAGTTGTATTTCACCACAGCCATATTCTTTATCTTGGTGAAAGGACTTGGGAAACCATATCTATCCAGCTGCCATTTCCCCCAGGAAGTCCTCTAAAGCTGCTTTCACTTAAAATGTGGCGTTTTAGGCTTGTGGAGGCGGAAGCTTTTCATAACCTCATGCAGGCGGCGGCTGGGTGTCCATGCTCGTTCCCCAGCCGTCACTGTTTCTCCCGGTGTCGTCTCTGCCTTCCACAAGCACGGGTCCCACAACATTACCCGTGCCCTCCCCAGTGCACTTACTGGGAAGGACCGCCTAACCACAAACACGTGGACATGTGAATGTGGCCAGGGACAGTACAGAGCCAGTCCGCAGCTTTTTTTGCTGAGTTGTATTTCACCACAGCCATATTCTTTAGCTCGGTGAAAGGACTGGCATAGAGGGAAACCATATCTACTTTGGTTGTCATTTCTCCCAGGAAGTCCTCTAAAGCAGCTTTTGCAGAAGCAATGGCAGCCTGTCCAACATCAACTCGTACTTCTCAGTGGCGCTTTGACACACGAACATCTTTCTTTGCGCATTTAATTTCATGACTACAGAGTTGGGCAATGGCCTGATCTGCAATGCAGTTTGAGAAATAACATGCATAAGCACTAGAGATGAGCGTTGTTCGACTCGAACTGTTCGCCAATCTCAAATTCAAGCTGTTTTGGGCGGTGTTCGAGCCGTTCGGCGAACACGAACAATTTGAAAAAAATTTGGCTGTTCGAGGTTATGTTCGATAACTGTTCGTGCACCAAAATCATAACTGGATTTTTTCTCAGTAATGCTTAAAATTAATGTTAATACGCAGTTTGAGTGTTCAGCGGGGCGGGGGGAGGGGCAGGGGATGGATCTCTGCAGGAATAATGAAGATCTCCATTTTTTTTTCTCTTTCCCGCTTTTACAGTGGGGAGGTGCAATCTGTCAGCCTATCAGCAGAGCACACACGGAGCGAACTGCTTTTTTTCACACAAGCAAGGGCATGTGTCATTGGCAGTGTATGTCACATGTCCTTGCCCTATAAGACCCAGCCATTTTCCCCGTCACCACCATTTTCTCACTGCTGCAGCTGCGTGTTAGATGGCACTGCTGTTGCTGTGTGCGCTATACCTTGTTAATTTTAAGCCAATTTTCGCACAAATCTACAGATAGCTTGGGAGTAGGGAAGAGTTGTGATTGCAGTCCTTTTAAGGACTAGGTTACAGCATTTCCTACGACTTTTATCAGGCAGGTCTGTGCTCTTAAATAGATAGGTTGGGAGTAAAGACTAATTGTAATTGCAGTCCTTTTCAGGACTAAGTTACATCAGTTCCTATCAGTTTTTGCCAGGCAGGTCTGTGCCAGTGCTGTGCAAGTTTTTTTCACAGCATTTGGCTAAATCTAGCAAAGCTAATCCTTTTTGGCCTATTGCAGAGTGTGTTAGTCAGTGGAGTAGCCTATCTGTGTTGCAAGCTACACCACCTGTGTATAGAATACCAATTTTTTTACTGCACCTAGTGAAGTAAAACCTTTTGGGCATAGCATCATTCTATTAGTCCATCTATACTGACCTCCATAAGGTTGCAAATTGAATATAATTTTTTTCTGCATCTAGCTCTGAAAAAATATTTGGGCTTCTAACAATGTGTGGGACTTGTTCTATTAGTCCATCTATACTGACCTCCATCAGGTTGCAAATTAAAAATAATTTTTATCTGCATCTAGCTCTGAAAAAATATTTGGGCTTCTAGCAGTGTGTGGGACTTGGTCTATTAGTCCATCTATACTGACCTCCATCAGGTTGCAAATTAAAAATAATTTTTATCTGCATCTAGCTCTGAAAAAATATTTGGGCTTCTAGCAGTGTGTGGGACTTGGTCTATTAGTCCATCTATACTGACCTCCATCAGGTTGCAAACTAAAAATAATTTTTATCTGCATCTAGCCCTGAAATAATATTTGGGCTTCTAGCAGTGTGTGAGACTTGTTCTATTAGTCCATCTATACTGACCTCCATCAGGTTGCAAATTGAATATATTTTTTTTCTACATCTAGCTCTGAAAAAATATTTGGGCTTCTAGCAGTGTGTGGGACTTGGTCCATTAGTCCATCTATACTGACCTCCATCAGGTTGCAAATTGAATATAATTTTTTTCAGCATCTAGCTCTGAAAAAATATTTGGGCTTCTAGCAGTGTGTGGGACTTGTTCTGTTAGTCCATCTATACTGACCTCCATCAGGTTGCAAATTGAATACAATTTTTTTCTGCATCTAGCTCTGAAAAAATATTTGGGCTTCTAGCAGTGTGTGGGACTTGTTCTATTAGTCCATCTATACTGACCTCCATCAGGTTGCAAATTGAATATAATTTTTTTCTGCATCTAGCTCTGAAAAAATATTTGGGCTTCAAGCAGTGTGTGGGACTTGGTCTATTAGTCCATCTATACTGACCTCCATCAGGTTGCAAATTGAATATAATTTTTTTCTGCATCTAGCTCTGAAAAAATATTTGGGCTTCTAGCAGTGTGTGGGACTTGGTCTATTAGTCCATCTATACTGACCTCTATCAGGTTGCAAATCGAATATAATTTTTTTCTGCATCTAACCCAGCCAATAGTTTTGGCCTAATACCACAATTTGGCCACTCAGCTCTGCTCGGTTCCCATCCATTGTTTTTTTGTGCAAACAACTCCAGAGTTGTGAATTAGTTAACCACCAAAATGAGTGGAAAAAGGCCTGCTGCTGGTGGAAAGGGGAATAGGCGTGTTGGGAAGGGGAAAAAAGGTTGTGTCCGTAGAGTAGGTGTTAAAGCAACAGTAACATCTGCAGAAGAAAGACCATCTTCCAGCCAAACTAAAATGTCTACTTCTTTTAGCGGACAATGTGATAAGATCCCTTTCTTACGCTACAAATTCCAGATGAGGCACAAAAACAGCAGGTGCTTCAACGGATATCAAGTGCTCCTTTAAGTGGGCTCTCCTCCACATCAACTTCAACATCACAAATACTCCAGTCCTCAAAGGTGTCACCCCAATCGCACTTGCTTCCTCACAGCTCCCAAATCTCCAGCTGCCCGTCTGAGTATGAGGTAGAACAGATGGTTGAGTCTGCAGAGCTGTTTACTCATACTATAGCCTGGGAATCAGAGGTCGGCTCCAGCGCTTCTGTGAATCCAGACGAGGAAATGATCTGCACTGATGCCCAGAATCTTTATGAGTCGGATCCAGGACCAGACGCAGAAGGTTCTGACCATAATGTAGACTCTCATTCCCAAACTGTAACTCATGTTGTTGGAGACAATGAGGAAGCCGATGATGAGACTCTAATACCTGATTGGAGCGACAACTTTAGTTTTTTGTCAGGGCAGGAACAGGTTGGCTCTGAGGACGACGGGTGTGATAACGCACAGGGTGATGATGATGAGGTTGGAGATCCCACTTACTGTCAACCCACAGTCAGCCAAGAGATGAGGTCAGCAGAGGAGGTGGAGGAGAATGCTAGTGACGACGAGGTCAGGTTGCGCCTTCCTGGACAGAGACGTAGTACTGGAAGCACGTCAACAACTGCATCCTCAAACACAACTCTGCCTCTCACCACAAGTCGTGGTGGCTCTTCAGGTCGCATGGGTGCTAAGCCTTGCATAGCCTGGGCATTTTTTCAGATCGATAAAGATGACCCAACTCGTGTTATCTGTAACATTTGTCAGCAAAAGCTAAGTAGAGGCCAAAAAATACATAGTTTGAGTACTTCATGCATGAACATGGACATGTAGCATAAGTTGCAGTGGGAAGCTCACTGTGCTACAATGCGGCCTAGCCGGCCGGGCCAACCACCGTCTGCCATATCTTGTGCATCCGCGGCCTCTTCATCCTCTGTGACTGGGGGGACAGCAGTCACACCTGTTTTGGGACGCAGACCTGCCACCTCTTTACCCGCAACAGCCAGCGTGATTGGCAGGTCATCATTTTCTTTGGAGGTGGTAACACCAGCTGGTTTTGAGCGCTGTCCGACATCGATAGCACCACCTTTGGATCAAGGCAACCTAACATGTCCGCCTGCATCTTCCTCACAGACCGGCAGTTTGCCGGGGACACCCTTATCAACCCCGTCTAAGCACAATAGCCAGCCCTCGGTCCCTCAGATGTGGACAAGTAAAAGACCATTTCCTCCTAGCCATGACAAAGCTAAGAGGTTGAATTTCACCATCTGCAAGCTCTTGGCTACAGAAATGCTGCCTTTCCGCCTGGTGGACACAGAGGATTTTCGAGACCTTATGTCCATCGCAGTGCCCCAGTATCAGATGCCCAGTCGGCACTACTTCTCAAAGAAAGGTGTGCCTGCGCTCCACCAGCATGTCGCACACAACATCACCGCTTCTTTGAGAAACTCTGTGTGTGACAGGGTTCATTTCACCACAGACACTTGGACGAGTAGGCATGGACAGGGGCGTTACATGTCGCTGACTGGGCACTGGGTAACTATGGTGACAGCAGGACAAGGAGCTGCTGTCCAAGTCTTGCCATCCCCACGAGTTGTGCGTCAATCCTCTTTATCTCAAAGTTCCTCCACTGCTTCTGCCTCCTCAACCTCCTCTCGGTCCTCCACCTGCACCCAAAGCCTGTCTGGTAATGCCACAAGCTTTCTAACTGCGCAGAAGGGATCCTGCACACCTCCTTACTATGCTGGCAGTAGGGCTCAACGTCATCAGGCGGTTTTTACTTTGAAATGTCTGGGAAATTTGAGTCACACAGCTGAGGAGTTGTGGTCAGCTCTGAAGAACCAATTTCATGAATGGTTGTCTCCACTGGACCTGAAACCAGGGAAGGCCGTGTGCGACAATGCTGCAAACCTGGGTGCGGCCCTTCGCCGGGGCAATGTCACACGCGTGCCTTGTATGGCTCACGTGTTGAACCTGGTTGTCCAGCAATTTTTAGCCCACTATCCCAGACTAGATGGCCTTCTGCAGAGGGCACGGTCGCTGTGTGCTCACTTCCGCCGTTCGCATCCCACAGCTCAGCGACTTACATCTCTACAGAAGTCGTTGGGCCTGCCACTTCACCGGCTAAAATGCGATGTGCCTACCCAGTGGAATTCAACTCTGCACATGTTGCAGCGACTGTGGCAACACCGACAAGCCCTGGTGCAATACGTTCTGACGTATAGCCTGGGCCAACGAGATCCAGAGGTGGGGCAAATCACGCTGGAGGAGTGGTCTCAGATCAGGGACCTATGCACCCTTCTGCACAGTTTTGAAATGGCGACGAAGATGTTTAGTGCTGACGATGCCATTATCAGCATGACTATTCCGGTGATTTACGTGCTGGAGCACATGTTAAACAGAATTCGGAGTCAGGTGGTGGCACAAGAGGAGGTGGAGGAAGTAGAGGAGGAGGAGTTGTATGCGGAAGGGCTAACATCTGCAACGTCCAGACGGTCGGTAGCACCAAGGCGGCAGGCATGTGAGGGTGGGGGAGATGGTTTTACCAGGGCGCATGGTAGCAGCCAAACTAGTGAGGAAGGTGCAGAAGCCCAGGAAGAAGTGGAGGACGAACTGATGGAAGACTCATCAGATGAGGGAGACCTTGATCACATTTCTGTTGTGCGAGGTTGGGGGACTTGGTGCTCCTGGATGCACAAGACACATGAGTGCCTTCTTGCTGCACTACCTGCAACATGACCCTCGAATTGTGAAAATTAGAAATAATCCTGACTACTGGGTTGCCACACTGTTAGATCCCCGGTACAAAAGTAAATTTGCAGAAATTATTCCTGCCATAGAAAGGGATGCACGCATGGAGTATCAGCAGAGACTGTTGCAGAATCTTACATGTGCTTTTCCACAAAACACCAGTGGTGCACGTAGTGAATCTCACAGTTCCAACTTGCCAACCGTGGGAGCGTCGAGTTTTCAGCACTCAAACCGTAACAGAAACACAGTATCTGCTGGTAACATCAATTTTGCAGAATCATTTCACCACTTTTTTAGCCCATCCTTTGCACGGCCACAGGAGACAAGAAGTCTGACACATAGTCAACGCCTAGAGACGATGGTACAGGAGTATCTCCAAGTAAACATTGAAGCCATGACTGTGTCACTGGACCCTTGCTCTTTTTGGGCTTCCAATCTGGATAAATGGCCGGAGCTAGCCACTTACGCCTTGGAGATCTTGTCATGCCCCGCAGCCAGCGTTCTGTCTGAACGTGTGTTCAGCGCTGCTGGTGGTGTGCTGACAGATAAGCGCACGCGGCTCTCCACTGATAATGTAGACAGACTCACGTTCATAAAGATGAATAAATCATGGATCCGAAACGACTTTTCTACCCCTGTGTCATCCTGGGGAGAGTAAAAGCTTGATGATTCGTTAAAATCACCTCACCAACCGTTTTAAGCTTTCAAATTACTAATCATGTTTATCTGTATCTTGGCTGGAAAATAATTTGGGCTTTGTAGCAGTGTGCAGCACTGATTCTAATAGGCCATCTATACTAAGCTCCACCAGATTTAAAATTAATAATAATTTTTAGCTGCATCTAGCCCGGAAAATAATTTTGGGGCTCCGAGATGCGCAAGACACATAAGTGCCTTCTTGCTGCACTACCTGCAACATGACCCTCAGATTGTCAGAATTCGAAGTAATCCTGACTACTGGGTTGCCACACTCTTAGATCCCAAACACTCTTCGATCAACCTTTTCATTTTAATAAAGACCAAAAAAATGGTCATTTTTGAAATTATAAGCATTAGCAGGTTATTAGAAACTGAAATCAAACAGTTTTCAACTCAAAACTTTATTCTAGGTGATGTTACATTTGCACATAGGACCCCTTGTTCGAAAGGAGCTTCTGAACTCTCTCGTCCATTGAATTTGTCAGGTTTTGGATGGTTTCTGCTTCAATTGTTTTGCATGAGGACAGAATACCCTCCCAGAGCTGTTGCTTAGATGTGAACTGCCTCCCGCCATCATAGACACTCCTTTTGATGATGCTCCAGAGGTTCTGAATGGGGTAGAGGTCAGGGGAGCATGGGGGTCACAGCATAAGTTTGTCCCCTTTTATGCCCATATCAGCCAGAGATGCACCATCCCTGCCCACAAGCACTTGTCCACGTGTCCGTGGTTAGGTGGATTTTCCCGGTAACTGCGTTCTTGAGGGCATGGCTAATGTTTTGGAACACATGTTTGTGTAATGCGGAGGCGGCACACCGGGAGAAAGAGTGGCGGCTGGGGATGAGTACCGAGGGACGGCCGCCGCCATCAGATTGCGGAATGCTTCCGTCTCGAGCGCAAGCAGTCGTGAAATGTGAGAATTTAGTAGTGTGGCCTGTGGGGCGTTGGCTGCATATTTGGGCTTGCGTTCCAAGAACTGGGGTATGGACAACTGAGCGCTGCGCTGGGAAAAGGACATGGACGTGCTTCCTGATGCTGCTACTTGAGAGTGCGCAACGACAGGTTCAGGGCAGGAGGCATCTTCGCATGCATCATGATTGGCTTGCGTGCACAACAGCGGAAGAAGCAATGGTACCACCTGCAGACACTGTTCCTGGACCCTGGGATTCGGCCCACAAAGTCGAGTGCTTTGCTGCCATGTGCCTGATCATGCAGGTGGTGGTCAGGCTAGTCGTTTTGCCACCCCTGCTGGTGGTGCAAACTGTTTTTATGGGGTTATCGGCAGAGTCTTTAAAAAACAACCAGACTCGGGAAGACCTAACAGTTGTACTGGCAATTTCCTTCGTGTTGATGTTACCGGGAACGGTTGTCTGCCTTCTGTCTGCGGCCACCACACTGCTTCTTCCTGCCTGTTGGGGTGCTCTGCCTCCCTCCCCCTGTGTGCTGCTGTCCTCGCTCTGCATGTCCTCCTGCCTGTTTGGGTCAGTTACTATATCATCCACCACCTCATCTTCCACTTCTGCACCCTGGTCCTCCTCCTGACTTTCTGGCAATTGTGTCTCATCATCGTCCACCTCTTGTGACACTTTCCCACTGTCGCCTTCGTGTGCCCGTGGCTGCTCAAATATTTGGGCATCGCTACACGCGATCTCCTCTTGCCCTGCTTCAAGTGGACCGGGTGAGAGGCTCGAATCTATAAATGGAAAAGTGAGCAGCTCTTCAGAGTTTCCAAGTGTGGGATCAGTTGTCTCCGGGCACTCGGCATGGTGGGAGGAAGTAGGATCAGGGTGAGGAATATGCGGTCCAGATTAACGGCTACTGAGATTTGACCGTGTGGAAGACAGGGTGGTCATGGTGGCTAAGTGACTGGAAGAATTATCCACTGTCCAACCAACAACCTTTTGACACTGCTCTGGGTTCAATAGTGGTGTGCTGCGGTCCCCTAGGAATTGGAACAGGAAGGTCAGGCGTGAAGATGTGGGTGTTTCTTGTGGCACAATTTCAGCTTGCCCACGGCCTTGTTCTCGGCCTCTGCATGCACCATCATCATCACATCCAGTTCCCCGTACCTTGCCACGTGCCATGCCCATTTTAAATGGAGGACAGTATCTTCCACGCTCACTACAAATGACTGAGTTTGGAGCGAACTTATATGTGATCCGTGTGACAGAGAAAACAGAGTTTTAAATACCTGGCCTGTAGGTAAGTAGTTTGAACAGCAAACTGGTGGGAATTGCTTCACTGACACACTGAAAGAAATTTTTAATGGAGGCCAGAAATGGCAGTATTTTCTGACAACGTATATGTGATCCGTGTGACGGAGAAAACACAGTTTTAAATACCTGGCCTGTGGGTAAGTAGTTTGAACAGCAAACTGGTGTGAATTGCTTCACTGACACACTAAAAGAAATTTTTAATAGAGGCCAGAATTGGCAGTATTTTCTGACAACGTATATGTGATCCGTGTGACGGAGAAAACAGAGTTTTAAATACCTGGCCTGTAGGTAACTAGTTTGAACTGTGAACCGGTGTCAAAAATGTCGCTGACACAGTGAAAAAAAATTGGAATGGAGACCAAAAATGGCAGTATTTTCTGAAAATGTATAAGTGATCCGTGTGATGGAGAAAACACAGTTTTAAATAGCTGGATTTCTGGCGCTGTAATATGGAAAGGACCTGGCTGTATTCCGCAGTGCCAACAAGCAAATGGCGCAGAAAAACGGTGTTCTCTGGATTGCTTTTTAAGCAAATAATGAAGATTAAGATCCAAAAAAAAGTATTCCTGGCCCCTGAGACCTGGGCCTTTGTATAGAAATATCTAACAGCAGCAGAAGGCAGAATTGGAATGGAGCCTCTTGTGTTATATGCACTGCAGTCTGCTGAATACACTGCCTGCCTGCCTATATACACTACCTGCCTCATATCTCTGCAGATGGATTAGTTAGTCCTTAAAAGGACTGTTTGTTAAGATGGATATCTGTAATGTACGGTTTTTCTCCCTACACTACTTAATACACAAGCAAATCTCTCCCTGACGCAGCAGCACTTCTCCCTACTCTGCCTGATTCCAGAGTGACTGTGACGAGCACAGCAGCGCCATGTTTGATATAGACCTGATGACGCTGTGCGGCCATCCAATCACTGTAATGCCACAACCACCATGGCTGCGGCATTACAATGAGTGGCAGGCAATCCCTGCATGTTGATTGGCGCTCTAAAGACCTGACATGGTCCACTATGTCAGGTCCAGGAGGAGGAGGGCAAACTAGTGTCGCTTGGATTTGGCGGTTGGTATGTCAGTAGTGACTTTAGTCAGGAAGTGGTCGGAAGCCAGAATGTAAGCGGTCAAAGAGGGAGCAGGAGGAGAGGTGGGAGGACAGTTCAAAATGGATGTGCTGTTTCAGTAGTTTGGAGGCATAGGTGAGAAGTGAGATGGGGCGATAACAAGACACAGAGGATGGGTCAAGGGAGAGCTTTTGTCAGGATGGGTGTGATCGAGGTATGTTTGAATCATGAGGGGAAGACATCAGTTGTTAGTGACAGGTTGAAGAGGTAGGTTAGGCTTGGGATGAAGACTGTGGTAAGGCTTGGAATGAGGTGGGAAGGTATTGGGTCAAGTTCACAGGTGGTGAGATGAGAATTTGGAGAGCAAAGAAGAAAGTTAATCTTCCGTGATGGCGGAGAAGCTGATTTTGGTGGAAGAGAGTTGAGTAGTTATGAGGAGGCGCGGTGTGGACATTAAGCAAAAGCTTTGCCTTACATTGTCAATCTTCTGCTTGAAGAATGAGGCAAAGTCTTCAGCTGAGATGAGAGGACAGGGAGGGGGAGATGGTGGATGGAGGAGAGAATTGAAAGTACTGAATAGCTGTTTAGGGTTGTGAGACAGGTATGATATGAAAGATGAAAAGTAGGTTTGTTTTGCTGCAGTGAGCAATTGCGCAGCATTTTGACAACTTCTGTTACTGGACGGGCCACTCCACTCCCTTTCTTTGACAGCTGCACAGAGGTACGCTTTGTAAATGAGAGCCAGAAAGAACATGTGCTCCAGTAGATGGCAAGCGCTGCATCAAGTGGCCTCTGCTCTTCTTCCTTAACATCACACACAGTACAGTCCTCAGAGGTGGCACCCCAATTACCCTTGTTTCCCCCTTCATCACAACTGTCAAACCACCCAACTGACTGAAGGGAACCACAGATGGGCGAGTCTGCAGAGCTGTTCGCGCATTCTATTCTGGGGCATCAGTGGCCTGATCCTAAGATTCACAGACTCAAGAGGAGGAAAGCATGTGCAGCGATGCCCAACATTTTTTTCATATTGATCCGTGGCCGGACGAACTGGGGTGAAGCAGAATCCAAACACTCGTCACAAATGTTAACCCCTGGGGGTGGAGGTGATCCTGATGAGACTCAGATACTTGAGGCACACGCAGACTATATTGTGCTGTCAGGGCAAGAAGAAAAGTAGGGTGACTCTCAGGGCGAGTAGTGGGAGAGAGGGCATGGGGAGCACTGAATAGTCATGCTCCTTAATAGCAGCTCACAGTGTAGCTGCTCTGCGGCACCTGCTGCTGCCAGAATCGCCTGTGCCCGCTGTTAAAGGGCATGAATATTCAACCTCTCTCCACACCCATGGGCATGGGGAGGGGTGAATATTCATGCCCTTTAATAAGCGGGCACACGAGAGAGCCGGCAGCAGCAGGAGCCGCAGCGCGGCTAAGCTGTGTGCCGGCTACGAAGGAGAGTGAAGTCACTGCTC
Organism: Phyllobates terribilis; assembly: GCF_046119375.1. Lineage (NCBI taxonomy): Eukaryota > Metazoa > Chordata > Amphibia > Anura > Dendrobatidae > Phyllobates > Phyllobates terribilis. The sequence continues at coordinate 1,060,080,395 of NW_027362761.1, forward strand.
CCCGCGCACACAGTCCCGGCGTGGGGAGCACTGACTTTCGGCAGCTGATCTCTGCATGTGAGTCGCGCATGACGTCACTGCCATGCGCGGCTCACATGGAGAGATCAGTGCGGGCAGACAGGATGCAGCACTGGAAGAGAGAGAAGAAAGGTGAGTAAGAGTGTTTATTTTTTTATGTGCAGTCTGATGGGGATTAGGGGGACCATGCATACTAGGATAAGGATGAGGGAGCCATACATACCAGGGTAAGGATGAGGGGGCCATACATACCTGGGTAAGCATGAGGGGACCATACATAACAGGATAAAGATGAGGGGGCCATACATACCAGGATAGGGATTAGGGGTGCCATGCATACCAGGATAGGGATTAGGGGTGCCATGCATACCAGGATAGGGATTAGGGGTGCCATGCATACCAGGATAGGGATTAGGGGTGCCATGCATACCAGGATAGGGATTAGGGGTGCCATGCATACCAGGATAGGGATTAGAGTTGCCATGCATACCAGGATGGGGATGAGGGGTGACATGCATACCAGGACAGGGATGAGGGGTGCCATGCATACCAGGACAGGGATGAGGGGTGCCATGCATATCAGGACAGGGATAAGGGGTGCCATGCATATCAGGATAGGGATGATGAGTGACATGCATAATAGGATGGGGATTGCTGTGCCATGCATACCAGGATGGGGATTGCTGTGCCATGCATACCAGGATGGAGATTGCTGTGCCATGCATACCAGGATAGGGACTAGGGGTGCCATGCATACCAGGATAGGGATGAGGGGTGCCATGTACACCAGGACAGGGATGAGGGGTGCCATGCATACCAGGATAGGGATGAGGGGTGCCATGCATACCAGAATGGAGGGGTTCCATGCATACCAGGATGGAGGGATGCCAGGCATACCAGGATGGGGTTGGGGACCACGTATAAAAGGAAGGGGGGGCATATATACCAGGATAGGGAATATTGTCAGAATTTGGGGATATTACCCCTATACCAGTGTCAGCAGAAGACCCCCTCCCCCTTAAAAGTGCATCATGCACACATTTTTTGCTTACATTTTTTTTTCTCCTCCTCTAAAACCTAGGTGCGTCTTATGGTCCTGTGCGTCTTATAGTCCGAAAAAATACGGTACATTTCTCTAAATTAGGGCCTAACACCTATACGTTTTCAGAAAATACTGCCATTTCTGACCTCCATTAAAAATTTGTTTCAGTGTGACAGTGAAGCAATTGACACCAGATTGCTGTTCAAAATAGTTACCTACAGGCCAGGTATTTAAAACTATGTTTTCCCCGTCACACGGATCACATATACGTTTTCAGAAAATACTGCCATTTCTGACCTCCATTAAAAATTTGTTTCAGTGTTACAGTGAAGCAATTGACACCTGATTGCTGTTCAAAATAGTTACCTACAGGCCAGGTATTTAAAACTATGTTTTCCCCGTCACACGGATCACATGTACGTTTTCAGAAAATACTGCCATTTCTGACCTCCATTAAAAATTTGTTTCAGTGTTACAATGAAGCAATTGACACCTGATTGCTATTCAAAATAGTTACCTACAGGCCAGGTATGTAAAACTGTGTTTTCTCCGTCACACTGATCACATAAACGTTTTCAGAAAATACTGCCATTTCTGGCCTCCATGAAATTTTTTTTTCAGTGTGTCAGAAAAGTTTTTGACACCGGTTTACTGTTCAAAATAGTTACCTACAGGCCAGGTATTTAAAACTGTGTTTTCTCCGTCACACGGATCACATATACGTTCTCAGAAAATACTGCCATTTCTGACCTCCATTAAAAATTTGTTTCAGTGTTACAGTGAAGCAATTGACACCTGATTGCTGTTCAAAATAGTTACCTAAAGGCCAGGTATTTAAAACTGTGTTTTCTCCGTCACATTGATCACATATACGTTTTCAGAAAATACTGCCATTTCTGGCCTCCATGAAATTTTTTTTTCAGTGTGTCAGGAAAGTTTTTGGCACCGGTTTACTGTTCAAAATAGTTACCTACAGGCCAGGTATTTAAAACTGCATTTTCTCCGTCACACGGGTTACATATACGCTTTCAGAAAATACTGCCATTTCGGACCTTCATTAAAAATTTGTTTCAGTGTGTCAGTGAAGCAATTGATACCAGATTGTTGTTCAAAATAGTTACTTACAGGCCAGGTATTCAAAACTGTTTTTTCTCCGTCACACAGATCACATATACGTTTTCAGAAAATACTGACATTTCTGGCCTCCATTAAAAAAAATTTTCAGTGTGTCAACAAAGTTTTTGACACCGGTTTGCTGTTCAAAATAGTTACCTACAGACCAGGTATTTAAAACTGCATTTTCTCCGTCACATGGATCACATATACATTTTCAGAAAATACTGCCATTTCTGACCTCCGTTAAAAATTTGTTTCAGTGTGTCAGTGAAGCAATTGACACCAGATTGCTGTTCAAAATAGTTACCTAAAGGCCAGGTATTTAAAACTGTGTTTTCTTCATCCCACGGATCACATATACATTTTCAGAAAATACTGCCATTTCTGACCTCCAATAAAAATTTGTTTCTGTTAGAACCCTCCTGTTAGTTTTTTCTATCTTGTGTTTTGCGGTCATGTGACCATCTGCCTATATATTCCAGCTCCGCCCTTCTGGCTTTGCTGGACTTCAATGTTGTTTGACTGTTTTGCTAGCCTGGTGTTTCGGTGCCTATCTCTGTCAGTTTGCTTGGTCCTCTGGGACCTCTAGTACTTTTTGTCAGTTTGTCTTTTGTGTTCTACAACAATTTCAGTTTAGGAGGTGTCCCATTTTTGTCCCAGTCCTTAGTTCTTTTAGGGACCCCTCCCTTATTTCTATACGTCTTCGTTCAGACTAGCCTAGGACTAAGGCGGGTCTGTTCACAAGGAACAGGCAGCCCGCTACATCGCAGGGATTCAGCTTAGTCTTACTGTAGGGACAGCTTTCCCCTATCTTTCCTTAGTTCTTGTTGCAGATCATAACAGTTTCAGTGTGTCAGTGAAGCAATTGACACCGGTTTGCTGAACAAAATAGTTACCTACAGGTCAGGTATTTAAAACTGTGGTTTGTCCGTCACAGGGATCACATATAAGTTCGCTCCAAATTCAATCATTTTTGTGAGCATGGAAGATATTGTCCTCCATTTAAAATGGGCAAGGCACGTGGCAAGGGACGGGGAACTGGACGTGATGGTGATGATGGTGCATGCAGAGGCCATGGGCAAGCTGAAATTGTGGCACAACAAAAACCCACATTTTCTCGCGTGACCTTCCTGTACCAATTAATAGGGGACCAGAGAACACCACTATTGAACACAGAGCAGTGTGAAAAGGTTATTGGTTGGATAGCAGATAATGCTTCCAGTCACTTAGCCACCACCACCACCTTCTGTCTTCCACACGGTCAAGTCTCAGTAGCTGTGAGTCTGGACTGCATATTCCTCACCCTGAACCTCCTTCCTCCCACCATGACGAGTGCCCAGAGACAACTGATCCCACAATTGGACACTCCGAAGAGCTATTCACTTTCCCATTTATAGATTCGGGCCTCTTGCCCGGTCCACCTGAAGCGGGGCAAGAGGAGATGATATGTAGCAATGTCCAAATATTTGAGCAGCCACGATCACATGAAGGCAACGGTGGGAAGTGTCACAAGAGGTGGACAATGATGAGACACAATTGCCAGAAAGTCAGGAGGAGGACCAGAGTGCAGAAGTGGAAGACGAGGTGGTGGATGATATAGTAACTGACCCAACCTTTCAGGAGGACATGCAGAGCGAGGACAGCAGCACATTCGGATTATGGAGGCAGAGCACCCGAACAGGCAGGAAGAAGCAGTGTGGTCGCAGAAAGAAGGCAGGCAACCATTCCCCTTAACACCAACACGAAGGAAGTTGCCAGTACAACTGTTAGGTCTTCCCGAGTCTGGTTGTTTTTTAAAAACTCTGCCGATAACCCCAAAAGGCCATTTGCACCACCTGCCAGGCCAGCATCAGCAAGGGTAGCAAAACAACCAGCCTTACCACCACCAGCATGATCAGGCACATGGTAGCAAAGCACCCGACTGTGTAGGCCTAACCCTAGGGTCCAGGAACAGTGTCTGCGGGTGGCACCATTGCTTCTTCCGCTGTTGCGCATGCAAGCCAATCCCCTGTCCATGGTGCATGCGAAGATGCCTCCTGCCCTGCACCTGTCATTGCACACTCTCAAGTAGCAGCATCAGGAAGCACGTCCATGTCCCAGCACAGCGTTCAGTTGTCCATACCCCAGTCCTTGGAACGCAAGTGCAAATACCCAGTCAACACCCCACAGGCCACACTACTAAATTCCCAGATTTCACGACTACTTGCACTCGAAATGTTGCCTTTTAGGCTCGTGGAGATGAAAGCATTCCGCAACCTGATGGCGGCGGACCTCCCTCGGTAAACGGTCACCAGCCACCACTATTTCTCCCTGTGTGCCGTCCCCGCATTACACAACCACGTGTCCCAAAACATTAGCCGTGCCCTCAACAACGCAGTTACCGGGAAAGTCCACCTAACCACAGACACGTGGACAAGTGCTTGTGGGCAGGGACAGTACATCTCGCTGATGGCACACTGGGTTAACATAGTGGAAGCCGGGACCCAGTCGGACCTTGGGACGGAACACTTCCTTCCGATGCCGAGGATTGCGGGCCCTAGGTCAATCAGGGTTACTCCGACAGGCTACAGCTCCTGCACCTCATGCTCCTCAGCCTCCTCCTCCTCTTCAGCCTCTATCTCTGAAATGACCACATCAGTAAAAATCTGGAAGCACTGCATCACTGCCTCAGCCAAGCGGAAACAGGCTGTTCTGAAGCTAATATGCTTAGGTGACAAACCACACAATGCTGAAGAGTTGTGGACAGCTCTAAAAGAGCATGTAGATCTGTGGCTCACACCGCTGAACCTACAGCCAGGCATGGTCGTATTTGACAATGGACGGAACCTGGTAGCGGCTCTGAGGCGAGGTGAGCTCACACACATACCATGCCTGGCCCATGTTCTTAACCTCGTGGTTCAGCGGTTTCTCAAATCCTGGACCCGGAGCTGCCGGATCTGCTTGTTAAAGTACGACGCCTATGTGCTCATTTTAGAACGTCACCTACAGCTTCCGCCACCATTGCCGTGTTTCAGCGGCGTTTGCAGCTTCCGGCTCACAGACATGTATGTGATGTCCCCACGTATTGGAACTCTACACTACAGATGTTGGGAAGGATTTGTGAGCAGAAGAGGGCAGTTGTTGAGTACCAGCATCAACAAGGCCGTTGGTATTCAGCTCAGTCTCCACACATAAGACCTCAGGAGTGGACATGGATGTCAGACATATGTACCATCCTCCAAAACTTTGAGGACTCCACCAAGATAGTAAGCGGCGATGACACCATAATTAGTGTCAACATCCCGCTTCTCTGTCTTCTGAAATGCTCTCTGTTCACAATCAAAGAGGATGCATTGCAGTCGGAGCACGATGAGATGGAGCAAGGAACCATACAGAGTGATTACACACAGCCCAGCCTCATCTCATCCCAACGTGGATTGGGTGACAATGAGGAAGAGGAGAAGCAGGAAGAACAGGAGCTAGTTTCATGCACTATAGACAGTACTACCTGCACAACTGTCATACCACCTGTTCAGCGTGGATGACCAGAGGACACAGAGGAGGAGGAGAGCATGGTCGGTCATCCTCTTGATGAGGACATGGAAAGCTTGCCTGTTAGCAGTCTGGCACGCATGGTTGAGTTTATGTTACGCTGCCATTCCCCTGACACTCGCATTCTCAAAATTTTGAGTGACAGTCATTACTGGTTGGTGACACTTCTAGACCCACGCTACAAGGAGAACTTTATATCTCTTATTCCTGAGGCGGACAGGTCTACAAAAATGGGGCAGTACCAGAGGGCCTTGTTGCGGAACTATTAAAAAAATTCCCATCTGAAAATGCTGTCTGCAGAGTTCGTTGGACAACCAAGGACTACAGGCGAGAGAGACACTAATGCAATCCAGCAGAGGCAGGTGAACACTGTCAAAGTTCTAGGACAGTTTTCTCAGACCCTCCCATCACACAAACCCTGAGGTGTGGGGTACTCTCACAAGGAGTGCAAAGTTTGGGAAGATGCCGAGAGAGTACCTTGCCGACCGTACCAACGTCCTCCGTGATTCCTCTGTGTCTTTTAATTATTGGGTATCCAAGCTGGATGCGTTGAATGAACTGGCTCTCTACGCCTTGGAGGTCCTGGGCTGCCCTGCTGCTAGAGTTTTATCAGAGCGGGTTTTTAATGACGCTGGTGAAATTATAACTGATAAGCGCATCCGCCTGTCAAATGAAAATGCTGACAGGCTGACTCTTATAAAAATTAACAAGGGCTGTATTGGGCCAAACTTCTCAACACCACCAAATGATAGCAGCGTAACATAAACTCAAATCCAGTGTCTTTTTTTGGGAGGTGTATTCCCATGCACCTCTTCACACCCACACATGGATACACGCTTCCTGATTTTGGCTATTTGCTCTTGTCCTCCTCCTTCTCCTCATCCTCATCCTCCACCACCATATTACCAGGATAACCGTAGTCCGTGATGCAACACCCACATAATTTTTTTAAAGGGTGTTTATGATGCCCTTAAAAAAAATAATTATACAGTATGTTCTTGTATACCCCCAGGGGTAAATGTTTGTCAGCCCATACACTTAGTGCATGGGCATTACAAGTATAGGAGACCCTCTCCTTTCTAACGGGAACATTTTTTTATGAGGCCCTCTAAGTCTCTTCCAAGGGGCATTGGAGTGCCTCCCAATTTTTTGCAGCCCTTGCATTCACTGCATAGGCCAACACTATGGGAGACCCTCTCCTTTCTAATGAGAATTTGTCGTTACTGTGGCCCTGCTCTATGTGTCTTTAAATTCTTAGTGGGGTTTTTCCTAAATTTGGTCAGCCGTTGGACTCACTGCATACCCTATAACTGTATAGCAGACTCTCTCCTTTCTAATGGGAATTTGTCATTACTGTGGCCCTGCTCTATGTGTCTTTAAATTCTTAGTGGGGTTTTTCCAAGATTTAATCAGCCGCTGGACTCACTGCATACCTTATAACTGTATAGCAGACCCTCTCCTTTCTAATGGGAACATGTCGTACCTGTTACTGTGGCCCTGCTCTTTGTGTCTTAAATTCTTAGTGGGGTTTTTCCCAAATTTTGGTAGCCCTTGCAGTCACTGCATGAGCATTACCACTATAGGAGACCCACTCCTTTATAATGGGAACATTTTTTTTACTGAGACCCGCATCAATGTCTCTTCAAAGGGGTATTGGGTTGTGTCCAAATTTTTGGCAGCCCTTGCAGTCACTGGATACACAATAACAGTATAGGAGACCCACTTGTTAATAATGGGAACAGCAAAGCATAGCCGGCTGATGGCTCTCTAACAATAGCAAGGGCCGACTGCTGGCCTTTTAAGAATAGTAAGGGCTAAAGAATATGGCTGTGGTGAAATACAACTACCACTGAGAAGCTGTTTCAGATTGAAAAACATTGTGCCCACAAGAGGATTTGATTCTGAGGACTCACCTTTCTCCCCCGCTCAAGAGCCCCATAGCAGCTGCAACGTTAGTGCTATCATAAACTCTCCTGAGGTAGAAGCCAGGGCACACCAGATGATTCAATGGTGGGACCATCCAAGCCTGCCGAGAAGCAGTCCTGGCTAAGAAAAGTGTGGGGGAAGGTTCCCAGACACTCTATGGCTGCTTTTTTAATGTGGATCGGACGTGCATGTAATTTCTCAAACCGCATTGCAGATCAGGCAAATGCTCAAAGAAAGATGTGTGTGTGGCAAAGCACCACCGACAAGAGTGAGTTGATGTTGGACAGGCTGCCATTGCTTCTGCAACAATCTGTATTAGAGGACTTCCTGGGAGAAATAACACCCAGAGTAGATACGGTTTCCCTCTATGCCAGTCCTTTCACCGAGCTAAATACAACTCAGCAAAAAAAGCTGTGGATTGGCTCCGTACCGTCCCTGGCCACATTCACCTGTCCACGTGTTTGTGGTTAGGTGGTCCTTCCTAGTAAGTGCACTGGGGAGGGCACGGGTACGGGTAATGTTGTGGGACCCGTGCTTGTGGAAGACGCAGACGGTACCAGGAAAAATAGTGGCTGCTGTGGACCGAGTATGGATACCCGGTAGCCGCCGCCTAAGATTGTGGACAGCTTCTGCCTCCACGAGCCTAAAAGGCAACATTTCAAGTGCAAGCAGCTGCCCAGAAATCTGGCAGTTTAGTATTGCTGCCTGTTGGCTGGCTGCAAACTTCCGCTTGCATTCCAAATAACAGAAAACTAAGCAGATGGTGGTCTCTATCATCATCATGGCCTCACCTCGGCGCTATGAACTCTCCTGAAGGAGTAGCCTGGGCCCATCGGAGGAGTCTCCGGTTTTCTGGTGGGTCCGTCCATCCCTGCCGAAAAGCAGCCCTGGCTAAGAAAGGTGTGGGGGAAGGTTCCAGGACACTCCATGGCTGTTTTTCTAATGTGGATCGGACGTGCTTATGCATGTTATTTCTGAAACCGCATTGCAGATCAGGCCATTGCCCAATTCTGTAGCCATGAAATTAAATGTGCAAAGAAAGATGTGTGTGTGTCAAAGCACCACCGACAAGTTCGAATTGATGTTAGACGGGTTGCCATTGCCTCTGCGACAAGCTGTATAAGAGGACTTCCTGGGATAAATGACACCCAGAGTAGATACGATTTCCCTCTATGCCAGTTTTTTCACCGAGCTAAATACAACTCAACAAAAAAAGCTGTGGACTGGCTCCGTACCGTCCCTGGCCACATTCACTTGTCCACGTGTTTGAGGTTAGGCGGTCCTTCCCAGTAGGTGCACTGGGGAGGGCACGGGTAATGTTGTGGGACCCGTTCTTGTGGAAGATGCAGACGATACCGGGAAAAAATAGTGGCGGCTGGGGACCGAGTATGAATACCCGGTCGCCGCCGCCTAAGATTGTGGACAGCTTCCGGCTCCCAGAGCCTAAAATGCAACATTTCAAGTGCAAGCAGCGGCCCAGAAATCTGGCAGTTTAGTATTGCGGCCTGTTGGCTGGCTGCATACTTGCGCTTGCATTCCAAGTAACAGAAAACTAAGCAGATGGGGGTTTCTATCATCATCATGGCCTCACCTCGGCACTATGAACTCTCCTGAAGGAGAACCAGGGCCCACCGGAGGAGTCTCCGGTTTTCTTATGGGTCCATCCATCCCTGCCGAGAAGCAGCCCTAACTAAGAAAAGTGTGGGGGAAGGTTCCCGGACACTCCATGGCTGCTTTTTTAACGTGGATCGGACAAGCTTATGCATGTTATTTCTCAAACCGCATTGCAGATCAGACCATTGCCCACCTCTGTAGTAATGAAGTTAAATGCGCAAAGAAAGATGTGTGTGTGTGTCAAAGCACCACCGACAAGTGCAAGTTGATGTTGGATGGGCTGCCATTGCTTCTGAAGCAAGCTGCATTAGAGGACTTACTGAGAGAAATGACACCCAGAGTAGATACCATTTCCATCTATGCCAGTCCTTTCACCGAGCTAAATTCAACTCAACAAAAAAAGCTGTGGACTGGCTCCGCACCGTCCTTGGCCATATTCACTTGTCCACGTGTTTGTGGTTAGGCGGTCCTTCCCAGTAAGTGTACTGGGGAGGGCACAATTAATGTTGTTGGACCCGCATTTGTGGAAGGCGGAGACGATACCGGGAAAAATAGTGGCTGCTGGGGACCGAGTATGGATACCCGGTCGCCGCCGCCATAAGATTGTGGACAGCTTCCGCCTCCACGAGCCTAAAAGGCCACATTTCAAGTGCAAGCAGCTGCCCAGAAATCTGGCAGTTTAGTATTGCGGCCTGTTGGCTGGCTGCATACTTGCACTTGCATTCCAAGTAACAGAAAACTAAGCAGATGTTGGTCTCCATCATCATCATGGCCTCACCTCGGCACTATGAACTCTCCTGAAGGAGAAGCCAGGGCCCACCGGAGGAGTCTCCGGTCCTGGTGGGTCTGTCCATCCCTGCCGAGCAGCAGCCCTGACTAAGAAAAGTGTGGGGGAATGTTCTCGGACACTCCATGGCTGCTTTTTTAAGGTGGATCGGACGTGCTTATGCATGTTATTTCTCAAACCGCATTGCAGATCAGGCCATTGCCCAACTCTGTAGCAATGAAATTAAATGCGCAAAGAAAGATGTGTGTGCGTGTCAAAGCACCACTGACAAGTGCGAGTTGATGTTGGATGGGCTGCCATTGCTTCTGCGACAAGATGCATTTGAGGACTTCCTGGGAGAAATGACACCCAGAGTAGATAAGAATTCCCTCTATGCCAGTCCTTTCACCGAGCTAAATACAACTCAACAAAAAAAGCTGTGGACTGGCTCCGTACCGTCCCTGACCACATTCACTTGTCCACGTGTTTGTGGTTAGGTGGTCCTTCCCAGTAGGTGCACTGGGGAAGGCACGGGTAATGTTGTGGGACCCGTGCTTGTGGAAGGCGCAGACGATACCGAGAAATATAGTGGTGGCTGGGTACCGAGTATGGATACCCGGTCCCCGCCGCCATAAGATTGTGGACAGCTTCCGCCTCCACGAGCCTAAAAGGCCACATTTCAAGTGCAAGCAGCTTCCCAGAAATCTGGCAGTTTAGTATTGCGGCCTGTTGGCTGGCTGCATACTTGCGCTTCCATTCCAAGTATCAGAAAACTAAGCAGATGGTGATCTCTATCATCATAGCCTCACCTCGGCACTATGAACTCTCCTGAAGGAGATGCCAGGACCCACCGGAGGAGTCTCCGGTTTTCTGGTGGGTCCGTCCATCCCTGCCGAGCAGCATTACTGGCTAAGAGAAGTGTGGGGGAAGGTTCCTGGAAACACTATGGCTGCTTTTTTAATGTGGATCGGACATGCTTATGCATGTTATTTCTCAAACCGCATTGCAGATCAGGCTATTGCCCAACTCTGTAGTCATGAAGTTAAATGCACAAAGAAAGATGTGTGTGTGTCAAAGCACCACCGACAAGTGCGAGTTGATGTTGGACGGGCTGCCATTGCTTCTGCAGCAAACTGCATTAGAGGAATTCCTGGGAGAAATGACACCCAGAGAAGATATGGTTTCCCTCAATGCCAGTCCTTTCACCAAGCTAACTACAACTCAGCAAAAAAAGCTGTGGACTAGCTCCGTACCATCCCTGGCCACATTAATTTGTCCACGTGTTTGTGGTTAGGCGGTTCTTCCCAGTGAGTGCACTGGGGAGGGCACGGGTAATGTTATGGGACCCGTGCTTGTGGAAGGCGGAGACGATACCGGGAGAAATAGTGGCGGCTGGGGACTGAGTATGGACACCCGGCCGCCGCCGGCATGAGGTTATGAAAAGCTTCCGCCTCCATGAGCCTAAAAGGCCACATTTCAAGTGAAAGCAGCTTTAGAGGACTTCCTGGGGGAAATGACAGCTTGGTAGATATGGTTTTCCAAGTCCTTTCATCAAGCTAAAGAATATGGCTGTGGTGAAATATAACTCAGCAAAAAAAGCTGTGGACTGGCACCGTACCGTCCCTGGCCACATTCATCTGTCCACGTGTTTGTGGTTAGGCGGTCCTTCCCAGTAAGTGCACTGGGGAGGGCACGGGTAATGTTGTGGGACCCGTGCTTGTAAAAGGCGGAGACGATACCAGAGAAAATAGTGGTGGTTGGGGACCGAGTATGGATTCCCGGTCGCCGCCGCCATAAAATTGTGGACAGCTTCCACCTCCACGAGCCTAAAAGGCCACATGTCAAGTGCAAACAGCTGTCAAAAATTTGGCAGCATAGTATTGCAGCCTGTGGGAGGGTGGGTGGCTGGCTGCATACTTGCGCTTGCATTCCAAGGAATGGGGGAGGGACAACTGAATGCTGCACTAGGACAAGGACGTGGATGGTGATTGTTGCAAGTCTGCAATGACAGGTGCATGTCGGGAGGCATCTTCGCATGCACCAAGGATCACTTATAATGGCACACTTTTAGGCAGTGACCTGGGAGTCAGAAATGCTCACAGAGGTCTTCCCCATGCTGTTCCCATGTCTTTTCTGCACTGTATGCATGTGTCTGATGATGTGTCACACACCACATGGCCAGATAAGGTTGTAAATGTTAAAATGACATTTCCCAGTGAATTCATTTGTCTTGGTTGAAAGCAATGCAAAAGTGAAAAAACGCATAAAAAACGCTACGTGTGAACATAGCCCAAGATGTGGAGGAGTATTTTTGGTTTTGGTTATTTATTTTGCCTTATATACAAGTCATTGCCCTGGAAAGGTTGTTCCTTAACATATTTCCCAGGAAAATCCATTTTGGTTTCATTTTTGTATGTTTTATTGTGAGTCCGTAAGTGTGTATTACTCTGCCAACTTTGTTGACAGCAGTGACCTGGGAGTCAGAAATGCTATCAGGGGTCTTCCCCATGCTGTTCCCATGTCATTTGAGCACTGTTCCCATCAATTTGGGCAATTTTTAGGCCCTCTGCAGACCGCCGGGGGAAGCCACCTGAAAAATTCTCTAGTTTCCCATAGACTTACATTGGGCTTGTTACTCGGGTCGAGCACCCCAGTGTTCCTATTTGCTCGACCCGAGCAACGAGTACCCAAGCATTTTAGTGCTCGCTCATCACTAGCACTAACCAGTCAGGACACCTCAGCACCGCTGAACACACGTTCTGAGAGAACGCTGGCTGCTGGGCATGATAAAACCTCTAAGGCGTGACAGGCGATCTCAGGCCATTCATCCATTTTTGAAGACCAAAATGTAAAAGGATCAAAATCCTCACTGATGGTATTCGTATTGAGCTCTAGATAGTCCTCCACCATCCTCTCCAGTCGTTATCCACGTATCAGACTTTTACTCTGCTGTGCTGGTGCACGAGCTGGTCTAAAAAATGTGTGAAAGACTCACAGAAATTTCTTCTGCCAATTACTCTGCTTCTGCAGCTAATGTTTTGGCATTGACGAACTGGCATGCCGGAGGTTGAAAGACAACGGCTGCGATGCACACTGTGTGCCTCTTTCCTATCTTGGGGAAAAGCTCTATTAAGGTTGCTTAAAAACTTTTTTCGATACTCCAACATTAGCGTGTCCCTTTCCAGGGCGGGAAGCATATGCAAAATTTACTTTTATAATGCGGATCTAACAGAGTGGCAACCCAGTAGTCAGCATTATTTCGAATCCTAACTATATGGGGATCATGTTGCACAAAGTGCAGCAAGAAAGCACTCATATGTTGGGCTCTTTCAGGTGGTCCAAAGCCAGACTCTATTGTTGACTGCGTAACACTAATGCATGTTTCCTCCATCCCTTCCTGCCAACCACATTAAATAGAGAGCGGATGATTATCCTCTTCTTCTTCTGACTGTTGCTTGCCCATCACCTCTTCCTCCTCCATTTGTTCCCCGGCTCTTGCACCTTCACTAGCAGTATGTCTGGTATCACCAAACCCCCTCGGTCGCAGGAAGCCACCGCAACCTGGCATCTGCCTGTGTGACGACAGTCTGGAACTTTGAGACATTCTTATCCCTTCCACATCCTCCTCTTCTTCTGGGACAATCCCCTCCTGCCGCACGCTATTCAAAGTCTTCTCCAGCATGTAGATGACCGGAATAGTGATGCTGATGATGGCATTCTCAGCGCTAACTAGTTTAGTAGCCATTTCAAAACTGTGCAGAAGGGTGCAGAGGTCCTTAATCTGGTCCCACTCCGTAAACGTGATATTCTCCACATCCGTACTGCGTTTGCTTAGGCTATACAACATAACATACTGCGCCAGGGCTCGTTGCTGCTGCCACAGTTGCTGCAACATGTGTAGAGTGGAATTCCACCGCGTCGGCACATCGCATATTAACCTGTTAACTGGCATGGAGAAAGACCTCTGTATCGATGCAAGTCGATGACATGAGGGATGCGAAGAGCGGAAGTAAGCACACAGCTTCCATACTTTCTGAAGCAGCTCACCCAGGCCAGAATACATAGTATACATAGTTTGTAAAGCCGAATAAAGACTTGCGTCCATCAAGTTCGACCTGTTAGTTCTGTAATTGCTAAAGTTGATCCAGAGGAGGGCAAAAACCCCAAATCATAGAATCATAGAATCATAGAATGGTAGAGTTGGAAGGGACCTCCTGGGTCATCTGGTCCAACCCCCTGCTCAAAGCAGGATTCACTAGATCATCTCAGACAGATGTCTGTCCAGCCTCTGTTTGAAGACATCCATTGAAGGGGAACTAACCACCTCTCGTGGCAGCCTGTTCCACTCATTAATCACCCTAACTGTCAAAAAGTTTTTTCTAATATCTAATCTGTGTCTCCTCCCATTTAGTTTCATCCCATTGCTTCTAGTCTTTCCTTGTGCAAATGAGAATAAAGATGATCCTTCTACAATGTGACAGCCCTTGACATATTTGTAGACAGCTATTAAGTCTCCTCTCAGTCTTCTTTTTTGCAAGCTAAACATTCCCAAATCCTGCAACCGTTCCTCATAGGACATGGTTTGCAGACCAGTCACCATTCTGGTCGCTCTTCTCTGAACTTGCTCCAGTTTGTCTATGTCTTTTTTAAAATGTGGTGCCCAAAACTGTACACAGTATTCCAGATGAGGTCTGACCAAAGAGGAGTAAAGACCGATAATGACTTCACGTGATCTAGACTGTATGCTTCTGTTAATACATCCCAGAATTGTATTTGCCTTTTTTGCTGCTGCATCACACTGTTGACTCATGTTCAGTCTATGATCTATTAGTATACCTAAGTCTTTTTCACATGTACTGTTGCTTAGCTCTATTCCTCCCATTCTGTATATGCTTTTTTTATTTTTATTGCCCAGATGTAGTACTTTGCATTTTTCCCTGTTAAAAACCATTCTGTTGGTTGCTGCCCACTGCTCCAGTTTATTTAGGTCTTTTTGAATCCTCTCTCTCTCTTCTCTAGTATTAGCTATCCCTCCTAGCTTTGTGTCATCAGCAAATTTAATCAGTTTACCCTCAATTCCTTCATCTAAATCATTGATAAAGATGTTGAACAATACAGGTCCCAGGACGGAGCCCTGTGGTACCCCACTTGAGACATTCATCCAGCTGGATGTGAAGCCATTTACAACCACCCTTTGAGTCCGATCACTAAGCCAGTTATGAATCCACCTAACAGTTGCCTGGTCCATTGCATACTTGGTCATTTTTTCAATAAGGATGGTGTGAGATACTTTGTCAAATGCTTTGCTGAAGTCAAGATATACTATATCTACAGCATTTCCCTGATCCACCCAGTCAGTGATTCTGTCATAGAAGAAAATTAAGTTAGTCTGACATGACTTGTTAGTTACAAACCCATGCTGACTCTGGTTAATCACTTCATTCTTATCCATGTACTTACATATATGTTGTTTAATAATTTGTTCAAAGATCTTTCCTGGTATAGAAGTCAGACTCACCGGCCTATAGTTCCCTGGGTCCACCTTCTTCCCCTTTTTGAAGATAGGAACAACATTTGCTCTTCTCCAGTCTTCTGGGACTTCTCCTGTTCTCCAAGAATTTTCAAAGATTATGGAGAGTGGTTCTAAAATTTCTTCTACGATCTCCTTCAGTACTCTGGGGTGTAATTCATCTGGACCTGGAGACTTGAACTCATTTATGTTAGCTAAATATTCCCTCACAATCTTTCTGTTTACAGATAACTTGTATTCCTCTATTCCTTTAAAAGGACAGTGAAGATCAGTTGATGTTAAATTTTCTTTCTGAGTGAAAACAGATGCAAAATAGGAATTAAAAAGTTCGGCCTTCTCAACATCCTCTCTTACCATTTCTCCATTTTCATCCTGTAAAAATCCTATAGCATCTTTGACTTTTCTTTTACTTTTGACATACCCCCAAAATCCTTTTTTATTGCTTTTGACATCTCTTGCAAGCCTTAATTCATTGTCAGCTTTAGCTAACCTGATACGTGCCCTACAGGATCTGCAGACTGCATTTTAATCTTCTTTAGATATGCCTCCCTCTTTCCATTTAATAAACATTTCTTTCTTTCTTTTTAGCATGTGTTTAAGTTCTGTGTTCATCCATCCTGGTTTCCTTAAATGCTTCCCATTCTTCCTACTTTTCGGGATTGTTAACGATTGTGCTTTGAGAATCTCATTTTTAAAAATTTCCCATCCTTCCTGGACATTTTTGTCCTTAAGGACATCCAGCCATTGGATCCCTCCTATTCTCTTTCTGAGTCTCTTAAAATCTGCCTTTCTAAAATCTAACCTTGAAGTTTGAGTCTTCACATGTCTTCCTCCTCTAGTTATCCAAAATTCTATAATAGCATGATCGCTGCCTCCTAGGGTCCCAGCCACCTTTACCTCCTCAACCATTTCCTCCCTGTTTATAAGGATTAGATCCAAAGTAGCAGATCCCCTTGTTTTCTCCCCTACCTTTTGGAAGATAAAGTTGTCAGCAAGAGAGGATAAGAATTTGCTTGACCTGTTAGTTTTACTTGAGAGAGATTCCCAACAAATGTCTGGATAGTTGAAATCTCCCATGACCACTACGTCATATTTTTTGGAGAACTTGGTCATTTGATACATAAAGAGTTCATCCATATCTTCAGCTTGCCCAGGTGGCCTGTAGTAAATGCCTACAATGGTGTCCTTTCCGTTGTTCTCTCCTTGTATTCTTACCCAAACAGTTTCCACAGAACTCCCAGTCTCTGAAGCTTCAATCTCTGTGCAGATATACGCTTTTCTAACATACAATGCAACACCTCCTCCTCGTTTATCAAGTCTGTTTCTTGCAAATAAGTTGTATCCTTTTAGCCTTTTATTCTAATCATGTGTATCGTCCCACCAAGTTTCAGTGATTCCAATGACATCATATTCCTTTTCCTGCATTAGTAGTTCCAATTCTCCTTGTTTGTTGCCCATGCTTTGTGCATTTGTATAAAAACATTTTAGTTTGTGATTGGTTTCTCTTCCTCCCATATTTTTATTATTTAAATTGTTTTGTCTTTGTTCTTCCTTTCCACTTCCAGTAGCAGAGATCTCAATAGTATTTGTCAGCTGTATGGCTTTTTCTGGCCTTTTGCTTCCCTTCCCACATTGTTCTAGTTTAAAGCTCTTCTGATGAGTGTAGCAAGGCGACTTCCAAATACATGTTTTCCAGTCTTCGTAAGGTGCACCCCATCTCTAGCAAATAGTCCATCGTATAGGTAATTCATTCCGTGATGCAGAAATACAAATCCTTGTTGACGGCACCATCGACGTAGCCAGTTGTTCACCTGTAGAATCTTATTCCACCTCATTGTTCCATGGCCATCCACTGGGAGGATGGATGAGAAGACCACCTGCGCTCCCAATTCTTTCACTTTCTTGCCTAAGTCTTCAAAGTCACTGCAGATGGTTTCCAGGTCCTTTCTTGCGGTGTCATTTGTCCCCACATGTATTAGCAGGAATGGGTAGTGATCTGTAGGTCTGAAGAGTCTTGATATCCTGTCAGACACATCTTTAATTTTTGCTCCTGGAAGACAGCACATTTCTCTTGAGGTTATGTCTGGTCTGCAGATAGCGGCCTCTGTTCCTCTTAACAGGGAATCCCCCATGACCACCACTCTCCGTTTTTTCTTCACAACATTCTTCTTTCTCCATCCAGGAGGATTCTGAGGGCTTACAAGGTTATTCATTGCTGGCAAAGTCTTATTTTGCTGTATTTCTTCATGGTTCTCCTGCGTGAGAGCCTGGTACTGGTTCCTGAGCAGTATGGGTGCTGACTGCCTCTCGATCCTCCTGCTTCTGTGGGTCACATGTGTTATGTTCTGCTACCAAAGCTAAGGAAAGAGAGGAGATCTGTCCCTACTATAAGACTCAGCTGAATCCCTACGATGTAACAGGGAACCTGATCCTGCGATCAGACCTGCTAAAGTCCTAATCTAGTCTGTACGAAGACCTATAGATGTGGGGAGGAAATCCCTACAGGTACTAAGGACTGGGAGGAATATGGGACACCTCCTAACAGAAATAGTAGCAGACAGACGAACAAACAAAATAGATAGAACATAGAGGTCCGTAGACCAAGCAAACTAACAGAGTTAGATACAGAGCACAGGCTAGCCAGAAAGTAGATATACAATAAAGTCCAGCAAAGCCAGAAGGGCGGAGCAGGATTAAATAGGCCAACAAGGTCATGTGACCAGCAAAGGAAAAAAAACCTAACAGCAAGGTTCTAACAGTACCCCCCCTTCTAAGAGGATCCTCCGGATCCCCTAGGACCAGGCTTATCAGGAAATCTCCTGTGAAACGCTCTGATAAGTCTGGACGCGGAAACATCATCTGACCTCACCCAAGAGTTATCCTCGGGTCCGAAACCTTTCCAGGCCACAAGATACTGCAAACTACCTCTATACCGTCTAGAGTCAAGGATGCGAGAAATTTCATATTCCCCGTCCTCCACCACCGGAGGAACAGAGGCAGAGGCGTCACCATCCGACACGACAGCTTTTTTTAACAGAGAGACATGAAAGACCGGATTAATTCTCCGGGAGGTAGGAACCTCCAACCTAACAGCAGATTGGTTGACAACCTGAAGCACCTTAAAGGGCCCTACAAACTTGGGACCCAATTTCTTAGAAGGAATCCTCAACCGCAGATTCCTAGAGGACAACCAAACCATGTCACCAACAGCGAACAAAACCTCCTGTCGTTTCCTATCAAAGTAGTCTTTAGATTTTCTGTTGGCCTCCTGAAGATTACCACGCACATCCGTCCAAACTCTTTCCAAATCACCGGAAAAATTCTCCTCCTCAGGCACGGCAGATCCCAACTTGGAGAACGACCCAAACGACGGATGTCTCCCAGAACAACAAAAAAAAGGCGAACAACCAGCAGAAGAAGATGTATGATTGTTCAGAGCAAATTCGGCAAGTGGCAGAAACTCAGACCACCCCTCTTGATTGTCTGCCACAAAACAACGCAAGAACTGCTCAACATCCTGGTTTTTCCTTTCTGTTTGGCCATTAGATTCAGGATGGTATCCGGACGAAAACGACAAATGAATTCCCAACCTGTCACAAAAGGCACGCCAAAAACGAGCCACGAACTGAGGACCCCTATCAGAAACAATGTCAGTAGGAACGCCATGAAGTCTGACAATTTCCTTGACAAAGGCCTTAGCGAGAGTTTTAGCGCAGGGCAGTTTGACGAAGGGAACCAAGTGACACATCTTGCTAAAACGGTCCACGACCACCCAGATGACAGTAAAACCCTCAGAGGGGGGAAGGTCAGTTATAAAGTCCATAGCCAAATGTGTCCAAGGAGCACTGGGGACCTCCAAAGGACAAAGCAACCCCGCAGCAGGAGTATGTGAGGACTTGGATCTAGCACATATAGTACATTGGCGCACCCACTTAATGACTTCCTTCTGCCATCCAGGCCACCAAAAACTGCGACCCACCAGTCTCTTGGTCTCAGAGATTCCGGGATGACCTGCCAACCGAGATTCGTGACACTCAACAAACAAATCTCTCCTAAAGGTCCCAGGCACAAACAACCTCCCATGAGGAGTGTTAGATGGGGCATTCTCCTGTGCTTTAAGAATCTCATCTTCCAAAACGGAGTCTAAAGCAGCTATCACAACACCTTCTTGTAAAATGTTTTCCTCTTTCTCAGCACCGACTATGGGAGAAAAACTGCGAGACAAGGCATCCGCCTTAACATTCTTAGTACCAGGGATGTAAGTAACGGAGAAATTAAACCGCGAGAAAAACAGTGCCCACCTAGCCTGACGGGCATTCAGGCGCTTGGCAGCATCAAGATATATCAGATTTTTATGATCCGTAAGAACCTGAACGGGAAATTCCGCACCTTCCAAGAAGTGGCGCCAGTGTTCAAATGCGAGTTTAATAGCCAATAATTCCCGATTACCAATATCGTAATTCAATTCAGTCTCCGAAAATTTTTTGGAAAAAAAGGCACAAGGATGTAATCCATCCCCGTTATCCTGAGACAATACTGCGCCAACCCCCACAGAGGAAGCATCAACCTCAACCAAAAACGGCCTAGTAACATCAGGCTGCATAAGGATGGGAGCAGAGGTGAACCTCTCCTTGAGATACACAAAAGCTTCAATGGCCTCAGAAGACCACTGAACAGCATCAGCACCTTTCCTGGTGAGATCAGTCAGAGGTTTGACAATACTAGAAAAATTTTTTATGAATTTTCTATAGTAATTGGCGAAACCCAAAAACCTCTGTATCGATTTCAAACCAATAGGCCTAGGCCATTCCTGCACAGCCTGAACCTTAACCGGATCCATCTCAAAACCTTTGCTGGAGATAATGTAGCCCAAAAAACTAATTCTCTGTACAGCGAACTCACATTTCTCCAGCTTAGCAAAAAGCGAATTGTCCATTAATAACTGTAATACCTCACGCACGCTCCGCCAATGAGACTCCAGATCTGGCGAATAAATCAAAATGTCATCCAAATACACAACCACATTTTTACCAATCAAAGGTCTAAGGATGTCATTAATCAGATTCTGAAAAAATGCAGGAGCATTAGTAAGACCAAAAGGCATAACCAGATTCTCAAAATGACCCACAGGAGTGTTAAAAGCAGTCTTCCATTCATCACCCTCCTTCATGCGCAACAGATTGTATGCCCCCTTAAGGTCAATTTTAGAGAACCACTTGGCCCCCAATAACTGGTTAAACAGATCAGGAATCAATGGCAGTGGGTAAGGATTGCGTACCGTAATTTTGTTAATCTCACGGAAATCCAGACAAGGACGTAAACCACCGTCCTTTTTTTTTACAAAAAAAAATCCAACCGCCACAGGAGACTTAGAGGGCCTAATGTGACCGGCGGCCAAACTTGTCTGTATGTATTCCTCCAAAGCCTTCCTCTCAGGAATAGTAAGGTTAAATAAACGACTTTTAGGAAGAGTCGCTCCAGGGACAAATTCAATAGAACAATCATAGTCTCTATGGGGAGGCAAAACCTGCGATTCCTTCTCAGAAAAAACTCTCCAAAAATCCTGAATAGGAACAGGCAATTCTCCCCTATCCAAAGCTGCAATACGCCCGTTACAACACTTGTCATAACATTTATGGCTCCAGGATTTAATTTCACTGGTAGACCAATCCAGTACAGGATTGTGAAATTTTAACCAGGGCAAACCCAATATTACTGGAGAAGGCAAGTTATTCAACACTACCAAATCCAATTTCTCATGGTGAACACCATTAATAGTGAGAGGAAATTCACTGACCTTGAGAGTAATATTCTTCAAAGGGGAGCCATCCACAGAAACCACAGCAATGGGGGATGATAAAGGTTCAGGTTTTAAATTGAGTTTTTCCACGAATCCCCCATCAATTACATTCAATGTAGACCCGCAATCAACAAACACCCGAAATTCCATTAATTTTTCCTGAGCAATCGTGGAAGCAGCTAAAAATATACCCTTGGAATTTAAACAGGCAATACGGGCGTGACTGACCATTTTTTTTTCTTTCTTCATACGAAGCTCACAGCCTTTAATCAAATGACCAGATTTTCCGCAATAGTAACACAAGCCTTCTGAAAAACGACGATCTTTTTCTTGAGAGCGAGGTGCCACCGATCCAATCTCCATCGGTTCACCACTGTTAGTACACACATTATCATAACCAGAAACTGACATAGCAGAGGATTTGCTCTCATTAACCCTAGCACGCAGTCTCCTATCCACCCGTATAGCTAATTGCATAGCCTGTTGTAAATCCTCAGGTGTAGGATAAGCAATTAGCAGGTCTTTAACCCTTTCACTGAGCCCAGCAAGAAATAGACTTTTCAGAGCAGAATCGTTCCACCCTGTTTGAGTAGACCAACGACGAAAATGTGTACAATATTTTTCTACAGTACCAGATCCTTGTTTTAGACGTCTCAACTCAGTCTCAGCTGATGCGACACGGTCAGGATCATCATATAATAGTCCTAAAGCAGAAAAAAAACTATCCACTGATCTGAAGCATGTATCACTAGGTTGCAAAGAAAAGGCCCACTCCTGAGGCTCTTTGCGCAAAAGTGACATTATGAACCCTACGCGCTGGGATTCATCCCCAGAGGACTTGGGTCTCAAACGAAAATACAATAAGCAAGCATTTTTAAATGAAAAAAATTCTCGATGTTCACCAAAAAATAAATCCGGCAAACATACCTTAGGCTCCAAGAAATATGCTCCAGGACAGTTACTCACGTGCTGACGGAGCTCGGCCACTTCCAGAGAGAGTCCCTGCAGGTGTTTAGCCAAATCCTGAACCGACACCATGATGGAACAAAAAAAAAAAAAAATCTTTCCTTAGAGAATTTGCAGGCTGGACTTACTGTTATGTTCTGCTACCAAAGCTAAGGAAAGAGAGGAGATCTGTCCCTACTATAAGACTCAGCTGAATCCCTACGATGTAACAGGGAACCTGATCCTGCGATCAGACCTGCTAAAGTCCTAATCTAGTCTGTACGAAGACCTATAGATGTGGGGAGGAAATCCCTACAGGTACTAAGGACTGGGAGGAATATGGGACACCTCCTAACAGAAATAGTAGCAGACAGACGAACAAACAAAATAGATAGAACATAGAGGTCCGTAGACCAAGCAAACTAACAGAGTTAGATACAGAGCACAGGCTAGCCAGAAAGTAGATATACAATAAAGTCCAGCAAAGCCAGAAGGGCGGAGCAGGATTAAATAGGCCAACAAGGTCATGTGACCAGCAAAGGAAAAAAAACCTAACAGCAAGGTTCTAACAACATGCTTCCATTCCTCTGTTTCGTCAGGTGCAGTTCGAATTTCTTCTCTTTCTGAATCATGAAGAGATAATTCTGCTCTGTCTAAGAACTCTTCACCTTCCTTAATGATTTTCAAGGTAGTTAACCTCTCTTCTAGATTTCGCAACTTTTCCTCCAACAGGGACACAAGCTTGCATTTCTGGCATGTGAAGTTTGGCTTTTCCACTGGCAAGTCTGTGAACATGTAGCAGGATATGCAGCTCACCAAATGGCTCCTGGACTCTTCCATGTTCTTATTGTTAATGTTCTGAAAACAGTGAAAAAAGCTTAAAAAAAAAGCTTAAAAATGCGCGCGCCAATAGGCACGCGGTTTACCGATGTCCTCTTTTCAGCTCCAACAGCCAAAATCCAGTGTTCTTTGAGCTCGCGGAGACTCTTCACTTACCCCAAAATGCAGTGGGAATATGCAAATTATCTCCTCAGGACTCCTCCCCTGATTTAGCCAATCTTCACCTGAGGAAAAATTCCCTCCCGACTCTGAAACCAGCAGTCAGAATAAATCCCTGTATCAACCTACTATTTTAGGTTGTGGCAGATAAATCGCTGCACCATCAGGTTGAGGACGTGAGCCATGCAAAGCACATGTGTGAGTTGACCTCGGTGTAGGGTCGCCAACAGGTTCGCACCGTTATCGCACACGGCATTCCCTGGCTCCATGTTCAGCGAAAACAGCGATTGCTGAAACTGAGCCTGGAGAGCTGTCCACAACTCTTCAGCTGTATGACTGCAATCTCCAAGGCATATTAATTTGAACACTGCCTGATTACGGTGAGCCCTCGCTGCACAGTACGGAGGTAGTGTGGATTCGCTCTGCACTGTTGGAACGCATGTCTCTTTAAGGCAAAGGTTGATTGCGCAGGTGGAGGTCCTAAAGGAGGTGGAGGATGCAGAAGCAGTGGAGGAAGTGTGAAATACAGAGTTTTTTTCTGCAAGCCTTGGAGACTCCAAGATTTATGGAGCAGCCCCTTCCCCCCCTGTCCCCACAGCCACCAGAGTCACCCAGTGCCCAGTCAGCGAGATGTAACGCCCTTGGCCATGCTTACTCGTCCAGGTGTCTGTGGTGAAATGCACCCTGGCAGATATAGAAATAGTCAAGGAATGGGTGATGTTGTTTGCTGATGTAGCACAAGCACAGCTTTCTTAGAGAAGTAATGGTGACTAGGCAACTTGTACTGGGGGACTGCGACGGCCATCAGATTTTGGAAACCATCTGTATCTATCAGGCGGAAAGGCAGCATTTCTGTGGCCAACAGATTTGAGATGGTGGAGTTCAACCTCTTAGCTTTGTCATGTGTAGGATGAAACAATCTTTTACATGACCACAACTGCGTGACCGAGGGCTGGCTGCAGTGCTGAGAAAGGGCAGAGTACTGTTAAATGGACAAATTGCTGGACTGTGAGTGAGGTGCAGGCACAGATGTTACGGTGGATTGAGAAACGTGTGGTGTGCTTGATGAAACAAACACAGCAGGCATGTCCACTTCTGTTACAGCTGACGGGCTCTCACTCAGCCTGACTGGAGTGGGTAGAGAACCAGAAGTTTTGTGGTGGGAGACCTGCATGCCAATACTTGGCATGGTAATAGAGGAGGAGGAAGAAGCAGCGGATGCGGTTGATGGGGCAGCTGATGGTTGTTGAGGTCCGCTGGTCTGCATTTTTGCGCAGTGAGATTCCCAGCGTAACACATGTTGTGTGTGCATGTGAAGGTTCATCCATGTAGTAGTCAAATTATTACACTTTTTCCCTCTACTGAGTTTTTTCTTGTAAAGTGTGCAGATAATGTGAGTTGGCTCAGCCTTTGCGGTCTAAAAAAAGGCCCAGGCAAGGCAACCCTTGCCACCCCTGCGAGCTGAAGACCCGCGACAGTTGTGGCTAAGAATGCAATGCTTGTCGTGCTTGCATCACTCCGTTTCTGCGCCATAGGCTGGAAGGTAACCTCCTCGTCTTCCTCCTCCACCTCTTCAGATGAGCTACTCGGCAGTGTGACTCTGGGTTCACACCAAGTAGGATATTCAACCTCGTCATCATCCAATATGTTATCCCATTCCTCGCCCTCAGAGTGACCCTTCTCCTCTTGTTGGCCTTATAGCACAGTACAGTCCGTGACGCGCCCCCTGGGGCTGTGGGGTACTCAGTAGCCGGGTCGGTCCTGTATCGGCGTAGTCACGGTGGCAGTGACCCAGCCCGTGGCCCCGGGAGGTCAAATAATTAAAGAAAAGGGGAATAAAGTTTTTAGGATAATGTTCGTGACGCCACCCGTGGTATCCGGCTATATGGGGCCGCTGCTGCGGTGCAGATCCACTGGAGCTGATGGTGACGCAGCAGAGTTGGTTCAGCTCTCCACGGGCAGAGCTTAGCTCCAGGGCAGTATATGGTGATTTTTAGAGGCAGATGTTGTCAGTGCAGTGTAGTGCTGAGCAGGTGACGCAGTAATTAGCCAAGGACACAGTGGGGTGCAGTCTTCAGGTTTTACTCACAGTTCTTAAGTTCTCCAGGTTACAGTTACCGGTGTGTAACCGCCCACGTCGTCCTGTGTCCTCTGGGGTAGTGATCTAGCAAACTCTCAGGTATCTCAGGAGCACTTGGATGGGACCCCATTCTGTGTACCTCTCCATGTCGTCTCACTGCACTGCCTCTATTGCCCTCCTACCCTTCTCCTCACACTCAGTGTCCCAAGCCAGTGGCCGCGGGCTTTGTCGAGCGACGTCCTCTTTGAACCCTTGGTCCTCTATGGCCACCTTTTCGCTTTTCGGCTATTAAGTGTGGAGTGTGGCTACAGCACCTGAAATGCTGCAGCCTCTAGTTTGCTACTGCGGCCTGATCCCTCCACGTCAGCGTGAATTCAGGTGCACAGGTGGCCTCTGCACTCGCCGTGCACCTGGAATCCCTTCTGTCTCTCTGCAGCCCTCCTCACTGCTCCCGTCTTCTTTCCTCACTTTCCTCCTGGGTCTCTCTGACTGGGCCCAATTCCTCTCTTCTTCCTTGCTCTCCTGAGCAGAGCTCCTCCTGAGCTCCCAGCTTCCAACTGACTCCACTCTCCACTCTGAGCAGACTCTGAACTCACTCCCTCTAGAACTTTCTACCCTTTCTTTTATACTCCTACTCTCTGTGCTCCCCTGAACTTCTTCCTCCACCCACCTCCTCTACCTAGTTCCACCCTCCAGCTAGGGACCAGGGACTGTGCTCTCCCTTAGGAGCAATCTCACCCTTCCCTACTGAAGTGGAGTGCATTGGATGTGGGTGTGTGGGTCCCGGGTAGTACTCCCTCCATACCTGAGAGTGGAGGGAGAGATACAGTACCTCTGTGGCAACTGGACCCGCAGGGGCGCCACATCAGCTTGAGACTCAGGTATCTGAGTCTCATCAGGATCACCTCCCTCCCCAGTGGTTAACGTCTAGTGACGAGGGTCAGGAACTTGATCGGATCCTACTCCGTCCTGCCCCGATTCCAACGTATAAAAATTTTGGGCATCGGTGCAGATGCTTTCGTCATCTTCTTGACTCTGTGAATGTTTGGAGTACACCGAACAAAGTATTTTTTTTACTGTGGATGACGCCTATATAACATACTATACACATAAGCTCAAGCAGTATCAGCTCAGCTTTTAAGGAAGAGACATAAAACTATGACTAAAAATTAATTGTTTATTTCAAGTCTTAAAACCAACAATAACAAAAATTAAAAAGCAGAGACCTTCCGGTTCCATCCATCGAATATTACATGAAATATAAATAAAGAACATAGCTTGGTCACAGACCTGAGTGAGGTTCCCAAAGTAGCAAAAATATGCAGAGCCCCATAATATACCTCATAAACCAAATGGATATGTCAGCAAAGAGATCTCCAAAACGGAAAAAGGAGAGTGACTCTTGCTAATGTGCCCAAATGAATCTAATTATCCCCCAAATAAATATATAAAGTGCAAAGTGCATGTATGGACAAAGTCTCTGTATTATATAGGGACAATAAGGTACACTATAGTAAACAATGGGTTAATGAGGGCTATGCATAAATACTTACATGAGAAGGACTGGTATAATAGGTATGATGGGTATGGAACCTGCCCCGACGACGCCGTTTCACAAGGGCTTCTTCCAAGGGGGCGAAACGGCGTCACGCCATTTTTAAACTGAGATGTTCCTGCTGTATAGTGTTAGGAACCGAACAAAGTATTTATTTACTGTGGATGACGACTGAATAACATAGGAGATATTCTCCAAACTATTTCAAACTCAGATCTAGCCTGCTGTATAACATTAGCAATAACAAAAAATAGATTTTTTGACTCTGCACAAACTCTGAATACAGCTGAATTTCACCGCCACTAAAAGGACTAGGTGACTTATAGCAGAGTTTAACATGTTTGCGACAGAAAAAAAAAATTTTAGACTCTGTCTAGCAACAGAAAAAATATTTTTTTTTACTCTGAAAACAGCTGAAGTTCATCCCCACTAAAATAGTAGGTGGATTTTAGCAGACTGTATCACGTTTGCCACACAAAAAAATCTTTGGTGGACTTTGGCTAGCAACAGAAAAAAAATATTTGTATTACTGTACATAAAGCTGAAGTTCATCCACTAAAAAATGACAAACTGGCTAGTACATCTTGCACTATCACATTAGCAAATGAAAAAAAAGGTTTTTGTGCTCTGCACTCAGAAGCTCTGCACTGACAAGCTCTGCAGATAGCTGAATTTCAACACCACAAAATCAAAAAGTGGCCTACAAGGGCTTGCTTGCTTGCTTTATCACATTAGCAAGTGCAAAAATAGATTGAAGGTCTGCATGGAGCACAGACCGTACAACCGGTGCACAACACTGTTCTGTGCCATAGGTCCTGCTCTTTCTGTCAAAATCTCAGTAATTGCACAAAAACAAAAAAGAGGGGCTGCAAGGTAGATTGAACAGGTACACAGCACAGGACTTATCTACACTATCTGACTTCCACAGAAGCGCCCATCTATCTAGCTAATATCTCTCGTTACACAGGACGCAACACACTCAGCAGCGTCTATCTCCTTCAATGACATGCATAAAATGGCGCTGAAGGAACATGGTCGGTTTTTATATGGAGAGGACATGTGATTTCAGCAGCCAATTGAAGAAGCCATTGTGTCTGGGACACTGTGGATGCTTCCTGCGCTCTGATTGGCTAGCCGCGCTTTCCTGACTTAAAGTTACCGCCTACAGGGAAAAAAAAAAAGAAAGAAGCGCGCCGGTGATCTGACCTGTTCTGAGCTATCACCAGCCCCCCCCCCCCACTCATCTGCCACATCTCTCCACTCATCATACACAAGCACTATGCTAGCAAAACTGTAAAAAATGCTGTAGTTGGTCCGCAATCGTGTAACTACGTAAATTTGCTGAGCGTTACCGAATTTAACAAATTTTGCTCGCCTTTCGGAACACAAATCCAAATGTGCCATATTCGTGTTGAACTTAAGTTTGGAGATTGGATCTCAAACATATATGCTCATCACTACTCCTCACCTCTGTACTGCGCAGCCAGGGCTCACCACAATCAGGCAGTGTTTAAATTAATATACCTTGGAAATAGCAGTCATACAGATCAAGAGTTGTGGACAGCTATCCTTGCCGAGTTTGAGCAATGGCTGTCTCCACTGAACCTGGAGCCAGGGAAGTCTGTGTGCGATAATGGCACAAACCTTGTGGCAGCCCTATGCCGGGGCAATCTCACACACGTGCCTTGCATGGCTCACATCCTCAACCTGATGGTATAGAAATTTTTCCACCACTATCCTGGCCTGGATGCTCTGCTGCAGAAACCACTGTCTTTTTGTGCTCATTTCTGCCATTTGCAAGCCGCGGGTCGCTACAGAGATCTTTCATCCTACAGATTAACAGGTTGATATGCGATGTGCCGACATGGTGTAATTCCACTCTGCACATGTTGCAGCGACTGTGGCAGCAGTATCTCATAGCCTATGCAAATGCAGTACGGATGTGGTGCAAATCACACTTGCGGAGTGGACACAGATGAAGGACCTCTGCACCCTTCTGCACATTTTTGAAATGGCTACTAAGATGGTTAGTGCGGACGATGCCGTCATCAGCATCACTATTCCGGTCATATACATGCAGGAGCATACTTTGAATAGTCTGCGGGAGGAGGTGGTGGTCCCAGTGGAAGAGGACGAAGCAGAGGAGGATGTAGAAGCGTTAACAATATCTCTAAGTTCTGGTTTGTTGTCTAACAGGCGGTTGCCATGGGATGAATTAATGGTGGAGGAAGAGGTGATGAATGCGCAACAGTTAGGAGATGAAGAGGATAATGATTCCCTCTCTGTTGTCCATGGTTGCCAGGAGGGGATGGAGGAAGAAAGCTTGCGTTTTATCCCACCACCAATACACTATGGACTTGGACCTCATGAAAGAGACCGACCCATGAGCGCCTTCTTGCAGCAGTATCTGCAACATGCTTGTTGCCCATATTGTTAAGATTCAAAATAGTGCTGATTAGTGGGTTGCTACTCTGTTTGATCCATGGTACAAAAGTAAATTTTGTCAGTTGCTTTCCCCCCTGGAAAGGTACTCGCCCATGCTGCAGAATCAAAATATGCTTGAAGACAATCTTGAGGGTGGTTTTCTCCAAGACAGCAGTGAGGCACACAGTGTGCATCGCAGTGATAGACTTTCAACATCGGGAACGTTGAGTCGTCAATGCAGAAACATTAGCAGTCTTGCAGCGCTGACGTCCTGGGTTCCAATCCCACCAAGGGCAACATCTGCAAGGAGTTTGAATGTTCTCCTCGTATTTGCGAGGGTTTCCTCCAGGTACTCATTTTTCTTCCCACACTCCAAAGACATACTGATAGGAAATTTAGATTGTGAGACCAATGCGTACAGTGCCACTAATGTCTGTAAATGTCTGTAAAGCGCTGTGGAGTTATTGGCGCCATATAAGTGAGTAAATGAATAAATAGAAATTGATTCCACTTTAGTGATATCTGCCCAGAATTATTGGAATTGTTTGGTCTCCATGTTGTGTCTCCTTCATTTGTATTGCCTGAATTTGGCAGATCTCTCAAAGCACCAGGCCTACACCTGTCACTCATCCACAAGTTACTGATCAAACTTTAAGCTAGAAATACTGCTCCAAGCCCTATCCAATGCTTAAATGTGTCATGGTTTTAGGACCACACTATTGACACAAAGAATTTATATTGTGAAATGTGGACTCCTGTCTGGAGCACAATACTAGCACAAAATAATTAAAAGATAAAATGTGGTCTGCTTTATGTAGCATGGTAGTAACAGAAAAAATTAGTTTTTTTTACTGTGGGTGAGCCTTGGATACAGCAGAATCTCAGCGCAAAAGAATTATAATCTCAGATGTGGCCTACTTTTCGTAGCACGGTAGTAACAGAATAAATTTGCATTTTATCATGTCAACCCCTGTACAGAGAAGAATAACAGTACCAAAGAATTAAAAGCTCAAATGTAGCCTAGTTTGTGTAGCACTGTAGTAGCAGCAAATATTGAGATTTAGTAATGTGAACCCCTGGATGGAGAACAAAGAATTACAAGCAGAGATGTGGTCCGCTGTATCACGCTAGTAACAGAAGAAATTAGATTTTTTTTACTGTGGACGAGGCCTGTATATAGCAGAATCTCAGCTCCGGAAAATTACAAGCTGAGATATGGTCTGATGCATGTTTCATGATAGTAAAAAACAAACTTCGATTTTATCATGTGTACCCCTGTATGTAGAACAATATCAGCACCCAAAAATTTCAAACTGACTGGCCATGCACACCAGGATTGGGGGATAAGGGGTACCATACATACCAGGATTGGGGGATGAGGGGTACCATACATACCAGGATTGGGGGATGAGGGGAACATGCATACCAAGATTGAGGGATGAGAGGACCACGTATACCAGGATTGGGGGATGAGGGATGCCATACTTACCAGGATTGAGAGATGAGGGGGTACCATGCATACCAGGATTAGGGGATCAGGGGACCACACATACCAGGATTGGGGGATGAGGGGGCCACACATACCAGGATTGGGGAATGAGGGGCTCACACATACCAGGATTGGGGAATGAGGGGCTCACACATACCAGGATTGGGGAATGAGGGGGCCACACATACCAGGATTGAGGGATGAGGTGTACCATGCATACCAGGATTGGGGGATGAGGTGTACCATGCATAACAGGATAGGGATCTGGAGGGGCCATGCATACCAGGATTCGGATGAGAGACCATGCATACCAGGATAAGGATGAGGGGTACCATGCATACCAGGATTGGGGGATGAGGAGTGCCATGCATACCAGGATTGGGGATGAGGGGTGCCATGCATACCAGGATTGGAGGGTGAGGGGACCATGCATACCAGGATTGAGGGATGAGGGGACCATGCATACCAGGAATGGGGGATGAGGGGACCATGCATACCAGGATTGAGGGATGAGGGGTATCATGCATACCTGGATTGGGAGATGAGGGGGCCACGAATACCAGGATTGGGGGAAGAGGGGTACCATACATACCAGGACTGAGGGATGAGGGGTACCATACATACCAGGATTGGGGGATGAGGGGTACCATGCATACCAGGATTGGGGGATGAGGGGTACCATGCATACCAGGATTGGGGGATGAGGAGTGCCATGCATACCAGGATTGGGGATGAGGGGTGCCATGCATACCAGGATTAGAGAAAGAGGGGTGCCATGCATACCAGGATTGAGGGGTGAGAGGTACCATGCATACCAGGATTGGGGGATAAGGGGTACCATGCATACCTGGAGTGTGGGATGAGAGGTACCATGCATACCAGGATAGGGATCTGGGGGGGCATGCATACCAGGATAGGGATGAGGGGTACCATGTATACCAGGATTGGGGATGAGGGGTGCCATACATACCAGGATTGGGGGATGAGGTGTACCATGCATACCAGGATTGGGGGATGAGGGGTACCATGCATAACAAGATAGGGATCTGGAGGGGCCATGCATACCAGGATTCGGATGAGAGACCATGCATACCAGGATAAGGATGAGGGGTACCATGCATACCAGGATTGGGGGATGAGGAGTGCCATGCATACCAGGATTGGGGATGAAGAGTGCCATGCATACCAGGATTGGGGATGAGGGGTGCCATGCATACCAGGATTGGAGGGTGAGGGGACCATGCATACCAGGATTGAGGGATGAGGGGACCATGCATACCAGGAATGGGGGATGAGGGGACCATGCATACCAGGATTGAGGGATGAGGGGTATCATGCATACCAGGATTGGGGGATGAGGGGTACCATGCATAACAGGATAGGGATCTGGAGGGGCCATGCATACCAGGATTCGGATGAGAGACCATGCATACCAGGATAAGGATGAGGGGTACCATGCATACCAGGATTGAGGGGTGAGAGGTACCATGCATACCAGGATTGGGGGATAAGGGGTACCATGCATACCAGGAGTGTGGGATGAGGGGTACCATGCATACCAGGAGAGGGATCTGGGGGGGCATGCATACCAGGATAGGGATGAGGGGTACCATGTATACCAGGATTGGGGATGAGGGGGCCATACATACCAGGATTGGGGGATGAGGTGTACCATGCATACCAGGATTGGGGGATGAGGGGTACCATGCATAACAGGATAGGGATCTGGAGGGGCCATGCATACCAGGATTCAGATGAGAGACCATGCATACCAGGATAAGGATGAGGGGTACCATGCATACCAGGATTGGGGGATGAGGAGTGCCATGCATACCAGGATTGGGGATGAAGAGTGCCATGCATACCAGGATTGGGGATGAGGGGTGCCATGCATACCAGGATTGGGGATGAAGAGTGCCATGCATACCAGGATTGGGGATGAGGGGTGCCATGCATACCAGGATTGGAGGGTGAGGGGACCATGCATACCAGGATTGAGGGATGAGGGGACCATGCATACCAGGAATGGGGGATGAGGGGACCATGCATACCAGGATTGAGGGATGAGGGGTATCATGCATACCAGGATTGGGGGATGAGGGGTACCATGCATAACAGGATAGGGATCTGGAGGGGCCATGCATACCAGGATTCGGATGAGAGACCATGCGTACCAGGATAAGGATGAGGGGTACCATGCATACCAGGATTGAGGGGTGAGAGGTACCATGCATACCAGGATTGGGGGATAAGGGGTACCATGCATACCAGGAGTGTGGGATGAGGGGTACCATGCATACCAGGATAGGGATCTGGGGGGGCATGCATACCAGGATAGGGATGAGGGGTACCATGTATACCAGGATTGGGGATGAGGGGTGCCATACATACCAGGATTGGGGGATGAGGTGTACCATGCATACCAGGATTGGGGGATGAGGGGTACCATGCATAACAGGATAGGGATCTGGAGGGGCCATGCATACCAGGATTCGGATGAGAGACCATGCATACCAGGATAAGGATGAGGGGTACCATGCATACCAGGATTGGGGGATGAGGAGTGCCATGCATACCAGGATTGGGGATGAAGAGTGCCATGCATACCAGGATTGGGGATGAGGGGTGCCATGCATACCAGGATTGGAGGGTGAGGGGACCATGCATACCAGGATTGAGGGATGAGGGGACCATGCATACCAGTAATGGGGGATGAGGGGACCATGCATACCAGGATTGAGGGATGAGGGGTATCATGCATACCTGGATTGGGAGATGAGGGGGCCACGAATACCAGGATTGGGGGAAGAGGGGTACCATACATACCAGGACTGAGGGATGAGGGGTACCATACATACCAGGATTGGGGGATGAGGGGTACCATGCATACCAGGATTGGGGGATGAGGGGTACCATGCATACCAGGATTGGGGGATGAGGAGTGCCATGCATACCAGGATTGGGGATGAGGGGTGCCATGCATAACAGGATTGGAGAAAGAGGGGTGCCATGCATACCAGGATTGAGGGGTGAGAGGTACCATGCATACCAGGATTGGGGGATAAGGGGTACCATGCATACCAGGAGTGTGGGATGAGGGGTACCATGCATACAAGGATAGGGATCTGGGGGGGCATGCATACCAGGATAGGGATGAGGGGTACCATGTATACCAGGATTGGGGGTGAGGGGTGCCATGCATACAGGATTGGGGGTGAGGGGTGTCAGGCATACCAGGATTGGGGGTGAGGGGTGCCATGCATACCAGGATTGAGGGTGAGGGGTGCAATGCATACCAGGATTGGAGGTGAGGGGTGCCATGCATACCAGGATAGGGACGAGGGCAGCACATAACAGGATGGGGGAACAGGATTGGGGAGCACAAATACCAGGATGGGAGACCATATACCAATAAAAATGCTCGCCACCCGAGCGTAGAACGGGCTCAATAGCTAGTGTTTATATAATTGTGTATGGCAAATTCAGGAACTGCTGGAAGCCATACCTGGCTCCTTGCTTCAAAGCCTTTTTTAAAAAGCCTAATTGGGTAATTCCCTTATTTAAGACTGAGGTGGATTATAATAGAGGCAATATGGCTGTGTTTTCCCCAGTAGCCCAGACAGACCACGTTATAAACACCCCTGAAACTGAATGTGGGAATAACCCAATCAGGCTTTCTTTCTTTTTTTTTTGTTTTCAAAAGCTGACACCAGTGCCAGACTTGCCTGCTAATTATCTCTTGTTTACAACTCAGCTCACTCTGATTCAAATTAAGAGTTTTGAGCTGTAATGTTATATCAGACACAGCCCAGGAAAAAGGCCCCAAAACAGTAAATAGAATATAGAATACATACATAATATGTCCGAAAACAAGTTGGTAATACTGCAATACTAGAGGATGTTTCCATACAAAATAAATTAACATTTATTTAGAAAATGTGATTCATTTCCTGATATTGCATCACAACAGTGACATTTAAGTTTCTTTGGAAATTCTAACAGCTGCATAGCATACTTCAGTTTCTTCACAACATTTCTTGTAACTTCATGTAATGGTCAGAGGAGTTATCAATCTGTCTATCTCACTAGCACATATCTACCTATCTATCATCTACATGGTATTGGTTATCTTTCTTAAGTTAGTGTTGATTCAATCAGATGTTTTATAGGATTTGAAAAAGTCAAGCTTTCATTTGTGTTTTTTTGTATGTTTATTTTTCTTTAATTTCACAGATTCAAATGGCAAAGTGGACAAAATCATCTGCAAATGATGAGGATACTACATGTCTTGACCAGCTAGAATACAGTCAATTGGATGATCAGTCTATCAAATCATTAATACCAATTTGTAAGTTTTTCTTGGTTTTATTGCTGTTTTAAACCATAGCTAATAATAATAAGAATATTATTATTATTAGCTTCTTGGCTTCTATATATTTTATTCCCAGGGAAATAATTGTAAATACCCATGGGACTTGTTCCCTCTGTGTTAGTCATCTTGTCTAGGCTATATGTATGGTAGACGTGTCCCTGGTGGACTTGTATGAAATAGAACTTGTACTAATAGGAAAATGGGGAAATCATTTTTCTCCTTAGATGATTCTACGCTTCTTACTGTTTTACTTAAAAGTGAACAATAGTCATATAAAATATATTGTTGGCAATTTTTTTAAAAATGACAACTGTTAAATGGGTGGTCCCATGAATAGAATCCCTCTACATGTGCCCTACTAGGAATATTGTTCCCTTAAACTCAGTTATGGGCCAAAAGAGAACTACTGGTGGACCTGATCTGTCCATGCATATCTTTATTTCCATGGTTGCCATATAAAGCTACGAGTACCCTGCAGTGCTTTTGAGCTCTATGGCCCTGGTTTTCTTCTCCCACCAATATCAACTGATTGCCTGGGTGATAGAAAAGTGGCTCTTTTTATAAAACAACCTCTTTATTTGGGGCTTTTTCACAATGCTTTAAAATTAACCTAGACTCAATTAAATAAAACATATTTAAAGTTTAAGAACTTCCTCTGAGAAGGAACATGTACAGTATAAATGTTTCATCTTTTTTTTTGTGGTAGATTCAGTATTATAGTATTGTACTATTACGATTGTATTGTTGCCCAATCACATTATTGCTTCATTACGATATCCTCTTTGAAAAGAAAGCCTCAGCATGGAAATAACTGAGTGCTATAATTCCTCACTAATGTGGGTTTGCAGATATTTCCTCACTAGTAAAACCTTACAAAACAATGTCAGACAATGCCCTATACTGGCTGCTATGAGCCTCAAAAACAGAGCTCTATCTATCTATCTATCTATCTATCTATCTATCTATCTATCTATCTATCTATTTATCTACATGCACACACATATTAGTATGTTGGAAATTTTGACCATTGTTTGGATTGCTTAATACTCGTGCATATATACATACAGTCATGGCTAGTGTTGAGCCACCCCCGTAGTGTTCGGGTTCGGTTCGGTTCGTCGAACACCGGGATGTTCGAGGAACTGTTCGTCGAACTGTTCGTCGAACACCTTAGAACACCGTCGAACACCGTTAAAACCAATGGCAGGCAAACAAAAACACATAGAAACACATAGAAAACACCTGCAAAGGTGTCCAAAAGCTGACAAACTGCTCAGAAGACACTCTCTTTAAAAAAGCCGGCCGGCAAATTCAGCAGCGGCATACACCGGTACCCGACAATTTAGACAAGAAGGAATAGAGCATCACACATAGATTAGATAGATAGAAACATGTCAGTCACACATATAAGAAGCACAGTGACAATGTTGGTTACTGCACTTGTCATTTAGTGTAAAGGATTTATTAAAAAAAATATTAGTGTTTTCATGCACCGTCTCTTTAAAAAAGCCGGCCGGCAATTCAGCATCTGTACCCGACAATTTAGAACAGAAAGAATAGAGCTTCACACATAGATTAGATAGATAGAAACATGTCAGTCACATATATAATAAGTACAGTGATAGTGTTGCTTACTGTACTTGTCATTTAGTGTAAAGGATTTATTTAAAAAAATAATAGTGTTTTCATGCACTGTCTCCTTAAAAAAGCTGGCCGGCAATTCAGCAGCGGTACCCGACAATTTAGAACAGAAAGATAGAGCATCACACATAGATTAGATAGATAGAAACATGTCAGTCACATATATATGAAGTACAGTGATAGTGTTGGTTACTGTACTTGTCATTTAGTATTAAAATAAAGGATTTATTATTAAAAAAATTGGCGTGGGGTTCCCCTTAATTTTAGGCTCTAGCGGAGGTTAAGCAGACGGCTGGGGCAGATGTTTGAAGCCTGGGAAGGGGGTAATACCCACGGAGCTTCCCAGGCTACTAATATCAGCCCCCAGCTGAATACATAGCCTTTACTAGCTATTAAAATGGGGGACCCCCCAAAAAAAATGACGTGGGGTCCCCCCTAATTTAATAGCTAGCAAAGGCTAGGCAGACAGCTGGTGGCTGATATTAATAGCCCAGGAAGGGAGCCATGAATATTGGCCCCCTCCCAGGCTAGAAACACCAGCCGTCAGCCGCCCCAGAAATGGCGCATTCATAGGATGCGCCAATTCTGGCACTTAGCCTCGCTCTTCCACGCTGCCCTGGTGCGGTGGCAGGGGGTAATAGGGTTGGGGTTGATGTCAGCTTATAATGCCAGCTGACATCAAGCCCAGGTTAGTAATGGAGAGGCGTCTATAAGACACCCCCATTACTAACCCCATAGTCAAAGTTAAAAAAAACACAAACACCCAGAATAAAGTCCTTTAATTGAAATAAAGACACAATCCTTTATTGTTCTAAATTAAACCATACTTACCATCACGCCCATTCCAGCTGAAGCCAACGATCTCCTGCAATAAAAGAAAAATAATAAAGCAACCTCATCCTTACCTTTCCATGGTTCCCACGACAGCTTCAGCTCTGCTACATCGAGATGACAGGCTGGACTGCAGCAGAACGCTGCCATCCAGCCTGTCATCCCGCAGACACTGAGAAGCGCAGGCTTGCTTGCGCTGCTCAGCGTCTCTCTGTGACGACATCCAGATGAGCCGAGTTCATGTCCAATGAACTCGGCTCACCTCATGCACGTCACTGACAGCGTGGGAAAATTCTCACGCTGAAGCGCTGATTGCAGGAGAATTTTCCCACGCTGTCAGTGACGTGCAGGAGGTGAGCTGAGTTCATTGGACATGAGCTCACCTCATGCACATCACTGACAGCGTGGGAGAATTCTCCTGCACTCAGCACTTCAGCGTGAGAATTTTCCCACGCTGTCAGTGACGTGCATGAGGTGAGCCGAGTTCATTGGACATGACCTCGGCTCATCTGGATGCCGTCACAGCGAGACAGTGAGGAGCGCAAGCATGCCTGCGCTTCTCAGTGTCTGCGGGATGACAGACTGGATGGCAGCGTTCTGCTGCGGTCCAGCCAGTCATCTCGATGTAGCAGAGCTGAAGCTGTCGTGGGAACCATGGAAAGGTAAGGATGAGGTTGGTTTATTATTTTTCTTTTATTGCAGGAGATCGTTGGCTTCAGCTGGAATGGGTGTGATGGTAAGTATGGTTTAATTTAGAACAATAAAGAATTGTGTCTTTATTTCAATTAAAGGACTTTTTTCTGGGTGTTGTGTTTTTTTAAATACTTTACTAGAAATTCATGGCGGTCATGTCTAATACTGGCGTGACCCCATGAATTTTGGGCTTGGGGCCAGCTGATAATACCAAGCTGGCCCTAACCCCTTTATTACCCAGTGAGCCACCGCACCAGGGCCCTGGATGAGTTGGGTACAGCGCCAGAAGATGGCGCTTCTATGAACGCGCCATTTTCCGGGGTGGCTGCGGACTGCAATTTGTAGCGGGGGGGGGGGGCCCAGAAAGCTTGGGCCTCCCTGCGCTGCAGATTCCAGCCCCCAGCTGCCTAGTTGTACCTGGCTGGACACAAAAATAGGGCGAAGCCCCACGTACTTTTTTTTTAATTATTTCATGAAATTCATGAAATAATTAAGAAAAAAAGGCCTTCCCTATATTGTTGTGTCCGGCCAGGTACAAATAGGCAGCTGGTGGTTGGGGGCAGCCCGTTCCTGCCTGCTGTACCTGGCTGGACACAAATATAGTGCGAAGCCCCACTTCAATTTTTTTTAATTATTTCATGAAATTCATGAAATAATTAAGAAAAAAAGGGCTTCCCTATATTGTTGTGTCCGGCCAGGTACAAATAGGCAGCTGGTGGATGGGGGCAGCCCGTTCCTGCCTGCTGTACCTGGCTGGACACAAATATAGTGCGAAGCCCCACTTCAATTTTTTTAAATTATTTCAGGAAATTCATGAAATAATTTAAAAAAAATTGACGTGGGGCTTCGCACTATATTTGTGTCCAGCCAGGTACAGCAGGCAGGAACGGGCTGCCCCCAACCACCAGCTGCCTATTTGTACCTGGCCGGACACAACAATATAGGGAAGCCCTTTTTTTCTTAATTATTTCATGAAATAATTTAAAGAAAATTGACGTGGGGCTTCGCCCTGTTTTTGTGTCCAGCCAGGTACAACTAGGCAGCTGGGGGCTGGAATCCGCAGCGCAGGGAGGTCCAAGCTTTCTGGGCCACACCCGCTGCAAATTGCAGTCCGCAGCCACCCTGGAAAATGGCGCGTTCATAGAAGCGCCATCTTCTGGCGCTGTACCCAACTCATCCAGGGCCCTGATGCGGTGGCTCACTGGGTAATAAAGGGGTTAGGGCCAGCTTGACATTATCAGCTGGCCCTAAGCCCGAAATTCATGGGGTCACGCCAATATTAGACATGACCACCATGAATTTCTAGTAAAGTATTTAAAAAAAACACAACACCCAGAAAAAAGTCTTTTAATTGAAATAAACACACAATTCTTTATTGTTCTAAATTAAACCATACTTACCATCACGCCCATTCCAGCTGAAGCCAACGATCTCCTGAAATAAAAGAAAAATAATAAAGCAACCTCATCCTTACCTTTCCATGGTTCCCATGACAGCTTCAGCTCTGCTACATCGAGATGACAGGCTGGACCGCAGCAGAACGCTGCCATCCAGCCTGTCATCCCGCAGACACTGAGAAGCGCAGGCTTGCTTGCGCTCCACAGTGTCTCTCTGTGAGGGCATCCAGATGAGCCGAGTTTATGTCCAATGAACTCGGCTCACCTCATGCACGTCACTGACAGCGTGGGAAAATTCTCCTGCACTCAGCGCTTCAGCGTGGGAGAATTCTCACACTGAAGCGCTGAGTGCAGGAGAATTCTCCCACGCTGTCAGTGACGTGCAGGAGGTGAGCTGAGTTCATTGGACATGAGCTCACCTTATGCACGTCACTGACAGCGTGGGAAAATTCTCCTGCACTCAGCGCTTCAGCGTGGGAGAATTCTCACGCTGAAGCGCTGAGTGCAGGAGAATTCTCCCACGCTGTCAGTGACGTGCAGGAGGTGAGCTGAGTTCATTGGACATGAGCTCACCTTATGCACGTCACTGACAGCGTTGGAGAATTCTCCTGCACTCACCGCTTCAGCGTGAGAATTTTCCCACGCTGTCAGTGACGTGCCTGAGGTGAGCCGAGTTCATTGGACATGAACTCGGCTCATCTGGATGTCGTCACAGAGAGACGCTGAGCAGCGCAAGCAAGCCTGCGCTTCTCAGTGTCTGCGGGATGAGAGGCTGGATGGCAGCGTTCTGCTGCGGTCCAGCCTGTCATCTCGATGTAGCAGAGCTGAAGCTGTCGTGGGAACCATGGAAAGGTAAGGATGAGGTTGCTTTATTATTTTTCTTTTATTGCAGGAGATCGTTGGCTTCAGCTGGAATGGGCGTGACGGTAAGTATGGTTTAATTTAGAACAATAAAGGATTGTGTCTTTATTTCAATTAAAGGACTTTATTCTGGGTGTTTGTGTTTTTTTTAACTTTGACTATGGGGTTAGTAATGGGGGTGTCTTATAGACGCCTCTCCATTACTAACCTGGGCTTGATGTCAGCTGGCATTATAAGCTGACATCAACCCCAACCCTATTACCCCCTGCCACCGCACCAGGGCAGCGTGGAAGAGCGAGGCTAAGTGCCAGAATTGGCGCATCCTATGAATGCGCCATTTCTGGGGCGGCTGACGGCTGGTGTTTCTAGCCTGGGAGGGGGCCAATATTCATGGCTCCCTTCCTGGGCTATTAATATCAGCCCCCAGCTGTCTGCCTAGCCTTTGCTAGCTATTAAATTAGGGGGGACCCCACGTCATTTTTTTTGGGGGGTCCCCCATTTTAATTGCTAGTAAAGGCTATGTATTCAGCTGGGGGCTGATATTAGTAGCCTGGGAAGCTCCGTGGGTATTACCCCCTTCCCAGGCTTCAAACATCTGCCCCAGCCGTCTGCTTAACCTCCGCTAGAGCCTAAAATTAAGGGGAACCCCACGCCAATTTTTTTAATAATAAATCCTTTATTTTAATACTAAATGACAAGTACAGTAACCAACACTATCACTGTACTTCATATATATGTGACTGACATGTTTCTATCTATCTAATCTATGTGTGAAGCTCTATTCTGTCTGTTATAAATTGTCGGGTACCGCTGCTGAATTGCCGGCCGGCTTTTTTAAAGAGACGGTGCATGAAAACACTATTATTTTTTTTGATAAATCCTTTACGCTAAATGACAAGTACAGTAAGCAACACTGTCACTGTACTTCGTATATATGTGGCTGACATGTTTCTATCTATCTAATCTATGTGTGAAGCTCTATTCTGTCTGTTATAAATTGTCGGGTACCGCTGCTGAATTGCCGGCCGGCTTTTTTAAAGAGACGGTGCATGAAAACACTATTATTTTTTTTGATAAATCCTTTACGCTAAATGACAAGTACAGTAAGCAGCACTTTCACTGTACTTCGTATATATGTGGCTGACATGTTTATATCTATCTAATCTATGTGTGAAGCTCTATTCTTTCGGTTCTAAATTGTCGGGTACAGGTGTATGCCGCTGCTGAATTGCCGGCTTTTCATGTTTCACTGTTGGCACTGTTCCCATCGATTTGGGCAATCACTGTAATGCCACAACCACCATGGCTGTGGCATTACAGTGAGTGGCAGACAATCCCTGCATGATTGGTGCTCTAAATAGCGCCAGACATGCAGGACACGCTTTTGGTGCACGAACAGTTATCGAACATAACCTCGAACAGCCGAATTTTTTGCAAATCGTTCGGGTTCGTCGAACAACTCGAACACCGCCCAAAACAGCTCGAATTTGAGATTGGCGAACAGTTCTAGTCGAACACCGCTCATCTCTAGTCATGGCTACAAGTGTTGTCACCTTTGAAATTGTTCCAGAAAACGAAGTATTTCTCCCAGAAAATGATTGCTATAACACATGTTTTGCTATACACATGTTTATTTAGTTTGTGTGTATTGGAGCAACACAAAAAACTGAGAAAAAACGGCACATTTTACATAATTTCACACAAAGCCCCAAGAATGGGTCTGACAAAATTGTTGGCACCCTCAAGTTAATATTTGGTTGCCCACCCTTTGGAAAAAATAACTTCAATTAATCACTTCGTATAACCATCAACAAGCTTCTTGCACTTCTCAACTGTAATTTTGGACCACTCTTCTTTTGCAAACGGCTTCAGGTGTCTCATATTTGAAGTGTGTAACGGGTCTGGGAGGCGGAACCTCTGAGCTACTATACAAGGGGGCGGTCCTTGTAAGGGAGCGGGTGGCGACCAGGCAGGCAGTCACAGCAGGTGACCGGGACAGTCTCTGGAAGAACGGGCAGGAGGTCACGGCAAGTGACCGGGGCAGTCTCTGGATGAACGGGCAGGAGGTCACGGCAAGTGACCGGGGCAGTCTCTGGATGAACGGGCAGGAGGTCACGGCAAGTGACTGGGGCAGTCTCTGGATGAACGGGCAGATGGTCACGGCAAGTGACCGGGGCAGTCTCTGGGTAAAGGGATGGTACGACCTGTGGCGGCTGATGGTAGACGTGAGCTCCCAGGTGAGCAGGCGAGAGTCTCTGGATAAACGGGTGGTCACAGCATGTGACGGCGGAGCCTCCAGGAAGACCAACAGACAGGCGGCAGATGAGCGCTCCCAGGTGAGCGGGCAGAAGTCTCTGGACAGGCGGGTGGTCACAGCACGTGACGGCAGAGCCTCCAGGTAGGCTAGCAGACAGGCAGCAGATGAGCGCTCCCAGGTGAGCGGGCAGGAGTCACTGGACAGGCAGGTGGTCACAGCACGTGACGGCGGAGCCTCCAGGTAGGCAAGCAGGCAGGTAGCAGATGTGCGCTCCCAGGTGAGCGGGCAAGCTGGTCCATAGACAGACTGACAGGAGTTGGAAGGCAGACCGTCGGACCTCAGGCAAGCAGGCAGGTAGCTGATGTGCGCTCCCAGGTGAGCGGGCAAGCTGGTCCTTAGACAGACTGACAGGAGTTGTAAGGCAGACCGTCGGACCTCAGGCTAGCAGGCAGGTAGCAGAATATCAGGCAGGAATAAGACAGCAAGCTGGCAGGAATCTGGCAGGTATCTGGCAGGTAACTGGCAACGGGACCTGAGGGCTGAAGCAGAGTAGTGAACAGTGCAACAACATTGCTCGGGCACCTCCATTTTGGAGGAGGTGCCTTATATATGGTGAAGTCCTCCGGCCATTGGCCGGGGACTCCTTAGGACGGCGCGCGCGGCCCCTTTAAGAGGGAGGGAGAGCGCGCGCGCCCTAAGCACAGTGGCCGGGAAGGAGCGCGCGCTGCCAGCAGAGCGGGAGGAGGACGCCGGGCACGGAGCAGAGAGGTGAGGGGAACAGCGTCCCTGCCTAGCAGAGGGCAGGGACGCCGGCGCTACAGTACCCCCCCCTTTAGGCCCCCCCTTTTTTAGGCCAGACAGAAATTTAGCAAGGATAAGAGGGGCATGGATGTTCTCCTGGGGCTCCCACGTTCTCTCCTCAGGACCAAACCCCTTCCAATCTACAAGAAAAAAGGTCTTTCCTCTTACCCTTTTGGTGGCAAGAATGTTCTCTACCTCAAACTCGTCCTCAGCAGAAACCGGAGCAGGAGGCGTACCTGTAGACTTGGAAAAAGAGTTAAGTACCACAGGTTTGAGGAGAGATACATGGAAGGAGTTAGGGATCCGTAAGTTGGCCGGGAGTTTCAATTTATAGGCCACCGGGTTGATCTGACTGATGACCTCCAGAGGACCGATGAACCGAGGCCCTAACTTGTAAGAAGGTATCTTGAGTCGGACATATTTAGATGAGAGCCAGACTTTATCTCCAGGATGAAATTGTGGAGGATCCAGGCATTTTTTGTCAGCGTGTCTTTTCATCCGTTCGGACGACTGAAGGAGTGCGGATCGGGTACTCTCCCAAATGGAGGAAAATTTGTTAACGAGAGATTCCGCAGCCGGGTTGTCCACAGAGGTGGAGACAGGAAAAGGAATCCGAGGATGCTGACTGAAGACTACAAAAAACGGGGATTTGGAGGAGGATTCGCTCTCGTGATTGTTATAAGAGAACTCGGCCCATGGTAGGAGATCCACCCAGTCTGAATGATGGGCATTAACGAAGTGCCGGAGGTAACTGGTCAGGTTCTGA
Source organism: Phyllobates terribilis (assembly GCF_046119375.1). Taxonomy (NCBI): domain Eukaryota; kingdom Metazoa; phylum Chordata; class Amphibia; order Anura; family Dendrobatidae; genus Phyllobates; species Phyllobates terribilis. Next base: position 1,060,124,849 of record NW_027362761.1, read on the forward strand.
TTGATCCGCTCCACTTGACCATTGGACTGTGGGTGGTAAGCGGAAGAGAAGTCCAGGGTGACGTCTAGCAGTTTACAAGTGGCTCTCCAGAAGCGTGAGGTGAACTGTACCCCACGATCCGACACGATGTGGAGGGGCAGGCCATGAAGACGAAAGATGTGACGAATAAAGTCTTTAGCTAGCTCGGGTGCAGACGGTAGACCTGGCAGGGGAACGAAATGAGCCATCTTGGAGAAGCGGTCAGCGACCACCCAAATGACCGTACAACCGGCAGAGACTGGGAGGTCTGTTATAAAGTCCATTGCTATATGCTGCCAGGGGGCAGCAGGTACTGGGAGCGGAAGGAGGCTGGCAGATGTCTCGGAACCTTGTTGCGGGCGCAGGACACACAGGCAGAAACAAAGTCTATTACGTCCTTGTGCAGGGTAGACCACCAGTAGTGCCGGGTAATAAGCTGGAGGGTCTTTTTCTGACCGGCATGGCCAGCCAGTTTAGACGAGTGACCCCAGTGAAGGATCTTCTCCCGATCAGGTACTGATACGAACGTCTTTCCGGGAGGGAGACGATTTAGACTCACGGGAGCCACCTGCATTACTCTGGCGGGATCGATGATGTGTTTCGGATCTTCCTCGAGATCAGACACCAGAAAGGATCGAGACAAGGCGTCCGCCTTGACGTTTTTGTCAGCCGGGCGAAAATGAAGAACAAAATCAAAGCGAGCAAAAAACAAGGACCACCGGGCTTGGCGCGGGTTAAGTCTCTGGGCATGCTGGAGGTAAGCCAAGTTCTTGTGGTCAGTGTAAATTATTACCGGGTGAAGAGCCCCCTCGAGCAGGTAACGCCACTCCTCCAATGCCAGTTTGATGGCCAATAACTCTCGGTCTCCTATGGAATAATTGCGCTCTGAGGAGGAGAAGAGTTTAGAGAAGAAGCCGCAAGTTACCATCCTCCCGGAAGATGATTTTTGAGTAAGTACCGCTCCGGCTCCAGAGGAGGAGGCGTCAACTTCCAGGAAGAACTGCTTGTTGCCGTCCGGGCGATGCAGCACCGGGGCGGAAGAGGAGGCCTGTTTTAAGGAAAGAAAGGCCTCCTCTGCTTCGGGCGGCCACTCTTTGGGATTAGTACCCTTACGGGTGAGCGCGGAAATTGGGGCAGTCCGGGAAGAGAAGTGTGGTATGAAGAGGCGGTAGTAGTTGGCGAAGCCCAGGAACCACTGAATGGCCTTCAACCCCTCCAGTCGAGGCCATTTCTCGATGGCAGACAGTTTCTCTGGATCCATTCGTAGGCCGGTCTGAGAAATAATGTAGCCCAAAAACGGAAGCGAGGTCTGCTCAAAGAGGCACTTCTCGTATTTAGCGAAGAGGTGATTCTGCCTGAGCCTGAGCAGGACCTGACGAACGTCCCTCCGGTGAGTCTGGAGATCCGGAGAGAAGACCAAGATGTCGTTCAGGTACACCACTACGCAGGAGTAGAGAAGGTCCCGGAAGATGTCATTGACCAACTCTTGAAAGACGGCAGGAGCGTTACAGAGACCAAAGGGCATTACCAGATATTCATAGTGGCCGTCCCGGGTGTTGAATGCCGTCGTCCATTCATCCCCCTGACGGATACGAACCAGGTTGTACGCCCCACGGAGGTCCAGTTTGGTGAAGATTCTAGCCCCTCTCAGACGATCAAATAACTCCGGAATGAGCGGAAGGGGGTACTTATTCTTCACCGTGATCTGGTTAAGGCCTCTATAGTCTATACAGGGACGGAGAGAGCCGTCCTTCTTTTTGACGAAAAAGAAGCCTGCTCCCGCCGGGGAGGTAGATTTCCGGATGAATCCCCTGGCCAGATTCTCCTCAATATATTCGGACATCGACCGGGTCTCAGCAGCGGATAATGGATAAATACGCCCACGGGGAGGAGTAGTACCGGGTAACAGGTCGATAGGGCAGTCGTATGGTCTATGAGGGGGTAGTGTCTCTGCCTCCTTTTTATTAAAGACATCAGCATAAGACCAATAAGGAATCGGAAGTCCAGGTAGATTAGCTGGGGTAGGAGAAGGACGGACGGGATGGACGGGAACCAGACAGGTCTTATGGCAGTCCTGTCCCCAGCGAAGGACTTCTCCGGTCTGCCAGTCAAGCACGGGTGCATGTCTCTGGAGCCAAGGTAGACCTAGCAAGAGGGCGTGAGAGAGTCCAGGCAGAACATGAAAGGAGATACTCTCAGAATGCAGCATTCCCACCTGCAGAGTAATGGATTCGGTGATGAGTTGGATGGGGCGTGGTAAGAGACCCCCATCCACGGCAGCAACAGACAAGGGTACAGCCAGAGGTTTGGTGGGGATGCGGTATTTCTCTACCAGGGACTGTGAAATAAGATTCCCGGCTGCTCCAGAGTCCAGTTGGGCTAGTTCGAAATAACGGTTCTCCCCGCAGACGATTGAGACTGACAGCAGCAGAGATGGAGAGGATTTATTCTTGTCTAGGTCGACCTCTCTGAGCGAACCTAGACACAGGCGTTTCCCGACCTCTCTGGGCAGGCACGGATCCGGTGCTCCTTACTGCCACAGTAGAAGCAGCTCCCCTCGGCACGGCGTAAGTCCTGACGGGTTTTGACCATCTTGGTCTGGTCGACCTGCATAGGCTCAGGAGAGTGTACCTGGGGAGAGACGGATGGAGTGACGGGTTTCTGAAAAGTAGGAGCTAGACGTGGAAACCTCCTCTCATGGGTGACCTCTTTGGCACGCTCCTGGAACCGTAGGTCAATCCGGGTGGCAAGAGTTATTAGGTCATCGAGAGTGGTAGGAATGTCCCGACCGGCGAGTTCATCTTTAATACGGCCGGACAGACCCTCCAAGAAGACGGATACCAGAGCGTCGTTATCCCAGGCCAGCTCCGAGGCAAGGGTACGGAACTGTATGGCATATTGGCCCACGGTGAGACTTCCCTGACGGAGGCGTAGCAGTGAAGATGCGGATGAGGTCTTCCGTCCGGGTTCGTCGAAGACTTTCCGGAAAGCCGTTAGGAAGGCAGGCAAGTCGGACACCAGGGGGTCTCCTCTCTCCCATAGAGGATTTAGCCAGGCCAGGGCCTCCCCGGTGAGATGGGACATGATGAAGGCAATTTTGGCCCGGTCGGAATTAAACTGGTGGGACAATAGTTCAAAGTGCAGGGTGCACTGATTTATGAAGCCCCGAGCCTGGGCGGAGTCGCCTCCGAAGCGAGGAGGTGCAGAAAGCCGGGGTCCGGGGTAGGATACCATGGTATTAGTGGGCAGGGGAGCTGCCGGATTGCGAGTCATGGCACTGGCGGAGGTTGCTGGCGGAGCAGTCAGAGTGTCCAGGCGAGAATTGACATTCCGCAGGTGACCCAGGATGGACTCCTGTTGGGACCTCTGATGGGACAGTTCATGACACAGGTCCGAGAGCGAGGGAGCTTGGGTGCCACCGGGTTCCATGGCCCGAGCAAACTGTAACGGGTCTGGGAGGCGGAACCTCTGAGCTACTATACAAGGGGGCGGTCCTTGTAAGGGAGCGGGTGGCGACCAGGCAGGCAGTCACAGCAGGTGACCGGGACAGTCTCTGGAAGAACGGGCAGGAGGTCACGGCAAGTGACCGGGGCAGTCTCTGGATGAACGGGCAGGAGGTCACGGCAAGTGACCGGGGCAGTCTCTGGATGAACGGGCAGGAGGTCATGGCAAGTGACTGGGGCAGTCTCTGGATGAACGGGCAGATGGTCACGGCAAGTGTCCGGGGCAGTCTCTGGGTAAAGGGTTGGTACGACCTGTGGCGGCTGATGGTAGACGTGAGCTCCCAGGTGAGCAGGCGAGAGTCTCTGGATAAACGGGTGGTCACAGCATGTGACGGCGGAGCCTCCAGGAAGACCAACAGACAGGCGGCAGATGAGCGCTCCCAGGTGAGCGGGCAGAAGTCTCTGGACAGGCGGGTGGTCACAGCACGTGACGGTAGAGCCTCCAGGTAGGCTAGCAGACAGGCAGCAGATGAGCGCTCCCAGGTGAGCGGGCAGGAGTCACTGGACAGGCAGGTGGTCACAGCACGTGACGGCGGAGCCTCCAGGTAGGCAAGCAGACAGGTAGCAGATGTGCGCTCCCAGGTGAGCGGGCAAGCTGGTCCATAGACAGACTGACAGGAGTTGGAAGGCAGACCGTCGGACCTCAGGCAAGCAGGCAGGTAGCTGATGTGCGCTCCCAGGTGAGCAGGCAAGCTGGTCCTTAGACAGACTGACAGGAGTTGTAAGGCAGACCGTCGGACATCAGGCTAGCAGGCAGGTAGCAGAATATCAGGCAGGAATAAGACAGCAAGCTGGCAGGAATCTGGCAGGTATCTGGCAGGTAACTGGCAACGGGACCTGAGGGCTGAAGCAGAGTAGTGAACAGTGCAACAACATTGCTCGGGCACCTCCATTTTGGAGGAGGTGCCTTATATATGGTGAAGTCCTCCGGCCATTGGCCGGGGACTCCTTAGGACGGCGCACGCGGCCCCTTTAAGAGGGAGGGAGAGCGCGCGCGCCCTAAGCACAGTGGCCGGGAAGGAGCGCGCGCTGCCAGCAGAGCGGGAGGAGGACGCCGGGCACGGAGCAGAGAGGTGAGGGGAACAGCGTCCCTGCCTAGCAGAGGGCAGGGACGCCGGCGCTACAAAGTGTAAGCAGGTTGTATGGATGCAACAGTGCAGACAATGAGGAAACAGTAGTACTTTCCTTGGTGCTCTAGGCAGGCCAGATCAGCAAGAAAAGACCTGCCCACAGGCCCGCCCCGAAGCACAAGTATGGTCCAAATCATAGAGACAGCCAGACAGAGAAACAGGGGCAGGTCTTTTCTTACTGATCTGGCCTAGAGCACCAAGGAAAGACCCTGTGTACAGTCCCGCCCCAAAGCACTGGCATATCATTAACTCAAAACTGCAAACACTGATTATACAAGAACCACAAGACTGATTTCTTCACCTCAGGTATCATATTAATCAGTGCCACAACCCCAACATGACACTGCCTGTAGTTTACTTAGCAAAATCCTGCTGACAGGTTCACTTTAACTTTTTTTTTACTCTGATCGCTGGTATAATGCATTGCAATGCACCAGCACTGCAATGCATTTTTTTCCTGTCAGTGCTGCACTGACAAAAGACTCTTAGACCATGCTCCTGGCATGGTTTAACAGACTTGCCTTAGCTGTCATCATAACTACCTTAGGTTGCGATGGCAACAATCGGGTCCTCACGATGATGTCATGGAAGCGCTGATCAGGAGGGAGAGTGAGCCATTTCCCTCTCCCAGCCTTCTAAATGGTATGATATGGATGGTATGATGATATGGATCGTGGCATTTAGGAGGTTAAAAATCCAGGGGTGGTCCAGGTACCACCCCTGGCAGTTACAGACGGGTCTCAGCTTTGACTTAAACCGAGCTCTCGGTGATGATAGCGATGGCACAGCTAGTGTGCCCCACACGATCGCCATGACGTACCCATACGTCAAAGGTTGGGAACCCCTATCTGGCCATGACGTATAGGAACGTCAAAGGTTGTGAAGGAATTAATATGTAGATTTGTTTTGCAATGTTTTATATTAACGCATAGAAAATGAAATGCCATATTTATTTTTTAGGTAACAAAATGAAAAGTGTTGAAAAGAAACTGAAGATTGCCATTGTGGGCAATGTAATACTGTTTATTATTGTCCTAGGCCTCCTTGTCTTCACTATTAAACTACAAGGTACAGTAAAGAGTCATGTAATTGAAGCATTGCTTAAGAAGATCTACCAGTAGATGTTATAAAAGCCACTTAGTTTATTTGAAAATTATTTATACAGTCAAGGCCAAAAGTGTTGGCACTCTTTAAATTGTTCCAGAAAATGAAGTATTTTTCCCAGAAAATTATTGCAATTACACATGTTTTGTTAAACACATGTTTATTTCCAATGTGTGTACAACACAAAAAACTGAGGAAAGAAAGGGAAAATGGATATACTGTAATTTCACACAAAACACCAAAAAACACAAAACACACAAAATCGTTGGCATCTTTCCAAAATTGTTGATAAACAAATTTGCTTCAAACATGTGATGCTCGTTCAGACTCACCTGTGGCAAGTAACAGGTCGTGACTGTATCTAAAGGTATGGTCACTTAGAGCTTGCTCAAATTTGCGTAAAAAAAAAAAAAAATCGCTCTAATGTTGATCCAGATAAGTAGGTCATGTTGACACGTTCAGTATTTGGTCAGTATTTTACTTCAGTATTTGTAAACTAAAACCACTAGTGGGTGAAAAATGCAGAAGTGTTGCATGCATTTCTATTATACTTTTCCTCTAATTTTTCCACTCCTGATTTTGGCTTTCAAATAATGATGTAAAATACTGACCAACTACTGAAGGTGTGAGCATGGATGTAAGACTAGTGTCATGCGAGTGTCACTCCGTATATCATGCAAGTGCAATGCGAGGTTGTGATTTTTTCTCGTCTAGCATATGAAATCTATATGCAATCTATATGCAATGCGTTTTTAACATATTTTACATACTGTAATGCTCTATGTAACTTAAAGCTAGTTTACAAAAGTAATAAAGCAATCTTATATAAAGAGATAGATGGATGATGGAAAGATATTAGATATATAATCAACAGATAGATATTAGCTACCATATATAATAGAAATATAATAAATAGATACTAGGTAGATAGACAGAATAGATATAATAGACAGAATAGATAGATATCCTGTAGATACAGTATATAATTTCACAAGCCCCCTGCATATAATAAACTTGCACCCTTTAGTGCCTTTCATGTGGCACTAAATGGTGTTTAGCCTGCTTTAACTTAATAAATAAATAAAAATAATGTGACCATAGGCGAATTATAATGAGGATGATCTGGGCTACCGCTCGGGGCCGGAGGCTCCGGCAGGGCCCACGGCCAGATCGCCCTCATTATAATGTTTTCTGGAGAGGCAGGGGCAGGGGGACCGCACTTTACCATTAGACACCGGCCGGTCGCATCAGGGAGACAGACACGCCCCCTGCACGCTGTGTGCTGCGTCTCCAGGACTGACGTCACACAGCAGCGCCTGGAGCTGCTTCACTTCATCCTGCCGGAGAGGAGCTCGTGCATCAGTGGATGGCGGTAAATACGAGGTCGAGGTCGGGCCCTGGGCAGGATGTCTGGAGTGAGGAGGGGGTTGCAGGACGCTGCTCCCCTCCTGATGGGTTCACACGGATCCCTTAGTGTCAGGTCGGCGGCTCTGTATGACTTAGGTCTGGAGTCTGACCTTTGCTGCAGATCAGGTCACTCTGGGTCATCGGCTCCATCATCACCAGATTGTCAGGAAAATTCAGAGTCCTGCAATAAATCACACTGAGCCCCTGCAGAGCGACCACAGACATCAGCAGACAGGATCCTGCACTGACTGATCAACCCTGAACCTACAGGACGTCACATACTATACTGCTCCATATATAATATGCGAGGTCCTTTAGGCAGGTCCAGGTGTGAACAGTACAGTGTATATCCATGTACAAAAATGTCATCCAGTATATCGATTACTGTATGGTATACTGTGGTACAGACATCAGATGGAATATAACAATGTGTATAGCATATAACATCTAATGTCCGTATCACAGTATATCATACTAGCTATTGAACCTGTTCTATGCCTGTGTAGCGAGCTTTTTTATTGGTATATGCTCTCCCATCCTGGCCCCGTATCCTGGTATATGCTCCCCAATCCTGGTATATGCTCCCCCATCCTGGTATATGCTCCTCCATCCTGGTATATGCTCCCCCATCCTGGTCCCCCATCCTGGTATATGCTCCCCAATCCTGGTGTATGCTTCCCCATCCTGGTATATGATCCCCCATCCTGGTCCCCCATCCTGGTGTATGCTTCCCCATCCTGGTCCCCCATCCTGATATATGCTCCCCCATCCTGGTGTATGCTCCCCCATCCTGGTGTATGCTCCTTCATCCTGGTCCATGCTCCCCCCCCATTATGGTATATACTCCCCCATCCTGGTCCATGCTTCTCCCCATCTTGGTATATGCTCCCCCATCCTGGTATATGCTCCCCCATACTGGTCCATGATTCTCCCCATCTTGGTATATGCTCCCCCATCCTGGTATATGCTCCCCCCTCACTCTGGTCCATGCTCCACAAGTCCGCATAGCGCGATATCCGGTTTCATTTGAATGAATACAAATGTGCAGAGTGTATTCAACAAAGTACGCGCATGTGCATACCACGCTGTCCATTTTGTCGAAGACACTGTTCATATTTGTCTTCACTAAAATTGTGCCGGAAATTGGCGCCTGCGCCACACTCCTCTCCCGAGATGACAGGACCGAACACGTATGTGTTTATGGTGCCGGAGATCGCGGTATGCACTCAGTGCTTATGCATACCGCGATCTCTGGCGCCACACTCCTCATCCCTGTCTGGGATGTGGATGTGTCTTTCTGTCTGTGGCCAGACTGCGCTTGCACAATCTATAGAGGCTTCTAGCAGAAGGACACATCCCTGATTATAGTATAGATACCAGTCATGTATTGTCATATAAACTATACAGGGCCATACCTAGGGGAATCAGGGGGGGCATGTGACCTGGGTACAGCCGTCAGGGGGGTGCCTCCGGGCCACCTCATGCGGTGGTCAGAGGTGTCTCCCAGGCAGCTGCATTTTGCATTCAACCATTCTCTGATCTGGCTGTGGAACCGACAATCGATCAGAGAAGGGAGCTATGTACGGGCTCATATTGTATGTAGGGAGCTATGTGGGTGCTCATATTGTATATAGGGAGCTACGTGGGGCTCATACTGTATATAGGGAGCTATGTACGGGCTCATACTGTATATAGGGAGCTATGTGGGGGCTCATACTATATATAGGAGGCTATGTTCGGGCTCATATTGTATATAGGGGCTATGCGGGATCTCATACTGTATCTAGGGAGCTATGTACGGGCTCATACTGTATCTAGGGAGCTATGTACGGGCTCATACTGTATCTAGGGAGCTATGTGCGGGCTCATACTGTATCTAGGGAGCTATGTATGGGCTCATACTGTATATAGGGAAATATGTGGGGGCTCATACTTTATATAGGAGGCTATGTGCGGGCTCATACTGTATATAGGGGCTATGCGGGATCTCATACTGTATCTAGGGAGCTATGTGGGGGCTCATACTGTATCAAGGGAGCTATGTACGGGCTCATACTGTATCTAAGGAGCTATGTACGGGCTCATACTGTATCTAGGGATCTATGTGAGGGCTCATACTGTATCTAGAGAGCTATGTGCGGGCTCAAACTGTATATAGGGGGATGTCAGCATACTTAATTCTGCTCAATATTAAGGTTGTGTGTCCACAATGCGTTTTTTAAGCGTTTCCGCAGCGGCAAAAACGTGGAGAAATGCTTAAAAAACGCTTGGTAGAAGGTCTGCCATGTTCCCCAATGATAATCCGCATGTGCTGTGCACATGCTGTGGAAATTTCCGCTGCGGATTATCATTGCGGAAAAAAACGCAGCACTTATTTTTCAGAAGTGCTGCGTTTTCGCCGCCATTGACTTGCATTGGAACGCATGGATTACGCATCACTGTATATGTAGATGCGGAATCCACGCGTTTCAATGTGCGGATGGAACCCGGGTGTGGAGGAGAGGAGACTCTCCTCCGGACCCAGGTACCATAGAAACTGTGAAAAAAAGAATAAAATAAAATATAAATGTTATATTTACCTTCTGGCGGCCGACGGTGCGCTCTTCCTCTCATGCCGGCAGATCTCGATGGACTGAAGGACCTGCGCTGATGTCATAGTCATGTGACGGGTCACGCAACGCTGACGTTGGCAGGTCCTTCAGTTTACCGCGATCTCACGACATGGGAGAATGGAGAGAAGAAAGACTCCAGGGGCCATCAGAAGGTAAGTATAGATTTATATTTTATTTTTAAACATTCTTTTGGTCAAAGTATATAAATCCATGCTGTTTGCATGGATTTATATAGTGTGACCAAGTTGTCAAGCACTTTCCAAGTGATGCTAAAATCGCTTGGAAAGCGCTTGTCAACCCGCATGCGGAAATGCATGTGAAGAACGTTTCACATCCGCATGTCCCTGGCAGGAAAAACGCATGTACAATCCGCATGTACAATCCGCATGCGTTTTTTCTGCCAGGGACATGCAGAAACGCTCAGGAAATATCCGGAGCATTTCTGCATCGTGGGCACATAGCCTGAGTCATACAATTAATATATTTTTTTATTATTTTGTTAATATTATTAATATTGAGTAGAATTAATTTCAGTCTATTGATTCACCTTCCACAACAGTCATGGTCTCTCATGTGGCCCCTCAAGGAAATTAATCTTCCACCGCTGCTCTACTATATATAGCGCTATGTTATGTATAGGGCTGTGTACATAATGGAAAAAAAATTCCATAATTTTCCGTCTACAGATGTCACCAAAGCATCTGTGTTAGTCACATGACCTATCACATGATCTATCAAAAGGGGATCATGTGACATGTCACGTGATACATCGGGTACCTGTGGGGGGGCCCACACCTTCTAAACTGCCCGGGGCCCTGGCTACTCTTAATCCACCCCTGAATGTGACGTTTCCCCTATTTTTGATAACCAGCAAAGGTGAGGCAGACAACTGTTAGCTGAAGTTATCAGGCTGGGAAGGTCCCTTGTTATTAAGCCCTTCCCAGCTAAAAATAACAGCCCACAGCTGCCCCAGAAGTGGCACATCACATTAGATGTGGCTTTGTCCGGTTCTTTCCGATTGCCCTGGTGCTGTGGCAATCGGGGTAATGGTAGTTGGAGTTGATGTCAGCTGTGATTTGTCAAAAGCCCTGGTATTAGCAGTGGAAAGGTGTCTATCAGAAACTCCCATTAATAACCCAGTAATCAAAAAAATAAAAACACACAAAAAAAAATACTTTATTTGAAAAAACACTTTCCCTGGTTCACCAATTTATTAAAAAAAAAAAGCCATGCAGGTCCGCCGTAGTCCAGGGAATCCGATGTAGTCCACTAAATCCGCATTGTCCACAAATGGATACCTGAGAAACAGAAAAAGAGAGAAATAAAGATAAGACACTGTCCCTCATTCATCAATTTATTTTAAACAAAAGTTCCCATGCAGCTCCAACGCAGTCCTTGGCGTTCCCACAACATTCTCTGAATCAGATGTCCAAAAGCTATGGAGCCTCGTACAGAGAACGAAGCTCCATAGGCTGTAGCAGCAGCCACGTCGGGTCCTTTTGCACTCCACGAGACATGGTGGCTGTGATGAGCAGTGACATCAATAACTATACTGCTCATCAGTGTCATCAAGTCACGCTGACCTCTGTGAGATCCGGCGACTCTGTTGAGGATTAGCTGAATATCAGCTGAATATCATGCTGATATCAGCTTTTGGGCGAAATCCTGACTGATGACAAAGCATTCTTGCCTAATCAGTTTTTGAAGTTTATTACAATAGCTGTGTTTTTGTTTGTCCACCCACTTCCTGAGGATTGACCACAAGGGATTGGGATCTGGGGAGTTTCCTGACCATAGACCCAAAACTTCAAAGAAATTTTCTTTGAACCACTTAGTTATCACTTTTGTGTTGTAACATGGTGCTCTATTTGATAATCACCAAATTGCTCCTGGTTGGTTGGCAGAATATTCTTTTTGAGGACGTTTAGACACCATTTTTTATTCATGGCAGTGGTTTTAGACAAATTTGTGAGTGAGCCCACTCCCTTGGATGAAAAGCAACCCCACACATGAATGGTTTCAGGATGTTTTACTGCTGGCACAGACAGATGGTAGCACTCACCTTTTCTTCAACTGACTATTATACTTCTAGATGTCCCAAAAAGAGGATTCATCAGAAAATATTAAATTCTAGAAGGTCAAAGGATTGGGCTGTAGAGGATTGGGGTAAAGGTATTTTCAGTGATGAAGAAGTGATAACTAAACGGCTTGGTGAAGAAATTATCTAATTTTGAGTCCATGGTCAGGAATCTCCCCGGATCTCAATCCCATTGAGAACCTGTAGTCAATACTCAAAAAGGAGAGGGACAAACAAAAACACAGAAATTGCACTGATTAGGTAAGAAGGGGTTGCCATCAGTCAGGATTTGGACCAGAAGCTGTTATCCAGCTGCCAGGGCGAAGTGCAGTATTAAAAAATAATTGTCAACACTCTAAATATTGAGTCTTTCCATAATTGTGTCAGTCTCAAAACTTTTGTCCACCACTGTGCAATGTAAAGTATAATGTGTACTTTATGTGATTGTTTTGTCTCCTGCTTTGTAGGCCATTCTGCTGTTTTTGAACAAAGTAAACAAAGTGTACAAGAAAAATTTCACGGTGAAAAAAATAAGACCGAACTGGAGACAGACAACAAACATGATTACACTCCGATCATACATGAGTTACAACAAAATATCTCAAATTGCAAAGCACAAATATCACTAAACTCAGAAGAACTGAAAACCCTCAATGAAATGATGAATAATGCCACTCTGCAGTCTAAGAAAAACAAAGATCAAGTCCAAATTGTCCAAAATACGGTGAATTTCCTAACAGCATCATTGGATGACAGCAAAGTAATAATGCATGATATAAATATAACCATTTCTGAAAAGTTCTATTCAATTGAAGAGGTATGTTAATTACACACAAAGCACTACAAGTACCATAAAATATAGCAGTCGTATGTCTTTCTCATGGTAATACTCACATCAGAAACGGCAAATTGGCTAACAAATTTGATGTAGATATGTCATATTTCAAGAGTTTGTCCAATGATGATTGCATCAAAGTATTTAATAGAAAAAATACAGTGTCTTGAAAAAGTATTCATACCCCGTGAACTTTATCGCATTTGTTTATATTACACCCACAAACTTAAATGTATTTTATCGAGATTTTATATGATGTACCAACACAAAGTAGCAAGTATTTATGAAGTGTAAAGTAAATGATACGTGGTGTTCTAAATATTTTAACCCCTTTACACTTCCGCCAATTTCCAGTTTTGTGTTTCCATTTTGTAATCTCCTTCTTCTCAGAGTCATAACTCTTTTATTTTTGTGTCCACATAGACATATGAGGGCTTGTTTTTTTATGGGGCGAGCTGTACTTTTGAAACACACCATTCGTTTTATCACATAGTGTACTGAAAATTGGAAAAAAAAATTCAAGTGCTGTGAAAATATGAAAAAATGCAATTGTGACATTGTTTTTTGGGAATTGTTTTTACAGTGTACATTTTGTGGTAAAAATGATCTTGCAATATGATTCTCCTCATCAGTACAATTATGGTGAAAAAAAAATCAGAACTTGCAAAAAAAAATTTGAGGGTTCGTGTTTTTTTTCCCGAGACCTGTAGTATCTCATTTTTTGTCCACGGAGTTGAGTGACGGCTTTTAATTTTGCGTGGAGAATTGGGGAATTGCGGAGACCAAAAAAAACTTAATTTTGGAGTTGTTAAATATTTTTGTTTACGGTGTTTACCAATCAGGGTAATTGTTTTCATATTTTGATATATCGGACTTTTCTGAATGCAATGAAACCACATATGGGTATATTTTATTTTTTTTAATATCTTTATTGAAGGAAAAGGGAGGTTATTTGAACTTTTAGGTTTTTTTTTATGTTTTTCATATTTTTTTAAACTTTTTTACTTTTCACTGTTATTGTTAGCCCCCTTAGGGTACTAGAAGCTGCGATCATCCGTTCTGCATATAGTAGTAGTCATGGTATTCTTTGAAGCTCGGCCTCAGGCATGGTTTCAAAGGAGCTCCATAGTGACAAAGGAGCTCCATAGTGACAAGCATGGGGAGAGTTCCTCCGCTGACTCCAGGCTGTCATAACAACCCCTTCGCGACCCGCGATAACGTCATGGGCGCGCCGATGTGCGGAGAGAATGAAGCGCACACATGCCAGTCCATGTTAAATGCAGCTGTCCACCCTAGATTGTTAGCAGCAGTTCCTGGTTATAATACACAGCTGTCACCTGCCGGGTATGGCAGACCACGCAAAGGTTGCCAACTTACACGTAGCTCGAATCTCCCCGCATTACTTCATTTTTCTAACTGCGAAACTTGATCCTGCTGACTATGCCAAGTTTAATGTGGTACAGGGCGGTATTCATGGGTGAGGTAATTGTCTTTCTTGCCCCAGAATGCTACATGAAAATGGGGGTCCTGGCTGGGTGTGTGGACTTTGTCTATGGGGGCGCTATGCCCTTGCAGGCTGCTTGATGCTGGCGATTTTGCATGGCCAGGACCGGATTTTACAGAGTTCAATGAGGGAGACTACCACTTAAAGATAAACTGTCTTTTACTGGACCATAATGTAGATAAGAGTATGTACAGTGGATAGAGGGTACAAATCTTCATGGACCTTTCTCTTAACACATGGATCATCTTTAAACACATTTGTTCTTTCCTTTCAAAACTCACTCTTTCCAGCTCAGTTCCTCTACCTTCACCACAACCCAGCACATTGCTTTGGGAGCTTGTCCCCAACAAAGGCACTACAGTTCAGTAAGCGAGAGTCCTGTACTTCAACCCATGGTTTCGTGTAAGCTTTCTCCTTAGGGGAGCTGCTTTTCCACTATAGCGTTTACTTAGCTTCTCTGCTTCCTGATGCCTTGCAACTACCACCCGGGACACTCTCTTAATCTTGCATTCCCTGCTCTGATGTGTCCTGTTACCTCTTTAGCTTTTGAACTCGAGACCATCCCACTAGACCTCCTGCTTCCGATGCAGTGTCCAGTAAATCACTCACTTCATCTATCGCTTTTCCTTGTCTCTACTCTGAATCTTGCGATCCGTTGCCTCAGTCTCCTCTCACTTCAGGGATATTCACTTCATGCAGCTCTGCTCGTTGGTCAGACCATAGGTCCAACTCTACTGCATACTGGATCATATCTAACCTCCTGAGAGGAAACTATTTCTGTCTCATGACTTTAGTCACTTCCACTCTGCGCTAGTCTTAACTATTAACCCTAACACCCTACTGCTGGGCAGAATACAATCTATCACTAATAACATATGTCACTAAACACATTACACATTCAAATGCATTATAACTAGTGTTGAGCGAACATGCTCGACATTGCTCGGTACTCGCCCGAGCATCACGCTACTCGGGATGTTCGGCGAGCACCGAGCATTTCCGGGTTACTCGGGCGGGAGCTCGGGTCTCCGCCCTGCATGTTTGGCGCTCTTTACAGAGCCAATGAACATGCAGGGATTGCCAGCCAGTCACTGTAATGCTGCAGCCATGTTGGTTGTGGGCATTACAGTGATTGGCTGGCCGCACAGCGTCACCTCGAGTATTTAAAACCGGGCGCCGCCATCTTGGACACAGTCGCTCCGGATTAGACAGTGTAGGGACAGCGCTGCTGATTTAGGGAGAGATATAAACTGCGAAATAGTTAGTGTAGGGTCTGTAAAGGCTGCCAGAACAAACAAACAGTCCTTTTCAGGACTAATATCCATCCCAGATACCAGGCAGGCTGTATAGGAGACACAGTGGTTATACCAGCAAACGCTGCATTACAGTCCTGTGTGCTCCTGTTGCTGAAATTGCTGGACCAGGTGTCGGAGGCCAGTAAAAATCCTTTTTTTTTTCATCCAAATCCTCCTTTTTTTTTTCTCCTTCAAACTGTACAAATACCCATCTTATTAACCTTTTGGTGTGTCCCCCCACCCCCCCAAAAAAAAGCGTGTCTCTGATTTTTCAGACACTAATATAACTGTTGAAAATAGTCTGGTGTAGGCTAGAGAAACAGAAGTGTTGTTTTGCACTTCCACGGTTCAAACCTCTGTATTATCCATTTTGGGCCATTTGTATCTAAAAAAAAAAACAGTTTGAGTGTGTCGCTCACTGTTCAGCCGCAAATCTATTTATTTAAAAAAGTCTGGTATACCCCAGTAAACAATAACTGTGGTTTTGCCATCCCACGGTAAAAAATCTCTATTATTCAGGTTTTGGTATATTTTCCGTAAAGAAAAACAGTAGTGTCTCCTGACTGTTGTGACACAAAAATATATCTGTTGAAAATAGTCTTGTGTAGGCCCGACATCCCAGTGTGGTTTCGCAGTTCCACGGGTCAAATCGCTGTACTATCCAGTTTTGGGCCTTTGGTATCTAAAAAAAAAGCAGTTTGAGTGTGTCGCTCACTGTTCAGCCGCAAATATCTCTATTTAAAAAAGTGTGGTATACCCCAGTAAACAATAACTGTGGTTTTGCCATCCCACGGTAAAAAATCTCTATTATTCAGCTTTTGGTATATTTTCCGTAAAGAAAAACAATAGTGTCTCCTGACTGTTGTGACACAAAAATATATCTGTTGAAAATAGTCTTGTGTAGGCCCGACATCCCAGTGTGGTTTCGCAGTTCCACGGGTCAAATCGCTGTACTATCCAGTTTTGCGCCTTTGGTATCTAAAAAAAAGCAGTTTGAGTGTGTCGCTCACTGTTCAGCCGCAAATATATCTATTTAAAAAAGTGTGGTATACCCCAGTAAACAATAACTGTGGTTTTGCCATCCCACGGTAAAAATTCTCTATTATTCAGCTTTTGGTAGTTTTTTTCCGTAAAGAAAAACAGTAGTGTCTCCTGACTGTTGTGACACAAAAATATATCTGTTGAAAATAGTCTTGTGTAGGCCCGACATCCCAGTGTGGTTTTGCAGTTCCACGGGTCAAATCGCTGTACTATCCAGTTTTGGGCCTTTGGTATCTAAAAAAAAAGCAGTTTGAGTGTGTCGCTCACTGTTCAGCCGCAAATATCTCTATTTAAAAAAGTGTGGTATACCCCAGTAAACAATAACTGTGGTTTTCCTCTTCCACGGTTCTAATCTACTCTTTATTACCCTTTTTCCATTGATAGTGCAAGTGTAAGCTATTTTACTTCATTTACAATGGGCAAGGCGCGTGGCAAGGGACGTGGAAGTGGACGTTCTGGTGATTGTTCGTGCAGAGGACGGGGCCGTGGCCAAGGTGAAAATGTGCCACAACCAACAGCCACATCTTCTCGCTCCCACTTCTTGACTGAATTACTAGGGAAGCACAGAACAACACCAGTATTGAGAACTGATCAGTGTGAACAGGTTATTAATTGGATAGCAGATAATACTTCGTTACCTGGGCACCACCACCTCCGGTCTATCTTCCACACTGTCAACCCTTAGTAGCCGTGAGTCTCGACCGAATACTCCTTCTCACCCTGATGCTCCTTCCTCCCACCATGCCGAGAGTCGTCAGACAGCAAGTGATCCCACACTTGGACACTCTGAAGAGCTGTTCACTGGTCCATTTCCATATTTGGGCCCCTCGTCTGATACGCTTGAAGTGGTGGAAGAGGAGATCCCATGTTGCGATGCCCAAATATTTGAACAGCCACTGCCACAGGAAGTCGACGTTGGCAATCTGTCACAAGAGGTGGACAATGGCGAGACACAATTGCCAGGAAGTGAGGAGGAGGATCGTGGTGCGCAAGTGGAAGAGGAGGAGGTGGTGGATGATCTAGTAACTGACCCAACGTGGAAGGAGGACATGCAGAGTGAGGCCAGCAGCACACAGGGGGAGGGAGGCAGAGTACCCCAACAGGCAGGAAGAAGCAGTGTGGTGGCCTCAGACAGAAGGCAGGCAACCGTTCCCCGTAAAAACAACACGAGGGACGTTGCCAGTACAAGCGGTAGGTCTTCCAGAGTCTGAAATTTTTTTAAAGACTGTGCTGATAACCCCAAAAAGGCCATATGTTACACCTGCCATGCCAGCATCAGCAGGGGTGACAAAACTACCAGCCTGACCACCACCAGCATGATCAGGCACATGGCAGCAAAGCACCCGACTTTGTGGGGCGAAACCCAGGGTCCACGACCAGTGTCAGCGGGTGTCACCACTGCTTCTTCCACTGTTGTGCGTGCAATAGAACCCCCTGTTGTGTGTGCAAGGCAATCCCCTGTCCATACTGCATATAAAGATGCCCCCTCCTCTCAGTCTTCACTTGTTATGGCAGTTTCTCAAGAAACAGCATCAACGTCCACGTCCACGTCCCACCGCAGCGTTCAATTGTCCATTTCCCAGACCTTTGAACGAAAGCGGAAATTCGCAGCTAACGCCCCACAGGCCACAGTCCTAAATTCGCACATTTCACGACTGCTTGCATTGGAAATGCTGCCTTTTAGGCTGGTGGAGACAGAATCCATTCGCAATCTTATGGCGGTGGCCGTCCCTCGGTACTCGGTCCCCAGCCGACACTAGTTTGCCCGGTGTGCCATCCCCGCACTACACAAGCACGTGTCCCAAAGCATCTGCCGTGCCCTCAACAACGCAGTTACTGGGAGAGTCCACCTGACAACGGACACGTGGACAAGTGCTTGTGGCCAGGGACGGTACATCTCTCTGACGGCACACTGGGTAAACATAGTGGTAGCCGGGACCCAGTCGGACCTTGGGACGGAACACATCCTCCCCACACCGAGGATTGCGGGCCCTATGTCAGTCAGAGTT
This sequence comes from Phyllobates terribilis, assembly GCF_046119375.1. Classification (NCBI taxonomy): domain Eukaryota; kingdom Metazoa; phylum Chordata; class Amphibia; order Anura; family Dendrobatidae; genus Phyllobates; species Phyllobates terribilis. Next base: position 1,060,143,384 of record NW_027362761.1, read on the forward strand.
GCCCCCACAGTGTACATTTCCTGCGCATCCTCCTCCTCCTCCTCATGTTCAGCCTCCATGTCAGATATCACCACATCAGTTACAAGCTGGAAGCATTGCAGTACTGCCTCCGCCAAGCGGCAACAGGCTGTGCTGAAACTCATAAGCTTAGGTGATAAACCTCACACTGCTTGTGAGTTGTGGACAGCTGTGAAAGAGCAGGCAGATCTGTGGCTGAGACCGCTGAGCCTACATCCCGGCATGGTCGTGTGGGACAATGGCCGTAACCTGGTGGCGGCTCTGAGGTGAGGTGAGATCACACACGTACCATGCCTGGCTCATGTGCTTAACCTCGTGGTTCAGCGGTTTCTTAAATCGTACCCCGAGTTGCCAGATCTGCTCGTGAAAGTACGCCGCCTGTCAGCTCATTTTCGCAAGTCGGCTACAGCTTCCGCCGCCCTTGCTGTGTTGCAGCAGCGTTTGCAGCTTCTGGCACACCGACTGGTGTGTGATGTCCCCACACGTTGGAACTCTACCCTCCACATTGTTGCAAAGGATTTGTGAGCAGAACAGAGCAGTTGTGGAGTACCAGCTGCAACAAGGCCGTCAATATTCAGGTCAGACTCCACACATAAGACCTCAGGAGTGGACCTGGATGTCTGACATATGTACCATTCTGACAAACTTTGAGGAGGCCACCAAGATGGTGAGTGGCGATGACGCCATCATTAGTGTCAGCATCCCACTTGTCTGTCTTTTGCAACGCTCTCTGCAGAGAATTAAGGAGGAGGCATTGCAGCCAGAGTATGATGAGATGGATCAAGAAGCCGTAGCGGGCGATTGCACACAGCCCAGCCTCATCTCATCCCAATGTGCATTGGGGGACAATGAGGGAGAGGAGGAGGAGGAGGAGGAGGAAGAACAGGAGCTGCTATCATGCGTTGTAGATGGTAGTACCTGTACAAGTGTCATACCGTCGGTTCAGCGTGGGTGGCCTGAGGACAGGGGGGAGGAGGAAGAGGAGGAGGAGGAGGAGGAGAGCATGGTCAGTCGTCATCTTGGTGAGGACACGGAAATATTGCCCGTTACCAGTCTGGCACGCATGGCTGACTTTATGTTACGCTGCCTTAACCGTGACCCTCGCATTGTCAAAATGTTGGGTGACAGTCATTACTGGTTGGTGGCACTTGTAGACCCCCACTACAAGGAGAACTTTCACTCACTTATTCCTGAGGTGGAGAGGTCTACAAAAATGGGGCAGTACCAGAAGGCCCTTGCTGCAGAACTCTTAAAAAAATTCCCATCTGAACACGCTAGCGGCAGAGGTCACAGTTCGTTGCCCAACCAAGGCGTACAGGCGAGAGAGATGCAACTCCAATCCAGCAGAGGCAGGGGAACACTGTCAACGTTCTGGGACAGTTTTCTGACACCCGCCCAGCTTACAGGCCCTGAGGCGAGGGGGGGGATACTCTCACAAGGAGTGGAAAGTTTCAAAAGATGGTGAGGGAGTACTTTGCCGACCATACCAGCGTCCTCCGTGATTCCTCTCTGCCTTTTAATTATTGGGTATCCAAGCTGGACACTTGGAATGAACTCGCTCTGTACGCCTTGGAGGTCCTGGCCTGCCCTGCCGCTAGCGCGTTATCGGAGCGTGTTTTTAGTGCCGCTGGGGGAATTATAACTGATAAACGCACTCGCCTGTCAACTGACAATGCTGACAAGCTGACCCTTATCAAAATGAACAAGCGCTTGATTGGGCCAGACTTCTCATCACCACCAAATGACAGCAGAGTAACAAAGTCAAATCCACTGTGTTATTTCAGGAGGTGTATTCACATGCACCGCTTCACACCCACACATGGGTATACACTTCCTCGTTTCGGCTGTTTTATCTTCTTCTCCTTATCCTCAGCCTTCACCACCACTATACCACCAGGGTGCCAGCATTGCAAGTTCCTCCGTCCTTATTTTTGGCAGCTTTTGCTTGCAAGGCATAAGCAAATACTATGGGACACCCACTCCCCAATAATGGGACTTATGTTTGTAATATGCTGTACTGCATGGCTCTTGTAAGGGGCATTGCAAGTTGCTCCGTCCTAATTTTTGGCAGCTTTTGCTTGGAAAGCATAAGCAAATACTATGGGAGACCCACTCCCCAATAATGGGACTTATGTTTGTAATATGCTGTACTGCATGGCTCTTGTAAGGGGCATTGCAAGTTGCTCCGTCCTAATTTTTGGCAGCTTTTGCTTGCAAGGCATAAGCAAATACTATGGGACACCCACTCCCCAATAATGGGACTTATGTTTGTAATATGCTGTACTGCATGGCTCTTGTAAGGGGCATTGCAAGTTGCTCCGTCCTAATTTTTGGCAGCTTTTGCTTGCAAGGCATAAGCAAATACTATGGGACACCCACTCCCCAATAATGGGACTTATGTTTGTAATATGCTGTACTGCATGTAACGCGCCCCCTGGGCCGTGTGTACACGTGTGTGGGATACCCGGTGCCGGGTCTCTGGGGTCTGTAGTCTCCGTGACGGTGTCCCGGTCCCGTGGCTCAGGCTGGTCAAACCAGTAGCAGTCTTTCTTAGGTTTTGAGGTTAATTGTCTGACTGCGCCACCCGTGGATTGCGGTCAGGGAGTACCACCGCTGCGAGGCAGACCGCTGAGGCTGGTGTTGTGTGCGCAGCAGAGAATGGGATAACTCCCCACGGGAGGATTATAGCCTCAGGGCAGTGAGTGTGGATGATGGGGGTGATGGTGCACGAGCGCAGCAGGAACGACTCAGAGTCTTTGCAGTGCAGTTCAGGGTCTTTACTGATGATTATAAGGTAGACCCTCCCGGGAGTACTGGCTAGCATAAGAGGCCTGGTCAGTCTGTGAGCAAGCAGGAGTTCCCCTGGCCAGGTGGAGTTGTAGGCCTCCCCGTCTGTCTGCACTCTTCCTGGCTACCTTGCTGTAAGCGGGTAGAAGTAGTCCACGTCCCTGAGTGTACCGTGTAGTGCTCACCCGTATGGCTGGTGACTTGGGCCCTTCTGTTAGCCTCCGCTCCACGACGGCGGTGCTGGTCCCTTGGTTGTGACTGAGCCTCCGGGCTTCTATGGCCAGAGGACCTGAAATCCCCTGCCGGCTGGTTTCTGCTGCTGGATATGTAAGTCCTCACAGCCTCGGACTCCTGTGTCCGGTTCCTATTGTCTTCAGCCAGGGCGAGCTCTGCTCAGCTTCCAGCCCCTGGTCTTTAGCTCCTAGCTCCTACAGAGCTCCTTGCTGTTACTTTCCCTTGCTCTCACTCTGACTCTGACTGTTCTCTGTTCTCTGACTCACTCAACCCCGCCCCAGATCCAGTTTATAAGGGCAGAATTCTCCCCTCCCAGGACTGGGGCAGGAGGATGTTGCATGATTAAGCGATCCTGACCAGGAAACCTCCCACTTGCTCTCCGACGTAATATCTCTATTACTGTGGTGACCAGACCCCTGGGGTGCCACACATGGCTCTTGTAAGGGGCATTGCAGTTCCTCATAATTTTTGGAAAGCCTTCACTGCTTAGGCCAACAGTGCACAGGAGACCCAGTTGCTATAAATGGAAAAAAAGGTTTAGTTAACGCCCTCTGACCTCCATGTCAATTCCAAGGGGCATTGGAGTGCCTCGAAATTTTTGGTAGGCATTGCACTCACTGTATGCCCTATAACTGTGTAGCCGAACCGCTCCTTTTGTTACAGAACCATATCCTACAAGACATATCTGGTTGACTGGCCTGATACTGATGTGAATGGTCCCTGTTCCTCCTGCTCTTTCTCCTTTGCCACTACCTCATCCATCATTTATCACCTGAAGCTTTGTTTTAACGGCAGTCATAGAACTTGGATAGTAGCAAGAAAAATCCAGCAATCCTCGGAGGAGGTAGGATATGCGCCAAAACGCTGACCACCTCAGGCCTAGCTGCTACTACATACATGCGCTTGCATTACAACAAAACAAAGCAGATGCTAACTTCTATCATCCTCATCATGCTCCTCACCTTGGTACTCTCAACTCCCCTGATGGAGAAGCCAGGGCCCACCGGAGGAGTCTGATAGTCCGGTGGGCTCGGCCAATGCTGCCCTAAAGCAGGCCAGGTTAAGAAAAGTGTGGGAAAGGTTACCGGGACAAATAGGGGTGGCTTGGGACCGAGTATGGACACCCGGCCACCCCCTGGAGGCTGGGGAGCAAGCGGGGACACCCGGCCACCAGGCGGCTGGGGACTGAGTATGGATACCAGGCCGCCAACACAGCCATGGCGCGGTGGCCAGATTCCGCCTCCACATGCCAAAAAGGCCCAATTTAAAGTGCAAGCAAGCAGTATGGTATTGCAGCCTGGGGGTGGGTGGGTGGCAGGCTGCATACTTGCGCTTGCATTGCAAGGAATGGGAGAGGTACAATTGAACACTGCCCTGGGACAAGGACTTGAATGGGGATAGTGGTAAGTCTGCAACGACAGGTGCAAGGTGGGAGGCATCTTCGCATGTACCATGAACAGGGGTTTGACATGCACACACTACAGCGGAATAGGCTCTCCTTCCCACTAAATGCACTGGGGAGGGCACAGGTAATGTTTTGGTATACACGCTTAATCTTATGTATAAGGCACACCAGGACAAATAGGGGCGGCTGGGGACTGAGTATGGATACCTCGCTGCCGAAGCAGCCATGAGGTAGTGGCCCGCTTCGGCCTCCTCCAAACTAAAAGGCCCCATTTCAAGTGTAAGCTAGCAGTATGGAATTGCAGTCTGGGGGTGGGTGGGTGGCAGGCTGCACACTTACACTTGCATTAAAAGAAAACATAGCAGATGCTAACTTCTGTCATCATCATCATGCTCCTCACCTTGGCACTCTCAACTCCACCGATGGAGAAGTCAGGACCCACCGGAGGAGTCTGGTTCTCTGGTGGGTTCGTCCAATGCTGCCTAAAGCAGGCCGGGCTAAGAAAAGTGTGTGGGGGGATGTTCCAAGGAGAAATAGGGACGGCTGGGGACCGTTTATGGACACCCAGCTGCCCCCAGGCGGCTGGGGACCGTGTGTGGACACCCGGCCATGGGGCAGCTGGGGACCGAGAATGTACACCCGGCCGCCGGGTGGCTGGGGACTGAGTATGGATTCCAGGCTGCCAACACAGCCATGACGTGGTGGCCAGATTCCGCCTCCACATGCCTAAAAGGCCCAATTTCAAGTTCAAGCAAGCAAGCAGTATGGTATTGCAGCCTGCGGGTGGGTGGGTGGCAGGCTGCATACTTGCGCTTTTATTGCAAGGAATGGGGGAGGTACAATTGAACACTGCCCTGGGGCTAGAACTTGCATGGGGATAGTTGCAAGTCTGCATCTTCTGATGCGGCAAGGATCACTTATGATGGGCACACTTTTAGACAGTGACCTGGGAGTCAGATGCTTCCAGGGGTCTTCCCCATGCTGTTCCCATGTCTTTTCAGCACTTTATGCATGTGTCACACAGCACATGGCCAGATAAGGTTGTAAAATGTTAAAATGACATTTCCCGGTGTATGCATTTGTCATAGTTGAAAGCAATACAAAAATGCAAAAACGCATAAAAAATGCTACTTGTGAACATAGCCCAAGGTGTGGAGGAGTATTTTTGTTTTTGGTCATTTATTTTAACTTATACTCAAGTCTTTTCCCTGGAAAGGATGTTCCTTAACATATTTCACAGGAAAAAAGTTTCACTTTCGTTTTTGAACGTTTTATTGTGAGCCCGTAAAAGTGGCTTAATACCTCTGACCACGTTGTTGACAGCAGTGACCTGGGGGTCAGAAATGCTTCCTGGGGCGATCCCCATGCTGTCCCCATGTCATTTGAGCACTGTCACTATCGTTTTGGGCACTTGTTAGGCTTTTAAAAGACTGCCGGGGGTGCCACCGCAAAAATGCTCGAGTCTCCCATAGACTAACATTGGGCTCGTTGCTCGGGTCGAGCACCCGAGTATCACGGTGAGCTCGGCCTGAGCTTCGAGCACCCGAGCATTTTAGTGCTCGCTCAACACTAATTATAACCATACACAAAACTTCAAGGAGGAACATGGGCAATACTTCCATCTTCTTACAGATGAAAGATAAAACATGGTGGGATATTATAAAGACCTTTTCTAAAGTTATTGAAGTAATAGGTAACCACTGCGCTGGTCCACTGAGGCCAGGAATAAACAGAGGAATGGAAGTGTAGTGGAAGATTTTATTACGTAAAATTAAATTTAAAATTAAAATCACAGATATAAGATTATTTAAAAGATATATGTAAAAGGTATACATAGTGGTGAGTTCATGTCCTTATTTCACAGATGGTCATAGTGGTAGAGATTTCGAGATTCTAGGGGATCCAGAGCCAATGGATATCTTTGTGTAGAGCCTGTTAATAATTTATTTTTTTAGTATATATTTATATACAACCATGCAGAATATATATATATTTAGAGGTGAACCGTCTGTACCTGAGGTAAAGTTGTTTTGAGAGGCTATTTTTCAGTGCAGCATCTGGATGTGAACTTGGCGGGATAGAAATCTATTGGTCCGCCTCACTATCCGTCCAAGATCCTAGTCATGTGACCACACAGGACCTGACGTCATGCAGGTCCTACACGCAGGTCCTGTTCCCGCCAAGTGCGCTTCCGGACGCTGCACCGCTGTGTCGGAGTCTCCGGCCGGGACTCCGGCACCCACTGACTCCTACCAGTGGGTGCCCCCACCAGGAATCTTACCATGTTTTATCTCCAGTAGGGGTATATGGTGCCCCATACCACTCGCTGCAGGCACACTGTGTGCACTATCAGCGCCCCTAGCCCAATTTCCTTCACTTTTCTAAAGTTACTTTATTTCTTATTTTAGATGAACTAAAGGAATACAATATAAAACATTGGACATTTAATGATATAATGCTTAATCTTATGCAAAGGTGGAATTAATCAGATTGCAACAAAATAAAAGTGCAAAGCTGTTGGTTTTCTATTAATGCTTCCATGTAGGAGAATATTCATCAAATGCACATGCTTCATAATAAAAGAAGGGTTATTCTTTAAGCTTAATTTTTGATTTCATAAATAAATAATACACAGGAAGCTAAGCAACTTGTCAGATGAATCTGCTTCTTTCTCCTCCTGGACTGATCTGTCACTATCAATTCATGGATAAAATCTGTATTCAGTGAAGACAAACTTTCCCAATACTGAGATAGAAGATGACATTTGGTACTTTTAAAATTCTATAGAGGGAAGAGCTAGAGACAGACAGATATTCTGATGCAAGTTCTCCTAAAACGACAGTTACAATTCTCCATAGTCCAGTCCATAGAACTTTGAACAATGAGCACCAACTGCCATCTCCCCTCTTAGTAATAGGAAAGTCTGTGTTCACTGAAGACAAATTTTACCTGTGAATTGAGAATTTTTGAGAATGAATGATAAGTCCAGAAGGATACAAAAGTTTTTTATAAGATACTTTATAAGATACTTAACAAAAAGCAGGGTAGAAAGCAGGAAGGACAATAAACGCAATATGGTCTTATCCGGGTAAAATGGGGAGATTATGGGCAATGGTGCTCACCTGGTAGGGTTGTGTGATCACAACCACTAAAAAGGCTCAAGGATCCTGCAGACTCACAGTTTGTAGATCTGAGAATGGAGTGAAATGGGTTAAATCTGTGCCGGTGAATGATTATTTAAAAAGAGTCAGAAATCCAGGAATGCGGTTTAAGGCTATGTGCGCACGATGCGTATTTGAAGCAGAAATTTTCTGTGCGTTTCAGCTTCTCCTTGGCAAGGAGAACGCATGTGTTTTTGACACGTTTTTGCATTTTTTTATGTCTTTTTTAAGCGTTTTTGTACATCAATTAATGATTTTTGAAGCTAAATAAAGTTATTTGGTGGGACATTGCTTAAACCTTGGATTACCATCAGAACTGGGGTGAGTATATTGATTAATTTGAATGATTAAAGAATGTGTCTGTTGTAATTCAAATAAAGTATTTACACACTTAACTGCTTACTTTACTTTAATTAAGTTTGGTCATGAAAAGGTCTCATTGACACCTTGTCATAACCAACAAAAGAGCTTGGTGTCAGCTAGTCCCATTCACCCAAACTTCATTAGCATTTCTATTCACATAATTTATGCGACTGCTGTGAGCTGCTATCTTTAGCCTGAGAAGGTGAGGTTAGGCAAACATGGTCCTTGACCATTAAGAACATCTCACAGATGGTTCCTTAGCCACTATGTCCCCCAGATCAGCACTCAGCAGCGCTTTGGACACAGCTTATTTTTGCTGCTTCCAAAACACGGTGTTCTAATGCCGCACTTTTGTTGTCGGTACATGTGAATCCATCGCATATAATGACACTTCAATCGGTCAAAATCTGCAGCGGAGACTAATAATGTAAAAGCTGTCCCGCCACGTCACGGCATCCCTTGTGGGACAGTCCTAACTCTAATATTAAAAACCTTACCATTTGTCAAGTGACATACATATGGACAAGGACAGAGAGACTGGATCCCTGGTGCAAGCATAAAACCGAGGCAGGATCAGCATCCCAGCACAGACAAAGGGCGGCCACACCCTTTTATATGCACTCAAGCATACTAACTGCAAAGAAAAAACCTGAAGGTGTGAACTGGAACATAAATTGATGTGCATGCAAAATGTAAATGCATGTTCACACAAGGCCATTAGACAAAGAGAAACCAAAGACAAGAAAAATACCCAAATGATTAACAGTAAATGCATAAATCGCACAGTGCAAAAATAATAATAAATAATAAAGGGTATTTAGTTAACATAATTTTGATCAAAATAATGTAAAAGCTGTCCCGCCACGTCACGGCATCCCTTGTGGGACAGTCCTAACTCTAATATTAAAAACCTTACCATTTGTCAAGTGACATACATATGGACAAGGACAGAGAGACTGGATCCCTGGTGCAAGCATAAAACCGAGGCAGGATCAGCGTCCCAGCACAGACAAAGGGCGGCCACACCCTTTTATATGCACTCAAGCATACTAACTGCAAAGAAAAAACCTGAAGGTGTGAACTGGAACATAAATTGATGTGCATGCAAAATGTAAATGCATGTTCACACAAGGCCATTAGACAAAGAGAAACCAAAGACAAGAAAAATACCCAAATGATTAAAAGTAAATGTATAAATCGCACAGTGCAAAAATAATAATAAATAATAAAGGGTATTTAGTTAACATAATTTTGAAATTGACATGCTGCGGGTGAGTTTGGGTACTTGGCCACGATCAGGAGCCGCTGCAGGTCTGACACTGCGTGTTTATACAGAGTCAAACCCACAGCATCCAGATGTTACCGCATAGTGGATGGGCTCTCTAGAAATCCCATGTCCACTATGCGTGCATCAGAGGCTGCGAATCACCCATGGACAATAACATGCGGCGTGTCTTTCAGGACTGCAGCATGTCAAATTCTCGTGAGGAGTCACTAGTCTACACAACACAAATTTGACCACTAGAAAGTATTGAATGTGGTAAATCCGCATGGTTCAGTGAACAAATGTGGATTTACCTGCGTTCAATAGAATGCAACGTTTTGGATGCAGCAAAAATTATGTGTCCAAAGCGCTGCTACATCCAGATCGTGGTCACAGAGCTGAAAATTGCAAAAAAAAATGGCGTGGGCTCCTGCATCATTTTTATAACCAGCAGAGGGAAAGCCAACCGCTGGGGGCTGATATTAGTAGCTGGGGATGGGGCCATTAGCCAACAATGTTCCCTGGCTATTAATATCAGTGCACAGCTGTTTGTTTAGCCTTTCCTGGCTAGATTACACAGGGACCCCCCAAAAAAATTGAAGTAGAGTCCCCCTACAAAATCTAACCAGCAAAGGCTAAACTAGACAGCTGCGGGCTGATATTAATAGCCAGGGAAGGTGCCATGGATACTAGCCCCCTGCGAGGCTATTAATATCACCCCTCAACAGTCCCAGAAATGGCGCATCCATAAGATGCGCCAAATCTGGCTCTTAGCCTCGCTCTTCCCACTGCCCTGTAGCAGTGGCGAGTGGGGCAATGGGGTTGGAGTTCACGTCAGCCTGGTATTGGCAGCTGACATGAAGCCCAGGTTAGTAATAGAGAGCGTCTATAAGACGCCTCCATTACTAACCGCATAGTAAAATGGTCGACCGTTATTCAATAAAAGACACGGGCAGAATAAAGTATTTTAATGAAATAAAAAACACACGGTTCTACAATTTTTTTTATTACACTTCTCCGCGAAGCCCTCAATCTCCTGAAAAAAGCGTAAAATAAAAAACAACCATATTCCACACCTGTCCACCGTCAATGACGCAGTCCATATACCACCGAGTGCCCCACGATGATTTGTGTAACTTCTACAGTAGTGACATCAGCCGTCACTGCTGTAGAATACAGCAATGTATACTGACAGGGGTGTAAAATCACCCCCTGTCAGTATACATGCTGCAGGAGGTCACTGGGGTTGATCAGCCCCGGTGGGCTTACGATCAGCTGAGCGGTCACGTGACCATCAGTTGAGCGGTCACGTGACCATCAATTGATCTGTGACAGCAGTGCAGGTCCTGATGGTCACGTGAGCATCAGGATCTGCGCAGATGTCAAGGCTCAGGTGATGGTCACGTGACCATCAGGACCTGTGCTGACATCACCACTCAGCTGATGGTCACGTGACCATCAGGATCTGCGCTAATGTCAAGGCTCAGCTGATGGTCACGTGACCATCAGGACCTGCGCTGTCGTCATCACTCAGCTGATGGTCACATGACCATCAGCTGAGCTGTGACGTCAGCGCAGGTCCTGTAAGTACCTCCGGCCACCGGGAGGAGAAGATCGCTTCCAGGGGCCACCGGACAGGTGAGTATAGAAGTTTATTTTTTATTTTTAGCTTTTTTTTTTTTTTACCGCGCGTGGTAGCCGGGATGAATGGGAGACTACTTCTCCTACCATCCACGCAGCGCCCGCTGTTATCAGCAGGAGCGGTGGTCGGGAGGAGGGGAGTTGTAGTCTCCTCTTCATCCCGGGTACCACACGCACCGCGATCAACCCGCAAATTTGCAGCCATTGAATTTAATTGAAACGCAGCAAATCCACATTTACCTGCGGGTTTGCTGCATTTCAATGTAACTCAATGTCTACGAATTTGCGGAGTGATCGGGCTAGAAATGGTCATGCTGTGTTTTGCAATGCAATGCGAATTTGGCGCGTTATTTAATGCATCATGTGCATAGCACAACAGAATCCACATTACTATGCATGGCAGACCGATTAATAAGCGTTTTTTTGCGGCCGGAAAAACGCAGCAAAAACGCTTCAAAAACTCTACGTGGGAACTTAACCTAATAGTCAATGCATTTCAAAGTGCCACACTTCTTCATCAGGACAAACCATAGCGTGTACTGTACACTGTTTGTCCTGATGAAGACATATGGCTTTTCAAAACTCATTGACTATTAAATCGTACTCCTGGATTTCTAACTACTTTTCCATCTTCATTTAATGGCTGCGCAGATTTAGCCCATTTCACTCAATTCTCTGATCATAAAAAAGAGCAGGACACCCTTTGTGAGCAAGAGTGGAAAGATGCTTTAGAAGAGCTGTCCTGTCCTTGTATTGAAGGAATAGCCACCAAGTAATGCAACATTTTTATCAAGCACAAAAAAATATATGCCCTTGGATGGCATGCAAGGAAGGCTAATATTCATTTATTACTATTCTACATGTAATGTAATTATGAATATGCACCAGCAACAATTTTCCTAAAGCAGGTTTCCCATCAATACAGATCCAGCCTTAAGGCATATGGATATCATAGAGGGGGACAACAGTGTTGTATCCAATATCTGAGCTCAGCGGCTATGAGCGACTCGTGCCGTCAACTCAGGCACAGCCGCTGGGCTCAGTCATTGGTTGTCAATATAAAATCAGCGCTGCAAACAATAAAAGGCACCAGGAACATCAGAGGAGACTCAGTGCTGGACTCGTGAAGGGTGAGTAAAGTTCCATTTTTTTTTTTAAATCAACTGCAGATATCGGCAAGTATTATAAAATCATAAGATTAATTTACGGTACTTCTATCCTTGCATTAGATTTTTGTTCCAGTAACCAACACTGTAACTGTCCTGAATATTACTTATGTATCTTTAAGGGCTGATTTTTACAGGCCCCAGGCACATTGGAGTCGCGAGCCAGAGCTAAACTTGGGAGGGTGATTAAAGCACAGTTAGTTTGTATTTTATTTTTTAAAAAACTGCAGCTGGAAAACAAGGGTTTACTAAAAAGCAGAAAATCCCTTTAAGGTTATGCCATTTTTGTGCAAAAAAAATCATTAACAAATGCATCAAAAAAGTAAAAAAAAAAAATCATGTGTTATTCCAACGTCTAAAAATATATCTTACTTTTTTGAAAATGTTCAACTGTTTATCTTTTATTTAAAGGAAATTAGGCAACAGTACACATATTTTCAGAATGCTTCCATAAATTTTACTAATGTAAACGAGAAATATATCATCCTGGAACAAGAAATGAAAGAGGAAGTGAAAATACTGAATCAAGTCACAAATGATCTCAAATTAAAAGACTGGGAACATTCAATTACATTAAAAAACTTAACATTAATTCAAGGTAAGATTCTTAACATGCAAAAGGTGAGCAATAATAATGATAAAAGCTTTTTTTACTGCTTATTATACAATATTGTTTTTAGCAATAATGAAATACTGTCTTGCACATAAGAAGACTCATTAGTCACAGAAAGAGTCCCACAGAGCAGCCTCCATTATTAATACACTGTATGGGTAAAATAACCTATCAATAGATCCATAGATTTACATCAGATCTGTCACCAGATTTCACAAAACAAACTGCATATATTACTACTTAGATCTATTAGATCTGATGAGGCTGGTGTACTTACCTTTAACATCCAGGTTAAATACTCGTGAAATTAAAATATGCATTTTATGAGCCCAGCTAAAGCTAATTTCAATATTAGGCACTAAAACTGAAAAGAGGGTAAAGATTCCCAATTCACATCAGGATTACGAGATTTCTGCTACTTCTAGCGGCACCACATCTAATGTAATGTATTTAATTGAATGTAGTGGAAACAGGACAAAAGCTTAGAACAAGGATAAATTCTTATCGCCACACAGTAGTGATAAGCGAACCGGAACAGTACAGTTCGGGGTCCGTACCGAACACCTAGTGTCTGTGCACGGACCCCAAACACAGACTTCTCCAGGAAGTCAGTGTTACTGTTCGGGTTCGGCAGCCCGAACATCGGATGTTTCCCACGCTGTCATCTGTGTGACAGTGCGAGAAACACCGGCGGCTCTGATCGGCGGTAAGTTCGTTACCGCCAGTCAGAACGCTGCAGTTCCCACGCAGGCAGATGACAGCATGTAAGCAAGCAGCTCTGACTGGAGGTAAAAAGGTTACCACCGGTCACAGGCGTCGGCTGATGAGAGTACTACTCTCATCATCCTATACCTGCTCTCGCTGATAGCAGCAAGGGCAGGCGAGGCTGATGATAATATTCATCAGCCAGCGCTTGTGCAATAAATAAATAAAATGACATGGGGTGTCTTCTATTCTTGATAACCAGCACATGCAACACTAACACCTGCGGGCTGCAGCCCCCAGCTGTCAGCTTTACATTGGCTGGTTATCAAAACTAGAGGGGTCCCCACGCCGTATTTTTTATTCATTTAAATAAATAATTTAAAAAACGTTGTGGCGTCACCCCCATTTTTGACAACCAGCCAAGCTAAAGCAGACAGCTGGGGGCTGTATTCTCAGGCTGGGAAGGGGCCATGGATATTGGCTCTCACCAGCCTAAAAATTGCAGCCCGCAGTTGTCCCAGAAAATGTGCCAATTCTAGTGCTTTGCCCAGCTCTTCCCACTTGCCCTGGTGCGGTGGTAAGTGAGGTAATAGTTGTGGGTTTGATGTTAGTTTTGTAATGTCAACTGACATGAAGCCCACAGGTTAGTAATGGAGAGGCGTCTATAAGACGTCACCGTTCGCTGCGTGAGAATTTTTCCATGATGCGAGTGGTGCCGTAAGTGAGGTGACCAGGATTCATCAGCTATGAAATCGGGTGACCTTTCTCACGTCTGCAATACACACTGCGGGAGCGTAATCACGCTTCTGTCTCAGTGTGTTCCGGCTAGAGTGGAGAGAGGTCGCATCACTGATGTGACCTCTCTCCAAATCATCCTGATCGTCGCAGGACTTTGCCATTAATGGATTATCATCGGATAGGTGAGGAATATGGTATTTTATTATTTTTTGTGTTTTACAGTGGGACATGGGCATCAATGGATTATAGGCAGAAAGGTGCGTATAACTACTTTTTATTTTTATATCTTGTGAATAAATGGGTAAAAGAGGGCAGGGAGTTTTTATTTAAAATTAAGGAGTCTGTCTATCTTTCAATTAAAAGGAATTGATTCTGGCTGTGTATTTTCTACAATATGACTTTGGGGTTAGTAATGGGAGCATCTTACAGACACCTCGCCATTACTAACCTGTGGGCTTGATGTCAGCTGCCATTACAAAACTGACATAAACCCCACAACTAGTACCCCACTTGCCACCGCACCAGGGCAAGAGGGAAGAGCCGGGCAAAGTGCCAGCTTGGCGCACCTTTTCTGTGGTGGCTGCAGGTGGCTATTTTTAGTCTGGGGTGGGCCAATATCCATGGTCCCTTCCCAATCTGAGAATGCCAGCCCCCCAGCATTCTCAGTATTAAATGGTAACTTCAAATCCAAGAGAAACAGAAGAGTCTGGGAGTACAAACTTATGTCCTTTGACACATTAAGAGCAGGAATGAATGTCTGGCATGTATTTATGTCTTTCTAAATCAATTAAGGAATGTGGACACCAATCAGTGGACAATAAAACTTTCACACGCCTTATCTATGAGCTGTTTTAATATTTACTGCCACAATTGTTTCTCCCCTTCCCATATTGATAAGTCTGCTTCTTGTCTTATTACTGCATTATTCCTATGTCCTGTTGTGTATAAATATGTGACTCTTCAGATTTTGTGTTATACTGAGCCTGATGAAGAGACTCTAGTAGTCTCAAAATCCTTGTTATTTATTACTATCTTTTCAGTTGGCCATTAAAAAGTATCAACTATTGAGGATTTTCAATTTTTTATATTTTTCTATTAATGACTAACTCAGTATTAAAATATATTTTCCTGTAAGTTAAGTAATCTACAGCATTTTTGACATGAGTAAAAACACAATATAGAAGAACTGGGCGCTGGTAGAAAATTGCAAGTTAAAGGGAAGACACCATAAACAAAAATGTTTTTTTTTAACAATTGAAAAAAGCATAAAGTATTAATGTTTTAATAAAAGAAAATGTTATCATTTGTATTTAATGGAGTAAAATATGAAAAATACTTTAAAAGGTTTGATATTTTCCACTTTTAAAAATTAGGGGAGCAGCTGCCAGAATTTGCCATGAAAATTTAGTGTACTGCTAGCTCACATTATGACTGCAGTAAAAGTGAGTGACATCTGCTCACATTTGTGTGATGTCACTCCTCCCCACCCATTCTGGGTGTTTGGCAAAGGACAAGGGAGTTCTAATTGAGTAATTTTTCATTGTCACCTTAAAGTATGATGCCAACAAAAGTGACCCCCAAACACACTATGATATCACCACAGTGAATTCCTCCATAGTACACTCCATATGCACAATATGATGACCCTACTGTACCCCTATTAGCACCCCTGGCAAAATATGGTGACCCCCAACACAGCATGATGACCCAACAGTGATCTCCAGACAGCCTTTCATACAGTATAATAGCCCCAACACAACCCTCCAAACATTTTAATTGCATTCCATGCAATAAAATGTGCCCCACATGGACAATCATGTAATATGATGTGCCCCACATAGTCCACCATGCAATACAATGGTCCCACATAGTGCACCATGATGGGCATTACATACACAGCTCTCCTATATCAATTTAAAGTGACATAGCAGAGCTGAGTCCGTGTGTTCAGAGCACAGCAGCTTGATTACACTGCTGTGCTCTGAACACGGCTGCGAGGAGCAGTAATCAGCAGCCTGTGTTGTACTACTGATGTCAGGCTGCGATCACCACTCCCTGCCACCTATACTCACCTCATCCAGGATCTCCTTTCCTCACATCTCCTGCTACCACTCCCAGCAGCCCAGCAGCTCCTGTCACCGTTTGGCTTGCTCTGATCACTGAGCGATAAAAGGGTGAAAGTGCAGCCCATAGCATACCCTGCGGGCTTCACAAAAATGATGCTGATCTCCTCCCACAGCTGTGACCTGAACAGCCTAGAGGGTGGGCTCAAATCACAGCAGGAGGCAGCCACAATGCAGGAGATGCAATCAAATACCAACCACAGACTCCTAAGTATACATATTAAAGTGTCGTTACAAACCAGCAAATGAAAATGGCAGCCCCCAATGCAGACAAAAATAATAAAAAAAAAACTTTTAAAACAGTGAATTCAATTTTCTATTAAAAATAATTGATTACATAATCAATATTATTACTACAAAAGTAGAAATTGCGACACCTTTACTTTAATGTGTTTTAATTACAGGTGCAATCCACAGTTCAATGCATAACATTTCGGTCAGATCCACATAAACAGTGCATATGATAAAGGACAGAAATCTGACCGACATGTTATACATTGAACTATGGATTGCACCTGTAATTAAAACACATTAATTTGCAACTTCTTATGAGTGGCAAGTTCTTCTATATTGTTATCATATGGGATGGGATGCTACTTGAGCACCAACTAATAAGAGGCATGTCATGTTTCTATTACATTATGGGTAAATACACAAGGCTCCTCATGTCTAAGAGATCTATTTAGTAATGTATGAGGTGTGCAATGTAAAATCTCGGAACAGATACAGGTGCATCTCACTAAATTAGAATATCATCAAAAAGTTAATTTATTTCAGTTCTTCAATACAAAAAGTGAAACTCATATATTATATTAAGTCATTACAAGCACAGTGATCTATTTCAAGTGTTTATTTCTGTTCATGTTGATGATTGTGGATTACAGCCAATGAAAGCACAAAAGTCGTTATCTCAGTAAATTAGAATACTTTTAACAACAGCTTGAAAAATGTTTTTAAAATCCGAAATGTTGGGCTACTGAAATGTATGTTCTTTAAATGCACTCAATACTTGCTTGGGCTCCTTTTGCATCAATTACTGCATCAATGCGGCGTGGCATGGAGGCGATGAGCCTGTGGCACTGCTGAGGTGTTATGGAAGCCCAGGTGGCTTTGATAGCAGCCTTCAGCTCATCTGCATTGTTGGGTCTGGTGTCTCTCATCTTCCTCTTGACAATACTCCATAGATTCTCTATGGGGTTAAGGTCAGGCGAGTTTGCTGGCCAATCAAGCACAGTGATACTGTTGTTTTTAAACCAGGTATTGGTACTTTTGGCAGTGTGGACAGGTGCCAAGTCCTGCTGGAGAATGAAATTTCCATCTCCAAAAAGCTTGTCGGCACAGGGAAGCATGAAGTGCTCTAAAATTTCCTGGTAGACGGCTGCGCTGACTTTGGTCTTGATAAAACACAGTGGACCTACATCGGCAGATGACATGCTACGATGGCTACGGTATTACTGTGACTGGCAGGCAATCCCCGCATGTTTATTGGCTGTGTAACAAGTGCCAAACATGCGGGGCAGGGATTTGTGCTTCAAATCTAAGCACCAGCTAATGCTTGTCGAGTGTCAAGCACATAGCACCCAGATACCCGAGTGATATCAGAGTATCCCCGAGCATGTTTTCTCATCCCTATTGGATACATCTTTAATTTCAGCAGTAGATTCGCATCTGATAACATTGATTGTGATCCTTACATATCGTACTTAACTGGATCATGCAAACTGACTGCTGCAAAGGAAATATACACTTGAAGATTATTTGAGACTAATCTGGAAAGGTCTCATTGTTCTTCAGCTTTTAGATGTCTGATATTGGATTCAGGAAAGATAAATAATTAGTGATTGTTTACAGGCAACGTATCAGATGATAAATGATACCTGAAACTTAGGCAGCATGAATCAGAGAGAAGCTCTTTCAGTGCAGTCATGTGTCCAGAGATTCAGAGAATAGGTTTACAAATAAGCCAAGGAACCAAGGAACAATCCAAACAGAGATAAAAAAGAGATGTCAAAAAAGACAATGAGACAAAGACAGAGTCTTTATATAAATGAAAGTTCATATTCATAGATATCAACTCTTGAGTAGCTCATAGGACTAGAACTAGCAACTCAAGGCTAAGCATGAATATGTACATAAAAGAGAGCCTCGTGTGGGTCCGCTCTGTCTTGCTACAGACATTACTTAATTTTAATTCATATGTGATTAACATCATAATATTTGGGGCAAACAAACACAAATAGTGATATTATGTGTAGCAGAGAGGTGATTTGATTGAGGAACCTGCTCACTTATCATTTGATGTAGTTTTTATACTCCTGCAATGTGATTTCCGTGTTTTGTATTATAGGTCCTCCAGGACCAAAAGGAGACAAGGGTGACCGAGGCACATTAGGACTCCCAGGAATGCCTGGAGGCAGAGGTACATTAGTAATCACTTTTTCTTACCAAACTTAATGCTGACATACTGTATAAAGAATAATTTTTGTGTCAGTAAGTCAGAACTTGAGAAAGATACGAAAGGAGCTAATCAGTCATGGATGTATAGTATACAGTAGGTATGGACATTGTGAATGGTAAGTTGGATCTACACGGATCTACACCTATGAATTTGTCAGAACAGTGTGCACTCCGAGGAAAGCAGTGGAGGACACTTCTAAGAAAATGTACGGGTCTTAGCAATTCTCCCCCAGGATCTCTGTATCATATGAAGAACTTGCTACACATTAGATGTAATAAGTATAGTGAATTAAAGAAAACTTATCATAAGTCAGGGGCAGAAGGAGGTGGGGGGGGCGCAGAAGAGCTTGAATATATAGGCTGCTCTGACATAGCGATCATATGACAACACTTCCTGTTCTGATTTCTTCCATGTCTGGATTCACAACATCTTCTATAAGTACAGTAAATACACGGGCAAAACAGTGCACAGAAATCTGAGAAATAAGTAGTAGTGCAGCCTTAGGCTTCTGTGGCGCCCCTGAGGATTCAGTCGCTACAGAGGTATTGCATCTCATCCAGGGGTGTGGTATCTCACTCTCAGGTAAGGAAGGAGTATGGCTCAGGACCCTAACACTACATCCACTACACCACATTTCCGGGGGTCATGGCGAGATTGCTCCTACGGGAGAGCACAGTCCCTGATCCCTGGCTGGAGTGGGGAGGAACCACTTAGAGAGGGGGAACTGAGTAGTGGATGGGTGGAGGACGTAGATCCTGGGAGCACTGGA
This sequence comes from Phyllobates terribilis, assembly GCF_046119375.1. Classification (NCBI taxonomy): domain Eukaryota; kingdom Metazoa; phylum Chordata; class Amphibia; order Anura; family Dendrobatidae; genus Phyllobates; species Phyllobates terribilis. The sequence continues at coordinate 1,060,162,829 of NW_027362761.1, forward strand.
GTAGGAGTATAAAACAGTGCTCCATCTTAGTTTAAGGGGGAGTTCAGTCGGAGGAGTAGTGAGGAGGAGACTGGGGACAGAGGCTTCGCACGAGCTCTGCTCCACAGGCAGGCCTAGTTAGGAGGCCTGAGCCTGAAAGGAGGGAAGAGAGGAAAGAGGGAGCAGGAAGGCTCCAGAATGAGAGGAGAAGGGACCCTAGGGGTACGGGCCGTGCAGCAAGCCACCCGTACGCCCGCCGCTACCGGGAGGTAGAGGGGTCAGGCCAGAGAAAGGGAACCAGGACCCCCAACCAGCAGAGACTACAGGGCTCAACTGGGAACCGGAGGCTGCAGGACTTTAAGTACAGCAGGCCGTCCACACCAGCCACTAGGAAAGTAGCCACATAGGACCCAGGGGACGGAACATACGTCTCCCACGAAGGCCCGAGGACACTGGACAGAGGTGCCGCCAGGTGTGAGGTTCAAGGAAAGAGGCCAGAGAGGACACACAGAAGGGGGTCCTGATAAATACTCTGGGGATATCTGAGGGTCGTCCAAGCCCCTCACTGCATGAACACAGGACGCCGTGGGCCTTGCACTGGCGCCTGTAACTGGAACTGCTTTAATCGTGAGTAAAGACCCTGGGACTGCACCATCTTGTCTCTGTGTTCCTTGCGGCGCCAGCACTCACAGCACTAGAACGCCCTGCACAATAACCACCATCATCCATCACGCTGCCCTGAAGCTCCACTCTTCCAGTGGGGAGTCACATCACCTTGCTGCACACACCATCAACTTCAGTGGACTGCTCCGCAGCGGCGGTTCCCAGTAACCGCATCCCACAGGTGGCGTAGTCGGACTATACATAACCTATACACATAAACTACCCTGGTTTGACCGCCCTGGGTCACGGACCGGGTCGCCGCCACGGTGACTACGACCCCCAGCATCTACAGGCCCGACTCCAGGCATCCCCACAGCCCAGGGGGCGCGTCACTTCTCGCCTGTAAAACAGAAATAACGCAGCATAAAGTAAGCAATGGAATACCTGTTTCCAAATTTTCTATTTGCATTATATTTCTCACACCTAATAGTTCCAGGTACAACCTAAGGTTTGTGACCTGTGCAGTAGCACAGAGAGCTTCGCTTATGACCACTGAAGAAGCCATGATGACCTGAGTACACCAATGTTCTCATGCAGCTACTTTTCCCAATTCATTGCCAGGACAGTGTTATATAGACAGCTAACTGGGAGTGTAATTTGGGCACGGTAAGATTGCAATCTTTGAACAAAAATTGTTTTGCCATAAGTGTGGACATCAAAAGAATATACACGATAGGGCAACAATTAATTTAATATCGGTCCTGGTTACAGATTTGTCCACCCTTAACTTTCTGCATATTTCAATTAGGACTCCAGTTTTTTACTATATAAATTCAATACATTACTATGACATATGAGCAAAACTTTTGAAAGAATGCAACTCATATCATAATCATTAGGTACAAATATATACTTTAGCAATGTGTATGCATCTTGTGTCGGTATAGATATATACACACACATACATACATATATATATGTATATATATATATATATATATATATATATATATATAGTGTACAGACCAAAAGTTTGGACACACCTTCTCATTTAAAGATTTTTCTGTATTTTCATGATTATGAGAATTGTACATTCACACTGAAGGCATCAAAACTATGAATTAACACATGTGCAATTATATAGTTAACAAAAAAGTGTGAAACAACTGAAAATATGTCTTATATTCTAGGTTCTTCAAGGTAGCCACCTTTTGCTTTGATGACTGCTTTGCGCACACTTGGCATTCTCTTGATGAGCTTCAAGAGATAGTCACCGGAAATGGTCTTCCAACAATCTTGAAGGAGTTCCCAGAGATGCTTAGGACTTGTTGGCCCTTTTGCCTTCACTCTGCGGTCCAGCTCACCCCAAACCATCTCGATTGGGTTCAGGTCTGGTGACTGTGGAGGCCAGGTCATCTGGTGTAGCATCCCATCACTCTCCTTCTTGGTCAAATAGCCCTTACACAGCCTGGAGGTGTGTTTGGGGTCATTGCCTGTTTAAAAATAAATGATGGTCCAACTAAACGCAAACCGGATGGAATAGCATGCCGCTGCAAGATGCTGTGGTAGCCATGCTGGTTCAGTATGCCTTCAATTTTGAATAAATCCCCAACAGTGTCACCAGTAAAGCACCATCACACTTTCTCTTCCATGCTTCACGGTGGGAACCAGGCATGTAGAGTCCATCCGTTCACTTTTTCTGCGCCGCCCAAAGACACTGTGGTTGGAACCAAAGATCTCAAATTTGGACTCATCAGACCAAAGCAGATTTCCACTGGTCTGATGTCCATTCCTTGTGCTCTTTAGCCCAAACAAGTCTCTTCTGCTTGTTGCCTGTCCTTAGCAGTGGTTTCCTAGCAGCTATTTTACCATGAAGGCCTGCTGCACAAAGTCTCCTCTTAACAGTTGTTGAAGAGATGTATCTGCTGCTAGAACTCTGTGTGGCATTGACCTGGTCTCTAATCTGAGCTGCTGTTAACCTGCGATTTCTGAGGCTGGTGACTCGGATAAACTTAGCCTCAGAAGCAGAGGTGACTCTTGGTCTTCCTTTCCTGGGGCGGTCCTCATGTGAGCCAGTTTCTTTGTAGCGCTTGATGGTTTTTGCAACTTCACTTGGGGACACTTTCAAAGTTTTCCCAATTTTTCGCACTGGCTGACCTTCGTTTCTTAAAGTAATGATGACCACTCTTTTTTCTTTGCTTAGAATTTGTATTATGGCAAGAAAAAAGCAGCTAACAGTCTATTCAGTAGGACTATCAGCTGTGTTTCCACCAGACTTCTGCACAACACAACTGATGGTCCCAACCCTATTTATAAGGCACATTGTATAAATTAGATAAATTTATTTGCATTTTGCAGTGTGAAATAAGTATTTGATCCCTCTGGCAAACAACACTTAATACTTGGTGGCAAAACCCTTGTTGGCAAGCACAGCAGTCAGACGTTTTTTGTAGTTGATGATGAGATTTGCGCACATGTCAGGAGGAGTTTTGGTCCACTCCTCTTTGTAGATCATCTCTAAATCATTCAGATTTTGAGGCTGTCGCTTGGCAACTCAGAGCTTCAACTCCCTCCATAAGTTTTCTATAGGATTAAGGTCTGGAGACTGGCTAGGCCACTCCATGACCTTAATGTGCTTCTTTTTGAGCCACTCCTTTGTTGCCTTGGCTGTATGTTTTGGGTCATTGTCTTGCTGGAAGACTCAGCCACGACCCATTTTTAATGTCCTGGCTGAGGGAAGGAGGTTGTCACTCAGGATTTTACGGTACATGGCTCCATCCATTCTCCCATTGATGTGGTGAAGTAGTCCTGTGCCCTTAGCAGAGAAACACCCCCAAAACATAATGTTTCCATCTCCATGCTTGACAGTGGAGATGGTGTTCTTTGGGTCATAGGCAGCATTTCTCTTCCTCCAAACACGGTGAATTGAGTTAATGCCAAAGAGCTCAATTTTTGTCTCATCTGACCACAGCACCTTATCCCAATAACTCACAGATTCATCCAGGTGTTCATTGTCAAACTTCAGACAGGCCTGCACATGTGCCTTCCTGAGCAGGGGGATCTTGCGGGCACTGTAGGATTTTAAACCTTTAAGGCATAATGTGCTACCAATGGTCTTCTTTGTGACTGTGGTCCCAGCTGTCTTGAGATCATTGACAAGTTTCTCCCGTGTAGTTTTAGGCTGATCTCTCACCTTCCTCATGATCAAGGATACCCCACGAGGTGAGATTTTGCATGGTGTCCCAGATCGATGTCGATTGACAGTCATTTTGTATTTCTTCCATTTTCTTACTATTGCAACAACAGTTGTCTCCTTCTCACCCAGCGTCTTACTTATGGTTTTTAAGCTCATTCCAGCTTTGTGCAGGTCTCTGATCTTGTCTCTGGCATCCTTGGAAAGCTCTTTGGTCTTGCCCATGTTGTAGAGGTTAGAGTCTGACTGATTAATTGAGTCTGTGGACAGGAGTCTTTTATATAGGTGACTATGTAAGACAGCTGTCTTTAATGCAGGTAACGAGTTGATTAGGAGCATCTAACTGGTTTGTAGAGGCCAGAACTCATAATGGTTTGTAGGGGATCAAATACTTATTTCTCACTGCAAAATGCAAATAAATTTATCTAATTTATACAATGTGATTTTCTTGATTTTTTTGGGGGGGATATTCTATCTCTCAATGTTAAAATTAACCTACCCTTAAAATTATATATATATATATATGTAAAAAGAAAGTGCAGTAGCACTCCATTATGGCCAAGATACATAAAGACAATAAAAACATTTAATCTAAACTGTGTTACTCAGTAAGCTTTACTCACAAAAAAATGGAGGTTCTTAGCCCATAAATTGGTCAATTCATGTGTGCCCATCAACTGTTGCAAGGTGACCTCCCGTCTGATGGGTACTACTCTGCCTACATGCCTCTCTTGGGCTACAAGCCTACAACTTTGGACAAAACATGTCACTTCTGGGCTAAAACACTTAAAATTTAAATGGGATGGTAGAATAGAATATACATCACCTGCTGGTTAAATGGGAGGAGTGCAAGGTCAGACAGGAGGCAGTTACAACCTCCTATAACCTCCTTATGTAGGCAGAGTAGTACCCATCAGACGGGAGGTCACCTTGCAGCGGTTGATGGGCACACATGAATTGGCCAATTTATGCGCTAAGAACCTCCATTTTTTTTGTAAGTAAAGCTTACTGAGTAACGCAGTTTAGATTAAATGTTTTTATTGTCTTTATGTATCTTGGCCATAATGGAGTGCTGCTGCGCTTTCTTTTTACATATATTGTGCAGTTTCTGCAGCTAGCACCTGTTTACACTAAGGACGTGCTGGTCAGTTTTTTTAGTACATAGAGTACAGACCAAAAGTTTGGACACACCTTCTCATTTAAAGATTGTTCTGTATTTTCATGACTACGACAATTGTACATTCACACTGAAGGCATCAAAACTATGAATTAACACATGTGGAATTATATAGTTAACAAAAAAGTGTGAAACAACTAAAAATATGTCTTATATTCTAGGTTCTTCAAAGTAGCCACCTTTTGCTTTGCTGACTGCATTGCACACTCTTGGCATTCTCTTGATGAGCTTCAAGAGGTAGTCACTGGAAATGGTCTTCCAACAATCTTGAAGGAGTTCCCAGAGATGCTTAGGACTTGTTGGCCCTTTTGCCTTCACTCTGGGGTCCAGCTCACCCCAAACCATCTCGATTGGGTTCAGGTCTGGTGACTGTGGAGCCCAGGTCATCTGGCGTAGCACCCCATCACTCTCCTTCTTGGTCAAATAGCCCTTACACAGCCTGGAGGTGTGTTTGGGGTCATTGTCCTGTTGAAAAATAAATGATGGTCCAACTAAATGCAAACCAGATGGAATAGCATGCCGCTGCAAGATGCTGTGGTAGCCATGCTGGTTCAGTATGCCTTCAGTTTTGAATAAATCCCCAACAGCGTCACCAGCAAAGCACCCCCACACCATCACACCTCCTCCTCCATGCTTCACGGTGGGAACCAGGCATGTAGAGTCCATCGGTTCACCTTTTCTGCGTCGCCCAAAGACACGGTGGTTGTAACCAAAGATCTCAAATTTGGACTCATCAGACCAAAGCACAGATTTCCACTGGTCTAATGTCCATTCCTTGTGTTCTTTAGCCCAAACTTGCCTCTTCTGCTTGTTGCCTGTCCTTAGCAGTGGTTTCCTAGCAGCTATTTTACCATGAAGGCCTGCTGCACAAAGTCTCCTCTTAACAGTTGTTGAAGAGATGTGTCTGCTGCTAGAACTCTGTGTGGCATTGACCTGGTCTCTAATCTGAGCTGCTGAGCGTTGTTCTACTTGAACTGTTCGCCAAATCTCAAATTCGAGCTGTTTTGGGCGGTGTTCGAGCCGTTCGGCGAACACGAACGATTTGAGAAAAATTCGGCTGTTCGAGGTTATGTTCGATAACTGTTCGTGCACCAAAATCATAACTGGATTTTTTCTCAGTAATGATGAAAATTAATGTTAATACGCAGTTTGAGTGTACAGCGGGGTGGGGGGAGGGGCAGGGGATGGATCTCTGCAGGAATAATGAAGATCTCCATTTTTTTTTCTCTTTCCCGCATTTGCAGTGGGGAGGTGCAGTCTGTCAGCCTATCAGCAGCGCACACACGGAGCGAACTGCTGTTTTTCACACAAGCAAGGGCATGTGTCATTGGCAGTGTATGTCACATGTCCTTGCCCTATAAGACCAAGCCATTTTCCCCGTCGCCACCATTTTCTCATTGCTGCAGCTGCGTGTTAGACGGCACCGCTGTTGCTGTGTGCGCTATACCTTGTTAATTTCAAGCCAATTTTCGCACAAATCTACAGATAGCTTGGGAGTAGGGAATAGTTGTGATTGCAGTCCTTTTAAGGACTAGGTTACAGCATTTCCTACGAGTTTTATCAGGCAGGTCTGTGCTCTTAAATAGATAGATTGTGGGAGTAAAGACTAATTGTAATTGCAGTCCTTTTCAGGACTAGGTTACATCAGTTCCTATCAGTTTTTGCCAGGCAGGTCTGTGCCAGTGCTGTGCAAATTTTTTTCACAGCATTTGGCTGAATCTAGCAAAGCAAATCCTTTTTGGCCTATTGCAGAGTGTGTTAGTCAGTGGAGTAGCCTATCTGTGTTGCAAGATATACCACCTGTGTATAGAATACCAATTTTTTTACTGCACCTAGTGAAGTAAAATCTTTTGGGCATAGCATCATTCTATTAGTCCATCTATACTGACCTCCATCAGGTTGCAAATTGAATATAATTTTTTTCTGCATCTAGCTCTGAAAAAATATTTGGGCTTCTAGCAGTGTGTGGGACTTGTTCTATTAGTCCATCTATACTGACTTCCATCAGGTTGCAAACTGAATATAATTTTTTTCTGCATCTAGCTCTGAAAAAATATTTGGCCTTCTAGCAGTGTGTGGGACTTTCTCTATTAGTCCATCTATACTGACCTCCATCAGGTTGCAAATTAAAAATAATTTTTATCTGCATCTAGATCTGAAAAAGTATTTGGCCTTCTAGCAGTGTGTGTGACTTTCTCTATTAGTCCATCTATACTGACCTCCATCAGGTTGCAAATTAAAAATAATTTTTATCTGCATCTACCTCTGAAAAAATATTTGGGCTTCTAACTGTGTGTGGGACTTGTTCTATTAGTCCACCTATACTGACCTCCATCAGGTTGCAAATTCAAAATAATTTTTTGTCTGCATCTAGCTCTGAAAAAATATTTGGCCTTCTAGCAGTGTGTGGGACTTTCTCTATTAGTCCATCTATACTGACCTCCATCAGGTTGCAAATTAAAAATAATTTTTATCTGCATCTAGCTCTGAAAAAATATTTGGCTTTCTAGCAGTGTGTGGGACTTTCTCTATTAGTCCATCTATACTGACCTCCATCAGGTTGCAAATTAAAAATAATTTTTATCTGCATCTACCTCTGAAAAAATATTTGGGCTTCTAACTGTGTGTGGGACTTGTTCTATTAGTCCATCTATACTGACCTCCATCAGGTTGCAAACTGAATATAATTTTTTTCTGCATCTAGCTCTGAAAAAATATTTGGCCTTCTAGCAGTGTGTGGGACTTTCTCTATTAGTCCATCTATACTGACCTCCATCAGGTTGCAAATTAAAAATAATTTTTATCTGCATCTAGCTCTGAAAAAATATTTGGCCTTCTAGCAGTGTGTGGGACTTTCTCTATTAGTCCATCTATACTGACCTCCATCAGGTTGCAAATTAAAAATAATTTTTATCTGCATCTAACTCTGAAAAAATATTTGGCCTTCTAGCAGTGTGTGGGACTTTCTCTATTAGTCCATCTATACTGACCTCCATCAGGTTGCAAATTAAAAATAATTTTTATCTGCATCTACCTCTGAAAAAATATTTGGGCTTCTAGCTGTGTGTGGGACTTGATCTATTAGTCCATCTATACTTACCTCCATCAGGTTGCAAACTGAATATAATTTTTTTCTGCATCTAGCTCTGAAAAAATATTTGGCCTTCTAGCAGTGTGTGGGACTTTCTCTATTAGTCCATCTATACTGACCTCCATCAGGTTGCAAATTAAAAATAATTTTTTTTCTGCATCTACCTCTGAAAAAATATTGGGCTTCTAGCTGTGTGTGGGACTTGTTCTATTAATCCATCTATACAGACCTCCATCAGGTTGCAAACTGAATATAATTTTTTGCTGCATCTACCTCTGAAAAAATATTTGGCCTTCTAGCAGTGTGTGGGACTTGTTCTATTAGTCCACCTATACTGACCTCCATCAGGTTGCAAATTCAAAATAATTTTTTGTCTGCATCTAGCTCTGAAAAAATATTTGGCCTTCTAGCAGTGTGTGGGACTTTCTCTATTAGTCCATCTATACTGACCTCCATCAGGTTGCAAACTGAATATATTTTTTTTCTGCATCTACCTCTGAAAAAATATTTGGGCTTCTAGCTGTGTGTGGGACTTGTTCTATTAGTCCATCTATACTGACCTCCATCAGGTTGCAAATCGAATAGAATTTTTTTCTCCATCTAACCCAGCCAATAGTTTTGGCCTAATACCACAGTTTGGCCACTCAGCTCTGCTCGGTTCCCATCCATTGTTTTTTTGTGCAAACAACTCCAGAGTTGTGAATTAGTTAACCACCAAAATGAGTGGAAAAAGGCCTGCTGCTGGTGGAAAGGGGAATAGGCGTGTTGGGAAGGGGAAAAAAGGTTGTGTCCGTGGGGTAGGTGTTAAAGCAACAGTAACATCTGCAGAAGAAAGACCATCTTCCAGCCAAACTAAAATGTCTACTTCTTTTAGCGGACAATGTGATAAGATCCCTTTCTTACGGCCACGCCAGTCGCTACAAATTCCAGATGAGGCACAAAAACAGCAGGTGCTTCAACGGATATCAAGTGCTCCTTTAAGTGGGCTCTCCTCCACATCAACTTCAACATCACAAATACTCCAGTCCTCAAAGGTGTCACCCCAATCGCACTTGCTTCCTCACAGCTCCCAAATCTCCAGCTGCCCGTCTGAGGTTGAGGTAGAACAGATGGTTGAGTCTGCAGAGCTGTTTACTCATACTATAGCCTGGGAATCAGAGGTCGACTCCAGCGCTTCTGTGAATCCAGACGAGGAAATGATCTGCACTGATGCCCAGAATCTTTATGAGTCGGATCCAGAACCAGACGCAGAAGGTTCTGACCATAATGTAGACCCTCATTCCCAAACTGTAACTCCTGTTGGTGGAGACAATGAGGAAGACGATGATGAGACTCAAATACCTGATTGGAGCGACAACTTTAGTTTTTTGTCAGGGCAGGAACAGGTTGGCTCTGAGGACGACGGGTGTGATAACGCACAGGGTGATGATGATGAGGTCGGAGATCCCACTTACTGTCAACCCACAGTCAGCCAAGAGATGAGGTCAGCAGAGGAGGTGGAGGAAGATGCTAGTGACGACGAGGTCAGGTTGCGCCTTCCTGGACAGAGACGTAGTACTGGAAGTACGTCAACAACTGCATCCTCAAACACAACTCTGCCTCTCACCACAAGTCGTGGTGGCTCTTCAGGTCGCATGGGTGCTAAGCCTTGCATAGCCTGGGCATTTTTTCAGATCGATAAAGATGACCCAACTCGTGTTATCTGTAACATTTGTCAGCAAAAGCTAAGTAGAGGCCAAAAAATACATAGTTTGAGTACTTCATGCATGAACCGGCACATGGACATGAAGCATAAGTTGCAGTGGGAAGCTCAGTGTGCTACAATGCGGCCTAGCCGGCCGGGCCAACCACCGTCTGCCATATCTTGTGCATCCGCGGCCTCTTCATCCTCTGTGACTGGGGGGACAGCAGTCACACCTGTTTTGGGGCGCAGACCTGCCACCTCTTTACCCGCAACAGCCAGCGTGATTGGCAGGTCATCATTTTCTTTGGAGGTGGTAACACCAGCTGGTGTTGAGCGCTGTCCGACATCGATAGCACCACCTTTGGATCAAGGCAACCTAACATGTCCGCCTGCATCTTCCTCACAGACCGGCAGTTTGCCGGGGACAACCTTATCAACCCCGTCTAAGCACAATAGCCAGCCCTCGGTCCCTCAGATGTGGACAAGTAAAAGACCATTTCCTCCTAGCCATGAGAAAGCTAAGAGGTTGAATTTCACCATCTGCAAGCTCTTGGCTACAGAAATGCTGCCTTTCCGCCTGGTGGACACAGAGAATTTTCGAGACCTTATGTCCGTCGCAGTGCCCCAGTACCAGATGCCCAGTCGGCACTACTTCTCAAAGAAAGGTGTGCCTGCGCTCCACCAGCATGTCGCACACAACATCACCGCTTCTTTGAGAAACTCTGTGTGTGACAGGGTGCATTTCACCACAGACACTTGGACGAGTAGGCATGGACAGGGGCGTTACATGTCGCTGACTGGGCACTGGGTAACTATGGTGACAGCAGGACAAGGGGCTGCTGTCCAAGTCTTGCCGTCCCCACGAGTTGTGCGTCAATCCTCTTTATGTCAAAGTTCCTCCACTGCTTCTGCCTCCTCAACCTCCTCTCGGTCTTCCACTTGCACCCAAAGCCTGTCTGCTCATGCCACAAGCTTTCTAACTGCGCAGAAGGGATCCTGCACACCTCCTTACTATGCTGGCAGTAGGGCTCAACGTCATCAGGCGGTTTTTACTTTGAAATGTCTGGGAAATGTGAGTCACACAGCTGAGGAGTTGTGGTCAGCTCTGGAGAACCTATTTCATGAATGGTTGTCTCCACTGGACCTGAAACCAGGGAAGGCCGTGTGCGACAATGCTGCAAACCTGGGTGCGGCCCTTCGCCGGGGCAATGTCACACACGTGCCTTGTATGGCTCACGTGTTGAACCTGGTTGTCCAGCAATTTTTAGCCCACTATCCCAGACTAGATGGCCTTCTGCAGAGGGCACGGTCGCTGTGTGCTCACTTCCGCCGTTCGCATCCCGCAGCTCAGCGACTTACATCTCTACAGAAGTCGTTGGGCCTGCCACTTCACCGGCTAAAATGCGATGTGCCTACCCGGTGGAATTCAACTCTGCACATGTTGCAGCGACTGTGGCAGCACCGACAAGCCCTGGTGCAATACGTTCTGACGTATAGCCTGGGCAAATGAGATCCAGAGGTGGGGCAAATCACCTGGAGGAGTGGTCTCAGATCAGGGACCTATGCACCCTTCTGCACAGTTTTGAAATGGCGACGAAGATGTTTAGTGCTGACGATGCCATTATCAGCATGACTATTCCGGTGATTTACATGCTGGAGCACATGTTAAACAGAATTCAGAGTCAGGTGGTGGCACAAGAGGAGGTGGAGGAAGTAGAGGAGGAGGAGTTGTATGCGGAAGGGCTAACATCTGCAAGGTCCAGACGGTCGGCAGCACCAAGGCGGCAGGCATGTGAGGGTGGGGGAGATGGTTTTACCAGGGCGCATGGTAGCAGCCAAACTAGTGAGGAAGGTGCAGGAGCCCAGGAAGAAGTGGAGGACGAACTGATGGAAGACTCATCAGATGAGGGAGACCTTGATCACATTTCTGTTGTGCGAGGTTGGGGGGAGAGGACAGAGGAAGGAAGCATGATTGTTACCTCGCCACCAACACAACAGGGACTTGGTGCTCCTGGATGCGCAACACACATGAGTGCCTTCTTGCTGCACTACCTGCAACATGACCCTCGAATTGTGAGAATTAGAAATAATCCTGACTACTGGGTTGCCACACTGTTAGATCCCCGGTACAAAAGTAAATTTGCCAAAATTATTCCTGCCATAGAAAGGGATGCACGCATGCAGGAGTATCAGCAGAGACTGTTGCAGAATCTTACATGTGCTTTTCCACAAAACACCAGTGGTGCACGTAGTGAATCTCACAGTTCCAACTTGCCAACCGTGGGACCGTCAAGTGTTCAGCACTCAAACCGTAACAGAACCACAGTATCTGCTGGTAACATCAATTTTGCGGAATCATTTCACCACTTTTTTAGCCCATGCTTTGCAAGGCCACAGGAGACAAGAAGTCTGACACATAGTCAACGCCTAGAGACGATGGTACAGGAGTATCTCCGAGTAAACATTGAAGCCATGACTGGGTCACTGGACCCTTGCTCTTTTTGGGCTTCCAATCTGGATAAATGGCCGGAGCTAGCCACTTACGCCTTGGAGATCTTGTCATGCCCCGCAGCCAGCGTTCTGTCTGAACGTGTGTTCAGCGCTGCTGGTGGTGTGCTGACAGATAAGCGCACGCGGCTCTCCACTGATAATGTAGACAGACTCACGTTCATAAAGATGAACAAATCATGGATCCGAAACGACTTTTCTACCCCTGTGTCATCCTGGGGAGAGTAAAAGCTTGATGATTGGTTAAAATCACCCTACCAACCGTTTTAAGCATTCAAATTACTAATCATGTTTATCTGTATCTTGGCTGGAAAATAATTTGGGCTTTGTAGCAGTGTGCAGCACTGATTCTATTAGGCCATCTATAATAAGCTCCACCAGATTTAAAATTACTAATCATGTTTATCTGTATCTTGGCTGGAAAATAATTTGGGCTTTGTAGCAGTGTGCAGCACTGATCCTATTAGGCCATCTATACTAAGCTCCACCAGATTTAAAATTAATAATAATTTTTAGCTGCATCTAGCCCGGAAAATAATTTTGGGGCTCCGAGATGCGCAAGACACATAAGTGCCTTCTTGCTGCACTACCTGCAACATGACCCTCATATTGTCAGAATTCGAAGTAATCATGACTACTAGGTTGCCACACTCTTAGATCCCCCAAACTTTTCGATCAACCTTTTCATTTTAATAAAGACCAAAAAAATGGTCATTTTTGAAATTATAAGCATTAGCAGGTTATTAGAAACTGAAATCAAACAGTTTTCAACTCAAAACTTTATTCTAGGTGATGTTACATTTTCACATAGGACCCCTTGCTCGAAAGGAGCTTCTGAACTCTCTCGTCCATTGAATTTGTCAGGTTTTGGATGGTTTCTGCTTCAATTGTTTTGCATGAGGACAGAATACCCTCCCAGAGGTGTTGCTTAGATGTGAACTGCCTCCCGCCATCATAGACACTCCTTTGGATGATGCTCCAGAGGTTCTGAATGGGGTAGAGGTCAGGGGAGCATGGGGGTCACACCATAAATTTCTCCCCTTTTATGCCCATATCAGCCAGAGATGCAGATGCTTTATGTGCAGCATGAGATGGTGCATTATCATGCAAAAAAATGATCTTGCTGTGAAATACACGGTTCTTCTTCTTGAACCATGGCAGGAAGTGCTGTTTGAGAAAATCCACATACATTATGGAGTTCATCTTTAGCGCCTTCAGGGATCCTAAAGGGGCCGACAATCTCTCTCCCCATGATTCCAGCCCAAAACATTACTCCACCTCCTCCTTGTTGGCGCTGTAGCCGTGTTTGCGTGGGGTGTCCATCAACCAGCCATCCTCCACTCCATCCATCTGGACCATCGAGCGCTGCACGGCACTCATCCGTGAACAAAACAGTTTTGAAATCAGTCTTCATGTAATGTTTGGCCCACTGGAGCCGTTTCTGCTTGTGTGAAGTGGATAGAGGAGGTCGACAGGATGGCGCATGCACAGCTGCAAACCTCTGAAGGACCCTGCATCTTGTTGTTCGGGGGACGTTGGAGGCACAAGCAGCTTCAAAAACTTGTCTGCTGCTATGACAAGGCTTTTTTGCCGCTGCTCTTTCAACCTGACGTAATTGCCTGTAGGAAAGAGTCCTCAATTTGCCCTTATCAGCACGCACACGTGTGTACTGTGAATCAGCTACATACTTCTTGATTGCCAAGACACTTCATCCTGATCATCGCACAATGTTGATTGTAGTCATGCCTTGACCTAAACACTCCACAATTTGCTGCTTCTCAGCAGCCGACACATCCTTTTTCTTTCCCATTTTGGCAGAAAATGTAGGCTGCTTAATAATGTGAGAGAGCCTTCTTAAGTAGTCTTGCCTTTCATTGGACACACCTGCCAAACTAATTAGCACAGGTGTCTGCAATTGCTTACAGTGATATAAAGAGCCCTGACACACATCACCATCAATGAGTTTAACTGACAAACAAACAAATTCTTCCCTTATCACTCCTAAACACTTTTTGCATAATAATTTAGAACGCAGTGTACATGGGCTTTTCCACAAAACACCAGTGGTTCATGTAGTGAATCTTACAGTTCTAACTTGCCAACCGTGGTCTGTATGGAATTGTTCAATAAAGGGCCCAAAATTAAGATAACATAGATGGGAGAGGTCTCTATGAATAGGAATTCCTAAGTATTTGATACCCTGTGAGGGCCAGGCAAAGGGAAAGTTGGACTGGATGGAATCCTATATGGATTTGGGGAGGGAGACATCGAGGGCCTCAGACTTCGCTGCATTGATTTTAAAATTTTACCATGTAACAAAGTGATCTATTTCAGCCATAACAGCAGGGATGGATATATGTGATTGAGTGATATATACTAGGACATCATCAGCAAATAGAGAGCACTTGTACTCGGTGCCTCCCACCTCAATCCACCTAATATTGGGGTTATGGCGAATTGATGAGAGCAGGTGCTCCGTCACTAGGATGTATAAGAGAGGGGACAGAGGACATCCCTGCCTTGTCCCATTGGTGATTGTGAAAGGTGATGAAAATGTTCTGACGCACCCCCTGGGCCTTGGGACACCCGGAGCCGGACCCTTTTTGGTGGATGCTGGTGGTTGTAGTCTTCGTGGCAGCGACCCGGTTCCGTGGCTCAGGGCGGTCAAACCAGTGGCGGAACTATTTATGTGGTTTTGATGTTTAAATGTCCGACTACGCCACCCGTGGATTGCGGTCAGAGTGAACCGCCGCTACAGGGCAGACCGCTGAGGCTGGTGTTGTGGGTGCAGCAGAGCGTAGCATAACTCCCCACGGGAGGAGTATAGCCTCAGGGCAGTGTATGCGGAGGATGGGGGTGATGGTGCAGGGCAGCAGCAGTAACGACACGGAGACAGTGATGCAGTCCAGGGCCTTTACTCACAGTTCTTATTATCCAGACCACGTCTGCAGGTAACGGCTGCCCACGTCGTACTGTGCTCACCAGGTGAGGGGCTCAGACAACTCCCAGATAACTTTGGAGCACTTCACAGGACCCCCTTTGTGTGTCCTTTGTCTGGCCTTTCTTACCAACACTTCTGTCCGGCTGCCTCGGGCCTCCTCTTGGTAAACTTGGCGCCAGTTTCCCTGACCCTATGTGGTGCCTTCCTAGCGGGTGTAGCGAGGGGCTGCGCCACATAAAATGTCAGAGCCTCCGGTTTCTAGCTGAGGGTCGTTTCCTGCCTCCACTAGTTCGGGGACCGGTCTCCCCCTTTGGCCTGACCCCTCCACGCAGGTGGATTCGGGCGTGCGGTGGCGACTCGCCCATCCGCACCCCTGGGATCCCTTCATTCCTCGTTCCTGGAGCCTTCTCCGCTCCTCTTCCTTCCTTCTCCCTCTTCCAGGCCTGGGCCTCTGTTACTAGGCCCGCCTCCGGAGCAGAGCTCATGCAGAGCCCCTGCTCCCTGCCACTTCTGCTCAGACTTCTCTGCACTGAACTAAGATGGTGCCCACCTTTTATACTCCCTTCTCAATGCACCCAGGAACTGCTTCCTCCCTGCTCCTGCACTACAGGGTTCCCCTTCCTCAGTGTTCCCTCCCCCCACTCCAGCCAGGGACAGGGACTGTCGTGCCCATCTCAGGGGCATATTGGTCGCCCTGCCCCACGGCAATGTGGTGTAATGCATGCAGGTGTCGGGTCCTGATCCACACTCCATCCTTACCTGAGAGTGAGATATCACACCTCTGGGTGAGGTGCAATACGTCTGTAGCAACCGAGCCCTCAGGGTGCTACAGTTCCATTTATCTTCAGCCTAGGTGACGTATTGCGATACAGGGCCGTGATTTTGGCTATAAAAGGGTCCCCTAGACCCCTACCCCAAGCTTTTTAAGAGAATCATATATGGCGTGCCAGGAGACTCTATGGAATGCTTTCTCAGCATCCAACGAGAGTATCTAATTACAAATTTTTAACTGCATCTAGCCCAGGAAATACTTTGTGCCTAGTAGCAGTGTCTGCTAGTCAGCGGATTATCCCGGCTGTTAAGCAAGCTACACCACCTGTAGTTTGGACACTTAATTTTTTCAAAGGAAATGCTTCGGGACCACGGGATACTCAGTGAAGAGCATCAGGAGGCACCCCAAGGCATAGGGGCTGGGACTGGCAGTAGGATGCCTTGCGGTGGACAGCCGAGCTCGATCCTTATAAAAGCTTTTTAACTGCAGCAGCTTTAGTGGACGCTACTGGAGCTGGAATTACGCGGCTGCTGGCATGAGACGCCCTCCAATAGATCCTTGTAAATGGATTTAAAGTGTATTCATTCAAATTAGAGAGACAATTTAAATTAAAAAGCTTAGAGCTGCCTCCACCACAGGGGGGCTCGCTCGACCCACCAGCGGACAGGCACCAGTATTGGGAGAGGGGGGCTGGCCGTCAGGGTTCACCGCGGCTCTGGCACAAACCCGGCGACGCGGAGGTGGCACGGGCAGGAGCGGACTGAACGTGTCGGCTTCTCAGTTTTTGGATTTTAGAAGGGCATGACATGCCTATATCTGTGTCTCCCCCTCCTTTTACTCCTCCACCTCTTTTCTTTTCGCATGACTATATGTACTTGTCACTTTTCCATGTGTTAGTTGTGTCTTCTGAGCAGTTTGTCAGCTTTTGGACACCTTTGAAGGTGTTTTCTATGTGTTTCTATGTGTTTTTGTTTGCCTGCCATTGGTTTTAACGGTGTTCAAAGGTGTTCGACGAACAGTTCGACGAACAGTTCGGCGAACACACGGGTGTTCGACGAACCGAACCGAACTCGAACACTACGGGGGTGGCTCAACACTATTCAAGAGTAGCTGGTCCAGTCCTATAGTGTTAGTGCCAAAGCCAAATGGGGAATGGCAGTTTTGCAATGACTACCGGATGCTGAGTGATGTCTCTAAATTTGACATGTATCTAATTCCCAGATGGATAAACTTATTAAAAGGCTTGAGCAGCCTGGTACATTACCGTCCTTGACCTCAGGTATTGGCAAATTCTCTAGCCTCCTTCCTTCGGATCCTAGCATCATAAAAGAAGTACGCATTTGACTTCCTGGATGACATTATGATATTCAGCCAGGATTAGGGAAGTCATCTGAGCAAAGTCCAGGTGATATTTGATGCTCTAAGGAAGGCAGGATTTAACATCAATCCAAAGAAATGTGCCATGGGGATGAAGGAAGCCAAGTACTTGGGCTATGTCGTAGATAGGGGTGAGATTAAACTCCCAAATAAATAAGGTAGATGCATTCCAAAGTTGGCCATAACTTCTCTCAAATAACCAGGTCAGAGCGTTCCTAGATATTGTGGGTTATTACTGATGATTTATCCCTAATTTCACCATGATAGCAGCCCTTCTGGTGGAACTCCAAAAAGGGATGAAGTCAGTTATAACTAGAGATGAGCGTTGTTCTACTCGAACTGTTCGCCAATCTCAAATTCGAGCTGTTTTGGGCGGTGTTCGAGCCGTTCGGCGAACACGAACAATTTGAGAAAAATTCGGCTGTTCGAGGTTATGTTCGATAACTGTTCGTGCACCAAAATCATAACTGGATTTTTTCTCAGTAATGATGAAAATTAATGTTAATACGCAGTTTGAGTGTACAGCGGGGTGGGGGGAGGGGCAGGGGATGGATCTCTGCAGGAACAATGAAGATCTCCATTTTTTTTTCTCTTTCCCGCATTTGCAGTGGGGAGGTGCAATCTGTCAGCCTATCAGCAGCGCACACACGGAGCGAAGTGCTTTTTTTCACACAAGCAAGGGCATGTGTCATTGGCAGTGTATGTCACATGTCCTTGCCCTATAAGACCAAGCCATTTTCCCCGTCGCCACCATTTTCTCACTGCTGCAGCTGCGTGTTAGACGGCACCGCTGTTGCTGTGTGCGCTATACCTTGTTAATTTCAAGCCAATTTTCGCACAAATATACAGATAGCTTGGGAGTAGGGAATAGTTGTGATTGCAGTCCTTTTAAGGACTAGGCTACAGCATTTCCTACGACTTTTATCAGGGAGGTCTGTGCTCTTAAATAGATAGGTTGTGGGAGTAAAGACTAATTGTAATTGGAGTCCTTTTCAGGACTAGGTTACATGAGTTCCTATCAGTTTTTGCCAGGCAGGTCTGTGCCAGTGCTGTGCAAGTTTTTTTCACAGCATTTGGCTGAATCTAGCAAAGCTAATCCTTTTTGGCCTATTGCAGAGTGTGTTAGTCAGTGGAGTAGCCTATCTGTGTTGCAAGATATAACACCTGTGTATAGAATACCAATTTTTTTACTGCACCTAGTGAAGTAAAATCTTTTGGGCATAGCATCATTCTATTAGTCCATCTATACTGACCTCCATCAGGTTGCAAACTGAATATAATTTTTTTCTGCATCTAGCTCTGAAAAAATATTTGGGCTTCTAGCAGTGTGTGGGACTTGGTCTATTAGTCCATCTATACTGACCTCCATCAGGTTGCAAATTAAAAATAATTTTTTTCTTCATTTAGCTCTGAAAAAATATTTGAGCTTCTAGCAGTGTGTGGGACTTGTTCTATTAGTCCTTCTATACTGACCTCCAGCAGGTTGCAAATTGAATATAATTTTTTTCTGCATCTAGCTCTGAAAAAATAGTTGGGCTTCTAACGGTGTGTGGGACTTGGTCTATTAGTCCATCTATACTGACCTCCATCAGGTTGCAAATTAAAAATAATTTTTTTCTGCATCTAGCTCTGAAAAAATATTTGGGCTTCTAGCAGTGTGTGGGACTTGGTCTATTAGTCCATCTATACTGACCTCCATCAGGTTGCAAATTAAAAATAATTTTTTTCTGCATCTAGCTCTGAAAAAATATTTGGGCTTCTAGCAGTGTGTTGGACTTGGTCTATTAGTCCATCTATACTGACCTCCATCAGGTTGCAAATTAAAAATAATTTTTTTCTGCATCTAGCTCTGAAAAAATATTTGGGCTTCTAGCAGTGTGTGGGACTTGGTCTATTAGTCCATCTATACTGACCTCCATCAGGTTGCAAATTAAAAATAATTTTTTTCTTCATTTAGCTCTGAAAAAATATTTGGGCTTCTAGCAGTGTGTGGGACTTGTTCTATTAGTCCTTCTATACTGACCTCCAGCAGGTTGCAAATTGAATATAATTTTTTTCTGCATCTAGCTCTGAAAAAATAGTTGGGCTTCTAGCGGTGTGTGGGACTTGGTCTATTAGTCCATCTATACTGACCTCCATCAGGTTGCAAATTAAAAATAATTTTTTTCTGCATCTAGCTCTGAAAAAATATTTGGGCTTCTAGCAGTGTGTGGGACTTGGTCTATTAGTCCATCTATACTGACCTCCATCAGGTTGCAAATTAAAAATAATTTTTTTCTGCATCTAGCTCTGAAAAAATATTTGGGCTTCTAGCGGTGTGTGGGACTTGGTCTATTAGTCCATCTATACTGACCTCCATCAGGTTGCAAATTAAAAATAATTTTTTTCTGCATCTAGCTCTGAAAAAATATTTGGGCTTCTAGCAGTGTGTGGGACTTGGTCTATTAGTCCATCTATACTGACCTCCATCAGGTTGCAAATTAAAAATAATTTTTTTCTGCATCTAGCTCTGAAAAAATATTTGGGCTTCTAGCGGTGTGTGGGACTTGGTCTATTAGTCCATCTATACTGACCTCCATCAGGTTGCAAATTAAAAATAATTTTTTTCTTCATTTAGCTCTGAAAAAATATTTGGGCTTCTAGCAGTGTGTGGGACTTGTTCTATTAGTCCTTCTATACTGACCTCCAGCAGGTTGCAAATTAAAAATAATTTTTTTCTTCATTTAGCTCTGAAAAAATATTTGGGCTTCTAGCAGTGTGTGGGACTTGTTCTATTAATCCATCTATACTGACCTCCATCAGGTTGCAAATTGAATATAATTTTTTTCTGCATCTAGCTCTGAAAAAATAGTTGGGCTTCTAGCGGTGTGTGGGACTTGGTCTATTAGTCCATCTATACTGACCTCCATCAGGTTGCAAATTAAAAATAATTTTTTTCTGCATCTAGCTCTGAAAAAATATTTGGGCTTCTAGCAGTGTGTGGGACTTGGTCTATTAGTCCATCTATACTGACCTCCATCAGGTTGCAAATTAAAAATAATTTTTATCTGCATCTACAGTACCTCTGAAAAAATATTTGGGCTTCTAGCAGTGTGTGGGACTATTTGTATTAGTCCATCTATACTGACCTCCATCAGGTTGCAAATTCAAAATAATTTTTTTCTGCATCTAACCCAGCCAATAGTTTTGGCCTAATACCACAGTTTGGCCACTCAGCTCTGCTCGGTTACCATCCATTGTTTTTTTGTGCAAACAACTCCAGAGTTGTGAATTAGTTAACCACCAAAATGAGTGGAAAAAGGCCTGCTGCTGGTGGAAAGGGGAATAGGCGTGTTGGGAAGGGGAAAAAAGGTTGTGTCCGTGGGGTAGGTGTTAAAGCAACAGTAACATCTGCAGAAGAAAGACCATCTTCCAGCCAAACTAAAATGTCTACTTCTTTTAGCGGACAATGTGATAAGATCCCTTTCTTACGGCCACGCCAATCGCTACAAATTCCAGATGAGGCACAAAAACAGCAGGTGCTTCAACGGATATCAAGTGCTCCTTTAAGTGGGCTCTCCTCCACATCAACTTCAACATCACAAATACTCCAGTCCTCAAAGGTGTCACCCCAATCGCACTTGCTTCCTCACAGCTCCCAAATCTCCAGCTGCCCGTCTGAGTATGAGGTAGAACAGATGGTTGAGTCTGCAGAGCTGTTTACTCATACTATAGCCTGGGAATCAGAGGTCGACTCCAGCGCTTCTGTGAATCCAGACGAGGAAATGATCTGCACTGATGCCCAGAATCTTTATGAGTCGGATCCAGGACCAGACGCAGAAGGTTCTGACCATAATGTAGACCCTCATTCCCAAACTGTAACTCCTGTTGGTGGAGACAATGAGGAAGACGATGATAAGACTCAAATACCTGATTGGAGCGACAACTTTAGTTTTTTGTCAGGGCAGGAACAGGTTGGCTCTGAGGACGACGGGTGTGATAACGCACAGGGTGATGATGATGAGGTCGGAGATCCCACTTACTGTCAACCCACAGTCAGCCAAGAGATGAGGTCAGCAGAGGAGGTGGAGGAAGATGCTAGTGACGACGAGGTCAGGTTGCGCCTTCCTGGACAGAGACGTAGTACTGGAAGCACGTCAACAACTGCATCCTCAAACACAACTCTGCCTCTCACCACAAGTCGTGGTGGCTCTTCAGGTCGCATGGGTGCTAAGCCTTGCATAGCCTGGGCATTTTTTCAGATCGATAAAGATGACCCAACTTGTGTTATCTGTAACATTTGTCAGCAAAAGCTAAGTAGAGGCCAAAAAATACATAGTTTGAGTACTTCATGCATGAACCGGCACATGGACATGAAGCATAAGTTGCAGTGGGAAGCTCAGTGTGCTACAATGCGGCCTAGCCGGCCGGGCCAATCACCGTCTGCCATATCTTGTGCATCCGCGGCCTCTTCATCCTCTGTGACTGGGGGGACAGCAGTCACACCTGTTTTGGGGCGCAGACCTGCCACCTCTTTACCCGCAACAGCCAGCGTGATTGGCAGGTCATCATTTTCTTTGGAGGTGGTAACACCAGCTGGTGTTGAGCGCTGTCCGACATCGATAGCACCACCTTTGGATCAAGGCAACCTTACATGTCCGCCTGCATCTTCCTCACAGACCGGCAGTTTGCCGGGGACACCCTTATCAACCCCGTCTAAGCACAATAGCCAGCCCTCGGTCCCTCAGATGTGGACAAGTAAAAGACCATTTCCTCCTAGCCATGAGAAAGCTAAGAGGTTGAATTTCACCATCTGCAAGCTCTTGGCTACAGAAATGCTGCCTTTGCGCCTGGTGGACACAGAGGATTTTCGAGACCTTATGTCCGTCGCAGTGCCCCAGTACCAGATGCCCAGTCGGCACTACTTCTCAAAGAAAGGTGTGCCTGCGCTCCACCAGCATGTCGCACACAACATCACTGCTTCTTTGAGAAACTCTGTGTGTGACAGGGTGCATTTCACCACAGACACTTGGACGAGTAGGCATGGACAGGGGCGTTACATGTCGCTGACTGGGCACTGGGTAACTATGGTGACAGCAGGACAAGGGGCTGCTGTCCAAGTCTTGCCGTCCCCACGAGTTGTGCGTCACTCCTCTTTATGTCAAAGTTCCTCCACTGCTTCTGCCTCCTCAACCTCCTCTCGGTATTCCACCTGCACCCAAAACCTGTCTGGTCATGCCACAAGCTTTCTAACTGCGCAGAAAGGATCCTGCACACCTCCTTACTATGCTGGCAGTAGGGCTCAACGTCATCAGGCGGTTTTTACATTGAAATGTCTGGGAAATGTGAGTCACACAGCTGAGGAGTTGTGGTCAGCTCTGGAGAACCAATTTCATGAATGGTTGTCTCCACTGGACCTGAAACCAGGGAAGGCCGTGTGCGACAATGCTGCAAACCTGGGTGCGGCCCTTCGCCGGGGCAATGTCACACACGTGCCTTGTATGGCTCACGTGTTGAACCTGGTTGTCCAGCAATTTTTAGCCCACTATCCCAGACTAGATGGCCTTCTGCAGAGGGCACGGTCGCTGTGTGCTCACTTCCGCCGTTCGCATCCCGCAGCTCAGCGACTTACATCTCTACAGAAGTCGTTGGGCCTGCCACTTCACCGGCTAAAATGCGATGTGCCTACCCGGTGGAATTCAACTCTGCACATGTTGCAGCGACTGTGGCAGCACCGACAAGCCCTGGTGCAATACGTTCTGACGTATAGCCTGGGCCAACGAGATTCAGAGGTGGGGCAAATCACGCTGGAGGAGTGGTCTCAGATCAGGGACCTATGCACCCTTCTGCACAGTTTTGAAATGGCGACGAAGATGTTTAGTGCTGACGATGCCATTATCAGCATGACTATTCCGGTGATTTACATGCTGGAGCACATGTTAAACAGAATTCGGAGTCAGGTGGTGGCACAAGAGGAGGTGGAGGAAGTAGAGGAGGAGGAGTTGTATGCGGAAGGGCTAACATCTGCAAGGTCCAGACGGTCGGCAGCACCAAGGCGGCAGGCATGTGAGGGTGGGGGAGATGGTTTTACCAGGGCGCATGGTAGCAGCCAAACTAGTGAGGAAGGTGCAGGAGCCCAGGAAGAAGTGGAGGACGAACTGATGGAAGACTCATCAGATGAGGGAGACCTTGATCACATTTCTGTTGTGCGAGGTTGGGGGGAGAGGACAGAGGAAGGAAGCATGATTGTTACCTCGCCACCAACACAACAGGGACTTGGTGCTCCTGGATGCGCAACACACATGAGTGCCTTCTTGCTGCACTACCTGCAACATGACCCTCGAATTGTGAGAATTAGAAATAATCCTGACTACTGGGTTGCCACACTGTTAGATCCCCGGTACAAAAGTAAATTTGCAGAAATTATTCCTGCCATAGAAAGGGATGCACGCATGCAGGAGTATCAGCAGAGACTGTTGCAGAATCTTACATGTGCTTTTCCACAAAATACCAGTGGTGCACGTAGTGAATCTCACAGTTCCAACTTGCCAACCGTGAGACCGTCAAGTGTTCAGCACTCAAACCGTAACAGAACCACAGTATCTGCTGGTAACATCAATTTTGCGGAATCATTTCACCACTTTTTTAGCCCATCCTTTGCAAGGCCACAGGAGACAAGAAGTCTGACACATAGTCAACGCCTAGAGACGATGGTACAGGAGTATCTCCAAGTAAACATTGAAGCCACGACTGTGTCACTGGACCCTTGCTCTTTTTTTGCTTCCAATCTGGATAAATGGCCGGAGCTAGCCACTTACGCCTTGGAGATCTTGTCATGCCCCGCAGCCAGCGTTCTGTCTGAACGTGTGTTCAGCGCTGCTGGTGGTGTGCTGACAGATAAGCGCACGCGGCTCTCCACTGATAATGTAGACAGACTCACGTTCATAAAGATGAACAAATCATGGATCCGAAATGACTTTTCTACCCCTGTGTCATCCTGGGGAGAGTAAAAGCTTGATGATTGGTTAAAATCACCCTACCAACCGTTTTAAGCTTTCAAATTACTAATCATGTTTATCTGTATCTTGACTGGAAAATAATTTGGGCTTTGTAGCAGTGTGCAGCACTGATCCTATTAGGCCATCTATACTAAAGCTTCACCAGATTTAAAATTAAAAATAATTTTTAGCTGCATCTAGCCCGGAAAATAATTTTGGGGCTCCGAGATGCGCAAGGCACATAAGTGCCTTCTTGCTGCACTACCTGCAGCATGACCCTCATATTGTCAGAATTCGAAGTAATCATGACTACTGGGTTGCCACACTCTTAGATCCCCCAAACTTTTCGATCAACCTTTTCATTTTAATAAAGACCAAAAAAATGGTCATTTTTGAAATTATAAGCATTAGCAGGTTGTTAGAAACTGAAATCAAACAGTTTTCAACTCAAAACTTTATTCTAGGTGATGTTACATTTTCACATAGGACCCCTTGTTCGAAAGGAGCTTCTGAACTCTCTCGTCCATTGAATTTGTCAGGTTTTGGATGGTTTCTGCTTCAATTGTTTTGCATGAGGACAGAATACCCTCCCAGAGCTGTTGCTTAGATGTGAACTGCCTCCCGCCATCATAGACACTCCTTTTAATGATGCTCCAAAGGTTCTGAATGGGGTAGAGGTCAGGGGAGCATGGGGGTCACACCATAAGTTTGTCCCCTTTTATGCCCATATCAGCCAGAGATGCAGATGTTTTATGTGCAGCATGAGATGGTGCATTATCATGCAGAAAAATGATCTTGCTGTGAAATACACGGTTCTTCTTCTTGAACCATGGCAGGAAGTGCTGTTTGAGAAAATCCACATACATTATGGAGTTCATCTTTAGCGCCTTCAGGGATCCTAAAGGGGCCGACAATCTCTCTCCCCATGATTCCAGCCCAAAACATTACTCCACCTCCTCCTTGTTGGCGCTGTAGCCGTGTTTGTGTGGGGTGTCCATCAACCAGCCATCCTCCACTCCATCCATCTGGACCATCGAGCGCTGCACGGCACTCATCCGTGAACAAAACAGTTTTGAAATCAGTCTTCATGTAATGTTTGGCCCACTGGAGCCGTTTCTGCTTGTGTGAAGTGGATAGAGGAGGTCGACAGGATGGCGCATGCACAGCTGCAAACCTCTGAAGGACCCTGCATCTTGTTGTTCGGGGGACGTTGGAGGCACAAGCAGCTTCAAAAACTTGTCTGCTGCTATGACAAGGCTTTTTTGCCGCTGCTCTTTCAACCTGACGTAATTGCCTGTAGGAAAGAGTCCTCAATTTGCCCTTATCAGCACGCACACGTGTGTACTGTGAATCAGCTACATACTTCTTGATTGCCAAGACACTTCATCCTGATCATCGCACAATGTTGATTGTAGTCATGCCTTGACCTAAACACTCCACAATTTGTTGCTTCTCAGCAGCCGACACATCCTTTTTCTTTCCCATTTTGGCAGAAAATGTAGGCTGCTTAATAATGTGAGAGAGCCTTCTTAAGTAGTCTTGCCTTTCATTGGACACACCTGCCAAACTAATTAGCACAGGTGTCTGCAATTGCTTACAGTGATATAAAGAGCCCTGACACACATCACCATCAATGAGTTTAACTGACAAACAAACAAATTCTTCCCTTATCACTCCTAAACACTTTTTGTATAATAATTTGGAACGCAGTGTACATGTGCTTTTCCACAAAACACCAGTGGTTCACGTAGTGAATCTTACAGTTCTAACTTGCCAACCGTGGTCTGTATGGAGTTGTTCAATAAAGGGCCCAAAATTAAGATAACATAGATGGGAGAGGTCTCTATGAATAGGAATTCCTAAGTATTTGATACCCTGTGAGGGCCAGGCAAAGGGAAAATTGGACTGGATGGAATCCTATATGGATTTGGGGAGGGAGACATCGAGGGCCTCAGACTTCGCTGCATTGATTTTAAAATTTGACCATGTAACAAAGTGATCTATTTCAGCCATAACAGCATGGATGGATATATGTGATTGAGTGATATATACTAGGACATCATCAGCAAATAGAGAGCACTTGTACTCGGTGCCTCCCACCTCAATCCACCTAATATTGGGGTTATGGCGAATTGATGAGAGCAGGTGCTCCGTCACTAGGATGTATAAGAGAGGGGACAGAGGACATCACTGCCTTGTCCCATTGGTGATTGTGAAAGGTGATGAAAATGTTCTGACGCACCCCCTGGGCCTTGGGACACCCGGAGCCGGACCCTTTTTGGTGGATGCTGGTGGTTGTAGTCTTCGTGGCGGCGACCCAGTTCCGTGGCTCAGGGCGGTCAAACCAGTGGCGGAACTATTTATGTGGTTTTCATGTTTAAATGTCCGACTACGCCACCCGTGGATTGCGGTCAGAGTGAACCGCCGCTACAGGGCAGACCACTGAGGCTGGTGTTGTGGGTGCAGCAGAGCGTAGCATAACTCCCCACGGGAGGAGTATAGCCTCAGGGCAGTGTATGCGGAGGATGGGGGTGATGGTGCCGGGCAGCAGCAGTAACGACACGGAGTCAGTGATGCAGTTCAGGGCCTTTACTCACAGTTCTTATTATCCAGACCACGTCTGCAGGTAACGGCTGCCCACGTCGTACTGTGCTCACCAGGTGAGGGGCTCAGACAACTCCCAGATAACTTTGGAGCACTTCATAGGACCCCCTTTGTGTGTCCTTTGTCTGGCCTTTCTTACCAACACTTCTGTCCGGCTGCCTCGGGCCTCCTCTTGGTAAACTTGGCGCCAGTTTCCCTGACCCTATGTGGTGCCTTCCTAGCGGGTGTAGCGAGGGGCTGCGCCACATAAAATGTCAGAGCCTCCGGTTTCTAGCTGAGGGTCGTTTCCTGCCTCCACTAGTTCGGGGACCGGTCTCCCCCTTTGGCCTGACCCCTCCACGCAGGTGGATTCGGGCGTGCGGTGGCGACTCGCCCGTCCGCACCCCTGGGATCCCTTCATTCCTCGTTCCTGGAGCCTTCTCCGCTCCTCTTCCTTCCTTCTCCCTCTTCCAGGCCTGGGCCTCTGTTACTAGGCCCGCCTCCGGAGCAGAGCTCATGCAGAGCCCCTGCTCCCTGCCACTTCTGCTCAGACTTCTCTGCACTGAACTAAGATGGTGCCCACCTTTTATACTCCCTTCTCAATGCACCCAGGAACTGCTTCCTCCCTGCTCCTGCACTACAGGGTTCCCCTTCCTCAGTGTTCCCTCCCCCCACTCCAGCCAGGGACAGGGACTGTCGTGCCCATCTCAGGGGCATATTGGTCGCCCTGCCCCACGGCAATGTGGTGTAATGCATGCAGGTGTCGGGTCCTGATCCACACTCCATCCTTACCTGAGAGTGAGATATCACACCTCTGGGTGAGGTGCAATACGTCTGTAGCAACCGAGCCCTCAGGGTGCTACAGTTCCATTTATCTTCAGCCTAGGTGATGTATTGCGATACAGGGCCGTGATTTTGGCTATAAAAGGGTCCCCTAGACCCCTACCCCAAGCTTTTTAAGAGAATCATATATGGCGTGCCAGGAGACTCTATGGAATGCTTTCTCAGCATCCAACGAGATTATCTAATTACAAATTTTTAACTGCATCTAGCCCAGGAAATACTTTGTGCCTAGTAGCAGTGTCTGCTAGTGAGCGGATTATCCCGGCTGTTAAGCAAGCTGCACCACCTGTAGTTTAGACACTTAATTTTTTCAAAGGAAATGCTTCGGGACCATGGGATACTTAGTGAAGAGCATCAGGAGGCACCCCAAGGCATAGGGGCTGGGACTGGCAGTAGGATGCCTTGCGGTGGACAGCCGAGCTCGATCCTTATAAAAGCTTTTTAACTGCAGCAGCTTTAGTGGACGCTACTGGAGCTGGAATTACCGCGGCTGCTGGCATGAGACTTGCCCTCCAATAGATCCTTGTAAATGGATTTAAAGTGTATTCATTCAAATTAGAGAGACAATTTAAATTAAAAAGCTTAGAGCTGCCTCCACCACAGGGGGGCTCGCTCGACCCACCAGCGGACAGGCACCAGTATTGGGAGAGGGGGGCTGGCCGTCAGGGTTCACCGCGGCTCTGGCACAAACCCGGCGACACGGAGGTGGCACGGGCAGGAGCGGACTGGCTGTGTCGGCTTCTCACTTTTTGGATTTTAGAAGGGCATGACATGCCTATATCTGTGTCTCCCCCTCCTTTTACTCCTCCACCTCTTTTATTTTCGCATGACTATATGTACTTGTCACTTTTCCATGTGTTAGTTATGTCTTCTGAGCAGTTTGTCAGCTTTTGGACACCTTTGAAGGTGTTTTCTATGTGTTTCTATGTGTTTTTGTTTGCCTGCCATTGGTTTTAACGGTGTTCGAAGGTGTTCGACGAACAGTTCGACGAACAGTTCGGCGAACACACGGGTGTTCGACGAACCGAACCGAACTCGAACACTACGGGGGTGGCTCAACACTAGTTATAACCAAGTGGTCCCTGGAAGCTAAGGCGGCCATTCAAGAACTGGAGCTGGCTTTATGTAGACAGCCAGTGTTGATGGCACCAGATATCTCCAAGGAGTTTCTGGTCCAGACGGATGAATCAGATGTCGGGTTGGGCACTGTCTTGTCCCAGGAGATTAATGGAGAAGAGCACCCTGTGACATAATTTGGAAGAGGTGTACCTGTAATAAGAACTGCTTCATAGTGGAGAAAGAATGTTTGGCCATTAAGTGGGCATTGGACACTCTGAGGTACTACTTGTTAGGCAGGAAGTTCAGGTTGGTGTTGGACCATGCCCCACTTAGGTGGATGCAGGAGAAGAAGGGGAATAATGCCTGGGTAACTAGGTGGTTCCTAGCCCTTCAGGGCTTTAGCTTCCTTGTGGAGCATAGACCCGGGAAACAACATGGGAGGGTCCACTGTATGATGACAGAAGGTACCCAACAGAGGTAGCTCACTTCTGTGATATAAAGACCAAAAAAGCAGGCTCCTGCTCAAGTAGTGCTCAGAAGTATTGATTAAGTGGAGCAGTACTGGTTCAGATGTCAGGAATAAATGGTAAGTGATGGGCGGGACCAGTCATTTTCAGCCTCCAATCCAGGACATGCAGCTAGGTAAAAAGGCAGATGAGCTGCTCATAATGGTCTCTGTGTAGAGGTGGAAAAATGTCAGACCTGGTCTTTGGAAGCTGGACATACCTCTTACTTCTGATCAGACTGTGCGGTGACAATCTGGACAATATTGTGAAGGGGTGAGTCCTATACAACTGTATGGACTATTATTTTTTGCCTTATACTGAAAGGCTGTTTAATTGTTTACTGTGCAAGATTTATGAACTTTAATAAATCTGCCTGCTTAGACAAAGAAATTATGTGAACGCTGCTTTCTGCAGAGAGTGAAACCCTACAATATACATACTTTGTCTGGCTATGTTTATACTTCATGTGTCTGTGTATATCTATATATACAGACAAATGAAGCATAAACATCGTCAGATAAAAAAATAAAAAAATTAGATTTTTTTACTTAAAGCTGATTTTCTGGTGCCTCTTGTCTTGGGAAGTTTCATACACCGAGCTGACAATTTCAACATCTAGTATTATCAAGATTGTCTGTTTTTTACTTGACCATTGTATTTTACAAAGAGAAAAAAGTAAATTCAACTAAGCAAATTTTAATCAATGCAGAGCGCTAAAATTACAAAGAAGTGATTTTTGCAATATTTTTGAAATGTGAGCTTAAAGTATTTGTAACAGCCTTTAGAAAGAAAGAAAGTTGGCTGTATGGATCAAGCCATGTTATCAGCCTTCAACATGGATTTTATTGTGTTTCTAAGCGATAGCATTACATTTTCACCTCATATTGGCAAAAACACTTAGTGAACTTATCTCTGTCTCTAGCCATAGGCTATTCCATCATTCTCATCTCAGGTCTGGATTATGATATTTTCCTGGTAGATAAATGACATTAGCACTCAACAGGCTTGCCCTCTGTTCACACATAATAAATTGTTTATGTGATGGTGGCTACTGAGTCATATGAATGCTGAAATATAAAATAACTTATTATTTTTAACTACTTAAAACACAGAATATAAAGGTCAGCTCCTGGTTTTATTTAACAGAGGTAATAATAATCACATGTTTTTTAGGACTCTTGAACACAAACATACTCTATAATGGCGTTATACTTCATCTGAGTTGTAGAGAGTTATAATAAGGCACTAAAGACATTTTTGGGGTTACTACTGTACCTCTGAATGTCTCCAGTTGCCATTCTTCATTAAATGCTTAATTATGGAGCCTCGGGGACTCTGTGTGCTGCTGAACAGCCTCTATGTACCCCTCCAAGTTGCACAGACCAATAAGGCACCATAAATATTTCTGATTCCTTCCAGTGCCTCTATATGGCTCCAATTTCTTATGTGGCATCATACATCAGAATCTGAATTATGAAACCAGAGGGAGCGCATTCCTGTTTATAAATGCGAAACAAGGAACCAAATTGTGAAAGGAAATATTTGAATCTGTACAGCTAATAAGAAGTCTGGGTTCAATTAAAGGCAATATTGTAAATGTATATTATGATTTACAGGTCTTCCTGGGTTAAAGGGAGAGCCAGGATTATCAGGTAAGCATGTTGCAGTTATAAACAGCAATGCCATAATGGTACTATATATACTAAAATAATATCACACAGATTTGCGGTTGAAAAAAACGAAAACAAAATTTTAAGGTTGTGCAAGATTACAAAAAATATTTTTTTTCCCAGAAATTTTGCCACTCTGGCCCATAACCTTTCGCTGGTATTGCCCATGAATGGCTCTCTTGTCCATGCATTGTGGCAGGTATTGATAATTAAATGGTACTGAGTTGCAACACCGGTCACAGCTCATGGGGAAGATGGGTGCCGTTCCTGGTAAACAGTTTAGTGGTGACTTTAGTGATGTCATTTCTCAGGTATCAATAGGCTCACCTGGTGAGGTGGATCCTCCAAGCCCAAGGTCGGGGTGGGCACACAGACGTTGGTCCAGTAGGTAGGTGAGGTACGCGTTAAACAGGTAGCAGAGGTCCTGGAGACCGCGGGCGGATAGGAGACTGGGAACAGGTAGCAGAGGTCCTGGAGGCTGCAGGCAGACAGACCTCCGGAGCAGATAGAAAATCTTAATACCAAGACACAGGTGTGTGTTTTGCTAGGCCTTATATAGGCGCAGGTAGATGATCACATGGGATCACGCCGGGCCATCTACAAAGCCCGACATGGAGCACATAAAAGATCAGCGGACAGGGGAGTGAGGAGCAAAGTCCAGATCTGGGGCAGGTACTTAAAAGGTATAACATGATTTGGGGGATTCCATGCTCCTCTCTGCCATATGAATGGTGTAGCACATTTTTCTAAAAGACTCGTTTCAAATGAAGGAGAACTGCCAAAGAGATTTTCTGTCAAATCTGGAGCAAGTGAAAATATTGTAACACTTAATCCATGTGTAGTGGACAACCTCCAAATGAGGAATTACTAGCAGATTTTTATTGCAGATTTCATCCTTTGCATTAGAAGCATTTCTATCCTTAGTGAAAATAATGCACTAAGAGTTTCATGAAGATTATTTTCCACTACATGAGGATGGGGTTTTGAAAAACTCTGCACATTGTATTGTACTGTAAATTGTTTCAGATTTATGGAGGGGAATATGCACCACAAAATTGCCCCAAGCCACGATATATAGACCAACCCGAAGAGCGAAATAGACACATTTACTATATCATGGGGGCTATAGACACAAGTGTTCACTACCCAAGGGAGATCACTTAGCATTTTCCTAATTCAGACACTCACAGTTGAGGCCATGTTACACTTACTGTACCTACTGTAAGTAAATTCCTGACACTTTTCTCAAATTCTGTGAACATTGTATTATTGTCACTCTGACAGGTTCTAAAGGTGAAAATGGTCATAAAGGGGAAAAAGGTGAAAAGGGTGATAGAGGGGAAAGAGATGAAACTGTAAAACAAGGAGTTCCTACTAGAATCCCAATTGCTTCTACACCAATGGGTAAGTAATATATTTTTTCCTAAAAAAAAAATTTTTAAGACTTTTTTTACACTGGTGTTATGGTTTCCTTTTCTACAAGATCCATCTCTGATAGGATAAATACTGTACTATCGTCTATGTTCCTCCACATTGAAATTGCAACACCAGGAAAGAAAAGTAATGGAATTATGTGATTTACAGGACTGATATGTTATTTATATGCAAATGATAAAAAATTGGAAACAACATTTTTGAAACATCTTGATTTATTGTATGAGAAGTGTACAAGTTTGAATGCCATGTGCTGAAATACACGCTCTTGCACACCTTCAATACTATCAATGAGGTAATTAATGGTTGTCTGAGGAATATTCTGCCAAGCTGAATGTACTAGGCCATGCAAGATCTGCTGGCAGCTCCTTTTTCCATTGCTGGTCAATGACATCAAAATGTGCTCGATAGGAGACAAAACTGGTAACGCTTCAGGCAATGGTAGCACAATTAGGCCTCATTCAGATGTTAGTGGGTTTTCACAAATGTAAAAAAACATTACTAGTGTCATCAATGTTTTTGGGTCCGTGAGTCGGTCTTTACCGTACGTATTTCGTCAATGATTTTCAACTATGAAAACATAAACTACAAAGCTTCTCCTATATATCGCTATATTAAATATAGACAGAACAAGGATTGTACACTGGGGTCATTCGTGTGCGGGCCCTGATGTTCACGACCCATAGGCATGTATGGATAATTAGGATCAGAAATGCCAATAAAAAATGGATATATCTCCTTTATTTTTTTGGGCAGACAAAAGTTCATTTATAATTATGTTGTATATTAATCATTATGTTGTCTTAGTTCTGAAAAAATTGTGCCAATGGGCAACCACTAGGTGTCTTCCTTTTCCCTAACTTACTGTCCATTGCCTGTTAATCTCTAACAGCAGAGGCACCGAGACACATAAGTAGATGTAGGTCATCTTTATGTCTCCAAACCTGTTCACCTATCTGTCAAACTGCACCCAGGTATCATAAAAGAGGTTGTCATTAAGTTCATGGCAGGCAAGTCATTGGACAAGTTAGAAAGTGGGAGAAAAGTAAGTCTTTACACCTATAGTGCTGGTAGAATGATTATAAAGAGGAACCACCCATTGAAAAAGAGTTGGTGGCAAGTATAAGAATAAGGATAGTTCCTCCACATATTATACTGCTATGCACATCAAAAACAGTGTTAATTTGTTGTGGGGGATAATGGCACCATGAAATTAGCAAATTGTTTAAAAAATACCGATAAACTAATTGTGTGCAGTAAATTAAAGAGCCCCAACACCTGGGACTTTTTTTTATATTTTTTGCCATGATTATCATAAAATTCAGCAAAAAAATCCGCATGAGAGATGAAAGAGATTAGTGACATCATAGCTATGGGATACTGTATATTCCCTTAGTCAATTATTGTTAATTGCAGTCTTTTGCTGACCAGCAGTTGAGGGTCTGAGTCATGGGTAAATATGGGGTCAGAGCAGCAATTGTACTTACACCCCCCAGTAGCGTTCCAGAGAGCACAAAAGGATGTGTTTTCTTTCAAACAGAAGTCAGATGCACACAGGCAGTGCAGACTGGCAATGAAGGAAGAAAGCTGTGCTGCTTAAAGAAGGACCTGGGCCATAGTTAGCTAACAAGTTGGGGTGGAGGATTGCAATGGATTTCAGTGAGAAGCTGCAGTCTTAATTGATGGCGGTTATCCTAGGCGGAGACCTGCCCATGTGCATGAGAGACTGCGGATTGTTTGTTAAAGTTTCACAATCTAGCTGTTCTTACAACATCAGCATCAAAATCCACTAGCTCCAATAAGACATCTATGGGTGTTCTGTTGTAGACCACCAACATGCAGTATATCATGAAAAAAAAATGACAAAAAAAACAGCATTTACATGATTTTGTGGATATGCAATTGTGACACCCCAGGGGTCTGGTTGCCACAGTGATAGAGATATTACGTCTGAGAGCAGGTGGGAGGTCTCTTGGTCAGGGATCCTATGCATGCCACACCTCCTGCCCAGTCCTGGGAGGGGAAGAACTTCCCCTATATAAACCTAGGGCTGAGGCAGGGTTAGTGAGTAGAGAAGAAGTAGAGAAGAGAAGCAGCATAGGAAGAAACAACAGGAGCTCTGTGGGAGCAGTGCTACAAGGAGTCAGGGGCTGGCAGCTGCAGAGCTCACCCTGACTGAGAAGTTATCACCGGACCCGGAGTCCGAGGCTGTGGGGACTAACTCCTATCCAGCAGCAGAAACCGACCGGCAGGGGATTGCAGGTCCTCTGGCCCAGAAACCCGAAGGCACGGTCACACACGTGGGACCAGCACCGCCGTTGTGGAGCGAAAGCTACAAGAAGGCCCCGAGTCACCGGCCATACGGGTGAGCACCACACGGTACACTCAGGGACGTGGGTTACTTATACCCGCCTCTAGCAAGGTAGCCAGAAGAGTATCGTTAGTTTGGGAGGCCTACAACTCCGCCTGGCCAGGGGAGATCCCATCTGCTCAAGGACTGACCAGGCCCCAATCGCTAGCCAGTACTCCGGGAGGGTCTATCTTTGTCACCAGTAAAGACCCTGAACTACACCGTACCGTCTCCGAGTGGTTCCTGCTACCTCCATCATCCACGTCGGCTGCCCTGAGGCCATACCCCTCCCGTTGGGGGTTATACTATCACGCTGCACAATCCTACCACCGGCCTCAGCGGTCTGCCCTGCAGCAGCAGCTCCTTAGCTGTACTCAACGGGTGGCGTAGTCGTCCAACATCTACCGCTGATACAGCGCCACTTAGTCTGACTCCCTGGGCACGGACCAGATCACCGCCACGAGACTACAACCCTCAACAGATCCGGCTCTGGGTAAGCTCCCGCGTGCGCAACGCTGCGCGACACAGGCCCAGGGGCGCGTCAACTTTTGGCGTAGTCGGCAGGATCTCGTGCCCGCAACCACCGGGTACTGCGTGCCTGAAAAAGACTGTTCAAACTTACCTGTGGTGAAGATTCCCGCCATCCGGCGCCATCTTCCGCTTCCTTCCCGCCATCGGTGGAGTTTTCCCGCCATCCGGCGCCATCTTCAGCCTTCTTCCCGCCACACGTGGAGTTTTCCCGCCATTGGACGCCATCTTGAGGACGCCGCGCGGGAAGAAGAGGGGCGTGGACTCCGAAAGCGCGCGAGAACTGAAGCCCCGCCTCACGTCCGGACGTTGCGTAAGGTCCTGGAAGGAGCCCAGCAGACGCCGACGTCACAGGAGCGCGACGGAAGGTCCTCAACCCTGACGATCCACTGCGGAGCCACGGCCTACGGAAGAGGATCATCGCAAGGTAGGCCACGGTCCACTAGGGGGGAGAAGGATGTCGGATACGGAGGAGAGCTTCACCGCTTTAACCCCCGCCAGCGCCACCGCTGTTGCGGTCATGCCTTTCACCATGCCCTATATCCCGGGGGCAGCCTGGCTACCCCAGTACTCAGGGGAGTCACATACCCTGCATGACTTTAGAGAAAAGCTGGATAGCCTCTTCCAGGTGTACCCCCTCACAGAGGAGCAAAAAGTGAGCATCCTGGTGGCCCAATTAACCGGGGCAGCCCAAAGGGAGGTAAAGTCCTGGCCACCTGGGGGGAGGACTGTCGCAGGGATACTAACCCGGCTGAGGGACACCTTTGATACCCGCACCTCAGCCGAGATCAAGCTTAGATTCTACGGGTGCAAACAGCGGGCACATGAGAGTATAAGGGACTATGCCCTGAACCTACAAGAGGCCCTGAGTGCCATTAAGCAGACCGACCCTGACGGCGTAGGAGACGAGGACAGGCTGTTGACTGAACAATTTATAGAGGGTTTATATTGCAATGCCCACCGAACCCAGTTGCGGGCAATGGCCTTACAGGACCCTCATCTGGGATTTGCACAGTTCAAGGACAGAGCCATCCGGGTGCTTCGAGAACCGGCACCAGGTGGCGTTGTGACCCACAGACGCCCCACTACCACTTACCACCAGGAGGCGGCGCCCTTGTCGGCAGGGCCTGTGGGAGCTGATGCGCAGGCTTTGAACAATGACCCGGCTCCAGACCTGCACCATCAGGTCCAAGAGCTAGCTAAAAGCGTTGCTGCGCTAACCCGAACTGTGCAGTCTTTACAGGTTTCCACTCCAGGGAAGATCCAGCTGGCATCCGGACCGGAGGACATCCCGTGGCATCGACCAAGGAGGACCCCACCGGCCAGAGGAAGACCCAGCGACCGATACAACGAGGACGGACGACCCATCTGCCGCCGCTGCAATCAACCCGGACATATGGCAAGGTACTGTCCTTTAAACTGGCACAACCTGGGGTAGAGGGCCAACCCCCAGGAAAAAGATCACCAGGCCCATCGAACTGGTGCGACAAATATGTGGGAGGATGTCCAGTCTTACCCGTGGTACTGGATGGCATTCCTATGAGTGCCCTACTGGACACCGGGTCACAGGTCACCACCATCCCGTACGTGCTCTTCAAGCAGTACTGGAATGACTCGGATATCACCCGCTACCCTGACGACGACTTGAGTATCATCGCCAGCAATGGTCAGCCCGTGCCACAGATTGGATTTAAAGAGGTGACCATTAAAATCGGTAGAGTCGAATTGGCAGCACAGGGACTGATCATTGTAGACATTGACAAACACGAGAGTCACCCAAAGATAACTCTAGGAACTGATGTAATTGAAAATTGTCTTGCAGAGGTGATTTTCCTTTTACAGCAGGTTGCCAAGAACGCCAGCTCTTTCCAGCAGCGAGTGCTCCAGAAAGAGATCCGGGCACTGATGCGACGGCAACAGCTAGAACTCTCCGGTGCTGAGATTGGTAGCGTGCGAATGTGTGACCCTTTCCCTATTGCCATGCCCCCGAAAAGTGAAATGATGATTTGGTGCTGGGCAGCTATTGGTCTGAGAGGTAGAGATTACCAGGCAATGGTAGAACCAGTTTACTCAGACAGTAGGCCCACCATTTTGACAGCACGGGGGGTGGTCAATGTACGCCATGGGAGGGTGCCCGTTCGCATAATAAATATCGGGAAGAGGGAAGTGTACCTGCCCCGGTATGCCACGCTAGCCAAATTGTATACCATCAATCAAGATTCCATACAGTCCGTAGAACCCTTGCCTCCATCTTCCCCGGAGGAAGGTAACGGCTCTAAGAAAACAATGGAGGACTGGTGTCAGCAACTACATTTGGGTACTGACTCCACTCCCTCACACCAGAAACAGGGAGTCTATCGGGTGGTTCAAGAGTACGAGAGAGTGTTTAGTAAACACCCGTTAGACTTCGGGCGAGTCAAGGGGGTAGAACACCACATCCCCACGGGAGACCATCCTCCCATAAAAGAGAGGTATCGACCCGTACCCCCTGCACACTACCAACACGCCAAGGGGATGCTTAGAGACATGAAGGAGGCTGGGGTGATCAGGGATAGCTGTAGCCCCTGGGCAGCTCCACTAGTCTTAGTCAAAAAGAAAGACAACACCATGAGGATGTGTGTAGATTACCGGAAAATCAACCGTATCACACACAAGGATGCGTACCCCTTACCAAGGATAGAGGAGTCTTTGGCTGCTTTAAGATCTGCTAACTTCTTCTCTACCTTGGATCTCACTAGTGGGTACTGGCAGGTTCCTGTAGCAGAGGCGGACCGGGAGAAGACCGCATTCACCACCCCGATGGGACTTAGCGAGTTTACCTGCATGCCGTTCGGACTCTGCAACGCACCAGGAACCTTCCAATGATTAATGGAGTGCTGTCTGGGCCACAGAAACTTCGAGACGGTCTTGTTGTACCTGGACGATGTCATCGTATATTCCAAGACGTATGAGGACCACCTGAAACACCTGGCGGAAGTGTTCGAAGCTCTGGCAAGCTATGGCCTAAAGGTGAAACCCTCCAAGTGTCACCTCCTGAAACCAAAGGTGCAGTACCTGGGACACGTGGTGAGCGCTGATGGAGTGGCTCCCGACCCTGATAAGATCACCGCAATTAAGGAATGGCCAAGTCCCTCCAGTGTAAAGGAAGTGCGGCAGTTCCTCGGGTTGGTAGGCTATTACCGCAGATTCATCCCCGGTTTCACCAAAAAGGCAGCTCCTATGCAGGACCTCCTGATAGGCCAGTCCCGGAAGGCCAAGAACCAGAAGCCACCCTTCAGATGGGAGAAGTTAGAAGA
Source organism: Phyllobates terribilis (assembly GCF_046119375.1). NCBI lineage: Eukaryota > Metazoa > Chordata > Amphibia > Anura > Dendrobatidae > Phyllobates > Phyllobates terribilis. The sequence goes on from NW_027362761.1 coordinate 1,060,201,400, forward strand.
AGAGTCCTTCCGCCAGCTGAAGATGGCCCTCACGGGGGATGAAATCCTGGCGTACCCTGATTACAGCCAGCCCTTTATCCTCTACACCGACGCAAGTAACATCGGGCTAGGAGCCGTGCTGTCCCAGATCCAGCAGGGGAAAGAACGAGTAATCGCTTACGCCAGCCGAAAACTGCGACCCACCGAGAGAAACCCTGAGAATTACAGCTCATTTAAGCTAGAGTTCCTGGCAGTGGTGTGGGCAGTCACCGAACGCTTTAAGCACTACCTCGCTTCTTCCCGGTTCACCGTGTACACGGATAACAACCCGTTGACACACCTGAACACGGCAAGACTCGGTGCCCTAGAGCAGAGATGGATGGCCCGTCTGTCCAACTACGAGTTCACAATCAAATACCGGGCAGGACGCTCCAATACCAACGCGGACGCCCTGTCCAGGATGCCAAACCTACCGGACGTAGGAGAAGATCCAGAGGGACTGGAAGAAGCTGAACTCCCCGCGTTCCACCGTCATGGGACTATCCAGTATTCCCATCGGGTAAGGAGTAAGCAAGCCGCTACGTTTAACCCCTTGCCTCACTACAACTGGGAGGAAACGCAAGACAGTGACCCTGCCGTCCGACTGGTGAAGGAGATGCTGACTCGGCCAGAGGCTCGCCTTGACCCAGATGCTCCGGAGGAAGCCAAGCAACTGTGGGCTGAGAAGAGTCGACTGTTCCTTTACAAGGGGAAGTTGTGCCGCAGAATGGTTAACTCCCGGACGCATGAACTAATCTGGCAAGTAGTGGTGCCACGGAGAGACGCAGCCATGGTGATGGAGGCATACCACGACGGGGCTGGACACTTCGGATGGAAGAAGCTGGAGTTCCTGCTGCGCGGGCGGTTCCACTGGGTAGGCATGAGGGGAACCATCGAGAGGTGGTGCAGAGACTGTGGCCCGTGCAACCTAAGAAGGAAGGACCGTGCCAGCCAGAAGACTCCCCTGCAGTCCATCGTCACCCGGCAGCCGTTGGAACTGGTAGCCTTGGATCATGTAAAACTGACCCCAAGCAGAAGTGGCTACGTTTACGCACTAACCATCGTGGATCACTACTCCCGGTTCTTGGTTGTCGTCCCCGTCAAGGACTTAACAGCTCGGACAGCAGCTAGAGCCTTCCAGCAGCACTTCTGCCGTCCACACGGGTACCCGGACCAAGTGCTGACGGACCAGGGACCTGCCTTTGAAGCGGAGGTCTTCCGGGAATTCTGCAATCTGTATGGCTGCCGGAAGATAAGGATGACACCCTATCATCCGCAAACTAATGGACTTTGTGAGAAAATGAACCAGGTGGTAATGGATCTTCTGAAAACGTTGCCCCTGGAAGAACGCAGTCTGTGGCCTGAGAAGCTGCCCGATCTGGTGGACCTATACAACCACATCCCGGTAGGTTCCACCAACTGTACCCCGGCTTACCTGATGAGGGCAAGGCCTGGTAAGCTACCTGTTGACCTGGAGATGGGAGTCCTGACACCCGAGGACACTTCACCAGAAGCAGACTGGGACACAGAGAGGTAGCAGCAGTACCGGAAAGTACAGGAGAGCGTGGAGCGAAGTCTCTGTCAAGCTAGGGAAAGACAAGAGAAAACTTACAACCAGTATGCTCCCGCTGTTCCCCTGGTACCCGGAGAGCAGGTCTTGAAGAGGAAAAGGCGGCTCCACAAGTTGGACGACCAGTGGGAGAAGGACCCGTACATCGTACTGCCCTCAAGCCACGACAACCCAAAGGTCTGTACCATCAGTAAAGACGGAGGGGAAACCACAACCATTGTATCCCGGGATCACCTGAAGAAGTGTCCCGAACAGCTACGGAACCCTGAAGAGGAACAAGAAGACCCTCGACCCGTAGAGGAAAGGGAAGACATGGTTAGTACTGTGCTCGGAGACTTCCCTCGGTCTTGGACTCAAGTCAATGGCGCAGTTGTGGTACCCGTACTCACCTTCCTCCAACCAGCATCCCAAGCACCTACGGAGCAACAGGTAGAGCTGGAAGAACAGCCGGTCCAGGAGGCAGAAGACTCCACACAAGCAGAACAGGAGGATCAACCCTCTGCTTATAGTGAGCCTGCCGTACCCCTAGTGAGCCAAAGAGCCGGTAGACAGCTGCCCAGTTTACCCTTGACAGCTCCTACACCCTGTAGTTCAGGGCTAGACAGTCAGCTCCGTAGGTCCACTAGGGCCACTAGAGGCCAGTTACCCGCACGTTGGAGGATTTGAAATGTATAAATTGTTTTATTTGTGGTTACCTGTTTTTCTTGTTGCTTGTAAATAATTATGTGTTTTTAGTTATTTTTAGGAGTCCCTGGTGGATTTACCGGGAATCCTTGTACAATTAGTTGGAGCGTAACCCAGGATGGACTAAAAGACTGATAAGGACTCGGGGCAGGACAGACCCCTACCTGGTTACGTCCACCTGTTTTGGTGAAATGGAAACCTTTGTTTTCTTCAAAACTGCACCCGGTTGCGGACATGCTGTAACCATCTTTATGTGTTTTTCTTATTGTATTATTATTGTTTATACCTTGTTATGTTTTTCTAAAAATATGTTTAGTCCCGGAGTACTAAATTTCACTAGGGGGGAATGTGACACCCCAGGGGTCTGGTTGCCACAGTGATAGAGATATTACGTCTGAGAGCAGGTGGGAGGTCTCTTGGTCAGGGATCCTATGCATGCCACACCTCCTGCCCAGTCCTGGGAGGGGAAGAACTTCCCCTATATAAACCTAGGGCTGAGGCAGGGTTAGTGAGTAGAGAAGAAGTAGAGAAGAGAAGCAGCATAGGAAGAAACAACAGGAGCTCTGTGGGAGCAGTGCTACAAGGAGTCAGGGGCTGGCAGCTGCAGAGCTCGCCCTGACTGAGAAGTTATCACCGGACCCGGAGTCCGAGGCTGTGGGGACTAACTCCTATCCAGCAGCAGAAACCGACCGGCAGGGGATTGCAGGTCCTCTGGCCCAGAAACCCGAAGGCACGGTCACACGCGTGGGACCAGCACCGCCGTCGTGGAGCGAACGCTACAAGAAGGCCCCGAGTCACCGGCCATACGGGTGAGCACCACACGGTACACTCAGGGACGTGGGCTACTTATACCCGCCTCTAGCAAGGTAGCCAGAAGAGTATCGTTAGTTTGGGAGGCCTACAACTCCGCCTGGCCAGGGGAGATCCCATCTGCTCAAGGACTGACCAGGCCCCAATAGCTAGCCAGTACTCCGGGAGGGTCTATCTTTGTCACCAGTAAAGACCCTGAACTACACCGTACCGTCTCCGAGTGGTTCCTGCTACCTCCATCATCCACGTCGGCTGCCCTGAGGCCATACCCCTCCCGTTGGGGGTTATACTATCACGCTGCACAATCCTACCACCGGCCTCAGCGGTCTGCCCTGCAGCAGCAGCTCCTTAGCTGTACTCAACGGGTGGCGTAGTCGTCCAACATCTACCGCTGATACAGCGCCACTTAGTCTGACTCCCTGGGCACGGACCAGATCACCGCCACGAGACTACAACCCTCAACAGATCCGGCTCCGGGTAAGCTCCCGCGTGCGCAACGCTGCGCGGCACAGGCCCAGGGGCGCGTCACAATCTTACTTTAATTTTTTTCTTAACTTTTAGAGTTGCTATTGTGTATGAAGAGTGCATTCACCAAGGAGATAACTGCCGTAGATTGTACAGGGGTCAGGGCCATGACATCTCATGTCTATATCTTTGGTCACATATCCTTTGCAGACATTGCAGTGAGTTGCAGGTTGTATTGTAGATAATCTAAAAGGTAACTGTATTTAAATCATCTGTTATATAGCAAGTGCGAAAGAGCTTACGAGTGTGATTTATTTTTAAATGTGATCTGGCTTCAATGGGTCAACTGGACTTTTTTTTGTTTTTTTACTATGTGTTAAAAAACTATCAAAGTGTAAAAAGATAAAAAGGGCAATAGGGTCTCTTCTGGGTCTTAAGGTTGGAGATTTAGTTGAAAGCCGCCCACCTGTAGGGGTTGTGTGTGACACAACCACTATCATAGGCTAGTTGTCAGCTGCTGCAACGTCCACATATTTGTATGTAATAGAAAGCCATAGTAAGTGAACTTCAAGTGCGCTGCTGATTCAGGAACAAATCAGAACAAATTAATTAAAAGTTGTTTATTTGTCTTCGGACTTCAAAGTTCTCATTTGAATATTTGCTACTACCACCAAGATTTGACCCACAGCGGCTCCGTCCAGGCCCTCACCCAGGACTTCAGCGCTCTCCGCGGTGGCATTTAATTAATTTGTTCTATGATTCGTTCCTGAATCAGCAGCGCACTTGAAGTTCACTTACTCTGGCTTTCTATGAAAAAACTAACAAAGGCAACTAGCTGCCAGCACGGAGAGGCCACCTGCCGGTGATCCATCTACTCCCTGTCAACACAGTAGTTTTTCTTCGAGCTGTTCTGTCAACTGGGCATGACTGCCAACTTCATGTTGATTGGCAACTGGCTCCGCCAAGCGGGGCAGCAGTGAGCTGGCAGTCAATCAGCATGATGACAGTCTCACCCTGCTAACAGAGCAGAGCGGAAAAGAAGCCGCTGATTTGTTGACATGACATCAGCAGAAGCAGCTGAATTGCCAGCAGGAGTGGTCTGTGACCGCTCTGTGACGGCAAAGAACGACACCAAGTACAACAGTTAGTTGTTAGTTAGTGCATATGCACATTTTTATAAAGTCCTGGAAATCCCCTTTAAGTGTGTGACTTGTGATTCAGTAACTTTGGATTCGGAAAGTTTAGAAGGTGGGGGGGTAACTTGTATTAATAAACTTTTTGTATTATACTTGCTTATTTATATCTGTCTTGTGAAATCCCCATTAGTAATTTGTGCTCCATGCTTGATAATGCCATCCAGTGTATATCTTGTAGCATGTACAATGGCATGTAAAAGTTTGGGCACCCCTGGTTAAAATTAATGTTATTGTGAATAGCTAAGCATGTTGAAGATGAAAAAATGATCTCTAAAAGACCTAAACTTGAAGATGACACATTTCCTTTATAATTTAGGCAAAAAAGAATATTTTTTCATCTTTTACATTTTAAAAAGGAAAATGGGCCTATGCAAAAGTTTTGGCACCCTGCATGGTTAGTGTCTAATAGAACCCCCTTTTGCAAGTATCACAGCTTGTAAATGCATTTTGTAGCCAGTCAAGAGTCTTTCAATTCTTTGAGGGATTTCCATCCATTCTTCCTTGGAAAATTCAACCAGTTCTGTGAGATTCCTGGGTCATCTTACCTGCACTGCTACTTTGAGGTCTAGCTACAGACTTTCAATGATGTTCAGATCAAGGGACTGTGAGGGCCATTGTAAATATTCAGCTTGCATTTTGAGGTAGTCTATTGTAGATTTTGTTGTGTGTGATTTTGTTATGATCATTATCCATTTGTAGAAGCCAACCTTTTTTCAACTTCAGCTTTTTTACAGATGGTGTTATATTTGCATCAAGAATTTGTTGAAATTTCATTGAATCCATTCGTCCCTCTATCTGTGAAATGTTCCCCGTGCCATTGGCTGCAACACAACTCCGAAGCATGATTGATCCACCCCCCATGCTTAATGGTTGGCGAGATGTTCTTTTCCTGAAATTCTGTGCCCTTTATTTCTCCACACATACTTAGATCATTGTGGCCAAAGAGTTTTATTTTAACCTCATTGGTCCACAGGACTTGTTTCCAAAATGCTGCAGGCTTGTTTACATGTTCTTTTTCATACTTCTGATGCTGAATTTTATGGTGAGGACACAGGAGATGTTTTCTTCTAATGACTCGCCCATGAAGGCCATATTTGTGCAGGTGTTTCTGAACAGTAGAACAATGTACCACAACTCCAGAGTCTGCTAAATCTTTCTGAAGGTCAAGCCAGGAAGCATGTATCTACCTTCAGAGGATTGAAGCTTGAAGAGGACTATTTGCATATTCCAGGTGCCTTCTGGGAAAAGCGAAGAGTCTCCTTCAGCTAGAAGATCGTTGGGTACAGCCGGGACCAGCTGCTTGGAAAGCATCGCCAAACCAGGGATTGAAGCTTGAAGAGGACAATTTGCATATTCCAGATGCCTTCTGGGAAAAGCGAAGACTCTCCTTCAGCTAGAAGATCGTTGGGTACAGCCGGGACCAGCTGCTTGGAAAGCATCGCCAAACCAGGGATTGAAGCTTGAAGAGGACAATTTGCATATTCCAGATGCCTTCTGGGAAAAGCAAAGAGTCTCCTTCAGCTAGAAGATCGTTGGGTACAGCCGGGACCAGCTGCTTGGAAAGCATCGCCAAACCAGGGATTGAAGCTTGAAGAGGACAATTTGCATATTCCAGGTGCCTTCTGGGAAAAGCGAAGAGTCTCCTTCAGCTAGAAGATCGTTGGGTACAGCTGGGACCAGCTGCTTGGAAAGCATCGCCAAACCAGGGATTGAAGCTTGAAGAGGACAATTTGCATATTCCAGGTGCATTCTGGGAAAAGCGAAGAGTCTCCTTCAGCTAGAAGATCGTTGGGTACAGCCGGGACCAGCTGCTTGGAAAGCATCGCCAAACCGCGCGCCGTTTGATTTGTTTATCCTAGGGTATCACAAGAAAGAAGACAGACATCAAGTCAGCAGGGACAAGGAGCAGCATGGCAGATGTGACAACCTACATGGTGAGCTGCAACATGTGCTACATGTTCACAGATCGACCAGAAGCTGAAACCAACTTCACCTGCCAGAAGTGTAGACTACTGGCTCTTTTAGAAGAAAAGGTGCGGGGACTGGAAGAAAGAATTGCGACATTAAAACTCATCAAGGAAAATGAAGACTTCCTGGACAGAACAGAAGCGTCACTACTGGTCACGGAAAGTGAAGGAAGCGTCAGGGAACCTCCAGAGGCAGACAAGTGGAGGCAAGTGACCAAAAGAAGCAAGAAGACCATGGAGACACCACCAACCACACAACTGAGAAACAGGTTCCAAGGACTTGTGGAGGACGAAGATGGCACACCTAAGGATGAGGAACTACCAGCAAGAGAAGTATGCTGCCTCCCAGGGGCGAAGATCAAGGATGTTACCGATAGGATACCGAAGCTCATCAGTTCCAAGGATGTCCACCCATTTCTTCTGATACATGTTGGCACCAATGACACGGCAAAGAAGGACCGACCGACAATCTGCAAGGACTTTGAAGCATTGGGGAAGAAAGTAAAGGAACTGGATGCGCAGGTAGTTTTTTCTTCTATCCTTCCAGTAGACGGGCATGGCGTCAGGAGATGGAACAGGATCCTTGATGTGAACAACTGGCTGAGACGATGGTGCAGACAACAAGGATTTGGATTCCTGGACCACGGTGTGAATTACCTCTATGACGGACTCCTTGCCAGAGACGGACTACACCTCAACAAACCCGGGAAACACACATTCGCCAGGAGACTCGCAACACTCATCAGGAGGGCGTTAAACTAGAAGAAGAGGGGATGGGAAGAAAAACGCCGGACACGAACATGCAACCAGAGAACATACTAATGAAAGATATGAAGTGCGACAAAGAAGGTACAAGACAAGATACTTGTAAGGTAGGTAAGAAAATTTCTAATACAATCCACAGGGAGAAGATTGGAACAAAACAAAATCGTGTAAACTGCGTGCTAGCAAATGCCAGGAGCCTGACAAACAAGATGGATGAACTGGAAGCAGAAATATCTACAGGTAACTATGACATAGTGGGAATAACAGAGACATGGTTAGATGAAAGCTATGACTGGGCAGTTAACTTACAGGGTTACAGTCTGTTTAGAAGGGATCGAAGAAGTCGGAAAGGGGGTGGAGTCTGTCTATATGTAAAGACGTGTCTAAAGCCTACAATACGGGAGGATGTATGGGAGGGAAATGAGGAGGTCGATTCCTTATGGGTGGAGATACATGGGGCAAAAAACAATAATAAAATTATCATAGGAGTCTGTTATAAACCACCAAATATAGCAGAAGCCACGGAAAGTCTATTAATGAGACAAATAGACGCAGTAGCAAAAAATAAAGAGGTGATTATTATGGGGGACTTCAACTACCCCGATATAGACTGGGAAACTGAAAGCTGTAGATCTCAGAAAGGAAACAGGTTTCTGTCAATTATCAAAGACAATTATTTGTCACAACTTGTGCAGGAACCAACTAGAGGGACGGCCCTTTTAGACTTAATATTAACTAACAGGCCAGACAGAATAACTGAGGTGCAGGTCGGGGGGCACCTGGGAAATAGTGACCACAACATTATACAATTTCACATGTGCTTCAGTAGGGTGCCCAGCAAGGGAGTCACAAAAACACTGAACTTCAGGAGGGCAAAGTTTGATCAGCTAAGAGATGCCCTTCACCTTATAGACTGGGATAGTATCTTTAGTAATAGGAGCACGGATAGAAAATGGGAAATTTTCAAAACAGTCCTACATAGTCACTGTAGAAGGTACATACCTTATGGGAATAAAAGGGCTAGGAATAGGAGGAAGCCAATGTGGCTAAATAAGGAAGTCAAGAGGGCAATGAAAAACAAAAAAAGGGCTTTCGGTAAACTTAAACAAGAAGGCAGTGAGGAAGCGCTAATATCTTATAGGGAAAAAAACAAAATCTGTAAGAAACAAATAAGAATAGCAAAAGAGGAGACAGAGAGACTAATTGCCAAGGAAAGTAAAACAAATCCCAAACTGTTCTTTAACTATATAAACAGTAAAAGGATTAAAACTGATGGAGTTCGCCCATTGAAAAATAACCTGGGTAAAATCATAGAGGGCAATGAGGGTAAAGCAAACCTACTCAATAGCTTCTTCTCCACTGTTTTCACAAAAGAAAACAATTTATCGGAGGAAATGCGGAGTGATAAATTAAACCCTCCGCTAAATATCACCCACCTAACCCAGGAGGAAGTTCAGAAACGCCTAAATAATATCAAAATAGACAAATCACCAGGCCCAGATGACATACACCCCCGGGTACTAAAAGAATTAAGTAATGTGATAGACAGGCCGCTGTATCTTATATTCAAGCACTCTTTATGGACAGGGACTGTCCCACTAGACTGGCGCCAAGCAAATGTGGTACCAATATTCAAAAAGGGGTCTAAAAGTGACCCTGGGAACTATAGACCAGTCAGCTTAACGTCTGTTGTGGGTAAATTGTTTGAAGGATTTCTTAGAGATGCTATTGTAGAATATCTTAATGATAATAACTGTCTAACTCCATATCAACATGGATTCATGAGGGATCGCTCCTGCCAAACAAACCTGATCGCCTTCTACGAGGAGGTGAGCTCACAGCTGGACCAGGGAGAGTCAGTGGATGTTGTATACCTTGACTTCTCCAAAGCGTTTGATACCGTGCCACACAAAAGGTTGGTATATAAAATGAGAATGCTTGGTCTGGGGGATAATGTGTGCAAGTGGGTAAATAGCTGGCTGAGTGATAGAAAGCAGAGGGTGGTTATCAATGGAGTAAGCTCAGGGTGTGTCAGGGTTACTAGCGGGGTGCCTCAAGGGTCTGTCTTGGGCCCTATATTATTTAATATATTTATTAATGATCTAGTGGAAGGGTTGCATAGTAAAATAGCAATATTTGCAGATGATACTAAACTTTGTAAAGTAGTTAATACAGATGAGGATAGGGCACAGCTACAGGAGCATTTAGATAAATAGGGGAGTTGGGCCAAAAAATGGCAAATGGGGTTCAATGCCGATAAATGTAAGGTCATGCACATGGGAAAGAAAAACAGCAGTCACCCATACATATTAAATGGGAAACCGTTGGGGAAATCTGACATGGAGAAGGACCTGGGCGTCTTGGTTAATAGCAAATTAAATTGGAGTGCCCAGTGTCAGGCAGCAGCTGCGAAGGCAAATAGAGTCATGGCATGCATCAGAAGAGGAATAGGGGCATATGATGAGAACATTGTTCTTCCTCTGTATAAAGCGCTGGTAAGGCCACACTTAGAATATTGTGCACAGCTCTGGGCTCCGGTGCTCAGGAAAGACATATTGGAGCTAGAGAGGGTACAAAGGAGGGCGACTAAGGTAATAAAGGGAATGGAGGGACTAGAATACCCAGAGAGGTTGTCAAAATTAGGCCTATTTACGTTGGAAAAGAGAAGGCTTAGGGAAGACCTCATAAACATGTATAAATACATCAGGGGGCAGTACAGAGATCTCTCCCATGACCTGTTTATACCAAGGATGGTGACAAAGACGAGGGGGCACACTATGCGTCTGGAGGAAAGGAGGTTCCTGCACCAGCATAGAAGGGGATTCTTTACGGTCAGTGCCGTGAAACTCTGGAACTCTCTGGGAGAGGAAGTGCTGATGTCCAACTCACTTAAAGAGTTCAAGAGAGGCCTGGACGCCTTTCTTGAGAACAATAAAATTACATCTTATGCTTAGTGATAGCTAATTAATCCAGGGATTTAATCTAACTGCCAGATTGGTGTCGGGAAGTGAATTTTTCCTCAATGATGTAAATTGGCCTATACCGCATGGTTTTTTGTTGCCTTCCCCTGGATCAACGCTGCGGAATAGCTGCAGTGCACAAGAAATAGGCTGAACTGGATGGACGCTTGTCTTTTTTCGGCCTTATAAACTATGTAACTATGTAACTATGATCAATGACGAGAGGGGAAGAAGCCGCGCACATGCGTGAGGTAAATATAGCGCTTGCCATGGCGCCACACTTGCAAGTTATGTTTTCACGACGAGAGGGGCGTGATAACATGCTAAGTGGGCCGACTAGTCTGGGGACACTAACGCTCCCACGATTAGTCAAAGACCTCATTAGCATAGGGAACGTGGAGGTTATAAATGCTTTTTTATAGCATTTATTTAACTAAATTATGCTACACAGGACTGGTTAGGGAGGAATTTTAGCACACTTGGCTGAATATTGTTGGTTTAGAGGGCACGGAGGACCTGACAGGTTCCCTTTAACTACATTTCGAACTTGAAAACGCATTGCTATATTTTTATAGCCTTCTCCTGCTTTGTGGGCCTCCACCATTTTCATTTTTCGAATGTGAGGCCGCTGCTTAGAGGAACCCATGGCTGCTGTTTGTTGGCACACGGCTAGAGAAGGCTGGGTTTTTATAAAGTTGGGAATTTTTGCATCATCTGGCCTTTCAAAACGATGATGGAGAACAAGCCATATCCTTAACAGGCTAATTAAGGTCTGAAAACTTGATCAAAGTTGTCTGAGCACACAAATCTCTAACGGTGCCCAAACTTTTGCATCGGCCCATTTTCCTTTTTGTAATATTCAAAATGTAAAAAATGCCAATTTTTTTTTTTGCCTAAAATACAAAGGAAATGTGTTATCTTTAACTTCAGGCCTTTTAGAGATCATTTCATCTTCAACTTGCTTAACTGTTAACAATAACAGTAATTTTGACCGTGGGTGAGCAAACTTTTACATGCCACTGTATGCAATCCTAGTTCAGCCATTTGAGGGTGCATGCTGCTGTGTGAGATGTGTGCATGTTGCACAGTTGAAAGCCCAGGTACTGGATCTAAATAAAAAGCTGGCAACACTGAGATCCATTGGCAATATAGAAAGGAATTTGCTGCTCATTGAGCAAGTGCTCACTGGGGTAGATGTGGGGGAAGATCGTAGTATGGAGCTTCAGTACAGTGGGGCAGCTAGCTGGATGACAGTTAGAAGGCAGGGCAGAGGGAAGAGTACCAGAGAGGCTAGTCCTGATCTGGCACACCCCAGCAAGTTTGCTAAATTGGCAGAGGAGCGTGGTGTCAGTACAAAAGTAGCACTGCTGCAGCAAGCACATCCTCTGTAAGCGGGGGTGTGTCTACTCCAGTAAGGAGGGGAATATGAGTGCAGGACAGGCCAGACAGGGGCTGGTAGAGATGGACTACATTATTAGGGAAACAGATAGGGCAACCTGTCACAAAGACTGGGTTCGTGGAATGGTGTGTTATCTTCTCGGCACTCGAATTCGGCACCCCTGATCGGGTTGACAGATTACTGATAGGGGCTGGTGAGGACCCAGCGGTTATGATTCATATCAGCACCAATGACAAAGTTAGAGGTCAGTGGAAGGTCCTTAAAGATGATTTCATGGAATTAGGATGTAAGTTTAAAGCAAGGACCTCAAAGGTAGTATTTTTTTTTAAAATACTGCCTGTGCCACGTACCACTTCAGAAAGGCAGCAGGAGATTAAGGAAGTGAATAAGTGGCTCAGGAATTGGTGTAGGAAGGAGGGTTTGGGGTTTCTGTAGAACACGGCCGACTTTTCTGTTGGCTAAGGGCTAAACGCTAGGGATAGGCTGCACCTGAATGGGGAGACTGCAGCTGAGCTGGGTGAAAAATGGCTAGAAGTTTTGAAGACTGTTTAAACTAGGGACTGTGGGGTGAGCAATTATTGTACAGCTGGGGAAGATAGTGTATATAGTGACCTGAACATAAATAATGAAATTGGTGGTGGCATGGGGGAGGGATTAGGACCGTCAATACACTAAGCAGGAATAGAGAAATACATAAAGTGCATATACACCAATGTCAGAAGCCTCATAAAGAATATGTAGTAATTAGAATTAATATTTTAGAAAGGAAATTATGATATGGTGGGGATAAGGGAGACATAGCTGGATGAGAGCTACGACTGGGTTGTTAATTTACAGGGCTATGGTCTGTTCAGGAATGACCGTACAAAGAAGCAAGCAGAAGGTGTTTATATGTAAACTCGTCCATAAAGCTCATCCTACGTGATAATAAATGTGCGGTTAATGAAAATATAGAATCCCTGAGGATGGAGATAGTCATAAGGGGAGGGAGAAAGAATAATAAATATATTGATAATGGTTTGTTATATGTCTCCAATAGTGATCTTGCACGCTCGGTACTCGATCGAGTATCCCGGATGCGCGAGCACCATGCTCGAGTCCCCACCTCGCATGTTTGCCGCCTGTTAGACAGCCAATGAACATGCAGGGATTGCCCACCATACACAGTAATGCTGTAGCCATGTTGAATACTTGCATTACTGTGATTGGTCAGCTGCATTGCATCATTGGATCTTATATAATACCCGGTGACGTGATCCTCGTCACACTATCTTCAGGATGCAGTTCAGGGAGAGTTTTTATAGGAGGGAGAACGTAGGTTAGAGCAGGCATCTAGGAAGGGCTTAATATTTTTATTGCAGTACTTGTAAGCTGCTGCTGCAGCATTAAAGCAATAGTCCTTTTCAGGGCTAAATATTTTCCTTTCGTTAGTAAAATCGCTCTTGCATTGAGTGGAAGGATAAAACAGTATTCCTTTTCAGGGCTAAATATTTTCTCTTCCTATTAATACTGGAGAGTTTGCAGGCATATAAATAAATACATAATTTATAATGCGCAAGGCGTGCGGTAAGGGACGGGGAAGTGGACCTGCTGCTGATGGTGCATGCAGAAGTTGAGCTGTGGCACAGGTGATGCTGTGCCTGCTGTGGGAGCACAACAAACATGCCCATCCACGATACTGAGCTTCCTTTCCCACTTTGCATGGGGATGCGGGACACCATTCTTGAAGTCAGAACAGTGCAAACAGGTGGTCGGTTGGAGGCAGATAATACTTCCAGTCTGTTTCCAAGCACCACCCTGTCTTCCACATGGTCCAGTCTCACTAGCTAAGAGTTTGGACCACATAATTCTCACCCTGATCTTCCTTCCGAGTCGTAGGAGACAAGTGATCCAACACTTGGACACTCTGAGGAGCTGTTTACATTTTCATGTATTGATTCTGGCCTCTCACCCTGCACATTTCAAGAGAGACATAAAGAGATCATGTGTAGTGATGCCCAAATATTAGAGCAGCCATGGTCAGAAGAACATGATGGTAGGGAACAGCAATTAGTGTCTCAAGAGGTAGATGATGATGGGACAGTTGCAAACAAGTGATGAAATTAAGTCAACAAGTCTGGAGGACCAGAGTGTGGAAGTGGAAGACGAGATGGTGGTTGATGAAGTCACTGACCCAACCTGGAAAGGTGCCATGCTGAGTGAGGACAGCAGCACAGAGGAGCAGGAATATGCAACAGGCAGGAAGAGACTGTGGAGTGGTCAGAGGGAGAAGGCGAACAACTATTCCTCAGAGCACCCACAAGTGACAAGCTCCCAAGTCAATGGTTAGGTGTTCCTCAGTCTGGTGCTTTTTTTAAAGAAAGTGCACACAATAAAAGAACAGTCATTTGCAACCTATGCCATACCAAGATCAGCAGGGACCAGACCACTACCAGCCTGACCACCACCAGCATGCTCAGGCACAAGTCATCAAAGCACCTGACTAGGTGGGCCGAACGCATGGGTCCACAACCAATGTCTGCAGGTGACTTCACTGCTTCTTCCCTTGTGCTACATGCTTGTCGATCCCCCTGTCCAGGATGCTGGCATGGATGCCTCCCACCTTGCACCTGTCGTTGCACATTCACAAGCACCATCAGCAACCATGCCCAATTCCTTATCCCAGCACAGCTGTCCCTACCCCAGGCCTTGGAACAGAAAAGAAAATACCCAAACACTAAACAGGCACATTGCAAGACTGCTTGTCCTGGAAATGTTGCTGTTTAAGTTTATGGACACTGAGTATTTCTGCAACCTTATGACTGCGTCCGTCCCTTGGTACTCAGTCCCCAGCCACCACTTTTTTTTCCTGGTTTGACATCCCCGCCTTACACCGGCACGTTCCCATAACATCACCTGTGCCCAGAACAATGCAGTTACTGGGAATGTCGACTTACCGACCAACATGTGGACAAGTTCTTGTGGCCAGGGATGCTACATTTCCCTGATGCCACACTGGATAAACCTTGTGGAGGCCGGGACCGAGTCGCACCCCCGGACAGCAAATGTGCTACCGACACCGAGGCCCTAGTTCCATCAGGGTTTGCTCCACCTACTAGATGAGTTCCTGCACCCCCTCCTCCTACTCCTCCTCCTTCTCCAAATTGTCATCTGTGAGTACATCAGCCAAATCAGTGCCTACAACTAGGCATGGTCATGTTTGATAATGGCCATAACCTGGTGGTGGTTCTGAAGCTGGGCAACCTCTCATACGTACTAAGCCTGGCACTTGTGCTCAACTTAGTGATTCAGTGATTTCTGAAAACCTACCCAGATTTTCCTGAGCTACTTGTGACAGTATGCCACATGTGCTCCCATTTCTGCAAGTTAGCTACAACTGCCACCGATCTGACAGTGCTGCAGCAGCGCTTCCAAGTGCCAGCTCACCGACTGGTGTGCAACGTGGCCACGTGCTGGAACTCCACATTGCATATGTTGGCAAGGATCTGTGAGCAGCAGAGGACAGTAGTTGAAAATCAGCTTCAACTTACCCATCGGTATTCCGGTCAGCCTCCACATATAACAACCTATGAGTGGGCATGGACGTCTGACATCTGTGAGGTTCCACAAAACTTTGAGGAATCAACCAAGATGGTGACCGATGATGACGCCATAATTAGCGTAACCGTCCCGCTTCTGTGTTTACGCAAACGCTCGCTGCTCACAATTAAAGAGGAAGCTTTGCATGTGGACCAGGTGGAGATGGCGGAAGAAAGTACACAGGGTGACATTACCCAAACCATCCTCATCTCATCTTTTCAGCGTGAATTGGGTGATAATGTGGGGGAGGAGGCTGAGGAGGAGTATGAGGAACAGTTAATGGTTGCCTGCGTTATAGAAGGTACTACCCACACCAGCTTCATCCTGTCTGTTCAGTGGGGATGGGCTGAAGAGGAGTTAGAGGAGGAAAGGGAGGAGGATGAGATGGAAAGTCATCTTCTTGGTGGGGATGGAAATTTTGCCTGTTGGGAGTCTGGCACGCATGGCTGACTTTATGTCCCGCTGCCTTTCCCATGACCCTTGCGTTATACGCATTTTGGCCATCACTGATAACTAGTTGTTCACCCTTCTCAATCCATGCTATAGGGAGAACTTTCCATCTCTCTTTTCTGTGGTGGAGAGGGCTAGTAAACTGGTGCTGTGGCACCCTGCTGTGCACAGGTACCACAGGACCCAGGGTGCATGGACGGACTTCTCCACAAGAGGCCCTCATTACATACAAACACCTCCACCCTTCCACCTCATACCACCAGAGGGAGCCCGTTAGGGATATATATATGGAGGGTGGAGCCAGGCAGTTCAGTTAGTTGTTAGTAGTCAGACTGAGAGAGAGTCTGAGAGCGTGCTGCCGCTGAGAGCAGCGAAGACGCAGCACGCTGGCTGCTGTGCTTAGGCGAGCCAAGGCCTACAGCACGAGTTGAGTTCTGAGGGCCCCGAGTGTGGCCGACGGCAAGAGGAGAAAGGAGAGAGGAGTTGAGGGGGCAGAGGAGCATCATAGGCTCACCCCGATATACAAACCGGACACCGGGTCCACTCCTACAGGGTCCCTTTATACCCAGTAGGGATAACCGGCATCCCAGGAGAACTACAAGTCCCTGGCAGACCTGAAGCTAGACCCACACAGGACCAGGAACCACGAAGGCCCCAGCGTTACCAGGGATAGTGGTTGCCAGCAGAAGGTCCTACTACTGAGCAACAGGTGAAGGAACAGCACGACACATAAGCTAGGCCCAGTTGCAGGCTGGCCAGGAGCATACAGAGAGGCAGACACAGACTAGGAGGCCTTATACCCGCTCACTGGGGAGAAGTCCTGAAGTGCACCCATCCTACTGAGTACCCTGGACCGTACCTGACATCCGCACCAGTAAAGGTATTGAAGCAAATCCCCTGTCTCTGTCAGTTACTCCTGCTGCGCCATCCGCCTGCACTACAAGTCCCAGCATCACCAAACACCACTAAACTCCACACTGCCCCGGGGGCCCGCTCCGCCTGTGGGGAGCAGAAACACCTTAGCTGCCATCCCATCACCCCCCGGAGGTCTGCAGCAGCGCTGGTAAACCTTACCAGGTACCACAGGTGGCATCACAAACTATTTATTTTATTTTTATTCTCTACCCAAGTTCCAACCCCCCTTTTTGGTTGATTGCCCTGGGCCACGGACCTGGCCGGACACCTTAATATCCCCCACCAGCATCCATAGGCCAAGCTGCCGAGTACCCCATTGCCCCGGGGGCGCGTCAGTGCAATACCAGAAGGCCCTAGTTAAACAACTAGTAAAAAAATTCCCATCTGACAACACTGGCGGCAGAGGTCATAGTTCCTTGTGCAACCAAGGTGGAGAGATAAGGGAGAAAAACACAAGGTCCAACAGAGGCAGGGGAACAGTATCAAAGATCTGGGACAGTTTTATTGCACCCTCTCAGCGCCCAGGTCTTAATGCATTGGGTAGTCTGATAAGGAAGGAAAAGTTTTTGAAGATGGTGAAGGTGTACCAAGCTGACCATCCTCTGTAATTCCTCTGTGCCTTACAACTATTGGATATCCAAGTGGGACGTGTGGCATATCCCTCTACCCCTTGGAGGTGTATACAAGTTCATGGTTTCTTCTTTTTCTTCTCTTCCGTCTCCTCCACCAAATACCAACAAGAGGAATATAAATAGTCAGGAGGGATGCTTATGCAATATTTACCAAATGGGGAAACCCCATATAATACCCCTCACTAAAGACTATAAAATTTAACTTTTATTAAATATACAATTGAAATGCACACTGGGTATTAAAAAACATCCCTGATCTACCTAAACTTTCTAATATAATTACTCATATGTTTGTTCCGATGGCCTCATAGGAAACCACCGTTCATGGCAAAATAGGAAAGTTGTTTATACTAGCACATGTCCCCCCAACATGTTTCACCGCTTCAGCGTCGTCATCAGGGGAAGCCAATGTCCCATCCCCTGATGTTTTTTAATACCCAGTGTGAATTTTAATTGTATATTTAATAATAAATAAGTTAAATTTTATAGTCTTTAGTGAGGGGTGTTTTATGGGGTTTCCCCATTTTGTAAATATTCTCCTCCACCATATCAACAGGGTCATCATGCAGCACTCTCTCCAAATTTTTAGACTGTCATTATACGGCACTTTCTCCAAATTTCCATATAGGCTTTGTGAGTTTCAGAATTCCGTCTTCATAAATCAAACATGATGTGTCTCACCATGTCACACACACCACATGCCCAGATAAGGTAGTAAAATGTTAAAATTTATTTTACCGGTGACTACCAGTGGGTGTAGTTTATTTCCCCCTCTACTATGTCATCTACTGTAGTCATAGGAGACGGCAAAATACAGTTGACCCGGCTATTAAGGGGTAAAGGAGGCATTTTTTTCTTTTTAATTTTGCCTTATAGACAAGTCATTATACAAGAAAGAACGTTTCCTAAAATGTTTTTCATGTAAAATCCATTTTATATTCGGGTTTTGTATAGTTTATTGTCAGCCCATAAAAGTGGAGTCATACTCTGACAACATTGTTCCTAGCAGCGACCTGGGAGTCAGAGATGCATCCAGGAATCTTCCCCATGCTGACCCCATTCCATTTGAGTGCTGTTTCCATCCATTTCAGTGATTCTCATGCCCCCCCAGACCTCCTGATAGAGTCTCCTATTGACTTCCATTATACTCGTTACTCGAGTTGAGCCCGTCCAAGCACCCGACCTTCTTGATTTTAGTATTGAGCACTAGAGCATTTTAGTGCTTGATCTTCACTAGTCTCCAAATATGATGGAAGTGGCATAAAATATTCTTATAAAGCAAATAGATGAGGCAGCGAATAATGGAGAAGTCATTATTTTGGGGGACTTCAACTACCCTGATATAAATTGGGGCGTATAAACCTGCAGGTCCAATAAATGAAACAAGTTTTTGGCAAAAATGAAAGACAATTACTTTCCACAACTGGTTCAGGACCCAAAAAGAAGAGGGACAATTCTAGACCAAATATTGATCAATAGGCTGCATATCAAATATACGGGTTGGGGGGTCACTTGAGTAATGATGATCATAAAATAATATTTTTTTATGTATCCTTTATTAAGATGTATAGCATTTAGAGAAATAAAATAATAAAATAATAGGGTGATGATGAGGCATTAAATAATTATAGAAAAAAATATTGTGGCTTTAAAATAAAAAGTTGTACATTTGAGAAAAGTGGGACTAGGGGAAAATACAGTATGTGCAACTGGAATAACAACTGGCTCAGTGATAGGAAACAAAGGGTGGTTATTAATGGAACACACTTGGATTGGGTCACTTTTAACAGTGGGGTACCACATGGGTCTTTATTGGGCCCTCTTCTTTTTAACATATTTATTAATGATTTGTAGGGGGCACAGAGAGTAGAATTTAAATATTTGTATATGATACTAAACTGCAGGGTAATCAACACAGATGAGGATAATTTAATATTACAGAAGGATTTAAGTAAGCTTGAGGCTTGGGCTGGGAAATGGCAATTGAAGTTTAATGTAAATAAATGTAAGCTTATGCACTTGGTGAAAGGAAATAAAAATGCATATTTATTTACTAAATTGTAAAACATAGGTTATACTCAATTTTAGTGTCAGGCAGCTCCTGCCAAGGCAAAAAATATAATGAGGTGCATTAAAAGAGGCCTCGATGCGCATGCTGAGAACATAGTTTAGTCTCTATACAAGTCACTAGTGTGGCCACACTTATAATACGGTGTACAATTTTGGGCTGCAGTGTATAAGAAGGACATAGCTGAACTAGAGTGGATGCAGAGAAGAGAAGCCAAGGATATTAAGGTAATGGGTGAGCTGCAATTACAAGACAGTTATTAAACTTGAGGTTATTCAGTTTGGAAAAATGAAGGCTCAAGGGTGATCTTATTACAATGTACAAATAAATGAGGGAACAGTACAGATAACTTTCTAATGATCTTTTTACACTTAGGCCTGTGACAAGGAAAAGGGGGCAGCCTCTACATTTAGAGGAAAGAAGGTTTAATCAAAATCACAGATGCAGATTCTTTACTTTAAGAGCATTGAGACTATGGAATTCTCTGTCACATGATGCTGTAATGGTTGAATCATTATTAAAATTCAAGAAGAGTCTGGATGCTTTTCTTTTTTCCCTAAAATGGAGATATAAATATCTGCCCCATGGGGTTTTTGCCTTCCTCTGGATCAACGTGTTAGGCTGTAGGTTGAACTCAATGGATTTATGAGTCTACCTTCAACCTTAAAAACGATGAAACTATGAGGCCTGTGACCTCTGCCAGTTGACTATGAGCTTTTGGATACATTTGGTGTGACTACATCCTAAAAGAATTCTTTAGAATAGTTTGGGACGGGGATTTAGGCACTTTCAATTTTGTAATTTTTATGTGACTATATATGCTTATATGCTAGAAATGTAGGTGTATTTGCATCAACATCTAATAAAATGTATTATCTGGTGCACAGATTCAGTTGTACGACTTGTCGGTGGGACAAAGATTAGTGAAGGAAGAATTGAAGTTTATCACCGTGGACTGTGGGGTACAATATGTGATGATCATTTTGACATTAAGGATGGTAATGTGGTGTGCAGGATGCTGGGATATGAACGCGCTAATTCCACTGGCATTATGTTTGGTCCAGGTAATTATTTTATATTAAGAATTATTGTTCATTTATTGCTCTTTTAATAATATTCTCAGATCATACGACAGAGTGTTTTTTTTTTAAATGTATGATCTGTGCTTTTTCTAAGTCAGCCAATAGAATAAGCAAACGGAAGATGGACGGATTCTTCTACTTTTAAATGTTCTTATATGTGTGTGTTTGGCTAGTGCTTGTAAAATCTTTGTTTTTTACTGCTCCTTGCAAATGGGACATGCCAGTGCTCATTGGACATACACAGTGCTTACAAGCTGGTAAGCTTGTAAGCACTGCTCTGAGGCCAGCCGGTGACACTGGAGAATGTGGTTTGCTCATAATTCCAACCACTTCACTCCAGTCCCACAGTACTTTGTATGCTGTGGAGGTAGAGCTGCCTTATATAGCAGCATTGTGAATGCACACAGTTTAGGCCAGAGGCGTGATGATGCTACTGGTGTGAACTGTCACCTAAACAGGAGTGCCAGTAACCAGTAAGCCTGAAGGAAGAGGAAGTTGTGAAGATGGAACTAACCCTTTAAATCGAGTAAAAAGATCACTAGCAACTCTATAATATAATGTTGTTATCCTAAAAATGTAATCTGTTTAATGCAAAAGCCTTTTGGATAATAAATCTTTCATGTTGTAAGCATCTGTTGCTCTGCAAACAGCTTTTAAAGTTACCGTCCAGCCCAAATTCACAATTTTACTACTCACGGCAAATGTATAGTTAAAATACCTGTTGCCCTCCTAAAGTTTGTTTTTTCTGGTCCCCCATTTTTATCTTGACAAAATGGCCAGGGCAGTTCTTTGAAGTCAAACTCTCCCGACCATTGTCTCCTGATGAATCAAAGCTGATGACATTGATATCGTGTCCATCTAGTATTTATCTTCACTTGCGGAAATGGGGCAATGAATGCGACTTGTAAAAACTCACTACATATTCTGGAATCCATTATGTAAAAATGAAAAAGGAAACCAGAATGATTAATCAGCAGCAGAGATTTCAGGAGGAGGGTAGGCTCGTCCATTTACAAGTGCTTGTGATTTGTGAATGGATTACATACAAGTCGATGCAAAGTGTTGATGTGAAAAACCAAACCAGTGGTTAATTCACAAAAAAAAATGCTATGGTAAAGTCATCTGTGGGAAGCTACAAGTGATTATTATACTTCCTTATGTAGCATTCTCAGTGTAAGTTTTACCGATTGGTCAGGTTTAGTAACAATCTCATTATACAATTTAATTTAGCAAAGCTGAAATGACTTAAAAATGTTTCCCCTTTCAGAAAATCTTGGTTTGTTAGAAAAAAATAATCTGCTGTAATCAACCTTCATGGTTCTATGGCTGAGTCTCTGTCACTGCTCCAGTGTCTGGTATTGCCTTCGGTGCTGATGTCAGGTCAACAGTTAATCAGTGAGCTCAGCAGGGGGCGTACTGTCTACATGGGCAGAGCTGCTAACTTAACCGATTGGCTGCCACGCTGTTGACACGACTGCAGCACCTCAACCAATACCGTACACTGAGATCAAAATGCGCTTCAGGACCAGCATTTTCTGAAAAGGGACAACAGGAGTTAACTATAGCTGTATATGTAGAATAAATGTATATCTATAAAAATCATTATTTAAAACTATAGTTCATTACAATGATTTCAGCTTGTAGCTAGATGTTGAAGATAATCATGCTTTACATACTTAGAGTAGATGATTTTTAAAATAGAAAATAAAATACACCCTTTAACCGTGGAACATAACTTTTATCTAAATGCACATTACTATCTGTGAGTCATCTTCAATAACTACGTCTGGCTTCATCCTGCCTTGTTCTCTTCCAGGCCTTTATTTCAATTATTGTCTATGACAAAGACATGTGGGTTTGAAAAGACTTTGTGGTCAAAGAGACAGGATGTGACATCATTTGATTGACAAATGCAAATTTTTTGGGCAATTCAAATTGATATATGATTACAAGGGGGTGTGCTATGTACTATAATGGAACATCCGCGCTAATTGATCAGAAGCTTTGATTATGGATGTTATATAATGGTAAAAAATAATAGTGCAAAGTAACTGAAAAGAAGCACGAATCTTATTAAAATGGAAACTAATTATGTTTCCATGTCTTGGTAGCGAAAAAAAGCACCAAGACTGGCTTTTTTTCATGCTTGTCTGGATGAGGGGGTGTGCTGTAGTCAGAGGTGCATGATTCTTTAAGAGGAGCACATGCGTCCCCATACGCCTTGCCATGAATCTTACTGGCATAAGGTACACCACAGTTCATCATGACTAAGATGTGCTGTGGCTTCATGCTCCCGTTCCATCCCATCTTGCGCCAGAACCACCCATTTTGGTGTAGCTGGGTGAAATTGATGTGAAAATGCCAAAAGTCGCAAAAATTATTGCACAACTGCGAGCTGTGCAAGAACTTTCCGAAGCGATTTACTCCAGAATTCTGGCATAATCGCTTTGATTAACTGGGCCATGGTGTTTGTTTATCTTCAGCCAATTTGCCACCTCCTGTGTAAGCTAACTAGGAAGTCCTATTGTAGTCAAGAGCCCAGCAAAGGTTCTTGCCCTCAATAGCAAATGGCGCAAGACTAATAAAAGATCCCATTTCCCTTCTCCAGGGACCCCAAAATTGTCACAAAGCCAGCCCCCATAGTATACGTACCATATGATTGTTTTTGATAACTTTTTTGATTTCCACTAGCAGATATGAATGTCGTGTTGTAATTTCCTTGCCTGAGTAACTGAATAAATGTTTCTGCTTTTAGGAACTGACAAAATATGGATGGATGATGTTGGCTGTATTGGAACTGAAAAGTCTATCAAAGACTGTAAATTCAAAGGCTGGGGGAGAACAAACTGCAATCATCGAGAAGATGTTGGAGTCACATGCACTGCATAACATATGTCTTCTCTTTTAATTTACATTTATTTTCTATTTTAGCCTCTGATATAATTTCCAGTCAATAATATAAGTGCTTCTCACAAAATTAGAATATCATCAAAAAGTTAATTTATTTTAGTTTTTCAATACAAAAAGTGAAACTCATATATTATATAGAGTCAAGTATTGAGTGCATTTACTGAACATACATTTCAGTAGGCCAATATTTCGGATTTTAAAATCATTTTTCAAGCTGGTGTTATAAAGTATTCTAATTTACCGAGATAATGACTTTTGTGTTTTCATTGGCTGTAAGCCATAATCCTCAACATTAACAGAAATAAACACTTGAAATAGATCACTCTGTTTGTAATCACACTATATAATGTATGAGTTTCACTTTTTGTATTGAAGAACTGAAATAAACTACATTTTTGATGATATTCTAATTTAGTGAGAAGCACCTGTATTTATAGAGAGAGACAGAGAGTGAGAGAGATAAAAAAAAGGAGAGAGAGGTAACAGAGAGAGAGACAGAGACTGCTGCTAAGCTTTAGCTCAGGCTGCCGCATTACAATTCAATGCTGTACAATTTGCTCTATCAATATGCTTTTAAATAGCTACATGGGGAATGGTACAGTAATCATTATGTAAAGTCATTTTAACAATAAAATGAACACTGTACATAATAAAAAAGGAAAAAACTATTGCGAAAGTGCACTTTATTTTGTTCTTTGTTCTTTTGCCACACTTTAATTTTTTTTCCTGCTTTAGAGTACATCACTTGATGAAATGGATAGTGTCATACAAAAGTACAACGCGTCCTGCAAAAAACAAGCCGTCACATGGCTATGTCAATGGAAAAATAGAAAAGGCTCTATATGGCTCTTGAAATAAAGGGAGGAAAAAACGAAAGCGCAAAAAATAAAAATCACCACACCCTTAAGAGGTTAAACAGACATTTAAACCTTCACTAATTGGCAGTCTCATTGTGCCACCAGTTGAACCATGTAAATTGACCCTAAGGCAGAGACCTGCCAATATAATTCTCCATGTCAGTATGATTACAGAGATAACAAACATTCAAAATTTTAGTTTTATTTAAGTGCTGGAAAAAAAAAATTGTAAAAAAAATTTGCTTATGATTTTCGGGATATAGAACTGTGAGGGCTTCTTTTTTAAGCTCCCTAAGCCAATGCTTTTATTGATATCACTTTGAGGTAGATATGATGTTTTGATAGCCTTGTATTACATTTTTTTGTGTTGTTGCTATGTTCGAAAAAGCGTAATTCTGGCGTATTGATTTTTTTTTTTCGGTACGCTGTTTACCGATCGGATTAATTTATATTTTGATTGAGGCACATGTTAAGGAGTTGAAACTCCTAAACCCTTCATCCAATTTTAATGTGGATACCCTCAAAAGAAAGCTGAAAGTCTGAACTTCAACTGCATCTGAATTGTTTTGTTTAAAATTCATTGTGGTAATGTCTAGAACCAAAATTAGAAAAATGTTGTCTCTGTCCAAATATATATGGACCTAACTGTAGATTTGTAATTTTCACTCAGCAAACTCCTTTGCTGCTTGTTTCTGGAAAACACCAAGGGGGTCAAAATTGTCACTACACCTGTAGCTAAATTCCCAGAGGTGTAATATCCAAAATGGGGGTCACTTGAGGGGGAATACTACTGTTCTAACACTCAGGGGTTCTGTATATGGAGTCCGCAAACTTTACAAGGAAAATCTGTGCTCTAAGAGTTAAATAGCGCTCCTTCCGTTCTGAGTCTCGCCGTGTGACAAAACAGTACTGTACATCCATATATGGTGTATTGCCGCATTCAGCAGAAATGGTGAGACAAATTTTGGTGCCATTTTTACCCATTTTCTTATGTGAAAATGAAAAACCTGGGGCTGAAACTAAATTTTTGTGGTAAAAATGTAATTATTTTTACTTCACCGTCAATTGCATAAAGTTCTGTGACAAACCTGTGGTGTCAATATTATCACTGCACCCTTAGATGAATTCATTCAGGGGTGTAGTTTGTAAAATTGGTCATTTATGCAAGGGTTCTGCTGCTCTGGGACTCTGCCAATGTGACATGGAGCACTCAAACCATAACAGCAAAATCTCTACTATAATATGGCACTCCCTCCATTCTGAGCTTTGTACTGTGCTTCAATAGTAGTTTTAGATTACTTATGGCATATAGATGTACACAGGAGAATTTGAGTAACAAATTGTACTTCTCATTTTATCCTATTAGCCCTTTCAAAAAACTTGGTGCTAAAGCTACATTTTAGTTGAAAAAAATTAAATTTTTAATTTATTCAACCCAATATTAAACAAATTCTGTGAATCACCTAAGGGTTAAAATGTTCACTATACTTCCAGATAAATTTCTTGAGGGGTGTAGTTTAAAAAAAGGGGTCAGTTGTGGTGGGTTTCCACTGTTTAGGCACATATGAGGCTCAACAAATGCGACGTAGCATCTGCTATCTATTCCAAAAGTCATATGGTGCTCCTTTCCTTCCGTGCCCTGCCCGAAACAGTAATGTTCCACCATATATGGGGTATCAGCGTACTTAGGAGGAATTGCACAACAAATTGTATAGTCCATTTTCTCCTGTTATTATTTTAAAAATGGAACATTTAGGGCTAAAGGAATATTTTTGTGGGAAAAATTATAATTTTCATTTTGTCCTTGCACACTGCTTTAATTCCTGTGAAGCACCTAAAAGATTAATAAACTTCTTTATTGTAATTTTGAGCACTTTGAGGGGTGCCGTTTTAAAATTGGTGTCACTTTTGGGGCATTTTCTGTCACAAAGTCACTTCAAGCGTGATGTGGTCCCTAAAAAATAGTTTTTTTAAATTTTGTTGGAAAATTGAATAATTGCTGATAAACTTACAACCCTTCTAACTTCCTAACAAAAAAAATATGTTTCACAAATGATGAAAAAAGTAGACATGTGGTAAATATTATTTATTAACTATTTTGTGTGATATAACTATCTGGCTTAAGGGAATAAAAATTCAGAGTTTGAAAATTGCTAAATGTTCTATTTTTTTGTCAAACTTTTGATATTTACATAAATAAATGCAAATCATATTGATCTAACGTTACCACTATCATGAAGTAGAATGTGTCACGAAAAAACATTATCAGAATCACTGGGATATGCTGATGCGTTCCAGAGTTATTAACTCATGAAGCGACACTGGTCAGAATTGAAAAAATTGCCCAGGTTAAGTTGGTGAAGACAGGCTCGGGGGTGAAAGTGCTAAAGCCTCTCTAAGGTGAACATATAATTTTATGCCAAAATGTGAATCCACATAACAGATATATAATGAAACGGGATTCTTCAGTATTCCATCAGTGTTTGATCAGTTTTTGCACCCATATTTGCATTCACTGCTATCATTTCCTATTGGGCAAAAACAGATCTGTTAGATCCCAATGAAGTCCTGATTCATCTGTATTTTAAGCCATCTCCCTAAACTTCAATGGGCATATTCTATCCGTAAAATGGATGAAAGTAGCATTGGCTGTGATTTTCAAAAATGGATGAAAAAAATCTGGCTTTGTTAGTTTAGATTCTGCACTATATTTCAAACTGCAAACAAAAGGATTAAATACAGAAGGAAGCTTAATAAATATATTTTAGAAGAAAAAGATAGCATCATTTAAAAATAAAATTAATATTTACCTTCCAATCTCAACCATTTTGTTTGACCTCTACTTATACAGTACAATTCCAAAGAAAGAGGAAAATGCAGAGGCAATAACTTAACATTAAGATTTCATTTTAACAGGCATTGCCAACTACTTAGTGATTGTACTGGACTAATAGTTTAATAACAATTTGAAATCATTAAGCTATTTAAAATCATTAGTAAAGTAAAATGCCTTTCAAAATTACCCAGGATTATAAAACACAGCAGTTAGATTAGAGTGAAATAATTTGAAAGCAGTGATTTGGCAAAACTTGTTACCTGAGATGTGCAATCCGACACAGCGGGGCAGCAGGCAAAGCAATGAATCCTTAAAAAGACGGTGTTCCAGAGTTTAATTGCTTTACACATGTGGAAGTCAGGAGGATGTTTTGTTATTATGGAAAGACTTTATGTATCTTTTTCTTTTGATTTAAGAAGTAAACAAAGCTATAGTATGTATATGTAGTATGTAATATAGATATGGTATATGTATAATGTGGCAATTAATGTCATTCTTTTAACCCTACTTGAAATGTGGTGTTCGATGAACAATTAGAAACTGATGTTGCTGTCTCTGGGTAAATTTAATCAATCAATGTTAGACTGCGCTACGATTAATAGTAAGACATGTAGGATTAGTAAAAAAAGAAAAAAAATTTATCCAGGACAAGTTTTTCTATTTAGCAAATGTAACTTTGCATCTAATACAACTGCATTCTTATAAGAATTCAGACAATCCTACTGCATTTTCCATCATTGAATCAATCAAAAATGTAATTTTAAGTTTACTAATTGGATGTAACTCTCTGGAATAGAAATATTCTATTTGTTATTTTGTTAAATGTTGTAGCTATTTCTTTTTTATTTTTAAGAACTTCTGAAGAATGGCTTTATTAGAGGAGCAAACCTTCTTCCACTGTTTCAGGGTGTATGTGCAGAGCACCTTAAAGTCGCACACACTGGAGGCCACTGGAGGAAAAATTGCGGTGACTTGCCTGCGCCTGCGCAGATGATCCCTAAATACTCTGCCCATAGAAGGGAGGATAATGTATGGATTGTAGAGGGAGGGCAGGGTGCAGAACTAGAGACCCGACAAATAAAAGTTAAAGTCCTATAGAGGGAATAAGTAAAAAAAAAAGGTTTAACACCCTTAACGAACGTTTACGTACCTATTAGTGATGAGTGAGCTCTAAAATGCTTGGGTGCTCGTTACTCGAATCAAAAACATCGGACCGCTCAGGTGCTCGACTCGAGTAACAAATATAATGGAAGTCAATGGGAAACTCAAGCATTTTTCTGGCAGACCCTCCCAGGAGGTCTGGAGGAAATTAAAATTGCTGAAATAGATGGAAAAAGTGCTCAACTGGAATGGGAACAGCATGGGTAATATACCTGGATGACTCTCTGATGACTCTCTGACTCTCAGGTCGCTGCTGGGAACAATGTTGTGAGAGTACGCCACTTTTACAGACTGACAATAAAACATACCAAACTAAAGATAAAAGAGATTTTACAGGAAAAAAATGTTAGGAAACATTCTTTCCTATATAATGACTTGTATATATGGCAAAATTAAAAAGAGAAGAAACAGCCTCCTCCACCCCTTAGGCTATGTTCACACACAGCATTTTTGCACTTTCTCAATTGTGAAAAAACGCTGCAAAAACACAGAAAGAATTGACATGCTCCTTCTTGGAGTAATTCTTCTATCTGCAAAAGAAACTCCCTTATTATGTAAAGCACCATCACTTAGTATATAGGGTTTTCCCTTGTTTTGTTCAGAGCTGTATGTAAGGGAAATAAATTTCCCTTCTTCCATAGCATCCCCTCTTGTTATGTATAGCCCGGTCCCTTATTACATAGCATCCCCTCTTGTTATGTATAGCCCCGTCCCTTATTACATGGTATCCTCTATTGTTATCTTTAGCACTGTACATGAGGGAAGAAAATTGGCTTCTACAGATGTACACCAGAACACCTGTGCGTTCATCAAGTGACATGTCACATGACCTCCCAAAAATATCATGTGGCATGTCACGTGATACATCGGTTGCTGGGGGCCCATGCACCCTACACTGCCCGGGGCACTGGTACCCTTAATCCACCCCTGTTGGCAAATAACGATTACTGGTTGTTCACCCTTCTCGATCCATACTACAAAGAGAACTTTACATCTCTCCTTCATGCGGCGGAGAGGGCTAGTAAAATGGTGCAATACCAGAAGACACTAGTTGAATAATTAGTAGAAAATTTCCCATCTGACAACGCTGGCAGCAATGATCATAGATCCTTGGGCAACCAAGGAGGTTAGATGAGGGAGACACACACCAGATCCAACAGAGGCAGGGGAATACTATCAAAGTTCTGGGATAGTTTCATTAGACCCTCTCAGCGCCCAGGCCCGTGGGGTAGTCTGACAAGGAGGGAAACGTTTTCGAAGATGATGAAGGAGTACAGTACCTCCCTGATTGTACCAGCATCCTCTGTGATTTCTGGCCTGCCCTGCTGCTAGGTGCTGGCCTGCCCTGCCACTAATGTTTTGTCAGAACAGGTTTTTAGTGCCACCTGGGGCATAATAACTGATAGGCATATCTGCCTGTCAACTGATAATGCTGACAGGCTGACTCTTATCAAAATGAACAAGGTCTGGATTGGCCTAGACTTCTCAAACCCAAAAGATGACAGCATCAGAACATAAAGTCAATTCAAATGTTCTTTTTTTCTTTAGTATATTACCATGCACCCCTTCCCACCCAAAAAAGAGTACATGGTTCATGGTTTCCTATTTTTCTTGTCCTCCTCCTCTAATTCAAAACGGTCCCTCCTCCAGCACCTATTCCCAACGCTAAATTCAGCTAACAGTAGCATTAATTGAGAATAGAATAGAATAAATGTAGCTCTCTAAAGGAATTTTCTTTTTTTGTTTCTGCAGCAAGGACTGTAACGCAATAATCACTGCCTAAATGCTTCTTATACACTATCCCTACTCCAGCAGCGGGCCCTACACTAATTGCAGCTAAGAGCAGCATTATTATAGAAAAGAATATATTGTAATTAGCTTTGAAAATTAATTTTCACATAACACCACCAAGGACTGTAAGGCAATAATCCCTGACTAAATGCCTCTATACGCTATCCGTACACCATCAGTTAACCTTACACTATTTGCAGCTAATAGTGGTATTACTATAGAATAGAATCTGTTTAAATTGGCCCTGAAAGGACTTTTTGTTATACGTGGCAGCACCAAGGACAGTAAGGCAATAATCCTTAACTAGATGACTCTAATACACTAGCGGTTAAATTATAGAATACACTTTATATGAATTAGCCCTGAAAAGGATTGTTGGTTTAATCTTGCGCCAGCAGGTATTCTAACGCTATAACACACTGTTCCTTCTCCAGTAGAAACTCTCCTTACACTTTTTCCGAGTACAATTTTCCGAGCGTGGCATCACTGGATCTTATATAGACCCAATGATGCTATGCGGCCAGCTAATCACAGTAATTCCAGTAGCCAACATGGCTACAGAATTACCATGATTGGCAGGCAATCCTTGCATACTTAGTGGCTGAAAGTAAGCCGCAAAACATGAGGGGCGGGGAACCGAGCATGGCTCCCAAGTACACGGGTACTCGATCAAGTACCGATTGTCTTGAGCACCAGGATGCATGATTGAGTACCGAGCTATGCCACTCACACTCGCCCATAACTAGTACCTATACCTCATGTTCGGGAAGCGGTATGTAATGACATACAGTTACATCATGGCAATCGTGCTGGGCACAGGAGCTGTGCCTGCACGATCACCGCTGAGAGCTTGGCTTGAGTGAAAGCCAAGCTCCAGCTGTCACAACCAGGGGGATACCCACACCACTCACTGCTGTTTAACCTCTTAAATGCCATGATCAATAACGATTGAGGTATTTAGAAGGCTATGAGAGGTAGGGGGCTCACTCTTACTTGTGATTGGCACCCCCCGCAAAGTTATTGCAGGCTGCCCATGGTAGTCATGGCAACCAAATATCACATGATAACCTCTGGATTTGCCTTCTACAATTGCTTGTTAGGCTATGCCATCAGCATAGTCTAAAAGATGTTCTGTCAGTATAACACTGACAGATGTAATGCATCTGTATTGCAATGCGTTATACCAGTGATCAGAGTAATAAAAGTTAAAGTCCCATAGAGGAAAAAAAGCATTTAAAAAAGTTTAAAAAATTCTAAAAATATAAAAAAAAAATCAAAGTGAAAAAAATAATATATCAATAAATACATACATTTTTGAAAAACAAAAATAAACATCCAGAATCACAGTGAACACTGAACACTGTAAAGAAAATAAATAATACAATGTGGCAAAAAACTATGGGTTTTCATTATACCATCAAAATAATTGGAATAAAACACTATCAAAAAGTCTAATGTAAAAGAAAATGGTAGTGCTGAAATTGTCATCTTGTCCCACAGAAAACAAGCCACCATACACCTCTGTCAACGGAGAAGGAATAAAGGTATAGATTTCAGAATGCAGCAATTAAAAAACAATTCTGTTACGTGCAGCGTGCCACACAGTGAGTTGGATCCTATAAGCCTAAGGTCCAGGTGGGCACACAAGTCACTACAATGTATGGGCACTACAATGTATGGGCACTGCAGACATTAGATGAATTCATTGAGAGGCATAGTTTGTAAAATGAGATCACTTATGGGGGTTTTACTGTTCAGGCACCTCGGGGGCTCTTCCAGTGGGTCATGACACTCACAAACCATAACAGCAAAAGCTGGACTACTATATGGCGTTCCTTCCCTTCTGAGCTTAACATTGTGTCTGAAAAGTAGTTCCCGATTACAATAAACTGTGAGGTCTATTTTTTCCAATTAGCTCTTATAAAAATTAAAAACTTGAGGTTAAACAACATTTTAGTGGTAAAAATTTAAAGAAGTTGTCCACTACTTACCAAGTCTAAGAACGTGTCTGACGTTCGAAACGCATCTGGTTATGATCCATATCCCCGTGCTCTTACCGCTTTTTTTTCCAATATGGACTATAGTCCTTTGCTTTTGTAAATCATGTCCAGACGTTTCTGGCTTAGAATTATGGATTCAGAATAAAGAAAAAAATCGTTTTATCATTACGTGTCCCAGGAGTTGGATCATTTCTTCTTCCTCCAGTCTATGCTGAAGCACCTGCAGTAGTGCTGATCACAGTCTGATTGAAGCCACAGGAAGGTGAGCCAGTTACTTTTTTTTTCCACTACTTGGACAAACCCTTCTCATACCCCATTGTTGGTGTAACATACCTGGCGGCGTTCTTGAATAGGGCACCATCTCCCACTATGCAATATCGCAAACTTGATCATCAGTCCAGTCTGCTAGCCTGGCTTCTTTCCATGCTGTCTGCTTGCCTCTGTTCTGGCTGCTTAGGGCGGCGGCCCGGTCACTTCCTATTTCTTAGAGCTGCTGTGGGCACACCCCTAATGCGTCCTCAGCCTATTGCTGTCAGTCACTGGATATTTAAACCAGCTTCACCTGGAAGCAGGGGCCTGAGCAACTTTAACATTCAGTGTGCTCCTTGACTCTGAATGTGCCAGGTCCTGTTCTGTTTTTCCCTGCCTGTCCGCCTTCCTGGAGGCTGTATTCCCAGGCCTGTCTGAACACGCTCCTAGCCTGTTCGTTTCTGCCTCTGGGGGCCGTATACCCGGGCACGTTCCTGTATTTCGCTGCAGTAACAGTTCCTGTCTGAACTGTCTCCTAATCTGTTACTTGTTTTGTTTCTATGTCCGTTTCCACCCTTTTGCTGCAGTGTCTGAACCAGCTCTTGGCTATACCTAGGCTCGTTCCTGTATTTAGTTGCAGTACAGTTCCTGTCTGAACTGTCTCCTAACCTGTTACCTGTTTTGTCCTCATGTCCATTTTCTCCCTTTTGCTGTAGTGTCTGAACCAGCACTTGGTTATTCCTAGGCTCGTT
Organism: Phyllobates terribilis; assembly: GCF_046119375.1. NCBI lineage: Eukaryota > Metazoa > Chordata > Amphibia > Anura > Dendrobatidae > Phyllobates > Phyllobates terribilis. The sequence goes on from NW_027362761.1 coordinate 1,060,234,516, forward strand.
CCTGTATTTCATTGCAGTACAGTTCCTGTCTGAACTGTCTCCTAATCTGTTATCTGTTTTATCTCTTTGTCCGTTTCTTCTCTTTTTCTGCAGAGTCTGAACCTGCACATAACTCCTACTCATTGTCGCTGTACTTCTGTTTGTGAGTTTGGAGTCCACTCGCTACTTCTTTGCAAGTACCTTGTGTGTATCTGGTTCTGCCCTTCCCTTACAGTCTGTTCCGTGTGAACAGAGCTCTGTCCCCTCTGCTCTGTCTTTGCTCACCGCTTGGGCGGTTTATCTCTGCTCTGCCTTACTTACCGCTCTGGCGGTTTCTGCCCGCTCTGCTCTGCTTTGTCTTCCGCACTTGCGGTTTCGCTCTGTTCAGCCTTGTCCACCGCGTCTGCGGTTTCGCTCTGCTCAGCCTTGTCCACCGCATCTGCGGTTTTGCTCTGCTCTGCCTTGCCCACCGCATCTGCGGTTTCGCTCTGCTCTGCCTTGTCCACCGCATCTGCGGTTTCGCTATGCTCAGCCCTGTCCACCGCATCTGCGGTTTCGCTCTGCTCAGCCCCGTCCACCGCACCTGCGGTTTCACTCTGCTCAGCCCTGTCCACCGCACCTGCAGTTTCACTCTGCTCAGCCATGTCCACCGCACCTGCGGTTTCGCTCTGCTCAGCCTTGTCCACCGCACCTGCGGTTTCGCTCTGCTCAGCCTTGTCCACCGCATCTGCGGTTTCGCTCTACTCTGCCTTGTCCACCGATCTGCGGTTTCGCTCTGCTCAGCCTTGTCCACCGCACCTGCGGTTTCGCTCTGCTCTGCCTTGTCCACCGCATCTGCGGTTTCGCTCTGCTCAGCCCTGTCCACCGCACCAGCGGTTTCACTCTGCTCAGCCCTGTCCACCACACCTGCGGTTTCGCTCTGCTCAGCCCTGTCCACCGCACTTGCGGTTTCCCTCTGCTCAGCTCTGTCCACCGCACCTGCGGTTTCGCTCTGCTCAGCCTTGTCCACCACACCTGCGGTTTCGCTTTACTCTGCTTGATTACCGCATTTGCGGCTCTGAACCCGTCTCCTAGTCTGTACTGGACCCTACCCAGCCTGTGCTCCAACCTGCTTGTTCCTGTATTCCCCGGTGTGGGTCAACAGCCGTGTCTGGGGTCTGACCTGGAGTCGCACCTGGTCCCTCTGCTCGGTTCCTCCCTTGTGCACAGGCATCGTTAGCCGTCGTGCGACGTTGGTCGGATCGGGTAGATACTTAGTTACGCCCCTCCAGGCACTCTCCGGTTCATGGTCCAGTGGGATCACTAAACACGCAAACGCCAGTCAGTCCGGGCGTGTCCATAACAGTTTGCTCAGGCCACGGTTCCCGTGAGCCCTACTGCCCCTCGCTCTCAGAGACATTTTGAATCCGTGTCCAGCAAATATGTGCAAAAAAATAAAAATAAAAGATAAATAAAAAAATAATAATTTTTTTTTCTCTAGCTATGGCCCAGGCGATGTACGCACCAGTTCAAATGGAGCTTTCTGCACCCATTCCTGGGGATCCGCCACCGTACTATGGGGATCCTAAACAAAGCCGTGCATTTGTGGAGCAATGCATGCTGCATTCCAAGATCTACCCTCTCTATTTTCCTACCGATTGGTCTAAAGTGGCATTTATGCTATCCTACCTAGCGGGTGATGCCTTGAAATGGGTCACCCCCCTATGGGAAGCATGGGATCCTATCGTCCTTGACCTGCAGGCCTTCCTGGTGGCCTTTCTAATGGTCTTCGACTACCCTAATCCTGGGGATTCTGCTGAAGCTGCCCTTCCCAGTGTCCCGGAGCAGCCACGATGGGTGATGTGTGTGGGTAGCGCACCAGTTCTCCTGCCTGAAGAGACTGCTGCCCACCCAGAAACCAGACTGAAGATGGTCCCTAAGCAGGGACTCTCCATCTTTAATGAATCTGGCGATACGTCCATCGAGGCGGAGGATACTCCCAAGTCTCTGCACCCCTCTAACCTGGCGGAGGACCTCCAGTTGCCTCCTGAATCCTCCGGGGTGCTACCTGTTAACGAATGGAGAGAGAATTTCCTACCCTCTGTACCGGATACCTCGCCCACTTCATCCAGTGAGCTTGACCAAGTGTACTCCGAAACAGTGGTTACCCCTGAGTCTCTGCACCCCTCCAACCAGGCGGAGGTCCTCCAGTTGCCTCCTGCATCCTCCGGGGTGCTACCTGTTAACGAATGGAGAGAGACTTTCCTACACCCTGTACCGGATACCTCGCCCACTTCATCCAGTGAGCTTGACCAAGTGTACTCCGAAACAGTGGTTACCTCTGAGTCTCTGCACCCCTCCAACCAGGCGGAGGTCCTCCAGTTGCCTCCTGAATCCTCCGGGGTGCTACCTGTTAACGAATGGAGAGAGACTTTCCTACACCCTGTACCGGATACCTCGCCCACTACATCCAGTGAGCTTGACCAAGTGTACTCAGAAACAGTGGTTACCCCCGAGTCTCTGCACCCCACCAACCAGGCGGAGGTCCTCCAGTTGCCTCCTGAATTCTCCGGGGTGCTACCTGTTAATGAATGGAGAGAGACTTTCCTACACCCTGTATCGGATACCTCGCCCACTTCTTCCAGTGAGCTTGACCAAGTGTACTCCAAAGCAGTGTTTACCCCAGAGTCCCTGACCGCCAGGCGGAGGACCTCCAGTTGTCTCCTGTATTCCTCGGGGTGCTACCTGGTAACATTTGCAGTGAGACTTTCTTACACCCTGTACCAGGTACTGCGCCTACTTCATCTAGTAAGCTTGGCAAAATGTACTTCGAAGCAGTAATGACCCCCGAGTCTCCGCACCCCTCTAACCAGGCGGAGGACCTCCAGTTGTCTCCAGAATCCACCGGGGTGTTAACTGATAATAAATGGACAGACTTTCCTGTGTGCTGTTCCTGGTACTTCACCCACTTCTTCTGTTGCTGAGGATGGCTTGATGGGAGGAAGCATCGTAGTTACCAAGATGATGAGATCAGTTTCGTTTCCTCTAGTGGCCAGAAGAGGTAGTCCTTTTGAAGAGAAGGATTGGCCTCCAAATTCTCTGCAGAAAACTCTTACAGGCTTGAAGAAGAGGGGGCGTAAAGGGGGGGTATTGTAACATACCTGGTGGCGTTCTTGCATAGGGCACCATCTCCCACTATGCAAGATCGCAAACTTGATCATCAGTCCAGTCTGCTAGCCTGGCTTCTTTCCATGCTGTCTGCTTGCCTCTGTTCTGGCTGCTTAGGGCGGCGGCCCGGTCACTTCCTGCTTCTTGTAGTTGCTGTGGGCACACCCCTAATGTGTCCTCAGCCTATTGCTGTCAGTCACTGGATATTTAAACCAGCTTCACCTGGAAGCTGGGGCCTGAGCAATTTTAACATTCAGTGTGCTCCTTGACTCTGAATGTGCCAGGTCCTGTTCTGTTTTTCCCTGCCTGTCCGCCTTCCTGGAGGCTGAATTCCCAGGCCTGTCTGAACACGCTCCTAGCCTGTTCGTTTCTGCCTCTGGGGGCCGTATACCCAGGCTCGTTCCTGTATTTCGCTGCAGTAACAGTTCCTGTCTAAACTGTCTCCTAACCTGTTACTTGTTTTGTTTCTATGTCCGTTTCCTCCCTTTTGCTGCAGTGTCTGAACCAGCTCTTGGCTATACCTAGGCTCGTTCCTGTATTTCGTTGCAGTACAGTTCCTGTCTGAACTGTCTCCTAACCTGTTACCTGTTTTGTCCTTATGTCCGTTTTCTCCCTTTTGCTGTAGTGTCTGAACCAGCACTTGGTTATTCCTCTCTTTTTCCTGTATTTCGTTGCAGTACAGTTCCTGTCTGAACTGTCTCCTAACCTGATATCTGTTTTGTCTCTTTGTCCGTTTCCTCTCTTTTTCTGCAGAGTCTGAACGTGCACCTAACTCCTACTCATTGTCGCTGTACTTCTGTTTGTGAGTTTAGAGTCCACTCGCTACTTCTTTGCAAGTACCTTATGTGTATCTTGTTCTGCCTTTCCCTTACAGTCTGTTCCGTGTGAACAGAGCTCTGTCCCCTCTGCTCTGTCTTTGCTCACCGCTTGGGCGGTTTATCTCTGCCCTGCCTTACTTACTGCTCTGGAGGTTTCTGGCCGCTCTGCTCTGCTTTGTCTACCGCACTTTTGAATTCGCTCTGCTCAGCCTTGTCCACCGCACCTGCGGTTTCGCTCTGCTCTGCCCTGTCCACCACATCTGCGGTATCGCTCTGCTCTGCCTTGTCCACGGCATCTGCGGTTTCGCTCTGCTCTGCCTTGCCAACCGCATCTGCGGTTTCGCTGTGCTCAGCCTTGTCCACCGCATCTGCGGTTTTGCTCTGCTCAGCCCTGTCCATCGCACCTGCAGTTTCGCTCTGCTCAGCCCTGTCCACCGCACCTGCGGTTTCGCTCTGCTCGGCCTTGTCCACCGCATCAGCGGTTTCGCTCTGCTCAGCCTTGTCCACCGCATCTGCGGTTTCGCTCTGCTCTGCCTTGTCCACCGCATCTGCGGTTTCGCTCTGCTCTGCCTTGTCCACCGCATCTACGGTTTCGCTCTGCTCTGCCTTGTCCACTGCATCTGCGGTTTCGCTCTGCTCTGCCTTGTCCACCGCATCTGCGGTTTCGCTCTGCTCAGCCTTGTCCACTGCATCTGCGGTTTCGCTCTGCTCAGCCTTGTCCACCGCATCTGCGGTTTCGCTCTGCTCAGCCCTGTCCACCGCACCTGCGGCTTTACTCTGCTCAGCCCTGTCCACCGCACCTGAGGTTTCGCTCTGCTCAGCCCTGTCCACCGCACCTGCGGTTTCACTCTGCTCAACCCTGTCCACCGCACCTGTGGTTTCGCTCTGCTCAGCCCTGTCCACCGCACCTGTGGCTTCGCTCTGCTCAGCCTTGTCCACCGCACCTGCGGTTTCGCTTTACTCTGCTTGATTACCGCATCTGCGGCTCTGAAACAGTCTCCTAGTCTGTACTGGACCCTACCCAGCCTGTGCTCTTACCTGCCTTTCCCGTATTCCCCGGTGTGGGTCAACAGCCGTGTCCGGGGTCTGACCTGGAGTCGTACCTGGTCCCTCTGCTCGGTTCCTCCCTGGTGCACAGGCGTCGTTAGCCATCGTGCGACCTTGGTCGGATCAGGTAGATACTAAGTTACGCCCCTCCAGGCACTCTCCAGTTCATGGTCCAGTGGGATCACTAAACACGCACACGCCGGTCAGTCCGGGCGTGTGCATAACAGTTTGCTCAGTCCATTGTTCCCGTTGAGCCCCACGGCCCTTCGCTCTCAGAGACATTTTGAATCCGTGTCCAGCGAATACGTGCAAAAAAATAAAAATAAAAAATAAATTAAAAAAATATATATTTTTTTCTCTAGCTATGGCCCAGGCGATGTACGCACCAGTTCAAATGGAGCTTTCTGCACCCATTCCTGGGGATCCGCCACGATACTGTGGGGATCCTAAACAAAGCCGTGCGTTTGTGGAGCAATGCATGCTGCATTTCCAGTTCTACCCTCTCTATTTTCCTACCGATTGGTCTAAAGTGGCATTTATGTTATCCTACCTAGTGGGTGATGCCTTGAAATGGGTCACCCCCCTATGGGAAGCATGGGATCCTATCGTCCTTGACCTGCAGGCCTTCCTGGTGGCCTTTCTAATAGTCTTCGACGACCCTAATCCTGGGGACTCTGCTGAAGCTGCCCTTCTCAGTGTCCCGGAGCAGCCCCGATGGATGATGTGTGTGGGTAGAGCACCAGTTCTCCTGCCTGAAGAGACTACTGTCCACCCAGAAGCCAGACTGAAGATGGTCCCTAAGCAGGGACTCTCCATCTTTAATGAATCTGGCGATACGTCCATCGAGGCGGAGGATACTCCCAAGTCTCTGCACCCCCCTAACCTGGCGGAGGACCTCCAGTTGCCTCCTGAATCCTCCGGGGTGCTACCTGTAAACGAATGGAGAGAGACTTTCCTACACCCTGTACCGAATACCTCGCCCACTTCATCTAGTGAGCTTGACTAAGTGTACTCCGAAACAGTGGTTACCCCCGAGTCTCTGCACCCCTCCAACCAGGCGGAGGTCCTCCAGTTGCCTCCTGAATCCTCCAGGGTGCTCCCTGTTAACAAATGGAGAGAGACTTTCCTACACCCTGTATCGGATACCTCGCCCACTTCTTCCAGTGAGCTTGACCAAGTGTACTCCGAAGCAGTGGTTACCCCCGAGTCCCTGACCCTTTGGCCAGGCGGAGGACCTCCAGTTGTCTCCTGTATTCCCCGGGGTGCTACCTGGTAACATTTGCAGTGAGACTTTCTTACACCCTGTACCTGGTACTGCGCCTACTTCATCTAGTAAGCTTGGCAAAATGTACTTCGAAGCAGTAATGACCCCCGAGTCTCCGCACCCCTCTAACCAGGCGGAGGACCTCCAGTTGTCTCCAGAATCCACCAGGGTGTTATCTGATAATAAATGGACAGAGACTTTCCTGTGTGCTGTTCCTGGTACTTCACCCACTTCTTCTGTTGCTGAGGATGACTTGATGGGAGGAAGCATCGTAGTTACCAAGATGATGAGATCAGTTTCGTTTCCTCTAGTGGACAGAAGAGGTAGTCCTTTTGAAGAGAAGGATTGGCCTCCAAATTCTCTGCGGAACACTCTTGCAGGCTTGAAGAAGAGGGGGCGTAAAGGGGGGCGTACTGTAACATACCTGGCGGCGTTCTTGCATAGGGCACGATGTCCCACTATGCAAGATCGCAAACTTGATCATCAGTCCAGTCTGCTAGCCTGGCTTCTTTCCATGCTGTCTGCTTGCCTCTGTTCTGGCTGCTTAGGGCGGCGGCCCGGTCACTTCCTGTTTCTTGTAGTTGCTGTGTGCACACCCCTAATGTGTCCTCAGCCTATTGCTGTCAGTCACTGGATATTTAAACCAGCCTCACCTGGAAGCTGAGGCCTGAGCAATTTTAACATTCAGTGTGCTTCTTGACTCTGAATGTGCCAGGTCCTGTTCTGTTTTTCCCTGTCTGTCCGCCTTCCTGGAGGCTGTATTCCCAGGCCTGTCTGAACACGCTCCTAGCCTGTTCGTTTCTGCCTCTGGGGGCCGTATACCCAGGCTCGTTCCTGTTTTTCGCTGCAGTAACAGTTCCTGTCTAAACTGTCTCCTAACCTGTTACTTGTTTTGTTTCTATGTCCATTTCCTCCCTTTTGCTGCAGTGTCTGAACCAGCTCTTGGCTATACCTAGGCTCGTTCCTGTATTTCATTGCAGTACAGTTCCTGTCTGAACTGTCTCCTAACCTGTTACCTGTTTTGTCCTTATGTCCGTTTTCTCCCTTTTGCTGTAGTGTCTGAACCAGCACTTGGTTATTCTTAGGCTCGTTCCTGTATTTCGTTGCAGTACAGTTCCTGTCTGAACTGTCTCCTAACCTGATATCTGTTTTGTCTCTTTGTCCGTTTCCTCTCTTTTTCTGCAGAGTCTGAACGTGCACCTAACTCCTACTCATTGTCGCTGTACTTCTGTTTGTGAGTTTAGAGTCCACTCGCTACTTCTTTGCAAGTACCTTATGTGTATCTTGTTCTGCCTTTCCCTTACAGTCTGTTCCGTGTGAACAGAGCTCTGTCCCCTCTGCTCTGTCTTTGCTCACCGCTTGGGCGGTTTATCTCTGCCCTGCCTTACTTACTGCTCTTGAGGTTTCTGGCCGCTCTGCTCTGCTTTGTCTACCGCACTTTTGAATTCGCTCTGCTCAGCCTTGTCCACCGCACCTGCGGTTTCGCTCTGCTCTGCCCTGTCCACCACATCTGCGGTATCGCTCTGCTCTGCCTTGTCCACGGCATCTGCGGTTTCGCTCTGCTCTGCCTTGCCAACCGCATCTGCGGTTTCGCTGTGCTCAGCCTTGTCCACCGCATCTGCGGTTTTGCTCTGCTCAGCCCTGTCCATCGCACCTGCAGTTTCGCTCTGCTCAGCCCTGTCCACCACACCTGCGGTTTCGCTCTGCTCGGCCTTGTCCACCGCATCAGCGGTTTCGCTCTGCTCAGCCTTGTCCACCGCATCTGCGGTTTCGCTCTGCTCTGCCTTGTCCACCGCATCTGCGGTTTCGCTCTGCTCTGCCTTGTCCACCGCATCTACGGTTTCGCTCTGCTCTGCCTTGTCCACTGCATCTGCGGTTTCGCTCTGCTCTGCCTTGTCCACCGCATCTGCGGTTTCGCTCTGCTCAGCCTTGTCCACTGCATCTGCGGTTTCGCTCTGCTCAGCCTTGTCCACCGCATCTGCGGTTTCGCTCTGCTCAGCCCTGTCCACCGCACCTGCGGCTTTACTCTGCTCAGCCCTGTCCACCGCACCTGAGGTTTCGCTCTGCTCAGCCCTGTCCACCGCACCTGCGGTTTCACTCTGCTCAACCCTGTCCACCGCACCTGTGGTTTCGCTCTGCTCAGCCCTGTCCACCGCACCTGTGGCTTCGCTCTGCTCAGCCTTGTCCACCGCACCTGCGGTTTCGCTTTACTCTGCTTGATTACCGCATCTGCGGCTCTGAAACAGTCTCCTAGTCTGTACTGGACCCTACCCAGCCTGTGCTCTTACCTGCCTTTCCCGTATTCCCCGGTGTGGGTCAACAGCCGTGTCCGGGGTCTGACCTGGAGTCGTACCTGGTCCCTCTGCTCGGTTCCTCCCTGGTGCACAGGCGTCGTTAGCCATCGTGCGACCTTGGTCGGATCAGGTAGATACTAAGTTACGCCCCTCCAGGCACTCTCCAGTTCATGGTCCAGTGGGATCACTAAACACGCACACGCCGGTCAGTCCGGGCGTGTGCATAACAGTTTGCTCAGTCCATTGTTCCCGTTGAGCCCCACGGCCCTTCGCTCTCAGAGACATTTTGAATCCGTGTCCAGCGAATACGTGCAAAAAAATAAAAATAAAAAATAAATTAAAAAAATATATATTTTTTTCTCTAGCTATGGCCCAGGCGATGTACGCACCAGTTCAAATGGAGCTTTCTGCACCCATTCCTGGGGATCCGCCACGATACTGTGGGGATCCTAAACAAAGCCGTGCGTTTGTGGAGCAATGCATGCTGCATTTCCAGTTCTACCCTCTCTATTTTCCTACCGATTGGTCTAAAGTGGCATTTATGTTATCCTACCTAGTGGGTGATGCCTTGAAATGGGTCACCCCCCTATGGGAAGCATGGGATCCTATCGTCCTTGACCTGCAGGCCTTCCTGGTGGCCTTTCTAATAGTCTTCGACGACCCTAATCCTGGGGACTCTGCTGAAGCTGCCCTTCTCAGTGTCCCGGAGCAGCCCCGATGGATGATGTGTGTGGGTAGAGCACCAGTTCTCCTGCCTGAAGAGACTACTGTCCACCCAGAAGCCAGACTGAAGATGGTCCCTAAGCAGGGACTCTCCATCTTTAATGAATCTGGCGATACGTCCATCGAGGCGGAGGATACTCCCAAGTCTCTGCACCCCCCTAACCTGGCGGAGGACCTCCAGTTGCCTCCTGAATCCTCCGGGGTGCTACCTGTAAACGAATGGAGAGAGACTTTCCTACACCCTGTACCGGATACCTCGCCCACTTCATCTAGTGAGCTTGACTAAGTGTACTCCGAAACAGTGGTTACCCCCGAGTCTCTGCACCCCTCCAACCAGGCGGAGGTCCTCCAGTTGCCTCCTGAATCCTCCAGGGTGCTCCCTGTTAACAAATGGAGAGAGACTTTCCTACACCCTGTATCGGATACCTCGCCCACTTCTTCCAGTGAGCTTGACCAAGTGTACTCTGAAGCAGTGGTTACCCCCGAGTCCCTGACCCCTTTGGCCAGGCGGAGGACCTCCAGTTGTCTCCTGTATTCCCCGGGGTGCTACCTGGTAACATTTGCAGTGAGACTTTCTTACACCCTGTACCTGGTACTGCGCCTACTTCATCTAGTAAGCTTGGCAAAATGTACTTCGAAGCAGTAATGACCCCCGAGTCTCCGCACCCCTCTAACCAGGCGGAGGACCTCCAGTTGTCTCCAGAATCCACCAGGGTGTTATCTGATAATAAATGGACAGAGACTTTCCTGTGTGCTGTTCCTGGTACTTCACCCACTTCTTCTGTTGCTGAGGATGACTTGATGGGAGGAAGCATCGTAGTTACCAAGATGATGAGATCAGTTTCGTTTCCTCTAGTGGACAGAAGAGGTAGTCCTTTTGAAGAGAAGGATTGGCCTCCAAATTCTCTGCGGAACACTCTTGCAGGCTTGAAGAAGAGGGGGCGTAAAGGGGGGCGTACTGTAACATACCTGGCGGCGTTCTTGCATAGGGCACGATGTCCCACTATGCAAGATCGCAAACTTGATCATCAGTCCAGTCTGCTAGCCTGGCTTCTTTCCATGCTGTCTGCTTGCCTCTGTTCTGGCTGCTTAGGGCGGCGGCCCGGTCACTTCCTGTTTCTTGTAGTTGCTGTGTGCACACCCCTAATGTGTCCTCAGCCTATTGCTGTCAGTCACTGGATATTTAAACCAGCCTCACCTGGAAGCTGAGGCCTGAGCAATTTTAACATTCAGTGTGCTTCTTGACTCTGAATGTGCCAGGTCCTGTTCTGTTTTTCCCTGTCTGTCCGCCTTCCTGGAGGCTGTATTCCCAGGCCTGTCTGAACACGCTCCTAGCCTGTTCGTTTCTGCCTCTGGGGGCCGTATACCCAGGCTCGTTCCTGTTTTTCGCTGCAGTAACAGTTCCTGTCTAAACTGTCTCCTAACCTGTTACTTGTTTTGTTTCTATGTCCATTTCCTCCCTTTTGCTGCAGTGTCTGAACCAGCTCTTGGCTATACCTAGGCTCGTTCCTGTATTTCATTGCAGTACAGTTCCTGTCTGAACTGTCTCCTAACCTGTTACCTGTTTTGTCCTTATGTCCGTTTTCTCCCTTTTGCTGTAGTGTCTGAACCAGCACTTGGTTATTCTTAGGCTCGTTCCTGTATTTTGTTGCAGTACAGTTCCTGTCTGAACTGCCTCCTAACCTGTTATCTGTTTTGTCTCTTTGTCCGTTTCCTCTCTTTTTCTGAGCTCTGCTCAGTCTTGTCCACCGCATCTGCAGTTTCGCTCTGCTCAGCCTTGTACACCGCATCTGCGGTTTCACTCTGCTCAGCCTTGTCCACCGCATCTGTGGTTTCGCTTTGCTCTGCCTTGTCCACCGCATCTGCAGTTTCGCTCTGCTCTGCCTTGTCCACCGCATCTGCGGTTTCGCATCTGCGGTTTCGCTCTGCTCTGCCTTGTCCACCGCATCTCCGGTTCATGATCCAGTGGGATCACTAAACAAGCACACGCCAGTCAGTCCGGGCGTGTGCATAACAGTTGGTCCCAATAAAATTAAAAAGCTTATACTCACCTCTTGTGCCAGTGCCGTTCCAGCTATGTCGGCACTATTGTTCCTGGTGCTGTCATGCAGTTGTTATGACACATAGTGCCCGGCACCCAATCAGTGCTGGCATCACTGTCTGCACCTTCGTACGAATTGAACATGAGAAGGAAGTGAGAGAGCAGCCTCAGCCCTGACTTCTTGTCATAATCAACATTGAATTTTTGAATTTAAAGCTAACAGGTCAAACAATCATTATGAAACTTAAGGAAAGAGACAGCGAGAAACAAAATCCTGCATGCTAGCAGTCACCACCCCGTGAATATTATTAAATCAATTCCAATAGGTGAGCTTACATGTCATATAAAAATGAATCAATGAAAATTAATAGGAGACCAGTGTATGCCATCCGATGCAAGAGCATTGGATGTGACATGCCAATGACCCTAGGGTCCTGCTCTGCTGCGAGCAGGAGCCGAGTATCATGCTACTGGGCTTCGATCCTCTTGCATGAGGAGACTGAGGAAGTAATTTATCCATCTCCTCCATGGCACGACTTGGAGTATATCAGACTGCACTGGGATGACATCCGTGTGCAGTCCGATGATTCAATCACACCCATACACTTGTGAGTGAATCAAGTCTCGCTGCAAATCGCAGCATGCTGCCATTGTTCTCTCATGCCAAATCGGCATGAGAAAATAATCGCTGATCTGAGCTCACCCATAGAATAACACTGGGACGAGTGCTATTCGATGTTTTATTGCATAGCACTCGGCCAAGTTGCCTGATAGTGTGGCCATAGGGTTATAAATAGTGATGAGCAAACAAGCTTGCATCACTGTGCGCGACGAGCTCGGTGCTCAGCGAGTATTTCCGGGTTGCTCGGGCGGGAACTCGGGTCCCCTCCCTGCATGTTTGACGCTCTTTAGAGAGCCAATGAACATATAATAAATTGTAGGCCTACAATTTAAAGCCGTGGTCTCTGTCAGACATATCACCGAAAAGACTTCAAAAATCATCCATTTCTGCCATTTTCATTCCGTTGCAGCGTGTCGGTGAAGCTATTCACACTACTTCTCCGTGTAGAAAAATATTAGTAAATTACAGGCCTACAATTTAAAGCCGTGGTTCTATGTCAGACATATCACCAAAAACACTGTTCAAAAATCATATATTTCTTCCATTTTCATTCCATTGCAGTGTGTCTGTGAAGCTATTCACACTACTTCTCCGTGTAGAAAAATATTAGTAAATTACAGGCCTACAATTTAAAGCCGTGGTTCTCTGTCAGACATATCACCTAAAAGACCTGTTCAAAAATCATACATTTCTTCCATTTTCATTCTGTTGCAGTGTGTTGTTAAAAGCTATTCACACTACTTCTCCGTGTAGAATAATATTAGTAAATTACAGGCCTGCTATTTAAAATTGTGGTTCGTTGTCAGATGTATCACATAGAACTGTGTTCCAAAATCAGCCATTTCTTGTGCACGTGGAAAATATTGTCCTCCATTTAAAATGGGCAAGGTGTGTGGCAAGGCATAAGGAAGTGGAGATGATGGTGCATGCAGAGGCCGAGGACGTGGCCGTGGGCAAGGTGAAATTGTGCCACAACAAACACCCACATCTTGTCGCTCGACCTTCCTGTCCCAATTACTAGGGGAATGCAGAGCACCACTATTGAACAAAGAGCAGTGTGAAAAGGTTATTGGTTGGATAGCAGATAATGCTTCCAGTCACTTGGCCCCCACCACCTCAACCCTGTCTTCTACACGGTCAAGTCTCAGTAGCCATGAGTCTGGACCGCATATTTCTCACCCTGATCCTCCTTCCTCCCACCATGCCGAGTGCCCGGAGACAACTGATCCCACACTTGGACACTCAAAAGAGCTGTTCACTTTTCCATTTTCTAGATTCGGGCCCCTCGCCCGGCCAGCTTCAAGCGAATCAAGATGAGAACACATGTAGCGATGCCCAAATATTGGAGACAGTGGTAAAGTGCAATTACTGTCGCAAGAGGTGGATGATGATGATGAGACACAATTGATAGAAAGTCAGGAGAAGGACCAGGGTGCGGAAGTGGAAAACGAGGTGGTGGATGATATAGTAACTGATCCAACATGGCAGGGGGACACACAGAGCGAGGACAGCGGAACACAGGTGAAGGGAGGCGTAGCACCACAAAAGGCAGGAAGAAGTAGCGTGGTGACCGCAGACACAAGGTGGGAAAGCGTTCCTCGTAACGCCAACATGACGGAAGTTGCCAGTACATCTGTTAGGTCTTCCCGAGTCTGGTTATTTTTTAAAGACTCTGCAGAGAACTGCAAAAAGGCCATTTGTACCACCTGCCAGGCCAGCATCAGCAGGGGTAGCAAACCTAGCAGCCTGACCACCATAGCATGATCAGGCACATGGCAGCAAAGCACCCGACTAAGTGGGCTGAACCCCAGGGTCCAGCAACAGTGTCTGCGGGTGACACCTTTGCTTCTTCCGCTGTTGTGCGTGCACGCCAATCCCCTGTCCATGGTGCATGCCAAGATGCCTCCCGCCCTGCACCTGTCGTTGCACACTCTCATGTAGCACCATCAGCAAGCACGTCTATGTCCTTGTCCCTACCTCAGTCCTAAATTCATTTCGCGAATGCTTGCGCTCGAAATGTTGCCTTTTAGGCTTGTGGAGGCGGAAGCTTTCCGCAACCTGATGGCGACAGCCATCCCTCGGTACTAGGTCCCCAGCCGCCACTATTTCTCTCGGTGTGCCGTCCCCGCATTACACGAGCACGTGTCCCACAATATTAGACGTGTCCTCAGCAACGCAGTTATTGGGAAAGTCCATCTAACCACGGACACGTGGACAAGTGCTTGTGGGCAGGGATGGTACATCTCACTGACGGCACCCTGGGTTAATATAGTGGAAGCTGGGACCCAGACGGACCTTGGGACGGTACACGTCCGAGGATTGCAGGCCCTGGGTCAATCAGGGTTGCCCCCACATTCTACACCTCCTGCACCTCCTCCTCCTCTTCAGCATCCATCTCCGAAATGACCACATCAGTCGCAAGCTGGAAGCACTGCAGCACTGCCTCAGCCAACCGGCAACAGGCTGTGCTGAAGCTATTATGCTTAGGTGACAAACCACACAACGCTGAAGAGTTGTAGACAGCTCCGAAAGAGCAGGCAGATCTGTTGCTGACACTGCTGACCAGCCAGGCATGGTCATGTGTGACAATGGCCTGAATCTGGTGGAGGCACTGAGGCGAGGTGAGCTCACACACGTACCATACCTGGCCCATGTGCTTAAACTCGTGGTTCAGCGATTTCTCAAAACCTACCCGGATCTGCTTGTCAAAGTACGCCACCTGTGTGCCCATTTTAGAAAGTCAGCTGCAGCTTCCGCCGCTCTTTCCGTGCTTCAGCAGCGTTTGAAACTTCCAGCTCACCGACTGATCTGTAATGTCCCCACGCTTTGGAACTCTACATTGCAGATGTTGGGAAGGATTTGTGAGCAGAAGAGGGCAGTTGTTGACTACCAGCATCACCAAGGCTGTCGGTATTCAGGTCAGACTCCAGACATAAAACTTCAGGAGTGGACATGGATGTCAGACATTTGTACCATCCTCCAAAACTTTGAGAACTCCACTAAGATGGTGAGTGGCGATGATGCCATAATTAGCATCGCCATCACGCTTTTCTGTCTTCTGAAATGCTCTCAGCTCACAATTAAATAGGATGCATTGCAGGCGGAGCACGATGAGATGGAGCAGGGAACCATACAAGGTGATTACACACAGCCCAGCCTCCACTCATCCCAACGTGGATTGGGTGACAATGAGGAAGAGGAGGAGGAAGAACAGGAGCTAGTTTCCTGCTCTACAGATGGTACTACCTGCAAAACTGCCATACCGTTTGTTCAGCGTGGATGGTCTGAGGACAGGGAGGAGGAGGAAGATGAGAAGAGCACGGTCATTCGTCCTCTTGGTGAGGACACTTGAAGTCTTGCCTCTTTGCAGTCTGGCACACATGGCTGAGTTTATGTTAAGCTGCCTTTCCTGTGACCCTCGCGTTGTTCAAATTTTGCGTGACAGTCATTACTGGTTGGTGATGCTTCTAGACCCACGCTACAGTGAGAACTTTCTGTCCCTTATTCCCTTGCAGGACAGACCTAATAAAATAGTGCAGTACGAGAAGGCCCTCGCGGCAGAGGTCAGAGTTCATTGGACAACCAAGCAGTACAGGCAAGAGATCCACAAATGCAATCCAGCAGAGTCAGGGGTACACTGTCAAAGTTCTGGGTCAGTTTTCTCAAACTCTCCCATGGCACAGGCCCTAAGGCGCGGGGTACTCTCCCAAAGAGTGCAAAGTTTTGGAAGATGGTGAGGGAGTACCTTGCCGACCGTACCAACGTCATCCGTGATTCCTCTGTGCCTTATATTTATTAGGTATCCAAGCTGAACACGTGGCATGAACTGGCTCTCTACGCCTTGGAGCTCCTGGCCTGGCCTGCCCTGCTACTAGCGTTTTGTCAGAGCGGGTTTTTAGTGCTGCTGGTGGAATTATAACCGATAGGCGCATCCACCTGTCAACTGAAAATGCTGACAGACTGAGTCTTATAAACATGAACAAGGGCTGGATTGCTCCAGATCCTGCTCACTATTTGAGGCATTTAGTTGCTTCCTCGAATGGGTTGTAATGGACGTTTCTAAGGGGGCACATATTATCCATTACCTCGACAACTTCTTATGCCTGGGCCCAAAAGATTCGCCACAGTGTGAATACACACGGTAGTCCATCTGTGAGAAGGAGAGAGCTGGAGGGAGAGCGGACACCACAGAGCCGAGGGGTTAGATGGAGAACGGAAGAAGGAAAGAGGGCGAGGGAGGTAAGGGAGTACAGTGGAAGGCCGACCTGAGCTCCCCCATGTTCCTGCTGGGCGGGGAACAGCCCTGGGAAGAAAAGCCGCTTGCGCATCCCTTTGAGGTTACGGGCGCGAGCGGGCAGAGGGACTAGCGACCTCCGTGTCGCCGGGTTTGTGCCAGAGCCACGGTGGACCCTGACGGCCAGCCCCCCTCTCCCAATACTGGTGCCTGTCCGCTGGTGGGTCAAGCCCCCCCGCGGTGGGGGGGGGGTAACATCTGCAGAAGAAAGACCATTTTCCAGTCAAACTAAGATGTCTACTTCTTTTCGTGGACAATGTGATATGATCCCTTTCTTACGGACATGCCCATCGCTACAAATTCCAGATGAGGCACAAAAACAGCAGGTGCTTCAACGGATATCAAGTGCTCCTTCAACTGGCCTCTCCTCCACCTCAAATTAAACATCACAAATACTCCAGTCCTCAGAGGTGTCACCCAAATCACACTTGCTTCCTCACAGCTCCCAAGTCTCCAGCTGCCCGTCTGAGTATGGAGTAACACAGATGGTTGAGTCTGCACAGCTGTTTA
This sequence comes from Phyllobates terribilis, assembly GCF_046119375.1. Lineage (NCBI taxonomy): Eukaryota > Metazoa > Chordata > Amphibia > Anura > Dendrobatidae > Phyllobates > Phyllobates terribilis. The sequence continues at coordinate 1,060,251,255 of NW_027362761.1, forward strand.
CTCATACTATAGCCTGGGAAACGGAGGTCTGCTCCAGAACTTCTGTTAATCCAGACGAGGAAATGATCTGCACTGATGCCCAGAATCTTTATGACTCGGATCCAGGACCAGATGAAGAAGGTTCTGAGCGTAATGTAGACCCTCGTTCCCAAACTGTAACTCCTGTTGGTGGAGACTATGATGAAGACGATGATGAGACGCAAATACCTGATTGGAGCGACAACTTGACTTTTCGGTCAGGGCAGGAAGAGGTTGGCTCTGAGGACGACGGGTGTGAGAACACACAGGGTGATGATGACGAGGTTGCAGATCCCACTTACTGTCAACCCACAGTCAGCCAGTCGATGAGGTCAGCAGAGGAGGTGGAGGAGGATGTGACTAGCCCAGGGGATGGGGATGACTCGGTACCCGGGCCTTTGCCTGGCCTTTGGGATGTTGCGGTGGTCGGCTCCCGGGCCCGTACCCTGGGGTCACTCTTTAAAAGGGTGGATAATTGTTCATTTTAGAAGAGTTTGTGACACCACCTGTGGTATCTGGTGAGAAGCACCAGCGCTGCAGCAGTCCACTGAGGCCGGTGATAAGGCAGCTCGATGGTATAGCTCCCCACAGGTGGAGCTAGGCCTCAGAAAAGCGAGTGCAGGGGGAATGCAGGACAGGCGAGACCCAGCTGGGCCAGAGCAAGAACGGGAACGGACACGGTAGTCACTTCAGTACCTTTTACTGGTGGAAATTCAGGCACATCCCGGAGCACTGTAGGGTGAAGGGTGCATATCAGGATCCTCCCCAATGAGCGGGTGTCGGGCCTCCTGTTTCTTGCCTCTGCGTAGTAAGTTTCTGACCTGCCTGGAGCTAGGCCTAACTTTGTCTCTGTCCTGCGCTGGCTGACCTTGTGGTAGGGCCTTGTCTTGGAGTTCACGCTCCCAGTATGTGGGGCCTAAGCATCTCCTGGCTCTGTTAAGTATCAGCACCTTAGCGATCCGGGGACTTGTAGTTCTCCAGGGATTCCAGTTATGCCTTACTGGGTCAAAGAGATCCCGGCAAGCTCGGATCCGGTGTCCGGTAAATGCTTCGGGGCGAGCTGGTTAAGCTCCTCTGCCCCCTATGTACTAACTCTCCACTCGCCTTCGGCCTACTCGGGCCCTCACTAGGCTATACACACTAACGGCAGCTTGCCGCGCTTCACCGATCTTATGGCGCACCTTAAGCTCTAACTGGGCTCCCTGAATCTAGCTAGCAGGAGCCTCGTGCTCCACTGCTGAAATATTAACTGAGTTCTCTAGACTAGACTGAGCTCCACTGCAGACTGACCTCTCTTAGGCTTCTCTACTGCAGGAACTCTTCAGAGGAACTGAACTGCCTAGCTCCACCTTCCCTATTTTTATCCCTAACGGGCTCACTCTGCTGATCTGAGGTGGAAGGTGGAGAAGTGCGAATGTTTATGGGGGTCTCTTGTGGAGGATTCCATTAATGCACTCTTCTAGGATCTGTGATACCAAGCGCGGCTGGGCGTCACAGATGCTATTGACGACGAGGTTAGGTTGCGCCTTCCTGGACAGAGACGGAGTACTGGAAGCATGTCAACAACTGCATCCTCAACCACAACTCTGCCTCTGACCACAAGTCGTGGTGGCTCTTCAGGTCGCATGGTCTCTAAGCCTTGCATAGCCTGGACATTTTTTCAGATCGATAAGGATGACCCAACTCGTGTTATCTGTAATATTTGTCACCAAAAGCTAAGTAGAGGCCAAAAAATCCAAAGTTTGAGTACTTCATGCATGAACCGTCACATGGATATGAAGCATAAGTTGCAGTGCGAAGCTCACTGTGCTACAATGTGGCCTAGCGGGCCGGGCCAACCACTGTTTGCCCCATCTTGTGCATCCGTGGCCTCTTCATCCTCTGTGACTGGGGGGACAGCAGTCAAACATGTTTTTGGACACAGACCTGCCACCTCTTTACCCGCAACAGCCAGTGTGATTGGCAGGTCATCATTTCATTTGGAAGTGGAAACACCAGCAGGTGTTGAGCGCTGTCCGACATCGAGAGCACCACCTTTGGATCAAGGCAACCTAACTTTTCCACCTGCATCTTCCTCACAGACCGGCAGTTTGCCGGGGACACCCTACTCAACCCCGTCTAAGCACAACAGCCAGCCCTCAGTCCCTCAGATGTGGACAAGTAAAAGATCATTTCCTCCTAGCCATGACAAAGCTAAGAGGTTGATTTTCACCATCTGCAAGCTGTTGGCTACAGAAATGCTGCCGTTCTGCCTGGTGGACACAGAGGATTTTCGAGACCTTATGTCCGTCGCAGTGCCCCAGTACCAGATGCCCAGTCAGCACTACTTCTCAAAGAAAGGTGTGCCTGCACTCCACCAGCATGTCGCACACAACATCACTGCTTCTTTGAGAAACTCTGTGTGTGACAGGGTGCATTTCACCACAGACACTTGGACGAGTAGGCACGGACAGGGGCGTTACATGTTGCTGACTGGGCACTGGGTAACTATGGTGACAGCAGGACAAGGGGCTGCTGTCCAAGTCTTGCCGTCCTCACGAGTTGAGCGTCAATCCTCTTTATCTAGAAGTTCCTCCACTGCTTCTGCCTCCTCAACCTCCTCTCGGTCCTCCACCTGCACCCAAAGCCTGTCTGGTAATGCCACCTGCTTTCTAACTGTGCAGAAGGAATCCTGCACACCTCCTTACTATGCTGTCAGCAGAGCTCAACAGCATCAGGCGGTGTTTACTTTGAAATGTCTGGGAAATGTGAGTCACACAGCTGAGGAGTTGTGGTCAGCTCTGGAGACCCAGTTTCATGAATGGTTGTCTCCACTGGACCTGCAACCAGGGAAGGACGTGTGCGACAATGCTGCAAACCTGGGTGCGGCCCTTCGCCGGGGCAATGTCATACATGTGACTTGTATTGCTCACGTGTTGAACCTGGTTGTCCAGCAATTTTTAGCCCACTATCCCGGACTAGATGGCCTTCTGCAGAGGGCATGGTCGCTGTGTGCTCACTTCCGCCATTCGCATCCCACAGCTCAACGACTTACATCTCTACAGAAGTCATTGGGCCTGCCAGTTCACCGGCTGAAATGCGATGTGCCGACACGGTGGAATTTAACTCTGCACATGATGCAGCGACTGTGGCAGCACCGACAAGCCCTGGTGCAATACGTTCTGACGTATAGCCTGGGCCAACGAGATCTAGAGGTGGGGCAAATCACGCTGCAGGAGTGGTCTCAGATCAAGGACCTATGAAGTCGACGCGCCCCCTGGGCCGTGGGGTACCCAGAGCTGGGCCATCAGACGCTGGGGGTTGTAGTCACTGTGGCGGTGACCCGGTCCGTGACCCAGGGCGGTCAATCCAAGGGTAATTTGTATATATGGGTTTTATAATGTCCGACTACGCCACCTGTGGAGTGCGGCCAAAGGGGCTGCCGCTGTGGAACAGTCCTCTGAAGCTGGTGGTTTTGCAGCAATGGTATTATTACTCCCCACAGGAAGAGTGTAGCTTCAGGGCAGTGTGGGTGGATGATGGTGGTTGTAGTGCAGGGAGTCAGTAATGAACACAGAGTCCGTGTGATGCAGTCCCAAGATCTTTACTCACAGTTGTTGCAGTCCAGATTACAGGTACCAGAGCAATCTCCCCCGTGGTGCTGTGCGTACTAAGTGAGGGGCTCAGTCCACCCCCAGATAGCTCAGGAGTGCTTAGCAGGACCCCATTCTGTGTGTCCTTTCTCTGGCCTTCTCCCTACATCTCACACCCAGTGACACTTCTATCTGGTATCCGCGGGCCTTGGCGGGCGACGTGTGTTCTGTCCCCTGGGTCCTATGTGGCTACCTTCTTAGTGAGACTGGTGTGGACTTTGGCCTGCAGTACATTAAATGCTGCAGCCTCCGATTTCTAGTTGAGCCTTGCTGTTTCTCCGCTAGTTGAGGGACCGGTTCCCCTTATCTGGCCTGACCCCTCTACCTCCTGGTAGCAGCGGGCGTACGGGTGGCCTTCTGCACGGCCCGTACCCCTAGGGTCCCTTGGGTTCTGGGAGCCTTCCTGCTCCCACTCCTCTCTTCTCTCCTTCAGTCCTGGGCCTCCCAGGCTAGTCCCGCATCCGGAGCAGAGCTCATGCAGAGCCTCTGCTCCTGTCACTTCTCCTCCTCTGACTTGCTTGCTCTTTCTAAGATGGCTTCCTATTTATACTCTCCCTGTCATGTGCTCCCCTAAGCTGCTTTCTCCACCCACACCCACTACATAGGACCCTCCCGCCAGCTGGGGACCTGGGACTGTGCTCTCCCTTAGGAGCAATCTCGCCCTACCCCCACTGCAGATATGTGTTGGATGCAGGTGTTAGGGTCCCGAGCCATACTCCTTCCTTACCTGAGGGTGAGATACCACACCTCTGGGTGAGATGCAGTACCTCTGTGGCGACTGAACCCTCAGGGGCGCCACGCACCCTTCTGCAAAGTTTTGAAATGGCGACGAAGATGTTTAGTGCGGACGACGATGTCATTATCAGCATGACTATTCCAGTGATTTACATGCTGGAGCACATGTTAAACAGAATTCGGAGTCAGGTGGTGGCACAAGAGGAGGTGGAGGAAGTAGAGGAGGAGTCGTATGCGGAAGGGATAACATCTCCAAGGTCCAGACGGTCGGCAGCGCCAAGGTGGCAGGCATGGCAGGGTGGGGGAGAGGGATTAACCAGGGCGCGTGGTAGCAGCCAAACTGTTGAGGAAGGTGCAGGAGCCGAGGAAGAAGTGGAGGACGAACTGGCGATGGGCATGTAAGACTCATCAGATGAGGGAGACCTTGATCACATTTCTGTTGTGTGAGGTTGGCGGGAGAGGGCAGAGGAAGGAAGCATGATTCTTACCTCGCTACCAACACAACAAGGACTTGGTCCTCCTGGGTGCGCAAGACACATGAGTGCCTTCTTGCTGCACTACCTGCAACATGACCCTTGGATTGTCAGAATCCCGACGACTGGGTTGCCACACTCTTAGATCCCCGGTACAAAAGTAAATTTGCCGAAATAATTCCTGCCATAGAAAGGGATTCACGCATGCAGAAGTATCAGCAGAGGCTGTTGCAGAATCTTATATGTGCTTTTCCACAAAACACCAGTGGTGCAATAGTGAATCTCACACTTCTAACTTGCCAACCGTGGGACTGTCAAGTCTTCATCACTCAAACCGTAACAGTAACACAGTATCTGCTGGTAACAGCAATTTTGTGGAATCGTTTCACCACTTTTTTAGACCATCCTTTGCAAGGCCACAGGAGCCAGGAAGTCTGACACATAGTCTACGCCTAGAGAGGATGGTACAGGAGTATCTCCAAGTGAACATCGAAGCCATGACTGTGTCACTGGACCCTTATTCATTTTGGGATTCCAATCTAGAAAAATGTCCGGAGCAAGCCACTCACGCCTTGGAGATCTTGTCATGCCCTGCAGCCAGCGTTCTCTCTGAACGTGTGTTCAGCGCTGCTGGTGGTGTGCTGACAGATAAGCGCACGCGGCTGTCCACTGAGAATGTAGACTGACTCACGTTCATGAAGATGAACAAATCATGGATCCGCAAGGACTTTTCTACCCCTGTGTCATCCTGGGGAGACTAAAAGCTTGAGGATTTGGTAAAATCACCTCACCAACCGTTTTAAGCAACTCTGGGGCAATTGATGCCACTTAAGTTGTGTCTGTGGTGTCTCTTTTTGGAGTCCCCTTGCTGTGTTTTACGTGACGTTGGCATCGTCAATTCCAGGTGGGTTGGGTCGCTCCCCCCCCTTTTAACTGTAAGAAACTACATACACTATGGCTTGGGGTAACAGAGATGGTTGAGTCTGAAGAGCTGTTTACTCAGAGGTCTGTGTTAGAACCTTGCTGTTAGGTTTTTTTTCCTTTGCTGGTCACATGACCTTGTTGGCCTATTTAATCCTGCTCCGCCCTTCTGGCTTTGCTGGACTTCATTGTATATTTACTTTCTAGCTAGCCTGTGCTCTGTAACTAGCTCTTTTAGTTTGCTTGGTCTACGGACCTCTATGTTCTATCTATTTTGTTTGTTCGTCTGTCTGCTACTATTTCTGTTAGGAGGTGTCCCATATTCCTCCCAGTCCTTAGTACTTGTAGGGATTCCCTCCCCACATCTATAGGTCTCCGTACAGACTAGATTAGGACTTTAGCAGGTCTGATCGCAGGATCAGGTTCCCTGTTACATCGTAGGGATTCAGCTGAGTCCTATAGTAGGGACAGATCTCCTCTCTTTCCTTAGCTTTGGTAGCAGAACATAACAGTAAGTCCAGCCTGCAAATTCTCTAAGGAAAGATTTTTTTTTTTTTGTTCCATCATGGTGTCGGTTCAGGATTTGGCTAAACACCTGCAGGGACTCTCTCTGGAAGTGGCCGAGCTCCGTCAGCACGTGAGTAACTGTCCTGGAGCATATTTCTTGGAGCCTAAGGTATGTTTGCCGGATTTATTTTTTGGTGAACATCGAGAATTTTTTTCATTTAAAAATGCTTGCTTATTGTATTTTCGTTTGAGACCCAAGTCCTCTGGGGATGAATCCCAGCGCGTAGGGTTCATAATGTCACTTTTGCGCAAAGAGCCTCAGGAGTGGGCCTTTTCTTTGCAACCTAGTGATACATGCTTCAGATCAGTGGATAGTTTTTTTTCTGCTTTAGGATTATTATATGATGATCCTGACCGTGTGGCATCAGCTGAGACTGAGTTGAGACGTTTAAAACAAGGATCAGGTAATGTGGAAAAATATTGTACTCATTTTCGTCGTTGGTCCACTCAAACAGGGTGGAACGATTCTGCTCTGAAAAGTCTATTTCTTGCTGGGCTCAGTGAAAGGGTTAAAGACCTGCTAATTGCTTATCCTACACCTGAGGATTTGCAACAGGCTATGCAATTAGCTATACGGGTGGATAGAAGACTGCGTGCTAGGGTTAATGAGAGCAAATCCTCTGCTATGTCAGTTTCTGGTTATGAGAATGTATGTGCTAACAGTGGTGAACCGATGGAGATTGGATCGGTGGCACCTCGCTCTCAAGAAAAAGACCGTCGTTTTTCGGAAGGCTTGTGTTTCTATTGCGGAAAATCTGGTCATTTGATTAAAGGCTGTGAGCTTCGTATGAAGAAAGAAAAAAAAATGGTCAGTCACGCCCGTATTGCCTGTTTAAATTCCAAGGGTATATTTTTAGCTGCTTCCACGATTGCTCAGGAAAAATTAATGGAATTTCGGGTGTTTGTTGATTGCGGGTCTACACTGAATGTAATTGATGGGGGATTCGTGGAAAAACTCAATTTAAAACCTGAACCTTTATCATCCCCCATTGCTGTGGTTTCTGTGGATGGCTCCCCTTTGAAGAATATTACTCTCAAGGTCAGTGAATTTCCTCTCACTATTAATGGTGTTCACCATGAGAAATTGGATTTGGTAGTGTTGAATAACTTGCCTTCTCCAGTAATATTGGGTTTGCCCTGGTTAAAATTTCACAATCCTGTACTGGATTGGTCTACCAGTGAAATTAAATCCTGGAGCCATAAATGTTATGACAAGTGTTGTAACGGGCGTATTGCAGCTTTGGATAGGGGAGAATTGCCTGTTCCTATTCAGGATTTTTGGAGAGTTTTTTCTGAGAAAGAATCGCAGGTTTTGCCTCCCCATAGAGACTATGATTGTTCTATTGAATTTGTCCCTGGAGCGATTCTTCCTAAAAGTCGTTTATTTAACCTTACTATTCCTGAGAGGAAGGCTATGGAGGAATACATACAGACAAGTTTGGCCGCCGGTCACATTAGGCCCTCTAAGTCTCCTGTGGCGGTTGGATTTTTTTTTGTAAAAAAAAAGGACGGCGGTTTACGTCCTTGTCTGGATTTTCGTGAGATTAACAAAATTACGGTACGCAATCCTTACCCACTGCCATTGATTCCTGATCTGTTTAACCAGTTATTGGGGGCCAAGTGGTTCTCTAAAATTGACCTTAAGGGGGCATACAATCTGTTGCGCATGAAGGAGGGTGATGAATGGAAGACTGCTTTTAACACTCCTGTGGGTCATTTTGAGAATCTGGTTATGCCTTTTGGTCTTACTAATGCTCCTGCATTTTTTCAGAATCTGATTAATGACATCCTTAGACCTTTGATCGGTAAAAATGTGGTTGTGTATTTGGATGACATTTTGATTTATTCGCCAGATCTGGAGTCTCATTGGCGGAGCGTGCGTGAGGTATTACAGTTATTAATGGACAATTCGCTTTTTGCTAAGCTGGAGAAATGTGAGTTCGCTGTACAGAGAATTAGTTTTTCGGGCTACATTATCTCCAGCAAAGGTTTTGAGATGGATCCGGTTAAGGTTCAGGCTGTGCAGGAATGGCCTAGGCCTATTGGTTTGAAATCGATACAGAGGTTTTTGGGTTTCGCCAATTACTATAGAAAATTCATAAAAAATTTTTCTAGTATTGTCAAACCTCTGACTGATCTCACCAGGAAAGGTGCTGATGCGGTTCAGTGGTCTTCTGAGGCCATTGAAGCTTTTGTGTATCTCAAGGAGAGGTTCACCTCTGCTCCCATCCTTATGCAGCCTGATGTTACTAGGCCGTTTTTGGTTGAGGTTGATGCTTCCTCTGTGGGGGTTGGCGCAGTATTGTCTCAGGATAACGGGGATGGATTACATCCCTGTGCCTTTTTTTCAAAAAAATTTTCGGAGACTGAATTGAATTACGATATTGGTAATCGGGAATTATTGGCTATTAAACTCGCATTTGAACACTGGCGCCACTTCTTGGAAGGTGCGGAATTTCCCGTTCAGGTTCTTACGGATCATAAAAATCTGATATATCTTGATGCTGCCAAGCGCCTGAATGCCCGTCAGGCTAGGTGGGTACTGTTTTTCTCGCGGTTTAATTTCTCCGTTACTTACATCCCTGGTACTAAGAATGTTAAGGCGGATGTCTTGTCTCGCAGTTTTTCTCCCATAGTCGGTGCTGAGAAAGAGGAAAACATTTTACAAGAAGGTGTTGTGATAGCTGCTTTAGACTCCGTTTTGGAAGATGAGATTCTTAAAGCTCAGGAGAATGCCCCATCTAACACTCCTCATGGGAGGTTGTTTGTGCCTGGGACCTTTAGGAGAGATTTGTTTGTTGAGTGTCACGAATCTCGGTTGGCAGGTCATCCCGGAATCTCTGAGACCAAGAGACTGGTGGGTCGCAGTTTTTGGTGGCCTGGATGGCAGAAGGAAGTCATTAAAAGGGTGCGCCAATGTACTATATGTGCTAGATCTAAGTCCTCACATACTCCTGCTGCGGGGTTACTTTGTCCTTTGGAGGTCCCCAGTGCTCCTTGGACACATTTGGCTATGGACTTTATAACTGACCTTCCCCCTCTGAGGGTTTTACTGTCATCTGGGTGGTCGTGGACCGTTTTAGCAAGATGTGTCACTTGGTTCCCTTCGTCAAACTGCCCTGCGCTAAAACTCTCGCTAAGGCCTTTGTCAAGGAAATTGTCAGACTTCATGGCGTTCCTACTGACATTGTTTCTGATAGGGGTCCTCAGTTCGTGGCTCGTTTTTGGCGTGCCTTTTGTGACAGGTTGGGAATTCATTTGTCGTTTTCGTCCGGATATCATCCTGAATCTAATGGCCAGACAGAAAGGAAAAACCAGGATGTTGAGCAGTTCTTGCGTTGTTTTGTGGCAGACAATCAAGAGGGGTGGTCTGAGTTTCTGCCACTTGCCGAATTTGCTCTGAACAATCATACATCTTCTTCTGCTGGTTGTTCGCCTTTTTTTTGTTGTTCTGGGAGACATCCGTCGTTTGGGTCGTTCTCCAAGTTGGGATCTGCCATGCCTGAGGAGGAGAATTTTTCCGGTGATTTGGAAAGAGTTTGGACGGATGTGCGTGGTAATCTTCAGGAGGCCAACAGAAAATCTAAAGACTACTTTGATAGGAAACGACAGGAGGTTTTGTTCGCTGTTGGTGACATGGTTTGGTTGTCCTCTAGGAATCTGCGGTTGAGGATTCCTTCTAAGAAATTGGGTCCCAAGTTTGTAGGGCCCTTTAAGGTGCTTCAGGTTGTCAACCAATCTGCTGTTAGGTTGGAGGTTCCTACCTCCTGGAGAATTAATCCGGTCTTTCATGTCTCTCTGTTAAAAAAAGCTGTTGTGTCGGATGGTGACGCCTCTGCCTCTGTTCCTCCGGTGGTGGAGGACGGGGAATATGAAATTTCTCGCATCCTTGACTCTAGACGGTATAGAGGTAGTTTGCAGTATCTTGTGGCCTGGAAAGGTTTCGGACCCGAGGATAACTCTTGGGTGAGGTCAGATGATGTTTCCGCGTCCAGACTTATCAGAGCGTTTCACAGGAGATTTCCTGATAAGCCTGGTCCTAGGGGATCCGGAGGATCCTCTTAGAAGGGGGGGTACTGTTAGAACCTTGCTGTTAGTTTTTTTTCCTTTGCTGGTCACATGACCTTGTTGGCCTATTTAATCCTGCTCCGCCCTTCTGGCTTTGCTGGACTTCATTGTATATCTACTTTCTAGCTAGCCTGTGCTCTGTATCTAGCTCTGTTAGTTTGCTTGGTCTACGGACCTCTATGTTCTATCTATTTTGTTTGTTCGTCTGTCTGCTACTATTTCTGTTAGGAGGTGTCCCATATTCCTCCCAGTCCTTAGTACTTGTAGGGATTCCCTCCCCACATCTATAGGTCTCCGTACAGACTAGATTAGGACTTTAGCAGGTCTGATCGCAGGATCAGGTTCCCTGTTACATCGTAGGGATTCAGCTGAGTCCTATAGTAGGGACAGATCTCCTCTCTTTCCTTAGCTTTGGTAGCAGAACATAACAGTCTGCTCCAAAGCTTCAGTGTCTATAAGTCAGCATAGAATTTTTAACTGCATCTAGCCTAGGCAATATTTTGGGCGTATTTTGGGCGTAGTAACCCAGCTGCGAAGCAAGCTGCACCACCTGTATATCTAATAAGAATTTTTAAATGCATCTAGCCTAGGCAGACTGTGGGGACCCCCAACCAAACCCAGACGCTCAGCCCCCCTACCGCCCCCCTTTCCTTGACAATACAATAATGTAACTCTTACAACTGGATGGGTGAGGATCGGTCACAGCTTTATTAACTCTTTATACTCATTCCATTAGAAAGGCATTTTATTTCTAAAATAATTCAGCTTGTTGCACCATGCCCTGGGTCTCCACACCGGCAAGTTGGCCAACAAGTGTAACTCTCCAACATGTCCTTTCTACTTCCAGGCCACGGAGGATCCTGCGTACTCGTATGCAGGACTCTAACCCCCATCCATCACTCTTAACGCTTGTTCCACTCCGTCCTGGAGTCCTGACAGGAATATGTCCAGTCCAGTATCCATTAAGTGAACACCGTCAGGCCGTATGAGGCCTGCTTTATCTCCTTCCAGTTGTCTGTGTTGTATCACTACACCGCCTCTGTCTCTTCTAAATTTTGCCATCCGAATATTTATTACCCGCCTTGTCCGTTCGATGGCCGTGATGTCTCGCGCACCTTGCCATACCGCTATCGGCACAATCTCTGACCATACTATAGTTAGCTTTGTGAAAAATTCTCTGAAGCGCTCGGTGTCTAGTTTCATTATTGCCATTAGTTATGCGCTCTTGTGATGACCTAGGTTGTTTCCCCCGGCCTGTATAACTAAGATGACCGGACCTCTTGCCTCTCTCCCTACCTTGATTACCTCCATTAGTACCTGTGGCAATAGCAGGCCTCTAATACCTCTCCAGCGTCACCTGTAAAAGAAGCAAACCACGTTAGGATAACAAGTCCGGTCTTATGTATCTCGCCAAACACGTGGATCGCCATCTCCCTATCCTCTGAACTTCTGTTTCTGACAGTCCTGCTCTTGCTGCTTCCGTGGCCACGCCTATGCGGAATGAGTGTGTCCCGTAATCTTTGGGGTGGTTCCCTGCCGATGTTATGCATTTATTAAATATAGCTTGGAACTGGTATCTTGATAATGGCATTTCATAAATGTGTGATAGGAAGAAATTACTTTGTGATCTGATGGTTATATATGTTTTTACTATTGTTACCCGACTCAGTGTACCGTTTGTGGGTTGTAGAAGTACCCAAGTGCCCCTGCCCGCTGGAACCGTTTTCGGTTGGCGTATGCGTAGACGTATTGCATTATTGGCTATGACTACGTCCTGGAGTAGTAAGCCTCCACTGGTGGTAATTTTGGATTGAGGGACTAATTCGCTTATGCATAGCGCCCCGAAGAAGGCGATCGCAAATGCAGTAGACAGTAGTGTAGCTTCAAATTGTGAGTGTCATGTTAATGGTGTTAGGGATATGATGTGCGAAATCAGTTTTAGTGACACGGGATGGGACGTCTAAACTCCTGACTTGGCTGACCCCTTTTCCACCCTTTTATGGATTGTCTGATGATGAATCTCTTTGTCACATCTCCCCAATTCAGTAGTTGGAAGTGAAATGCTACTCCGGTCAGACACAGCTGCGCTGACGCCCCTGATATGCCCCTCATCATTAGCTGGTGGAGAAATTCTATGGTGACTTGTAATCTGGCTTGTTCACATTGGTCAACCCGTCTGCCTGCTACTAGTTGTGTCCATTCTTCCCATGCCTTACTGTATGCTTGACACGTCGACGGGGCAACTAACGCTCTGATTAATGGCATCAACTATTCGCCACTAGATCCCATAGGAAGAGTGGGCAACTGTTGCCCGATGGGTGGGCGTTGGGGAGGAGCTCTGTGAAAATCTGCCAATTGAATTGTGATAAAGCGTTAGCAGCAGCATTAGACCCCTCAGCATCGTGGATAGCGCGGAACCATACATTGTGTTTTAGGCACAGGAATGCTAGCCGGCGTAGTAGGCCTAGCACTGGGAGAGACCATGATGCCATCTTATTAATGCAGTGCACTAGGCTGGTGGTTTTTGCTATGAAACGTATATTTTTGTTAGCCAGGCGCGTGCCCCATATTTCTATTGCTACCACTACTGGGAAGAAAAATTATTTTCCGGGCTAGATGCAGCTAAAAATTATTATTAATTTCAAAGCTGGTGGAGCTTGGTATAGATGGCCTAATACAATGAGTACCACACACTGCTACAATGCCCAAAATTATTTTCCAGGCAAGATGCAGCTAAAAATTATTAGTAATTTGAAAGCTGGTGGAGCTTAGTATAGATGGCCTAATAGAATGAGTACCACACACTGCTAATATGCCCAAAATTATTTTACAGGCAAGATGCAGCTAAAAATTATTATTAATTTCAAAGCTGGTGGAGCTTGGTATAGATGGCCTAATAGATTGAGTACCACACACTGCTAGAGGCCCAAAAGGTTTTACTTGGCTAAGTGCAGTAAAAATTTGTATTACATACACAGGTGGTGTAGCTTGCAACACAGATAGGCTACGCCACTGACAAACACACACTGCAAGAGGCCCAAAAGGATTTGCTTAGCTAGATTTAGCCAAATTCTGTGAAAAACACTTGCACAACACTAAAACAGACCTGCCTGGCAAAAAGTGATAGGAACTGATGTAACTTAGCCCTCAAAAGGTCTGGAATTACAACTAGTCACTACTCCCATCCTATCTGCCACTTTAAGAGCACAAACCTGCCTGCTAAAAGTGCTAGGAACTGCTGTAACCTAGCCCTCAAAAGGGTTGCAATTACAAACTAGTCCCTACTCCCTAAACCTTTCTGCCTATTTAAGAGAAAATTCGCTTGCAATTCACTTACACAATATAGCGCTAACAGCAGCAGCAGTGCCGTCTAACATTCAGCTGCGGCAGTGAGAAAATTGTGGCGATGGGGAAAATGGCTGGGTCTTATAGGGCAAGGACATGTGACATACACAGCCAATGACACATGCCCTTGCTTGTGTGAAAAAAAGCACTTCGCTCCGTGTTAGCGCTGCTGATAGGCTGACAGACTGCACCTCCCCACTGTAAATGCGGGAAAGAGAAAAAAAAATGGAGATCTTCATTATTTCTGCAGAGATCCATCCCATGCCCCTCCCCCCGCCCCGCTGTACACTCAAACTGTGTATTAACATTGATTATCAGCATTACTGGGGAAAAATCCAGTTACGATTTGGGTGCACGAACAGTTATCGAACATAACCTCGAACAGCCGGATTTTTTTCAAATCGTTCGGGTTCGTCGAACGGCTCGAACACCACCCAAAACAGCTCGAATTTGAGATTGGCGAACAGTTCGATTCGAACACCGCTCATCTCTAATCACCACCATATGTACCATATCAACATATCTACATTTCTTGCATTCCTCCAAATATTTGGCAGCCGTTGCTTCAGAGCATAGGCAAACAGTATGGGAGACACACTTCCTAATAATGGGAACATTGTTTTCAGGAGGCTCTCTGGCCTCTACGTCTCTTGCAAGGGGTATTGGAGTTCCTCCAAATTTTTGGCAGCCGTTGTTTCACTGCATAGGCAAACACTATGGGAGACACACTTCCTAATAATGGGAACATTGTTTTCAGAAGACCCTCCGACCTCTACGTCTCTTGTAAGGGGCATTGGAGTTCCTTCAAATTTTTGGCAGCTGTTGCTTCACTGCATAGGCAAACAGTATGGGAGACACACTTCCTAATAAAGGGAACATTGTTTTCAGGAGACCCTCCGACCTCCACGTCTCTTGTAAGGGGCATTGAAGTTCCTCCAAATTTTTGGCAGCCGTTGCTTCACTGCATAGGCAAACAGTATGGGAGACACACTTCCTAATACAGAGAACGTTGTTTTCAGAAGGCCCTCTGACCTCTGCATCTCTTGCAAGAGGCATTGGAGTTCCTCCAAATTTTTGGAAGCCGTTGCTTCACTGCATACCCTTTCACTGTATAGCAGACCCGCTCCTTTCTAATGGGAACATATCGTTTCTGTGGCCCAGCTCTATGTGTCTTTAAATTGCTAGTGGGGTTTTTCCCAAATTTTGGCAGCCCTTGCAGTCACAGCATGGGCATTACCACTATAGGAGACCCACTCCTTTATAATGGGACATTTTCTTTACTGAGACCCTCCACTATGTCTCTTCAAATGGGTATTGGGTTGCGTTCAAATTTTTGGCATCCCTTGCAGTCACTGCATACGCAATAACAGTATAGGAGACCCACTCGTTAATAATGGGAACAACAAAGCATAGCCGGTTGATGACTCTAACAATAGCGAGGACCGACTGCTGGCCCTTTAAGAATAGTAAGGGCCGTCTGATGACACAATAAAAGTAGGCTTTCTGACTTTCAGAGTCCCTCCATCATAAATGAAACAGGATGTGTCTGATGATGTGTCACACACCACATGGCCAGATAAAGTTGTAAAATGTTAAAATGACCCTTCCCGGTGAATGCATTTGTCTTAAAAACTAACGTAAAAAAAAAAAACACAGTAGGATCGTTGTTTAGTATAAAAAACAGACTCGCCAATGTAACCTCAATGTAATCACATTGTCCAGCTCCTGCACCTCCTCCTCCAGTTCGGCCTCCATCTCCGAAATGACCACATCAGTCACAAGCTGAAAGAGCTGCAGCACTGCCTTGGCCAAGCGGCAACAGGCTGTGCTGAAGATAACATGCTTAATGCTTAGGTGACAAACCGCCCACCACTGCAGAGTTGTTGAAAGCTGTAACACAGCAGCCTAATCTGTGGCTCTCACTGCTGAAGATACAGCCAGGCATGGTCGTGTGTGACAATGGGCGGAACCTGGTGGTGACGGAGAAATGACAGCCGGAGTAGATACAGTTTTCCTCTATGCCAGTCCTTTCACCGAGCTAAAGAATATGACTGTGATGAAATACCACTCCCACTGAGAAGCAGTTTCAAACTGAAAAACATTGGACCCAAGAGAGGATTTGATTCTGTGGGCTCAACTTTCTCCTCTCTCAAGAGCCCCATAGCTGCTGCAAAGTTTGCGCTATCATGAACTCTCCTGATGGAGAAGCCAGTGCCCACCCGAGGATTCTCCGGTGTGCCCATCCAACCCTGCCGAGAAGCAACCCTGGCTAAGAAAAGTGTGTGGGAAGGTTCCCGGACACTCTATGGCTGCATTTGTAATGTGGACTGACTCCATACCGTCCCTGGCCACATTCACCTGTCCACGTGTCTGTGGTTAGATGGCCCTTCCCAGTAAGTGCACTGGGTAGGGCATGGGTAGTGTTGTGAGACCCGTGCTTGTGGAAGACAGAGACGACACTGGGAGAAATAGTGGCAGCTGGGGACCAAGTATGGACACCCAGCTGCCACCGCCATGAGGTTGTGGACAGCTTCCGCTTCCACGAGCCTAAAAGGCCACATTTCAAGTGCAAGCAGCTGCCCAGAAATCTGGCAGTTTACTATTGCGGCCTGTGGGAGGTAGGTGTCTGGCTGCATACTTGCGCAGAAAACTAAGCAGATGGTGGTCTCTATCATCATCATGGCCTCACCTCGGCACTATAAACTCTCTCGATGGAGAAGCCAGGGTCCACTGAAGGAGTCTCCGGTTCTCTGGTGGACCCGTCCAACTCTGCCGAGAAGCAGCTCTGGCTAAGAAAAGTGTGTGGGAAGGTTCCTGGACACTCTATGGCTGCTTTTTAACCCCTTTCCGACCAGGTCCGTAATCATGCGTAGCTGCGCCCTAGGACGCGCCCTTGGACTTATGGACCAGCTATGGACGATTACGCGTGCGGCGATAGCGCCCGCACACAAGCGGTGCGGGGGGATCACCGACGGGTGTCAGCTGATTGTCACAGCTGACACCCGGTGCTATGGGCAGGGAGCGGTCCAGCACCGCTCCCTGCACATTAACCCTCACAATGCTGCGATCGAAGTCAATCGCAGCATTGCGGGGGGCGAGGGGGGAGGTGATCGCTATACTCACCTCTCCTGCCGGCATCCAGCGATGTCTGCAGCGGTTTCTGGATGTTGTCATGATGACCTGATGTCGTCATGACAACATCCGGGTCACCAGGAGGCAGGACTTTACTTTGGTCATGCGCCGTTCATGACCAAAGTAATGTCTCCCCTGTGTGCAGCGCTGACAGGCTGCATTGCATAGGGAGCTGCTGCTCTCTATGCTATGTAGCCGATCAGGCTGCAAAAAGTGGGACAATGTGCAAAAGTAAAAAAAAAAAGTAGAAAAATGAAAAAAAACTAAAAAAAAATGTAAAAATATAAAAAAAAATGAAAACAATAATCCCCAAAAATAAAAATATATTGAACCCATAATATTTATTTGTTATGAAAAAAAATAAATAAAAGAATAAAAGTACACATATTTGGTATCACCGCATCCGGAACGACCTGACCTATAAAACTCTCCCACTAGTTAACCCCTTTAATGAACACGGTAAAAAAAAAAAAAACAAGCAAAAAACAATGCTTTATCATCATACCGCCAAACAAAAAATGGAATAACACACGATCAAAATGACGAATGTAAATAAAAATGGTACAGGAAAAAACAAGCCACCATACAGCTCCATCGTCTGAAAAATAAAAAAGTTATAGCTCTCAGAATAAAGCGATACAAAAAAATTATTTTTTCTATAAAATAGTTTTTATTGTGTAAAAGCGCCAAAACATAAAAAAACTATATAAATGTGGTACAGCTGTAAACGTATTGACCCGAAGAATGAATCTGTCTTATCAATTTTACCACACGCGGAGTCGCATAAAAAAAAACCCATAAAAACTATTCCGGAATTGCTGTTTTTTGTTTATTCTGCCTCCTAAAAATCAGAATAGAAAGCGATCAAAAACTGTCACATGCCCGAAAATGGTACCAACAAAAACGTCAACTTGTCCCGCAAGAAACAAGCCGTCACATGACACTGTCGGCCAAAATATGGAAAAATTATAGCTCTCAAAATATGGCGATGCAAAATATAGTCTTCGCAAAAAAAAAGCGTCTTTTAGTGTGTGACAACTGTCAGTCATAAAAACCCGATATGAATCTGGTATCGCTGTAATCGCACCGACCCGGAGAATAAAGTCATCTAATTATTTATACGGCACGAGGAACGGCATAAAAAAATAAACTCTAGGGTTAGGGTTGTGCAAGGGTTGGGGTTAGGGTTAGGGTTGGGGTTAGGGTTGGGCTAGGGTTAGGGTTGAGCTATGGTTAGGGTTGGGCTAGGGTTAGGGTTGGGGTTAGGGTTAGGGTTGGGCTAGGTTTAGGGTTGGGCTAGGGTTAGGGTTGGGCTAGGGTTGGGATTGTATTAGGGTTGGGGTTAGGGTTGGGATTTTTTCAAAAGTAAAGAAAAAAAAATGATGACGATATGGCAACCAGTGTTGAGCGCAAGTGCTCGCTGCTTGAGTTTGCATCGGGTACTCGGGTATGCACTGAGTATCGTGTGTGTTCGAGTGACATGCTCGAGTCTCTGCCCCATATGCTTCACGGCCAGAAAAAACGTTGCTGGGATCGCCTGCCATGCACGAGCAATCCCGGCATGTTTTTTTTTGGGTGTCTAACAACCGTAAAACATGCGGGGCAGGGACTCGAGCATGTCACTCGAGCACCCGTGATACATGGTGCATACCCGAGTACCCGATGCAAACTCAAGTAGCGAGCATTTGCGCTCAAGACTAATGACAACTAGTGATGAGCAAGCACTAAAATGTTCGGGTGCTCAATGCTCGGGTCGAGCACATTGGAATACTCGAGTGCTCGACCCACGCAACGAGCCCAATGTAAGTCTATCGGAGCATTTTTCAGGCAGTTCCCCCTTGCGGTCTGCAGAGGGCCTAAAATTGCCCAAATCGATTGGGAACAGTGCTCAAATGACATGTGGACAGCATGGGGAAAACCCCTGGAAGCATTTCTGACTCCCAGGTCACTTCTGTCAACAAAGCTGTCAGAGGTATTACGCCACTTTTACGGACTCACAATAAAACATACCAAAACGAAACCAAAATGGATTTTCCTGGGAAATATGTTAAGGAACATCCTTTCCAGGGTAAAGACTTGTATATAAAGCAAAATGAATAGCCAAAAACAAAAATGCTCCTCCACACCTTGGGCTATGTTCACACGTAGCGTTTTTGATGCGTTTTTTCACTTTTGCATTGCTTTCAACCGTGACAAATGCATTCACCAGGAAATGTCATTTTAACATTTTACAACCTTATCTGGCCATGTGGTGTGTGCGATATCATCAGACACTTCGTGTTTCATTTATGAAGGAGGGACTCTGAAAGTCACAAAGCCTATTTTTATAGGGCCATCAGGCGGCCTTTACTATTCTTAAAGCACCAGCAGTCGGCCCTCTTTTTTTTTTTTAAATCAGATATTTTTTATTAAAATATTTTTCAACATTACACATAAACAATAGTGAGACATCACCAAACTGGTAATGCCTCTCAAAACCCACCTAATCCCCCTCCCCCCACCCTTTACAACCCCAAGAACCATATGACTAGAGCAAATTTTGTTATTACAGACCGTGTACTATCATATAGCTTATCTGACTGTTACAGCATTGATAAATTGATCCAAGGATATATAGCATTGCATCCGACAATCAGCAATTAGTTATACAGAATATGAGAGACCACAACATTTCAATCTCAAGTGATATTTAAAATAGACATGACATAATGACCATGAAACGTGCTCCATTTACCCCAGATTTTGTCAAATTTACGTATAGCCTTCTTTTTTTTTACACTCCCTCTTCTAATCTTAATAAAAGACGCATTCTATCCAAGAATTCTTGGAACCTGAGAGGGGAGGGATCCAGCCAATGAGCAGCTATAAGCTTTCTAACCTG
Source organism: Phyllobates terribilis (assembly GCF_046119375.1). Taxonomy (NCBI): domain Eukaryota; kingdom Metazoa; phylum Chordata; class Amphibia; order Anura; family Dendrobatidae; genus Phyllobates; species Phyllobates terribilis. The sequence continues at coordinate 1,060,271,027 of NW_027362761.1, forward strand.
ATATAGAGTCCTCTTAATGGCTATTATTTCATCCTCTTCACATCCTATTATTTCTACATGGCCTAATACACATACTTTAGGGTGTAGGGGTAAATTACACTCAAACACATTATTAATATATTGCACACACTCATTCCAGAATACAGCGACCCTCCTACACATCCACATCATATGCATAAGATCTGCTCCTTCCTCTCCACATTTTGGACACATACTGTCATTCCTTACCCCAATGCGCTGTAGAAATTTGGGGGTTCTATATACTCTATGTAATAAATACAACTGTGAGAGTCTATGTGCTTCACATGTAGATAATTTTGGAACACTCTCCACCACATCTTCCCACTCCTCTGAGGATATAGTACCAATGTCACATTCCCACCTCTCCTTAAAATTTAAGGGTCTGTCACACTGAAATTGCTGCATAAGTATCCCGTAAATTCTGGATATCATTCCCTTCCCACCTCTATGGCATAGTAGCGTATTAAACAGTATATGATGTTGGATTTTACTCTGCATATGTCGTGGCTGTACAAACCATGCGTGGAACACAATATTCGTCTTTTATCTGTTGGAACGATTTAAATATTTCCCCCTCTAATATTTGCGCCACATTAGTTATTCCCAATTTTTCCCATATTCCGAATCCTTTTAATTTATGGATCTCTGGAAGGCCCGCATTATGCCACAACGGGGTAAACGGGGTAAAGCCTTTCATTCCCAACATCAGTTTAATTTTTTGCCACGTTTTCCCCATAAGTGTTAGGGTCGGGAGGTGTCGCCTAGCATCCCACCCCGAGATTCCTGTTTCTAAAAAGGAGATAATCGGCAGATTGCGTGAAAGTAGGCGTATCAGTTTATCCAGGTTCCCCTGAACCAGCCCGAGCTGCTGAGTCTGAGAGGCCAGAAAGTATATCCATGGATTAGGTGCGGCTAGTCCCCCCTGATCTTTGGGCCTTTGAAGTGTATTCAAACTAATTCTGGCCACCCCTTTTTTCCAGATCAGCTCCCGAAACAATGTCTGAAACTTATAAAATATTCTCATGGGGATCCAAACAGGTGAATTATGAAGGATATATAATAATTGGGGCATTAACAACATTTTAATTAGATTAGTTCGACCTACCACTGATAAAGGAAGTTTACTCCAAGTATTGGCCTTTTGTTGAAACCTGGTGAGCAGCTCAAGTAAATTTAAAGGAATATAATCTCCGATAGATGCGGTCACTCTAACTCCGAGATATTTGAATTCCCGCACAACCTTCAAGCTAGTACTCCCTACCCTCGTATTCTGAGACAAACCATCAACCGGCATAAGGACTGATTTGTCCCAATTCATCCGCAAGCCAGAATAATCTCCAAACTCCGTTATTAAATTCATAGCCGTCATCAGAGATTGCTCCGTGTCACCCAGAAACAACAGAAGGTCGTCAGCATATAAGGCCACCCGCTCCTCCAGTGTTTTGTAGCAGAACCCCTGTATTTTGCTGCTGGAACGAAGCATAACAGCCAACAACTCCACAGCCAGGGCGAATAAATAAGAAAAAAACGCGATCAAAGAGACCCAAGAATTAATTAGTAGATATAAAAATTAACTTTTATTAAATATAATAGGATAAAAGATATCAGACAAAAGTGGTGCAAAGCACATACAATGTAAAAAATCCATCATAGTGGAGGACTAACTAGGTTCATAATGTGAGAGTATGGCGCTGTGGCCCATAAATTTATCACCAATGTCTCACATGGTCACAGGTAAAGTCTCAAGAGAAGCTATATTGTAAGTGTCAGAATAGTTAAGGCTATCTTAAATGGCCAATTATATATTAATCATGTATTGCCTAATAGATATACCACCAGCTTCAACCAACCAGACAAATGATTAGAAATAAAATATGTAAAATATATATACCTGGACTCAGAATAAGACCATATGAAGACTCACATATGAACCTGCTTTACTATGTGAGATGGCCAGCAGCACATCCTTTAAAGTAGGCTCATCATCCTCTGTCACTCTGTCAGCATCACTGGTAACCTGAGCCTTTCTGCTGGGGGTAGTAGTTAGATTAGGAGTCTGTATTTTCCTTTGATGTAGCTTCTCCTGTGCCTCCCCCGCTGCCCTCTCCACATCCCCCTCCGTTACCGTGCTTTTTAATGACTGCACATTCTGATCGGGTGCAGGCTCCTCAGCTCCTCCGCCGTGTGCATATTTGGAAAGCCAGATCACCGTCTCCATGCGCTTCTCCCGCTGCATTGGAGTCTCAGTCCCCGCCTCAGAGGCCGCGGCGCCATTTTGGCCCTCGTGCTGCGGTGCGCTGGCCGCCTGTCTCTGTTTGCTGTCTCGCCGGGTCATCCCGTACTGCACCGCCGATTGCTCCTCCGCACTCCTGAGACCCCAGGCCATCTGATATGTCCTCTCAAATGCAGTAATTCCCTCGGGCAGGAAGGATTACAGGACAGGGTTACAGGAGCTCCTTTGCCACACATCTGCTCACATACTCGGCCAGGCCACGTCCCCCTCACTATTCTTAGAGAGCCATCAGTCGGCTATGTTTTATTGTTCCCATTACTAAAGAGTGGGTCTCCTATACTGTTATTGCGTATGCAGTGAGTGCCAGGGCTGCCCAAAATTTGGACGCACCCCAATACCCCTTTGAAGAGACTTAGAGGAGGGCCTCCTGAAAACAATGTTCCCATTATTAGGAAGTAGGTCTCCCATTGTGTTTGCCTATACAGTGAATGCAAGGGTTGCCAAAAATTTGGAGGCACTCCAATGCCCCTTGGAAAAGACGTGGAGGTCAGAGGGCCTCCTGAAAACAATGTTCCCATTATTAGGAAGTGGGTCTTCCATTGTGTTTGCCTATGCAGTGAATGCAAGGGTTGCCAAAAATTTGGAGGCACTCCAATGCCCCTTGGAAGAGACGTAGAGGGCCTCATGAAAAAATGTTCCCATTATTAGGAAGTGGGTCACCCATAGTATTGACCTATGCAGTGAATGCAAGGGTTGCCAAAAATTTGGAGGCACTTCAATACCCCTTGGAAGAGACATGGAGGTCAGAGGGCCTCCTGAAAACAATGTTCCCATTATTAGGAAGTGGGTCTCCCATTGTGTTTGCCAATGCAGTGAATGCAAGGGCTGCTAAAAATTAGGAGGCACTCCAATGCCCCTTGGAAGAGACGTGGTGGAGGGCCTCATAAAAAAATGTTCCCATTAGAAAGCAGCGGGCCTCCTATACTTGTAATGCCCATGCACTAAGTGTATGGGCTGACAAACATTAACCCCTGGGGGGTATACATGAGCATACTGTATAAAAAAATTTTTTACGGGCATCATAAACACCCTTTAAAAAAATCATGTGGGTGTTGCATCAAGGACCACGGTCACCCTGGTGATATGGTGGTGGAGGATGAGGAGAAGGAGGAGGAGAAGGAGGAGGACAAGAACAAATAGCCAAAATCAGGAAGCGTATACCCATGTTTGGGTGTGAAAAGGTGCATGGGAATACATCTCCCAAGAAAAGACACTGGATTGAGTTTATGTTGCGCTGCTATCATTCCGTGGTGTTGAGAAGTCTGGCCCAATCCAGCCCTTGTTCATTTTTATAAGAGTCAGCCTGTCAGCATTTTCAGTTGACAGGCGGATGAGGTAATCAGTTATAATTCCACCAGCGGCACTAAAAACTCGCTCTGATAAAACGCTGGCAGCAGGGCAGACCAGGACCTCCAAGGCATAGAGAACTAGTTCATTCCACGTATCCAGCTTGGATACCCAATAATTATAAGGCACAGAGGAATCACGAAGGACGTTGGTACGATCGGAAAGGTACTCCCTCAGCATCGTCCCAAACTTTGCACTCCTTGTGATAGTACCCCGTGCCTCAGGGCTTGTGCGATGGGAGGGGCTGAGAAAATTCTCAGAGAACTTTGACAGTGTTCCCCTGCCTCTGCTAGATTGAAGTTGTGTCTCTCTCGCCTGTACTCCTTGGTTATCCAACGAAGTGTGCCCTCTGCCGCCAGCGTTTTCAGATGGGAATTTTTTTAATAGTTCCACAACAAGGGCCTTCTGGTACAGCCCCATTTTAGTAGACCTGTCCGCCTCAGGAATAAGAGATATAAAGTTCTCCTTGCAGCGTGGGTCTAGAAGTGTCACCAGCCAGTAATGACTGTCACCCAAAATTTTGAGAACGTGAAGGTCATGGGAAAGGCAGCGTAACATAAACTCCGTGTCATCACCAAGAGGATGACTGACCATGCTCTCCTCCTCCTCCTCCTCTCTGTCCTCTGGCCATCCACGCTGAACAGACGGTATGACAGCTGTGCAGGTTGTACCGTCTATAGCGCATGAAACTAGCTCCTGTTCTTTCTCCTCCTCCTCATTGTCATCCAATCCACGTTGGGATGAGATGAGGCTGGGCTGTGTTTAATCACCCTGTATGGTTCCTTGCTTCATCTCATCATGCTCCACCTGCAATGCATCCTCTTTGATTGTGAGCAGAGAGCATTTCAGAAGACAGAGAAGAGGGATGGTGATGCTAATTTTGGAGTCATCGCCGTTCACCATCTTGGTGGAGTCCTCAATGTTTTGAAGGATGGTACATATGTCTGACAATCATGTCCACTCCTGAGGTCTTATGTGTGGAGCCTGAACTGAATACCTATGGCCTTGTTGATGCTGGTACTCAACAACTTCCCTCTTCTGCTCACAAATCCTTCCCAACATCTGCAGTGTAAAGTTCCAAAGTGTGGGGACATCACACAGCAGTCTGTGAGCCGGAAGCTGCAAACACTGCTGAAACACAGAAAAGGCGGCGGAAGCTGTAGATGACTTTCTAAAATCGGCACACAGGCGGCGTACTTTAACAAGCAGATCCGGCAGATCTGGGTAGGATTTGAGAAACCGCTGAACCACGAGGTTAAGCATATGGGCCAGGCATGGTACGTGTGTGAGCTCGCCTCGCCTCAGAGCCGCCACCAGGTTCCGGCCATTGTCACACACGACCATGCCTGGCTGTAGGTTCAGCGGTGTGAGCCACAGATCTGCCTGCTCTTTCAGAGCTGTCCACAACTCTTCAGCATTGTGCGTTTGTCACCTAAGCATACTAGCATCAGCACAGCCTGTTGCCGCTTGGCCGAGGCAGTACTGCAGTGCTTCCAGCTTGGGACTGATGTGGTCATTTTAGAGATGGAGGCTGAAGAGGAGGAGGAGGCTGAGGAGGTGCAGGAGCTGTAGACCGTGGGGGCAACCCTGATTGACCTAGGGCCCGCAATCCTTGGCGCTGGGAGGACGTGTTCTGGCCCAAGGCCCGACTGGGTCCCGGCTTCCACTATGTTAATCCAGTGTGCCATCAGCGAGATGTACCGTCCCTGCCCACAAGCACTTGTCCACGTGTCCGTGGTTAAGTGGACTTTCCTGGTAACAGCGTTTTTGAGGGCACGGCTAATGTTTTGGGACACGTGCTTGTGTAATGCGGGGACGGCACACAAGGAGAAATAGTGGCGGCTACGGACTGAGTGCCAAGGGATGGCCGGCGCCATATAGTTGTGGAATGCTTCCGTCTCCACGAGCCTAAAAGGCAACATTTTGAACGCAAGCAGTCGTGAAATGTGAGAATTTAGTAGTGTGGCCTGTGGGACGTTGGCTGCATATTTGCGCTTGCGTTCCAAGGACTGGGGTATGGACAACTGAACGGTGCGCTGGGACAAGGACATGGACATGCTTCCTGATGTTGCTACTTGAAAGTGTGCAACGACAGCTGCAGAGCAGGAGGCATCTTTGCATGCACTATGGAGAGGGGATTGGCTTGCATGCACAACAGCGGAAGAAGCAATGGTGCCACCCGCAGACACAGTTCCTGGACCCTGGGGTTTGGCCCACAAAGTCGGGTGCTTTGCTGCCATGTGCCTGATCATGCTGGTGGTGGTCAGGCTGGTCGTTTTGCCACCCCTACTGATCATGGCCTGGCAGGTGGTGCAAATGGCCTTTTTGGGGTTATCGGCAGAGCCTTTAAAAAACAACCAGACTCGGGAAGACCTAACAGTTGTACTGGCAACTTCCTTAGTGTTGGTGTTACGGGATCGGTTGCCTGACTTCTGTCTGCGGCCACCACACTGCTTCTTCCTGCTTGTTGGGGTGCTCTGCCTCCCTCCCCATGTGTGCTGCTGTTCTCGCTCTGCATGTCCTCCTGCCTGGTTGGGTCAGTTACTATATCATCCACCACCTCGTCTTCCACTTCCACACCCTAGACCTCCTCCTGACTTTCTGGCAATTGTTTCTCATCAACGTCCACCTCTTGTGACACTTTCCCACCGTCGCCTTCGTGTGACCCTGGCTGCTCAAATATTTTGGCATCGCTACATGCAATCTCCTCTTGCCCCGCTTCAAGTGGACCGGGCGAGAGGCCCGAATCTATAAATGGAAAAGTGAACAGCCCTTTTGAGTGTCCAAGTGTGGGATCAGTTGTCTCCGGGCACTCGGCATGGTGGGAGGAAGGAGGATCAAGGTAAGGAATATGCGGTCCAGACTCACGGCTACTGAGACTTGACCGTGTGGAAGACAGGGTGGTGGTGGTGGTGGCTAAGTGACTGGAAGCATTATCCGCTATGAAACCAACAACATTTTGACACTGCTCTGGGTTCAATAGTGGTGTGCTGCGGTCCCCTAGGAATTGGGACAGGAAGGTCGGGCGAGAAGATGTGGGTGTTTGTTGTGGCACAATTTCAGTTTGCCCACGGCCTTGTCCTCGGCCTCTGCATGCACGATCACCATCACGCCCAGTTCCCTGTCCCTTGCCACGTGCCTTGCCCATTTTAAATGGAGGACAATATCTTCCACGCTCACTACAAATGACTGAGTTTAGAGCAAACTTATATGTGATCCGTGTGACGGAGAAAACAGAGTTTTAAATACCTGGCCTGTAGGTAACTAGTTTGAACAGCAAACTGATGTCAATTGTTTTACTGACACACTGAAACAAATTTTTAATGGAGGCCATAAATGGCAGTATTTTCTGAAAACGTATATGTGATCCATGTGATGGAGAAAACACAGTTTTAAATACCTGGTCTGTAGGTAACTATTTTGAACAATAAACTGGTGTCAATTGCTTCACTGACACACTGAAACAAATTTTTAATGGAGGCCAGAAATGGCAGTATTTTCTGAAAATGTATATGTGATCCGTGTGATGGAGAAAACACAGTTTTAAATAGCTGGATTTGTAGCGCTGTAATATGGAAAGGACCTGCCTGTATTCTGCAGTGCCAACAAGCAAATGGCACAGAAAAACAGTGTCTGGATTGCTTTTTTAGCAAATAATGAGGATTAAGATCCAAAAAAAAGTATTCCTGGCCCCTGAGACCTTGGCCTTTGTCTAGAAATATCTAACAGCAGCAGAAGGCAGAATTGGAATGGAACCTCTTGTGCTATATGCACTGCAGTCTGCTATATACACTGTCTGCCTATATACCCTGCCTGCATGATATCTCTGCAGATGGATTAGTCCTCAGAAGGACTGTTTGTTAAGATGGATATGTGTAATGTACGTTTTTTCTCCCTACACTACCTAATACACAAACAAATCTCTCCGTGACGCAGCAGCGCCTCTCCCTACTCTGCCTGATTCCGGAGTGACTGTGACGAGCACAGCAGCACCAGGTCTGATATAGACCTGATGACGCTGTGCGGCCAGCCAATCACTGTAATGCCACAACCACCATGGCTGCTGCATTACAATGAGTGGCAGGCAATCACTGAATGCTGATTGGCACTCTAAAGAGCGCCAAACATGCAGGGAGGGGACCCGCACATCCACCCGAGCATCTCGCAAGTACGCGGCGAGCTCCGAGCATCTCTTATACTTAGAAGCTCGGGCGAGTACCGAGTACTTGCGAGTATGCTCGCTCATCACTAGTGTTGAGCGATACCTTCCAATATCAGGAAATATCGTATCGGATTGGATCGGACCGATACTCAAAAAGTATCGGATATCGCCGATTCCGATACCGGAAAACCAATGCAAGTCAATGGGACAGAAATATCGGAATGAAAATAAACCCTTTCTTTCCTTGTAGGTTAATTCTACATGAAGTAAAACAACTAAGAATAATGTAGAATGTATTATGCGAAAAGCCGGCAATTCATCAGCACATACACCGGTACCCGACAATTTACAACAGAAAGAATAGAGCTTCACACATAGATTAGATAGATAGAAACATGTCAGTCACATATATATGAAGTACAGTGACAGTGTTGCTTAATGTACTTGTCATTTAGTGCAAAGGATTTATTAAAAAAAATATTAGTGTTTTCATGCACCGTCTCTTTAAAAAAGCCGGCCTGCAATTCGGCAGCGGTACCCGACAATTTATAACAGAAAGAATAGAGCATCACACATAGATTAGATAGATAGAAACATGTCAGTCACATATATATGAAGTACAGTGACAGTGTTGCTTAATGTACTTGTCATTTAGTGCAAAGGATTTATTAAAAAAAATATTAGTGTTTTCATGCACCGTCTCTTTAAAAAAGCCGGCCGGCAATTCAGAAGCGGTACCCGACAATTTACAACAGAAAGAATAGAGCTTCACACATAGATTAGATAGATAGAAACATGTCAGTCACATATATATGAAGTACAGTGACAGTGTTGCTTAATGTACTTGTCATTTAGTGCAAAGGATTTATTAAAAAAAATATTAGTGTTTTCATGCACCGTCTCTTTAAAAAAGCCGGCCGGCAATTCAGAATCGGTACCCGACAATTTACAACAGAAAGAATAGAGCTTCACACATAGATTAGATAGATAGAAACATGTCAGTCACATATATATGAAGTACAGTGACAGTGTTGCTTAATGTACTTGTCATTTAGTGCAAAGGATTTATTAAAAAAAATATTAGTGTTTTCATGCACCGTCTCTTTAAAAAAGCCGGCCGGCAATTCAGCAGCGGTACCCGACAATTTATAACAGAAAGAATAGAGCTTCACACATAGATTAGATAGATAGAAACATGTCAGTCACATATATATGAAGTACAGTGACAGTGTTGCTTACTGTACTTGTCATTTAGTGTAAAGGATTTATTTAAAAAAATAATAGTGTTTTAATGCACCGTCTCTTTAAGAAAGCCGGCCGGCAATTCATCATCTGTACCCGACAATTTAGAATAGAAGGAATAGAGAATCATACATAGATTAGATAGATAGAAACATGTCAGTCACATATATATGAAGTACAGTGACAGTGTTGCTTACTGTACTTGTCATTTAGTGTTAAAATAAAGGATTTATTTTAAAAAAAATTGGCGTGGGGTTCCCCTTAATTTTAGTCTCTAGCGGAGGTTAAGCAGACGGCTGGGGCAGATGTTTGAAGCCTGGGAAGGGGGTAATACCCACGGAGCTTCCCAGGCTGCTAATATCAGCCCCCAGCTGAATACCTAGCCTTTACTAGCTATTAAAATGGTGGACCCCCCCCAAAAAAAATGACGTGGGGTCCCCCCTAATTTAATAGCTAGCAAAGGCTAGGCAGACAGCTGGGGGCTGATATTAATAGCCCAGGAAGGGTGCCATGAATATTGGCCCCCTCCCAGGCTAGAAACACCAGCCGTGAGCCGCCCCAGAAATGGCGCATCCATAGGATGCGCCAATTCTGGCACTTAGCCTCGCTCTTCCCACTGCCCTGTAGCGGTGGCAGTGGGGTAATAGGGTTGGGGTTGATGTCAGCTTATAATACCAGCTGACATCAAGCCCAGGTTAGTAATGGAGAGGCGTCTATAAGACACCCCCATTACTAACCCCATAGTCAAAGTTAAAAAAAAAAACACAAACACCCAGAATAAAGTCCTTTAATTGAAATAAACACACAATTCTTTATTGTTCTAAATTAAACCATACTTACCGTCACGCCCATTCCAGCTGAAGCCAATGATCTCCTGCAATAAAAGAAAAATAAAAAAGCAACCTCATCCTTACCTTTCCATGGTTCCCACGATGGCTCCAGCTCTGCTACATCGAGATGACAGGCTGGACCGCTCTACGTATTTTTTTTTTAAATTATTTCATGAAATTCATGAAATAATTAAGAAAAAAAGGGCTTCCCTATATTGTTGTGTCCGGCCAGGTACAAATAGGCAGCTGGTGGTTGGGGGCAGCCCGTTCCTGCCTGCTGTACCTGGCTGGACACAAATATAGTGCGAAGCCCCACGTCAAATTTTTTTTTAATTATTTCATGAATTTCCTGAAATAATTAAAAAAAAATTGACGTGGGGCTTCGCACTATATTTGTGTCCAGCCAGGTACAGCAGGCAGGAACGGGCTGCCCCCAACCACGAGCTGCCTATTTGTACCTGGCCGGACACAACAATATCGGGAAGCCCTTTTTTAAAAAAAATATTTCATGAAATAATTTTAAAAAAAAATACGTGGGGCTTCTCCCTATTTTTGTGTCCAGCCAGGTACAACTAGGCAGCTGGGGGATGGAATCTGCAGCGCAGGGAGACCCAAGCTTTCTGGGCCTCCCACCCCACTGCAAATTGCAGTCCGCAGCCACCCCAGAAAATGGCGCGTTCATAGAAGCTGGATGCTGTACCTGGCTGGCATACAAAAATATGGCAAAGCCCACGTCAAAGTTTTTGGGAAAAATTAATTAAAAAATAAATAATAATTTAGGGACTGCATCTTTATTAACTCCTCAAATGTCATTTAGTGTTAAAATAAAGGATTTATTTTAAAAAAAAATTGGCGTGGGATGCCCCATAATTTTAGTCTCTAGCGGAGGTTAAGCAGATGGCTGGGGCAGATGTTTGAAGCCTGGGAAGGGGGTAATACTCATGGAGCTTCCCAGACTACTAATATCAGCCCCCAGCTGAATACCTAGCCTTTACTAGCTATTAAAATGGGGGACCCCCCAAAAAAAATGACGTGTGGTCCCCCCTATTTTAATAGCTAGCAAAGGCTAGGCAGACAGCTGGGGGCTGATATTAATAGCCCAGGAAGGGTGCCATGAATATTGGCCCCCTCCCAGGCTAGAAACACCAGCCGTCATCCGCCCCAGAAATGGCGCATCCATAGGATGCGCCAATTCTGGCACTTAGCCTCGCTCTTCCACGCTGCCCTGGTGCGGTGGCAGGGGGTAATGGGACTGGGGTTCATGTCAGCGCCAGCTGCCATGAAGCCCAGGTTAGTAATGATGGGCGTCTATAAGACACATTACTAACCTACAAAGTGTTAAAAATAAAAAACACACTACAACCAGAAAAAAATAATTTATTTGAAATAAAACACACCATTTTATTTAATTCTTAGTTTACTAAAAAAAAAAAAGTTACCTGTCCACGTTCCTGCGCTGATCTCCCATGCACAGCTGTCACATCTGGAGATGGTGACAGCTGTACATGGCTGCTGTAAGCTCACGCTGCCGGGAACACGTCCGCTCCCGGCTGCTGTAAGCTCACGCTGCCGGGAACACGTCCGCTCCCGGCAGCGGGAGCCACTGACTGAGGTCACCGGAGTGCATTCAGGCAGCGCAGCTCCGGAGACCTCCTTTACGGCACTGCTGTACCGTGGGAATTTCTCACGATACAGCAGGGCCGTAAAGGAGCTGACCGGAGCAGCGCTGCCTGAACTCCGGTGAACCCGCTTATGCAATGACGGGGCTGCTTTACGGCCCCATCATTCTAGCGGCGGCAGCGGTTCAGAGCGGTCACATTCTATGTGGCTGCTCTGAACTGGAGATCATCGTGGGACACTCGTGGACTACTATGGAGGGGTAAGGATAAGGTTGTGGTTTATTATTTTATATTTTATTACAGGAGATCGATGGCTTCGGGGAATTAGGTGTCTAGGTGAGTATAGGTGTAGTTTTTTATTTTTTACTTTATTTTAGGTGGCGATCGGCGGGGACAGGTAATGTATGAACTAATTTATTGTAGGCAACCACTGGCCACCAATGACATGTATTTAACATTTATTGGGGACACAGTAGGGCAATTTATATAGCAGGATCAGGCTGATGGGAACTACTGCTCCCATCGAGCTGATCCTGCTGGCAGGAGTGGACTGGGGACAGACATAGGCCGATGGGAGTAGTAGTGTCACATCGGCCTATGTCAGCCTGCACGCACAGACACCGCACACACCCGCAGACATTGCACAGACACCGCGCACACCCGCAGACATCGCACACACCCGCACACATCGCACACACACCCGCAGACATCGCGCAGACACCGCACAGACACCCACACACACACCAATCATGACCGGTCTGGGAGGTGAGGCTGACCTGTGCGGCCGTGGGAAAGTTCATGTGAGTTCATGCAATGCAGTCAAGCATGAACTCACATGAACCCTCCGAGGGCACCGCGGCTACTTCAAATGAACAGCTGATCGGCATCACCTGATACCTCAGCTGTTCATTTGAAATAACCGGCGGGAAAGCGCAGCACAGAACGGGAAAGCCGGCGGTGAAGTCTGTTCACTGCCGGCTTCCCCGCCCGGGTCCTTCGCTCCCCGCTCCTTGGTGCTGTGCTCCCCGCCCGGTCCTAACTTACGATCGGGATGGGAGGTGGCGAGGGGAGCGGAGGATCGGGGTGGGAGGCTGCGGGGAAGCAGTATGGGGCTGTGTGATTGTTTAAAAGCCGGCGGCTTTTTACCGCGCTCCGGCTTTTAAACAATCAGGAGAATTCTCCCACGCTGGGATGGCATTCTGATGACAGGCTGGATCTCAGCTGAGCGCTACCATCCAGCTTGTCATCCTTCAGAGACACTGCAGAGCGCAGGCATTATGGGAACTTCCAATTCCGGTATTCGATATTGTAAAAGTATCGGAATTAAGTATCGGAATTCCGATACCGCGAATATCGGTCTATACCCGATATTTCAGTATCGGAATGCTCAACACTACTCATCACTAATGACAACTTATTCAATATGATGACCTAATGTTATCAAATTCTGTCGTACCTCTGGGTTCAAAATGCACACTATACCCCTTGATAAAATCCTTGAGGGGTCTAGTTTCCAAAATAGAGTTAATTGTGGGTGGATTTAGGCACATCAGGGGCTCCCAAAATGCGACATGGCGTCCACTCTTGATTCCAGCCAATTTCGCATTCAAAAAGTCACACAGTGCTCCTTCCCTTCTGAACCCTGACATGCACCCAAACAGTGTATTTTCCCCACAAATGGGGTATTGGCGTACTCAGGAGAAATTGCACAACAGTTTTTAGATTCCATTTTCTCCTCTTACCCTTGTGAAAATAAAAAATTTGGGGCTAAAAGATCATTTTTGTGGAAAAAGTTAGATTTTTTTATTTTCACGGCTCCATGTTATAAAATTCTGTGAAGCACCTGGGAGTTAAGGGTGCTCACCACACATCTACATAAGTTCCCTGAGGGGTCTAGTTTCCAAAATGGTGTCACTTGTGGGGGTTTTCCACTGTTTAGGCACATCAAGGGCACATCCGCTAATTATTCGAGCAAATTTTACATTCAAAAAGTCAAATGGCGCTTCTTCTCTTCCAAACCCTGGGGTATCAGCTTACTCAAGAGAGATTGCAAAACAAGTTACATGGTGCACTTTCTCCTGTTACCCTTATGAAAATGCCAAACTGGGGGCTGAAAATCATTTTTGTGGGAAAAATGTGAACATTTTATTTTCACGGCTCCATGTTATAAACTTCTGTGAAGGTGTTCAAGGTGCTCACGAAACATCTAGATAAGTTCCATGAGGGGTCTAGTTTCCAAAATGGTATCACTTATGGGGGATTTCCACTGTTTAGGCACATCAGGTGCTCTCTAAACGCAACAGGATGTCCTCTAATTATTCAAGCAAATTTTACATTCAAAAAGTCAAATGGAGCTCCTTCCCTTCCGAACTCTGCCGTGCGTCCAAACAGTGTTTTTTCCCCACGTATGGGGTATCTGCATGCTATGGGAAAATTGCAAAATACATTTTGGGGTCCATTTTTTCCTGTTACCCCTGCAAAAATTAAAAAAAATTGGGTCTAAAGTAACATTTTTGTGAAAAAAGTTAAATGTTCATTTTTTTCTTCCCCATTCCAAAAATTCCTGTGAAGCATCTGAAGGGTTAATAAACTTCTTGAATGTGGTTTTGAGCACCTTGAGGGGTGCAGTTTTTAGAATGGTATCACTTTTGGGTATTTTCAGTCACAAAGGCCCCTCAAAGTTACTTCAAATGTGATGTGGTCCCTAAAAAAATGGTTTTGCAAATTTTGTTGTAAAAATGAGAAATCGCTGGTCAACTTTTAACCCTTATAGCTCCCTAATAAAAAAAAATTTGGCTATAGGTTGGTTGGTTATTTATCATTTAAATATTTCTCAAACCGCATTGCAGATAAGGCCATAGCCCAACTCTGTAGTCATGAAATTAAAGGCGCAAAGAAAGATCTTTGTGTGTCGAAGCAGCACCAACAAGTGCGAGCTGATGTTGGATTGGCTGCCATTGCTTATGCAACAAGCTGCATTAGAGGACTTCTTGGGAGAAATAACACCCAGAGTAGATACGGTTTTCTTCCATACCAGACCTTTCACAGAGCTAAAGAATATGGCTGTGGTGAAATACAACTGTTACTGAGAAGCAGTGTCAGACTGAAAAACATTGAGCCCACCAGGCGATTTGATTCTGAGGGCCCACCTTTCTCCCCCGCTTAAGAGCCCCATAGTAGCTGCAATGTTTGCGCCTATCATGCACTCTCCTCATCTCCTGATGGAAAAACCAGGGCTCACCCGAGGATTCTCAGGTGGGCCTGTCCAACCCTGCTAAGAAGCAGCCCTGGCTAAGAAAAGTGTGTGGGAAGGTTCCCGGACACTCTATGGCTGCATTTTTAATGTGGACTGGCTCCGTAGCGTTCCTGGCCACATTCACCTGTCCACGTGTTTGTGGTTAGGCGGTCCTTCCCAGTAAGTGCCCTGCTGAGCCACCCAGCTGCGTGCCTCTGGGTTCACACCAAGTGGAATCTACAACCTCATCACCATCCTCTCTCCCAGTCCTCACCCTGAGAGTCACCCTCTTCCTCTTCCTGTCCTAACAGCACAGTACAGTTTGTGTGCACCTCATGTATCAAAGTCTCATCAGGATCACCACCACCCCCGAGGGTTAACGTCTGGCGATGAGGGTCTGGATTCTGCTCGGACCCTACTTTGTCTGGCCCCGGATACATCTGAAAAAAATTTTGGCCATTGGTGCACATGCTTTCCTCTTCTTTAGCCTGTGAATCTTTAGATGCAGACATCTGATGCCCATAGAATAGAATGAGTGAACAGCTCTGCCAACTCGCCCATCTGTGGTTTCCCACCGACAGTTGGGCGGTTGGAGAGTTATGATGCGGGGAGAAACAATGGTAATTGGGGTGCCACCTCTGAGCATGGTACTGTGTGATATTAAGGTGGAGGAAGAGGAGGAGAGGACATTTGATGCAGCTCTTGCCATCCACTGGAGCACATGCTCTTTCTGGCTCTCATCTACAAGGCGTACTGCTGTGCGGCAGCCAAAGAATGGGAGTCTAGTATCCCGTCCAGTATCACAAGTTGTCAGTTGTCTTTGGATAGGACAATATGGAGTTTGTTCAGTAGAACTTTCAGAAACATTACCACCTACCCCACGTACACCTTGAACACCAAGCCTATTCCCCCTTCCACCATGACCTCTCTTTTTCCCACTCATGTTGGATGTACCCTTCCCCTCTTTTAACCATCTGTTTCACACCACACTAGTAGCACAAAGGATTTAGATTCTGAAATGTTGACTCCTGACTGGACCACAATGACACTAGTAGCAGAAAGGATTTAGATTCTGAAATGTGAACTCCTGGCTTGACCACGCTATTAGCACAAAGAATTTAGATTCTGAAATGTGGACTCCTGGCTGGACCACACAATTAGCACAAAGGATTGATGTGCTGGAAGGTCAATTTCACACAGGATCCTATATATCTGAACTAGCTGACAATAAACCGCCTAGATAACTATCTGACTACTTGCAGCAGCAGGAGCAGCCTCTCTACGCATTTACACAGACAAAATTGTGCCAAAACAACATGCCCGCTTTTTATGTGGAGAGGGACATGTGACTTCAGCAGCCAATGGCACAAGCCCTTGTGTCTGGACGTTGTGGATGGTTTCTGCGTGATGACAGGCTTCCGGAATCTTCACACATTGATTTAATAAAAGAATAAATAAATAACAGTCTGAAGCTCCCCCCCTCCCTCACCCCCCCACCCCCTCTTCTTATCAAACACATCTTCTCCGGATGTGTCCTGACAAAAGCATTAGTGGAAACTTGATCATTTACT
Organism: Phyllobates terribilis; assembly: GCF_046119375.1. Classification (NCBI taxonomy): domain Eukaryota; kingdom Metazoa; phylum Chordata; class Amphibia; order Anura; family Dendrobatidae; genus Phyllobates; species Phyllobates terribilis. The sequence continues at coordinate 1,060,287,347 of NW_027362761.1, forward strand.
GAATTTTGGCAGAATTTTGCCAATTTTGAGAAAAATGCTCGGGGATCTGAACACGAATCCGAATGTGGCCGGGTAGAGATTCTGGTAGCGTGGGGATGGCGGTTCCTGTCTTCCCTGCTTTTTTCCACTGCTGTCCATGCGGTGGGTGTCTGGGGAATTGATGAGCGGAGTGAGATGGAGGGTGTTTCTCCATGTTTACACACTGAATACCCGTCTGACTGTTGATACAGGTTTTCAATTAAATTGGGGGATCTTGTAGATAAAGAGGCTAGAAATATGGGGGGACTTTGTGAAGTAACGGTTTCATTGCATGATATTTAGAGTATGCTCTGTAGATATACATTGTTTATTGATTAGAATATAGTTGTATTTATATTGTATCTAATTTATATGTGGATTTATAGAACTCTTATTGATAGTGAATGTATTTGAATGTATATCTATTATGGTAATAGTCTCTATAGCCATCTCCCATAGATTTCTTGATGTATGGCTAATTACACTAGGAGGTAGTTTTTTCTTTATTTTCCCCTTTTTCTTTCTTATTTTCCCCTGGAAACTATACCTTCCTTTTAGAATATAGCTTCCTGATGAAGTTGTGTATAGTTCGTTGATGCATGTATCGATGTTGGCATGCTGGTGCCTGTGGTACATGCGTTGGGAGTGCTCTGGGTGCTTATATGCGCTGTATTTCTGACATACATACTTGCTCTGGCGCGCTGGTACCTGTGGTACGTGTGATGCTGGTGACCTGTGCGCGTTCCCCTTCGCTTCGATGCGTGCATCCGGGGGGTGTCTCCTCGGGTGGTGCCCTATACCATCTGTAGTTAGAATGTGATGTTTGCCCTGGGCGGTGGAGGGGGAGTGTTTGGGAGAAATATATAAACAATAATAAAAAGTGTGGTGATGCCCCAGGGAATAGTTTCTGCCCCCTCTCCTCCTCTTGTTCCTCCCCTTGTCTCTATCTTCCTTTTGTTTTTTCATTTTTTTTTCTTTTTCCTCCTCCTTTTCCTAATACTCCCACCCTGTCATCATGAGTGACAAAGGGAAGCAGGTGTGTGTGTCTGTTTTCATTGGTGTCAGTGTACTATTTAATAAGACCCAATTAAAAGTGTGGCAATGCCCCGGAAGAAGGCTAAGGTAGCCAAAACGTGCGGAGGGTAAGCTATGTGACGCCCTCTAACCCGCCTCAGGTAACCGTGTTTTGTCAGTAAATCCCCCTATGGCATGGGGGATTATTGTACCTTTAGAATATATACTACTCTACCCCAACTGAGTTGATGTGGGGGAATTTGTAGTGATGTATTGCACTTATGAGAGTAGGTAATATTGTATGTAATAGACTTATACTAATAAGGTTCATGTGGGTTATGGTGCCACCTGGTGGTTGTTCCCATTTTTTAAATGTCATGTGTTTTTAAATAATTGTTTTCAATAAAGATTGGTTGTTAATACAAAATATTGTTTTTGGGGTGTTATGTTCTACTTTAAACTATGGTTGGTTCTATGGTACATCAATTTCCTTATATGATATTATTACATATGTGTACAGAACCATATCATATATCCATGTGGAATTCTGGGCAAACTGATAGATGTAACGGGTCTGGGAGGCGGAACCTCTGAGCAACTATACAAGGGGGCGGTCCTTGTAAGGAAGCGGGTGGCTCCCAGGGAAGACGGGCAGGTAGTCACGGCAAGTGACAGGGACAGTCTCTGGGTAGAAGGGCAGGTAGTCGCGGCAAGTGACAGGGACAGTCTCTGGGTAGAAGGACGGCAGGCAGGTGGCTGGTGAGCGCTCCCAGGTGAGCGGGCGAGAGTCTTTGGACAGGCAGGTGGTCACGGCAAGTGACAGCAGAGCCTCCAGGTAGGCTAGCAGGCAGGTAGCAGGTGAGTGCTCCCAGGTGAGCAAGCAAGAGTCTCTGGACAGGCAGGTGGTCACGGCAAGTGACGGCGGAGCCTCCAGGTAGGCTAGCAGGCAGGTAGCAGGTGAGTGCTCCCAGGTGAGCAGGCAAGAGTCTCTGGACAGGCAGGTGGTCACGGCAAGTGACGGCGGAGCCTCCAGGTAGGCTAGCAGGCAGGTAGCAGGTGAGCAGGCAAGAGTCTCTGGACAGGCAGGTGGTCACGGCAAGTGACGGCGGAGTCTCCAGGTAGGCTAGCAGGCAGGTAGCAGGTGAGCGCTCCCAGGTGAGCAGGCAAGAGTCTCTGGACAGGCAGGTGGTCACGGCAAGTGACGGCGGAGCATCCAGGTAGACTAGCAGGCAGGTAGCAGGTGAGCGCTCCCAGGTGAGCGGGCAGGCTGGTCCATAGACAGACTGACAGGTGTCGGAAGGCAGACCGTCGGACCGCAGGCTTGCAAGCAGGTAAACGGATATCAGGCAGGTATCAAGCAGGAATCTGACAGGTGACTGGCAGGTAACTGGTAACGGGACCTGAGGGCTGAAGCAGAGTGAAGGCTTTGCAACAACATTGCTCGGGCACCTCCATTTTGGAGGAGGTGCCTTATATATGGTGAGGTCCTCCGGCCATTGGCCGGGGACTCCTTAGGACGGCGCGCGCGGCCCCTTTAATAGAGGGGGAGCGCGCGCGCGCCCTAAGCACAGTGGCCGGGAAGCAGCGCGCGCTGCTAGCAGAGCGGGAGGAGGACGCCGGGCACGGAGTGGAGAGGTGAGGGGAACAGCGTCCCTGCCTAGCAGGAGGCAGGGACGCCGACGCTACAGTACCCCCCCCTTTAGGCCCCCCCTTTTTTAGGCCAGACAGAAATTTATGAAGGATGAGAGGGGCATGGATGTTCTCCCGGGGCTCCCACGTTCTCTCCTCAGGACCAAACCCCTTCCAATCTACCAGAAAAAAGGTTTTGCCTCTTACCCTTTTGGTGGCCAGAATGTTCTCTACCTCAAACTCGTTTTCAGCGGAAACCGGAGCAGGAGGCATACCTGTAGACTTGGAAAAAGAGTTAAGTACCACAGGTTTGAGGAGAGATACATGGAAGGAATTAGGGATCCGCAAGTTGGCCGGGAGTTTCAATTTATAGGCCACTGGGTTGATTTGTTTGATAACTTCCAGTGGGCCGATGAACCGAGGCCCTAACTTGTAGGAAGGAATCTTGAGCCGGACATACTTGGACGAGAGCCAGACTTTATCTCCAGGACGGAATTGTGGAGGATCCAGGCGTTTCTTGTCAGCGTGTTTTTTCATCCGCTCGGACGACAGAAGGAGTGCGGATCGGGTACTCTCCCAAATGGATGAAAATTTGCTAACGAGAGATTCCGTAGCCGGATTGTCCACCGAGGTGGAGACGGGAAATGGGATCCGAGGATGCTGACCGAAAACTACAAAAAACGGGGACTTGGAGGAAGATTCGCTCTCGTGATTATTGTAAGAGAATTCGGCCCATGGCAGGAGATCCACCCAGTCTGAATGGTGGGCATTAACGAAGTGCCGGAGGTAACTGGTCAGGATCTGATTGATCCGCTCCACTTGACCATTGGACTGTGGGTGGTATGCGGAGGAGAAGTCCGGGGTGACGTCTAGCAGCTTGCATGTGGCTCTCCAGAAGCGTGAGGTGAACTGGACCCCACGATCCGACACGATGTGGAGGGGCAGGCCATGGAGACGGAAGATGTGGCGGATAAAGTCTTTAGCCAGCTCGGGTGCAGACGGGAGGCCTGGCAGGGGAATGAAATGAGCCATTTTGGAAAAGCGGTCAGCGACCACCCAAATGACCGTACAACCGGCAGAGACAGGCAGATCTGTTATGAAGTCCATAGCTATATGCTGCCAGGGGGCAGCAGGTACTGGAAGAAGAAGGAGGCGACCGGCTGGCAGGTGTCTCGGAACCTTGTTGTGGGCGCAGGACACACAGGCAGAAACAAAGTCTATTACGTCCTTGTGCAGGGTAGGCCACCAGTAGTGCCGGGTGATAAGCTGGAGGGTCTTTTTCTGACCGGCGTGGCCAGCAAGCTTAGACGAGTGACCCCAGTGTAGGATCTTCTCCCGATCAGGTACCGTTACGAACGTCTTACCAGGAGGGAGACGATTTAGACTCACGGGGGCCACCTGCATTACTCTGGCGGGATCGATGATGTGTTTAGGTTCCTCCTCAAGATCAGACACCAGGAAGGATCGGGACAAGGCATCAGCTTTGATGTTTTTGTCAGCCGGGCGAAAATGAAGAACAAAATCAAAGCGAGCAAAAAACAAGGACCACCGGGCTTGGCGCGGGTTAAGTCTCTGGGCACTCTGGAGGTAAGCCAAGTTCTTGTGGTCCGTGTAAATTATTACCGGGTGAAGAGCCCCCTCGAGCTGGTAACGCCACTCCTCCAATGGCCAATAACGCTCGGTCTCCTATAGAATAGTTGCACTCGGAAGAGGAGAAGAGTTTGGAGAAGAAGCCGCAAGTTACCATTCTCCCGGAAGACGATTTTTGGGTAAGTACCGCTCCGGCTCCAGAAGAGGAGGCGTCAACTTCCAGGAAGAATTGCTTGTTGCCGTCCGGGCGATGCAGCACCGGGGCGGAAGAGAAAGCCTGTTTTAAGAAAAGAAAACCTTCCTCTGCTTCGGGCGGCCATTCTCTGGGATTAGTGCCCTTACGGGTGAGCGCAGAGATAGGGGCAGTCCGGGAAGAGAAGTGCGGTATGAAGAGGCGGTAGTAGTTGGCGAAGCCCAGGAATCGCTGAATAGCCTTCAACCCCTCTGGTCGAGGCCACTTCTCGATGGCAGACAGTTTCTCAGGATCCATTCGTAGGCCGGTCTGAGAAATTATGTAGCCCAAAAACGGAAGCGAGGTCTGCTCAAAGAGGCACTTCTCATATTTAGCGTAGAGGTGGTTCTGCCTGAGCCTGAGCAGAACCTGACGAACATCCCTCCGGTGTTTGGGGAGATCCGGAGAGAAGACCAAGATGTCGTCCAGGTACACCACTGCGCAGGAGTAGAGAAGGTCCCGGAAGATGTCATTGACCAACTCTTGAAAGACGGCAGGAGCGTTACAGAGACCGAAGGGCATTACCAGGTATTCATAGTGGCCGTCCCGGGTGTTGAATGCCGTCTTCCATTCATCCCCCTGACGGATACGGACCAGGTTATACGCCCCACGGAGGTCCAGCTTGGTGAAGATTCTAGCCCCCCTCAGATGGTCAAATAATTCCGGAATGAGCGGAAGGGGGTATTTATTCTTCACCGTGATCTGGTTAAGGCCTCTATAGTCTATACAGGGACGGAGTGAGCTGTCCTTCTTTTTGACGAAGAAGAAGCCTGCTCCCGCCGGGGAAGTAGATTTCCAGATGAACCCCCGGGCCAGATTCTCCTCAATATATTCTGACATGGATCGGGTCTCAGCAGCGGACAAAGGGTAAATGCGCCCACGGGGAGGAGTAGCGCCAGGCATCAGGTCGATTGGGCAGTCGTATGGTCTATGAGGGGGTAATGTCTCTGCCTCCTTTTTATTAAAGACGTCCGCATACGACCAATAAGGAGCCGGAAGACCAGGTAGATTGGCTGGAGTAGGAGAAGGACAGACAGGATGGACGGGAACTAAACAAGTCTTATGCCAGTCCTGTCCCCAGCGAAGGACTTCTCCGGTCTGCCAATCAAGCACGGGTGCATGTCTCTGAAGCCAAGGTAGGCCTAGTAAGAGGGCGTGAGAGAGTCCAGGCAGAACATGAAAGAAGATGCTCTCAGAGTGCAGCATTCCCACCTGCAGGGTTATGGATTCGGTGATGAGTTGGATGGGATGTGGTAAGAGGCCCCCATCCACGGCAGCGACAGATAAGGGTACAGCTAGAGGTTTGGTGGGAATGCGGTATTTCTCTACCAGAGACTGAGAAATGAGATTTCCGGCAGCTCCTGAGTCAAGTTGGGCTAGTTCAAAATAACGGTTCTCCCCGCAGATGATAGAGACCGACAGTAACAGAGATGGAGAGGGTTTACTCTTGTCTAGGACGACCTCTCTGAGCGATCCTAGACACAGGCGTTTCCCGACCTCTCCGGGCAGGAACGGATCCGGTGCTCCTTACTGCCACAGTAGAAGCAGCTCCCCTCGGCACGGCGTAACTCTTGACGGGTTTTGACCATCTTGGTCTGGTCGACCTGCATAGGCTCGGGTGAGTGCGCCTGGGGAGTAGCGGGAGAAGTGACAGATTTCTGAAAGGTAGGGGCTAGACGTGGAAACCTCCTCTCACGGGTAACCTCTTTGGCGCGTTCCTGGAACCGGATCTCAATCCGGGTGGCAAGAGTAATTAAGTCGTCGAGTGTGGTAGGTATGTCCCGACCGGCGAGTTCATCTTTAATACGGCCGGACAGACCCTCCCAAAAGACAGACACCAGGGCGTCATTATCCCAGGCCAGCTCCGAAGCAAGGGTACGGAACCGTATGGCATATTGGCCCACGGTGAGATTTCCTTGATGGAGGCGTAGCAGAGATGTTGCGGATGAGGTCTTCCGTCCGGGTTCGTCGAAGACTTTCCGGAAAGCCGTGAGAAAGGCTGGCAGGTTGGACACCAGGGGGTCTCCTCTCTCCCATAGAGGATTTAGCCAAGCCAGTGCCTCCCCCGTGAGATGGGACATGATGAAGGCTACTTTGGCCCGGTCGGAGTTAAACTGGTGGGACAGGAGTTCAAAGTGCAGGGTGCACTGGTTTATGAAGCCCTGAGCTTGAGCGGGGTCGCCTCCGAAGCGAGGAGGTGCAGAAAACCGGGGTCCGGGGCAGGATGCCATGGTATTGGTGGGCAGCGGCGCTGCCGGGCTGCGAGTCATGACACTAGCGGTGGTTGCTGGTGGAGCAGTCAGAGTGTCCAGGCGAGAGTTGACATTCCGCAGATGACTCAGGATGGACTCCTGGTGGGACCTCTGACGGGACAGTTCATGACATAGGTCCGAGAGCGAGGGAGCTTAGGTGCCACCGGGTTCCATGGCCCGAGCAAACTGTAACGGGTCTGGGAGGTGGAACTTCTGAGCAACTATACAAGGGGGCGGTCCTTGTAAGGAAGCGGGTGGCTCCCAGGGAAGACAGGGACAGTCTCTGGGTAGAAGGGCAGGTAGTCGCGGCAAGTGACAGGGACAGTCTCTGGGTAGAAGGGCAGGTAGTCACGGCAAGTGACAGGGACAGTCTCTGGGTAGAAGGACGGGTACTCACGGCAAGTGACAGGGACAGTCTCTGGGTAGAAGGACAGCAGGCAGGTGGCTGGTGAGCGCTCCCAGGTGAGCGGGCGAGAGTCTTTGGACAGGCAGGTGGTCACGGCAAGTGACGGCAGAGCCTCCAGGTAGGCTAGCAGGCAGGTAGCAGGTGAGTGCTCCCAGGTGAGCAGGCAAGAGTCTCTGGACAGGCAGGTGGTCACGGCAAGTGACGGCGGAGCCTCCAGGTAGGCTAGTAGGCAGGTAGCAGGTGAGTGCTCCCAGGTGAGCAGGCAAGAGTCTCTGGACAGGCAGGTGGCCACGGCAAGTGACGGCGGAGCCTCCAGGTAGGCTAGCAGGCAGGTAGCAGGTGAGCGCTCCCAGGTGAGCAGGCAAGAGTCTCTGGACAGGCAGGTAGTCACCGCAAGTGACGGCGGAGCATCCAGGTAGGCTAGCAGGCAGGTAGCAGGTGAGCGCTCCCAGGTGAGCGGGCAGGCTGGTCCATAGACAGACTGACAGGTGTCGGAAGGCAGACCGTCGGACCGCAGGCTTGCAAGCAGGTAAACGGATATCAGGCAGGTATCAAGCAGGAATCTGACAGGTGACTGGCAGGTAACTGGTAACGGGACCTGAGGGCTGAAGCAGAGTGAAGGCTTTGCCACAACATTGCTCGGGCACCTCCATTTTGGAGGAGGTGCCTTATATATGGTGAGGTCCTCCGGCCATTGGCCGGGGACTCCTTAGGACGGCGCGCACGGCCCCTGTAAGAGAGGGGGAGCGCGCGCGCGCCCTAAGCACAGTGGCCGGGAAGCAGCGCGTGCTGCCAGCAGAGCGGGAGGAGGACGCCGGGCACGGAGTGGAGAGGTGAGGGGAACAGCGTCCCTGCCTAGCAGGAGGCAGGGACGCCAACGCTACAATAGAGTTTATATCTAGTGAATAAAAAATGCCGTGTATGTGGACAAATGTACGAATCCGAATGTGCAGTGTTCGTGCCGACTTTGAGATTGGCAAACGTATTCTGAACAAGTTCTCTAGTCTCAATCTCAGAAAGGATATTATGCTCCATTATTAGTTAATTATATTTTACATCAAAGTAGGTGAAAGATTGAATGGATTTGGACTATAATTTTCCTATTTTTCCCATTGCTTATGTCACATTGAGGTACAACTGTTTACAGATAATATAAATATTGTAATAATAAGAATTTATTCATGAGAAGATTATTGATAATTTCTGTAAACATTTGTGCTTCTGTAACAGCAATAACAATATAAAATATAATATATTATATACCTTGCATTCTGCATACATACTGTACATTTGATATATAATAAATGTCCTTATATTTTGGTTCTTGTACAATTATTGCACAATTTTGTATATATGAAACATCGCTTGCATTTTGTTTCATATATTTATTCTATTGTAGGTGCATCATACATATTGTATATTTATATTTATATTATATGTCACTTGTTCTTCTCAGTATTATCATGCATTTTGTTTTCTATGCGTGTGAGGGAGTTTCTCTTATTAATTGTTAATTAGGCATCAAATGTGAAAACCGGATACTGCCCTATATATGTTCCAACCCTTCCTATTGAATGATAACATGATTAAGGGTTTACTACCTCAAACACGTTTTTTTAACCATTACCATGGCATTTTAAACTTACCAACTGAAGTGTTTTCTATTCACACCAATAAAGAAGAGTTTTGTACTTCCGTAGAGCTGGATTCCTCTTTCTTTGCAATTATGCACATCCAAGGCACGTGCCTCCTCTGCTCCAGATCTTCAAACAGTGCATGTGGGTGAGCGAACTCTATTCTTCCCTGACAATGACACCAGTGCTGATTGGGTGCCGGGCTCACATGTCATGAGAATCGCACAATAGCCCCGGGAACGCGAGTTCCGACACAGCTGTTACGGCGCTGACAAAGGAAGTGAGTATTTGCGTTTTTATCGGGGCCAAACATTTAGATCAAGAAGGGTTTGTCCTAGTAGTGGACATCCATTTTAATTATTCTTTCTTCACTGCCCAATAGCATAAAATTCTGTGAGGCACAAGTGGTGTAAACATGCTCACTGCACCCCTAGATGAATTCATTGGAGGGGGTATAATTTGTACAGTGGGTTAATTATTGAAGCGGTTCTGCTGCTCTGGAGTTTCTGCACTTTTTGCATGTCAGGTGCTCTTCAAATGTGACGTGGCATGTGCAATCTATTCCATTCAAAATTGCGCTCCAGAATTCAATTGGCGCTCCTTCCCTTCCAAGTCCTGCCAAGTGCACAAACAGTAGCTTTCCACCACATATGAGGTGTACTTAGGAGAAATTGCACAACCAATTGTATCTTTCATTTTTTTTGTTACCATTGTGAACATTAAAAATTTGGGGCTAGAGCAACATTTTTAAGGGGAAAAATTTATTTTTTTAATTTTAAAGGTTCAACATTATAAAATTCTGTGAAGCACACCTATAAATTAATTCCTTGAGGCGTCTAGTTTCCAAAATGGGGTCACTTGTGGCGAGTATCTACTGTTTAAGCACATCAGGGGCTCTGCAAACGTGACATGGCATCCACTATCAATTCCAGCCAATTTTGCGTTCTAAAAGTAAAATGGTGCTGCTTCCTTTCTGAGCCCTGTCGTGCGCCCAAAGAATAGTTTCCACAACATATGGGGTATCAGTGCCCTCCGGAGAAATTGAACAACAAATCATATGGTCCATTTTCTAATGTTATCCTTGTAAAAATTTGGGGCTAAAGAAACATTTTAGTGGGAAAAATTTACATTCTCATCTTTTCCTTCCACATTGCTTTAATTCCTGTGAAGCACCTATAGGGTTAATAAACTTCTCGAATGTGGTATTTAGCACTTTGATGAGTGCAGTTTTTAAAATAGTCTCACTTTTGGGTATTTTCTGTCACATAGAGCTTTCAAAGTCACTTAAAATATGATGAGGTCGCTAAAAAAATTGGTTTTGTACATTTTGTTGAAAGAATTGTTGATTCACTTTTAACCCTTCTAACTTCCTAACAAAAATGGGGTGCGGATTACCATGCGTTTTTGATGCGTTTCCACTGCAGAAATTCCGCAGCATAAACGCATGAAAAACGCATCGTGTGCACGCAGCCTTGAGATGGAAAATCTGGGGCTAAACCAATATTGTAGTAGAATAAAAGTAATTATTTTTTCTTCACCACCCAATGGTATAAAAATTCTGTGAAACATCTGTGGTGTCAATATGCTTACTGCACCACTAGATAAATTCAATGAAGGGAGTAGTTTGAAAAATGGGGTTACTTGTAGGCAATTCTGCTGTTCTGGAACTTCATGGGCTCTGCAAATGTGACATGGAACCCGCAAACTGTTCCAATAAAATCTGCACTATAATATGTTGCTCTTTCCTTTCTGAGCTTTCCACTCATTACACTCCTAGATGAATTCCTCAAGAGGTAGAGTTTCCAAAATGTGGCCACATGTATGGTTTTCTACTGTATTGGCAACTAAAAGCCTCTAATAATGTGGCATAGCATGCACAATTTATTTTTGCAAAAAAATGCACTTCAAATGTCAAATAGTGCTTCCCTTTCAAATCCTGTCGTGTGCCCAAATAATAGATTCTGACTATATTTGGATATTGGTGTACAAAAGAGAAATTGAGCAATAAATTGTGCATCCATTTTCTATTGTTATCATTTTAAAAATGAAAAATTTGGACTGCAGCAACATTTTCATGGAAAAAAAAATCATTTTCACAGTCCAATATTGTAGAATTCTGTGAAGCACTAGTGGGTTCAAGATGAAAGATGCTCATCTTACTCCAAGCTGAATTCCTTGAATGAGTGTATTTTCCAAAATGGTGACACTTGTGGGGTGTTTCTGCAGTTTTAGTTCCTCAGGTACTTTGCAAATGGCATCCACAAACTATTCAAGACAAATTAATGCTGCAAAAGTGAAATAGCACTTCTTCCCTTTAGAGCACTGTAGTATGCCCAAACAGTAGTTTCTGACCATATATTGGGTATTTGTGTACTCAGGAGAAATTGCACAACAAATGACATTTTCTCCTTTTACCCATGTGAAAATTTAAAATTTGGAGCTAATGCGACATTTTACAAAAAAACTATTTTAATTTTTAATTTCTTTCTTCCGGTTTGCATTAATTCCTTTGACCATTAGGCTTAATACATTTTCTGAATGTGGTGAATGTGGTTTTGAATACGTTGAGGGGTGCAGATTTTAAAATAGGTTCTTAAAAATCACCACCCACTCACGCTATACAATTGCTAGAAGAAATGCAGCTGATGGTAGTAGAGCAGGTTTGGTGTGATCACCTGCCTGTGGGAATAAATGTAGTGAATGGAGTATATACTACCACGCTCGCAGACGTCAAAAATAAGTGTCTGAAATCTAGAGCACCAGGGTGAACATATGCTTTTTTTTTTCCCATTTTTTTCCATTTTATTATTGACACTATTGTAGGTACGTCTATTACGGCATTAGCCAGATTACTCCTGACATATGTTTACCCTGGTGTTCTAGATTTCAGACACTTATTTTTGACGTCTGCGAGCGCGGTAGTATATACTCCATTCACTAAAATAGGTTCTAGTTTGTCGGTTTTGTGATACAGGCCGGTCATAGTCACTTGAAAAGTTAAGTGGTCCTTGAAAACAGAGGTTTTGTAATTTTCACTAAAAAAATTAAAATTGCTGCTAAACTTTTAATCATCCATACGAAAAATATAGTTCAAGAGTGATGATGATTTAAAGTAGAAATATGGTAAATGTTAGTTGTTAACTATTTTGTGTAGTATGACAATTAGTTTTAAGGGCATAAAAATTCAAAGTGCAAAAATTCAGAATTTTTCACAATTTTGGTAAAATTGTAGCTATTTCCATACATAAATGCAAATAATATTAACCTAAATTTACTAATATCATGAAGTACAATGTGTCACTAAAAAAGTGTCTCAGAATCACTGGGATATACAGTACATAAGCATTTCAGAGTTATTGCCACATAAAGTGATATTGGTCAGAATGGAAAAATATGGCCTTACCAGAAAGGTGTAAACAGGCATTAAGGAGTGAAAGGATCCTTATAGACAGCAGTTGGGACATAGATACTCTAATATGTATAAATACGCTGCAGCTGTGGAGGAGAGAATATTAGTGATGAGTGAGCATGCTCGCCACTGCTCGGTACTCGCCCGAGCATCTCAGTACTCGAGATGCTCGAAGCTCGCCGAGTACTTGCGCGATGCTCTGGCGGGCGCTCGGGTCCCCGTCCTGCATGTTTGGCGCTATTTAGAGCACCAATCATGCAGGGATTGCCTGCCACTCACTGTAATGTCACAGCCATGGTGGTTGTGGCATTACAGTGATTGCCCAAATCGATGGGAACAGTGCTCACATTGAAACATGAAAAGCCGGCAATTCATCGGCAGCATACACCGGTACCCAACAATTTAGAACAGAAAGAATAGAGCATCACACATAGATTAGATAGATAGAAACATGTCAGTCACATATATAGTAAGTACAGTGACAGTGTTGGTTACTGTACTTGTCATTTAGTGTTAAAATAAAGGATTTGTTTTAAAAAAATTGGCGTGGGGTATTTTAGTCTCTAGTGGAGGTTAGGCAGATGGCTGGGGCAGATGTTTGAAGCCTGGGAAGGGGGTAATACCCACGGAGCTTCCCAGGCTGCTAATATCAGCCCCCAGCTGAATACCTAGCCTTTACTAGCTATTAAAATGGGGGACCCAAAAGAAAATGACGTGGGCTCCCCCCTATTTTAAAAGCTAGCAAAGGCTAGGCAGACAGCTGGGGACTGATATTAATAGCCCAGGAAGGGTGCCATGAATATTGGCCCCCTCCCAGGCTAGAAACACCAGCTGTCAGCTGCCCCAGAAATGGCGCATCCATAGGATGCCCCAATTCTGGCACTTAGCCTCGCTCTTCCCACTGCCTTGTAGCGGTGGCAGTGGGGTAATAGGGCTGGGGTTGATGTCAGCTTATAATGCCAGCTGACATCAAGCCCAGGTTAGTAATGGAGAGGCGTCTATAAGACACCCCCATTACTAACCCCATAGTGAAAGTTAAAAATAACACAAACACCCAGAATAAAGTCCTTTAATTGAAATAAAGGCGCAATACTTTAATGTTCTAAATTAAACTGTACTTACCGTCACGCCCATTCCAGCTGAAGCCAACGATCTCCTGCAATAAAAGTAAAATAATAAACCAACCTCATCCTTACCTTTCCATGGTTCCCAGGATGGCTTCAGCACTGCTACATTGACATGACAGGCGGGATCGTAGCAGAACGCTGCCATCCAGCTTGCCATGCCGCAGACACTGAGAAGCTCCTCAGTGTCTGGCTGTGACGGCATCCAGATGAGCCGAGTTCATGTCCAATGAACTCAGCTCACCTCATGCACGTCACTGACAGCGTGAGAGAATTCCCCTGCTCAAGCGGTGCCGGCAAATGACGTCACCGCTTTAGCAGGAGAATTCTCCCATGCTGGAATGGCATTGAGATAGCAGGCTGGATGGTAGCAGAACGCTGCCATCCAGCTTGCCATCCTTCAGAGACACTGAGGAGCTGGGGGCGAAACTTCCTATAACCCCCTCCTTTATACCCTGCCTGCCTGTCTGCCTATATATTCTGCCTGCCTGACTTTATGTGAGCACTGTTCCCATCGATTTTGGCAATTTTTGACCTTCTGCAGACCGCCGGGGGGGACCGCCAGAAAAATGCTCGAGTTTCCCATAGACTTACATTGGGCTCGTTGCTCTGGTCGAGCACCCGAGTATTCCAATGTGCTCGACCCGAGCTTCAAGCACCGGGCATTTTAGTGCTCACTCATCACTAGAGAATATCAAATAAATTACTAGCATACATAACTGAGCAGAGACCGACAGCCTTTCTAGTAATTGTGGCAAATTGTAAATGGGCTTGTCTGACAGAAGGTGGCATTGGCCAGTAAAACTTTTAGCGTTTCTTTTACACGTAGATTGTTAAAAACTATAGCAGAGTAAAGAGCCATTCGCTTCCTCCTCTAACACAAAGGAAATTTTAGGTGTCCTAATGACATCACTTTGCCACTGTAAAGAGGAGGAGGTGCGCATCACTGCTCCCTGATTTAATTGAAGAGTTTTGAGCTGTAATGTTATAATTAGTGTTGAGCATTCCGATACTGAAATATCGGGTATCGGCCGATATTCGCAGTATCGGAATTCCGATACTTAATTCCGATACTTTTGCAATATCGTATACCGGAATCGGAAATTCCCATAATGCAATGAGCCATTTTCATTTTATTCAGCCAATGAGGATCCTAAGAAGTGTGGGCACATCCTGTTAGGCATGTAGGCATCTTAACTAATGGCATGGCTGTGATTGGCTGCTGAAATGATGTCATGATGCACTATAAAAGCCGCCGCCACCATTTTGAACTCACTCTGCTGTGAATTCAGTTAGGGATAGGATGCTGTTGTTCTGAGGGACAGTTTTAGCTACCTATTTGGTCTATTCTGCTTTACCCAAGCTACTTTATAAATCGCTGTGCCTTGCAGCGCTAGTGCACAGTTCTCTGTGCTGTTCACCGCTTTCTGCAAGGTCTCTGTGTGTGAGTGCAGCTCACCCTGTAGTGTGTGCTTCAGCCACGTCTGGTTATAGTGCACTCAGTGTGTGTCACTGCCTCATACATTGTCCTTTTTTGCCAATTCATAATTTTTCCTGATATCTCCTATTAGTGTGGTGGTTCCATCCGTATTCAGCTAAATTTGTTCCAAACACACTATATAGGAGTAGATAGAGAATTTTTTTTGGTCTTGCAGCGCTAGTGCACAGTGCTCTGCATCTGTACTGTTCACTGCTGTCTGCAAGGTCTGGTGTGTGAGTGCAGCTCACCCTGTAGTGTGTGCTTCAACCACGTCTGGTTGTAGTGCACTCAGTGTGTGTCACTGCCTCATACATTGTCCTTTTTTGCCAATTCATAATTTTTCCTGATATCTCCTATTAGTGTGGTGGTTCCATCCGTATTCAGCTAAATTGGTTCCAAACACACTATATAGGAGTAGATAGAGACATTTTTTTGGTCTTGCAGCGCTAGTGCACAGTGCTCTGCATCTGTACTGTTCACCGCTGTCTGCAAGGTCTGGTGTGTGAGTGCAGCTCACCCTGTAGTGTGTGCTTCAACCACGTCTGGTTGTAGTGCACTCAGTGTGTGTCACTGCCTCATACATTGTCCTTTTTTGCCAATTCATAATTTTTCCTGATTTCTCCTATTAGTGTGGTGGTTCCATCCGTATTCAGCTAAATTGGTTCCAAACACACTATATAGGAGTAGTTAGAGGAGCCTTTCTGCAGCATTGGGCCCTGCAGCCCCAGCCAGATTATTATTAGCCTATTTTTTGCAGCCTCATCTATTGCATTGTAGGTTACCTTCCTACATTGTAATAGCTACAAAAAGTTTGTGATACTATCGTTATTACATCTTTAGGCACATCCAGTGTCTTTTTGTGACAAAAAAAACCTAAATAAAGTTCACCAAACACTCCACTTTACAGTTGTGTAGGCCACATTAGCTCTTATTAAAGTCTAGTCCACACTTTATAAAATTAGTGTTTCTTATACCTGTTAGCAGCTGTTCAGGAATAAGCACACTAAGCCCTTAGTACTTTTCTGCTTATCTTTATCAGTCTACCAAGATGAAGAAGGCAGGGAGTAAGGCATGTGGTCGTGGGCGTGGAGTTTTTGCAGGGAGAGGACGTGAGGATTCTGTGCCTGCAGGGAGAGGACGTGGGGATTCTGTGCCTGCTGCGGGCACCAGTCCTTTATGCGCAGCTTTGTAGGAGCTAGCCGTACCCCACTGCTGCGGGAGGACCAAATTGAAGCCGTTGTCGGATGGATGGCAGCTAACGCATCGACTTCAATTAGTTCCAGATCCTCTCAGGTCCTGAGCACTGAAGAGCACCCATCTGTCTCTTCACCACCTGCCAAATTGCCCAGGCAGTCAGAGAGCCCTGGACAGGAGCCATCTCTACTTCTGTTCTCTGAATCTCTTGGCTTGGAAAGAGGGGGCCAGCCAAGCAGAATTCGAGAATTTGAAGAAGAGGTAGTATGCAGTGATGCGCAACCGTTTTGTCTCTCTGAATCTGAAGAGGCGGGTGGGCCAGTGCCTATGGTCAGCAGCACACCTCAGTACGCATCTGATGATGAGACTCAGGTACCACTTTCTGGTGCGTACTGTGCTGTCGAGACTACCCAGGAGAAGCAGTTGTTTGAAGAGGGTGGTGTAGATGATGAGGTCCTTGACCCATCATGGCGTGAGGGACAGGAAGATGGTGGGAGCAGCTCTGAGGAAGAGATTCCCCGAACAGCCCACAAAGGAGGGAGAGGGAGGGGGCAGACTTGGTTGCCTGTAGCCTCCACTTCGGCACCCATTAGGAGCATGGCTCTTCAAAAATCCAAAGCGGGCGCTCCCAAGACTTGCAGTGCCTGGTCCTTTTTTGACACAGTTGCAGATGACATTTGCTTTGTCAAATGCAAGCTGTGTAATCAGAAGGTGAAAAGAGGGAAAAGTGTCAGCAACCTCAATACCACAAATATGCGGAAACATGTGCGGACCAAGCACGTGGTGGAGTTACAAAAACACACTGAAGACCTAGGCCAACCTACAGCGCCACCTACCACCTCTTCAGCTCGTGTTGTAGCCTCTTCCTCCAGCTCACACACAGCTGGTTCGGCTTCCTCACAGGATCGCTGTTAGAACCTTGCTCTTAGGTTTTTTCCTTTGCTGGTCACATGACCTTGTTGGCCTATTTAATCCTGCTCCGCCCTTCTGGCTTTGCTGGACTTCATTGTATAACTACTTTCTAGCTAGCCTGTGCTCTGTATCTAACTCTGTTAGTTTGCTTGGTCTACGGACCTCTATGTTCTATATATTTTGTTTGTTCGTCTGTCTGCTACTATTTCTGTTAGGAGGTGTCCCATTTTCCTCCCAGTCCTTAGTACTTGTAGGGATTCCTTCCCCACATCTATAGGTCTCCGTACAGACTAGCTTAGGACTTTAGCAGGTCTGATCGCAGGATCAGGTTCCCTGTTACATCGTAGGGATTCAGCTGAGTTCTATCGTAGGGACAGATCTCCTCTCTTTCCTTAGCTCTAGTAGCAGAACATAACAGTAAGTCCAGCCTGCAAATTCTCTAAGGAAAGATTTTTCTGTTCCATCATGGTGTCGGTTCAGGATTTGGCTCATCGCCTGCAGGGACTCTCTCTGGAGGTGGCCGAGCTCCGTCAGCACGTGAGTAACTGTCCTGGAGCACATTTCTTAGAGCCTAAGGTATGTTTGCCGGATTTATTTTTTGGTGAACACCGAGAATTTTTTTCATTTAAAAATGCTTGCTTATTGTATTTTCGTTTGAGACCCAAGTCCTCTGGGGATGAATCCCAGCGCATAGGGTTCATAATGTCACTTTTGCGCAAAGAGCCTCAGGAGTGGGCCTTTTCTTTGCAATCTAGTGATACATGCTTCAGATCAGTGGATAGTTTTTTTTCTGCTTTGGGACTATTATATGATGATCCTGACCGTGTCGCATCAGCTGAGACTGAGTTGAGACGTTTGAAACAGGGATCAGGTAATGTGGAAAAATATTGTACTCATTTCCGTCGATGGTCTACTCAAACAGGGTGGAACGATTCTGCTCTGAAAAGTCTATTTCTTGCTGGGCTCAATGAAAGGGTTAAAGACCTGCTAATTGCTTATCCTACACCTGAAGATTTGCAACAGGCTATGCAATTAGCTATACGGGTGGATAGGAGACTGCGTGCAAGGGTTAATGAGAGCAAATCCTCTGCTATGTCAGTTTCTGGTTATGAGAATGTGTGTACTAACAGTGGTGAACCGATGGAGATTGGATCGGTGGCACCTCGCTCTCAAGAAAAAGACCGTAGATTTTCTGAAGGCTTGTGTTTCTATTGCGGAAAATCTGGTCATTTGATTAAAGGCTGTGAGCTTCGTATGAAGAAAGAAAAAAAAAATGGTCAGTCATGCCCGTATTGCCTGTTTAAATTCCAAGGGTGTATTTTTAGCTGCTTCCACGATTGCTCAGGAAAAATTAATGGAATTTCGGGTGTTTGTTGATTGTGGATCTACTCTGAATGTAATTGATGGGGGATTCTTGGAAAGACTCAATTTAAAACCCGAACCTTTATCATCCCCCATTGCTGTGGTTTCTGTGGATGGTTCCCCTTTGAAGAATATTACTCTCAAGGTCTGTGAATTTCCTCTCACTATTAATGGTGTTCACCATGAGAAATTGGATTTGGTAGTTTTGAATAACTTGCCTTCTCCAGTAATATTGGGATTGCCTGGTTAAAATTTCACAATCCTGTACTGGATTGGTCTACCAGTGAAATTAAATCCTGGAGCCATAAATGTTATGACAAGTGTTGTAACGGGCGTATTGCAGCTTTGGATAGGGGAGAATTGCCTGTTCCTATTCAGGATTTTTGGAGAGTTTTTTCTGAGAAGGAATCGCAGGTTTTGTCTCCCCATAGAGACTATGATTGTTCTATTGAATTTGTCCCTGGAGCGACTCTTCCTAAAAGTCGTTTATTTAACCTTACTATTCCTGAGAGGAAGGCTTTGGAGGAATACATACAGACAAGTTTGGCCGCCGGTCACATTAGGCCCTCTAAGTCTCCTGTGGCGGTTGGATTTTTTTTTTTGTAAAAAAAAAGGACGGCGGTTTACGTCCTTGTCTGGATTTTCGTGAGATTAACAAAATTACTGTATGCAATTCTTACCCACTGCCATTGATTCCTGATCTGTTTAACCAGTTAATGGGGGCCAAGTGGTTCTCTAAAATTGACCTTAAGGGGGCATACAATCTGCTGCGCATGAAGGAGGGTGACGAATGGAAGACTGCTTTTAACACTCCTGTGGGTCATTTTTAGAACCTGGTTATGCCTTTTGGTCTTACTAATGCTCCTGCATTTTTTCAGAATCTTATTAATAACATCCTTAGACCTTTGATCGGCAAAAATGTGGTTGTGTATTTGGATGACATTTTGATTTATTCGCCGGATCTGGAGTCTCATTGGCGGAGCGTACGTGAGGTATTACAGTTATTAATGGACAATTCGCTTTTTGCTAAGCTGGAGAAATGTGAGTTCGCTGTACAGAGAATTAGTTTTTTGGGTTACATTATCTCCAGCGAAGGTTTTGAGATGGACCCGGTTAAAGTTCAAGCTGTACAGGAATGGCCTAGGCCTATTGGTTTGAAATCGATACAGAGGTTTTTGGGTTTCGCCAATTATTACAGAAAATTCATAAAAAATTTTTCTAGTATTGTCAAACCTCTGACCGATCTCACCAGGAAAGGTGCTGATGCGGTTCAGTGGTCTTCTGAGGCCATTGAAGCTTTTGTGTATCTCAAGGAGAGGTTCACCTCTGCTCCCATCCTTATGCAGCCTGATGTGACTAAGCCGTTTTTGGTTGAGGTTGATGCTTCCTCTGTGGGGGTTGGCGCAGTATTGTCTCAGGATAACGGGGATGGATTACATCCCTGTGCCTTTTTTTCAAAAAATTTTTCGGAGACTGAACTGAATTACGATATTGGTAATCGGGAATTATTGGCTATTAAACTCGCATTTGAACACTGGCGCCACTTCTTGGAAGGTGCGGAATTTCCCGTTCAGGTTCTTACGGATCATAAAAATCTGATATATCTTGATGCTGCCAAGCGCCTGAATGCCCGTCAGGCTAGGTGGGCACTGTTTTACTCGCGGTTTAATTTCTCCGTTGCTTACATCCCTGGTACTAAGAATGTTAAGGCGGATGCCTTGTCTCGCAGTTTTTCTCCCATAGTCGGTGCTGAGAAAGAGGAGAACATTTTACAAGAAGGTGTTGTGATAGCTGCTTTGGACTCCGTTTTGGAAGATGAGATTCTTAAAGCACAGGAGAATGCCCCATCTAACACTCCTCATGGGAGGTTGTTTGTGCCTGGGACCTTTAGGAGAGATTTGTTTGTTGAGTGTCACGAATCTCGGTTGGCAGGTCATCCCGGAATCTCTGAGACCAAGAGACTGGTGGGTCGCAGTTTTTGGTGGCCTGGATGGCAGAAGGAAGTCATTAAGTGGGTGCGTCAATGTACTATATGTGCTAGATCTAAGTCCTCACATACTCCTGCTGCGGGGTTGCTTTGTCCTTTGGAGGTTCCCAGTGCTCCTTGGACACATTTGGCTATGGACTTTATAACTGACCTTCCCCCCTCTGAGGGTTTTACTGTCATCTGGGTGGTCGTGGACCGTTTTAGCAAGATGTGTCACTTGGTTCCCTTCGTCAAACTGCCCTGCGCTAAAACTCTCGCTAAGGCCTTTATCAAGGAAATTGTCAGACTTCATGGTGTTCCTACTGACATTGTTTCTGATAGGGGTCCTCAGTTCGTGGCTCGTTTTTGGCGTGCCTTTTGTGACAGGTTGGGAGTTCATTTGTCGTTCTCGTCCGGATATCATCCTGAATCTAATGGCCAGACAGAAAGGAAAAACCAGGATGTTGAGCAGTTCTTGCGTTGTTTTGTGGCAGACAATCAAGAGGGGTGGTCTGAGTTTCTGCCACTTGCTGAATTTGCTCTGAACAATCATACATCTTCTTCTGCTGGTTGTTCGCCTTTTTTTTGTTGTTCTGGGAGACATCCGTCGTTTGGGTCGTTTTCCAAGTTGGGATCTGCCGTGCCTGAGGAGGAGAATTTTTCCGGTGATTTGGAGAGAGTTTGGACGGATGTGCGTGGTAATCTTCAGGAGGCCAACAGAAAATCTAAAGACTACTTTGATAGGAAACGACAGGAGGTTTTGTTCGCTGTTGGTGACATGGTTTGGTTGTCCTCTAGGAATCTGCGGTTGAGGATTCCTTCTAAGAAATTGGGTCCCAAGTTTGTAGGGCCCTTTAAGGTGCTTCAGGTTGTCAACCAATCTGCTGTTAGGTTGGAGGTTCCTACCTCCTGGAGAATTAATCCGGTATTTCATGTCTCTCTGTTAAAAAAAGCTGTTGTGTCGGATGGTGACGCCTCTGCCTCTGTTCCTCCAGTGGTGGAGGACGGGGAATATGAAATTTCTCGCATCCTTAACTCTAGACGGTATAGAGGTAGTTTGCAGTATCTTGTGGCCTGGAAAGGTTTCGGACCCGAGGATAACTCTTGGGTGAGGTCAGATGATGTTTCCGCGTCCAGACTTATCAGAGCGTTTCACAGGAGATTTCCTGATAAGCCTGGTCCTAGGGGATCCGGAGGATCCTCTTAGAAGGGGGGGTACTGTTAGAACCTTGCTCTTAGGTTTTTTCCTTTGCTGGTCACATGACCTTGTTGGCCTATTTAATCCTGCTCCGCCCTTCTGGCTTTGCTGGACTTCATTGTATAACTACTTTCTAGCTAGCCTGTGCTCTGTATCTAACTCTGTTAGTTTGCTTGGTCTACGGACCTCTATGTTCTATATATTTTGTTTGTTCGTCTGTCTGCTACTATTTCTGTTAGGAGGTGTCCCATTTTCCTCCCAGTCCTTAGCACTTGTAGGGATTCCTTCCCCACATCTATAGGTCTCCGTACAGACTAGCTTAGGACTTTAGCAGGTCTGATCGCAGGATCAGGTTCCCTGTTACATCGTAGGGATTCAGCTGAGTTCTATCGTAGGGACAGATCTCCTCTCTTTCCTTAGCTCTAGTAGCAGAACATAACAATAGCCATGGAAGAATCTCTGGCACTGTTGTACAGAGACACAGTGTAATTCCACCCACAACACCACTTTCCCAGTCATCCTCACACTCCCAGGCCAGTCTACAGCCATCGTTAGCACAGGCATGGGAGAAAAGGCGCCCATACTCGGCAAACCACCCCCGAGCACAGGCTCTGAATGCTGGCATTGCTAAACTACTGGCCCTTGAAATGCTATCATTCAGGCTGGTGGAGACTGACACATTCCGTAACTTTATGGCATTGGCAGTCCCACAATACAACGTGCCCAGCCGATTTTATTTCAGCAGGCAAGCCGTCCCTGCCCTGCAACATCATGTGGAGGGAAAAATTAAACATGCGCTACAAAACGCCATCCGTAGCAAGGTCCACCTGACCACCGATGCGTGGACCAGTAAGCATGGACAGGGACGATACCTTTCCCTCACTGCCCATTGGGTAAATGTTGTGGAGCCGGGTACAGATCTTGAGAGTGGCGCTGTACGTGTTCTGCCAACTCCAAGGATTGCAGGAATCCAGTCTGTACACATTGACTCCTCCTCATACTCCAGTTCCTCTGAATCAGCGCTGCAGGAGCCGTCACGGTCTACCTCCACATCGACCCGTGAACGGTTACCTGTTATGGTGACCAATATGAGCACAGCTGTGGCCAAACGTCAACAGGCCGTATTAAAATTAATTTCTTTGGGGAATCGAAGCCACACAGCGCAGGAGCTCTGGAATGCCATCAAGCAGCAGAGCGACGTGTGGTTTGTGCCAGCGAATCTCCAGCCAGGCATGGTAGTGTATGACAATGGCCGAAATCTGGTGGCAGCTCTGGGCCTAGGCAACCTCACTCACATCCCATGTCTGGCACATGTGCTCAACTTGGTCATGCAGAGTTTTTTGAGGGACTATCCGGATCTTGATGCACTGCTTCACAAGGTCCGCATAGAGTGCGCTCACTTGCGGCGTTCCAGCAATGCAAGATCACGCATTGCAGCTCTGCAGCGCCAATTACGTCTTCCGGAACATCGCATCATATGTGACCTACCCACCAGGTGGAATTCAACGTTACATATGTTGGAGAGGTTGTGTGAGCAGCAGGCAGCAGTAATGGAGTACCAGCTGCAGCAGGCGCAAACAAGTCGCAGTGCGCGCCGTTCACACTTCACCACCACTGAGTGGGCCTCTATGAAGGACATTTGCCACGTTTTGCGTGCCTTCGATTATTCCACGCGGATGGCGAGTGCAGATGATGCACTAGTCAGCATGACTATCCCCCTTATCTGCCTGCTTGAAAAAACACTGCAAGCACTAAGGGACGAGGTTTTGGAAGAGGTGGAGGATGAGGAGTCACAAATGCCATCTGCTTCTCTACAGTCTGCGCAACGTGGTTCCTCACAAAGGCCTAGGCAGGGGACACTTTGTGAGGAGGATGAGGAGGAGTCAATGGATGAGGAAGATGACGCGCCCCCTGGGACATATTCCTTTTTGAGGGGAATACCCGGCACCGGATCAGATGGGGTGTTGTAGTCTCCGAGCGGCTGTGACCCGGTCCCATGCCCAGGGCGTCAAGCTATGTGTTATGTGGCAGTCCTTACTGATGTTATTAGAGTTCTTTTTGTGTCGACTACGCCACCCGTTGTAATGCGGTCACTGTGGCCGCCGCTGCAGCAGGGTCCGCTGAGGCTGATGGTGGATGTGCAGCTTGGTGGGATAACCCCCAACGGGAGGGGTATAGCCTCAGAGGGGACAGGCGCAGAGGATGGGGGTTGTGGTGGTGCAGCATAGATGATAAAGGAAGACAGAGTCGGGTTGTGCAGTTAAGGGTTTTACTCACTGCTGATGTTCCTGGTCACTCTAGCTCCAAGTGACCACCCGAGCCGTGCTGCGTCCACCAGGTCCTGGATCCGGCCAACCCCCAAACAAGTCCGGAGCGTGGCCCTGAGCTCCCCCTCTGTCCTTTCTTCAGCCGTCCCCACCAGTGATTCACCTAAGTCCAGCTCCCTCGGGCCTTCTGTTGGGCAACCTTTGGCCTTAGGTTCCCTGACCCTTCCTGTGGTGTGCCTTCAGGGTGAATGTAGTGGGTGACCGTGACAGACACTGCCCACGGTCTCCGGTCTCTGGCTGGGGAATGTCTTTACCCCCACCAGCTTGGGTTCCGGTACCCTCTTGCTGACTCCTCACCCGGTGCTCTAATTTGGGTTCTTGGGTCCCTTCTTTGTCTCCCTCTGGGTCTTTCTTCACTCCACTCTCTCTCTTCAGGGCCTCTCTTTCTTTCAGCTGCTCCTCTGCCAGCTTCCGCTCCTCCTCTCCTGCTGACTTGTCCTCTGCACTGACTGACTCTCTGCGTCTGACAGGCTCCTCTGCGTCTGACCCTGATCCTAGTTGGTGCCCTCCTTATATATCCCTCTATGTGTGAGCTCAGGTGACCAGCACCCAATGAGCTCCTATCACTACCCAGACTGCTCCCCCTATCTGCCCCTACACTACATGGGATGTTCCTCCCCCCTCCCACTCCAGCCAGGAACAGGCTCGGTCGCACCTGCACATTTCTAAGTGGGAGTGCCGTCGGCCTGCTCCCCGGAAATGGGATGTATGTAGTGCATGCAGTCTATCTGAGCTCAGTTCCACACTCCATCCTTACCCGGGAGTGGAATATCACACCTCTGGCTGAGGTGCAATACCCCTGTAGCAGCCGGATCCTCAGGGTGCTACATTCCCCCCTGGCAAATCACAGCACGTCCTCGGGCTGTAAAGACATAAAACACCATAACATACAAAATTTTTTTTTTTTTTTTCATATAAACATATAAAACATATAAAACATTATATAAAACAGTAGATATATTTATATAAATAACATTCTCGTCGTCTCTTTCCTTCTTCCTCCTCTGGTCACCGTGCAACTCGTGACCAGGCAAAGTGCGACCGAAAAGCAGTTTCTCATAAAACCAGTAGGGGGCGCCTTAGAAAGCGCAACTATGTACAGGGGAGTTTGGCCGTTCTCAGTCCCCGGCCAAGTAAAGGGATGGCTGCTCACAGTCCTCAGCCTGGTTTGGGTAGGGGACACACGGGTTAAACTGTTCACTGGTCCCTACGGGGACTAAACTTTAAAGCAGCCACGGTTACTTGGGTACCCCGACAGGTAACTATATACAGTCCTTTGTACTATCTCAGTCATAGTACCTTCTAGCCTTGAACCCGTCCGGGTCTTCTGGCTCCTCCTCCCTACACCGCAACTCCTCCTCTGTCAGGCGATGCACGTGGAGGGCGTAAGGTCCCTTGGCACACTTGTGCCGGGTGAACGTTACCTCGTCACCGACGTAGAGGTCACGGCCTTTGTGACCCTCTGGCAGGTGGGACTCGACATCCCGTCGGGTAACGAAGACGTCACCCATGGTGTTCCGGTCCTTTATGAAGCCCCACCCATGCTGCGCATTAAACTTTATTACCGTCCCGATGGTACGGGGACGATCTGCTGCATAGGGGTCCCTTCTGGTCCGACTCTTTTGCTCCGCGCTGCGGGTCCGGGCCCATTGCTCTCTGACCCGCCTCTCCTCCCGTTCTCTCTTAAACTCGGCCAGCTGTTGACGGCAACACTCTGTGCGTTCAGCTGCAGCTGCCCGAGTCTCTCCGGTGAACCCCATCAAATCTTCTCCCGTGGGGTCCCACACGAATTGGGCTTCTTCTAGTGGAGGCGAGACCCGAGTCACGGGCTTTGGAGCCGGGATCAGGGGCTCACACAGGGGACCTAACTTCTTTTGTCGCTCCAGTTCCAAGAATTCTTCGGGCCAGATGAAGGGCCGCCCGTCCGGCCACGCTAGCTGGCTGAAGGGGTCCTCTCCCAGATTTGGCACCCTTGATGTTACGGGTGCGGGCGCGATGGTGGGGGCGCCCAGGTTGCCCAGGCCTTGCGGCCAGGCCGGGGGCATCTGGAAGGTAAATGGAACTGTTAACACGGCGGCACCCTGGGCCACCTGGCCTTGCGACCAGGCCGGAGGCTCCGCGGAGGTAGATGGCTCTGCTGGGGATGCGGCGCCCGGAAACGCTAGGCCTTGCGACCAGGCCGGAGGCTTCCCTTCCTTCGCCACGCTCCGGGTCACGACGCGTGACGTCACTGGGGTCGCGACGGCGGCTTCCGGTCGGGGCCTAGTCGGTGGCGGTGTCATGGCGGTCTCGGGTACGGCAGGGGGACTTTCGGGCTCTGCGACGGGGAGCTGGGGCAGGTAAGTGGTCTTCCGGTATGGGGTATAGGCATCCCCCTTACCTGCTGCCATGCGTCTCGCTCCCTCTTCTGCGCCGTCTCCGGCCTTGGGTCCTCTCGCGTCATCCGCAGAGGTAGTCGGTGTCTTCTTCCAAGGGAGCGGGTTCCGTGGACGGGTTCCAGCTTGCTGGGCCATCTCCCGGCCCCACTCCGCCAGGATCTCCCTCTGCACTCGGGCCATCCTTCCCGCGAGGCCCTCCAGGGCACTCCGCGCGCACTCCCGATCTCGGGGAAGCTGCGCCAGGATCTCCGCTAAGCCTAGCGGGGTTGTTGACTCTAGCAGGCTCCTGACCATCGGGTCGGTGCTGCTCTGCTCTTCTTCCGGCAGGCTCCTGGCCAGCGGGCCGGTGCTGCTCTGCTCTCCTCTTTCTTCCTTTTGCAGGCTCCTGGCCAGCGGGCCGGTGCTGCACTGCTGCCGCTCCATTCCCGGGTCTACTCTTTCTCTCCTCGACTCCGGGTGCTCTTGCTCTGGACACCTCGCCTCCGGGTGCGCTCGTTCTAGACTGCTCCAAGCGACACCCATCTTTGCTCTTTTCTTTCGTCTCCTCCCACTTCGAGGGCGGTCCCGGGGCAACTCGGTGACTGTCAGCTCCAGGGGTAGTTCTTTCACGCTGACTGACACCTCCAGCATCACAGTCTCTGTTGGTGGGGGCGGTTTCCACTTTTGGCGCCATTTTCTGTCCCGGCCCACGATGGGAGGTGGCCTCTTGCCCTCCTTTGGCACGCCCATAATGGCGTCCGCTGCTCTTCCAAGGCGGGAAATCTGCGGTTTTGGCGGGAATCGCTTCCCAGTGGCGGGAAACTCTGCAGATGGCGGGAACAAGCTGGAAATGGCGGACAATCGGCGGGAAACGACTGGTGATGGAGTCCGATGGCGTGGACCCTCCGGAACCGGCAGGAGTCTTCTTTCTGAGGTAAACTTGCACTTTTCTTCAGGCACGCAGTACCCGGGTGTTGCGGGCACGTAATCCTGCCGACTACGCCAAAGTTGACGCGCCCCCTGGGACATATTCCTTTTTGAGGGGAATACCCGGCACCGGATCAGATGGGGTGTTGTAGTCTCCGAGCGGCTGTGACCCGGTCCCGTGCCCAGGGCGTCAAGCTATGTGTTATGTGGCAGTCCTTACTGATGTTATTAGAGTTCTTTTTGTGTCGACTACGCCACCCGTTGTAATGCGGTCACTGTGGCCGCCGCTGCAGCAGGGTCCGCTGAGGCTGATGGTGGATGTGCAGCTTGGTGGGATAACCCCCAACGGGAGGGGTATAGCCTCAGAGGGGACAGGCGCAGAGGATGGGGGTTGTGGTGGTGCAGCATAGATGATAAAGGAAGACAGAGTCGGGTTGTGCAGTTAAGGGTTTTACTCACTGCTGATGTTCCTGGTCACTCTAGCTCCAAGTGACCACCCGAGCCGTGCTGCGTCCACCAGGTCCTGGATCCGGCCAACCCCCAAACAAGTCCGGAGCGTGGCCCTGAGCTCCCCCTCTGTCCTTTCTTCAGCCGTCCCCACCAGTGATTCACCTAAGTCCAGCTCCCTCGGGCCTTCTGTTGGGCAACCTTTGGCCTTAGGTTCCCTGACCCTTCCTGTGGTGTGCCTTCAGGGTGAATGTAGTGGGTGACCGTGACAGACACTGCCCACGGTCTCCGGTCTCTGGCTGGGGAATGTCTTTACCCCCACCAGCTTGGGTTCCGGTACCCTCTTGCTGACTCCTCACCCGGTGCTCTAATTTGGGTTCTTGGGTCCCTTCTTTGTCTCCCTCTGGGTCTTTCTTCACTCCACTCTCTCTCTTCAGGGCCTCTCTTTCTTTCAGCTGCTCCTCTGCCAGCTTCCGCTCCTCCTCTCCTGCTGACTTGTCCTCTGCACTGACTGACTCTCTGCGTCTGACAGGCTCCTCTGCGTCTGACCCTGATCCTAGTTGGTGCCCTCCTTATATATCCCTCTATGTGTGAGCTCAGGTGACCAGCACCCAATGAGCTCCTATCACTACCCAGACTGCTCCCCCTATCTGCCCCTACACTACATGGGATGTTCCTCCCCCCTCCCACTCCAGCCAGGAACAGGCTCGGTCGCACCTGCACATTTCTAAGTGGGAGTGCCGTCGGCCTGCTCCCCGGAAATGGGATGTATGTAGTGCATGCAGTCTATCTGAGCTCAGTTCCACACTCCATCCTTACCCGGGAGTGGAATATCACACCTCTGGCTGAGGTGCAATACCCCTGTAGCAGCCGGATCCTCAGGGTGCTACAAAGACATCTGTCCAGAGGAGGGAGGTACACAATGCTCTAGTAGTCAGTATCTAGAGCGAGGGTGGGGTGATGCAGAGCAGGCAGAGATCACGCCTCAAGCAGGGGACAGCGTTTCTTGGCCAGTTGGCAGTCTGCAGCACATGGTTGATTTCATGCTGCAGTGCCTGAGAAACGATCGCCGCATCGCCCACATTCTCAACACGGCTGATTATTGGGTGTCCACCCTCCTAGATCCTCGCTACCGGGACAACTTACAAAGCCTCATAACACCGTTGAACCGGGAGCGTAAAATGCGGGAGTACCAAGACGCACTGGTGCATTCCATCATGTTCTCCATTCCAACCGAGAGCAGTGCTGCTAGTGCTTTACAAAGCAGCTCAGTGCATCGAGGCAGTGGAGGAAGCTCTGCACAAAGAGGGAGCAGAAGCAGTGCCTCAGCACAAGGCAAGACCAGTATGGCCGAAGTGTGGCAAAGTTTTGTGTCCCCGCCGCCACAAATGTCTACACCATCACAGACGGCTCCAGTCAGCAGGAGGCAACGTTTCCGTCAGATGGTGACAGACTACATGTCTTGCCCTCTTAGTGTACTCCCAGACGGCTCTTCTCCCTTCAAGTTTTGGGTCGGTAAGCTAGATACATGGCCAGAGCTAAGTCAGTATGCATTGGAGGTGCTAGCTTGCCCTGCTGCTAGTGTATTATCGGAACGCGTCTTTAGTGCCGCAGGTGGTGTACTAACAGACCGTCTCATGCGACTATCCTCCGATAACGTTGACCGGCTTACTTTTCTCAAAATGAACAAGGCCTGGATCTCTCATGAATTTGCCAGTCCTCTTCCAGAATAAATAATTGTTGGCAAAAGTATCCAGGTCTCCTGTTCTGTTCATGTTTCTACCACCTGAACTGTAATCCCTGAGCTCCAACACTGCCAGTTGGCGCTCGGAAGTGCCATCTGCACAGTCAACACTTGCTGCCATGTCATTGGGGTTCAGTAACGTCAGCTGTTCCCCTGCTGTGCGGACAGCAATTTCTCCTGCTCTGTCCACATTCTCACTACTACAGATTTTAAAGTTGCTCCAGTTACACCTCTGGCTCCTCTGTTTTCAGTATTATCCCTGAGCTCCAACACCGCCAGTTGGTGCTCGGAAGTGCCGTCTGCACAGTCAACACTTGCTGCCGTGTTATTGGGGTTCAGTAACGTCAGCTGTTCCCCTGCTGTGCGGGCGGCAATTTCTCCTGCTCTGTCCACATTCTCACTACTACTGATTTTAAAGTTGCTCCAATTACACCTCTGGCTCCTCTGTTTTCAGTATTATCCCTGAGCTCCAACACCGCCTGTTGGCGCTCGGAAGTGCCGTCTGCACAGTCAACACTTGCTGCCGTGTTATTGGGGTTCAGTAACGTCAGCTGTTCCCCTGCTGTGCGGACGGCACTTTCTCCTGCTCTGTCCACATCCACTGTACTACTGATTTAAAACCTCCTCCAAATACACCTCTGGCTCCTCTGTTTTCAGTATTATCCCTGAGCTCCAACACCGCCAGTTGGCGCTCGGAAGTGCCCTCTGCACAGTCAACACTTGCTGCCATGTTATTGGGGTTCAGTAACGTCAGCTGTTCCCCTGCTGTGCGGACGTCAATTTCTCCTGCTCTGTCCACATCCACTGTACTACTGATTTAAAACCTCCTCCAAATACACCTCTGGCTCCTCTGTTTTCAGTATTATCCCTGAGCTCCAACATCGCCAGTTGGCGCTCGGAAGTGCCGTCTGCACAGTCAACACTTGCTGCCATGTTATTGGGGTTCAGTAACGTCAGCTGTTCCCCTGCTGTGCGGACGGCAATTTCTCCTGCTCTGTCCACATTCTCACTACTACAGATTTTAAAGTTGCTCCAATTACACCTCTGGCTCCTCTGTTTTCAGTATTATCCCTGAGCTCCAACACCGCCAGTTGGCGCTCGGAAGTGCCGTCTGCACAGTCAACCCTTGCTGCCGTGTCACTGGGGTTCAGTAATGTCAGCTGTTCCCCTGCTGTGCGGACGGCAATTTCTCCTGCTCTGTCCACATTCTCACTACTACAGATTTTAAAGTTGCTCCAATTACACCTCTGGCTCCTCTGTTTTCAGTATTATCCCTGAGCTCCAACACCGCCAGTTGGCGCTCGGAAGTGCCGTCTGCACAGTCAACACTTGCTGCCATGTTATTGGGGTTCGGTAACGTCAGCTGTTCCCCTGCTGTGCGGACGGCAATTTCTCCTGCTCTGTCCACATCCACTGTACTACTGATTTAAAACCTCATCCAAATACACCTCTGGCTCCTCTGTTTTCAGTATTATCCCTGAGCTCCAACACCGCTAGTTGCTGCTCAGAAGTGCCGTCTGCACAGTCAACGCTTGCTCCAGTGTTATTGGGGTTCAGTAACGTCAGCTGTTCCCCTGTTGTGTGTCCGGCAAATTCTCCTGCTTTGTCCACATCCACTGTACTACTGATTTAAAACTTGCTCCAATTACACCTCTGGCTCCACTCTGTTTTTAGTATTTACCCTGGGTTCCAGCACCGCCAGCTGGTTCTCAGTAGTTCCATTTGCTCTTGTACCTTCTACTACCCATCCGGGTTCCAGTACCGTCAGCTGGTTCTCGGCAGTGCCTTTGGATTAGGTGCCTCCTTCTCGGTATCCAAGTTCCACCAACGTCTGCTGGTCCTTGGTAGTGCTTTCTGGCACAGGTACCTCCTGCTTAGTAACCAAGTTCCAGTACCGTCAGCTGGTCTTCGGCAGCTCCATTGGCTCTTGTACCTTCTGCTACCCATCCGGGTTCCAGTACCGTCAGCTGGTCCTCGGTAGTTCCATTTGCTCTTGTACCTTCTACTACCCATCCGGGTTCCAGTACCGTTAGCTGGTTCTCGGCAGTGACTTTGGCACGGGTACTCCCTCCTGCCCAGCCTGGTTCCAGCACGCCAGCTGTTTCCGGGTAGTGTCAACGTCACTTTGCCTCCAATGCGTTGTCCTGTCGTGTTGCGGTCGGGTTAGCCGACTCTATGGTGCCTGCAGTTTAGGTGACTCCTATGTGGGCTGCGGGATCAGGCAATGAAGGCTGGTTCCATAGTGCCAATAGGACAAGCACCCCCTGTAGGACTGTGGGTTTTGGTAACTGCGGCCGGCTCGCGGCCTTGAACTTTTTTTTACATGGGTACCTTCTGCTACCCATCCGGGTTCCAGTACCGTCAGCTGGTTCTCGGCAGTGCCTTTGGATTAGGTGACTCCTTCTCGGTATTCAAGTTCCACCAACGTCTGCTTGTCCTTGGTAGTGCTTTCTGGCACAGGTACCTCCTGCTTAGTAACCGACTTCCAGTACCGTCAGCTGGTCTTCGGCAGTTCCATTGGCTCTTGTACCTTCTGCTACCCATCCGGGTTCCAGTACCGTCAGCTGGTCCTCGGTAGTTCCATTTGCTCTTGTACCTTCTACTACCCATCCGGGTTCCAGTACCGTCAGCTGGTTCTCGGCAGTGACTTTGGCACGGGTACTCCCTCCTGCCCAGCCTGGTTCCAGCACGCCAGCTGTTTCCGGGTAGTGTCAACGTCACTTTGCCTCCAATGCGTTGTCCTGTCGTGTTGCGGTCGGGTTAGCCGACTCTATGGTGCCTGCAGTCTAGGTGACTCCTATGTGGGCTGCGGGATCAGGCAATGAAGGCTGGTTCCATAGTGCCAATAGGACAAGCACCCCCTGTAGGACTGTGGGTTTTGGTAACTGCGGCCGGCTCGCGGCCTTGAACTTTTTTTTACATGGGTACCTTCTGCTACCCATCCGGGTTCCAGTACCGTCAGCTGGTTCTCGGCAGTGCCTTTGGATTAGGTGCCTCCTTCTCAGTATCCAAGTTCCACCAACGTCTGCTGGTCCTTGGTAGTGCTTTCTGGCACAGGTACCTCCTGCTTAGTAACCGAGTTCCAGCACCGTCAGCTGGTCTTCGGCAGTTCCATTGGCTGTTGTACCTTCTGCTACCCATCCGGGTTCCAGTACCGTCAGCTGGTTCTCGGTAGTTCCTCAGCTTTCTTGTACCTTCTGCTACATTTCCAAGTTCAAGCTTTTTGAAATGGTTCTTGGTAATCCCTCTGGATCTCCCTGACGAGGACCCTGAAGACCAACCCTAAGAAGACGAGGACCCCGAAGACAACGACCCTCAAGACGAGGACCCTGAAGACCACCCCGAAGAAGACGAGGACCCTGAAGACCACCCCGAAGAAGACGAGGACCCCGAAGACGAGGACCCAGAAGACCAACCCGAAGAAGACGAGGACCCCGAAGACGGGGACCCCCGAAGACGACGACCCTGAAGACCACCCCGAAGAAGACGAGGACCCTGAAGACCACCCCGAAGAAGACGAGGACCCCGAAGACGAGGACCCAGAAGACCAACCCGAAGAAGACGAGGACCCCGAAGACGGGGACCCCCGAAGACGACGACCCTGAAGACCACCCCGAAGAAGACCAAGAAGATGACCCTGAAGAAGTTGACCAAGAGGACAAAGAAGAGAAGACAAGCACCAAGATACAGAAGAACAAGAGACAGAAAACCAAGAAGCAGAAATACAAGAAGCTGCAGAACAAAAAGCGGAAGAACATTAAGCATAAGACTAAAAATCAGAGCAAAAGATAATATCTAAATTATAAGCAGAAGATGACTAAGCAGTGTATGGGGGTGAGTCCGTTCCTCCTCGTGGTGCCCCTGGAAAAGACCTGCTGCTGCAGGCCAAACTGAACGTGGACAAATCCTGTTGTAAATCTTTTGTGACGGGCAGAACGAAAGGTGTAATGTCCAACCTTTTATAGATAACAACTACAGGAATGCCTGTCACAAATAAGAATATAATGAAGAAGAAGAATATGAAGAAGATGAAGAAGTAGAATATGAAGAATGTAAAAAAAAAGAATAATACGAAGAAGGTGAAGAAGAAGATGAAGAAGGTGAAGAAGAAGAGGATGAAAAAGATGCTGAGGATGATGAAGGAGAAAGTGTGGGAGAAGTAAAAAAGAAGGTGAAGAGCATGGAAGTAGTGAAACATAAATATCTGACAAAATATAAAAATACTTAACATAGTCAATATTTCCGTAACTCAGAACGTCTTAAAAAAAATATTAATTCCTGCTATTCCATTTGATTGGGCTAAACCTCTATGCCTTTATTGTCTCCCCCACCTCCCCCAATACATTCTACATTATTCTTAGTTGTTTTCCTTCATGTAGAATTAACCTACAAGGAAAGAAAGGGTTTATTTTCATTCCGATATTTCTGTCCCATTGACTTGCATTGGTTTCCGGTATCGGAATCGGCGATATCCGATACTTTTTCGGTATCGGTCCGATCCAATCCGATCCGATATTTCCCGATATCGGAAGGTATCGCTCAACACTAGTTATAATATAATAAGTAGCCCAGGGAAAATACTTGAAAAAAAAGCAAAAAAAAAGCAAAAATGAAAATATAAATTTATAGTTTATTAGATTAATTATGTACCTCATATGTACAGAATACATACATGATATTGTGAAACCAAATTGGCAGTACTGAAAAACTAGAGGATGTATCCATAGAAAGTAAATAAAAACTTATCATGTGACTAATTTCCCCATATTGCATAACGTCAGTGACTTCTGTGATAGGTCTAGTCATCTCCTTTTCTTATACAAATAAGACACAAGGAACATTTAACTTTCTATGGAAATTCTAGCAGCTGCATAGTATACTTGAATTTCTTCACATTTCTTGTAATTTCATTTAAAGGTGAGATCATTTTAATCTATCTCCATCATCTGTCGGTTTATCATTTTAAAGTTAGTCATGATTCATTGAAATGTTTTATATGATTTCAAGCTTTAATTTTTGCTTTTTGTATGTTTATCTTTCCTTAATTTCACAGATTCAAATGGCCAAGTGGACAAAATCATCTGGAAATGATGAGGATACTACATGTCTTGACCAGTTAGAATATAATCAATTGGATGATCAGTCAATAAAATCTTTCATACCAAGTGGTAAGTTTTTCTTATTTTTTATTACTGAATTATAGCTGATAATAATAATATAAATTTTATTATTTTAACTTTTTGGCTTCTATATATATTATTCCCAAGGAAATAATTTTAAATGGATGTATAACATGCTCATGGGACTTGTCTTCTTGTTCCCTCTCTGTGTTGGTCATCTAGTCTAGGCTATATGTATGGTAGATGTGTCCCTGGTGGACTTGCATTAAATACTGTAGAACTTGTACTAAGAAGAAAAATTAGAAATTCAGTTCTCTCCTTAGATGATTCTACTATTTTTACTGTATGATTTAAAAGTGAACTATAGTTTTATGTAAAATATAGCGTTGGCAACTTTTTATTAGTGACACTTGTTAAATGGGTTGTCTCATGAATAAAACCCCTCTACCTATGCCCTACTAGGAATATTGCCCCCTTAGACTCAATTATAAGCCAAAACAGAGAGCTACTGGTGGACCTGAACTGTCCATGCATTTTTTTATTTTGATGGTTGCCATGTTACATACTACAAGTCCCCTGCAATGTTTTAGAGCTCTATGGCCCTGAAGTTTCTTCTCCCACCAAAATCAGCTGATTGCCAGAGGGTTACCAAAGTGTCTCTTTTAATAAAACAACCTCTTTATTTGGAGCGTTTTCTCAATGCTTTAAAGTTAACCTAGACTCAATTAAATAGAAAACATTTAAAATGTATGAGCTTCATCTGAGATTTTACAGCACATGTAGAGTATAAATCTTTTTTTGTTGTAGATTCTGTTGTAGATTCAATATTGTACTATCACTATTGTGCTAGCTATTAAACCCGTTCTACGCCCGGGTGGCGAGCATTTTTATTGGTATATGCTCCCCCATCATGGTAAACACACGTGGTCAAAATTGTTGGCACCCCTTGTTTAATGAAAGAAAAACCCACAATGGTCAAAAAAATAACTTGAATCTGACAAAAGTAATAATAAATTAAAAATCTATGAAAATGAACAAATCAAAGTCAGACATTGCTTTTCAACCCTGCTTCCACAGAATTTTTAAAAAAATTAAACTCATGAAATAGGCCTGGACAGAAATGATGGTACCCCTGAAAATAATGTGACAAAAGGGACATATTAAATCAAGTTGTGTCTACTAATTAGCATCACAGGTGTCTACAATCTTGTAATCAGTCAGTGGGCCTGTATATAGGGCTACAGATACTCACTGTGCTGTTTGGTGTGTACCACACTCAATATGGACCAGAGGAAGCAAAGGAAAGAGTTGTCTCAGGAGATTAGAAAGAAAATTATAGACAAGCATGTTAAAGGTAAAGGTTATAATACCATCTCCAAGCAGCTTGATGTTCCTGTGACTACAGTTGCACATATTATTCAGAAATTTAAGATCCATGGGACTGTAGCCAACCTCTCTGGACATGGCCGCAGGAGGAAAATTGATGACAAATCAAAGAGATGGATAATATGAATGGTAAGAAAAGAGGATAACTTCTAAAGAGATTAAAGGTAAACTTCAAGCTCAAGGAACATCAGTGTTAGATCACACCATCCATCGTTGTTTGATCCAAAGTGGACTTCATGGGAGACGACCAAGGAGAACACTATTGTTGAAAAAAAAATCATAAAAAAGCCAGACTGGAATTTGCCAAACTACATGTTGACAAGCCACAAAGCTTCTGGGAGAATGTCCTATAGACAGATAAGACAAAAATGGAAGTTTTTGGCAAGGCACATCAGCTCTATGTTCACAGATGGAAAAATGAAGCATATCAAGAAAAGAACACTGTCCCTACTGGGAAACATGGAGGAGGCTCTGTTATTTTCTGGGGCTGCTTTGCTGCATCTGGCACAGGGTGTCTTGAATCTGTGCAGGGTACAATGAAATCTCAAGACTATCAAGGCATTCTAGAGAGAAACGTGCTGCCCGGTGTCAGAAAGCTTGTTTCAGTTGCAGGTCATGGGTCTTGCAACAGGATAATGACTCAAAACACACAGCTACATTCACCCAAGAATGGCTAACAGGAAAACACGGGACTATTCTGAAGAGGCCTTCTATGAGACCTGACCTAAATCCTATTGAGCATCTTTGGAAAGAGCTGAAACATCTGGAAAAGGCAACCTTCAAACACGAGGCAACTGGTGCAGTTTGCTCATGAGGAGTGGGCCAACATGCCTGTCAAGAAGTGCAGAAATCTAATTGACAGTTACAGGAATCATTTGATTGCAGTGATTTCCTCAAAAGATTGTACAACAAAATATTAAGTTAAGAATACCATCTTTTCTGTCCAGGCTTATTTCATGAATTTAATTTTTTTTTAAATTCTGTGGAAGCAGAGTTGAAAAGCATTGTCTGACTTTCATTTGTTCATTTTCATAGATTTTTTATTTATTATTACTTTTGTCAGATTCAAGTTATTTCTGTGACCATTGTGGGTTTTTCTTTCATTAAACGAGGGGTGCCAACAATTTTGACCACATGTGTATGCTCCCTTATCCTGGTATATGCTCCCCCATCCTGGTATATGCTCTCCCATCCTTGCCCCCAATCCTGGTGTATGCTCTCCCATCCTGGTATATGCTCCCCCATCCTGGTATATGCTCCCCCATCCTGGTCCATGCTCCCCCATCCTGGTCCATGCTCACTCATCCCGGTCCATGTACCCTCATCCTGGTATTTGCGTTCCCATCCTGGTATTTGCGCCCCCATCCTGGTATTTGTGACCCAAATCATGGTATATGCCCCCCATCCTGGTATTTGCTTCCCCATCCTGGTCCCCCATCCTGGTGTTTGTGCCCCCAACCTGTTCCCCCATCCTGCTATATGCTCCCCCATCCTGATCCCCCATCCTGTTATGTGCTTCCCCAATCCTGTTCCCCCATTCTGGTATATGCTTCCTCATCCTGGTCCATGCTCCCCCATCCTGATACATGCTCCAACATTCTGG
The DNA here is from genome assembly GCF_046119375.1 of Phyllobates terribilis. Classification (NCBI taxonomy): domain Eukaryota; kingdom Metazoa; phylum Chordata; class Amphibia; order Anura; family Dendrobatidae; genus Phyllobates; species Phyllobates terribilis. The sequence goes on from NW_027362761.1 coordinate 1,060,324,678, forward strand.
TCCCTCATCCTAGTATTTGTGCTCCCATCCTGGTATATTTGCTCCCCCATCCTGATCCATGTTCCCTCATCTTGGTCCATGCTCCCTTATCCTGGTATTTGTACCCCCATCCTGGTATTTCCTCCACCATCCTGGTATATGCTCCCCCATCCTGGTATTTGCTTCCCCATCCTGGTATATGCTCTCCCATCCTGGTCTCCCATCCTGGTCCCCAATCCTGGTATATGCTTTACCATCCTGGTATATGCACCCCCATCCTGGTCTATGCTCCCCCATCCTGGTCTATGCTCCCCCATCCTGGTCCATGCTCCCAATTCTTGTCTCCCATCCTGGTATTTGAACTCCCATCCTGGTATATTCTCCCCCATCCTAGTCCATGCTCTGCCATCCTGTTCCATGCTCCCTCATCCTGGTTCATGCTCCCCCATCCTGGTCCATGCACCCTCATCCTGGTATTTGATCCCCCATCCTGGTATTTGTGCCCCCATCTTGGTATTTGTGCCCCCATCTTGGTATATGCCCCCCCATCCTGGTATTTGCTTCCCCATCCTGGTCCCCCATCCTGGCATATGCTCCTCATCCTGGTCCACCATTCTGGTATATGCTCCCCCATCTGGGTCCTTTATCCTGGTATATGCTCCCCCATCTTGGTATTTGCCCCCCATCCTGCTCCCCCATCCTGGTATTTGTGCCCCCATCCTATTATATGCTCCCCCTTCATGATATATGCTCCCTCATCCTGGTATATGCTCCCCCTTCCTGGTATTTGTGCACCCATCCTGATCCCCCATCCTGGTCCATTCTCCCTCATCCTGGTATATGCTCCCCCATCCTGATCTCCCATACTGTTATGTGCTTACCCCATCTTGGTATATGCTCCCTCATCCTGGGCTATGCTTCCCCATCCTGGTCCATGATCACTCATTCTGATCCCTCATCCTGGTATTTGTGCTCCCATCCTGGTATATGCTCCCCCATCCTGGTCCATGCTTCCCATCCTGGTCCATGCTCCCTCATCCTGGTATTTTCTCCTCCATCCTGGTATTTTCACCCCCATCCTGGTATTTGTATCCCCATCCTGATATTTCCTCCCCCATCCTGGAATATGCTCCCCCATCCTGGAATATGCTCCCCCATCCTGCACCCCCATCCTGATATTTGCACCCCCATCCTGGTATTTGCTCCCACATCCTATTATATGCTCCCCCATCCTGGTATATGCTCCCCCATCCGGCTCCCCCATCCTTGTATATCCTCTGCCCTATCCTGTTATGTACTCCCCCATCCATCCATAAATTTAATTAAAAAAAAACACTCCTACTCACCTTTCCATTGCTCCCCTGCAGCGCATCTCCAGGGTTATTTTACTAAAATGGTGCTGGAATCAGAGCCTGCATAGCACGATATCCGGCACTATTTTATTGAAGACAAATGTGCAGTGTCTTCAACTAAATGGCGCCGGAGTACAAGAATGCGCATACCGTGCTGTCCGGCGCCATTTTGTTGAAGACACACTGGAAATGTGTCTTCACTAAAATGGCACCGGATATCCGATTCCGATGACACACTCCTCCCCCGGCTTACAGCCCAAACAGAAGCACCGCAGCAACACACCTTCCGGGCAGGTATGTGCTCATGGCGCCGGAGATTGTGGTATGCGTTCAGGACCTACGCATACCGTGATCTCTGGCGCCACACTTCTCATCCCTGTCTGGAATGTGGATGCATTTTTCTGCCCTGGCCAGACTGTGCAGGTGCACCTGTGCAGTATGTAGAGGCTTCGAACAGAAGGACACATCCCTAGCCATATTATAGACTAGATCTATCTCATCGGGAGGGCGGTAATGTCACAATGGGGGCAGACTTTGCAGCGTTGAGAATCTCTCCCCCCCATGTGCTGACCCACCTATCCACTCTCTCTTTCCCCCATGTGCTGACTTCTCCCGTCTGTGCTCTCCTCTTTGACCTGTCTACCAAATGTGCTATCCCCCTTGTCTGCTGTCTCTCTCCTTCCTGTGCTGTGTTCTCCCCTCATGTGCTGTCCCGTTTGAGCTGTCTCCTCCCTGTGCTCTGTGTCTCTCTCCCCTGTGTGCTTTCTCTCTCCCCCATCTGCTGTCTTCTCCTCTCATGCATGTGATCTCTTCTTTGACCTGTGTACCCCATGTGCTCTCCCCATTGTCTGCTCTCTCTCTCCACCCCTGTGCTGTCTCCTTCCCTCATGTGTTCTCTCTGTTTCCCCCCTGTACATCACGCATCTGCTGCTGTGATCAGTCGAATGATTCATTGCGCCTGCGCAGAATTCACGTACATGCAGTAAATCAGACCGCCACCATCTTTGTGCAGGCAGATAGCGGCGGTCACATTAAAACTGCGCATGCGCTCCTCCTGTACAAAGATGGTGGCGGTCAGTGAATCATTCGTCTGATCCCGGCGGTGGCGTGTGCGGCGCGTACGGCATGTTCGCGACGGTGTCCCGCTGGTGGTACCACGTAAGAGCAGGTACCACCAGCGGCTTCCATATTGAGACACCCATCACTTGGGTGTCCCAATATGGCGGTCGACGAACTTCTGCCGCTTGGAATTCTGGGATCTGGACGGAACTGGATGTGAAGACATTACAAGGTAAGAATATATTAGATTGTTGCCCTATTATATTTTTGCTTCACTGCGATTTCCATTGATCGTTAAAAAGGAAACCTACACTTGGAAATAACTTAGCATTACACTGTGTTCCAAATTATTATGCAAATAATATTTTCTCAGATTTTCCCAAATTACCTATATGAATTGCAGTCATTGTAATTTTCCAGTCAAATAACTATTAGAGTACAATTGAAAGGTTTTTGTACAAACTGCCTATGATAACAGTATCTTTTAAAAAAATAAAAAACTCAAACTGCACCCAAAATGCATGTTCCAAATTATTATGCACAGCAGAGTTTTCAACCTTTTCATTTTAATAAAGAACAAAAAAATGGTAATTTTTGAAATTATAAGCATTAGCAGGTTATTACAAACTGAAATCAAACAGTTTTCAACTCCAAACTTTATTCTAGGTGATGTTACATTTGCACATAGGACCCCTTGTTCGAAAGGAGCTACTGAACTCTCTCGTCCATTGAATTTGTCAGGTTTTGGATGGTTTCTGCTTTAATTGTTTTGCATGAGGACAGAATACCCTCCCAGAGCTGTTGCTTATATGTGAACTGCCTCCCACCATCATAGACACTCCTTTTGATGATGCTCCAGAGGTTCTCAATGGGGTTGAGGTCAGGGGAGCATGGGTGCCACACCATAAGTTTGTCCCCTTTTATGCCCATAGCAGCCAGAGATGCAGATGTGTTATGTGCAGCATGAGACGGGGCATTATCATGCATGAAAATGATCTTGCTGCGGAATGCACGGTTCTTCTTCTTGAACCATGGAAGGAAGTGCTGTTTGAGAAACTCAACATACATTAAGGAGTTCATCTTTACCCCTTCAGGGATCCTAAAAGGGCTGACAATCTCTCTCCCCATGATTCTAGCCCAAAACATTACTCCACCTCCTCCTTGTTAGCACCGTAGCCGTGTTTGCGTGGGGTGTCCATCAACCAGCCATCCTCCACTCCATCCATCTGGTCCATCGAGATCATTTCATGCATGATAATGCCCCGTCTTATGCTGCACATAACACATCTGCATCTCTGGCTGCTATGGGCATAAAAGGGGACAAACTTATGGTGTGGCACCCATGCTCCCCTGACCTCATCCCCATTGAGAACCTCTGGAGCATCATCAAAAGGAGTGTCTATGATGGCGGGAGGCAGTTCACATCTAAGCAACACCTCTGGGAGGGTATTCTGTCCACATGCAAAACAATTAAAGCAGAAACCATCCAAAACCTGACAAATTCAATGGACGAGAGAGTTCAGAAGCTCCTTTCGAACAAGGGGTCCTATGTGCAAATGTAACATCACCTAAAATAAAGTTTTGAGTTGAAAACTGTTTGATTTCAGTTTGTAATAACCTGCTAATGCTTATAATTTCAAAAATTACCATTTTTTTGTTCTTTATTAAAATGAAAAGGTTGAAAACTCTGCTGTGCATAATAATTTGGAACATGCATTTTTTGTGCAGTTTGAGTTTTTTATTTTTTTAAAAATATACTGTTATCATAGGCAGTTTGTACAAAAACCTTTCAATTGTACTCTAATAGTTATTTGACTGGAAAATTACAATGACTGCAATTCATATAGGTAATTTGGGAAAATCTGAGAAAACATTATTTGCATAATAATTTGGAACACAGTGTATATATATATATATATAAAATGTATATACAGGTGCATCTCATAAAATTAGAATATCATCAAAAAGTTAACTTATTTCAGTTCTTCAATACAAAAAGTGAAACTCATATATTATATAGAGTCATTATAAAGTGATCTATTTCAAGTGTTTATTTCTGTTATTGTTGATGATTATGGCTTACAGCCAATGAAAACACATCAGTCATTATCTCAGTAAATTAGAATACTTTATAACACCAGCTTGAAAAATGTTTTTAAAATACGAAATGTTGGCCTACTAAAATATATGTTTAGTAAATGCACTCAATACTTGCTCGGGCTCCTTTTGCATCAATTACTGCATCAATGTGGCGTGGCATGAAATTTCCATCTCCAAAAAGCTTGTCGGCAGAGGGAAGCATGAAGTGCTCTAAAATTTCCTGGTAGACGGCCGCGCTGACTTTGGTCTTGATAAAACACAGTGGACCTACACCAGCAGATGACATGGCTCCCCAAACCATCACTGATTGTGGAAACTTCACACTAGACGTCAAGCAGCTTGGATTGTGGCCTCTCCACTCTTCCTCCAGACTCTGGGACCTTGATTTCCAAATGAAAATTGGAACTCTGGGACCTTGTGAAGTGTGTCAATGACTGCCTTCTGGACATCTGTCAAGTCAGCAGTCTTCCCCATGATTGTGGAGCATACTGAAACAGACTAATGGACCTTTTAAAATGCGTAGGAAGCCTTTGCAAGTGTTTTTTGTTAATTATTCTAATTTACTGAGATAATGACTTTTATGTTTTCATTGGCTGTAAGCCATAATCATCAACATTAACAGAAATAAACACTTGGAATAGATCACTCTGTTTGTAATGACTCTATATAATATACGAGTTTCACTTTTTGTATTGAAGAATCAAAATAAATAACATTTTGATGATATTCTAATTTAGTGAGATGCACCTGTATATTTTGTAGGGGTTCTACAGTACTCACTTGGGTGCGTTGGGAGGCAAAACAGGAAGCGTTTCCATTTAATTGTCCAAATCGGTTTATTGCTCCATAATCCGTCCACAAGCAAAAAGAAAAATAAACGTCCTCCAGTGCAGGCAAAACAAAGAAAATAGTTCTTTAGATAAAGTCTCTGGTTAATCTGTCCTGTGGTCACACAGGCTAGAGGTCATCCAGTCCACTGGCTCAGTCTGGATATCACACAGGAGTCCTTTTCCCTCCACAAACACACAGACCATGTGACAAACAACGGACTCCATTTTAACCTCTTAACCACACCCAGAGGTGAGGTATGTGGGCAGCCAGACCTGCCCGTCTCTCAGACTGCCTGGGCCCGGATGCACCAAACAATCCTCTTAGTGCTATGTGCACTAGAGCAGCACTCCAGAATTATATCACAACCATCTCTGTGACACATACCTCCCATCAACTATATGTCCAGTAGCTGCCTTACAATATATATATACATACACACAGTGGTTTGATGAAGTATTCATACACCATGATATTTTCCACACTTTTTCACATTACACTTACAAACTTAAATGTATTTTATTGGGATGTTGTGTGATATACCAACATAAACTAGCAAATATTTGAGAAGTGTAAAGGAAATGATAAATGGTTTTCTAAATATTTTAAAAATATCAAAAATATTTAAAAAATATCAAACAACTGTTAGAAAATGTATCCGATCCTTTCGGCTCACTGTAGTGCATGCAAGTGTAGTTGCATCTCTGTATTTTAACATATTTTAAATAGAGCTGCAAACAGGGTACATAATGCACATGGAAGGGGGTAGTGTGTTTGGTTGCTTTCCTGAAAGAATTCCTTTAATATTTTGATTTGTTTTACTATGTTTTATATTAATGCATAGAAAATGAAATACCATCCTTATTTTTTTAGGTAACAAAATGAAAAGTGTTGAAAAGAAACTGAAGATTGCCATTGTGGCCATAGTAATACTGTATATTATTGTCCTAGGCCTCCTTGTCTTCACTATTAAACTACAAGGTATAGTAAAATATAATGTAATTGAAGTGTTTCTTTAAGAAGCATTCCTCCCATCAAAGTTTTTACCATCTTAATATATTGCAGTCATCATATTATAGAGCACTGTGTACTTACAATTGCTCATTTTACCTTTCTACTCAACTATTTCCTCTCTTTTCTCGGCTCAATGTACAGTCATGGCCAAAAGTATTGAGAATGAGACAAATAGTAATTTTTCCAAAGTTTACTGCTTCATTTTTTGTAATGACAATTTGCATATACTCCTGAATGTCAAAGAGTGATCAGCTTAACAGCAATTACTGTACTTGCAAAGTCAATATTTGCCCAGAAAATGAACTTTAACCCCCAAAACACATTTCAACATCATTGCAGTCCTGCCTTAAAAGGAGCAGCTAACATCGTTTTAGTGATTGATCCATTAACACAGGTGTGGGTGTTGATGAGGACAGGGCTGGCGATCAATCAGTCATGATTAAGTAAGAATGACATCACTGGACACTTTTAAAGGAGGCTGGTTCTTGGTATCATTGTTTCTCTTCAGTTAACCATGGTTATCTCTAAAGAAACACGTGCAGCCATCATTGCACTGCACAAAAATGGCCTAACAGGGAAGAATATCGCAGCTACAAAGATTGCACCTCAGTCAACAATCTATCGCATCATCAAGAACTTCAAGGAGAGAGCTTCCATTGTTGTCAAAAAGGCTCCAGGGCGCCCAAGAAAGACCAGCAAGCGCCAGAACCGTATCTTAAAACTGTTTCAGCTGCGGGATCGGACTACCAGCAGTGCCGAGCTTGCTCAGGAATGGCAGCAAGCTGGTGTGAGTGCTTCTGCACGCACTGTGAGGCGGAGACTCTTTGAGCAAGGGCTGGTTTCAAGGAGGGCAGCAAAGAAGCCACTTCTCTCCAGAAAAAACATCAGGGACCGACTGATATTCTGCAAAAGGTACAGGGAGTGGACTGCTGAGGACTTGGGCAATGTCATTTTCTCTGATGAATCCCCTTTTCGATTGTTTGGGACATCTGGAAAACAGCTTATTCGGAGAAGAAGAGGTGAGCGCTACCACCAGTCTTGTCTCATGCCAACTGTAAAGCATCCTGAAACCATTCATGTATGGGGTTGCTTCTCAGCCAAGGGAATCGGCTCACTCACAGTTTTGCCTAAAAACACAGCCATGAATAAAGAATGGTACCAGAATGTCCTCCAAGAGCAACTTCTCCCAACCATCCAAGAGCAGTTTGGCGCCCAACAATGCCTTTTCCAGCATGATGGAGCACCTTGCCATAAAGCAAAGGTGATAACTAAATGGCTCATGGAACAAAACATAGAGATTTTGGGTCCATGGCCTGGAAACTCCCCAGATCTTAATCCCATTGAGAACTTGTGGTCAATCATCAAGAGACGGGTGGACAAACAAAAACCAACAAATTCTGGCAAAATGCAAGCATTGATTATGCAAGAATGGACTGCTATCAGTCAGGATTTGGTCCAAAAGTTGATTGAGAGCATGCCAGGGAGAATTACAGAGGTCTTGAAGAAGAAGGGGCAACACTGCAAATATTGACTTGCTGCATTAACTCATTCTAACTGTCAATATAACCTATTGGTACTCATAATATGATTGCAATTATATTTCTGTATGTGATATAAACATCAGACAAACACTAATAAAAACCAGAGGCCAGCAGATCATGTGAAAATATAATTTTGGTGTCATTCTCAAAACTTTTGGCCATGACTGTAGAAACAGGAAGTTTCTTTTCAGTGCATAAGTAATTTCCTTCTTAAACTCCTGACCCAGCTGCTCCACTCCTCCCCAGCCAGGGACTTTTGCATTGATTCATGACACATAATGGGAAAGCAAATTCCTGTATCTACATAGAGCTTAGAAGGATTCAGCTAGTCAGTTTTTAATCATGTGATGTCATACAACTAATGGAAAAGAGAAGAATTAATTGGGTAGAAAGACAAAATGAGCAATTGTAAGTACACAGTGCTATATAATATGTGAATTGCAATACATTAAGAGGATAAAAAATTGGATGGGGGTGCTTCTTTAAGGAGACCTACCAATACATGTTATAAAAGCCTCTTGGATTACTTGACAATCATTCATATGCTCAGGTATGATCATTTAAAGATTTATCCTGAAGCTGCACTACTGAACTTTCCCAAACAGCGTGTCCCCATTTTATTTTTGTGTGCGGTATTATATGTCGGCTCTGTAAAGATTCACACTTGAATGGAATTCAATGCAGATATGATAACTACATGCAAAATCTTGCAGGTGTAATATTAGGTGAGATTTCAGGTCAGGACTTCAGTGCCGCAAAGGCAACAGTGCTGACCACTCATCCACCAGTATACCCATTACACAGTATTTTGGTTAATAAAGGTGGTTATACCCTGTCATCAAGATCACCTGAAAATATTTTTTGTTTAACACTTTTTAATTGATGTAAAGTGTTTTGTCTGTATATTGTGTACATACAGTTGGGGCAAAAGTTTTGAAACTAACATATTCATAACACATTGGGGCGAAAAGGTTTCATATTAACACATATTTCTTTAGTCAGATGTGTGTCTAGTTACTGAAACACAATTATAACCATTTCACAACTTTCCAAATTTTTATTAACAAATACAATACGTTTGTGCAAAGACTCAATATTTACAGAGTTGACCCTTATTTTCAAGACTTCAGCCCTTCATCTTGGTATGTTGGATATCATCTTTTGGGCCAAATCCTGACTGATGACAACTAGTTATGAGCGAGTATGTTCTGTTAACCCTTTCGGCGAGAATGCTCGGGTGCTGGCCGAGTATCTTTATCGTGCTAGGGTGTTATGTTTTCGTCACTCAGTGCTCATGATTTGCGACTGTTTGACAGCTTTAATACATGTGGGGAATGCCTAAGAAAGAGGCTGTTAGAACCCTCCTGTTTGTTTTTTCTATCTTGTGGTTTGCGGTCACGTGACCATCTGCCTTTATATTCCAGCTCCGCCTTTCTGGCTCTGCTAGACTTCAGTGTTTTACAGTCTCTCTAGCCTGGTGCTTCTTTGCCTTTCTCTATCAAGTTCGCTTGGTCCTCTGGGACCTCTAGTACTTTTTGTCAGTTTGTCTTTTTGTGTTCTGCAACAACTTCTGTTTAGGAGATGTCCCATTTTTGTTCCAGTCCTTAGTTCTTTTAGGGACCCCTCCCTTAATTTTATAGGTCTTCGTTCAGACTAGCCGAGGACTAAGGCGGGTCTGTTCACTAGGAACCGGCCGCCCGCTACATCGTAGGGATTCAGTTTAGTCTTACTGTAGGGACAGCTTTCCCCTATCTTTCCTTAGTACATGTTGCAGATCATAACAGAGGCCTTCCTCACATGTATTAAAGTTGTCAAACAGTCACAAATCATGAGCACGGAGTGACGAGAACATAACACCCGAGCACACTGAACATACTCGGTAAACACCCGAGCATTCTCATCAATTTCGAGTAGCAAGCATGCTCGCTCACCACTAATGACAACCCATTCTTGCCTAATCAGTGTTTGGAGTTTATCACAATGCCTGTGATTTTGTTTGTCCACCCACTATCTGAGGATTAATCACAAGTTCTCAATGGGATTGAGATCTGGGGAGTTTCCTGACCATAGAACAAAAATTTTAAAGCGGTCATCTTCATGCCACTTAGTTTTCACTTTTGCCTAATGACATGGCACTTCGTTTGTTTACCACCCAATTCCTCCTTTATCGTTAGGAGAAGATTCTCTTACAGGACATTTTAGATACTATTCTTTATTCATGGCAGTGTTTGTAGGCACCTTTGTGAGTCAGCCCCCTCCTTGGATGAAAAGCACCCCCACACAAAATGGTCTCAAGATGCTTTACTGTTGACATTACACAGGACCCATGATGGCACTCACATTTTCTTTAACTGACTATCATACTTCTAGATGCCTCAAAAGGGAGCTTCATCAGAGAAAATTAATTTGCAGATAGTCAAGGGATTGTACTCTAGAGAACTGGGGAAGAGGTATTTTCACTGATGAAGTGATAACCAAGTGGCAAACTTTCTAATTTTGAGTACATGGTAAGGAAACTCCCCGGATACCATTCCCATTGAGAACCTGTAGTCAATATTCAAAAAGCGGGAGGTCATGCAAAAACACAGAAATTGTGATAAACTCCAAGCACTGATGAGCAAGAAGGGTTTGCCATCAGTTAGGATTTGGCCCAGAAGCTGATATCTAGATGCCAAGGCTAAATGCAGAAGTCTTGAAAAAAAAGGGTCAACACTGTAAATCCTGAGTCCATAATCTTGATGTATTTGTCCATAAAAGTTTAAAAACTTATGAAATGCTTATATATTGGGCATTAGAAATAATAGCAACATCTAACTAAGGCCACGTTCACTCATTCATTATTTGGTCAGTATTTTAGATCAGTAAGCCAAAACCAGGAGTGGAACCAGGAGTGGAACAGCCAAAAAGTATAATTAAAACCTGTGCACCACTTCTATATTTTTCACTGAAATACTGACCAAATACTGAAGGTGTGAATGCGGCTTTACGGTTCTAAAAACACTGAAGAGTGAAATTTTGTGGAAACCAAATTTTGTGTCAGTTGGAAGACTTTTGTCTGCGACTGTACAATGTAAAGTATAACGTGTACTTTATGTGATTGTTTTGTCTCCTGCTTTGTAGGCCATTTTGCTGTTTTTGAACAAAGTAAACAAAATGTACAAGAAAAATTTCATGATGAAAAAAAAAAGACCGAACTGGAGACAGACAACAAACATGATTACCCTCAGATCATACATGAGTTACAACAAAACTTCTCAAACTGCAAAGCACAAATATCACTAAACTCAGAAGAACTGAAAACGCTAAATAAAATGATGAATAATGCCACGCTACAGTCTAAGAAAAATGAAGATCAAGTCCAAAATGTCCAAAATACGGTGAATTTCCTAACATCATCATTGGATGACAGCAAAGTAAAAATGCATGACATAAATATAACAATTTCTGAAAAGTTCTATTTAATTAAAGAGGTATGTAAATTGCACACAAAGCACTACAAGTACCATAAAATATAGCAGTTGTATGTCTTTCTCATATGAATTTTCACATCAGAAACTGCAAATTGGCTGACAAATGTGATGGAGATAACTTTAATCTCCAGAGTTTGTCCAATGATGATTGCTTCTATGTATCTAATAGAAGAAATAAAAGAACTTTGTAGATTATCTTAATTAAAAAATAGGCATTTTTTTCCATCTCCAGCTACAATGTCTGCCTACTTGTTTACAGACTACAAAGATAATGTAGCCAGATCCTATAATATCACTGTCATCTGTCCTCTACTTCTTGCTAATGCATACTTGGTCGGCAAGCAAGACGTAGGGAACATTTGGAAGAGAGTATTATATCTTTACAGGGATTGATTGTAGTCTGCAGCTAATGCAACACGTCTATAAAGGAGCCATAGACAAAACATGGTGGGATATTATAAATGAAGACCATTTGCTAAGTTACTTTATTTCTTATTTTAGGTGCACTAAAGCGACATAAAATACATACAACATTGGACATTTAATAACAATGCTTATGACTATGCGAAGCTGGAAATATCGCAGGACTCAATCACGTTGTACCAAACAAATGTACAAAGCTGTTGATTTTCTAAAAATGTGTCCATGCTAAAGAAAGTTCCTGAAATGCACATGCTTCCTGATAAGCTTGAAGAGTAACCGTCATTTTAATTGTATTTCATAAATCAATAATATGCAGGAAGATAAGCATTTTTGTAATATATCTTAAAGAAATCTGTTTCTTTCTCCTTCTGGACTGATCTTTCACTCTCAATTCATAGGTAAAATCTGTATTCAGTGAAGACAGACTTTCTCATTACTAAGATAGGAGGTGGCAGTTGGTGCTTTTAAAATTATATGGAGAGGGGAGGAGGGAGGAGCTTTAGTCAGACACAGACATTCGGCAGCAAGTTCTCCTCAAACGACAGTTACACTTCTCCATAGAACTTTATGAGCACCAACTGCCATCTCCTATCTCAGTAGTAGGAAAATCTGTAGACAGATTTTACCTGTGAAATAAGAATTTGATAATGTATAAACCATCTAGAAGGAGAAAGAAGCAGATTTATTTAATAAGATATATTATAAAGTTTCTTATTTTCATGAATACTATTGATTTATCAAAAAAATAAAAACAATGGTTACTGCTTAAAGAAATGGGAACAGCTCACCAGTGAAACTGGGGAACAAGGTTTTTCCAAAAACATAAAATCCCTTTAAGGGTAGAATAACACGTGCCATTTTTGTGCACGAATTTCATTAAAAAATGCACAGAAAAAATCACGTGTTATTCCAACCACTAAATATAAATCTTACTTTTTTAAACTTTTCAGGAAGTTGGGCAACAGTACACATATTTTCAGAATGCTTCCATGAATTTTACTAATGTGAAGGAGAAATATATCATCCTGGAACAAGAAATGAAAGAGGAAGTGAAAATACTGAATCAAGTTATTAATGACCTCAAATTAAAAGACTGGGAACAGTCAATTACATTAAAAAATTTATCACTAATTCAAGGTAAGATTTTTAACAAGCAAAAGCGGAGCAATAATAATGGTAAAAGCTTTTTTTATGTCTTACTATCGAATATAATTTTTAATAATAATAAAATACCATATAGTATTGCATATAAGAAGACTTATTAGTCACAGAAAGAGTCCCACAGAGCAGCGTCCATTATAAGTAAACTGTATAGGTAAAAAAACCTACCAACAGATCTATAGATGTACAGAAGATCTCACGATACAAACTGCATATATTACTACTGGTGTACTTATCTTTAAGATCCATGTCAGAATTGGCTATATAATCGTGAAATTAAAATATGTATTTTATGAGTTCAACTAAAACTAATTTCAATATCAGGCATTAAAACTTTCACAAATGTAATAGAAAAATATATCTTTGTACCATGTTAACCAGTAAATAGAAATATATTAAAAATTGAGAGTTCTCGGCGATTTAATGGTTAACTGAAAAGATGGTAAAGATTCCCAACTCACATCAAGATTACGAGATTTCAGCTACTTTCAGTGGCACCACATCTAATGTAATGTACTTAATTATATGAACCAAATGTAGGGGAAATAGGACAAAAACATAGAAAAATTATGAATTCTCATTGCCACACAATAAAAGAATAAAGAATAGTTTTACCTGTGGCCAAACATTATTGTGGCCTGTATCACAGTATCATGGACATGAAATTGCAGTATTAAAAGTAATCTTCAAATCCCAGAGAGACAGAAGAGTCTGGGAGTACAAGCTTATGATGACCTTTGACACATTCATAGCAGGAATGAATGTGTCGCATGAGTGTATAGCTTTTTCCATGAATTAAGGAATATGTTCCTCAGCCCTCGTGGGGGCATCATAACCCTTGACCAGACCTCAAATCAGGGGACAATAAAACTTTTCCATCCTTTATCTATAAGCCGCAACACTATTTACTGCCACAACTGTTTCCTTCCCATACTGGAAAAATATGTATTTGTACCGTGTTAGCCAGTAGATAGAAAAATATTAAAATTTGAGAGTCCTCTGGGTTGATCCCTTTGAATGGCTAACTGAAATGATGGTAACAAATACCAAGCTTTTGAGACTACTCAGGTCTCTACTATGCCTGATGAAGAGACCCGAGTAGTCTTGAAAGCTTGTTATTTGTTACCATCTTTTCAGTTAGCCATTAAAAGATATCAACCACTGAGGACTCTCAAATTTTAATATTTTTCCTCTTTTCATATTGATAGTTTCTGTTACAGATAGTGGACTCACACGGTGAAGTGGATCCTCTATGCCCAATATCTGGGTGGACACACGGGCCATGAGCATTGGTGCAGCAGCCAGATGAAGCACGCGGAATCCGACACATAGAATGCAAACTACAAGTTTAATAAATTCCTGGAAAGCACAGACAGCAGAATTACTGAACACTTCGGGCAGATAGCAGAGTTACTAAAGACCTTGAATACATTGCAGAGTTACTGAACACCTCAGGCAGACAGGAGGCATCATAGATACACACACAAGTAGCAAACAAAACTCCGGAGCGACTAGAAAGTCTAACACCATGGAAGCCGCACACAGCCAGGAAGATGTCCTGAAAACTGCAGGTGGGCAAGTAGAGCTCCTATAAGACAGGGGGGGCAGGTACCTGACACAACTTTGGAGTGACAAAAAAAGTTCAATACCTTGAAAGCCGCAGACAGCCAGGAAGATGTCCTGGAAACCACAGGCTGGTTGGTACTTGAAAGTGCAGATAAGTAGGTAGCCATACTGGAAACTACAGGCAAGTAGGTAGCAATACTGGAAACCGCAGGCAGGTGGATAACGAAACTGGAAGCCATAGCCAGGCAAGAAGACATTCCAGAAACTGTAGGCAGGTAGGCAACGATACTGGAAACCACAGGCAAGTAGGTAGTAATACTGGAAACCGCAAGCAGGTGAGTAGTGATACTGGAAACCCAAAGGAAGTAGGTGAGGTCCTCCACAGACAAGTAGCAAGGTTACTGGAAACCGCACACAAGTAGGTAGCGATACTGGAAACCGCAGGCAGATAGTGATACTGGAAACTGCAGGCAGGTAGATAGCAAGGATACTGGAAACCATAGACAAGTAACTCAGGGACTGGAAACCACAGACAAGCAAGAACTGTGCACAGCTAACTAAGAGAGTTTCTAAAAGTCTTAGGCTATGTTCACACACTTTACGTTTTTTTCTGCAGCTAAATCTGCTGCAAATCTGCTGACAACTTTTCTCTGGCAGGAAAACAGCTGCATCAAAAAATTTTCAGCGTTTTTGCAGCATTTTTTTCACTGTCCTTCTGTCTCTATTTAGGCATGTACATAAAGTTCTGTGAAAAAAAATATCATTCTGGTTTTGGCATAGTGGAGGAGGTGAATTGTTCGGGTATAGTTTAGACATTGGCAATGCATTGAGTTTGTATGACACTATTTGCTTTTACACTATGGGGTCTGCCATTCAGTTTGCACATAGAAAGTAAACCGCCGTACTACTGGACAAAGGTGCTCGAGTAGGGTCCAAACCCCTACTGTAAGTGAAAATAACCTTGGCACTCAACAGTTCAAAATAAAATAAATTTAATGCAGTCCAAAATTTCAAAAGCAAAACATTTCAGTCTATTTGACCTAAATCAGTAAACCGACTGACTGGGTAACCGAGGAGGTGTGAAAGGGAGAGGTGGACACAAGGTCTTAGGTTTCTCAGGTCTCTGAAACCATGAGCTGTTATAAGTGTGAAGTCTGCACAGGTGATGGCTGAAAGAACTCAGCATCCACCTCTTGTACTGCCTGCTGCACAGGCATTGTTCAATTTCACACCTCACTGGTCCACAGGTATTGTTCAATCTCACACATAGGTCAGCTAATGTTTACACAGTACACATCACTAATTTATTTAAACCCTCCCAATAAAAGCAACCATCTCAGTGACCAAGGAAAGATAGTTAATCACAAATAGAACCCATATTTTGCCATCAAAAACGTTGAAAAAAATTTAGATGCGTTTTTTCAGCCTTTTTTTCACCACTCTTTTACTTCCTATGGGTGAAAAAACGCTGAAAAAATGCTGAAAGAAGTGACATGCTCTATTTTCCAAAAACGCAAGCAAGGCAGAAAATACACAGCAAACAAAAAGCAAATCACAGCATGCAGTGATTTTTTTCTCATGCTGAATTGGTATGAGAAAGAAAATGCTGATCAGCACTGCCGCATAGAATAACATTGGTCTAAGTGCTATCCGATAAAGCACTGTTATAGAAACAGCTAACTGGGAGTGTAATTTAGGCACAGATTGATTGTAATTTTTGAGTATAAATGGTTTCGTCATAAGTGTGGATATCAAAAGAATATACAGCATAGATCAACAATTAACCTAAGATCAGTCACAGTTACATATTTGTGCATTCATAACTATCTGCATATTGTAATTAGAATTCCAGTTTCTCACTATACCAATTCAATACATTATTATGAAGTGAGAAAACTCCTTGACCGGATGAAATTCACATCACAACCATACCATTAGGTAGCCATATACAGTATATATATATATATATATATATATATATATATATATATATATATATATATATATATATATGTATATACAGTGCTGGCAAAAAGTATTGGCACCCCTGCAATTCTGCCAGAAAATACTCAGTTTCTTCCTGAAAATGATTGCAATCACAAATTCTTTGGTATTATTCTCTTCATTTAATTTGCTTGCAAGGAAAAAACACAAAAGAGAATGAAGAAAAAATCAAATCATTGATCACTTCACACAAAACTCCAAAAAAGGGCCGGAAAAAAGTATTGGCACACTCAGCCTAATACTTGGTTGCACAACCTTTAGCCAAAATAACTGCGAACAACCGCTTCCGGTAACCATCAATGAGTTTCTAACAATGCTCTGCTGGAATTGTAGACCATTCTTCTTTGGCAAACTGCTCCAGGTCCCTGATATTTGAAGGGTGCCTTCTCCAAACTGCCATTTTGCGATCTCTCCACAGGTGTTCTATGGGATTCAGGTCTGGACTCATTGCTGGCCACCTTAGAAGTCTCCAGTGCTTTCTCTCAAACCATTTTATAGTGCTTTTGGAAGTGTGTTTTGGGTCATTGTCCTGCTGGAAGACCCATGACCTCTGAGGGAGACCCAGCTTTCTCACACTGGACCCTACATTATGCTGCAAAATTTGTTGATAGTCTTCAGACTTCATAATGCCATGCACACGGTCAAGCAGTCCAGTGCCCGAGGCAGCAAAGCAACTCCAAAACATCAGGGAACCTCCGCCATGTTTGACTGTAGGGACCGTGTTCTTTTCTTTGAATGCCTCTTTTTTTTTCCTGTACACTCTATGTTGATGTTTTTTCCCAAAAAGCTCTACTTTTGTCTCATCTGACAAGAGAACATTCTTCCAAAACGTTTTAGGCTTTCTCAGGTAAGTTTTGGCAAACTCCAGCCTGACTTTTTTATGTCTCAGGGTAAGAAGTGGGGTCTTCCTGGGTATCCTACCATACAGTCCCTTTTCATTCAGATGCCAACGGATAGTACGGGTTGACACTGTTGTACCCTCGGACTGCAGGGCAGCTTGAACTTGTTAGGATGTTAGTCGAGGTTCTTTATCCACCATCCGCTAGTGTTGAGCATTCCGATACTGAAATATTGGGTATCGGCCGATATTCGCGGTATCGGAATTCCGATACTTAATTTCGATACTTTTACAATATCGAATACCGGAATCGGAAGTTCCCATAATGCCTGCGCTCTGCAGTGTCTCTGAAGGATGACAAGCTGGATGGCAGCGCTCAGCTGCGATCCAGCCTGTCATCAGAATGCCATCCCAGCGTGGGAGAATTCTCCTGATCGTTTAAAAGCCGGCGGGCGGTAAAAAGCCGCCGGCTTTTAAACAATCACACAGCCCCATACTGCTTCCGCGCAGCCTCCCACCCCGATCCTCCGCTCCCCTCGCCACCTCCCATCCCGATCGTAAGTTAGGACCGGGCGGGGAGTGCAGCACCAAGGAGCGGGGAGCGAAGGACCCGGGCGGGGAAGCCGGCAGTGAAAAGACTTCACCGCCGGCTTTCCCGTTCTGTGCTGCGCTTTCCCGCCGGTTATTTCAAATGAACAGCTGAGGTATCAGGTGATGCCGATCAGCTGTTCATTTGAAGTAGCCGCGGTACCCTCAGAGGATTCTTGTGAGTTCATGCTTCACTGCATTGCATGAACTCACATGAACTTTCCCACGGCCGCACAGGTCAGCCTCACCTCCCAGACCCGTCATGATTGGTGTGTGTGGGTGTCTGTGCGGGTGTGCGCGGTGTCTGTGCGGTGTCTGCGGGTGTGTGCGGTGTCTGTGCAATGTCTGCGGGTGTGCACGGTGTCTGTGCGATGTCTGGGGGTGTGTGCAGTGTCTGTGCGATGTCTGGGGGTGTGTGCGGTGTCTGTGCGATGTGTGCGGGTGTGTGCGGTGTCTGTGCGATGTCTGCAGTTTTGCGCGGTGTCTGTGCGATGTGTGCGGGTGTGTGCGATGTCTGCGAGTGTGCGCGGTGTCTGTGCGATGTCTGCGGGTGTATGCGGGTGTGCGCGGTGTCTGTGCGATGTCTGCGGGTGTGCGCGGTGTCTGTGCGATGTCTGTGCGATGTGTGCGTGCAGGCAGACATAGGCCGATGTGACACTACTACTCCCATCGGCCTATGTCTGTCCTCCGTCCACTCCTGCCAGCAGGATCAGCTCGATGGGAGCAGTAGTTCCCATCAGCCTGATCCTGCTATTTAAATTGCCCTACTGTGTCCCCAATAAATTTTAAATACATGTCATTGGTGGCCAGTGGTTGCCTGCAATAAATTAGTTCATACATTACCTGTCCCCGCCGATCGCCACCTAAAATAAAGTAAAAAATAAAAAACTACACCTATACTCACCTAGACACCTAATTCCCCGAAGCCAGCGATCTCCTGTAATAAAATATAAAATAATAAACCACAACCTTATCCTTACCCCTCCGTAGTAGTCCACGAGTGTCCCACGAAGATCTCCAGTTCAGAGCAGCCACATAGAATGTGACCGCTCTGAACCGCTGCCGCCGCTAGACTGATGGGGCCGTAAAGCAGCCCCGTCATTGCATAAGCGGGTTCACCGGAGTTCAGGCAGCGCTGCTCCGGTTAGCTGCTTTACGGCCCCGCTGTATCGTGAGAAATTCCCACGGTACAGCAGTGCCGTAAAGGAGGTCTCCGGAGCTGCACTGCCTGAATGCACTCCGGTGACCTCAGTCAGTGGCTCCCGCTGCCGGGAGCGGACGTGTTCCCGGCAGCGTGAGCTTACAGCAGCAATGACAGCTGTCACATCTCCAGATGTGACAGCTGTGCATGGGAGATCAGTGCAGGAACGTGGACAGATAACTATTTTTTTTTTTAGTAAACTAAGAATTAAATAAAATGGTGTGTTTTATTTCAAATAAATTATTTTTTTCTGGGTGTATTGTGTTTTTTCTTTTTAACACTTTGTAGGTTAGTAATGGGGGTGTCTTATAGACGCCCATCATTACTAACCTGGGCTTCATGGCAGCTGGCGCTGACATGAACCCCAGCCCTATTACCCCCTGCCACCGCACCAGGGCAGCATGGAAGAGCGAGGCTAAGTGCCAGAGTTGGCGCATCCTATGGATGCGCCATTTCTGGGGCGGCTGACGGCTGGTGTTTCTAGCCTGGGAGGGGGCCGATATTCATGGCACCCTTCCTGGGCTATTAATATCAGCCCCCAGCTGTCTGCCTAGCCTTTGCTAGCTATTAAAATAGGGGGGACCCCACGTCATTTTTTGGGGGGGTCCCCCATTTTAATAGCTAGTAAAGGCTAGGTATTCAGCTGGGGGCTGATATTAGTAGTCTGGGAAGCTCCGTGGGTATTACCCCCTTCCCAGGCTTCAAACATCTGCCCCAGCCGTCTGCTTAACCTCCGCTAGAGACTAAAATTATGGGGGATCCCACGCCAATTTTTTTTAAAATAAATCCTTTATTTTAACACTAAATGACATTTGAGGAGTTAATAAAGATGCAGTCCCTAAATTATTATTTATTTTTTAATTAATTTTTCCCAAAAATTTTGACGTGGGCTTTGCCATATTTTTGTATGCCAGCCAGGTACAGCATCCAGCTTCTATGAACGCGCCATTTTCCAGGGTGGCTGCGGACTGCAATTTGCAGCGGGGGGGGGGGGGGGGGGCAGAAAGCTTGGGCCTCCCTGCGCTGCAGATTCCAGCCCCCAGCTCCCTAGTTGTACCTGGCTGGACACAAAAATAGGGAGAAGCCCCACGTATTTTTTTTTTAATTATTTCATGAAATTCATGAAATAATAAAGAAAAAAAGGGCTTCCCTATATTGTTGTGTCCGGCCAGGTACAAATAGGCATCTGGTGGTTGGGGGCAGCCCGTTCCTGCCTGCTGTACCTGGCTGGACACAAATATAATGCGAAGCCCCACATCAATTTTTTTTTTAATTATTTCAGGAAATTCATGAAATAATTAAAAAAAAATTGATGTGGGGCTTCGCCAAATATTTGTGTCCAGCCAGGTACAGCAGGCAGGAATGGGCTGCCCCCAACCACCAGCTGCTTATTTGTACCTGGCCGGACACAACAATATAGGGAAGCCCTTTTTTTCTTAATTATTTCATGAATTTCATGAAATAATTTAAAAAAAAAATACGTGGGGCTTCGCCCTATTTTTGTGTCCAGCCAGGTACAACTAGGCAGCTGGGGGCTGGAATCCGCAGCGCAGGGAGGCCCAAGCTTTCTGGGCCCCACCCGCTGCAAATTGCAGTCCGCAGCCGCCCCGGAAAATGGCGCGTTCATAGAACCGCCATCTTCTGGCGCTGTGCCCAACTCATCCAGGGCCCTGGTGCGGTGGCTCACTGGGTAATAAAGGGGTTAAGGCCAGCTTGGCATTATCAGCTGGCCCTAAGCCCGAAATTCATGGGGTCACGCCAATATTAGACATGACCACCATGAATTTCTAGTAAAGTATTTAAAAAAAACACAACACCCAGAATAAAGTCCTTTAATTGAAATAAAGACACAATTCTTTATTGTTCTAAATTAAACCATACTTACCGTCACGCCCATTCCAGCTGAAGCCAACGATCTCCTGCAATAAAAGTAAAATAATAAAGCAACCTCATCCTTACCTTTCCATGGTTCCCACGATGGCTCCAGCTCTGCTACATCGAGATGACAGGCTGGACCGCAGCAGAACGCTGCCATCCAGCCTGTCATCCCGCGGACACTGAGAAGCGCAGGAATGCTTCCGCTCCTCAGCGTCTCTCTGTGACGGCATCCAGATGAGCCGACAATGAACTCGGCTCACCTCATGCACGTCACTGACAGCGTGGGAGAATTCTCCTGCACTCAGCGCTTCAGCGTGAGAATTCTCCCACGCTGTCAGTGACGTGCATGAGGTGAGCTGAGTTCATTGGACATGACCTCACCTCATGCACGTCACTGACAGCGTGGGAAAATTCTCACGCTGAAGCGCTGAGTGCAGGAGAATTCTCCCACGCTGTCAGTGACGTGCATGAGGTGAGCCGAGTTCATTGTCGGCTCATCTGGATGCCGTCACAGAGAGACGCTGAGGAGCGGAAGCATTCCTGCGCTTCTCAGTGTCCGCGGGATGACAGGCTGGATGGCAGCGTTCTGCTGCGGTCCAGCCTGTCATCTCGATGTAGCAGAGCTGGAGCCATCGTGGGAACCATGGAAAGGTAAGGATGAGGTTGCTTTATTATTTTACTTTTATTGCAGGAGATCGTTGGCTTCAGCTGGAATGGGCGTGATGGTAAGTATGGTTTAATTTAGAACAATAAAGAATTGTGTGTTTATTTCAATTAAAGGACTTTATTCTGGGTGTTGTGTTTTTTTTTTAACTTTCACTATGGGGTTAGTAATGGGGGTGTCTTATAGACGCCTCTCCATTACTAACCTGGGCTTGATGTCAGCTGGCATTATAAGCTGACATCAACCCCAGCCCTATTACCCCCTGCCACCGCACCAGGGCAGCGTGGAAGAGCGAGGCTAAGTGCCAGAATTGGCGCATCCTATGGATGCGCCATTTCTGGGGCGGCTGACGGCTGGTGTTTCTAGCCTGGGAGGAGGCCAATATTCATGGCACCCTTCCTGGGCTATTAATATCAGCCCCCAGCTGTCTGCCTAGCCTTTGCTAGCTATTAAATTAGGGGGGACCCCACGTCATTTTTTGGGGGGGGTCCCCCATTTTAATAGCTAGTAAAGGCTAGGTATTCAGCTGGGGGCTGATATTAGTAGCCTGGGAAGCTCCGTGGGTATTAACCCCTTCCCAGGCTTCAAACATCTGCCCCAGCTGTCTGCTTAACCTCCGCTAGAGACTAAAATTAAGGGGAACCCCACGCCAATTTTTTTTAAAATAAATCCTTTATTTTAACACTAAATGACAAGTACAGTAATCAACACTGTCACTGTACTTCATATATATGTGACTGACATGTTTCTATCTATCTAATCTATGTATGATTCTCTATTCTTTCTATTCTAAATTGTCGGGTACAGATGCTGAATTGCCGGCCGACTTTCTTAAAGAGACGGTGCATGAAAACACTATTATTTTTTTAAATAAATCCTTTACACTAAATGACAAGTACAGTAATCAACACTGTCACTGTACTTCTTATATATGTGACTGACATGTTTCTATCTATCTAATCTATGTATGATTCTCTATTCCTTCTATTCTAAATTGTCGGGTACAGATGTTGAATTGCCGGCCGGCTTTTTTAAAGAGACGGTGCATGAAAACACTATTATTTTTTTAAATAAATCCTTTACACTAAATGACAAGTACAGTAACCAACACTGTCACTGTACTTCATATATATGTGACTGACTTGTTTCTATCTATCTAATCTATGTGTGAAGCTCTATTCTGTCTGTTATAAATTGTCGGGTACAGATGCTGAATTGCCGGCCGGCTTTTTTAAAGAGACGGTGCATGAAAACACTATTATTTTTTTTAATAAATCCTTTACACTAAATGACAAGTACAGTAAGCAACACTGTCACTGTACTTCATATATATGTGACTGACATGTTTCTATCTATCTAATCTATGTGTGAAGCTCTATTCTTTCTGTTGTAAATTGTCGGGTACCGGTGTATGCGCTGATGAATTGCCGGCTTTTCGCATAATACATTCTACATTATTCTTAGTTGTTTTACTTCATGTAGAATTAACCTACAAGGAAAGAAAGGGTTTATTTTCATTCCGATATTAGTGTCCCATTGACTTGCATTGGTTTCCGGTATCGGAATCGGCGATATCCGATACTTTTTGAGTATCGGTCCGATCCAATCCGATACGATATTTCCTGATATCGGAAGGTATCGCTCAACACTACCATCCGCACAATCTTGCGTTGAAATCTCTCTTCAATTTTTCTTTTCCGTCCACATCTAGGGGGGTTAGCCACAGTGCCATGGGCTTTAAACTTCTTGATGACACAGCGCACGGAAGACACAGGAACATTCAGGTCTTTGGAGATGGACTTGTAGCCTTGAGATTGCTCATGCTTCCTCACAATTTGGTTTCTCAAGTCCTCAGACAGTTCTTTGGTCTTCTTTCTTTTCTCCATGCTCAATGTGGTACACACAAGGACACAGGACAGAGGTTGAGTCAACTTTAATCCATGTTAACAGGCTGCAAGTGTGATTTAGTTATTGCCAACACCTGTTAGGTGCCACAGGTAAGTTACAGGTGCTGTTAATTACACGAATTAGAGAAGCATCACATGATTTTTCAAAGGGTGCCAATACTTTTGTCCACCCCCTTTTTTAGGTATGGTGTGGAATTATATCCAATTTGGCTTTAGGACAATTATTTTTGTGTTTTTTTCATTGAAGACAAATTAAATGAAGATAATAATACCAAAGAATTTGTGATTGCAATCATTTTCAGGAAGAAACTGAGTATTATCTGACAGACTTGCAGGGGTGCCAATACTTTTGGCCAGCACCATATATATATATATATATATATATATATATATATATATATATACAGCTCTGGCAAAAATTAAGAGACCACTGCATAGTTTTCTAAAAATCACCACCTCTACATGTCTGACAGCCATTCCATTCCAGTGTCAGTTGAATTCCAACCACCGTCCACCTCATTCTACTTAATGTGCTTCTGATTAGGTGATCACCTGAACCAAATCTTATGTAACGAGGGAAAGTATAAACAACACTGCTGTGGTCTTCACAATCCTCTTGCAATAGGACAAGCTGGATGGCAAAACAAGTGCTAGGAATAGCCCAAAAGTAATTTGAATGAAAAAATAACTTGTAACCATGCCAAAGGAGTTGAAAAGAAAAGTCTTGAGTGAGGAAAAGAAGGGCTCAATTCTGGCTTTACTAGCAGAGGGATACAGTGAGCGTCATGTTGTCTCCATCCTTAAAATTTCGAAGACGGCAGTCCATTACAACAAGGTCAAGCAGCAGACATTGGGGAAAACAAAGCTACAGACCGGCAGAGGGCGAAAGCGACTCTCCACTGACCAGGATGACCGTCATCTTATTCAAATGTCACTCAGCAACCGCAGGATGACATCGAGTGACCTACAAAAGGAATGGCAAATGGCAGCTGGGGTGAAGTGCACGGCAAGAACAGTTGGTAACAGGCTCCTAGAGGCCTCAAGTCATGTGAAGCTAGAAAAAAGCCTTTCATCAATGAGAAGCAAAGGAGAGCCAGGCTGAAGTTTGCCAAAGACCATAAGGATTGGACAATAGAGGACTGGAATAAGGTAATCTTCTCTGATGAAAAATCTGAGAAAATGAAAATTTTGCAGTGGTCTCTTAATTTTTGCCAGAGCTGTATGTGTATATATATATATATATATATATATATATATATATATATATATATATATATATACATATATATATATTTAGCGAGCCCTAAAAACAAGGTAGGAGGAACAATCCAAATAGAGATAAAGAGTAGATGTCAAAAAAGACAATGAGACAAAGACTGAGGTTTGTCTAAAGATAAGTTCATATTCAAAGACATCAACTCTTGAATAGCTCATTGTACTAGAACCAGCAACTCAAGGTAATATATGTGAAGGCTAAGCATCAATATGCATATAAAAGATAGCTGCGTATGGGCCCATTGTGTCTTGCTACAGACATTACTTAATTTTATTTATATGTATTAACCCCTTCCCGACCCGTGTCACACCGTTTGTGACATGGAAAACAGTTCGTTCCCGACCCATGTCACAGCGTGTGTGACATGGAGGGAAAGAGCCCCTGCAGCGCCCGCGAGCGGGGTCGCTCAGGTGTCACAGTTGCTACTGCAACTAGACAACCTGTAGTTGACCCCACAGGGGGTGGATTAACCCCCCCGTGCCTAAAACCCCTCCGATTGGCAGTTTCACTTTCACTTTTAGTGAAACTGCCAATCGGAATGAATGAAATATTTCACCAATGGAAATTGGTGAAATATTTACTTTCTGGGCATGGCCTGATGCTTATAGCATCAGCCATTGGCTGGGGGGAGTGTCACCTCTGTGTCACCCCCCCAGATCTGATTGGGGGCTAGCGTCACATGGACACTAGCTCCAATCAGATGTCGAGCGGTGTATTTACTATGGCTGACCAAACTTTCCAGATCCATCCCTTCCGTGGAGCCAGAGGAGTTTGGTCACGCCGATCCGCTGCTGCCACAGATCATCTGCCCCGCCGCCGATCGTCTGCCACCTCCATCGCCGCCACCGATCCTCTGCACCCGCCGCTGCCACCGCTGCTGATCTGCCGCCGACCCCCTGCACCCGCTGCTGCCTCCGCTGCTGATCCGCTGCCGGTAGTATCCCCCCCCTTATCAGATTTCCAGCCCCCACTTCCCCCCCACCCCCCCTCCACCCCCCTTCCACCCCCCTTCCACCCCAGTCCCAATTTCTCACCTGTACCCCGACCTCCGCTCCCTCCCTCTCCCACGTCTTCATCCACCGGCTGCTGCTCTCCTTCTGACAGCCGGTGGACTGTGATCACAGGCAGCAGCAGACTCAGTGTAAATCTCCTGTGCCTGTGATCACACCACCATCCCCCAGTCCCAGGGATCACACCATCATCCCCCAGTCCTAGTGATCTCACCCACCATCCCCCAGTCCTAGTGATCTCACCCCCCCAGTGATCACCCGCCCCCTCCCCCGTCCGAGTGATCACCCCCCCTGCTGCTGCCAGCTACTGCCTGCCGGCCCCTACCCCCCTTGCTGCTGCCGGCTCCTGCCCCCCTTTCTGCCCCTTCTGCCCCAGTGATACCCCCCCTGCTGCTGTTGGCTCTTCTATCTCCTCAGCCCCCCCCTGCGCCCCGTGCGCCTGAGCGCGCCCCCTCCTGCGCCCCGTGCGCCTGAGCGCGCCCCCTCCTGCGCCCCGTGCGCCTGAGCGCGCCCCCTCCTGCGCCCCGTGCACCTGAGCGCGCCCCCTCCTGCGCCCCGTACGCCTGAGCACGCCCCCTCCTGCGCCCCGTACGCCTGAGCGCGCCCCCTCCTGCGCCCCGTACGCCTGAGCACGCCCCCTCCTGCGCCCCGTACGCCTGAGCGCGCCCCCTCCTGCGCCCCGTACGCCTCCACACGTGATTTACACCAAGCACTCACACATACACACGTACACTCATACTAATAATAAAGTTTAGATTTTTTTTTTCCCCACAGCACACAAAATGTCCCGCCCGTCCCGCCCTAGGGCGTACTCAGCTGAGGAGGCATATTCATTTATTGCCTCCGAAGCTGATAGTGAGGGAGAGGACCCCACGTTCCTCTATTCCTCTCATTCTTCCTCCTCCAGTGACACCGAGCCGGCACCAAGACGACGTCAGAGGTCAAGGCATCGTCCGGAGGCCGTGGAAGAAGACCCACAGCCATCTGTAAGTAACCCTCAACCTGGTGCTAGTCAAGCCCAACCTAGCACCAGTGCCCCGGTGTGGACCCCCGTCCCTGAAAATTACGCTCCGCGGATTCCTGATTTCCTTCCCCAATCAGGAATCCAGTTCGAGACAGCAAACCTCAGGGAAATAGACTTTTTCAAAGTCTATTTCTCTGAGGCCATTGTCAGTCTCATGGTGGAGCAGACTAACATTTACGCCCAACAATTTTTGTCTGCAAACCCAAATTCAATGTTTTCTACTTGGAGTCCCGTTGACTCAGTAGAAATGTTAAAATATTGGGGACTGGTACTTCACATGGGGATTGTGAAGAAACCAGAAATCCGTCAATACTGGAGTACCGATATTTTATATCAAACTCCAGTGTTCGGAATGGTGATGACCCGCAAAAGATTTGAGGTCATTCACAAATTTTTGCATTTCAGGGATAACACGGACAGCCTTCCCCGCGATGACCCGAATTTTGACAGACTGTTCAAAATTCGTCCGGTCATAGAACACTTCAGCAACAAGTTTGCTGAAGTGTACGTTCCCCAAAGGGAAATTTCTGTGGATGAATCCCTCATCCACTTCAAAGGGAGGCTTCAATTCCGACAATACCTGCCCAGTAAGAGGGCCAGGTACGGAATAAAGCTCTACAAGCTGTGCGAGAGTGCCTCAGGGTACACTCACAGCTTTAGAGTTTACGAAGGAAAGGATTCGAGGATTCAGCCCCCAGAATGTCCACCTGCTCTGAAGGTAAGTGGGAAAATAGTGTGGGATTTGATCCGCCCACTGCTTGATAAAGGTTACCATCTATACGTTGATAACTTTTATACAAGCATTCCCCTATTTCAGTCCCTCTCTGCCAGAGCTACCGCCGCTTGCGGTACTGTGCGCAGAACCAAGAGGGGTCTCCCTTTGACGCTAATTGAGCAGGTTTTCCCAAAGGGTGAGAGCCGAGCTCAATGTAGCGGCAACATGGTTGTGGTGAAGTACAAAGACAAAAGGGACGTCTTTTTCTTGACCACAATCCATGGTCCCGGCACCACGGCCACCAACGTTAGAGGTACCCCAGCACCGGTCCGCAAACCGGACTGTGCCCTGGGGTACAACAAGCACATGGGGGGAGTTGATCTTTCTGATCAAGTCCTCCAGCCCTACAGTGCGATGAGGAAGGTGAAAGTCTGGTATAAAAAACTGGCCGTGCACATCGTTCAAATGGCACTGTATAATGCATACGTGCTGTCACGATGTGCAGGCCAGACCACCAACACCTTCCTCAACTTCCAGGAGGCAGTGATAAAGGCCCTGATTTTTAGAAGCGAAGAAGAAGCGGGCCCCAGCACCCCTGGAACTCGAGTCTCCCGTGTGGTACCAGGGCAACATTTTCCTGGTGAGGTCACGGTAAGAAAAAGGTGCCGGGTCTGCCATAAAAGGGGGATAAGAAAGGTCACCCGTTTCCAATGTGAAACGTGTCCTGATAAACCGGGACTGTGTTTGAATGAATGTTTCAAAATTCATCACATGTCCCCGGACTAAACACATCCTGACCTTCCCTACAGAACTCACCCACACTAGCATGACATACAAAACATCACGCACACACACAACAACCTCACGTACACTACAACACACACCAACCTATGTCAGGTTGGTGTGTGTGTTGTAGTGTATGTGAGGTTGTTTGTGTGTGTGTGGTGTATACACCACACCACACACCAAACTCACATACACTACATCTAGATAAGTTCCCTGGGGGGTCTAGTTTCCAAAATAGGGTCACTTGTGGGGGAGCTTCAATGTTTACACACAGGGGCTCTCCAAACGCAACATGGTTCCAATTTGTTAGCGGACACCATGTCGTGTTTGGACAGCCCCTGTGTGCCGAAACATTGGAGCTCCCCCACAAGTCACCCCATTTTGGAAACTAGAACCCCCAAGGCACCTATCTAGATGCATAGTGAGCACTTGGAACCCCCAAGTGCTTCACAAATTGATTCGTAAAAATGAAAAAGTATTTTTTTTCCACTTTTTCATTTTTACGAATCAATTTGTGAAGCACCTGGGGGTTCCAACTGCTCACTATGCATCTAGATAGGTGCCTTGGGGGATCTAGTTTCCAAAATGGGGTCACTTATGGGGGAGCTCCAATGTTTACACACACAGGTGCTCTCCAAACGCAACATGGTTCCAATTTGTTAGCGGACACCATGTCGTGTTTGGACAGCCCCTGTGTGCCGAAACATTGGAGCTCCCCCACAAGTCACCCCATTTTGGAAACTAGAACCCCCAAGGCACCTATCTAGATGCATAGTGAGCACTTGGAACCCCCAAGTGCTTCACAAATTGATTCGTAAAAATGAAAAAGTATTTTTTTTCCACTTTTTCATTTTTACGAATCAATTTGTGAAGCACCTGGGGGTTCCAACTGCTCACTATGCATCTAGATAGGTGCCTTGGGGGATCTAGTTTCCAAAATGGGGTCACTTATGGGGGAGCTCCAATGTTTACACACACAGGTGCTCTCCAAACGCAACATGGTTCCAATTTGTTAGCGGACACCATGTCGTGTTTGGACAGCCCCTGTGTGCCGAAACATTGGAGCTCCCCCACAAGTGACCCCATTTTGGAAACTAGACCCCCCAAGGCACCTATCTAGATGCATAGTGAGCACTTGGAACCCCCAGGTGCTTCACAAATTAATCCGTAAAAATGAAAAAGTATTTTTTTTTCCACTTTTTCATTTTTACGAATCAATTTGTGAAGCACCTGGGGGTTCCAAGTGCTCACTATGCATCTAGATAGGTGCCTTGGGGGGTCTAGTTTCCAAAATGGGGTCACTTATGGGGGAGCTCCAATGTTTAGGCACACAGGAGCTCTTTAAACGCAACATGGTGTCCGCTAACAATTTGAGCCGAAATTGTTAGCGGACACCATGTTGCGTTTGGAGAGGCCCTGTGTGCCAAAACATTGGAGCTCCCCCACAAGTGACCCCATTTTGGAAACTAGACCCCCCAAGGCACCTATCTAGATGCATAGTGAGCACTTGGAACCCCCAGGTGCTTCACAAATTAATCCGTAAAAATGAAAAAGTATTTTTTTTTCCACTTTTTCATTTTTACGAATCAATTTGTGAAGCACCTGGGGGTTCCAAGTGCTCACTATGCATCTAGATAGGTGCCTTGGGGGGTCTAGTTTCCAAAATGGGGTCACTTATGGGGGAGCTCCAATGTTTAGGCACACAGGAGCTCTTTAAACGCAACATGGTGTCCGCTAACAATTTGAGCCGAAATTGTTAGCGGACACCATGTTGCGTTTGGAGAGGCCCTGTGTGCCAAAACATTGGAGCTCCCCCACAAGTGACCCCATTTTGGAAACTAGACCCCCCAAGGCACCTATCTAGATGCATAGTGAGCACTTGGAACCCCCAGGTGCTTCACAAATTAATCCGTAAAAATGAAAAAGTATTTTTTTTTCCACTTTTTCATTTTTACGAATCAATTTGTGAAGCACCTGGGGGTTCCAAGTGCTCACTATGCATCTAGATAGGTGCCTTGGGGGGTCTAGTTTCCAAAATGGGGTCACTTATGGGGGAGCTCCAATGTTTAGGCACACAGGAGCTCTTTAAACGCAACATGGTGTCCGCTAACAATTTGAGCCGAAATTGTTAGCGGACACCATGTTGCGTTTGGAGAGGCCCTGTGTGCCAAAACATTGGAGCTCCCCCACAAGTGACCCTATTTTGGAAACTAGACCCCCCAAGGCACCTATCTAGATGCATAGTGAGCACTTGGAACCCCCAGGTGCTTCACAAATTAATCCGTAAAAATGAAAAAGTATTTTTTTTTCCACTTTTTCATTTTTACGAATCAATTTGTGAAGCACCTGGGGGTTCCAAGTGCTCACTATGCATCTAGATAGGTGCCTTGGGGGGTCTAGTTTCCAAAATGGGGTCACTTATGGGGGAGCTCCAATGTTTAGGCACACAGGAGCTCTTTAAACGCAACATGGTGTCCGCTAACAATTTGAGCCGAAATTGTTAGCGGACACCATGTTGCGTTTGGAGAGGCCCTGTGTGCCAAAACATTGGAGCTCCCCCACAAGTGACCCCATTTTGGAAACTAGACCCCCCAAGGCACCTATCTAGATGCATAGTGAGCACTTGGAACCCCCAGGTGCTTCACAAATTAATCCGTAAAAATGAAAAAGTATTTTTTTTTCCACTTTTTCATTTTTACGAATCAATTTGTGAAGCACCTGGGGGTTCCAAGTGCTCACTATGCATCTAGATAGGTGCCTTGGGGGGTCTAGTTTCCAAAATGGGGTCACTTATGGGGGAGCTCCAATGTTTAGGCACACAGGAGCTCTTTAAACGCAACATGGTGTCCGCTAACAATTTCGGCTCAAATTGTTAGCGGACACCATGTTGCGTTTGGAGAGGCCCTGTGTGCCTAAACATTTGAGCTCCCCCACAAGTGACCCCATTTTGGAAACTAGACCCCCCAAGGCACCTATCTAGATGCATAGTGAGCACTTGGAACCCCCAGGTGCTTCACAAATTAATCCGTAAAAATTAAAAATCCTTTTTTTTTTTACAAAAAAATTCTTTTAGCCTATTTTTTTTAATTTTCACATAGGTAACAGGATAAAATGCATCCTAAAATTTGTTGGGCAATTTCTCCTGAGTACACCGATACCTCATATGTGGTCATAAACCACTGTTTGGGCGCATGGCAGGGCTCAGAAGGGAAGGAGCGCAATTTGACTTTTGGAGCTAATTTTCCAATCAAAAAGTGAAATGGCGCTCCTTCCCTTCTGAGCCCTGTCGTGTGCCCAAACAGTGGTTTATGACCACATATGAGGTATTGGTTTACTCAGGAGAAAATGGCCAACAAATTTTAGGATGCATTTTACCCTGTTACCCATGTGAAAATTAAAAAATTTAGGCTAGAAAAAAAATTTTGTTAGAAAAATTAAAATGTTCATTTTTTTCTTCCATTTTGCTTTAGTTCCTGTGATGCACCTGAAGGGTTAATAATCTTCATGAATGTAGTTTTGAGTAGCTTGAGGGGTGCAGTTTTTGGAATGGTGTCACTTTTGGGTGTTTTCTGTCATGTACACCCCTCAAAGGGACTTCAAATGTGATGTGGTCACTAAAAAAAATGGCTTTGCAAATTTTGCTGGAAAAAAGAAAATTTGCTGATGAACTTTGAACCCTTCTAACTTCCTACAAAAATTTTTTTTTTTTTTCAAAATTGTGCTGATGTAAAGTAGACATGTGGGAAATGTTATTTATTAACTATTTTGTGTCACATCACTCTCTAGTTTAGCAGAATAAAAATTCAAAATTTGAAAATTGCAAAATTTTCAAAATTTTTCCCATATTTTTGATTTTTTCACAAATAAACGCAAATATTATCGACCTAAATTTAATACTAACATGAAGCCCAATATGTCACGAAAAAACAATCTCAGAATCGCTAGGATCCGTTGAAGTGTTCCAGAGTTTTTAATTCATAAAGGGACACTGGTCAGAATTGACAAAAATGCCAAGGTCTTTAGGGTCAAAATAGGCTGGGTCCTGAAGGGGTTAACAACATTTGTAATACTTGGAGAGTAGAGAGGTGACCTAATTGCCTAACCTCCTCACTTTTCATTTGAAGTCATTTTTGTGCTCCTACAATGTGATTACTGTGTTTTTGTATTATAGGTCCTCCAGGACCAAAAGGAGACAAGGGAAGCCAAGGCTCAAAAGGATCCCCAGGAATGTATGGATTAAGAGGTACATAAGTAATTAATGTTTCTTACCGTACTTTAGAAATGTGATGGAATTAAGCATTTGAAATACTCACACCTACATGAGCAGTATGAGCTATAAGTAAAGAACCAATATGTACAATCATATTGAAAACCTATACAAAAAATGTGCAAGGCTCAACAAATGAAAAAGTATATATAGCTTATTTTTATTATTTCACAATATTTAAAAGACTATAAAGTAAACATGCAAAGTCAGACATTGAAAATACTGTGTATAGGTGAGCAATGACACCAGCCACCCAAGTAAGATGTAGTGCAGAACAAGTAAAGAGATATATTACATATCACATATATTGTAGCATTGAGGACGGATACTCAAGTAAACATAAGAGCCCAAGATAGTCAACACAGGACAAATGACAAAGAAAAAAAAATAGAAAGAAATGTGGTGGTATCTATCAGCAGGTTTTTGCTATGTAATCTGAACACAGCAGAAGATAGAGGCTGAAACACAGAATTCAGGGATTTGTCATTTGTCAAAGAGCATGCTGCTGTTTTCTAACTGTGAAGGATTTATCACTAAGAGATTAACATTGCCGGACTACATTAGTTGGGCAGCGACCCCTCCTGTGATAAGCAGCTCTCTGTCCATGGACTTTGTGCAGGGAGAGCCTGGTGTGGGCAGTGGCAGCTTTCTCAGCTCTGCTTCATTTTAAATCTAAAAGCACTGCAAAAACCTGCTGACAGATTCCCTTTAAGGAAGCCTCATCTATCAAGGAAAATGCACCCAGTACAAGTTTCACATCAAGCTTCGAAGCTTGATGAAAAATGCCTATGCATTTACCTTGATCTGTGAGTGTTCCTTAATGCCACAGTGCATCTTTATAACCATGTGACACCACTGCTTATTCTTTATTTTTTTTTCTTTACTGTTAGTCTTTTATAAAGCATCTTGGGCTCATATATTAACGTGAATATGCGTCCTTAATGCTGTGACTATATACAGTATATGAGATGTAATATATCACTTTACTTGATCTGCACCACATCTTACTTGGGTGGCTGGTGTCATTGCTCACATATCCACTGTGTTGTTAATGTCTATCTTTGTATGTTTACATTATTGTCTTTTAAATATTTTTGAATATTGTGTAATAATGAACATAACACATATACTTAATCTTATCCATATGTTGAGCCTTCCACATATTTTGTATAGGTGTTCTTAATTAAAATATTCAAAATGAAACAGATATATGATGTGAATGAGCTGGCCAATATCACATGAAAAAAGAAGAAGTGGCCCCTGTGTGAATCCCAGAAACCATTAATGCTGACATCTGAAGAATATTTTTTTGTGTCAGCAAGTCAGAAGTTCAAAAAGACATAGTACATTCTCAGTTTCACATGGTTGGAAGTCACTTGCATAATAGTTGCTAAATCCAGCATCCTTTGTGTGCATTTGATCCATAACATCATCCACATCAGTATATACAGTACATCCTAGCCAGTCATGGATGTATCCTATACAGTATGTGTGGACATTGTGAATGTTAAGTTGTTTCTAAACGGAAGATCTTGCTTTTTCCCAAACCTATGAAAACTGTGCACTCCATGGAAAGTGGTGGAGGACACTACTAAGAAAATGTATCGATATTAGCAAATCTCCCACAGGGTCTCTGTATCAAGGAAGAACTTGCTATACATTATACACCTGTAAAGCAGGACTAACTCAGCATAAAGTAAGCAATAGAAAAACTGTTTGCAAATTTCATGTTTGCATTATAGGATATTTTATTTCTCACTTTTAGTAGGTCTAGGTTCAACCAAAGGTGTGTGACCTGTGCAGTAACACAGAGATCATCGCCTATCACCACTGAAGGAGCCATTTTGACCTGAGTACACCACTGTTCTCAAGCAACTATGTTCCCTAATTCATTGCCAGGACAGTGTTACATAGAGAGCTATCTGGGAGTGTAATTTGGGCACAAAATGATTGCAATTTTAAGCAAATATGATTTTGCCTGGATATCAAAAGAATAAAGACTATACATCATAGAGTACCCATTAACCTGAGATCAGTCCTGTTTACAGATTTTTCTACTCTTAACTTGTTGCATATTTTGATAAGGACTCCAGTTCCTCACTATACAAATTCAGTACATTATCATTAGTGATGAACGAGCATGCTCGTCACTGCTCGTTAATCGCTTGAGTATGAGTGTGCTTGTGATGCACGTTACTCGGCGAGTATTTTTTGAATGCTCGCACACAAACTCGAGTCCCCGCCATGCATGCTTGGTGCTTGTTAGACATCCAATAAACTTGCGGGGATTGATTGCCAGTCACTGTAATGCCGTAGTCATGTTGGTAGTGACATTACTGCGATTTGCTGGCCGCATAGTGAAATAAGTCCATCTGGGGTGTGATAAATTTCCTGCGATACAATCCTGCAAATTTTTCTCAGCAGGGAAATATTATATGCCATTTATATCACGCCAGTTGTGCGTTAAAAGCATACAGCCAAACTTGATTGGTTAGCAATAGCATCACTATATTGCTACTGCAGTGTAACAAGTCCATCTGAGGTGGTCAAATTTTCCTGCTATATTAATCCTGCAAAGTTTTCTCAGCATCAAAATATTATAAGCCATTTAAACTATGCCAGTTGTGTGTCAAAGGCATACAGCCAGACTTGGTTGGTTAGCAATAGCAACACTATATTGCTACTGCAGTATAACAAGTCCATCTGAGGTGAGCAAATTTTCCTGCTATACAAATCCTGCAAACTTTTCTCAGCATCGAAATATTATACACCATTTAAATTGCTCCAGTTGTGCTTTAAAAGCATACAACCAGACTTGGTTGGTTGCAATAGCATTGCTCTATAGCGCAAGCATTGAAACAAGTCCATCCAAAGTGTGCTAAATTCACAGCAATACAAATCCTGCAAAGTTTTCTCATCATCGAAATATTATATGCCATTTAAACTGCACCAGTTGTGCGTCAAAAGCGATTGGTTAGCAATAGCATCGCTTTATTGCTACTGCAGTATAACAAGTCCATCTGAGGTGTGCTAAATTTCTTGCTTTACAAATCCTGCAAAGTTTTCTCAGCAAGGAAATATTATATGGCATTTATACTGCACCAGTTGTGCGTCAAAAGCATACAGCCAGACTGGGTTAGTTGCAATATTATCGCTATATAGCACAAGCAGCGAAACAAGTCCTTCTGAGGTGTGCTACATTTTCTGCGATACAAATCCTGCAAAGCTTTCTCAGCAAGGAAATATTATACGCCACTTATATTTCATCAGTGCGTCAAAACCATAGAGTCAAACTTGGTTGGTTGCAATATCATCGTTAAATAGCACAAGCAGTGAAACAAGTCCTGCAATACAAATCCTGCAATGTTTCCTCAGCATAAAATATTACACGCTATTTAAACTGTGCCAATTGTGCGTCAAAAGCGATTGGTTAGCAATAACATCTCTATATTGCTAATGCAGTGTAACAAGTCCATCTGAAGTGGGCAAATTTTCCTGAGATACTAATCCTGCAAAGTTTTCTCAGTATCAAAATATTATACGCCATTTAAACTTTGCCAGTTGTGCATCAAAAGCAAACAGCCAGACTTGGTTAGTTAGCAACAGCATCATTATATTGCTACTGCAGTGTAGCAAGTCCATCTGAGGTGGGAAAATTTTCCTGCGATACTAATCCTGCAAAGTTTTCTCAGCAGGGAAATATTATATGCCATTTATACTGCACCAGTTGTGCGTCAAAGGCATACAGCCAGAATTGGTTGGTTGCAATAGCATTACTACATAGCGCAAGCAGTGAAACAAGTCCATCTGAGGTGTGCTAAATTTTCTGCGATACAAATCCTGCAAAGTTTTCTCAGCAGGGAAATATTATACCCCACTTATACTGCACCAGTTGTGCGTCAAAAGCATACACCAAACTTGGTTGATTGCAATATAATCGCTGTATAGCGCAAGCAGTGAAACAAGTCCATCTGAAGTGAGCAAATTTTCCTGTGATACTAATTCTGCAAAGTTTTCTCAGCATATTATACGCCATTTAAACTGTACAAGTTGTGCATCAAAATCATACAGCCAGACTTGGTTAGTTAGCAATAGCATCGCTATATTGCTAAAGCAGTGTAACCAGTCCATCTGAGATGGGCAAATTTTCCTGTGATACTAATCCTGCAAAGCTTTCTCAGCATCAAAATATTATATGCTATTTATACTGCTCAAGTTGTGCGTTAAAACATATAGCCAGACTTGGTTAGTTGCAATAGCATCGATATATAGCGCAAGGTGGTGGGCAAATTTTCCTGCTATACAAATCCTGCAAAGTTTTCTCAGCAGGAAATATTAAATGCCATTTATACTGCACCAGTTGTGCATCATACAGCCAAACGTGGTTGGGTCTTGTTTTCTTGCAATAGCATCACTATATGGCTCAAACAGTGAAACAAGTCCATCTGAGGTGGTCAATAGAATAGCTTTAATATGCTTAACATACGGCAGACAATTTTCCTCAGTATTAACAACATATAACAGCCACGAGGTATCTCTTAAAATATAACTTTTAATAAATCTCTAAAAAGAGAGTATATAGTAAATACCTCCAAAATCTGATACCAGTCCTTAATTACATCCTGTTCATATCCAAATTGACAAATGCTGCCTCTTAAAATATCAAACAAGAGGCAGAGGATGCCAAACAATAGCAAAAATAGTTCTAAAACATGTAATACCTAAACCGCCCTATTAGAATGCAAACATATGACCTACAAAAAAGGCCAATAATTTCCAACCAATCCTGGTCAGTAAATGAAAAGCATACAGTGTTATCAAATAATATTAGTGACATGTGTGGATCTCACCCATTTTTTGTGCATGTGGGCATCGTTCGGGTTTCTTCATCCCCTTCAGTCCATTGGTTCCTCAGGAGAACATCTACCCTGTCGTGCCCCTGGTGTTAGCTCCCACCCTAACAAGGGCAGTACCCAAATATGTTCTAACAATGTCACCCACAAAAAAGATCCCTCCCGACGCGTTTCTTCCTCCTTATCGGGGATTAATCAGGGGAGTGTATTTGGTATTTTTCTTGGGGGGGGGGGCATCGGCCATACAAAAGAGCAAAAAAGTGACTCTGTGCCTCAAAGTGCCAAGTGACTTAAAAAATGTGATGAACCTCACAATGGTGAGGGTCTATCTCAGTGGTACAGAGTGCTGCTACCACTATCTCCAAATGCAAAAATGGGGGATGCACACACATCAACCTTCTCTATTTAAATGTCGGAGCGTGCGTTTCAGACGCCCGGTAATGACGCGGCTAGAAGAGATGTAAGTGGTGTTCGTTCCAGGCGCCCGGAAATGACGCGAACAAGATGCGTCCCAGGCAGCCGGAAGTAATACAGGTGATGTGCGTTGCAGACGCCCGGAAATGACAGGATATGCGTTCCGGACGCCTGGAAAGGACACGATAAACAAACGTCCCGGGCACTAAAGATAATAATTTGAGTTGCGACTTAGCAATAACCTAGGTCGCGGAAGTAGAGATATATAATAATAAAAAAAGGTTAAGAAAAGCCACATGGGGAATATAAATATACAGCTTTTGACTGGGGGACAGGTCACATGATATTATTATGGGAGTATACGGAGTCACATGACATCATTATGAAAGTATATGAAATAAATGTAGTGCATTTAAATCTATTTGATATCGGTTTATTACTAAATTTAATCTGGAGGAAGTGAAATATTATACTTCATGAAAAGAAATGATGGATTATGGCAAGGGATTTAAACTAGGAAATAAGCTCCACCCAGGAAATGACATAGAACGCTAAGAAATGGAGGAAAAATTAATGCATTTAAATAGAGAAGGTTGATGTGTGTGCATCCCCCATTTTTGCATTTGGAGATAGTGGTTGCAGCACTCTGTACCACTGAGATGGACCCTCACCATTGTGAGGTTCATCACATTTTTAAGTCACTTGGCACTTTGAGGCACAGAGTCACTTTTTTGCTCTTTTGTATGGCCGATGCCCCCCCCAAGAAAAATACCAAATACACTCCCCTGATGAATCCCCGATAAAGAGGAAGAAACGCGTCGGGAGGGATCTTTTTTGTGGGTGACATTGTTAGGACATTTTTGGGTACTGCCCTTGCTAGGGTGGGAGCTAACACCAGAGGCATGACAGGGTAGATGTTCTCCTGAGGAACCAATGGACTGAAGGGGATGAAGAAACCCGAACGATGCCCACATGCACAAAAAATGGGTGAGATCCACACATGTCACTAATAACATTTGATAACACTGTATGTTTTTTAATTTACTGACCAGGATTGGTTGGAAATTATTGGCCTTTTTTTAGGTCATATGTTTGCATTCTAATAGGGCAGTTTAAGTATTACATGTTTTAGAACTATTTTTGCTATTGTTTGGCATCCTCTGCCTCTTGTTTGATATTTTTAGAGGTAGTATTTGTCAATTTGGATATAAACAGGATGTAATTAAGGACTGGTATCAGATTTTGGAGGTATTTACTATATACTCACTTTTTTGAGATTTATTAAAAGTTATATTTTAAGAGATACCTTGTGGCTGTTATATCCATCTGAGGTGGGCAAATTTTCCTGTGATACTAATTCTACAAAGTTTTTTCAGCGGGGACATATACAGATAATGCTTTCAGTTAGTTTGCCAGCATTACTTTTTACTTTGTCCACACGGCCCAGTGTCAGTAGCCACATAGTAGGTCACATAATCTTCACCCTGATCCTCCTTCCTTCCACAATGTCAAGTGCTGGAGACAAGTGATCCCACACTTGGATACTCCGAACAGCCATTCACATTTCCAATTCTACATTCTGGCCTCTCACCATGGCCATTTCACACAGGACATGAGGAGATCGCAAGTAGCAATTTTCAAATATTTGAGCAGCAAAGGTCACAAGAAGGCGTTGGTGGGAAACTGCAATTACTGTCGCAAGAGGTGGATGATGAT
The DNA here is from genome assembly GCF_046119375.1 of Phyllobates terribilis. Lineage (NCBI taxonomy): Eukaryota > Metazoa > Chordata > Amphibia > Anura > Dendrobatidae > Phyllobates > Phyllobates terribilis. The sequence continues at coordinate 1,060,364,312 of NW_027362761.1, forward strand.
GAGACATAATTGCCAAAAAGTGATTTTGTTAAGTCAGCAAGTCAGGAGGAGGACCAGGGTGCGGAAGTGGAAGACGAGGTGGTGGACGATGAAGTCACTGACTCAAACTGGGAAAGTGACATGAAGAGTGAGGACAGCAGTGCAGAGGGAGAGGGATCCACAGAACCACAACAGACAGGAAGAGGCAGTGGGGTAGCCAGAGACACAAGATGGGCAATTATTCCCCAGAACACCAATACGGTGGAAGTTGCCAGGCCAAGGGTTAGGTGTTTCCAGGTCTGGCGCTTTTTCAAAGACTGTCCAGTTGACCCATAACAAGACAATTTGCAAAATCTGCCTTGCCAGAATCAACAGGGGCAGCATAACTATCAGCGTCACCACCACCAGCATGCCCAGGCACATATCAGCAAAGCACCCGATTAGTTGGGCCAAACGCCAAGGTCGGGAACACTGTCTGTAAGTGACACACTGCCTCTTCTCCTGTTAAAGTAATGATGGCCACTCGTTTTTCTTTACTTAGCTGCTTTTTTCTTGCCATAATACAAATTCTAACAGTCTATTCAGTAGGACTATCAGTGTGTATCCACCAGATTGCTGCACAACACAACTGATGGTCCCAACCCCATTTATAAGGCAAAAAATCCCACTTATTAAACCTGACAGGGCAAACCTGTGAAGTGAAAACCATTTCCGGTGACTACCTATTGAAGCTCATCAAGAGAATGCCAAGAGTGTGCAAAGCAGTCATCAAAGCAAAAGGTGGCTACTTTGAAGAACCAAGAATATAAGACATATTTTCAGTTGTTTCACACTTTTTTGTTAAGTATATAATTCCACATGTGTTAATTCATAGTTTTGATGCCTTCAGTGTGAATGTACAATTTTCATAGTCATGAAAATACAGAAAAATCTTTAAATAAGAAGGTGTGTCCAAACTTTTGGTCTGTACTGTATATATATATAGACATATATATATATAATTTTATGATACTTTGGTGATACTTATGCATCACGTGTCTGTGTAGATAGATAGATAGACATGGACACATGGGGCATACACATCGCCAAACATATATCAGAAAATTTGATTTTTTTTCTTAAAGCTGACTGTCTCTTGTCTTGGGATACTTCATACACTGAGCTGAGAATTTTGACATACTGTATTACCAAGATTGTTTGTTTTACTTGACAATTGTATGTTCTAAAGAGAAAAAAAGTAAATTCAACTAAGCAAATGATCATCAATGCAGAGCACTAAAATTACAAATAAGTGATTTTTGCAACATTTTTAAAATGTGAGTTTAAAGTATTTGTAACAGTCTGTGTAGAAAAAAAGAAAGTTGGCTGTATGGAGCAAGCCATGTTATCAGCCTTCAACATGGATTTTATTGTGTTTCTAAGAGATAGCCTTTACATTTTCACCTCATATATTGGCAAAAACAATTAGTGAACTTATCTCTGTCCCTAGCCGGTCTCCATGCCACAGGCTATTCCATCATTCTCATCTCAGGTCTGGATTATGATAGTTTCCTGCTAGACAAATGACATTAGTGCTCAACAGGCTTGACCTTTATTCACACACTATAAATTGTTTAAGTGTGATGGTGGCTAGTGAGTCATATTAATCCTGAAATGTAAAATGACACATTTTTATCTGTTTGAAACACAGAATATAAAGGATAGCTTACATTAGTTGACGTTCCTCACTCTATTTAACAGAGATAAAAATCACAGGTTTTTAAGACCCTTGAACACAAACATACTGTATAATGACGTTATACGACCTATGAGTTGTACAGAGCTATAATAAGGCACTATAACTTTTGGGGTTACTTCTGTACCTCCGAATGTCTCCAATTTCTTACTTGGCATTCTACATCAGATGTCGAATTATGGAGCCTCAGGGACCGTGTGTGCTGCTGAACAGACTTTATGTACCCCTCCAAGTTGCACAGACCCTGAGGCACGTTAGACATTTCTGATTCTCTCCAGTACCTCTATATGACTCCATCATACATCAGATCTCAAAATCCTAAGCCAAAGGGAATCTCTGTGACGCTGGAGTGGCTGAGCACATCCTTGTTTATAAATACAAAACAAGTAACCATTGTCTGAAAGGTTAAAGAGGGTTTCAATCTGTACAATTAATAAGAAGTGTGGGTTTAATTAAAGGCAAACTTTTTAATGCATATGCATATTATGATTTACAGGTCCTCCTGGGTTAAAGGGAGAACCAGGGTTATCAGGAGTATTAGGATTACCAGGTGAGCATGAAGCTGTTATATATATCTGTGCCAAAAAGGTACTGGATAAAAAAAATCATATCACACAGATTTGTGGTTGAATTATGCAAAGATAAAGTTTTAAGGTTGAACAAAATTTCAAAACTTCCTTTTTGTACCCAAGAAATGTTGTCCCATAACCTGTCACTGTTATTGCCCCATGAATGACTCTCTCTCATGAATGGGACTGAATTGCAACACTGGACACAGCTCATGGAGAAGATGGGTGTAGTTCCTGGTAAACAGTTTAGGGTGACATGAGTTAGGAGACTCCATGTGCCTCTCTGCCATATGAATAGTGCATCACATTTTTCTATAAGACTAATTCAAATTAAGGGGGACTGACAATGTCAAAATCGGAGTGAGTGAAAATATTGTAACTCTTATTCCAGATGTGGCGGACAACCTTCAAATGAGGAATTACTAGCATATTTTTGATTCAGATTTCACCCTACATATGAGTTTTCATGAAGATTATTTTCCGCTATATGAGGATTGGGTTTTGAAAACATTTTAAAACATTTAACGCTGTACATTTTATTGTACTGTAAATTGATTCAGATTTGTAGAGTGGAATATACACCACAAAATTGCCCCAAGCCGCAATTTATTGACCAACCCTAAAAGTGAAATAGACACATTTATTATGTCATGGGGGCTATATACGCATGTATCCACTACCCAAGACGAGATCACTTAGCATTTTCCTAATTAAGAGACACACAGTTTAGACCAAGGTACACTTACTGTACCAGCTGTAAATAAATTCCTGACAACACTTTTCTTGAACACTGAATATTGTTTTATTGTCCCTCTGACAGGTTCTAAAGGTGAAAACGGTCAAAAAGGGGAAAAAGGTGAAAAGGGTGATAAAGGTGAAAAGGATGTTAAAGGAGAAAGAAATGAAACTGTAACACATGGAGTTCCTACTAGAATCCCAATTGCTTTTACACCAATGGGTAAGTAATTTTTTTTTTCCTAATGGGGGGATTTTAGGATTTGATAAACTGGCATTTTGGTTTCCTTTTCAAGAAGATCCATCTCTAATAGATACAGTCATGGCCGAAAGTGTTGGCACCCTTGAAATTGTTCCAGAGAATTAAATATTTCTCCCAGAAAATTATTGCAATTACACGTTTTGTTATACACATGTTTATTTCCTTTACATATTTTGGAACAACACAAAAAAACTGAGAAAAAAAGGATATATATTGGATATAATTTCACACAAAACCCTAAAAATGGGCCTGATAAAATTATTGCCACCATTCCAAAATTCTGGGTAAACAACTTTGTTTCAAGCATGTGATGCTCATTCAAATTCATTTGTGACAAGGTGTGGATAATATAGAAATCACACAGATAAAAAGGGGAGAAGTTGACTCAATCTTTGTATTGTGTGTCTGTGTGTGCCACATTAAGCATGTAAAGCAGAAGAACGAGAAGAGAACTGTCTGAGGACTTGAGAACCAACATTTTTTAAAAATATCAACAATCTCAAGGTTACAAGTACATCTCCAGAGATCTTAATATGCCTTTGTCCTTGGTGCGCAACATTATCAACAAGTTTACAACCCATGGTATTGTAGCTAATCTCCCTGGACGTGGAGGGCAGAGAAAAATTGATGAAAGGTTGCAGAGCAGGATAGTCCGGATGGTGGATAAGAAGTCCTGATTAAGTTCCGAAAAAATTCAAGCTGTAATGCAGGCTCAGGGTGCATCAGTGTCAGTGCGAACTATCCGTTGACATTTGAATGAAATGAAAAGCTATGGTAGGAGACCCAGGAGTGCCCCACTGTTGACACAGAGACATAAAAAAGCTAGACTGCAGTTTGCCAAAATGCACATTAGTAAGCCAAAATCCTTCTGGGAAAGTGGCTTGTGGACAGATAAGACCAAGATAGAGTTTTTTTGGTAAAATACGTCATTCTACTGCTTACCGAAAATGGAATGAGGCCTACAAAGAAAATAACAGTACCTACAGTCAAATATGGTTAAAATTCAAAGATGCTTTGGGGTTGTTTTGCTGCCTCTGGCACTGGGTGCCTTTACTGTGTGCAAGGTATCAAGAAATATGAGGATTACCAAAGGATTTTGGGTCGCAATGTAGTACCCAGTGTCAGAAAGCTGGGTTTGCATCCCAGGTCATGGGTCTTCCAGCAGGACAATGACCCCAAACATACTTCAAGAAGCACACAGAAATGGATGGAAACAAAGCACTGGAGAGTTCTGAAGTGGCCAGCAATGAGTACAGATCTAAATCCCTTTGAACACCTGTGGAAAGATCTTAAAATTGCTGTTGGGAAAAGGCACCCTTCAAATATGAGAGACTTGGAGCAGTTTTCAAAAGAAGAGTGGTCCAAAATTCCAGTTGAGAGGTGTAAGAAGCTTGTTGATGGTCATAGGAAGCGATTGCAGTTATTTATTCCAAAGGGTGTGTAACCAAATATTAAGTTGAGGGTGCCAACAATTTTGCCCGGACCATTTTTGGGGTTTTGTGTGAAATGATGTCCAATTTGCCTTTTTTTCTCAGTTTTTTTTTCTGTTGCTTAAATACACACAAATTACATAAACATGTGTATAATAAAACATGTAATTGCTATAATTTTCTGGGAGAAATACCTCATATTCTGGAATAATTTCAAGAGTGACACCTTCGGCCATGACTGTATTATACTTCTATCATCTACACTCCTCAAAGTTGAAATTTCTACACCAGGAAGAAAAAGTCATGGAATTATGAGGATATGCAAATGATGAAAAATTGAAAACAAATTTTCGAAACATCTCGATTTATTGTATGACTTTGAATATTGTACAAGTATTAGCGCCATGTGCAGAAATTCACGCACTTACACACCTTGGATGCTATCAATGAGGTTATTAATTGTTTCTTAAGGAATGTTTTGCCATGCTGAATGTAATAGTCCATAAAAATCATCAAGATCTGCTACTCACTGCTCCCGACCAATGACGTCCCAATCCCAATATGCTCGATAGGAGCCAGACAGGAGATGCTTCAGGCTATGGTAGCATGTTTAGGCCTCATTCAGATGTCAGTGATTTTTCACCAACACAAAAAATAATACTAGTGTTAACAGTGTTTTTCATGTGAGTTTTGGGTCCATGTGTCACTTTTTGCCATATGCTCCATCAGGGATTTTCAAGTATGAATAAATAAATCAATGACAAAGCTTATCCTATATTTTGTAATGTTAATCACGGATAGTGCTGTCCATGATTTCCACGGACCCATAGACATGTATGAGTAATTAGTACTAGCTGAGCAGCTCCAGTTCAAAACCCTAACCATGGCACACAAAGCTATTCATAACCTGTCTCCTCCATACATCTGTGACCCAGTCTCCCGTTACTTACCTGCACGCAACCTCCGATCCTCACAAGATCTCATTCTCTACTCCCCTCTTATCTCCTCTTCCCTCAATTGCATACAAGATTTCTCCCATGCATCCCCCCTACTATGGAACTCTCTACCCCAACACATCAGACTCTCGCCTACCGTGGATATCTTCAAAAGTAACCTAAAGACCCACCTCTTCCGACAAGCCTACAACCTGCAGTAACCACCGCTCCATCATACCGCTGCAGAACCAGCTCTACCCTCACCTACTGTATCCTCACCCATCCCTTGTAGACTGTGAGCCCTCGCGGGCAGGGTCCTCTCTCCTCCTGTACCAGTCGCTGACTTGTATTGTTCAAATTTATTGTAATTGCATAAAAACCTGTCACATGACTAAATGATGTCATGGAAGATCCTTTTACAGCATCGCGAGCCGCCGGGGAGCCAGGACGTACCGTACAGGAGACCGGGGGCCATCAGAAGGTGAGTATAATGTTTATTTTTTATTTTAAATTCTTTTTTTTTTTACAGTTACTATGGTACCCGGGTCTGGAGGAGAGTCTCATCTTCTCCACACCCGGGTACCATCCTCACATTGAATCGCTTAATATCTGCATGTGCACATGTAGTCATGTGGATATTATGCGATTCAATGCAAGTCAGTGCGGCAATTACGCCACGTTTCCACAAAAATAATGGACATGCTGCAGATTTTTCTGCAATGATAGTCCGCAGCGGAAATTTCCGCAGCATGTGCACAGCACATGAGGATTATCATTGGGGATCATGGGGCACGTGTTGCCAAGCATTTTTTAAGCATTTTCGCTGCAGAAATTCCGCAGCAAAAACGCTTGAAAAACGGATAGTGGGCACGCAGCCTAAAATAATTCTTTGGAATAGTTTGGGAGGTGAATTTAGGCACTTTCATTTTTGTTATTTTTATGTGACTATATATGCTTATATGTTAGAAATGTAAGTGTATTTGCATCAACATCTAATAAAGCGTATTATCTGGTTCACAGATTCAACTGTACGACTCGTTGGTGGGACAAAGCCTAATGAAGGAAGAGTAGAAGTTTTTCACTATGGACAATGGGGTACCATATGTGATGATCATTTTGACTTACTGGACGGTAATGTGGTGTGCAGGATGCTGGGATATAGAAGATCTACTTTCGTTATCCAGAATAGGTTTGGTGCAGGTAATTTTTTCATGTTAAGAATTTCTTGTTTATTTGTTACTCTTATAATACTGTTCGTACTAAAAAAAGAGTGTTTTTTTTATCAATGTATGATTTGTGCTTTATCTGAACCTGCTATTAGAGCAAACTGAAGATGGATTTATCCTTGCTTAAAATAATGATACTGATGCTTCAACTTTTAAATGGTTATTCCCATCTCCTTATATTCCCATTTCCTATCCCTTCATCTTTTATTCTTTGTTTTTTTATAGCTCAATGCCAACAGGATTAACCTAAGACATGCATAATGCTTACAAACTAGTGAGCTTATAAGCACTGCTCTGAGAGCAACCGGTGACACTGGAGAATGTGGTCTGCTCATAATTCCAGCCACTTCTCTCCAGTCAAACTGTACTTTCTATGCTCTGGAAGTAGAGCTGCCTTATATAGCAGCATTGGGAACGCAGCCAGTTTAGACCAGCTGCATTACGATGCTATTGGTCTGAATTGTCACCTAAGCAGGAGTGCTTAATACCCAGCAATCAGCAGACTGGGAGAAAGAGGAAGATGAGAAGATGGAACTAACCGTTTAATTAAGATAAAAAGATCACTAGCAACTCCATTGTTACGGATCCGGGTGGTGGAACCTCTGTGCTGCGGTGCAAGGAGGGACCAGAGGGGCGTAACTAGGTATCAACTCGGACTGACCAAGGTCGCACGGTGGCTCAATCGACTCCATGAACCAGGGAAGAACCGAGCAGAGGGACCAGGTGCTACTCTGGACCAGTCCTTGTATGAGAGCAGGTGACTCCCACGGGTCAGAAGGCAGGGACTGACCGGTACAGCAGATGAGCACGGCAGGCAGGCTGACGGATGTTCCGGGGTGACGGACTGGCAGACACCACGAGTAACTGGCAGGAGCCTTCAGGTAGGCTGGCTGATAGGCATGGCAGGTAACAAGCAGGAGCCACCAGGTAGGCTGGCTGGTAGGCACGGCAGGTAACAAGCAGGAGCCTCCAGGTAGGCTGGCTGGTAGGCACGACAGGTAACTGGTATGTTCTCCGGGCAGGCAAGCCTGGCCCACAGACAGACTGGCGGATTTGGACCATAAGCAGACTGTCGGGCAGGACTGGTAGTCAGGCGGGCGGACTTGACTGGTAGTCAGACTGGCGGACTGGACTGGTAGTCAGGCTGGCGGACTGGACTGGTAGTCAGGCTGGCGGACTGGACTGGAAGTCAGACTAGCAGCGGGACCTGAGGGCTGAAGCAGAGTTTAGAACACAGAGCTACAACCTTGCACAGGCACCTCCATTTTGGAGGAGGTGCCTTTTATATGAGAAGTCCTCTGGCCATTGGCTGGGGACTCCTTAGAACGGTGCGCGCGGCCCCTTGAAGAGGGAGGGAGCGCGCATGCGCCCTAAGCACAGTGCCCGGGAAGCTGCGCGCACTGGCAGCAGCAGCAGGAGAGCCGGTAGACGCCGAGCCAGGAGCACGCCGGTAAGGATGGCGGCATCTCTACCTGTCAGGGGGCAGAGACGCTGATGCTACAGTATCCCCCCCTTTATGCCACCTCTTTTTTAGGCCTGAAAGAAATTTTTTAAGAAGAAGTGGGGCGTGGATGTTCTCCCTGGTTTCCCAAGTTCTCTCCTCTGGGCCAAATCCCTTCCAATCCACCAGAAAAAAGTTTTTTCCTCTTACCCTCTTGGTGGCCAGAATGTTCTCTACCTCATAGACGTCCTCAGTGGAGACTGGAGCTGGAGTGGTACCTGGATCGTCGGAAAAAGAATTAAGAACAATCGGTTTGAGGAGATATACGTGGAAGGAGTTGGGAATCCGTAAGGTGGCCGGGAGTTTTAACTTGTAGGCCACTGGATTAATTTGCTTGAGGACTTCAAATGGACCGATGAACCGTGGACCCAGTAGTAAGGTATTTTGAGACGAACATGTTTGGAGGAGAGCCAAACCTTGTCTCCCGGACGGAATTGAGGTGGGTCCAGAAGTCTCTTGTCAGCATGTCTCTTCATCCGCTCGGAGGATTGAAGAAGTGCGGATCTAGTGTCCTCCCAAATAGTGGAAAATTCGCTGACCAGAGACTCCGCAGCAGGATTGTCCACTGAAGCGGAGACGGTAAACGGAATGCGGGGGTGTTGACCGTAGACCACAAAGAACGGGGACTTGGAAGAAGATTCGCTCTCATGGTTGTTATAGGAGTTCTCGGCCCATGGTAGGAGCTCTACTCAATCGGTATGGTGAGCATTAGCGAAGTGCCGGATGAAGCTGGGAAGGATCTGGTTGATATGTTCCACTTGGCCATTGGACTAAGGATGATAAGCAGAGGAGAAATCTTGGGAGACATCCAGCAGCTTACAAGAAGCTCTCCAGAAGCACGAAGTGAACTGGACCCCTCGATCAGACATAATGTGGAGGGGTAGGCCGTGGAGACGAAAGATGTGGTGGATGAAGTCCTTAGCCAGCACAGATGCAGACGGGAGACCAGGCAGAGGGATAAAGTAGGCCATTTTAGAAAAGAGGTCAGCGACCACCCAAATGACAGTACAACCGGCAGAAACAGGGAGATCAGTAATAAAATCCATAGCAACGGGGCAGCAGGTACAGGAAGAGGCAGGAGAAGGCCAGCTAGAAGATGTCTGGGAACCTTGTTGCGGGCACAGGATGAACAGGCAGTGACGAAGTCTACAACATTCTTGCGCAGGAAATGCCACCAGTAATGCCAGGTAATGAGCAGGAAGGTTTTCCTCTGAACAGCATGGCCGGCTAATTTAGATGAATGACCCCAGTGAAGAACCGTCTTACGATCTGGAACCGCTACAAACGTCTTACCGGGTGGGAGACGAGACAGGTCCAAGGGAGCCACATTCATCACTTTGGAGGGATCGATGACATGCACAAGCTCCTCCCCTTGATTGGAAAATAGGAAGTATCGGGACAAAGCATCGGCTTTAACGTTCTTGTCCGCAGGGCGGTAATGTAGGGTAAAGTTGAAACGGGCGAAGAACAAAGACCGCCAGGCTTGACGCGGATTAAGTCTTTGGGCATTTTGTAGATATGCCAAGTTTTTGTGGTCAGTGTAGATGACCATTGGGTGCAGAGCCCCCTCTAGCAGGTAATGCCACTCCTCCAGCGCCAATTTGATGGCTAGCAGCTCTCGGTCTCCTATGGAGTAGTTGCGCTCGGATGAGGAGAAGAGCTTGGAGATAAAGCCGCAGGTTACCATTCTCCCGGACAGAGATTTCTGGGTGAGCACCGCTCCGGCTCCGGAAGAGGAAGCATCAACCTCCAGAAAGAACTGTTTGTTGCAATCTGGACGGTGCAGAACCGGGGCAGAAGAGAAGGCTTGTTTTAAGGAGAGGAAGTCCTCCTCTGCTTCTGATGTCCATTCCTTAGGATTTGCTCCCTTACGTGTGAGTACAGAGATGGGTGCAGTCCGGGAAGAGAAATGTGGGATGAAGTGGCGGTAATAGTTAATGAAGCCCAGGAATCACTGAATCGCCTTCAACCCCTCCAGTTGGGGCCACTTTAAGACGGCAGAGACCTTCTCGGGGTCCATCCATAGACCAGTCTTAGAGTCAATATAGCCCAGGACCGGAAGAGAGGTCTGCTCGAAGAGGCATTTCTCAAATTTTGCGTATAGGTGATTCTGCCTGAGCCTAAGCAGGACCTGACGAACATCCCTCCGGTGTGTGGGTAGATCCGGAGAGAAGACCAAGATGTCATCCAGGTACACCACCACGCATGAATATAAGAGGTCATGGAAGATGTCGTTAACTAGTTCTTGGAAGACGGCTGGAGCATTACAAAGACTGAAGGGCATCACACGGTATTCATAGTGGCCGTCCCGGGTATTGAATACCGTCTTCCACTCGTCTCCTTGGCGGATCTGGACCAAGTTATACGCCCCACGAAGATCGGTGAAGATCTTTGCGCCTTTAAGGCGGTTGAACAGCTCTGAGATGAGCGGCAGGGGGTATTTGTTTTTGATAGTAAACTGGTTGAGTCCCCTATAATCGATACATGGGCGTAATGAACCGTTCTTTTTTACGAAGAAGAATCCTGCTCCGGCTGGGGAAATAGATTTCTGGATGAATCCCCTAGCCAGATTTTCTTCGATATACTCAGACATGGCCCGGGTTTCGGCCAGCGACAAGGGGTAGATACGCTCACGGGGTGGAGAGGCACCGGGTACCAGGTTGATAGGGCAATCATATGGCCTATGAGGTGGCAGTGTCTCAGCTTCCTTCTTGTCGAAGACATCTGCATAGGACCAGTAAGGTGCCGGTAGACCAGGTAAATTAGCCGGAGTAGACGGAGGTCGAGCTGGGCGAACCGGAACCAGGCAGGTCTCATGGCAAACCTGCCCCCAACGGAGCACCTCACCGAATTGCCAATTCAGAACGGGTTCATGTCTCTGTAGCCAGGGTAGACCTAGCAAAAGGGAGTGAGAGAGTCCGGATAGCACATGAAAGGAGATCCTCTCCGAGTGCAGCATTCCCACCTGAAGGGTTACAGGCTCAGTGACGAGCAAGATGGTCACCGGAAGGAGTCTTCCATCCACAGAAGCGACTGCCAATGGTTCAGCCAGGGGTTTGGTGGAAATCTGATACTTCTCTACAAGGGACTGAGAAATGAGATTCCCAGAAGCTCCGGAATCCAGGTGGGCGGTTTCAAAGAAGCGGGTCTCTCCACAGCAAGTAGAAACGGAGAGAGTCAAGGATGGAGGGGATTTACTCTTGCCTAGGACGACCTCTCCGAGTGGTCCTAGACACTGGAGTTTCCCGGCTTCACCGGACAGGAATGGATCAGATGCTCCTTACTACCACAGTAGAAACAGCTCCCCTCAGCTCGGCATGTATCTTGGCCAGACTTAACCATCTTGGTCTGGTTGATCTGCATGGGTTCAGGCGAGCGTGCCCAGGGAGTTGCTGGTTGGGAGGCAGGTTTCTGGAAAACGGGAGCAAGATGAGGAAATCTTCTCTCCCGGGTAGTCTCCTTAGCTCGTTCCAGGAAACGGATGTCAATCCGGGTAGCTAGTGACACCAGGTCATCCAGGGTGGTAGGAATGTCACGGCTGGCTAGCTTGTCCTTGATCCGTCCGGAAAGACCCTCCCAGAAGGTGGACACCAAGGCCTCGTTGTTCCAGGCAAGCTCAGATGCGAGGGTACGGAACTGTATGGCATACTGGCCCACGGTGAGACTCCCTTGGCGGAGACGGAGCAATGAGGAGGCAGTAGAAGTCCTTCGTCCGGGCTCATCGAAGACCCTCCGGAAGGCAGTGAGGAAAGCCAGAAGATCGGACACCAGGGGATCCCCTCTCTCCCATAGAGGGTTTAGCCATGCCAATGCTTCCCCGGTGAGGTGACATGATGAACGCCACCTTGACCCGGTCGGAGGGAAACTGATGTGCCAGTAGTTCAAAGTGCAGCGTGCACTGGTTCAGAAAACCCCGACATAAAACGGGGTCACCCCCAAAACGAGGAGGCGCAGAGAGCCGGGGTCCAGAGCTGGATGCTGTGGCACTGGTAGGCAGAGGCGCCGCCAGAGCGTGTGCCACTCGGCTCGAAGTGGGCACAGGTGTGACAGACAGCGTGTCCAGGCGAGAGTTGACAGACCGCAGGTAGGTCAGGATGGTTTCCTGTTGGGATCTCTGACGAGAAACCTCCTGGTACAGGTCGGCAAGCAAAAGAGCATGGGGGCCACCGGGTTCCATGGCCCGTGCAAACTGATACGGATCCGGGTGGTGGAACCTCTGTGCTGCGGTGCAAGGAGGGACCAGAGGGGCGTAACTAGGTATCAACTTGGACTGACCAAGGTCGCACGGCGGCTCAATCGACTCCGTGAACCAGGGAAGGACTGAGCAGAGGGACCAGGTGCTACTCTGGACCAGTCCTTCTATGAGAGCAGGTGACTCCCACGGGTCAGAAGGCAGGGACTGACCGGTACAGCAGATGAGCACGGCAGGCAGGCTGACGGATGATCCGGGGTGACGGACTGGCAGACACCACGAGTAACTGGCAGGAGCCTTCAGGTAGGCTGGCTGATAGGCACGGCAGGTAACAAGCAGGAGCCTCCAGGTAGGCTGGCTGGTAGGCACGGCAGGTAACAAGCAGGAGCCTCCAGGTAGGCTGGCTGGTAGGCACGGCAGGTAACTGGTACGTTCTCCGGGCAGGTAAGCCTGGCCCATAGACAGACTGGCTGATTTGGACCATAAGCAGACTGTCGGGCAGGACTGGTAGTCAGGCTGGTGGACTGGACTGGTAGTCAGACTGGCGGACTGGACTGGAAGTCAGACTAGCAGCGGGACCTGAGGGCTGAAGCAGAGTTTAGAATATATAGCTACAACCTTGCACGGGCACCTCCATTTTGGAGGAAGTGCCTTTTACATGTGAAGTCCTCCGGCCATTGGCCGGGAACTCCTTAAGATGGCGCGCACGGCCCCTTTAAGAGGGAGGGAGCACGCGCGCGCCCTAAGCACAGTGCCCGGGAAGCTGCGCGCACTGGCAGCAGCAGGAGAGCTGGAAGACGCCGGGCCAGGAGCGCGGCGGTAAGGGTACCGGCGTCTCTGCCTGTCAGGGGGCAGAGACGCCGATGCTACATCAATTATATAATTGTCATGCTAGGTATGGGGAGAACCCAGCGTATAACAACGGGAAAAGGGGAGGGAGTCCTACAACTGGGGAAAGGGAGAGTGGAGACCCCTAAATGGAGCTAACGACAAACCCTAACTCCCCTATAGATCCTAAATAGGTTCTGCACCTATCGCCGAGCAGGAAACCTGGCCCTAGCTGACCCTAAGGCTAGGCCCTAGGTAGGTAGGGGGAGGGGTGAGCACTAAGTCAGCCCCACTACAAGCTAAAGTACACACAGGGGAAACAAACAGGGGAATACACTTAGGTATGAGATGACACCGGAGAAAGCATGGCAACAAGCCACAAAGGAACTCCAAGGTAATTGTAGATGACTACTAGAATCCCAGGCCTGAATAGGTATACACGCTATCAACAGCAACTCTCTGAGGATCTGAGTGTATTTAATAACACAGTAAGGAAGTGCTGATTAACAGCAGAAAGGTGAGGATACCTCAGGGTCCTAAAGGGAAAGGTATTATCCCCAAGCAAGGTGAGGATCACCGCTGGGTCCTAAAGAGAGAGGAATCATAAAAAGATCAGGAAGATGTTTTCTAAAGCCAAACGGAGCGACCTTCTACAGCTGGACACTGTATGACTGTCTGTCTACTCTGACACACCCGTGACAATAATGTTATAATCATTAAAATCTGTTTAATACAAAAGACATTTGGATAATAAATCTGTCAGGTTGTAACTGAAATTTTCTTTTGAAGCTCTGCAAATAGTTTTTAAATTGATCCTCCAGCAAAAATTTACAATTTGACTACACACTGCAAATGTATAGTTAAGCTACCTGATGCCCTACTAATGATCATTTCTTCTGGTCCTCCTTTTTTATCTTGAGAAAATGGGCAGCGCAGTTCTTTGAAGTCACACCCTCCCGACCACTGCCTCATGATGAACCAAAGCTGATGACATTTATTTATATTGGGCCATCTAATTTTTATCATCTCCTGCGGGAATGATTTAATAAAAACACACTACATATAGAAGTCACATTCTCTGGAATCCATTATGTAAAGATGAAAAAGGAAATCAGAATGATCGATTAGCATCAGAGTTTACAGTAGTAGGCTAGCACTTATTATTTGTCATGAATACTTAAAATGTCAATGTGATCTGTATGGTGGATTTAAAATTTAGTGACTAATTAAAAGTGATTGTGTTTTGTGAATTGATTACATACACCTGTGGGAAGGTGCAAGCATGGCCGGCCTTACTATGTGCGATCTGTGCGATCGCACAGGGCACCATCCAGCAGACTGCAGCGGGGGCGACTTCACCCTGCCTCTGGGCTCCTGCACTCTGCTGTCAGATCGCAGTTACACCAGAGAGAGAGGGGGCGGGGTCTGCACGGCACTAAGGAGACTCTTGCTCCTCCCATCTCAGTGCACGGCTCTTCACCTCTAGCGCCACAGAGACAAGAGACCTAAATGAAGCCAGCAGTTCACACGGCAGTATTTTGGTCAATATTTTGCCTCAGTATTTGTAAGCCAAAACCAGGAGTATGTGAAAAACGGAGAAGTGGTGCACATATTTCTATTACGCCGGTAAAAAACTGACTAAATACTCAGTGTGTGAATGTGGCCTAATAGTGACATCAGTGTGAGTGTATGTGGTATATGAAACCTACAAATCTGTTTGTACTTACCTTGGAGATTTGGGGGTCAGTATCATCTACTTCATCTTTACATTCTTTCGACCACATGACTATATGTGTATACTGGTCAACTCTATATCTTTCCACTGATTGTGGCTGTTGTTTTACTTTTTGGCAGCTTGGGCATAGTACTGACTATGCTGTGTAGTGGGACCTACATTCACAATGTCTATATATGATGAACCAGTACATAGGGTTCTATAGAGTTTTGGATACAGCCCTATGCACTTTATTATTTATTTATTTATCCAATCTATTTATTTATTTATTTATTTAGTAGGTCAAACCGATTTGCGGTACTATTCATTTTTGTGTGGTATTTGTGTGGTATTCATTTTACCTACCTGTATTTTGTAGTATTTACTGTGGCTTATATTAATATCTTTATTATCATTGTACTGTTGACATCCCTTTGTCTGTTCCTACTGGACATTTTTCCCTTTGGTTTTCCTTTATGATTATATTTTATTGGACTTATAGTTCATATTTGTAGGTTTCATTTTATTGAGGTGGACACATTAACATGTGACTTCATTTTGTGTTGGGTTTATATGTGGTATATGTCCAGTGTGAATGCTGTGTGCGGTATATAGCCAGTGTGTGAGGGCGGTGTGCTGTACATGGCCAATGCATGAGTTCTGTGTGTGGTATACAGCCAGTGTGTCAGTGTTGTGTATGGTATGCGGCCATTGTGTGAGGGCTGTGTGTGGTATACAACCAGTGTTTAAGTGCGGTATACAACCAGTGTGTGAGTGCTGTGGGCGGTATACAGCAAATGTGTGAGTGTTATGTGTGGTACATGGCCATTGTGTGAGTGTTGTGTGTGGTATATAGCAAATGTGTGTGTTATGTGTGGTACACGGCCATTGTGTGAGTGTTGTGTGTGGTATACAGCCAGTGTGTGAGTGTTGTGCGTGGTATATAGCCAGTGTGTGAGTGTTGTGTGTGGTATACAGCCACTGTGTGAGTGCTGTGTGTGTGGTATACAGCCAGTGTGTGACTGCTGTGTATGTGGTATACAGCCAGTGTGTGAGTGTTGTGTGTGGTATACAGCCAGTGTGTGTGTGCTGTGTGTGTGGTATACAGCCAGTTTGTGAATTCTGTGTGCTGTACACGGACATTTTGCGAGGGCAGTGTATGGTATATGAGCAGTGTGTGAGTATTGTGTGTAGTATACAGTCAGTGTGTCAGGACTGTGTGCAGTATACGGCTAGTGTGTCAGGGCTGCGTACAGTATACGACCAGTGTGTCAGAGCTGTGTGCGGTATTCAGCCAGTGTGTAAGTGTTGTGTATGCTATACGGCCATTGTGTGAGGGCTGTTTGTGTTATACAACCAGTGTTTAAGTGCTGTGTATGCGGTATACAGCCAGTGTGTGAGTGCTGTGTGCAGAATACAGCCAGTGTTTTAGTGTTGTGTGCAGTATACAGCCAGTGTGTGAGTGCTGTGGGCGGTACACAGCCATTGTGTGAGTGTTGTGTGTGGTATACAGCCAGTGTGTGAGTGCTGTGTGTGTGGTATACAGCCAGTGTGTGACTGCTGTGTGTGTGGTATACAGCCAGTGTGTGAGTGTTGTGCGTGGTATACAGCCAGTGTGTGAGTGTTGTGTGTGGTATACAGCCAGTGTGTGAGTGCTGTGTGTGTGGTATACAGCCAGTGTGTGACTGCTGTGTGTGTGGTATACAGCCAGTGTGTGTGTTGTGTGTGGTATACAGCCAGTGTGTGAGCGTTGTGTGTGGTATACAGCCAGTGTGTGAATGCTGTGTGTGTGGTATACAGCCAGTGTGTGACTGCTGTGTGTGTGGTATACAGCCAGTGTGTGAATTCTGTGTGCTGTACACAGACATTTTGCGAGGGCAGTGTACGGCATATGAGCAGTGTGTGAGTATTGTGTGTAGTATACAGTCAGTGTGTCAGGGCTGTGTGCAGTATACAGCTAGTGTGTCAGGGCTGCGTACGGTATACGACCAGTGTGTCAGAGATGTGTGCGGTATTCAGCCAGTGTGTAAGTGTTGTGTATGCTATACGGCCATTGTGTGAGGGCTTTGTGTGGTATACAACCAGTGTTTAAGTGCTGTGTATGCGGTATACAGCCAGTGTGTGAGTGCTGTCTGCAGTATACAGCCAGTGTATGAGTGTTGTGGGCGGTATACAGCAAATGTGTGAGTGTTGTGTGTGGTACACAGCCATTGTGTGAGCGTTGTGTGTGGTATACAGCCAGTGTGTGAGTGTTATGTGTGGTATACAGCCAGTGTGTGTGTGCTGTGTGTGTGGTATACAGCCAGTGTGAATTCTGTGTGCAGTACATGGACATTTTGCGAAGGCAGTGTACAGTATATGAGCAGTGTGTGAGTGTTCTGTGCAGTATACAGTCAGTGTGTCAGGGCTGTGTGCAGTATACGGCCAGTGTGTCAGGGCTGCATACGGTATACGACCAGTGTGTCAGGGCTGTGTGCGGTATATGGCCTGTGTGTCAGTGCTGTATGTGGTATACGGCCAGTGTGTCAGGTCTGTGTGCGATACACATCCAGTGTGTCAGGGCTGTGTGCGGTATACAGCCATTGTGTCAGGGCTGTGTGCGGTATACGGCCAGTGTGCCAAGGCTGTGTGCAGTATACGGACAGGAAGTGAGTGCTGTGTGCATTATACGCCCAGTGTGTGAGTTCTGTGTGCGGTATATGAGCAGTGTGTGAGTGTTGTATGTGGTATATGAGCAGTGTTTGAGTGCTGTGTGTAGTGTATGGCCAGTGTGTCAGGGCTGTGTGTGGTATACGGACAGGGAAAGAGTGCTGTGTGCATTATACGGCCAGTTTGTGAGTGCTGTGTGCGGTATATGAGCAGTGTGTGAGTGCTGTGTGCGGTATATGAGCAGTGTGTGAGTGCTGTGTGCGCTATATGAGCAGTGTGTGAGTGCTGTGTGTGGTATTTGAGCAGTGTGTGAGTGCTGTACGCACTATATGAGCAGTGTGTGAGTGCTGTGTGCGGTATATGAGCAGTGTGTGAGTGCTGTATGCACTATATTAGCAGTGTGTGAGTGCTGTGTGCAGTATATGAACAGTGTGTGAGTGCTGTGTGCGGTATATGAGCAGTGTGTGAGTGCTGTGTGCGCTATATGAGCAGCGTGTGAGTGCTGTGTGTGGTATTTGAGCAGTGTGTGAGTGCTGTTGTGCACTATATGAGCAGTGTGTGAGTGCTGTGTGCGGTATATGAGCAGTGTTTGAGTGCTGTATGCACTATATGAGCAGTGTGTTAGTGCTGTGTGCAGTATATGAACCGTGTGTGAGTGCTGTGTGTTGAATTTGAGCAGTGTGTGAGTGCTGTGTGCACTGTATGAGCAATGTGTGAGTGCTGTGTGTGGTATTTGAGCAGCGTGTGAGTGTTGTGTGCGGTATTTCAGGAGTGTGTGAGTGCTGTGTGTAGTATATCACCAGTTTGTCCGGGTTGTGTGCAATATACGGCCAGTGTGTCAGGGCTGTGTGCGGTATACAGCCAGCGTGTGAGTGGTATGTTTGCAGTGTGAAGAGTGGCAAAGCCCACCTGCCAGATTCATCATAATCAATGCCACTAAGGCCACCCCTCGCTGAAGTAACATTTCTGTTGAAGCAGTACAGCAGTTGCATGATGCTTAATAGTCACTAAGATGCACATGTTTCTTAAGGGATTGCTCCATTACTTTAACTGCTATCAGATCAGTGGGGTTCTGACACTTGGCACCCCCACTGATCAGCTGTTCTCAGCGCCGGAGGCAGCTGGATGTTGTCAGTTGTAGAGCACCACAGCGCCATCCACTGTGTAGTGACTGCTGCCAGGTACTCCATTTTGAATGAATTGGAGTGAATCTGCAATACTCGGCCATGGTCACTACACAGATGATGGAGCTGTGCTGCACTGCTCTGTAACTGCGAACATACCGCTGCCATTGGCACTGAGAACAGCTGATCAGTGGAGGTGCCAGGTGTCAGAAGCCTATCGAATGAAAGTAAGGTTATATGAGTAGTCGAAATGAAAAGTAGATTATGTGTGAAGAAAGCTTCAATAAATTTTCTTAGGGTAGAAAATATATGCAGGTGTCCTCGGCAAACTGAGTAAAAAAATAATTGAGTGGGGGGCACCAATGGCAATTTTGCACATGGTACTATTTAGCCTAAGGCCGGTCCTGGCTACAAGGAATTATATACTTCCTTATATCTCTGAAGACTTCTCAGTGTAATTTTTACCCCTTGGTCAGGTTTGATAACAATCTCATTATACATTTTTATTTAGCAAAGTTGAAAAATAACTTAAAAAGGAGTCCCCTTTCATAAATCTCTGTCCCCAAGGCACAGTATGTTATAAAAAATAAACTGCGCTTTATTCACCCTTCCTGATTCTAGGGCTGCGTCTCTGCCACTGCTCCGGTGTCTAGTATTGGCTTCAGAACTGATGTCATGTCAACAGTTAAGCTGTGAGCTTAGCATGGGGGCATTCTGTCTAAATGGACAGAGCCAATAAGTTTACTGATTGGCAGCCACGCTGTCAACATGATAGCTGTACAAAAGCTTTGACGAAGGATGAATTATCATCGCCAAACAAATAAAGAAAAAAGAATAAATCTACCTGTGGCCAAACATTTTTATATTCCTGATCACGGCATCTGGGAATGAAATTGCTGGTATTGAAAGGTAGCTTCAAATCTCAGAGAGACAGAAGAGTGTGGGAGTACAAACTTATGATGACTTTTGACATGGATTTATGTATTTTTACATCAATTAGGAATGTGCTCCTCAGACCATTTGGGGACATGACAACACTGGACCATACCTCAGAGGACAGTAAAACTTTCACACTCCTTATCTATGAAATGCTCTAATATTTACTGCAACAGTTATTTCTCCCTTTCCATACTGATAGTTCTGCTTCACATCACTTGTCTCATTACTACACTATTCTATGTCCTGTTGTGTATAAATATGTGACTCTTTAGACTTTGTGTTAAACTATGCCTGAGTAAGTGACCAGAGTAGTCTTGAAAATTTGCTATTTGTTACCATCTTTACAGTTAGCCATGAAAATGTATCAACCACTGAGAAATCTCGAATTTCAATAATTTTTTTATCTACTGGCTAACACAGTACAAATATATATTTTCCTGTACCCTATAACTGTGTAACATAACTTTTAGCTGAATGCACATTACTATCTGGGAGTCATCTTTAATAACTACGTCTGGCTTCATCCTGCCTTGTTTTCTTCCAGGCCCTTGTTTCAATTATTATCTATGAGAAAAATATTTGGGTGTGAAAATACTTGGTGGTCAGTGGTCAAAGAGACAGAATGTGACATCATTTGACTGACAAATGCAAAAATGAGAAAGGGGCTAGCCAATTTTGGGGGCAATTTAAATTGATCTCAAGGGGCATTGTTATGTCTTATAATGGAAAATGCATTTAAATTGATCAGAAGCTTGTATTCTGGATGTTATGCAATGTTAAAAAATATTAATGCAAAGCAACTTAAAACGAAACAAGAATATTATCAAAATGGAAACTAATTATGATTTCAGGCCTTGTTAGCAAAAAAAAAAACACCAAGACTGGCTTTGTTCATGCTTGTCTGAATGAGGGGGTGTGCTGTAATTAGAGGCACCTGATTCATTAAGAGGAATACCCCACTTAATGTATCAGGTGCGTCTAAAAAGTGGGGTGCGTCTCCATGCGTCTTGCCATGAATCTTACTGGCATGAGGTACACCACATCATGAATAAGATGTGCTGTGGCTTCATGCTCCCGCTCCACCCTGTCTTTCTCCAGTTCTGCCCATTTTGGTGTAGCTGGACAAAACTGGTGTGAAAATGCCAAAAGTTGCAACATTTTTGAACAACTAAGTTGCACAAAAAGTTTGCAACTTTCCAAAGCAGTTTATGACAGAATTCTGGCATAATCATTTTGATGAATTGGGCCATGGTGTCTGCTTCCCTTTAGCCAAATTGGCACGTGTTAGCTAACTAGTTAGACCCATTGTAGACTAGAGCTCTGCACAGGTTCTTGCCACTCAATAGCAAATGGCACAGGACTAACCAAAGCTGCTCCACCTTTTTTTTCAAGGAACCCCAAAACAGCCACCATAGTTTGCATACCATATGATTGTTTGTGAAAATGTTTTGATTTGCACTAGCTGATATCAATGCCATGTTGTAATTAATTTGCCTGAGTAACTGAATAACTGTTTCTGCTTTCAGGATATGGCAGAATATGGATGGATGATGTTGAATGTCTTGGAACGGAAAGGTCTATCAAAGACTGTAAATTCAAAGGCTGGGGAATGTCAGACTGCACTCATCGAGAAGATGTCGGAGTCATATGCGCTTTATAAACATATTTTTTTTTTTTCAATTTACATTTTTTTTCTGTTTTAGCCACTGATATAATTTTCAGTGAATGATAGATAGATAGGCTGCCACATTACAAATCAATGCTATCCTATTTACTGCATCAATATGCTTTTAATTAGTTATAGAGAAATAGTATAACAATGATGTAAATGTATCTCTACTCATTATAAAATTTCCAAAATTAAAAAAAAATAAAAGAAATTGCAAAATTTGTGAATAAATGTTTGGGAGGAGCTCTGATTTATGGTTTAAGAGTCAGAATACATGGTATTAATTCATACAACACAGACTATGCATAACAGTACATTTTCTTTTATCAAAATACCACTTCAAAATGTTCTATGATTTATTCCTATTCAGTAGAACAGCTATTTTCACTGTTGGTTCATCCACATAATTTCTGCAAATACTTCTTGACTACAATAGCAAAAAACTAGCCGGTAGCTACAACAGCGACTAAGGTCGCCACACTCTTTCCACACTAGTCGCCTCCATTCCCATGAACTGTGGCAATCATATGTAATTTAAAGAACTGGAACCAAAATATATTTTTTTTCATGCATGTATGAAACTAATAGGATTCTAGTGTATATCTGATGAAGCTCTACAAGAACGAAACATCAATTGAATTGAATCCTTTCTCCAGTCCTGCAGCATGTGTAGTCAAGATGGATGTGATGAAAAAGAAGGAGGTGAGGAGAAGGAGATAGGAGGAGTTACAGACCGAAGCAGTTTGTGGGTAAAACACAAGAATAATACATGTTATTACATACAGTATTATAACAATGGCCAGTAGATGGCAGCAAAGCACAATACAATAATCAGGTAACATTAGGTAATGTCCAAAATGGCTGAAAGTCTTTTCAAACAAAAAGCTGGACAGCACACTCCCCATCTGAAATCCCTGGATTTCACTATATTAACAGTCTTGAGGTGGAGGTGTTTTCCTGAAGTACTGAGGGATACCTCAACCTGAAAGACAAACAATGCATGCAATGCAACAATAACATATAACAAACGAGGCAGACGAATGTCTATAACAGTTCCTGAAGCAATCCAAAGGATGCCCATCTTCGGATTGGAGAAGGCGCACTAGGCCAAATTGCCTCCAACCCAATTGTAATCCAGTGGTTACAGTTCCTGGTTGCAATCAGATGAGTGTCTTTAGTAGTCCAAAAGTTTCTTGAAAGTTCCAAGTTCAAGTTCCAGATGTGTTGGCGCAAACAAGCCTTGTCCATCTGGAGAAGTGTTCAAATTGCTGTCAGTCCAAGCCAACCTTCTCTTTGGCAATGGGGGTGCTGACATCAGGACGGATCTCTGGGTCAACGTCTGGATCCTGAAGACTGAAGCTGTCTTCAACAGCAGTCTCTTCACACTGGCCGCAAATGAACTCCGGTCCTGTTAACCAAGAAGAGTTTGCGAAGGCACCAATGGACACTGGCCTAGTAGCAAGGTCAGCAGGGTTAAGATGGAATGAAACATACTGCCATTGCTCAGGTTTAGAGGATTTCCTGATCCTTTCAACGCGGTTACTGACATAGACATAGAAGCATGTTGTCTGGTTGTATATGTAGCCCAGAACAACCTTGCTGTCTGTGTAGAATCTTGTGTCATCCACGTGAATAGCTAGTTCACTCTGTATGAAGTCTGCAATCTCGATGGCTAGTACAGCTCCACAGAGCTCAAGTCTGGGTATGGTGTGTGTTATGCACACGCCTGGACTGACTGGCGTGTGCGGGAGTAGTGGTTCCACTGGACCATGAACCGGAGAGTGCCTGGAGGGGCGTGACTAAGTATCTGGCCGATCTGACCAAGGTGGCACGACGGCATACGACGCCAGTGCACCAGGGAGAAACCGGGCAGAGGGACCAGGTGCTACTCCAGGTCAAACTCCGGGCACGGGGGTTGACCCACACAGGGATTACTGGAACAGGCAGGTTAGGCTGGCACAGACTGGTGGATATAAGCGAACACGGCAGGTATGCAGACGGGTGGATACAGGCGAGTATGCAGGCGGGGATGTACTGGCCGAAAGGACGGGCTGGAGCACAGAGAGGACAAGACCCAGTACAGACTGGGTCACAGAAACAGAACCGCAGATGCGGTAGCCAAACACAGCAGAGAGGGAACGCCCGAAGCGGTGGGCAAGAGCAGAGCAGGACGGGACTGCCGGAGCAGCGAGCACAAGCAGAGCAGGACAGGACTGCCGGAGCAGCGAGCAGAAGCAGAGCAGGACGGGGCTGCCGGAGCAGCGAGCAGAAGCAGAGCAGGACAGGACTGCCGGAGCAGCGAGCAGATGCAGAGCAGAAACCGCAGGAGTGGCAAGCAAGGCAAGAACAGAGTGGAAACTGCAAGAGCGGCAAGCTAAGCAGGAGCAGAGCGGAAACCGCAGAGCGGTAAACAAGGCAGGAGCAGGACGGAAACCACAGAGCGGTAAACGAGGCAGGAGCAGAGCGGAAACCGCAGAGCGGTAAACGAGGCAGGAGCAGAGCGGAAACCGCAGAGCGGCTAAGAAGGCAGGAGCAGAGCGGAAACCGCAGAGCGGCAAACAAGGCAGGAGCAGGACGGAAACCGCAAGAGCGGCAAGCTAAGCAGGAGCGGAGCGGAAACCGCAGAGCGGTAAACAAGGCAGGAGCAGAGCGGAAACCGCAGAGCGGCTAAGAAGGCAGGAGCAGAGCGGAAACCGCAGAGCGGCAAACAAGGCAGGAGCCGAGCGGAAACCGCAGAGCGGCAAACAAGGCAGGAGCCGAGCGGAAACCGCCGGAGCGACAAACAAGGCAGAGCAGAGGGGACAGGGCTCTGTTCACACGGAACAGACAGGAAGAGAAAGGCAGAGCCAGATACCCACAGGGTACTTGCAGTGAAGTAGCGAGTGGACCACAAACTCACAAACGGGAGTACAGAGACAACAAGCAGGAGTTAGGTACGAGTTCAGACTCTGCAGAAAAAGGAATGGAACGGACATAGAGGCAAAACAGGTAAAGGATAGGAAAGAGTTCAGACTGGAACTGAGTGTACGGAGGAGACCGACACTGCAGCGGGATGCAGGAGCGGGTCTGGGAATACGGCCCCCAGAGAGGCGGGACGAAGAGGCAAGGAGCGTGTTCAGACAGGACAGACAAGATACAGGAGCGGGTCTAGGTAATCGGCCCCTAGAAGGCGGGAGGAACAGGCTAGGAGCGTGTTCAGACAGGCCTGGAAATACAGCCTCCAGGAGAGGCAGCAGGCAAGAGTACACAGACAGGACTCAGTTCAGACACGGGAACTGATACCGCAAGGCAGGAGACAAAGACAGGACTCAGTTCAGACACGGGAACTGATACCGCAAGGCAGGAGACAAAGAACGGGAAATGGCACCTTCAGAGTGCAAGCACACACTGAATGAAACACTATGCTCAGGCAGGAATAGATGGGAGCAGCTGAGCTATATACCAGGTGACAGACAGCAATAGGCTGAGGACGCACAAGGGGTGTGACCCACAGCAGGTACAAAAAGCAGGAAGTGATCGGGCGCCGCCCTTAAGCAGCAGAAACAGACACAAACAGACAGCATGGAGGGAAGCCAGAGAGACATTCTGGACTGGAGACCAAGTGCGCGCTCTTGCACAGTGGGAGATGGACCACCATGCAAGGACGCCGCCAGGTATGTTACAGTACCCCCCCCCCTTACGCCCCCTCTTCTTCAGGCCTGCCAGAATCTTCCGCAGGGAATTCGAGGACCAGTCGTTCACTTTAAGGAGATCACTTCCACTGTCCACAGGAAAAATTGATCCCATCTAGTTAGCTAGGATGCTACCTCCTATCCAGCCATCCTCAGCAACAGACGAAACGGGTGGAGTACCAGGAACAGCACACAAGGAAGTCTCTCTCCACATATTTTCAGGTGGCACCCCAGAGGGTACAGGAGACAACTGGAAGTCCTTCACCGGGTTGGAAGGGGACAGAGACTTGGGGGTAATCTCTGCTTCGAGGTCCATCTTGTCAAGCTCACAGGAAGAAATAGACGGGTTATCAGGTACATAATGAGAAAAAGTCACTGTCTCTTTGTGATCTGGTGGTACCCCGGAGAATTCAGGAAACAACTGGAGGTCCTCCGCCGGGTCAGAAGAGTGCAGAGGCTCAGAGAAAACATCTGCTTCAGAGTACACTAGGTCGGACTCACTGGAGGAAGCAGGCGAGGTATCGGGTACCGAGTGTAGGAAAGTCTCTGTCCATTCACCACCAGGTGGCACCCCAA
The DNA here is from genome assembly GCF_046119375.1 of Phyllobates terribilis. Lineage (NCBI taxonomy): Eukaryota > Metazoa > Chordata > Amphibia > Anura > Dendrobatidae > Phyllobates > Phyllobates terribilis. The sequence continues at coordinate 1,060,390,046 of NW_027362761.1, forward strand.
AGGGTTCTGGAGACAACTGAAGGTCCTCCGCCTGGTCAGAGGAGTGTAGAGACTCATGGGTATCCTCTGCTTCAGAGTACACAAGGTCGAACTCACTGAACGAAGCAAGCGAGGTATCAGATCCAGGATATAGGAAAGTCTCTGTCCATTCACCACCAGGTGGCACCCTGAAGGGTTCTGGAGACAACTGGAGGTCCTCCGCCTGGTCAGAGGGGTGTGGAGACTCATGGGTATCCTCTGCTTCAGAGTACACTATGTCGAACTCACTGAACGAAGCAAGCGAGGTACCAGATCCAGGATATAGGAAAGTCTCTGTCCATTCACCACCAGGTGGCACCCCGAAGGGCTCTGGAGACAACTGGAGGTCCTCCGCCTGGTCGGAGGGGTGTAAAGACTCAGGAGTAACCTCTGCTTCGGAGTACACTAGGTTGGACTCACTGGACGAAGCGAGCGAGGTATCAGGTACAGAGTATAGGAGAGTCTCTGTTCTTTCGCTACCAGGTAGCACCCCGAAGGGTTCTGGAGACAACTGGAGGTCCTCCGCCTGGTCGGAGGGATGTAGAGACTCGGGGGTAACTACCACTTTGGGGTACCCATTGTCAGGCTCACAGGACGAAGCGGACAAAGTATTGAGTACCGAGTGTAGAGAAGTCTCTCTCCATTTGTCATCGAGTGGTATCCCGGAGGATTCAGGAGGCAACAGGGGGTCCTCCGCCAGGTAGTAGAGGTGCACAGACTCAGAGGTAACCACAGCTTTGGAGCATCCTTGGACATGCACACCGGTTAAAGTGGGTGAAGCATCTGATGCCGGGTGCAGGAAGTTCTCCTGTGTGGAGTCTGGATGGGCAGAAGTCTCTTCGGGCAGGAGAACCGGTGCACTACCCACGCACATTACCCGTTGGAGCTTCTCCGGGATACAGGGAGATGAAGCTTCAGTAGGGACTTCAAGGTTGGGGTCAGGAGGTCTCAGGGAGGACAGACCCTGGCGTGACGGCTTGCCTCTACGTCTAGCACGTCTGGACTGCCTCTTGAGGTTGGGAGAAGTATTCCGGAAAGCGTAGTCACCCTGTGAGGATTCTGGGTGGGCAGTAGTCTCATTGGGCTGGAGGACTATTGCGCTACCCACACACATTACCCATCGGGGCTGCTCCGGGATATTGGGAGATGAAGCTTCAGCAGGAGCCTCTGGGTTAGGATCATCGAAGACCATTAGAAAGGCCACCAGGAAGGCCATTAGGTCCAGGAGGATCGGATCCTGTGTTTCATATAGGGGGTTGATCCATTCCAAGGCATCACCCTCCAGGTAAGACATAATGAATGCCACCTTAACCCGATCAGTGGGAAAACATAGAGGGTAGAACTTGAAGTGTAGCATGCATTGCTCCACAAATGCACGACTTTGTATTGGATCCCCATAGTAACGTGGCGGATCCGCAGGAACGAGAGCAGATAGATCCATCTGGACGGGTGCGTAATTCGCCTGGAACTCAGCTGAGAAAAAAAAAAATTATTTATTTATTTTTAATGCATGTATTCGCTGGAAAACTTCTCAGAGAGCGAAGGCCGTGGGGCTCAACGGGAACCATGGCCTGAGCATGCTGTTATGCACACGCCTGGACTGACTGGCGTGTGCGGGAGTAGTGGTTCCACTGGACCATGAACCGGAGAGTGCCTGGAGGGGCGTGACTAAGTATCTGGCCGATCGGACCAAGGTGGCACGACGGCATACGACGCCAGTGCACCAGGGAGAAACCGGGCAGAGGGACCAGGTGCTACTCCAGGTCAAACTCCGGGCACAGGGGTTGACCCACACAGGGATTACTGGAACAGGCAGGTTAGGCTGGCACAGACTGGTGGATATAAGCGAACACGGCAGGTATGCAGACGGGTGGACACAGGCGAGTATGCAGGCGGGGATGTACTGGCCGAAAGGATGGGCTGGAGCACAGAGAGGACAAGACCCAGTACAGACTGGGTCACAGAAACAGAACCGCAGATGCGGTAGCCAAACACAGCAGAGAGGGAACGCCCGAAGCGGTGGGCAAGAGCAGAGCAGGACGGGACTGCCGGAGCAGCGAGCACAAGCAGAGCAGGACGGGACTGCCGGAGCAGCGAGCAGAAGCAGAGCAGGACGGGGCTGACGGAGCAGCGAGCAGAAGCAGAGCAGGACAGGACTGCCGGAGCAGCGAGCAGAAGCAGAGCAGGACAGGACTGCCGGAGCAGCGAGCAGATACCGCAGGAGCGGCAAGCAAGGCAAGAGCAGAGTGGAAACCGCAAGAGCGGCAAGCTAAGCAGGAGCAGAGCGGAAACCGCAGAGCGGTAAACAAGGCAGGAGCAGGACGGAAACCGCAGAGCGGTAAACGAGGCAGGAGCAGAGCGGAAACCGCAGAGCGGTAAACGAGGCAGGAGCAGAGCGGAAACCGCAGAGCGGCTAAGAAGGCAGGAGCAGAGCGGAAACCGCAGAGCGGCAAACAAGGCAGGAGCAGGACGGAAACCGCAAGAGCGGCAAGCTAAGCAGGAGCGGAGCGGAAACCGCAGAGCGGTAAACAAGGCAGGAGCAGAGCGGAAACTGCAGAGCGGCTAAGAAAGCAGGAGCAGAGCGGAAACCGCAGAGCGGCAAACAAGGCAGGAGCCGAGCGGAAACCGCAGAGCGGCAAACAAGGCAGGAGCCGAGCGGAAACCGCCGGAGCGACAAACAAGGCAGAGCAGAGGGGACAGGGCTCTGTTCACACGGAACAGACAGGAAGAGAAAGGCAGAGCCAGATACCCACAGGGTACTTGCAGTGAAGTAGCGAGTGGACCACAAACTCACAAACGGGAGTACAGAGACAACAAGCAGGAGTTAGGTACGAATTCAGACTCTGCAGAAAAAGGAAGGGAACGGACATAGAGGCAAAACAGGTAAAGGATAGGAAAGAGTTCAGACTGGAACTGAGTGTACGGAGGAGACCGACACTGCAGCGGGATGCAGGAGCGGGTCTGGGAATACGGCCCCCAGAGAGGCGGGACGAAGAGGCAAGGAGCGTGTTCAGACAGGACAGACAAGATACAGGAGCGGGTCTAGGTAATCGGCCCCTAGAAGGCGGGAGGAACAGGCTAGGAGCGTGTTCAGACAGGCCTGGAAATACAGCCTCCAGGAGAGGCAGCAGGCAAGAGTACACAGACAGGACTCAGTTCAGACACGGGAACTGATACCGCAAGGCAGGAGACAAAGACAGGACTCAGTTCAGACACGGGAACTGATACCGCAAGGCAGGAGACAAAGAACGGGACCTGGCACCTTCAGAGTGCAAGCACACACTGAATGAAACACTATGCTCAGGCAGGAATAGATGGGAGCAGCTGAGCTCTATACCAGGTGACAGACAGCAATAGGCTGAGGACGCACAAGGGGTGTGACCCACAGCAGGTACAAAAAGCAGGAAGTGATCGGGCGCCGCCCTTAAGCAGCAGAAACAGACACAAACAGACAGCATGGAGGGAAGCCAGAGAGACATTCTGGACTGGAGACCAAGTGCGCGCTCTTGCACAGTGGGAGATGGACCACCATGCAAGGACGCCGCCAGGTATGTTACAGTGTGTTCAGGTTTAGGAGCCAATTTAGCCTTTCCAAATAGAAATCCAACATGGGCTTCATTGTTAGAGTCTATAACCTTCAAATAGGCAACAGCTGCAATAGCTTCAGTAGAGGCATCGGAGAATATATGGATCTCTTTCCTTTGACTCGTAGCAAGAGATGCTGGAGTATAACAACGTAGTATGTGGATTTTATCTAAGGCACAAAGAGATTCCCTCCATGACTTCCACTTTAGCTGCTTGTCAGCAGGGAGTGGTGCGTCCCAGTCCTTAATAAACTCTGAGAGTTGCCTTAACAGAAGCTTGCCTTGTATAGTCAGGGGTGCAACAAACCCGAGTGGATCGTATAGACTGTTCACCACTGACAGAACCCCACGCTTAGTAAATGGTTTTTCTGTACCACTAACCTGAAAGCTGAAGGAGTCCTTTAGCAAGTTCTATCTCAAGCCTAGACTTCTCTGTACTGGTGGGTTGTCTGAACCTAGATTCAAGTCTCTGAATTCTGAAGCATAATCATCAGAGTGAAAAGCCTTCATGACAACAGCACTGTTAGAGGCAATTTTATGTAATCTTAAATGAGCTTTAGAAAGCATACCTTGTGTCCGTTTGAGCAGATCTATGGCTTCTTCCGCTGTGGGCAGGGATTTGAGACCGTCGTCTACGTAGAAGTCCTTTTCAACGAACTGTTGGGCGTCCTTCCCGAATTCTGCTTCACCATCAGAGGCGGTCCTGTAGCAACTGCAGGAGAAGGGCTGTTTCCGAAAACGTGCACCTTCATGCGGTATTCAACCATTTCCTTGCTGGTGTCGTTGTCTCGGTGCCATAGAAAATGGAAATAATTTCTGTGATCTTGTCGCACGATGAAACAATGGAACATTTGTTCAATGTCAGCAGTAATGGCGACTGGCTCTTTTCTGAATCTCATGAGCACTCCCACCAGGTTATTAGTCAGGTTGGGACCAATGAGGAGAACGTCGTTCAGAGATACACCATCATGTTTGGCGCTTGAATCGAACACCACTCTGATTTGTTTAGGCTTTCTTGGATGGTATATGCCAAAGGAAGGTAGATACCAGCATTCTTCATTGGCTTGCAAGGGTGGAGCTGGCTCTGCGTGTTCATTGCGAAATATCTTCTCCATAAAGGCTACAAAATGGTCCTTCATTTTAGGCTTATTTCTCAATGTTCTCTGCAGTGAGGTGAACCTTGATAAGGCCTGTTCTCGGTTGTTATGAAGCATGGCCCTTGTACCCTTGAAGGGTAAGGGAGCGACCCAACGGTCAGATTCGTTCTTGAAGAATCCACTGTCCATTATTTTAATAAATTCCTTGTCTTCTATGGATAAGGCGACCTTGTTGTCATCTTGTGTTGTGCGAAACACTGTTCTTCCTAAGTTGGCACCATAGGGAGTGGGAATGATGTCAGGCTCTTGGATAAGGTCAGAGAACCTTTCGTTCACTTCGTAGTGATGAGAGCATGGTTTGAAGTGAGTTGTGCTACCATTTTGAAGTACATACTTTTTAAAGGAGTTGACTTCGGATTCCTTGTGACTCTTATCCAGACATACATTGCCCACGATTACCCAGCCTAGGTCGAGTCTTTGGGAGCATCATCTGGGCCATTGCATTGTTGGCGCACCTTGTGGACCCTTAGAATGTCTCTCCCCAGTAGGATTAGAATATCAGCATTCGTGTACAGAGGAGGAATTTCGTTAGTTAGGTGCCTCAAGTGGGGATGATGAAGCGTGGCTTCCAGAGTGGGAATTTCTTCCTTGTTATCAGGTATCTGGTCACATTCAATTAAAGTTGGCAAGGGTATTTGCACGTTCCCCTTGATTGAAGAGATAATGTACCCAGAGGCTCTCCTACCAGAAGTCTCAATACGACCAGAACAGGTGTTGAGGGTGTACGGAGCCGTTTGTCCTTTTATATTGAAGATCTCAAAGAGTTTTGGCTTTGCTAGAGACCTGTTACTTTGCTCATCTATTATGGCATACATTTTGGAGGCCTTGTCGGGTTGTCCTTCTGGATAGACCTTGACCAGACATACTTTAGCGCAGCATTTAGGACCAGTCCCTTCTCCACATATTTCCATACATGAGGAGGAAACAACAGTTGCAGCTGGATCAAGAACTTGTGGCTCCCCGCCATGCTTTTGAGCAGGATTGGGTGCTGCAGAAGGTTGTCAATTGTGTGGAGCTGGTGTGGGATGCATAGATGTAACGTGTTTGTCACTACTGCACTCGGTGCACTCAATGACAGCTTTACCGTCCTTAGCAAGGTGGTCTGAGGAGGCGCAACACTTGTAGCATATCCCTAGCTCCTTGAGAGTATCTCTGCGTTCCTGCAAAGTCTTTGCCCTGAATCCACGGCATTCCTTAAGTGGGTGAGGTCTATTGTGAATAGGGCACATGTAAGGTGCCCCAGTGAGGTAGTCGTGGGCGAGCTGTAGCCCCCTCCCGCTATGGCACCCTACAGACAATACGTATCCTCCCTCTGAAGCGTGGCTGTGTATGTAGTGCTCTTCACTTACTTCATGTTACAACTCTCCTGTTAGGTTTTTTTAGTTTGCTGGTCACATGACCATTTTGCCTATTTAATCCGGCTCCGCCCTCCTGGCTTTGCTGGACTTCATTTGTATTTACTACTGTTGAGCTAGCTTGTTGCTCTGTTGCCGTTCTCTGTTTGTTTTGCTAGGTCTTCTAACCCCTATGCCTTTTTGTTGTGTGTTTGTCTTTGACTGCTACTATTTCTGCTAGGAGGTGTCCAACTTTTCCCAGTCCCTAGATCTTGTAGGGATCCCTCCCTCACATCTATAGGTCTGCGTTCAGACTAGCCGAGGACTTTAGCGGGTCTGATCGCAGGATCAGGTTCCCCGTTACATCGTAGGGATCTACTTTAGTTCTATTGTAGGGACAGATCTCCTCTCTTTCCTTAGTCTCTGTAGCAGATCATAACAGTAAGTCCAGCCATAAAAAAAAAAATAAAAAGGAAAGGATTTTCTCTGGGGAAAGACCTCCAGTTTTCCATCATGGTCTCGGTGCAAGATTTGGCTCAACGCTTGCAGGGACTCTCTCTGGAGGTGACCAAGCTCCAACAACACGTGAGTAGCTGTACTGGAGCGCATTTTGTGGAACCAAAGGTACGTCTGCCTGATCTATTTTTTGGCGAACAACAAGATTTTTTTTCTTTTAAAAATGCTTGTCTATTATATTTTCGTTTGAGACCCGGATCCTCTGGTGATGAATCACAGCGCATAGGGTTCATAATGTCACTTTTGCGCAAACATCCTCAGGGATGGGCCTTCTCTCTCCAACCTAGTGATCCGTGCTTTAGTTCAGTGGATAGTTTTTTTTCTGCTTTGGGTTTGTTGTACGATGATCCTGATCGTGTCTCATCTGCTGAGTCTGAATTAAGACGTTTGAGGCAGGGATCAGGTAAGGTGGAAAAATATTGTTCTCACTTCCGTCGGTGGTCTGCCCAGGTAGGGTGGAACGATTCAGCTTTGAAAAGCTTGTTTCTGGCAGGGCTAGGTGAAAGGGTTAAGGATTTACTGATTGCTTATCCCACACCTGGAAACTTGCAGGAGGCAATGCAATTAGCTATACGGGTGGAAAGGAGACTGCGTGCAAGGGTTAATGAGAGCAAATCCTCTGCTATGTCAGCTTCGAGTCCTGAGAGGTTCGGTGCTGACAATGGAGAGCCGATGGAAATTGGGGCGATGGCACCCCACTCTCAGGAAAAAGACCGCCGACTTTCTGAAGGCTTGTGTTTCTATTGCGGAAGCTCTGGTCATTTTATTAAGAGCTGTGTGCTTCGTAAGAAGAAAGAAAAAAAAATGGTCAGTCATGCTCGTATAGACTGTTTAAATTCTAAGGGAGTATTCCTATCTGCCACTACTGCTGCTCAGGATGAATTAATTGAATTTCGGGTATTTGTGGATTGTGGATCTACTCTGAATGTGATTGATGGGGGATTCTTGGAAAAACTTAGATTAGAACCTAAAACTTTGTCATCCCCTATTGCTGTGGTTTCTGTCGATGGCTCTCCCTTGAAGAGTGTTACTCACAAGGTCTGTGAATTTCCCCTCACTATTAATGGTATTCATCAAGAGAATTTGGATTTGGTGGTATTGGATAATTTGCCTTCTCCAGTAATATTGGGGTTACCCTGGTTAAAATTGCACAATCCTGTACTGGATTGGTCTACCAATGAAATTAAGTCCTGGAGCCCTAAGTGTTATGACAAGTGTTGTAACGGACGCATTGCTGCTGTGGATAGAGGGGAATTGCCTGTACCTATTCAGGATTTTTGGAGAGTTTTTTCTGAGGAGGAGTCGCAGGTTTTGCCTCCCCATAGAGACTATGATTGTACCATTGAATTTGTCCCTGGAGCGACTCTTCCTAAGAGTCGTTTATTTAATCTTACTATTCCTAAGAGAAAGGCTTTGGAGGAGTACATACAGACAAGCTTGGCCGCTGGTCACATTAGGCCTTCCAAGTCTCCTGTGGCTGTTGGTTTTTTTTTTGTGAAAAAAAAAGATGGCGGTTTACGTCCTTGTCTGGACTTTCGTGAGATTAATAAAATTACTGTACGCAATCCTTACCCACTGCCATTGATTCCCGATTTATTTAACCAGTTAGTGGGGGCCAAGTGGTTCTCTAAAATTGATCTCCGGGGGGCATACAATTTATTGCGCATGAAGGAGGGTGATGAATGGAAGACTGCTTTTAACACTCCTGTGGGTCATTTTGAGAATCTGGTTATGCCTTTTGGTCTCACCAATGCTCCAGCATTTTTTCAGAATCTTATTAACGATATCCTTAGACCTTTAATCGGCAAAAATGTGGTTGTGTATTTGGATGACATTTTGATTTATTTGCCTGATCTGGAGTCTCATTGGCGGAGCGTACGTGAGGTATTACAGTTATTAATGGACAATTCGCTTTTTGCTAAGCTGGAGAAATGTGAGTTCGCTGTACAGAGAATTAGTTTTTTGGGCTACATTATCTCCAGTGAAGGTTTTGAGATGGACCCGGTTAAAGTTCAAGCTGTGCAGGAATGGCCTAGGCCTATTGGTTTGAAATCGATACAGAGGTTTTTGGGTTTCGCCAATTATTACAGAAAATTCATAAAAAAAATTTCTATTATTGTCAAACCGCTGACCAATCTCACCAGGAAAGGTGCTAATGCGGTTCAGTGGACTTCTGAGGCCATTGAAGCTTTTGTGTTTTTAAAGGAGAGGTTCACCTCTGCTCCCATCCTTATGCAGCCTGATGTGACTAAGCCGTTTTTGGTTGAGGTTGATGCTTCTTCGGTGGGGGTTGGTGCGGTGCTGTCTCAGGAAAACAAGGATGGAGTACATCCCTGTGCCTTTTTTTCAAAAAAATTTTCCGAGACTGAACTTAATTACGATATTGGTAATCGGGAATTGCTGGCGATTAAACTCGCATTTGAACACTGCCGTCACCTCTTGGAAGGTGCTGATTTTCCCATTCAGGTTTTCACTGATCATAAAAATCTGATCTATCTTGATGCTGCCAAGCGCTTGAATGCCCGTCAGGCTAGGTGGGCACTTTTTTTCTCACGGTTTAATTTTTCCGTTACTTACATCCCGGGTACCAAGAATGTTAAAGCGGATGCTTTGTCTCGCAGCTTTTCTCCCATGGTCGGTGTTGAGGAGGAAGAGGAGACCATTTTACAAGAAGGTGTTGTGATTGCTGCTTTGGACTCCGTTTTGGAGGATGAGATTCTTAAAGCACAGGAGAATGCCCCATCTAACACTCCCCATGGGAGGTTGTTTGTGCCTAGGACCTTTAGGAGAGATTTGTTTGTTGAGTGTCATGAGTCTCGGTTGGCAGGTCATCCAGGAATTTCTGAGACCAAGAGACTTGTGGGTCGCAGTTTTTGGTGGCCTGGATGGCAGAAGGAAGTCATTAAGTGGGTGCGCCAATGTACTGTGTGTGCTAGATCCAAGTCTTCGCATGCTCCTGCTGCGGGGCTGCTTTGCCCTCTGGAGGTTCCTAGTGCACCTTGGACACATCTGGCTATGGACTTTATTACTGACCTTCTTCCCTCTGAAGGTTTCACGGTCATCTGGGTGGTCGTGGACCGTTTTAGCAAGATGTGTCACTTGATTCCCTTCATCAAACTACCTTGCGCTAAGACACTCGCCAAGGCCTTTGTCAAGGAAATTGTCAGACTACATGGTGTTCCTACTGACATTGTTTCTGATAGGGGACCTCAGTTCGTGGCTCGTTTTTGGCGTGCCTTTTGTGACAGGTTGGGAGTTCATTTGTCGTTTTCATCCGGATATCATCCTGAGTCTAATGGCCAGACAGAAAGGAAGAACCAGGATGTTGAGCAGTTCTTGCGTTGTTTTGTGGCAGACAATCAAGAGGGGTGGTCTGAGTTTCTGCCACTTGCTGAATTTGCTCTTAACAACCATACATCCTCTTCTGCTGGGTGTTCGCCTTTTTTTTGTTGTTCTGGGAGACATCCGTCTTTTGGGTCATTCTCCAAATTGGTTTCGGCTGTGCCTGAGGAGGAGAGTTTTTCCGGTGATTTGGAGAGAGTTTGGAAGGATGTGCGTGGTAATCTTCAGGAGGCTAACAAAAAATCTAAGAGGTACTTTGATAGGAAACGGCAAGAGGTTTTGTTTGCTGTTGGTGACATGGTTTGGTTGTCCTCTAAGAATCTGCGATTGAGGATTCCTTCTAAAAAATTGGGTCCCAAGTTCGTAGGGCCCTTTAAGGTACTTCAGATAGTTAACCAATCTGCTGTTAGGCTGGAGGTTCCTACGTCCTGGAGGATTAATCCGGTGTTTCATGTTTCTCTGTTGAAAAAAGCTGATGTGTCGGATGGTGACGCCTCTGCCACTGTTCCTCCGGTGGTGGAGGACGGGGAATATGAAATTTCCCGCATCCTAAATTCTAGACGGTATAGAGGGAGTTTGCAGTATCTCGTCGCTTGGAAGGGTTTCGGACCTGAGGATAACTCATGGGTGAGGGCGGATGATGTTTCTGCCCCCAGACTTGTCCGAGCGTTTCACAGGAGGTTTCCTGGTAAGCCCGGGCCTAGGGGATCCGGAGGATCCTCTTAGAAGAGGGGGTACTGTTACAACTCTCCTGTTAGGTTTTTTTGTTGTGTGTTTGTCTTTGACTGCTATTATTTCTGCTAGGAGGTGTCCAACTTTTCCCAGTCCCTAGATCTTGTAGGGATCCCTCCCTCACATCTATAGGTCAGCGTTCAGACTAACCGAGGACTTTAGCGGGTCTGATCGCAGGATCAGGTTCCCCGTTACATCGTAGGGATCTAGTTTAGTTCTATTGTAGGGACAGATCTCCTCTCTTTCCTTAGTCTCTGTAGCAGATCATAACACTTCAAGCCATCCGATCGCGGCTGTCTCCAGGCATTTCTCTTCTGGGACCAGGGCAGCAATAAATTCAGAGGACACGAGGTTCTTAACCAGAACTTGGACTTTACTTGGGGAAGAGGAATATGTACAATATTTACAGGCAGATATAATGGATAAGGCCCGACAGGTTATCATCTCTCTCACAGGCGCTGGTAACTCCTTCAGCCCTGGTTCCCTCTTTAAGTGAAGCATCTCTGTGACTCTAATCTCTGGCCCAAGAGACTCTTCTGTAGTACTGACAGTGACCTGGATCCGATATCTCTCCCCCACGTCTTAGCCTGGAGTCCTATTTATCTTCCTCTGCTTCCTGCAGACTAGAAGTGCCCCGGGTCCTCACTACCTTTGATGAGTTTCTCCGTCCGGCTGACAGGACTCGTGCTCTTGTGTGGGGAGACTTGCACACTGGTAATCCCACTGTCTGAGGGTATGGAGCTCCCGTCTACCCTAGCAGCCACTATAGTCAGGCTGCCTGAACGATTTGCTGTCCAATCTCTCATTGAAGAATCACTTCCTGATTCTGGAAACTAAACAGAGATTTTCCTAATGTGCCCACCCTCAGTGAGCTGTCATCACACAGCATTAACTCATCCCTGTCTGTAACACTGCTAGCAGACTCAACCTGACATCTGCACCCAGGACAGTGGCATCTTGTGGCTGTTTACAGGTACTGCAGCGCACAATGAATTATACCAGGAACAAGCTCTATATCACTCAAGGCTTGATCCGGGCACTAAGTTCCCCCTCTACTCTACTGACTGGACCACTGAAGCTAACCCCTTAGCTTGGCCTACCACAGTTCAGAGAGGATTAACTAAGGGAACATTTTCCTTAACTACTTCAGTACCTAGGGAAGGCTACATCCTTCCCCACTATTACACACATACTGTTACTGTCCTTAGCTTTAGTAGCAACAGCGCTTGTTTTGGTAAAAGAGGGTGCAGTAAGTGGAACGTCAGTCTTTCTCACGGATACTGTGCTTCTTAACTCTCTACGTTTGGTGATATTGTTATCATACCTTGTAGATGATGATGATGATGATGATAAAGCTGGTGGAGTAGGTTCAGTGAAGTCAAAGCTGGGATCATTCTTCTTCCGAGCTTGATCACTGACGAACCTGGAAAAATAGGAAAAGGGAGGAAAAGACACATTATGCTGTCCTTTATACCATGAGCGGTGGTCTGCCCATTTTTCCTGCATGCCTTTTGGCAACTTGAGGACTACTGGAGTCACGCCATGAGCAGTATCAAGGTAGCTCAGTCCTGAAAGACGTGGGTCTAATTTTGCCAATTCTATTTCCTTTAGCAGGTCACTCAGATCTTGCAGTTTTCGATTGTCCTTGTTAGTTATTTTTGGGAAGGCTTGCAGTTTCTTAAATAAGGCAGACTCTATGGCTTCTGAGCTGCCGTAGGTTTGCTCCAGTCTCTCCCATGCTGCAATAAGACCTGCATCTGAATAGTCTACATGAACTGCCCTTATTGTCTTGATGCGCTCCGCTGATTCAGGACCTAACCAGTTGACAAGCAAATTTAGTTGTTCCTTGCCGGTGAGATTAAGGTCTTAGATTACTGCTTGAAAGGTCGATTTCCAGGCTCTATAATTTTCGGCACAATCATCAAAGTTTGAGAGACTGATGTTTATTAACTCCCTGCGAATCATATATCTGGCGAATTCAGACATGTCCGACCTCCCGGTCATAGTTGCAGGATTAACTTGTGGTATCCCTGGGGAATGTAAGTTCTCTGGTTTATATGACTGAGACGGATCAGGACGGAATGATGTGGCATGAGGGTTAAGTTGTGGTTTAGTCTCTATAGGGTCTGCTGGCTGCGGCCAAAATTGTGGGTTAGTGCTGGAAGTTACCTTGTCGGCAGTAGATGGCGACATTTCTTGGCTTACGGGTGCATCCATGTGGTGGGTTGGAGGTGGAGCTGGTACAGATGGTAAATGTTTTAGCACATAGTCTGTAGTGCAATCAGCTGGGTCCTCCATTTCACCTGGAATAAAGCCGTCCATATTAGCATCTTGACTTAGTGCTTGTACAAGGACCTTCAGTTTAGCGAGGGCAGCTGCTTCTTCCCTTTCTGCTTGGAGTATTTTTAATTGAGTTTCCATCTCAGCTTCCTGCTTTTTTAATTGGGCTTCCATTTTGTTTCTTTGAGCTTCCTGCTCTTTTAATTGGGCTTCCTGCTTCATTAATTGGGCTTCTACTTCAGCCTCCTTCCTAGCAAAGAAGCTTCTTACTCTAGCTTCCTCTGCAGATGCACGGATTTCCAGGATCTTGTCAGACAATGTTGACTTTCTGGACTGAGATGATCTGTAAGACCGAGATGTGATTTTGGTCGAAGTTGCATGATGTGACCTAACCTATTGGAGATGTGCGATGCGGAGTTCTGCCTTATCCTGGGCATCTCGCACTAATGCGGTCTTTTCTTGGAGAAGAGTCTCCCTTTCAGCTAGCTCTGCTGGGGCATCATCCATATCACAGTTACTCAGGAATGCAATGTACTTTACAGACAGTCTCTGGTAGCGATCATAGGCGGCAGATAAACTCTTCAATTTGGCGGTTAAATCTGCTGCGTCATTGTTAGCACGTGGAAGAGCTGCTAAATAATGATCAACTCTGCCCCATAAATGATCTATGTTATCATGGAGCTCATCTCTGGTTGTTTGCAGGTTCTCTCGGACCTTTTGTGTTGGCTTGGTTACACGTTTGGGTCGTACATCCTGCTCTGCAGTAAGTGTGGACTCTGCTCCTGGAGCATCTGTGGCGTCAGGAACATGATGTGCTTCTCCCACAGAGGGATCCACTGTGTCCTTTGTAGACATGCTTTAGCTAAGATGGTGGACGGTCATAGACTTGCTAGCAGACATGCATATGCACACAGATACTGAAGACTTAGGTCTCTTGTTACTATTCTGCCACCGATGTACGTGGGGCGAGATGTGTCTGAGGGATGTGACACGGATCTCTGTATAAGCAATGGCATATAGCTTAAACTCACTGACCTGCGCTCCTGTTCCTCATGAACTGCGCGTGGTAATCCGGAATGCTGATGCAGTGATGAATTCAACAGATTTATTGACATTTCTTAATGAGGTGAGATGGGGGAAGGTGAAGGATGAGGAAAGGGTAGAAATTGTAGGTATTAGAAACGCCAGGTAAAGTGGTAACAAGAGAATCCTTTCACCAGTCCTGCAGCATGTGTAGTCAAGACGGATGTGATGAAAAAGAAGGAGGTGAGGAGAAGGAGATAGGAGGAGTTACAGACCGAAGGGGTTTGTGGGTAAAACACAAGAATAATACATGTTATAACATACAGTATTATAACAATGGCCAGTAGATGGCAGCAAAGCACAACAATACAATAATCATGTAACATTAGGTAATGTCCAAAATGGCTGAAAGTCTGTTCAAACAAAAAGCTGGACAGCACAAAGTCTAACAGATCCCGTTTAGCCTCCCATGCATCAACCGGCCCCCTCCGAACCTGAAATCCTAATCCCAACTGTCCCCGATACCGTAGGTGAAAGTTGGAAGTGACGGCCCTGTTCACTTGTGCGGGTTCTCTGTGGTTGCTGGCGCGTCTCTCCTGTCACAGTTCCCTCTCAGCTCTTCTCAGCCTGATGCTTGTGGTAAGGGGATCCAGACCTCAGCTCTTGACAGGCGGCGTCGGGTCTCAGGAACGTATTCAGTGTAGGGCGCAGTTCCTGACTCTGACCAACATATGCAGGGCTCAGGGCGCTTCTGTAAGGGGTCCGGGACTTTTCAGGCAGTGTTCGGCTCTGGTGTGACGCAGGCCTCCGGGTGAGGTGTCCCTCTGTAGCACTCCTGTTCCAATCTGCAGACTGGCGCCAAATCTCCCTGTGTCTTGGTGAGCTGGACTTTTATATCCAGGAAATCCTTCCTGGATGTCACCTGATCAGGTCTAGCATATGAATCTACTCCCCCTTCAACTCTTCTAGCACAACCTGGTTCTGTTTGATTGCGTCTGGCCAGCAGATGGGAATCTCTCCTCATCTCTGGCACATCCTGCAAGAGTTCTTCTGATGGCTTTTTGCCGTCTACTACAGTTGTGTGAAGAACAGAGTCACAAGTTCTAACAGAAAAGTTGAGCTTTAACCCTAAAGCTCCATTTACATGGCCCAACCAGCAACACAACAGGACCACAGATAGGGAAACGTTTACCAATCGGCGGTTGTTTAACCCCTTAATGACTGTCGTAACGCATTTTCACGGCGATCATTAAGGGTACTGCAGAGTATGAGATCAGTGATCAACGTGAGAATCACACATGTCTCACAATAGGACATAGTGAAAAAGTTAAAAAAAGTTAAATAAATATGTAAAAAAGTTTAAAAAAACACAAAAAATTGCACACATATCACAAAAATCCGCTTCACCACTCAAAATGCAGGGCTTGTGATAAAACAAAAATAAACAAAAAAAGTTCACATAATTGGTATCGCCGCATCCGGAACGACCCGCTCTATAAAACTGTCTCGATATTTAGTCCGTTTAGTGAACGCCATAAAAGGTAAAAATAAAAAGCACGCCAAAAATGACACTTTTTCTTCATACTGACTCACGAAAAAGTGAATAAAAAGCGATCAAAAAGTCGCATGCAAAAATAAAATATATAAATAAAAACATCAAACCGTCCCACAAAAAACAAGCTCTCAGAATGTAACGATGCAAAATCAAATTCTTTTTTGTAAAATACCGTTTTTAGTGTGTAAAAATATCAAAGCATAAAAAAATATACCGTATTTTTCGGACTATAAGACGCACCGGACCATAAGACGCACCTATGTTTTAGAGGAGGAAAATGGAAATAAAAATGTAACCAAAAAATGTGTTCATGAAGCACTTTTAAGGGGGAGGGAGTCTTCTGCTGACACTGGTATAGGGGTAATATCCCCTAATTCTGACAATATCCCCTATCCTGGTATATATGCCCCCCTTCCTTTTATATGTGGTCCCCATCCCATCCTGGTATGCCTGGCATCCCTCCACCCTGGTATGCATGGAACCCCTCCATCCTGGTATGCATGGCACCCCTCATCCCTATCCTGGTATGCATGGCACCCCTAATCCCTATCCTGGTATGCATGGCACCCCTAATCCCCATCCTGGTATGCATGGCACCCCTCATCCCCGTCCTGGTATGCATGGCACCCCTCATCCCTGTCCTGGTATGCATGGCACCCCTCATCCCTGTCCTGGTATGCATGGCACCCCTCATCCCCGTCCTGGTATGCATGGCACCCCTCATCCCTGTCCTGGTATGCATGGCACCCCTCATCCCTGTCCTGGTATGCATGGCACCCCTCATCTTTATCTTGTTATGTATGGCCCCCTCATCTTTATCCTGTTATGTATGGCCCCCTCAGCGTTACCCTGGTATGTATGGCCCCCTCATCCTTACCCTGGTATGTATGGCCCCCTCATCCTTACCCTGGTATGTATGGCCCACTCATCCTTACCCTGGTATGTATGGCCCCCTCATCCTTATACTAGTATGCATGGTCCCCCTAATCCCCATCAGGCTGCACATAAAAAAAAAAATAAACACTCCTACTCACCTTTCTTCTCTCCTCCAGCGCTGCGTCCTGTCTGCCCGCACTGATCTCTCCATGTGAGCCGCGCATGACGTCACTGCCATGCGTGGCTCACAAGGAGTGATCAGCTGCCGGAAGTCACTGCTCCCCACGCCGGGACTGTATGCGTGGGGAGCAGTGACTTCACTCTCCTTCATAGCCGGCACACAGCGTAGCTGCGCTGCGGCTGCTGCTGCCGGCTATCTTGTGTGCCCACTTATTAAAGGGCATGAATATTCACCCCCTCCCCACGCCCATGGGCGTGGAGAGAGGTTGAATATTCATGCCCTTTAATAGTGGGCACAGGCGATTCCGGCAGCAGCAGGAGCCACAGCGTGGCTACACTGTGTGCTGCTATGAAGGAGCATGAATATTCAGTGCTCCCCATGCCCATGGGCGTCGGGAGCAGTGAATATTCATTTTCTTTAGCAGCGAGGACGGTGTAGGCTGCAGCGGGCTGCTGCTGCCTCCTGTTCCCCGTTCCTCCACCGCTACCTTTCCCCTCACACCCCACATATATATACACCCCCCCAACATTCTGACTATAAAACGCAACCCCCATTTTCCTCCAAAATTTTGGAGGAATAAAGTGCGTCTTATAGTCCGAAAAATACGGTAAATCTGGTATCGCTGTAATCGTACCGACCCGGCGGACAAATCGGTCTTATCACTTTTACCACACGGCGGACTGTGCAAAACATAAAAACAATAACTGAATTGCTGTTTTTTGATTAATTCTGTGTCTAAAAAATCTGAATAAACAGCGATCAAAAATTACTATGTGCTCCAAAATGGTACCAAAAAAAATCTGCAACTCGTCCTACAAAAAATAAGCCCTCATAAAAGCGCTGTTCGGCAAAAAATAAAAGTTACAGCTCTCAGAATTTGGCGACGAAAATAACTACGTTTTATAAAAAAAAACGCATTTTTACTGTGTGATTGCAGCAAAACCTAAAAAACACAATATAAATCTGGTATCGCTGTAATCGCACTGTCCCGAAGAATAAATCTGCCTTATCACTTATACCGCACTGTGAACTGCCAAAAAATAAAAATGAGAACTATTCTGGTACTGCTGTCTATTTCTTCATTCTGCCTCCAAAAAACAGGGGGAGTAAGGCTCGGCTCACGTTTATCCTGCGCTCTCCGCTGAGCACTTACGTCGGGGTTTCCATGTAAATTCACCAAAACCAAAATTCAGACAAAAAACGCAGATGGAGCCACTCACTTTTGAGGCCGATGGAGTCTCTTTGGACTGGTCTCTGTTCCGGCGGCGTTCCATCATTTTAGGCTTTTTTTTAGGACAAGTGTGGACGACCACAGATCTGTGTGCGCCTAAAAAGATGGAGACCACCGGAGAAGACGTCAAACGGACTCCAAAGTGTCTCCATCTGCCTCTTTGTGGTGGGTGTTTGCATTGGGGGTTTCATCTGAATCACATTTTTGTGGGATTTACACGGAATCCCCGACGTAAGTGCTCAGCGTAGACTTGCGATCCAGTCTTATTCTGGAAGCAATCGAAAATTATGTACCCCAAAATGTTACCAATAAAACTAATTTATCCCAGAGAAAACCAGTCCCCTCTCAGGTCCGTCATCTGTCACTGGGACTATAGGGGGTCCCACGTTAGTGGTAGAACAAATACTCTGGAAAAGTGAAATGGCTCCCGCCCCCTCAAATAAAATCGAGTGAATTCTGCGCTCCCAAATCCAAATGCCCCCTCCTTCTAAGCCCCACTGTGCCTAATCGATACTGTCTCCATTGGGGCTCACAATCTAGGTTCCCTATCAGTACGTCTTTGGAGTGTGGGAGGAAACCAGAGAACCCAGAGGAAACCCACACAAACACGAGTAGAACATACAAATTCCTTGCAGATGTTGTCCTTGGTGAGATTTGAACCCAGGACCACTGTGCTGCCCAGTGGTCAGAATCAGGGGGATCCGTTGAAGCGTTCCAGAATAATTACCTGATAAAGTGACAATGGTCAGAATTGTAAAAATTGGCTTGGTCATTAAGTACATATTTGGCTCAGTCCTTAATGGGTTAAATGCCTGTTTACAGGCACTCCAAAATAAACACTACACGCTGAGTGATATATAATAGATCATTCAGTGCACACAGACTGCCATGGTCCTTGGCAATGCGAGTGCTGTTCATCAAGGATGATGCACTGCCAAAAAAGATGATCTTTTGCGCTGCATTTTGCTCGTTTATCGGGTGATTAGTAGCCTGTTTACACTTTAAAATAATTGTGAAACAAGCATTTTTAAAAACACTCTTTCATGATTATCTTGCAGTGTACATTCAGCTTAAGGCTAAACATAGAATTATGTGTAAAAATGTGAATGTACATTACATACACATAATGAAACGGGATGCATCAGTAATCCATCACCCATATGCATATGCACCCATATTTGCATTTACTGCTATTATTTCCTATTGGCCAAAAATACATCATTTAGATAGATCCAGATGGAATCCTGATACATCTGTATTTTCAGCCTTCTTCCTAAACTTCAATAGGTATATTCTATCTGTAAAATGGGGGGCAGTAGCACATGCTGTGATTTTCAAAAACTAATGTAAAAATCTGAGCATGTGATTAGCCTTATTAGTTTACATTTGCACTATATTTCAAACTGGAAACAAAATGATGAAATATAGATTACACAAACAACATTCTGAAGGAAGCCTAATAAATATTTTTTAGTAGAAAAAGATATCATAAATGAAAAATAAAATTAACATTTACCTTACAATCGCAACCATTTTCTTTAACCTCTATTTATACCGTACAATTCCAATGTAAGAGGAAAATGCAGAGGCAGTAGCCTAAATGTAAGATTATATTTTTCACGCTCCACCAACTACTTAGTGATTGTACTGGACTAATAGTTTAATAACAATTTGAAATCATTAAGCTATTTAAAATCATTAGTAAAGCAAAATGCCTTTCAAAGTTACCCAGGATTATAAAACACAGCAGTCAGAGTGAAATAATTTGAAAGCAGTGATTTGGCAAAACTTGTTACTTCAGATGTGCAATTCGACACAGAGGGGCAGCAGGCAAAGCTATGAGTCCTTGAAAAGACGTTGTTCAACTATTTAATTGCTTTACACATGTGGAAGTCAGGAAGATGTTTTGTTATTATGGAAAGATTTTATGTATATTTTTCCTTTGATTTAAGAAGCAAACAAAGCCATAGAAATGTAGTATGTTATATTGAACGAAACACGGGGACACAGCATGGTTCAAAGTAGAGTGAGACGTTAGACAAGGCTGAACAAGGAAGGATGAATCCAGCCTAAGCAGTCTTCATGGTTAAGGGTGCTACAGGCACCTGAAACGCGTAGATGGTTTCACCATTCTAAGATGAATTTTTACCACAATTCCTTTGGTTTGAACTTACTTGAATAAAAGAAGACTGCTTGTCCATTGGGATGGATTCATCCTTCCTTTTTCATACTATTGCGTTGTGGTTGCATTCTGGACTGCAGAGGAAAAATTAACGGTGAGCTGGATACTTTCCTATTTATTATATCAGACAAGGCTGCATCTTCTCACCATTTCTCTTCAATTCATATGCAGAAGCTATTTTGAGGCTGGACTTGCCGAAAAAGAAGAAGGAATCAAAATTACTCCATGAATCATAAATAATCTTAAAAACGCAGATGATACAACATTTATAGCAACAAGGGTAGATGGAATGAAGGACTTATTACTAGAGATGAGCGTTATTCTACTCGAACTGTTCGCCAATCTCAAATTCGAGCTGTTTTGGGCGGTGTTCGAGCCGTTCGGCGAACACGAACGATTTGAGAAAAATTCGGCTGTTCGAGGTTATGTTCGATAACTGTTCGTGCACCAAGATCATAACTGGATTTTTTCTCAGTAATGATGAAAATTAATGTTAATACGCAGTTTGAGTGTACAGCGGGGTGGGGGGAGGGGCAGGGGATGGATCTCTGCAGGAATAATGAAGATCTCCATTTTTTTTTCTCTTTCCCGCATTTGCAGTGGGGAGGTGCAGTCTGTCAGCCTATCAGCAGCGCACACACGGAGCGAACTGCTGTTTTTCACACAAGCAAGGTCATGTGTCATTGGCAGTGTATGTCACATGTCCTTGCCCTATAAGACCCAGCCATTTTCCCCGTCGCCACCATTTTCTCACTGCTGCAGCTGCGTGTTAGACGGCACCGCTGTTGCTGTGTGCGCTATACCTTGTTAATTTCAAGCCAATTTTCGCACAAATCTACAGATAGCTTGGGAGTAGGGAATAGTTGTGATTGCAGTCCTTTTAAGGACTAGGTTACAGCATTTCCTATGACTTTTATCAGGCAGGTCTGTGCTCTTAAATAGATAGATTGTGGGAGTAAAGACTAATTGTAATTGCAGTCCTTTTCAGGACTAGGTTACATCAGTTCCTATCAGTTTTTGCCAGGCAGGTCTGTGCCAGTGCTGTGCAAGTTTTTTTCACAGCATTTGGCTGAATCTAGCAAAGCTAATCCTTTTTGGCCTATTGCAGAGTGTGTTAGTCAGTGGAGTAGCCTATCTGTGTTGCAAGATATACCACCTGTGTATAGAATACCAATTTTTTTACTGCACCTAGTGAAGTAAAATCTTTTGGGCATAGCATCATGATATTAGTCCATCTATACTGACCTCCATCAGGTTGCAAATTAAAAATAATTTTTATCTGCATCTACCTCTGAAAAAATATTTGGGCTTCTAGCTGTGTGTGGGACTTGTTCTATTAGTCCATCTATACTGACCTCCATCAGGTTGCAAACTGAATATAATTTTTTTCTGCATCTAGCTCTGAAAAAATATTGGGCTTCTAGCTGTGTGTGGGACTTGTTCTATTAATCCATCTATACAGACCTCCATCAGGTTGCAAACTGAATATATTTTTTTTCTGCATCTACCTCTGAAAAAATATTGGGCTTCTAGCTGTGTGTGGGACTTGTTCTATTAATCCATCTATATAGACCTCCATCAGGTTGCAAACTGAATATAATTTTTTTCTGCATCTAGCTCTGAAAAAATAGTTGGCCTTCTAGCAGTGTGTGGGACTTTCTCTATTAGTCCATCTATACTGACCTCCATCAGGTTGCAAATTAAAAATAATTTTTATCTGCATCTAGCTCTGAAAAAATATTTGGCCTTCTAGCAGTGTGTGGGACTTTCTCTATTAGTCCATCTATACTGACCTCCATCAGGTTGCAAATTAAAAATAATTTTTATCTGCATCTACCTCTGAAAAAATATTTGGGCTTCTAGCTGTGTGTGGGACTTGTTCTATTAGTCCATCTATACTGACCTCCATCAGGTTGCAAACTGAATATAATTTTTTTCTGCATCTAGCTCTGAAAAAATATTTGGCCTTCTAGCAGTGTGTGGGACTTTCTCTATTAGTCCATCTATACTGACCTCCATCAGGTTGCAAATTAAAAATAATTTTTATCTGCATCTAGCTCTGAAAAAATATTTGGCCTTCTAGCAGTGTGTGGGACTTTCTCTATTAGTCCATCTATACTGACCTCCATCAGGTTGCAAATTAAAAATAATTTTTATCTGCATCTAGCTCTGAAAAAATATTTGGCCTTCTAGCAGTGTGTGGAACTTTCTCTATTAGTCCATCTATACGGACCTCCATCAGGTTGCAAATTAAAAATAATTTTTATCTGCATCTACCTCTGAAAAAATATTTGGGCTTCTAGCTGTGTGTGGGACTTGTTCTATTAGTCCATCTATACTGACCTCCATCAGGTTGCAAACTGAATATATTTTTTTTCTGCATCTAGCTCTGAAAAAATATTTGGCCTTCTAGCAATGTGTGGGACTTTCTCTATTAGTCCATCTTTACTGACCTCCATCAGGTTGCAAATTAAAAATAATTTTTTTTCTGCATCTACCTCTGAAAAAATATTGGGCTTCTAGCTGTGTGTGGGACTTGTTCTATTAATCCATCTATACAGACCTCCATCAGGTTGCAAACTGAATATAATTTTTTTCTGCATCTACCTCTGAAAAAATATTTGGTCTTCTAGCTGTGTGTGGGACTTGTTCTATTAGTCCATCTATACTGACCTCCATCAGGTTGCAAACTGAATATAATTTTTTTCTGCATCTAGCTCTGAAAAAATATTTGGCCTTCTAGCAGTGTGTGGGACTTGTTCTATTAGTCCACCTATACTGACCTCCATCAGGTTGCAAATTCAAAATAATTTTTTGTCTGCATCTAGCTCTGAAAAAATATTTGGCCTTCTAGCAGTGTGTGGGACTTTCTCTATTAGTCCATCTATACTGACCTCCATCAGGTTGCAAACTGAATATATTTTTTTTCTGCATCTACCTCTGAAAAAATATTTGGGCTTCTAGCTGTGTGTGGGACTTGTTCTATTAGTCCATCTATACTGACCTCCATCAGGTTGCAAATCGAATATAATTTTTTTCTCCATCTAACCCAGCCAATAGTTTTGGCCTAATACCACAGTTTGGCCACTCAGCTCTGCTCGGTTCCCATCCATTGTTTTTTTGTGCAAACAACTCCAGAGTTGTGAATTAGTTAACCACCAAAATGAGTGGAAAAAGGCCTGCTGCTGGTGGAAAGGGGAATAGGCATGTTGGGAAGGGGAAAAAAGGTTGTGTCCATGGGGTAGGTGTTAAAGCAACAGTAACATCTGCAGAAGAAAGACCATCTTCCAGCCAAACTAAAATGTCTTCTTCTTTTAGCGGACAATGTGATAAGATCCCTTTCTTACGGCCACGCCAATCGCTACAAATTCCAGATGAGGCACAAAAACAGCAGGTGCTTCAACGGATATCAAGTGCTCCTTTAAGTGGGCTCTCCTCCACATCAACTTCAACATCACAAATACTCCAGTCCTCAAAGGTGTCACCCCAATCGCACTTGCTTCCTCACAGCTCCCAAATCTCCAGCTGCCCATCTGAGTATGAGGTAGAACAGATGGTTGAGTCTGCAGAGCTGTTTACTCATACTATAGCCTGGGAATCAGAGGTCGACTCCAGCGCTTCTGTGAATCCAGACGAGGAAATGATCTGCACTGATGCCCAGAATCTTTATGAGTCGGATCCAGGACCAGACGCAGAAGGTTCTGACCATAATGTAGACCCTCATTCCCAAAATGTAACTCCTGTTGGTGGAGACAATGAGGAAGACGATGATGAGACTCAAATACCTGATTGGAGCGACAACTTTAGTTTTTTGTCAGGGCAGGAACAGGTTGGCTCTGAGGACGACGGGTGTGATAACGCACAGGGTGATGATGATGAGGTTGGATATCCCACTTACTGTCAACCCACAGTCAGCCAAGAGATGAGGTCAGCAGAGAAGGTGGAGGAAGATGCTAGTGACGACGAGGTCAGGTTGCGCCTTCCTGGACAGAGACGTAGTACTGGAAGCACGTCAACAACTGCATCCTCAAACACAACTCTGCCTCTCACCACAAGTCGTGGTGGCTCTTCAGGTCGCATGGGTGCTAAGCCTTGCATAGCCTGGGCATTTTTTCAGATCGATAAAGATGACCCAACTCGTGTTATCTGTAACATTTGTCAGCAAAAGCTAAGTAGAGGCCAAAAAATACATAGTTTGAGTACTTCATGCAAGAACCGGCACATGGACATGAAGCATAAGTTGCAGTGGGAAGCTCAGTGTGCTACAATGCGGCCTAGCCGGCCGGGCCAACCACCGTCTGCCATATCTTGTGAATCCGCGGCCTCTTCATCCTCTGTGACTGGGGGGACAGCAGTCACACCTGTTTTGGGGCGCAGACCTGCCACCTCTTTACCCGCAACAGCCAGAGTGATTGGCAGGTCATCATTTTCTTTGGAGGTGGTAACACCAGCTGGTGTTGCGCGCTGTCCGACATCGATAGCACCACCTTTGGATCAAGGCAACCTAACATGTCCGCCTGCATCTTCCTCACAGACCGGCAGTTTGCCGGGGACACCCTTATCAACCCCGTCTAAGCACAATAGCCAGCCCTCGGTCCCTCAGATGTGGACAAGTAAAAGACCATTTCCTCCTAGCCATGAGAAAGCTAAGAGGTTGAATTTCACCATCTGCAAGCTCTTGGCTACAGAAATGCTGCCTTTCCGCCTGGTGGACACAGAGGATTTTCGAGACCTTATGTCCGTCGCAGTGCCCCAGTACCAGATGCCCAGTCGGCACTACTTCTCAAAGAAAGGTGTGCCTGCGCTCCACCAGCATGTCGCACACAACATCACCGCTTCTTTGAGAAACTCTGTGTGTGACAGGGTGCATTTCACCACAGACACTTGGACGAGTAGGCATGGACAGGGGCGTTACATGTCGCTGACTGGGCACTGGGTAACTATGGTGACAGCAGGACAAGGGGCTGCTGTCCAAGTCTTGCCGTCCCCACGAGTTGTGCATCAATCCTCTTTATGTCAAAGTTCCTCCACTGCTTCTGCCTCCTCAACCTCCTCTCGGTCTTCCACCTGCACCCAAAGCCTGTCTGGTCATGCCACAAGCTTTCTAACTGCGCAGAAGGGATCCTGCACACCTTCTTACTATGCTGTCAGTAGGGCTCAACGTCATCAGGCGGTTTTTACTTTGAAATGTCTGGGAAATGTGAGTCACACAGCTGAGGAGTTGTGGTCAGCTCTGGAGAACCAATTTCATGAATGGTTGTCTCCACAGGGAAGACCGTGTGCGACAATGCTGCAATCCTGGGTGCGGCCCTTCGCCGGGGCAATGTCACACACGTGCCTTGTATGGCTCACGTGTTGAACCTGGTTGTCCAGCAATTTTTAGCCCACTATCCCAGACTAGATGGCCTTCTGCAGAGGGCACGGTCGCTGTGTGCTCACTTCCGCCGTTCGCATCCCGCAGCTCAGCGACTTACATCTCTACAGAAGTCGTTGGGCCTGCCACTTCACCGGCTAAAATGCGATGTGCCTACCCGGTGGAATTCAACTCTGCACATGTTGCAGCGACTGTGGCAGCACCGACAAGCCCTGGTGCAATACGTTCTGACGTATAGCCTGGGCCAACGAGATCCAGAGGTGGGGCAAATCACGCTGGAGGAGTGGTCTCAGATCAGGGACCTATGCACCCTTCTGCACAGTTTTGAAATGGCGACGAAGATGTTTAGTGCTGACGATGCCATTATCAGCATGACTATTCCGGTGATTTACATGCTGGAGCACATGTTAAACAGAATTCGGAGTCAGGTGGTGGCACAAGAGGAGGTGGAGGAAGTAGAGGAGGAGGAGTTGTATGCGGAAGGGCTAAAATCTGCAAGGTCCAGACGGTCGGCAGCACCAAGGCGGCAGGCATGTGAGGGTGGGGGAGATGGTTTTACCAGGGCGCATGGTAGCAGCCAAACTAGTGAGGAAGGTGCAGGAGCCCAGGAAGAAGTGGAGGAAGAACTGATGGAAGACTCATCAGATGAGGGAGACCTTGATCACATTTCTGTTGTGCGAGGTTGGGGGGAGAGGACAGAGGAAGGAAGCATGATTGTTACCTCGCCACCAACACAACAGGGACTTGGTGCTCCTGGATGCGCAACACACATGAGTGCCTTCTTGCTGCACTACCTGCAACATGACCCTCGAATTGTGAGAATTAGAAATAATCCTGACTACTGGGTTGCCACACTGTTAGATCCCCGGTACAAAAGTAAATTTGCCGAAATTATTCCTGCCATAGAAAGGGATGCACGCATGCAGGAGTATCAGCAGAGACTGTTGCAGAATCTTACATGTGCTTTTCCACAAAACACCAGTGGTGCACGTAGTGAATCTCACAGTTCCAACTTGCCAACCGTGGGACCGTCAAGTGTTCAGCACTCAAACCGTAACAGAACCACAGTATCTGCTGGTAACATCAATTTTGCGGAATCATTTCACCACTTTTTTAGCCCATCCTTTGCAAGGCCACAGGAGACAAGAAGTCTGACACATAGTCAACGCCTAGAGACGATGGTACAGGAGTATCTCCAAGTAAACATTGAAGCCATGACTGTGTCACTGGACCCTTGCTCTTTTTGGGCTTCCAATCTGGATAAATGGCCGGAGCTAGCCACTTACGCCTTGGAGATCTTGTCATGCCCCGCAGCCAGCGTTCTGTCTGAACGTGTGTTCAGCGCTGCTGGTGGTGTGCTGACAGATAAGCGCACGCGGCTCTCCACTGATAATGTAGACAGACTCACGTTCATAAAGATGAACAAATCATGGATCCGAAACGACTTTTCTACCCCTGTGTCATCCTGGGGAGAGTAAAAGCTTGATGATTGGTTAAAATCACCCTACCAACCGTTTTAAGCTTTCAAATTACTAATCATGTTTATCTGTATCTTGGCAGGAAAATAATTTGGGCTTTGTAGCAGTGTGCAGCACTGATTCTATTAGGCCATCTATAATAAGCTCCACAGGATTTAAAATTACTAATCATGTTTATCTGTATGTTGGCTGGAAAATAATTTGGGCTTTGTAGCAGTGTGCAGCACTGATCCTATTAGGCCATCTATACTAAGCTCCACCAGATTTAAAATTAATAATAATTTTTAGCTGCATCTAGCCCGGAAAATAATTTTGGGGCTCCGAGATGAGCAAGACACATAAGTGCCTTCTTGCTGCACTACCTGCAACATGACCCTCATATTGTCAGAATTCGAAGTAATCATGACTACTGGGTTGCCACACTCTTAGATCCCCAAACTTTTCGATCAACCTTTTCATTTTAATAAACACCAAAAAAATGGTCATCTTTTAAATTATAAGCATTAGCAGGTTATTAGAAACTGAAATCAAACAGTTTTCAACTCAAAACTTTATTCTAGGTGATGTTACATTTTCACATAGGACCCCTTGTTCGAAAGGAGCTTCTGAACTCTCTCGTCCATTGAATTTGTCAGGTTTTGGATGGTTTATGCTTCAATTGTTTTGCATGAGGACAGAATACCCTCCCAGAGCTGTTGCTTAGATGTGAACTGCCTCCCGCCATCATAGACTCTCCTTTTGATGATGCTCCAGAGGTTCTGAATGGGGTAGAGGTCAGGGGAGCATGGGGGTCACACCATAAGTTTGTCCCCTTTTATGCCCATATCAGCCAGAGATGCAGATGTTTTATGTGCAGCATGAGATGGTGCATTATCATGCAAAAAAATGATCTTGCTGTGAAATACACGGTTCTTCTTCTTGAACCATGGCAGGAAGTGCTGTTTGAGAAAATCCACATACATTATGGAGTTCATCTTTAGCGCCTTCAGGGATCCTAAAAGGGCCGACAATCTCTCTCCCCATGATTCCAGCCCAAAACATTACTCCACCTCCTCCTTGTTGGCGCTGTAGCCGTGTTTGCGTGGGGTGTCCATCAACCAGCCATCCTCCACTCCATCGATCTGGACCATCGAGCGCTGCACGGCACTCATCCGTGAACAAAACAGTTTTGAAATCAGTCTTCATGTAATGTTTAGCCCACTGGAGCCGTTTCTGCTTGTGTGAAGTGGATAGAGGAGGTCGACAGGATGGCGTATGCACAGCTGCAAACCTCTGAAGGACCCTGCATCTTGTTGTTCGGGGGACGTTGGAGGCACCAGCAGCTTCAAAAACTTGTCTGCTGCTATGACAAGGCTTTTTTGCCACTGCTCTTTTAACCTGACGTAATTGCCTGTAGGAAAGAGTCCTCAATTTGCCCTTATCAGCACGCACACGTTTGTACTGTGAATCAGCTACATACTTCTTGATTGCCAAGACACTTCATCCTGATCATCGCACAATGTTGATTGTAGTCATGCCTTGACCTAAACACTCCACAATTTGTTGCTTCTCAGCAGCCGACACATCCTTTTTCTTTCCCATTTTGGCAGAAAATGTAGGCTGCTTAATAATGTGAGACAGCCTTCTTAAGTAGTCTTGCCTTTCATTGGACACACCTGCCAAACTAATTAGCACAGGTGTCTGCAATTGCTTACAGTGATATAAAGAGCCCTGACACACATCACCATCAATGAGTTTAACTGACAAACAAACAAATTCTTCCCTTATCACTCCTAAACACTTTTTGCATAATAATTTGGAACACAGTGTACATGTGCTTTTCCACAAAACACCAGTGGTTCACGTAGTGAATCTTACAGTTCTAACTTGCCAACCGTGGTCTGTATGGAGTTGTTCAATAAAGGGCCCAAAATTAAGATAACATAGATGGGAGAGGTCTCTATGAATAGGAATTCCTAAGTATTTGATACCCTGTGAGGGCCAGGCAAAGGGAAAGTTGGACTGGATGGAATCCTATATGGATTTGGGGAGGGAGACATCGAGGGCCTCAGACTTCGCTGCATTGATTTTAAAATTTGACCATGTAACAAAGTGATCTATTTCAGCCATAACAGCATGGATGGATATATGTGATTGAGTGATATATACTAGGACATCATCAGCAAATAGAGAGCACTTGTACTCGGTGCCTCCCACCTCAATCCACCTAATATTGGGGTTATGGCGAATTGATGAGAGCAGGTGCTCCGTCACTAGGATGTATAAGAGAGGGGACAGAGGACATCCCTGCCTTGTCCCATTGGTGATTGTGAAAGGTGATGAAAATGTTCTGATGCACCCCCTGGGCCTTGGGACACCCGGAGCCGGACCCTTTTTGGTGGATGCTGGTGGTTGTAGTCTTCGTGGCGGCGACCCGGTTCCGTGGCTCAGGGTGGTCAAACCAGTGGCGGAACTATTTATGTGGTTTTGATGTTTAAATGTCCGACTACGCCACCCGTGGATTGCGGTCAGAGTGAACCGCCGCTGCAGGGCAGACCGCTGAGGCTGGTGTTGTGGGTGCAGCAGAGCGTAGCATAACTCCCCACGGGAGGAGTATAGCCTCAGGGCAGTGTATGCGGAGGATGGGGGTGATGGTGCAGGGCAGCAGCAGTAACGACACGGAGTCAGTGATGCAGTCCAGGGCCTTTACTCACAGTTCTTATTATCCAGACCACGTCTGCAGGTAACGGCTGCCCACATCGTACTGTGCTCACCAGGTGAGGGGCTCAGACAACTCCCAGATAACTTTGGAGCGCTTCACAGGACCCCCTTTGTGTGTCCTTTGTCTGGCCTTTCTTACCAACCCTTCTGTCCGGCTGCCTCGGGCCTCCTCTTGGTAAACTTGGCGCCAGTTTCCCTGACCCTATGTGGTGCCTTCCTAGCGGGTGTAGCGAGGGGCTGCGCCACATAAAATGTCAGAGCCTCCGGTTTCTAGCTGAGGGTCGTTTCCTGCCTCCACTAGTTTCGGGGACCGGTCTCCCCCTTTGGCCTGACCCCTCCACGCAGGTGGATTCGGGCGTGCGGTGGCGACTCGCACGTCTGCACCCCTGGGATCCCTTCATTCCTCGTTCCTGGAGCTTTCTCCGCTCCTCTTCCTTCCTTCTCCCTCTTCCAGGCCTGGGCCTCTGTTACTAGGCCCGCCTCCGGAGCAGAGCTCATGCAGAGCCCCTGCTCCCTGCCACTTCTGCTCAGACTTCTCTGCACTGAACTAAGATGGTGCCCACCTTTTATACTCCCTTCTCAATGCACCCAGGAACTGCTTCCTCCCTGCTCCTGCACTACAGGGTTCCCCTTCCTCAGTGTTCCCTCCCCCCACTCCAGCCAGGGACAGGGACTGTCGTGCCCATCTCAGAGGCATATTGGTCGCCCTGCCCCATGGCAATGTGGTGTAATGCATGCAGGTGTCGGGTCCTGATCCACACTCCATCCTTACCTGAGAGTGAGATATCACACGTCTGGGTGAGGTGCAATACCTCTGTAGCAACCGAGCCCTCAGGGTGCTACAGTTCCATTTATCTTCAGCCTAGGTGACGTATTGTGATACAGGGCCGTGATTTTGGCTATAAAAGGGTCCCCTAGACCCCTCCCCCAAGCTTTTTAAGAGAATCATATATGGCGTGCCAGGAGACTCTATGGAATGCTTTCACAGCATCCAACGAGAGTATCTAATTACAAATTTTTAACTGCATCTAGCCCAGGAAATACTTTGTGCCTAGTAGCAGTGTCTGCTAGTCAGCGGATTATCCCGGCTGTTAAGCAAGCTACACCACCTGTAGTTTGGACACTTAATTTTTTCAAAGGAAATGCTTCGGGACCACGGGATACTCAGTGAAGAGCATCAGGAGGCACCCCAAGGCATAGGGGCTGGGACTGGCAGTAGGATGCCTTGCGGTGGACAGCCGAGCTCGATACTTATAAAAGCTTTTTAACTGCAGCAGCTTTAGTGCGCGCTACTGGAGCTGGAATTACGCGGCTGCTGGCATGAGACTTGCCCTCCAATAGATCCTTGTAAATGGATTTAAAGTGTATTCATTCAAATTAGAGAGACAATTTAAATTAAAAAGCTTAGAGCTGCCTCCACCACAGGGGGGCTCGCTCGACCCACCAGCGGACAGGCACCAGTATTGGGAGAGGGGGGCTGGCTGTCAGGGTTCACCGCGGCTCTGGCACAAACCCGGCGATACGGAGGTGGCACGGGCAGGAGAGGACTGAACGTGTCGGCTTCTCACTTTTTGGATTTTAGAAGGGCATGACATGCCTATATTTGTGTCTCCCCCTCCTTTTACTCCTCCACCTCTTTTCTTTTCGCATGACTATATGTACTTGTCACTTTTCGATGTGTTAGTTGTGTCTTCTGAGCAGTTTGTCAGCTTTTGGACACCTTTGAAGGTGTTTTCTATGTGTTTCTATGTGTTTTTGTTTGCCTGCCATTGGTTTTAACGGTGTTCGAAGGTGTTCGACGAACAGTTCGACGAACAGTTCGGCGAACACACGGGTGTTCGACGAACCGAACCGAACTCGAACACTACGGGGGTGGCTCAACACTACTTATTACAGAATGTCAAGATGGAAAACTCGAACATGCTACTCAACAGAAAGAAGATAAAGATATTAACTACTGCCAGATACGACTGGGAAACATTTGAGATGAACAGCGATGAACTGGAAGTTGTAAAGGACTTCAACTCACTCGAATCAATGATCAACCAAGTTGCAGCAACGACACCAAAAATCAATAGATGAATATCTATGAGCAATTCAATAATGAAATCACTGGGCAAGGTATTAAATTGAGGAACATTTCACTGGTGACGAAGATACGGCTCATACATAGTTTGGTCTTTTCTGTGGTAACATACAGATGTGAAACCTGGACAATAAAGAAGCAAGACAGAAGAAGAACTGACGCCTTCAAAATGTGGTGCTGGAGAAGGATGTTATCAATACCATAGATGACAAGAAGGACAAACAAATCAGTTTTGGAACAAATCAAGCCAAACATTGCATTTTCTAAGATGAAATATAAAGTAAGGTTTTTGACAGAAACTCATATTTTTCAGTATACCTTCTCTATTTTCTAACAGGCTCCAGCATTGACATACAGATGCGTCTGGAGTCATTTGCAATTTTTCTCTCAATATGAACAGTGTGGGAGCCTCAGTTTGCACATATACTGTACTTATTGTAGATGAACCTAGAAAATAAAGTATATTGGTTTATGTGAATTCTAAGAGCACATGCACAAGGTTGTATTATTGCTTCACAATGGCTTCCAATTGGATTACCTTCTTGAGTCTCTATTTTTAAAGTTTGCAACAAATCAAGCCAAACATGTCACTCGAAGCAAAGATCACCAAGCTACAACTTGCCTAATTTGGACACATCATACGAAGAGAGCAATCACTGGAAAAGGAAGTCATGGTCAGAAGAATAGAAGGAACAAGGCGAAGAGGAAGACCAGCATACCGATGGCTTGATACTATCAAGATAACAGTGAAGAAAACACTGGTGGACCTACTAAGGCTTGGACAAGATCAATATTTCTACAGAGCATTCATCAATTAAGTCGCCATGGCTCAGATTGAGCTAAAGGCTGTAAAAATTAAAAAATATATATTGATATGATATATGAATAATGTGGCAACTAATTTGTTTCTTGTAACCCTGCCTGAAATGTGGTACTCTATTGACAATTAGAAATTGACATTGCTGTCAATGGGTAAATTTCAGCTGGCACATACTGTATGGTGATCGATGTTGCACTACAATTAACAGTAAGCCATGCCGGATTAGTAAAAAAAAAAGAATTGCATTCATCATATGTTTTGCTATTTAGAAAATCTAACTTTGCATCTAATACAACCACATTCTTATAAGATTACAGGCAATCTAATTGCATTTTCTAACCTTTAATCAATCAAACATTTAATTTTAAGTTTACTAATTGGATGTAAGTCTCTAGAATTCAAATATTCTATTAATTATTTTATTACATTTTGCAGCAATTTCTTTTTTAATTTTAAAAACTTCTCAAGAATGACTATATTTCAGGAGCAAACCTTCTTTCACGGCAGCAGGGTGTATATGCTTTACAGCAAATGCAATGTATGGGATTTAAAGGTCAGGAAAGTATGGACGGGCAGTCCACCCACCTGTCCTAAATAATAGTTGTGTGAAGGAAAGTAAAGGGTTTTGAGTACTAACAGAAAAGTGGAGCTTTAACCCTAATACTCCGTTTATAGAGCCCAATAGGACACCTATAGTAAAACGTTATCGATCGACGGTTGTTTAAATGCCTGTTTACACAGGCAGACGATAGTAAACTATGTGCACTGAGCGAACTGTAACAGATTGTTCAGTGCACATAGACTGCCATGGTTCTTGGCAGTGCGAATCCTTTTTACACAGGACTATGCACCACTGAAAACTATTAATCTTTTGCACTGCATTTTGAGTGTTTTTCTCATTCATTGTGTAATCAGTAGTCAGTTTCCACTGCAAAATAATTGTGAAACAAGCATTTTTCAGAACGCTCATTCACAATTATCTTGTAGTGTAAATGCACAAGAATGACAGTCCCTTGTGTGTCTATGTATACTAACCTCCTTAAACCCCTTAAGGAGCAACTGATTTTTTGTTTCTACGTTTTTATTTTTCTTTCACTTTTTTCAGGAACTGTAACTTTTTAATTTTCCAACCGACATAATTTACTGGAAGAAAGGGTCAAAAATAAAAAATAAAACATCACAGAAGAAAAAAGGTACCATAGTTATAATACACTGCTCAAAAAAATAAAGGGAACACTCAAATAAAACATCCTAGATGTGAATGAATGAAATATTCTCATTGAATACTTTGTTCTGTACAAAGTTCAATGTGCTGACAACAAAATCACACAAAAATCATCAATGGAAATCAAATTTATTAACCAATGGAGGCCTGGATTTGGAGTCACCCCCAAAATTAAAGTGAAAAAAACACACTACAGGCTGATCCAACTTTGATGTAATGTTCTTGAAACAAGTCAAAATGAGGCTCAGTATTGTGTGTGGCCTCCACATGCCTGTATGCCCTACAATGCCTGGGCATGCTCCTGATGAGGCTGCGGATGGTCTCCTGTGGAATCTCCTCCCAGACTTGGACTAAAGCATCCGCCAACTCCTGGACAGTCTGTGGTGCAACGTGACGTTGGTGGATGGAGAGAGACATGATGTCCCAGATGTGCTCAATCGGATTCAGGTCTGGGGAACGGGTGGGCCAGTCCATAGCTTCAATGCCTTCATCTTGTAGGAACTGCTGACACACTCCAGCCACATGAGGACTGGCATTGTCCTGCATTAAGAGGAACCCAGGGCCAACTGCACCAGCATATGGTCTCACAAGGGGTCTGAGGATCTCATCTCGGCACCTAATGGTGGTCAGGCTACCTCTGGCGAGCACATGGAGGGTTGTGAGGCCCTCCAAAGAAATGCCACCCCACACCATTACTGACCCACTGCCAAACCGGTCATGCTGAAGGATGTAGCAGGCAGCAGATCACTCTCCATGGCATCTCCAGACTCTGTCACGTCTGTCACATATGCTCAATGTGAACCTGCTTTCATCAGTGAAGAGCACAGGGCGCCAGTGGCGACATTGCCAATCCTGGTGTTCTGTGGCAAATGCCAAGCGTCCTGCACGGTGTTGGGCTGTGAGCACAACCCCCATCTGTGGACGTCGGGCCCTCATACCACCCTCATGAAGTTGGTTTCTAACCATTTGTGCAGACACATGCACATTTGTGGCCTGCTGGAGGTCATTTTGCAAGGCTCTGGCAGTTCTCCTTTTGTTCCTCCTTGCACAAAGGCGGAGGTAGCTGTCCTGCTGCTAGGTTGTTGCCATCCTAAGGCCCCCTCCACATCTCCTGGTGTACTGGCCTGTCTCCTGGTAGCGCCTCCAGCCTCTGGACACTATGCTGACAGACATAGCAAACCTTCTTGCCACAGCTCGTATTGATGTGCCATCCTGGATGAGCTGCACAACCTGAGCAACTTCTGTGGGTTGTGGAGTCCGTATCATGCTACCACTAGTGTGTAAACATAACCAACATTCAAAAGTGACCAAAACATCAGCCAGAAAGCATTGGTACTGAGATGTGGTCTGTGGTCCCCACCTGCAGAACCACTCCTTTATTGAGTGTGTCTTGATAATTGCCAATAATTTGCATCTATTGTCTATTCCATTTGCACAACAGCATGTGAAATTGATTGTTAATCAATGTTGCTTCCTAAGTGGACAGTTTGATTTCACAGAAGTTTGATTTACTTGGAGATATAGTCTGTTGTTTAAGTGTTCCCTATATTTTTTGGGGAAGTGTACAATGTCCAGACACAAATGCACAACAGAATGCAGCAGGCCCCCCATGATAAAGGTAGGAGCCTAACAGGTGCAAAATACTAATGAAACAACCACTTACTAACCACTAAACACCCATGGAGTGTATGTCCAGTATTCCAAATGCACACAGGCTCACTATGTGAGATGTACTGCTGTCCATATAACAGACTTTTACCAACACCAATTCTATTATTTCAGGTGGGCTGCCAATACCATTTGTGCACCCACAGGCCAGACACCCCACATTACCCAGCCACCAATGGAGGGACCTGGCCTGCACCGTGCATAAAAACATGCAAAAAAGATGTACCGTATTTTTCAGACTATAAGACACACCCCAGATTTAGACAGCAGAAAATAGGAGAAACAGTCAATCTTGACCAAGTCAAGTTTCACAATTGTGAACAGTGTCACTTTATGAGGTAATAACTCTGGAATGCTAAAATGGATCCTGCTGATTCTGCAAATGTTTTTTCATGACATAATGTACTTCATGATAGTTGTAACATTTCTTCAATATCACTTGCGTTTATTTGTTAAAAAAATGGAAATTTGGCGAAAATTTTGAAAATTTTGCAATTTTCAAACTTTGAATTCGTATGCCCTTAAATCAGAGATATATGTCACACAAAATAGTTAATAAATAGCATTTCCCACATGTCTACTTTACATCAGCACAATTTTTTAAAAATTTTTTTGTTTTGTGCTAGGAAGTTATAAGGGTTAAAAGTTGACCAGTGATTTCTCATTTTTCCAACAAAATTTACAAAACTATTCTATTTAGGGACCACATCACATTTGAAATGACTTTGAGGGGTCTATATGACAGAAAATACCCAAAAGTGACACCATTCTAAAAACTGCACCCCTCAAGGTGCTCAAAACCACATTCAAGAAGTTTATTAACCCTTCATGTGCTTCAAAAGAACTGAAGTAACGTGGAAAAAAAAATGAACATTTAACTTTTTTTTCGCAAAAATTTTAAATCAGACCCAAAGTTTTTTGTTTTCACAGGGGTAACAAGAGAAAATGGACAGCAAAATTTGTTGTGTAATTTCTCCTGAGCATGCCGATACCACATACAGTGCCTACAAGTAGTATTCAACCCCCTGCAGATTTAGCTGGTTTGATAAGATGCAAATAAGTTAGAGCCTTCAAACTGCAAACGAGAGTAGGTTTTATGAACAGAAGCATAAATCTTACAAACCAAAAAGTTATGTTGCTCAGTTGAATTTTATTAAATTTTAAACATAAAAGTGTGGGTCAATTATTATACAACCCCTATGTTTAATATTTTGTGGAATAACCCTTGTTTGCAATTACAGCTAATAATCGTCTTTTATAAGACCTGATCAGGCCGGCACAGGTCTGTGGAGTTATCTTGGCCCACTCCTCCATGCAGATCTTCTCCAAGTTATCTAGGTTCTTTGGGTGTCTCATGTGGACTTTATTCTTGAGCTCCTTCCACAAGTTTTCAATTGGGTTAAGGTCAGGAGACTGACTAGGCCACTCCAACACCTTGACTTTTTCCCTCTTGAACCAGGCCTTGGTTTTCTTGGCTGTGTGCTTTGGGTCGTTGTCTTGTTGGAAGATGAAATTACGACCCATCTTAAGATCCTTGATGGAGGAGCGGAGGTTCTTGGCCAAAATCTCCAGGTAGGCCGTGCTATCCATCTTCCCATGGATGCGGACCAGATGGCCAGGCCCCTTGGCTGAGAAACAGCCCCACAGCATGATGCTGCCACCACCATGCTTGACTGTAGGGATGGTATTCTTGGGGTCGTATGCAGTGCCATCCAGTCTCCAAACGTCACGTGTGTGGTTGGCACCAAAGATCTCGATCTTGGTCTCATCAGACCATAGAACCTTGAACCAGTCTGTCTCAGAGTCCTCCAAGTGATCATGAGCAAACTGTAGACGAGCCTTGACATGATGCTTTGAAAGTAAAAGTACCTTACGGGCTCGTCTGGAACGGAGACCATTGCGGTGGAGTACGTTACTTATGGTATTGACTGAAACCAATGTCCCCACTGCCATGAGATCTTCCCGGAGCTCCTTCCTTGTTGTCCTTGGGTTAGCCTTGACTCTTCGGACAAGCCTGGCCTTGGCACGGGAGGACACTTTCAAAGGCTGTCCAGGCCGTGGAAGGCTAACAGTAGTTCCATAAGCCTTCCACTTACGGATGATGCTCCCAACAGTGGAGACAGGTAGGCCCAACTCCTTGGAAAGGGTTTTGTACCCCTTGCCAGCCTTGTGACCCTCCACGATCTTGTCTCTGATGGCCTTGGAATGCTCCTTTGTCTTTCCCATGTTGACCATGTCTGGGTGCTGTTCACAAGTTTGGGGAGGGTCTTAAATAGTCAGAAAAGGCTGGCAAAAGAGATCTTTAATCCACACATGTGAAGCTCATTATTCTTGGTGCCTGAACTACTTCTTAATACTTTAGGGGGACCAAACAGAATTCTTGTGGTTTGAGGGGTTGAATAATAAATGACACTCTGAATTAACTTTTAACGTTTTTAAAAAAATAAATAAATAAATAAATAAAAAAAATTTGCTGCAGTGCATTTCCCACTTCCAGGCTGATCTACAGTACAAATGTCACAATGCCAAGTTAATTCCGCATGTGTCAACCAGCTAAATCTGCAGGGGGTTGAATACTACTTGTAGGCACTGTATGTGTGGGCAAAACCACTGTTTCGGCACACGGCAGGGCTCAGAAGGGAAGGAGCACCGTTTTGACTTTTTGAATGCAAAATTGGATGGAAACGAGAACGGACATCATGTCGGGTTTGGAGAGCCCCTGATGTGCCTAAACAGTGGAAAAACCCCACAAACGACTTAATTTTGGAAACTACACCCCTCAAGGATTTTATCCAGTGGTATAATTAGCATTTTGAACCTACATGTACTATACAGAATTTGATAACAAGTCGTCATATTGAAAATGTTTATTTTTTTCACAAAAATCTTGCTTTAGCCCAAAATTTCTCACTTTTGCCATTGGTATCACTGAAAAGTGGATCCCACAATTTGTTACCCAATTTCTTATAAGCACGTTGATATCCCACACGTAGTCAAAAAGTTCTGTTTGGACAAACGGCAGAGCTCGGAACGGAAGGAGTAATATTTGATTTTTGGAACACAAATTTGACTAAAAGAGACAGCAGGCATTTGCAGGGCCCCTAAGGTGCCTAAAAAGCAGAAACCCTCCACATCTGACCCCATTTTGAAAAGTACACCCCTCAAGGATTTTATACAGGGGTATATTGAGCATTTTGAACCCACAGGTATGACACAGAATTTGATAACATTAGGTTGTCATATTGAAAAACTTCATTTTTTTTCACAAAAATCTTGCTTTAGTCCAAAATTTCTCCTTTTTGCCAAAGGTAAAACCAAAAAGTGGACCTAACATTAAGTCGTCATATTGAAAAGATTCTTTTTTTTCTCAAAAATTTTGTTTTGGCGCCAAATTTCTCACTTTTGCAAGAGGTATCACTAAAAATTTGTCCTCACAGTTTGTTACCCACTTTCTTATGAGTGCGGCGATACCCCAAATGTAGTTCTATTTCGACAAACGGCAGGGCTCGGAATGGAAGGAGCAATATTTGATTTTTGGAATACATATTTGGCTCTATTTGGAATAGACTGTCAAGCTTGCAGAGCCTGTGTGGTTAAAGAGCAACAGAAATCCCTCATAAATGTATCTTTTGTAAATTATACCCTCTAATGTATTTAGCTTGGGAGGTAGTGAGTAGTTTGATATGACCATTTTTTATGCAGTTGATGCAACACAAGTTTGAAAATTGACAATTTGCAATTTTTTCACTGTCTCTTCTAAGAATCTTTTTTGTACATTCTGAGAAATAAACCTCAAGTTTTATTGCAGTAGTTTTTTAGTGTTCAGAAATACATGCAATATGGCGCCAATGTGAGTATTGGACAAACGGCTGTGCCTATACTAATAGATGGTGCGCCATTTGGCCTTTAGGATAAAATTGATGGAATTCCAGAACCCATTCAAAGCTAAAAGAGACATTGAGGTACCAAACAAGAAAATCCTTCTTAGAATTATTGCTCACAGAGGGAGGAATGATCCTAAAACACATTTGTTGATTATAAAACTTGGTCTTGCTAACAAAACAGTTGTCTTACAATTGCATATATTGTAGCAGGTAGAATAAACTGTACTGGAGTGAAGGGCAAAATGTGGAGGAAATTGCAGCCAGCTATGTGGCAACCTGAGTTTGTTCCAAAGATGAAAGAACACCAGCAGAGCTAGAATGACAGAGACTTTTAGAGACTGGTCATACAACGTCCAACAAATGTGCCAATAGATGTGGTACACCATAGCAGGCTCCCGCCCGCCAATGTAGGAACCGCTATATGCACAAAACAAAAAATCCCCTACAGAATCCTGAAAGTATTGTTTGATACAGGGGGTAAGAACCATGCAGTAAAAGCCCATAGTGTACAAGTATGGAACAGCCTCAATATTAGAAATCCTCCAATAAAATGATCATGCCCGTATCACCAATATAAATAATATAGAAGCAATATAAATGAAATAAAAAATTTGGTGTAGCAAGATATAGTCGTAAAAGCAGTCAAACTAAGATGAATGATCAAAAATGTTTATGTGAGTAATCAAGTCCTAGAATTAAGTGTCAGATGACTTGACTTTTCAAGAACATTTGTGGGGTCCACAGATGTCGGCATGTGGATGAGAATTTGTCTGAATAATAGTTTGGTATGTGGTTGATCAAGTCCTGGAATTAATTGTGAAATGGGGTAAAATGTGATT
This sequence comes from Phyllobates terribilis, assembly GCF_046119375.1. Classification (NCBI taxonomy): domain Eukaryota; kingdom Metazoa; phylum Chordata; class Amphibia; order Anura; family Dendrobatidae; genus Phyllobates; species Phyllobates terribilis. The sequence goes on from NW_027362761.1 coordinate 1,060,430,131, forward strand.
TACTGATGAAAATATTCTCTTCATTACTTGTTCCATAAAAATTACTCTACTGGGGCCCACTAAGCAGAAAATCTAAATGATATTCTCTCCTGCTGAATACTCTGATTGTTACTTTGAGAGTTGTCATAGGGACGGTTACACTACCGTACCCCTTGCTGTATTTTTAATATACTACATTACCATATTTTGCTTTCATATCTTAGCTGAAAGTACTGTTTACCTGCCTTTTTCATACTCTTTTACAACTGCTTTGATCTCTTGCTCTAGTAACAATCCCTACTCAAACATTATTTACAAACACTCACCCTGTGTTAAGAAGAGGGAAGGAAGCAGACATGCTCACACAGTAAAGGTGCTTGTAAATAGATTTTGTGTATGGATTCTTGTCAGAGCAGCAGTTAAAAGCATGTTTTCAAAGCCATTTCTAAATACAGAATTAACATCAAATCTCTTGGCAGATAATCATAATGGGGCCAACTCTTTACTGAACCTTACCATTACCAAAATATCAGGCATAAAAAGATCTCTTCTTCAAAATTACTATTAATCAAAAAACAAACAGTACATTTTTATCTTAATATAGTCATGTCAGTATAAAGATGGGTAGAGGAATGTGAAATCAGTCATCTTTACAAGGTAATAATTAATTTTTATTTGCATTGTGTTCTGCATGATAAATAAGGAACAAAGATGAACTTCAGTCCAGAGGTTCTGAGTGCTAGTGATATATGGGTGGATAACACTTTGTTCCTTTACTTCATTCAAAATCCTTTAGCTTTTCTTAGCCTATCCTTCTTGCACATGCAATAGTACTTTGATGGTCCCTAGCAGCAAATGATTTTTCTTTTATTCTACGTCACAAATCTCTTTTCATTTTCTATATTTGATATCGAAGATGAATTTTCCCTAAAATATTTTTTACATTTTATAATATATTTTTATTAGAAGTCTCAAAAAACCCTGCTTTCCTTCACCTCTCTAAGAGTATCAGAAAGTAGTGATAGACACACTTTTTTAAATGGTCTGTTACTTGTGTGTATGTGTATGTGTTTTTGCAATCTTGTAACTTATATTTTAGACATTGACGCGTGTAGCCAGTGAAAAGTGTTTTGTGCAGAAAAGGTCCTAAGATATTTATGATATACATAACTCCATCATCTGATCAAAAAGTTTTTTCTATTACTGTGCCTGATGAGAAATCATTTAATCAGCATCTGGAGGACGAGGTGGGAAATATGAACATCATCTTCCTGAACAATGGACTCTTCATAGGCCACATGCTATAGAAATAAAAAAACTGCCAAGAAAAGAAGCGACACTCTATAGGTAATGGAGAATGTCATAATACTCTCAGAGACTATATTGAGTATGTAGCAAGGAGAGTATTAAAATATAACTTTAAATTTTTTTTTTTCGATTTCGAGCTATGGTGACTTGATGGATGAACAATCTGTAGGAAGATTGATCTTGTACAAGCCAAGATAGGGTCTTTTCTGCTTTTTTCTTGATAGTATCAAGCCAAAGGTTGTTGGTCTTATCCTGATATGTTCAAAGTAAGTAAGTCGTAGCTTGGTAATCCTAGCTTCGGGTGACATGTTTGACTTGATTCATTCCAAAATTGATTTGTTCTTTTTGCCATTCATAGTATTGATAACATCCTTCTCCAGCACCACATTTCGAAGGCGTCGATTCTTCTTTTGTCTTTTTTCTATATCATCCAGGTTTCACATCCTTATGTTACCACAGAAAAAAAACAAACTATGTATGAGCCATGTCTTCTTCTCCAGTGAAATGTTACTTGAATATATATTGGGATAAAAAATAATAAAATAAACCATCGAGGCCTATTAGGAAATGCAGAAATAGTTAGAGTAATTAAAGGGCTGATTCACATAATAACAAACTGTGGCTGCCAGCTGCCGCAAAATCAGTCCAACAATGTGTAAAAGGGTGCTAATGAAAAACAGTGCATAATAATACAATTTTGATCTCACCCAATTTCCAGGAAAAGATCTGTGATGTGCAGGAGCATGTATGGGATCTAGAAGATTAATGCCAGTCTATTCATTGCCTAAACCTCCCTGTTGTTCCCCCATACGTTTGCTAAAAGTGTTGAACTGCCACTAATGTTAATGAGTACCTTAAATAGCTCCTAAACGTGTTTCTTCCTCTATCATGGGGATTCATCTGGGGATGTATTGGAAGGGGGCTTAAAATAGGTCGCAGAACCGTGTTCATCAGGACCCCAGCAACAGATATGCCCAATGCTGCACTGTCTCTCTTTCTCCAGAAGAGTAAAAAAAAGGGGCAATGTATGCCACCTGTAGACAAATTATGTTAAAGTATTTAGCTGTCAGTAAAACACATCATCCAACAGTAATGGACCACTAATGAATTTCCCCAATAAAATATATTATGCAAATGTAACAGACATCAAGAGCGAAAAAATAATAATACTAATGCAAAAATTCCTGTTTTTCAGGTAGACAGCCTCACCCAATGCACCCAGTTTCGCATTAACCACTTTATCTGCGGGTGATACTGCACTCAGAATTAGAGGTATAATAGACCTGACAGTTTCTCTGGCTGCTATTGGCTGACTCTGGAAGGAGCTTCCGAGTTTATTGAAATAAATTAACATAACATACAATGTGAATAGCGTTGTACTTTGTTCATACTCCAGTTTTACAATCAGTTCTGTCCTTGTCTGTTCTATTTTGATATTTCGCAACATGATCTTTGTCCTAATTCTGATGTATGGAACTTACAATATTTTAATCATAATTGCAAATTCAAGAAGAGGAAGTGCTGAGATAGGAAGAAAAGTTAAGTAATATGTTTTCAGGAAGTAGATTTTTTCCATCATATAAATCATGCACCTTACTTTATATATGAGTAACAAATGTAGCATATCACAAAATAAGGACAATTATGAAATTATATATTCGATTGAACTAACAATTATGGGTTTTCACTGGTCATCTGTGTCATTAATTAATATTACCATTATGATTAAAAAATGATATTGAAGGTCATTTACTGAGAGACTCTGCTGTACACACCTCATGTCTGTGTCTTCTGTCTCTCACTAACACCAGAGGGATATATCTCATACTTTTAGTAGGAAATCTACAAACAACAAGCAGAGATTTTCAAAATTTGGAACCATTTTGAAATTTTTCAGCAACATTTATACTGTGAACTCAATAATAAATCAGAATGCAGTAAGCTCTTTTTCAAAATAGCAAGAATTATATTATTTGGCAATGCAAAAAAAAATAATATACAAAAGCACCACTTAAAATGAAGTGGCATTAAAAAGTGGACTTTCACTGTAAACTAAAGGATTTTGGACTTAAAATTAGAGATGAGCGGTGTTCGACTAGAACTGTTCGCCAATCTCAAATTCGAGCTGTTTTGGGCGGTGTTCGAGTTGTTCGACGAACCCGAACGATTTGCAAAAAATTCGGCTGTTCGAGGTTATGTTCGATAACTGTTCGTGCACCAAAAGCGTGTCCTGCATGTCTGGCGCTATTTAGAGCACCAATCATGCAGGGATTTTCTGCCATTCACTGTAATGCCACAGCCATGGTGGTTGTGGCATTACAGTGATTGCCCAAATTGATGTGAACAGTGCTCACAGTGAAACATGAAAAGCCGGCAATTCAGCAGCGGCATACACCGGTACCCGACAATTTAGAACAGAAAGAATAGAGAATCACACATAGATTAGATAGATAGAAACATGTCAGTCACATATATATGAAGTACAGTGACATTGTTGCTTACTGTACTTGTCATTTAGTGTAAAGGATTTATTTAAAAAAATAATAGTGTTTTCCTGCACCGTCTCTTTAAAAAAGCCGGCCGGCATTTCAGCAGCGGTACCCGACAATTTATAACAGAAAGAATAGAGCATCACGCATAGATTAGATAGATAGAAACATGTCAGTCACATATATATGAAGTACAGTGATAGTGTTGGTTACTGTACTTGTCATTTAGTGTTAAAATAAAGGATTTATTTTAAAAAAAATTGGCGTGGGGTTCCCCATAATTTTAGGCTCTAGCGGAGGTTAAGCAGACAGCTGGGGCAGATGTTTGAAGCCTGGGAAGGGGGTAATACCCACGGAGCTTCCCAGCCTACTAATATCAGCCCCCAGCTGAATACCTAGCCATTACTAGCTATTAAAATGGGGGACCCCTCAAAAAAATGACGTGGGGTCCCCCCTATTTTAATAGCTAGCCAAGGCTAGGCAGACAGCTGGGGGCTGATATTAATAGCCCAGGAAGGGTGTCATGAATATTGGCCCCCTCCCAAGCTAGAAACACCAGCCGTCAGCCGTCCCAGAAATGGCGCATCCATAGGATGCGCCAATTCTGGCACTTAGCCTCGCTCTTCCCACTGCCCTGTAGCGGTGGCAGTGGGGTAATAGGGCTGGGGTTGATGTCAGCTTATAATGCCAGCTGACATCAAGCCCAGGTTAGTAATGGAGAGGCGTCTATAAGACACCCCCATTACTAACCCCATAGTCAAAGTTAAAAAAAAAACACAAACACCCAGAATAAAGTCCTTTAATTGAAATAAAGACACAATTCTTTATTGTTCTAAATTAAACCATAATTACCGTCACGCCCATTCCAGCTGAAGCCAACGATCTCCTGCAATAAAAGTAAAATAATAAACCAACATCATCCTTACCTTTCCATGGTTCCCACGAGGGCTTCAGCTCTGCTACATTCACATAACAGGCTGGATCGCAGCAGAACGCTGCCATCCAGCTTGCCATGACGCACACACTGAGAAGCGCAGGCATGCTTGCGCTCCTCAGTGTCTGGCTGTGACGGCATAAAGATGAGCCGAGTTAATGTCCAATGAACTTGGCTCACCTCAGGCACGTCACTGACAGCGTGGGAAAATTCTCCTGCACTCAGCGCTTCAGCGTGAGAATTCTCCCACGCTGTCAGTGATGTGCATGAGGTGAGCTGAGATCATTGGACATGAACTCACCTCATGCACGTCACTGACAGCGTGGGAAAATTCTCACGCTGAAGCGCTGAGTGCAGGAGAATTTTCCCACGCTGTCAGTGACGTGCATGAAGTGAGCTGAGTTCATTGGACATGAGTTTCATGAATTTCCTGAAATAATTTAAAAAAATTGACGTGGGGCTTCGCACTATATTTGTGTCCAGCCAGGTACAGCAGGCAGGAACGGGCAGCCCCCAACCACCAGCTGCCTATTTGTACCTGGCCAGACACAACAATATAGGGAAGGCCTTTTTTTCTTAATTATTTCATGAATTTCATGAAATAATTAAAAAAAAAATACGTGGGGCTTCGCCCTATTTTTGTGTCCAGCCAGGTACAACTAGGCAGCTGGGGGCTGGAATCTGCAGCGCAGGGAGGCCCAAGCTTTCTGGGCCCCCCCCCCCACTGCAAATTGCAGTCCGCAGCCACCCCGGAAAATGACGCGTTCATAGAAGCGCCATCTTCTGGCGCTGTACCCGACTCATCCAGAGCCCTGGTGCGGTGGCTCACTGGGTAATAAAGGGGTTAGGGCCAGCTTGGTTTTATCAGCTGGCCCTAAGCCCGAAATTCATGGGGTCACGCCAATATTAGACATGACCGCCATGAATTTCTAGTAAAGAATTTAAAAAAAAACACAACACCCAGAATAAAGTTCTTTAATTGAAATAAACACACAATTCTTTATTGTTCTAAATTAAACCATACTTAACATCACGCCCATTCCAGCTGAAGCCAACGATCTCCTGCAATAAAAGAAAAATAATAAAGCAACATCATCCTTACCTTTCCATGGTTCCCACGACAGCTTCAGCTCTGCTACATCGAGATGACAGGCTGGACTGCAGCAGAAAGCTGCCATCCAGCCTGTCATCCCGCAGACACTGAGAAGCGCAGGCATGCTTGCGCTCCTCAGTGTCTCGCTGTGACGGCATCCAGATGAGCCGAGTTCATGTCCAATGAACTCGGCTCACCTCATGCACGTCACTGACAGCGTGGGAAAATTCTCTTGCACTCAGCGCTTCAGCGTGAGAATTCTCCCACGCTGTCAGTGACGTACATGAGGTGAGCTGACTTCATTGGACATGAGCTCACCTCATGCACGTCACTGACAGCGTGGGAAAGTTCTCCTGCACTCAGCGCTTCAGTGTGAGAATTCTCCCACGCTGTCAGTGACATACATGAGGTGAGCTGAGTTCATTGGACATGAATTCACCTCATGCACGTCACTGACAGCGTGGGAAAATTCTCACGCTGAAGCGCTGAGTGCAGGAGAATTTTCCCACGCTGTCAGTGACGTGCATAAGGTGAGCTGAGTTCATTGGACATGACCTCGGCTCATCTGGATGCCGTCACAGCCAGACACTGAGGAGCGCAAGCATGCCTGCGCTTCACAGTGTCTGCGGGATGACAGGCTGGATGGCAGCTTTCTGCTGCGGTCCAGCCTGTCATCTCGATGTAGCAGAGCTGGAGCTGTCCTGGGAACCATCGAAAGGTAAGGATGAGGTTGCTTTATTATTTTTCTTTTATTTCAGGAGATCGTTGGCTTCAGCTGGAATGGGCGTGACGGTAAGTATGGTTTAATTTAGAACAATAAAGAATTGTGTGTTTATTTCAATTAAAGGACTTTATTCTGGGTGCTTGTGTTTTTTTTTAACTTTGACTATGGGGTTAGTAATGGAGGTGTCTTATAGACGCCTCTCCATTACTAACCTGGGCTTGATGTCAGCTGGCATTATAAGCTGACATCAACCCCAACCCTATTACCCCACTGCCACCGCTACAGGGCAGTGGGAAGAGCGAGGCTAAGTGCCAGAATTGGCGCATCCTATGGATGCGCCATTTCTGGGGCGGCTGACGGCTGGTGTTTCTAGCCTGGGAGGGGGCCAATATTCATGGCACCCTTCCTGGGCTATTAATATCAGCCCCCAGCTGTCTGCCTAGCCTTTGCTAGCTATTAAAATAGGGGGGACAGCACGTCATTTGTTTGGGGGGGGTCCCCCATTTTAATAGCTAGTAAAGGCTAGGTATTCAGCTGGGGGCTGATATTAGTAGCCTGGGAAGCTCCATGGGTATTACCCCCTTCCCAGGCTTCAAATATCTGCCCCAGCCATCTGCTTAACCTCCGCTAGAGACTAAAATTACAGGGAACCCCACGCCAATTTTTTTTTTTAATAAATCCTTTATTTTAACACTAAATGACAAGTACAGTAACCAACACTGTCACTGTACTTATTATATATGTGACTGACATGTTTTTATCTATCTAATCTATGTGTGATGCTCTATTCCTTCTTGTCTAAATTGTCGGGTACCGGTGTATGCCGCTGCTGAATTGCCGGCTGGCTTTTTTAAAGAGAGCGTCTTCTGAGCAGTTTGTCAGCTTTTGGACACCTTTGAAGGTGTTTTCTATGTGTTTCTATGTGTTTTTGTTTGCCTGCCATTGGTTTTAACGGTGTTCGACGGTGTTCTAAGGTGTTCGACGAACAGTTCGACGAACAGTTCCTCGAACATCCCGGTGTTCGACGAACCGAACCGAACCCGAACACTACGGGGGTGGCTCAACACTGCTTAAAATGTAAAAATAAATTTTTCATTTTATTTGACATCCCCGTTACTTTTCTGTTTCTTGGATGCCAGACTCCTTATTTTTATTTAATTTTTTTCTGTTCCTTATTTTTATGGTTCTTTTTGCCTCTTGTTAGGTTATGATACATGCCACGGGTCATGGCTTAGGGAGAATATTGCAAAACAGTAGAGCAACATATTATGGAAACAGTCTTGGACTGGCCCACAGGGGAACAAGTAAATCCCACGGTGCAAGATCCCCCCACTCCACCTAGGTGAGCAGTGCTTTGCACAGTACACTGGATTCACTGTGTACAGATAGGAGCAACATCTCATCATTAAATTAAGAAACTAGTTTCTTATTATATAAAAGTGTAGGTAAATTTGTGAATGAGGGTAATGTAATATTTGTAAGTAGTGGGACATTGTGGCCATAGAGTTACTGATGGGCAATTGGCACCCCAGTCCAACACTGTGTAGAGATATTCGTCTCTATAAAGGGCATGTCCCACTTTAAAAATTAATATTATTTAGTGGACTTCGGCTCAATCTCAACAATATGAATGAGCGCTCTGTAGGAAGATCAATTTTTGTGCAAGCCTAGATAGGTCCACCAGGGTCTTCTCCAATATTATCTTGGTAGTATCAAGCCATCTGGTTGCTGGTCTTTCTCTTCACCTTGTTCCTTCTATTCTTCCTACCAACATGTCCTTCTCTAGTGATTGCTCTCTTTGTATTGTTCAAAGTAGACAAGTCATAGCTTGGTGATCCTTACTTTGAGTGACATGTATGGCTTGATTTGTTCCAAACTTGAAAAATAGAGACTCAAGAACGTGCAGTTTGACATACAGTACAGACCAAAAGTTTGGACTCACCTTCTCATTTAAAGATTTTTCTGTATTTTCAGGACTATGAAAATTGTACATTCACACTGAAGGCATCAAAACTATGAATTAACACATGTGGAATTATATACTTAACAAAAACGTGTGAAACAACTGAAAATATGTCTTATATTCTAGGCTCTTCAAAGTAGCCACCTTTTGCTTTGATGACTGCTTTGCACACTCTTGGCATTCTCTTGATGAGCTTCAAGAGGTAGTCACCGGAAATGGTTTTCACTTCACAGGTGTGCCCTGTCAGGTTTAATAAGTGGGATTTCTTGCCTTATAAATGGGGTTGGCACCATGAGTTGTGTTGTGCAGACGTCTGGTGGATACACAGCTGATAGTCCTACTGAATAGACTGTTAGAATTTGTATTATGGCAAGAAAAAAACAGCTAAGTAAAGAAAAACGAATGGCCATCATTACTTTAAGAAATGAAGGTCAGTCAGTGCGAAAAATTGGGAAAACTTTGAAAGTGTCCCCAAGTGCAGTTGCAAAACCATCAAGCGCTACAAAGAAACTGGCTCATATGAGGACCACCCCAGGAAAGGAAGACCAAGAGTCATCTCTGCTTCTGAGGATAAGTTTATCCGAGTCACCAGCCTCAGAAATCGCAGGTTAACAGCAGCTCAGATTAGAGACCAGGTCAATGTCACACCGAGTTCTAGCAGCCGACACATCTCTACAACAACTGTTAAAAGGAGACTTTGTGCAGCAGGCCTTCATGGTAAAATAGCTGCTAGGAAGCCACTGCTAAGGACAGGCAACAAGCAGAAGAGACTTGTTTGGGCTAAAGAACACAAGGAATGGACATAAGACCAGTGGAAATCTGTGCTTGGTCTGATGAGTCCAAATTTGAGATCTTTGGTTCCAACCATCGTGTCTTTGTGCGAGGCAGAAAAGGTGAACGGATGGACTCTACATGCCTGGTTCCCACCGTGAAGCATGGAGGAGGAGGTGTGATGGTGTGGGGGTGCTTTGAGGTGACACTGTTGGGGATTTATTCAAAATTGAAGGCATACTGAACCAGCATGACTGCCACCGCATCTTGCAGTGGCATGCTATTCCGTCCGGTTTGCGTTTAGTTGAACCATCATTTAATTTTCAACAGGAAAATGACCCCAAACACACCTCCAGGCTGTCTAAGGGCTATTTGACCAAGAAGGAGAGTGATGGGGTGCTGCGCCAGATGACCTGGCCTCCACAGTCACCAGACCTGTACCCAATCGAGATGGTTTGGGGTGAGCTGGACCGCAGAGTGAAGGCAAAAGGGCCAACAAGTGCTAAGCATCTCTGGGAACTCCTTCAAGATTGTTGGAAGACCATTTCCGGTGACTACCTCTTGAAGCTCATCAAGAGAATGTCTAGAGTGTGCAAAGCAGCCATCAAAACAAAGGTGGCCACTTTGAAGAACCTAGAATATAAGACATATTTTCAGTTGTTTCACACTTTTTTGTTAAGCATATAATTCCACATGTGTTAATTCATAGTTTTGATGCCTTCAGTGTGAATGTACAATTTTCATAGTCATGAAAATACAGAAAAATCTTTAAATGAGAAGGTGTGTCCCAACTTTTGGTCTCTACTGTAACATGATTTTATTTTTGGTATACAAAGGCCTAATCCATTTGGAAGCCATTGTGAAGCCATAATACGGCCTTGTGCATGGGCTCTTACAATCCACATAATCCAATATACTTTATTTTCTAGGTTCATCTACAATAAGTACAGTATATGTGCAAACTGAGGCTCCCACACTGAACATATCGAGAGAAAAATTGCAAATGACTCCAGACGCATCTGTATGTCAATGCAGGAGCCTGTTAGAAAATAGAGAAGGTATATTGAAAAATATGAGTTTCTGTCAAAAATCTTACTTTATATTTCATCTTAGAAAATGCCAGATATTTCATCCTGACAACAATGCAGTGATCCAGAAATAAAAACAGATTGAACAACAGCATTAAATCGTAGTTTTTTGAATACATTAAATATATAACACTGCACCTGGGGCCCCTTCTGTCTTACACGTTGTGTTGTGTGGAAATCGCCAGTAAGAAAACAAGTTTTTACTCCAATCTATACAGCAAATTTCCAAGCACAAACTTTCCTAGACAACATTAATGCCGTTCCTTATGGCAGACGCTTAATCCCCTTATGAATGAACTTGATAACAGTTGTCTGACCTTCAAATTATTTTGTTTCTCTCTCTCAACAACTAGTGAACATGGAGAAGCAGCAAGACATGGAGAAGGATACATTGTTCCATTTTTCTATAACTTATCAGAGACAGAAATCGAGAAACGCTGGCAGGTTTATTACATAGGTTAATATGGACTAAAATGTGATTCGGTTAGTTTATAGTAGACACCAAAGGAAAAAAGGAATGAAGGCAATTTTTGTGCATTTTCTTTCTTTAGTGTTCCTTTAACCCCTTCCTCATGGAAGCATTCTGGGCCAAAAAAACAAAATGCAAGTTGCTTTTTTACAATATTAGACTATTTATTGTGTTACAATTAAGGCAAAACATTTTTCTTCAAATACAAACAACTGTCTTTAAGAAAGTAATCTAAAAACTGTAATTTTTGTTCCACTATTGTGCAATGACTATTTTGATAAGTAGCATATCCTAGCTAAGGTCACTGTTTCAAACATAGGACTTTATAATTTGCAGATTTTTCTGTGAATTTTATTATTTATTACTTACTGTTTCTGTAACTGGAGCTAACAGTATGTATGGTGATAGGATCTGTCACTTGGGGATCACATAGTCAGTGGAACCAATGGAAACAGTAGAGGCTGTGCCTCCACTATACACCCAGTATTACCATGCATCCCTTATTCTACAGTGAAACACAGGGTTGAGAATAAGAATCAGGCTCATTAACTAACACTATTGACAACAACCATTAAGTGGTGAAAGTAGTTGTCCTATAAAGAAATTACTTTTTATATATTTCTATGATTTTATGATGTTGTTACTCATACATGAGCTAACATAGTCTTCCCATGCAAGACTAACAACTAACAACTGATAGTCCTATACTGAGTAAAGAAGGGAGATTAGTTTTTATATACATTACTGTAATTTAGATTCTTGTCGTTTAGTTGATCCAAGCATATTTTAGACCAAATTTTCCATCACATTAGAAGAGTTTCAAAGTCTCAGCACTTACTTGGGCTACAAGAATTTGCAGCTCTACATCAGAAGATAGCTTTATTAATGGTTGCACTCTGCTATGGATCAGTGACACTTTGTGTTGTTTTATTGGTATATTATCACTATATAGTACGGTATGACAACATTATTTCTGCGAATCACTGATAGTCAACTGTGACGTTTACAAGTCCTAAAGATCAAAAATTGATTAATTGGGATTGGGATTAATTGCTCATAAAACTTAACCTTTATTACTATTTTAAAAATAATGAGACTCCATATAGTGTACACACATTTAATCCATATATAACTTTCTTTCCTAAGAGGATATTACTATTCACTATTATTAAAACACCTATAATCTCATAAAAATACTCCATGAGTGTGCTGCACCATGCCAGTTAGACCTAGTCTTCATACCTAATGTGCGTTATGCCTCTTTTTCCTACAACTCGCAGCTAACTACTTGTTATATTAGTTGTGCTCAGCTATTTAAATTGCTCTAGTTTTATGAGTTTCTTGCAAACAGCAGCAAGTTTGTAAATTTTGTTAAGAGACCTAATTTACAATGTGGGTTGAATAATTTTGATTGCATGTGTATGTATACTGTTGCCCAATTGATGCCGTCAAACATTGGGGTGTATCAAAAGCTTTGTTTTTTCCTAAATAAAAAAAGCAAGTCTTTTCTTCACAAATCATCCAAAAATTATCCCTTTATTCATAGAGCAGAAACAGGTGTGCTGTTTTGAAAGTGAAGCAATGGCTTCCCAGTAATAAGTGAAAAAATTATCCCCTTTTTAGGATCAGCAACAGCCTTGATATTCTTAAATTGAATAAATAATTGTAAAGGCCTTTAATCAAGCCATCCCAAAATTATCCCTTCATGTGGAGAACAGGAAAAAGTTAGTAGTTTTCAAAGTGAATGTCACGGCGGTAACTCGCATGCCTCCTCAGCACCTCCTTGCTCACAGTGGTCACTGTGCTGCTTCTCTTCATGTCAGGCTGACTCGCTGAGTTTGTCTCTTGCAGCACTGCTGCATCTGCATGCTATTTCCAGAAGGCAAAGCCAGATCCTGCAGGAATATAACCTTGCTGTTTCCTGCTAGGCTTGAATTCCCCAGCCAATCACCAACCAGCTAGTACTATATCAGGCAGTGCCACCCTTCACACCTTTGCCTTAGCTTAGGTTCCAGTTTGCAGTTAGCATCTACTTCCCAGTCAAGATATTTTGTTGTTTATCCATAATGTTACTGACCCAGCTTGTCCTCTCGTCCTCTCTGTTCTCTTCGCTCCTGACCTCGGCTACATATCCTGGACCTGTGCTGCCTGCCCCAACCCCAGACCATCTGAATAAAACTGTCACACCTCTCTGTATCTGACATATCTGCTCTGACCCGTGGGTCAGCTGCTGCAAGTCCGGACACTGCCTTGGAGTGGTACCTGGTGCTTATCCTGCAGCCCAAGCCTACCTTCACCATCAGGAGCTCTAGTGAAGACCAGGTAGCCACTTAGTCACGCCCCTCCAGGGTAAGGCCGGCCAGAGGAGCAGTGGGTCCCCACCCATCAGCGTTCCAATGAACAAGCAATGGAGTGCCAACAAGCAACGCAAAATTGGAGTCCTATTTTCAAGCTATTTTATGTTAAAGTACACTCAAGAAAGTACTCTGCCCAGCAGCAGTAAAGTACAGCACTATAAAGCACCAATGACAGCCATGAGATATGTGGCTGGCATGGCTATGCAGTGGCTGTGTCAGTGTTAGAAGTCGCATGGTAGAAAAATAGAATAGGGCATTTGAGATGTTTGGCAGTGTATGGCCAGCAACTGCAGTCACGGTATCTGATGAACTACAGTACAGGTAACCTGAAGGACCTGTAGAAGACAAGTTGGGCAACGACATTGGTGGCAGCCGAACTTTTTATAAAACAGACAGTGGAATCAGTTTTAGGTGAATAAAAGTTTGCATTGATCCATGCCTGATTAATTTTGACAAATCTAAGGTCTTCCATGCTTCCAGTGGATAACCTGGTCCACTTGGGTGGATCAACCTACTGGCCATGCTCGATGTTTTCTCTTACAGTATACTTACAGCTGGAAATGACAGTATGCCCTCACTAAACTTGGATATTTCTGGCCGCTGGTCCAATTTGCTGACAAAGAACTCAATGGGTTTGTGACTCAGGGTATCTACTTGAGAATGGACACAGTCTAGGTACCACTGAATCTGGTTCGTCTGTATTTGGTCAAGTGCATCAGGTTGGTGCAATGCCAGATTAAACATCTGGATCATCATCTCATGCACAGCGGGTAAAATAAGTATTGAACATAGCAATTTTTTAAATAAATATATTTCTAGTGACATGAAATTCTCATCAGATGTCGGTGACAACCCATCCAATCCACACAGGCAAAGATATTAAACCATAGATGTCCATAAATTAAGTGATGTATAACAATGAGAAATGACACAGGGAAATGTATTGAACACATGAAAGAGAAGTGCAAAAAGCTATGGAAAGTCATAACAGCTGGAATCTATGAGTAATTAGAAAGCCATCCTGCCACTTATTGAAAAATAATATCAGCTGGTTTAATTGATGGCCTATAAAAAGGTGTCTCATTACCAAGGTGCCACACAAGAAATATCTCATATCTCATAAATTATAACGTCAGTGAGCTGTCTCAAGACCTTCACAGCCTTATAGTTGCAAAACATACTGATGGCAATGGTTACAGAAGAATTTTTAAACTACTGAAGGTGCCAGTGAGCACTACTGGGGCCATAACCTGGAAGTGGAAAGAACTTAATTTCACCATAAACCGGCCAGCAAGATTTCAGCAAAAATCGGCTGACAGATTCTCTTATTGTTGTTTTTTATTATTATTATTTTTTTTTAAATATTGATGTTCAACCAAAATAAAGAGTAAGTTAATGGAGCCTAAAATGTTAGGTTATGAATGTTTATCTAGAGCAGTGATGACATAAAAGCCATATCTTGGATTTAATTTTTTGGGAGATGGGGAGTAAAACAGCTGCCTCAAGCCTGTATAAAGACAAGGTGGCAACATATATTATAATGTAACTTACAAATACACAACAGGAAATAGTTAAATTACATTTTTGGCATTTATTTTCTTTATTTCCTAGTGAAGAAAGTAGAAATACTTTCAGTGAAATGTCTTCTATCTTTTGATCTTAGAGCTGAGATGAATATTCCAAGCTGCTCCTAACACTATAATACCAGCCAGTATTGTCAGCTGTAAGTGTCTGAAGTTTTAAGCTCAGTTCAAAGAACAAACGTTGTTTGTGGTGTCTATAATTCTTAGTAGACTCTACTTCAGCTCAAAGGAACTGTTGTGTGTTTTGCCATCAATCAAATCATTATCTATGATGGTCTAAGTATCTCTTCTTCACATGTTTGTTTATAATTTCTCGGAGGAAAAATGTGTCCTCTTGTGTTATCCATCACATTCTCTGTAATGGAATTGGTTTTATCAGATTGTTCTGTATAAAGATCAACATTAGTCATTTTCCTGTCTCATGTGCATCATATCTATCACAACTGATCAAGCTTTCCGGACTCTACCTTTCCTCAAATATCCATGTTTAAGTGGAAGTTATCTCAGCACCCTTGCAAGGTGTACTTTGTGTTATAGCTAAACACACTGTATGACATTTCTGTTCACTGTTACAATGATGTTATTTAATGTTCGTACGTTTTCAGGAATACATTCCTTTTGAGAGAGTAGTTTTCAGCTAAAACATACTAGGTAGTGATTTTGGAATAAATGATCATTGACTTCAACTATGACGTAAATACTACACAAGGGTGATACATTAAAGTACTTCAACAAACACATATTGTCACTATCGCTTTTCAGTGTTTCCAAGCTGCATAAAACCTTAGAGTATATGCGCTAACAGGCGTCAAAGGATAGCCCTGGGGTCCCATAAAGGATAATATATAGAAATATAAACCTCTGATATTGTGATTGCAGAGTTCACAGTAAACCAATAACTAGAGTATCGTCTAATAGTTGACAATAATAACACTATAGCTAGAATGGATTGCAGAATTTTGTAGTGACCTATGATTACAGGAGAGTGCATCGATTTGTAACTAATCAAATTTCTTACAAATTTTCTAAAAATTCCAGAAAATAGCATATTGGAAATTTTGGGGATTAGATTCACGAAGATGGCAGCTATTTTGTTGTTTCCTTTTCAGGGCCGGGAACGAGTTGAAAATTGGCCTCAGCACAAGAAGGGAGCATCGAAATATCCAAAGACCAGCAAGGATTACCGGCATACAAAGGTGGCATAAAGACAAGTGAAGGGCAGGCATAGGATAAGTAAGTATATAATGTTTATTATGTTATTATTATTTATTAACCCCTTACCTTACTTCATTGATTATGATTTCGGCTTTGCAGACCAATATTATTTTGGAATCTTATTTTGCGATTTTTATTTTGAATCAAATCTGCTGTCCCTATTAAGTGGCTCTGCCCAAAACAATCTAAAGAGAATTTCTCATCTAAATTAATGTTATATTAAAGAAAACCTCAATTCGAATGGCAATTTACAACAATATTACAGAGATAGAAACATTATAAAAGGCATAAAAAGTTAATTAATGCACATAAACACATGAGAGACATGGGCAGGATGCTATAAAGGAAATTGTGTGTTCTTGCCACCTGACCACTTGTGCTGCCATTTAGTGCATTGTGTGGCGCTATAATGTAATGTTTGATGAATAACGCCCCACAATAGTGTACATACCAGCAACAGTGTGTGCCAACCTTGTGAAGAATTACAGAAAACGTTAGACCTCTGTCATTGCCAACAAAGGTGATATCACATAGTATTTAGATGAACTTTTATAATTAACCAAATACTTATTTTCCACCAAAATTTCAAAACAAATTCTTTCCAAATCAGACAATGTGATTTTCATGATTTGTTTTCTCATTTTGTCTCTCATAGTTGAGGTCTACCTATGATGTCAATTACAGGCCTCTCTCATCTTTTTAAGTGGGAGAACTTGCACAATTGGTGGCTGACTAAATACTTTTTTTCCCCACTGTATCATCTTTCAACTAGGTGATAATGTAGAGTCTGGTATACGTCAAAATTATTAATTTTGATAGATTCTGGATAAGCAGAAAGCAGTGTTTCATGGATATGGAGATGACACACTTAAGAAGAAAGAGGGTAGGATAGTAGAGGTAAACCACTGTCTGTTTTCAAGGTAAACATTTTTTTGAAAGAGACCATGTATACAAAAGAAGAAAGAGACAAAATAATAAAAAAAAAATCTATTAATGGTGTAGAAAAAAGTAAAGTGTTTGCGAAGTTGCTCAGCTGTCAGACACTTATTTTTCAACTTGCCATGAAAAATTGGAGCTGGAAGATCAATTATTTCACTTTTCATTTTGTTTTCTATTAAAATATTTGCAAGATAAAAATGAAGCGTAAATAACAAATTTTACTTGTGAATGCAAAAAATTGGGTAGAAATAATGTATGCAAAATAATAACTTAGTCTCTGTCTTCAAAATAAGAGAACAACCCAGAGAAACTCTATGCGCCTAAATATTGGGCCCTGCAGATGACCAATATCCAAATCAAAACTGTTGGAAAAGGGTATTATAGGGTTCAAACTAATTTTATAGGTTCCATATTGTAACACTACCATGTACCCTATACACTGGTGGTTATTTAAGGTGGACCTTGGTTCTACATTAGCCACATGGACTTTACATAATAACTCTGATTCTCTGTTTTTTAAGTTCTATTTATTTTTTCCTTTTTGGCAAATATGCATCACGTATGATCAGTTATTCAAGTGGATATTTTCACTCCAATTTTAGCAATTTTTTTCATTCTGAAATGTGTCACTGATGTGATAATGCTTCAACATATCCCAGCAGGGTCGGACTGGGGTGCCTAGGGCCCACCAGGAGAACTGACTCTAGAGGCCCACACTACAGCCCACCATAAACGGTTTTATTACTTGTTATGCTTTTCTATAATGTACTATACTTACATGATTGGCTGCACTGTGAAGCACTGAGCGGCAGGACTTTCTTCGGACAGTCATTCCGTACTGCCAGAGTCCCTTTAATGGTAACTTGTCACCTTGAAAAACGCTATTTATCTGCAGATATAGGGGTAATCTGCAGGTAAATAGGGTTTAAAGCCTGGTTAGACGGCTTATTGGAAAAGCATTGGCTACACGGAGAAAATTACATTTTATTCTCCCTACTGCCACTCGCTTCCTGTCATAGGATCGGTGCAAGGAGGGAGACATTACAGTCACCGCAAACTACAAAGTGAGTGTGCTGCAATAACATCCGGCACCTTGATTGTGACACTTCCATGGAGCCCAACCTCAGGCTGAGCTTCATTGAATGACTAACATGGCAGCAGCACCTGGCAATTAGTGCTGAGCGAGCGTGGTCGGATAAGGTGTGATCCCAGCATGCTCGGGTGTTATCCCAGTATCTTGTAGTGCTACTATGCTTGAATCCCCAGGGTAGCATGTTTTGCGGCGGTAGACAGATGCAACACATGCAGGAATTGCCGGTTTGTTAGGTAATCCCTGCATGTGTTGCTTCTGTCTACCGCCGCAAAACATGTTACCGTAGGGACTCGAGCATATTAGCAGAGCACTACAAGATACTCGGATAACACCCGAGCATGCTGGGGTCACACCTTATCCGACCACACTCACTCAGCACTAGTTGCCAGGTACGGCTGCCATGTTAGTCATTCAATGAAGCTCAGCCTGAGGTTGGGCTCCATGGAAGTGTCGCAATCAAGGTGCCGGAAGTTATTGCAGCACGCTCACTTTGTAGTTCGCGGTGACTGTAATGTCTCTTATCCGACCACGCTCGCTCAGCACTACTGGCAACCCATCAGCAACCTGCATCTGCATCACAGGGGGCTGAAGGGAGCAGGTGACTGCATGCACCGGCCATTGTGCTATCTAAATGCCGCTGTCAGTGATTGACAAGGGCACTTAAATACTCAAAACAGCAGCAATCAAGGCGAGCTCTGAACACTGCTGTAACAGGCAGACGCCGGCTATGTAACACAGCCAACATCTGCCCGGTATGGAGCAGGCTCAGCTCCTGAACCCGCTCCATACAAGCACATCCCAATGGTGACAGTTATGACAAGGTTAGCAAATTTCACTTGTCTGTTCCTAAATGTGGAAAGACAAATGGAATTCCCTAACACATGTGAAAGAGACCTAATAGATTTAGTAAAGGTGCCTCAAGCATATGAATGTTATTACACACCACAATGTACAGTTACATACACGCATCTTACAAAAATACATATTATTCCAGATACGCAGACGCGCACAAACACACAGACGCGCACAAACACATCAGCACATGAATACATCATCTGAACCACCATCATTTGTAATGTCAGGTCAGCCCCATATATCTTTGTATCGCATAAACCTACAACTCCCAGTATGTAATTAACAATAGAGATACTGGGAGTTATCAGTCATCATCAGACTGCGGACCATACAGGAACCACAGTACTGATGAGGCGCAGGCAGGATCACAAATGAACATTTACATCCAGGTATCTTACCTGAGACGTCATCTCTGATTACAGTTGTTCTCTTTTTGTTCTTCCTCTTGTCCAGACTCCATGATGAGTTTTGTCATCCACAGCTCGTCTCCGCAGACTTCCATCTTCTCCGGTCTTCTGCAGCACATCCCGACACGATGCCCTTAAAGATAGCAGTGTCATTATAATGCTCCTGAATAAAAATATCTACACTGAGCCCCTGAATAAACCTAACTCTTACAATGCTCCCTGCACAAAACATGACATACACTCTACCACTCTTATGGTACCTGCTCTCCACACTGTCCTCTCCTTACCATACTGGGCCCCCTCTTCACACTGCCCTCTCACACTGTGTCCCCCCTATACTGCCCAGTGTATATACTGTGCCCCTTCATCACACTCCCCCTCCTCAGCATACTGTTCCCCCCATTCTGTGCCCTCACACTGTTTCCCCCATACTGCCGCATCTCTATACCTTCCCCCACACTACCTAGTCTCTGTGCAGTGTCACCTCACACTTTTCTCCCTCCATACTGTCTCCTCACACTATTCCCCCACTCTCCATACTGTTTCCTCACACATCCCCCTTCCCCATTCTGTTCCTGCACTCATTCCCACCCCTCCTCTGGTTCACCATACTGTTTTTTCACACATCTCCCCATTCTGTCTCCTAAAATTTCTCTCCCCTCTCTCCCCAAATATAATAAATCTTCGGAAGACCACACAGACATGCAGAAGCGCTCTTACACACACGAACACAAGCGCACACAGACACATACTAAGGGCTCTTTCACACGTCAGTACATGCGGTGACAGTTTCCACACGTACCAGAGACATTGGTACACGTAGACCCATTCAAATGAATGTTTTTACCTGCTGCACCTCCCGCAAAACGTTCTGCACACTGATGACAGCGCTCTTCCCAAGCACCGGGTGCTGAACGCTGCTCTCATCATAGATCCCTGCCGGCGCTGCGATCAGCAGCAGCAGAGTCAATGATGAGAGTAGTAGTCTACTCCCGCCGTGTAGAACTGTAAAAATAGGAATAAAATAAAAAAATCCTTATACTCACCTCTCCTAAGCATCACCCGCTGTAATCCGTGCAAGCGCTCACGCCGAGGAGAACGACTCCTGCAGCGAGTGGGCCCTGGAGCTGCGCTCAACAAGGGGTGCCCTGTCAATCACTGAGCGCAGCTCCGGGGCCCGCTCGCTGCAGGAGTCATTCTCCTCGGAGTGAGCGCTCACACGGATTACAGCGGGTGACGCTTAGGAGAGGTGAGTATAAGGATTCTTTTATTTTATTCCTATTTTTACAGGTGGACACGGAGGGAGTAGACTACTACTCTCATCATTGACCCTGCTGCTGCTGATCGCAGCACCGGCAGGGATCTATGATGAGGGCAGCACTCAGCACCCGGCTCTTGGGAACAGCGCTAACTGTACACTGATTCCCAAGCGCTGGTACGTGTCACACGGATGACACACAGGTGGACATGGATATCTCCAGTCCCGTAAATATCAGGACATGTGAAAGAGCCCTAATATACCCACACAGATACACATACTCACAGAAATGGGGACACGTACACACGCAGGCAAGCACACACAGAAATGCACACGCAGTCATGCTCAGACACACTCAATCACACACAAAAATGCAGACACGCAGGGAAGTACGCACACACGTGTGAAGACACATATACACACGTAGACATGCAGGCACTCAAATACATACACACAAACACATGCAGGCATATACAGTACACACACTGTACACACACATGCATGCATATACACACACACTGTACACACATGCATGTATATACACACACACATGCATGCATATACACACACGCATGCAGGCATATACACACACACGCATGCATGCAGGCATATACACACACATGCATGCAGGCATATACACACACACGCATGCATGCTGGCATTTACACACACACGCATGCATATACACACACACGCACATACGCATGCAGGCATATACACACACACACGCATGTATGCAGGCATATACACACACACACACGCATGTTTGCAGGCATATACACACACACACGCATGCAGGCATACACACACATACACACACACACATGCATGTATGCAGGCATATATACACACACACAAGCTTGTATGCAGGCATATACACATACATGCATGTATGCAGGCATATACACACACATGCATGTATGCAGGCATATACACACACACACGCATGTATGCAGGCATATACACACACACGCATGTATGCAGGTATATACACACACACGCATGTATGCAGGCATATACACACACACGCATGTATGCAGGCATACACACACACGCGCATGCAGGCATACACACACACATGCAGGCATATACACAAACTGTACACACATGCATATACACACACACAGGCATATATATACACACACACACACACACACACACACAGCCATATAACTCACCCATAAAAATTTGGCACGGTGCTCTTGACATGAAATTGAAGCAGTGAGAGCTGTAGGCCTGCAGCCTTGTTTCCAATTCCAGGCCAGGCCACATTCCACATATCCAGCCCCGGAGCCGGTATTAAAAGCCCAGAGTCAGAGCAGGAGAGAAGGGGGCGGTGCTCCGGTGCCACCACCTGGTCGGGAGCCGGTATTACTACAGGGGAGCAGGCCAGAACAGATATGGAGCCGGGATGGAACCGTATGAGAAGCCCTGGAGCAGGGAGAGCAGAGCGAGACGTCGGGTTCTGTGGCTCCGGCGTATCATAGGACGGCCCCGGAGCAGAGAGAAAGCAAAGCAGAGCGCGGCCGCGGCGTATCAGAGGCCAGACGAGAGCACCTTCAATGTCACCTGACACGACAGTCTGCCACAGAATCCATCCTCTTAGTGTCAGAGAGTCACGTGGTAAGTATGCTGCATGCACGTCACCGCAGGCCCGCTGTCACCAATGAATGTGCCGTGCGCGCGACGCTACATTTGATTCAGCCGCGCTTTTAAAAGGCTCACACTTTTAAAGGGCCCCCGCCACCAATTCTCTCACTCTCATGTCGGGGCCCACCGGGAAATTTCCCGCCAGGCCAGACCGACCCTGTATCCCAGTGAGTTATATGGCTGTGTGTGTGTGTGTGTGTGTGTATATATATATATGCCTGTGTGTGTGTATATGCATGTGTGTACAGTTTGTGTATATGCCTGCATGTGTGTGTATGCCTGCATGCGCGTGTGTGTGTATGCCTGCATACATGCGTGTGTATATGCCTGCATACATGCGTGTGTGTGTATAAGCCTGCATACATGCGTGTGTGTGTATATGCCTGCATACAAGCTTGTGTGTGTGTGTATATGCCTGCATACATGCATGTGTGTGTGTATATGTGTGTGTATGCCTGCATGCGTGTGTGTGTGTGTATATGCCTGCATACATGCGTGTGTGTGTATATGCCTGCATACATGCGTGTGTGTGTATATGCCTGCATGCGTGTGTGCGTGTGTGTGTATATTCATGCGTGTGTGTGTAAATGCCAGCATGCATGCGTGTGTGTATATGCCTGCATGCATGCGTGTGTGTGTGTATAGGCCTGCATGCATGCGTGTGTGTGTATATGCCTGCATGCGTGTGTGTGTGTATATGCCTGCATGTGTGTATATGCCTGCATGTGTGTGTATGCCTGCATGCGTGTGTGTGTGTGTATGCCTGCATGCGTGTGTGTGTGTATATGCCTGCATGCGTGTGTGTGTGTATGCCTGCATGCATGTGTGTGTGTATATGCATGCATGTGTGTGTGTATATACATGCATGTGTGTACAGTGTGTGTATATGCATGCATGTGTGTGTACAGTGTGTGTACTGTATATGCCTGCATGTGTTTGTGTGTATGTATTTGAGTGCCTGCATGTCTACGTGTGTATATGTGTCTTCACACGTGTGTGCGTACTTCCCTGCGTGTCTGCATTTTTGTGTGTGATTGAGTGTGTCTGAGCATGACTGCGTGTGCATTTCTGTGTGTGCTTGCCTGCGTGTGTACGTGTCCCCATTTCTGTGAGTATGTGTATCTGTGTGGGTATATTAGGGCTCTTTCACATGTCCTGATATTTACGGGACTGGAGATATCCATGTCCACCTGTGTGTCATCCGTGTGACACGTACCAGCGCTTGGGAATCAGTGTACAGTTAGCGCTGTTCCCAAGAGCCGGGTGCAGAGTGCTGCCCTCATCATAGATCCCTGCCGGTGCTGCGATCAGCAGCAGCAGGGTCAATAATGAGAGTAGTAGTCTACTCCCTCTGTGTCCAACTGTAAAAATAGGAATAAAATAAAAGAATCCTTATACTCACCTCTCCTAAGCGTCACCCGCTGTAATCCGTGTGAGCGCTCACTCCGAGGAGAATGACTCCTGCAGCGAGCGGGCCCCGGAGCTGCGCTCAGTGATTGACAGGGCACCCCTTGTTGAGCGCAGCTCCAGGGCCCACTCGCTGCAGGAGTCGTTCTCCTCGGCGTGAGCGCTTGCACGGATTACAGCGGGTGATGCTTAGGAGAGGTGAGTATAAGGATTTTTTTATTTTATTCCTATTTTTACAGTTCTACACGGCGGGAGTAGACTACTACTCTCATCATTGACTCTGCTGCTGCTGATCGCAGCGCCGGCAGGGATCTATGATGAGAGCAGCGTTCAGCACCCGGTGCTTGGGAAGAGCGCTGTCATCAGTGTGCAGAACGTTTTGCGGGAGGTGCAGCAGGTAAAAACATTCATTTGAATGGGTCGACATGTACCAATGTCTCTGGTACGTGTGGAAACTGTCACCGCATGTACTGACGTGTGAAAGAGCCCTTAGTATGTGTCTGTGTGCGCTTGTGTTCGTGTGTGTAAGAGCGCTTCTGCATGTCTGTGTGGTCTTCCGAAGATTTATTATATTTGGGGAGAGAGGGGAGAGAAATTTTAGGAGACAGAATGGGGAGATGTGTGAAAAAACAGTATGGTGAACCAGAGGAGGGGTGGGAATGAGTGCAGGAACAGAATGGGGAAGGGGGATGTGTGAGGAAACAGTATGGAGAGTGGGGGAATAGTGTGAGGAGACAGTATGGAGGGAGAAAAGTGTGAGGTGACACAGCACAGAGACTAGGTAGTGTGGGGGAAGGTATAGAGATGCGGCAGTATGGGGGAAACAGTGTGAGGGCACAGAATGGGGGGAACAGTATGCTGAGGAGGGGGAGTGTGATGAAGGGGCACAGTATATACACTGGGCAGTATAGGGGGGACACAGTGTGAGAGGACAGTGTGAAGAGGGGGCCCAGTATGGTAAGGAGAGGACAGTGTGGAGAGCAGGTACCATAAGAGTGGTAGAGTGTATGTCATGTTTTGTGCAGGGAGCATTGTAAGAGTTAGGTTTATTCAGGGGCTCAGTGTAGATATTTTTATTCAGGAGCATTATAATGACACTGCTATCTTTAAGGGCATCGTGTGGGGATGTGCTGCAGAAGACCGGAGAAGATGGAAGTCTGCGGAGACGAGCTGTGGATGAGAAAACTCATCATGGAGTCTGGACAAGAGGAAGAACAGAAAGAGAACAACTCTAATCAGAGAAGACGTCTCAGGTAAGATACCTGGATGTAAATGTTCATCTGTGATCCTCCCTGTGTCTCATCAGTACTGTGGTTCCTGTATGGTCCGCAGTCTGATGATGACTGATAACTCCCAGTATCTCTATTGTTAATTACATACTGGGAGTTGTAGGTTTATGCGATACAAAGATATATGGGGCTGACCTGACATTACAAATGATGGTGGTTCAGATGATGTATTCATGTACTGATGTGTTTGTGCGCGTCTGTGTGTTTGTGCGCGTCTGCGTATCTGGAATAATATGTATTTTTGTAAGATGCGTGTATGTAACTGTACATTGTGGTGTGTAATAACATTCATATGCTTGAGGCACCTTTACTAAATCTATTAGGTCTCTTTCACATGTGTTAGGGAATTCCATTTGTCTTTCCACATTTAGGAACAGACAAGTGAAATTTGCTAACCTTGTCATAACTGTCACCATTGGGATGTGCTTGTATGGAGCGGGTTCAGGAGCTGAGCCTGCTCCATACCGGGCAGATGTTGGCTGTGTTACATAGCCGGCGTCTGCCTGTAACAGCAGTGATCAGAGCTCGCCTTGATTGCTGCTGTTTTGAGTATTTAAGTGCCCTTGTCAATCACTGACAGCGGCATTTAGATAGCACAATGGCCGGTGCATGCAGTCACCTGCTCCCTTCAGCCCCCTGTGATGCAGATGCAGGTTGCTGATGGGTTGCCAGTAGTGCTGAGCGAGCGTGGTCGGATAAGAGACATTACAGTCACCGCGAACTACAAAGTGAGCGTGCTGCAATAACTTCCGGCACCTTGATTGCGACACTTCCATGGAGCCCAACCTCAGGCTGAGCTTCATTGAATGACTAACATGGCAGCCGTACCTGGCAGCTAGTGCTGAGTGAGTGTGGTCGGATAAGGTGTGACCCCAGCATGCTCTGGTGTTATCCGAGTATCTTGTAGTGCTCTGCTAATATGCTCGAGTCCCTACGGTAACATGTTTTGCGGCGGTAGAGAGAAGCAACACATGCAGGGATTACCTAACAAACCGGCAATTCCTGCATGTGTTGCATCTGTCTACCGCCGCAAAACATGCTACCCTGGGGATTCAAGCATAGTAGCACTACAAGATACTGGGATAACACCCGAGCATGCTGGGATCACACCTTATCCGACCACGCTCGCTCAGCACTAATTGCCAGGTGCTGCTGCCATGTTAGTCATTCAATGAAGCTCAGCCTGAGGTTGGGCTCCATGGAAGTGTCACAATCAAGGTGCCGGATGTTATTGCAGCACACTCACTTTGTAGTTTGCGGTGACTGTAATGTCTCCCTCCTTGCACCGATCCTATGACAGGAAGCGAGTGGCAGTAGGGAGAATAAAATGTAATTTTCTCCGTGTAGCCAATGCTTTTCCAATAAGCCGTCTAACCAGGCTTTAAACCCTATTTACCTGCAGATTACCCCTATATCTGCAGATAAATAGCGTTTTTCAAGGTGACAAGTTACCATTAAAGGGACTCTGGCAGTACGGAATGACTGTCCGAAGAAAGTCCTGCCGCTCAGTGCTTCACAGTGCAGCCAATCATGTAACTATAGTACATTATAGAAAAGCATAACAAGTAATAAAACCGTTTATGGTGGGCTGTAGTGTGGGCCCCTAGAGTCAGTTCTCCTGGTGGTCCCTAGGCACCCCAGTCCGACCCTGATCCCAGTGATTATAGTGATTATGAGACTGTCTTTTCAAGAGACATTGTTGGTGGTAAAAAAAAAAAATTTCCAATAAAATATGGCTGTAGCCCCAAAGTTTGTATTTTTATATTGGATATTAAGAGAAAATAGATCTCACAATTTGTAATGTAGTATTTTGCAAACATGGCAATACCTCATATGTGGCAAAACCAGCTTGGAATTGATTTTTGGAGCACAAATTCGAATGAAGTAGATTGCGGCTGAATCCCTGAGGTGCCAAAACAGCACCCCAAAGGTGATCCCATTTGGAAACTAGAGAATGTAAGGAATTCTGCTAGGGCTATTGCAATAATTTTGAGCCATAGGTGCTTCAAAAAACTTTATAACATTGGAACGTGAAAACAAAAAAAACTTTTTTTTTCCAGCAAAATGCTGATTTAGCCAGAAATTTTTCATTTTCAAAAGGGGTAATAGGAGAAAATTGATCCTAAAATTTGTTAGTTCATTTATCCCAAACATGTTGAGAACTAATAGATCCCACAATTCATTACGCAATCACTCCTGAATGTGATGCAACTCCAAATTTCTACAGAAACTACTGTTTGTTCACACAGCAAGGCTTAGAAGGAAGGAGTGCCATTTGACTTTCAGTGCAGAGAACTTTCTGGAATAGTTTGCAGGCACCATTTTCAGAGCACCTAAAGTACCAGAACAGTAGAAAATTACCAAAAGTGAACCTATTTTGATATTACACCAGTTGGTGAATTTATTTTAGGGTGCAGTAACTATTTTGGCATCTGTTTGAATAATACTTGTGTTCAAGTTTGTTTTTTGAAGAGCATGGAATAAATATCTACAAATTCTGTAAATGTACAAGTAAGTGCCAGTCTTCTTATGTTATTTGCAATGGGATGCCAACCCTAGACACGAGCACCACGGATTTTGAGTGCCGACTGGAATTGAGGTTTATGAGAAAAAATGTTGAGTAAGTACTGAACTCCCATTTTGATTGCCAAAAGGCAATGTGTTTCTATATATATTTATTACAGTTTTTATATTGCATAGTTACATGTGCATACATGTTGGCTATCAAAAACTTCATTTTGCTAAAATAGCTAAAATACATAGCTAAAATACATGGAATGGAATGGATGGATGGATAAATAGATAGATAGACAGATAGACAGATAGTCAGATAGATAGATAGATAGATAGATAGATATACATTTTCTCTTACAAGTTTAAATCCATGTTGTTATTATAGCAGTGTATATAATATGTTCTTGTGTTTATTGATTTATTCAGCTGTTGGGTATCTACTATGTTTCTTTTACCTTCTGAACTGTTTCCATAGGTACTAATACCCTCATATTTTGTATTAGGAAATATCCCTGATAATAAAGTCACATTTCATCTTTAAAGCAATATGAAGATACATTAAGAAGGTCAGGGCAGGCTAGAGGGGACACTCCAGAGATTTAATATTAGAAAAATAAGCTATGCCAGCAAGAGATATAGCAGATTTAATGTATTTGATAAATCACTGTCAGTATGACAATAAGAATGGCATAGCAGGTGCTGTAATAGAGCCCTCAAAGGAAATAGAAAAAACCGAAGATGAATTATATCAAACAACAAATTTAATGGAAAACAACTTGGATAAAAAATACCCTGAGCACTACTTGCTACTGTCCGAAGCAGGCACAATATACTAAAACAACCAGGATTTGCTTACACTGCAGCTTTACACTGATGGATAAAGACACTGATGGCTCCTGACAACCTTCAAATCTTGATGCAGAAGATCCATTTAAAGGGAACCTGTCATCTTCGGGCAGCATGAGTCAGATTTTGGTTGCACGATTGTGCCGGCATTTCAGAGAAAATGTAGTTAGAAGATCCGGCTGAAAACAATGATCAGAGATGAGACTAGTCAAAGTACAAGCAGATATTTACCTATCATGCCATAACATAAAGGGAGCACCTAATTGACCCCAAATTTATTCTGCAGCTGGACAACAACCCCACACATACCGCCAATGTAATTAACGGGAACCTGACAATTTTCCCAGGTCCCATACACCGCCAAGATGTATTTACTGCTATTAATTTTTTATTATGCTTACCTATATAGCTCCATTAATTCCACTAAGCTTTACAGACTATCTGTCCCCATTGGGGCTCACAATGTAAATCCTCTTTCAGTATATCTTTGGAATGTGAGAGGAACCCAACGGAAACCAACACAAACATGGGGGGAACATACAAACTCCTTGCAGATGTTGTCCTTGGTGGGATTTGAGCAGAGGACCTCAGTAATTTTACAGAGCTAACCACTGAGCCACCGTGCTGCCCATATTACTATGGTAATACCCTACCTAACAAGGCCTTTTTATTGTCCAAAGGATTACTGCATATTGAAAAAAATCTATTTTAGAACTTTGGTGGAATTATACTAAGTAGTGGACAACTAATCATGACGGCAATGTTTCCTCCAGACTAATCATTTTATCATGACCCTGTGGGCATAAATAACATGATTTGCAAGAAAGACATCACTGCAAGTTTTTTCCAAATCTCTGCCTTACTGAAACTGTGTACGCACCGTAGCTTCACCTGCCCAGCGCTCATGTTCCAGGAGGCAGTGCAGAGGGGCATAGAGTTGGAGTGACAAAGGCTTCAGATCTACAATAGCTCTTTAGCCTCATTTACATATCAATTCAAACGTTGATTTCTCAGTAATAGAGGAGCAGACTGGCCATGTAAAGGTATTGCTGGACTTGTGTGTGAAAGAGCTACACGCACATATAAATTGTTTGGGGGGGTGAAATCCTACTTACAAATTCCCTTTTATTGGCGAGTCTGATCTGCAAAATGAGAATTGAACATACTCTGAGACTCATGGACCGGAGACACAGACCTATTTTTAAAACAGACGATTGTTTGGATCAATAAAACTCTAAGTCCATGTGCTCTCTGAGAAAAAAAAAAGACAGCACATAGATGCATTACATGGATGTGTGAATGCGACCTTACACAGACCTTGAACAAGTGATCTTGCAACTGCATCCCTTTTCTCCATGTGCAGACTTTAATGGTACCGCAAATCAGCTTTTTTGAAATGTGAGGTTTCCAAACATTTAGAGTCTGCCTGTGCGCAAGGAAGGAGGACCTAAAGGTTGTTTCATGTATTTATATGCAAAATATATAAGTATAATACAAATACTTTTGAGGCAAAAATGACTAAACTTTAACCACTTTGCATTTTCTTTTCAATCAATAAGTTAATGTCATTTCTAATAAAATGTAACATTTCAGGGTTAACTTTTCATTCTTATAAAATATGGTATTAAAATAATTTACTGTGTATCAATATTCTGTATTCTCTAAATGTCTATAAACAGAAAACTCCATCCTATAACCTTTTTTTGCTCTTTTAACTGTGCAGTCAGTAGTCCATTTATGTACAGCTTACTCCAAAGCACATTTGTAATGCAAATGTTGGCATCCCATTCCCACTCAGCTGTTACCTCTATGATGTGTGTAATACACCTGCTTGATATCACATTAACCATAGTGATTACAGTCCATTGCATATGCTCATTGCTTTAGCGTTTATATCCTGCGATGTGTTAAAGGATGCAGCAAAACGTCAAAAAGAGTGGCTTTCTGAGCATAAGTCCAATACACAGAGATTTGTTCTGCTTATAATCATTATTCATTGACTGTAGCAATCACACTACTGCTGTGGGGCTAAAAAATCACTTTGGAATAACTGATGACATTCTAAGGGACTGTTCACATTATGATCTCAGAAATCGGAACACAACTACAATCTATTTGAAAACCACAAAAGAGGTATTTAAGGCTATATTCCTACAATGAGTATTTGGTGAGTTTTTGATGTTGCAGATTGTCTGCACCATTTCTGCATCTATTAAGTAAAATTGGTTACTTGCACTTTTTCAAAAACACGAAGCGTAAAAAAAAAGCTCATTGTGGCCTGTGGGGCCATGGTGAGTTTTTGACGCTGCATATTTTTGCTGCATCTTATATTTCCTGCAAAGTGGATGTGATAGAAATCTCATGCTTTTTTTAAATCATTAGTGCGTGTTTCAAATCTGCTACATGTCAATTTCTTTTGAAGATACGCTGAGTTTTATGAGCGGAATTTCCCCCATAGACTTGCATTAGATGCAAATAGCTGCAAGTAAAAAATGCACATGCGATTTTAATGCGTTTCCACAGCTGAATTACTTCAAAAACGCATGTAATCCATATACACCCAAGTATATGAATAAAATTTTGTCAAAGCCAAATACCAGGAAAAACAAAAACAAAATATTGATAAAAAAACAATGAAAAATGCAAGTAAACTAATTTACTTAATAAGTGCAGAAAATCTGCAACATCAAAAACTGACCAAATGCTTAATGTGGGAACATAACCTTCAGTAAATTTGGTTACTTTGGGGTTTTTTTAATTGCATTTTTGTGTGTTTTTCACGTGTTTTATTGTGTTTTTGACACTGTGGGTTTTGTCTCTTTTTGGTATAACATTTTAAATAAAGCTGCTTTCTGATACTTCCTGGTATTTGGCTTTGACAAAACTTTATTGATACCGTTATTTGCGAATTACATGTGTTTTTAGTGTGTTTCTGCTGCCGAGATGCACTAAAGACACACGTGCTTTTTGTTACCTGCAGATTTTCTGCATTTAATGCAATTCTATGTGGAAAATCCACACAAAAAAACTCACTGTACCCGCAAGAGAATTTTAGATGTTGTGGCTTTCAAACATACATTTCAGGTCAGGTAACGCAGCATTAAATCTGACCAGTGTCACTTTATGTAGTAATAACTCTGGAATACTTCAACATATCCCATTGACTTTGAGACTGTTGTTTTGTGACACATGATACTTTATAGTAATGGTAAGTTTAGGTTGATATGTTTTGCGTTTATTTATAAAAATATGAGAAATTTGACAAAAATGTTTTAAAAATCGCAATTTTCAAACTTTGAATGACTATCCCTTTAATCCCAATAGTCATACCACACAAAACATTAATAAATAACATTTCCCTCATGTCTGCTTTACATCAGCACCGTTTGTAGAGTTTTATTTTTTTTTAAGCATTTTAGAAGGTTTAAAAATGTAGCAGTAATTTTTCATTTTTTCAAGGAAATTTACAAAAATTATTTTTATAAGGACCTGTTCAGTTTTGAAGTGACTTTGGGGGTCCTATATGTTGGAAACCACCCAAAAGTGATACCATTTTAAAAAGTGCACCCCTCAACGTATTTAAAATTGCTTTGAGGTAGTTCATTAACCCTTCTGGTTCTTTTCAGGAAGTAATGGAAAGTGACATGACAAGAATAAAAAAGTTTATTTTTACCACCTAAATTTTGATAACTTCTGAACAGGCAGCAATAGCCGGCAGACTCTAAGGCCGTTATTTGGCCATGAACTTCCAAGGCAAACATCAGGACCACACAATTAAGATCTCAGGGTGCCGATGAGGTTAAATAGGAAGCCCCCACACTCTGTTAACTATTTAGATTCTGTAGTCACTATTGACCCCAGAATCTAAGGGGTTAAACGTCCATGGTCGGTGCCAACACTGATCGTGGCTGATGCAGCAAGTTGTCAGCTATAGTGTCCAGGTGACAGTTACAGGATTGTCACCTGTCGGGGAACTCTAGTCTCTTATATCGCAGGTCAGTAAAAAGATGGCTATTGGTCACTAAGGGGTTAAGATGCTGGTAGGTTTCAATTGGTTGAGTTTGATTTTGGAAAAACATAACACCATACATAACAGATAATGGACAACAGATTGAATGTTATTCACGCTTGGATTGGACAGAGTTTTCATATAGATGGTTATACATGGAAGTACTTTACATTTCATCTTCAACTTGATCTCACAATTACACAGTTCCATAGTAGGAAAATCCTTCTGTGCTACTTCCTGCACACTGCCTACAGCATCTACCTTTCCAAATGTTCACATGAGGCAACAAAAGGATTCCTTCTCTAAATCTTTCACATTAGGTTGGCAACTTGCAATCCATCACTATATCAGGGCAACCTTGTATAACACATAACAGGACTAGTAATAGCTCTGCTCCACCATTGCTCCCAACTTTTGTTCCCTTTTTGAACTCTCCAAGCTTCCCACTAAGCTGTACTCACAGCCAGGATAATGCTTTTGCCACTTTTGCTGGATTCATGTTCTGGTAGAATCTGTTGCCTGTGTATTGCTTTGTGCATGCTCATGTACAAGCGCTTATGTCTACCAAGCACCACACTGCTGCTCATAATAGGACGAGACTAGGCAATAAATGAAAAATAAAACAATAGGTATCTCCTAGAGATGAGCAAACCTTTTGAAATTTTAATTAGATGAATTTTCCCCCCAAATTTGATATGCGTTATTTGCCACTAAACGCATAATTAAAAGGCTTCTAATTGCCCGGAAAATACAGTCATATGAAAAAGTTTGGGCACCCCTATTAATCTTAAGCTTAATGTTTTATAAAAATTGGTGTTTTTGCAACAGCTATTTCAGTTTGATATATGTAATAACTGTTGGACACAGTAATGTTTCTGCCTTGAAATGAGGTTTATTGTGCTAACAGAAAATGTGCAATCTGCATTCAAACAAAATTTGACCGGTGCATAAGTATGGGCACCCTTATCATTTTCTTGTTTTAAATACTCCTGCCTACTTTTTACTGACTTACTAAAGCACTTTTTTTGGTTTTGTAACCTCATTGAGCTTTGAACTTTATAGCCAGGTGTATGCAATCATGAGAAAAGCTACTTAAAGTGGCCACTTGCAAGTTGTTCTCCTGTTTGAATCTCCTCTGAAGAGTGGCATCATGGGCTCCTCAAAACAACTGTCAAATGATCTGAAAACAAAGATTATTCAACATAGTTGTTCAGGGGAAGGATACAAAAAGCTGTCTCAGAGATTTAACCTGTCAGTTTCCACTGTGAGGAACATAGTAAGGAAATGGAAGAACATAGGGACAGTTCTTGTTAAGGCCAGAAGTGTCAGGACAAGAAAAACATCAGAAAGGCAGAGAAGAAGAATGGTGAGATCAGTCAAGGACAATCCTCAGACCACCTCCAGAGAGCTGCAGCATCAACTTGCTGCAGATGGTGTCACTGTGCATCGGTCAACTATACAATGCACTTTGCACAAGGAGAAGCTGTATGGGAGAGTGATGCGAAAGAAGCCATTTCTGCAAGTACGCACAAACAGAGTCGGCTGAGGTATGCAAAAGCACATTTGAAGAAGCCTATTTCTTTTTGGAAGAAGGTCCTGTGGACTGATGAAACCAAGATTGAGTTGTTTGGTCATACAAAAAGGCGTTATGCATGGTGGCAAAAAACACAGCATTCCAAGAAAAACACTTGCTACCCACAGTAAAATTTGGTGGAGGTTCCATCATGCTTTGGGGCTGTGTGGTCAATGCCGGCACTGGGAATCTTGTTAAAGTTGAGGGACGCATGGATTCCACTCAGTATCAGCAGATTCTTGGCAATAGTGTTCGAGAATCAGTGATAAAGTTGAAGTTACGCAGTGGATGGATCTTTCAGCAAGATAATGATCCAAAACACCGCTCCAAATCTACTCAGGCATTCATGCAGAGGAACAATTACAATGTTCTGGAATGGCCATCCCAGTCCCCAGACCTGAATATCATTGAACATCTGTGGGATCATTTGAAGAGGCTGTCCATGCTCGGCGACCATCAAACTTAACTGAACTGGAATTGTTTTGTAAAGAGGAATGGTCAAAAATACCTTCATCCAGGATCCAGGAACTCATTAAAAGCTACAGGAAGCGACTAGAGGCTGTTATTTTTGCAAAAGGAGGATCTACTAAATATTAATGTCACTTTTCTGGTGAGGTGCCCATACTTATGCACCTGTCAAATTTTGTTTGAATGCAGATTGCACATTTTCTGTTAGTACAATAAACCTCATTTCAAGGCAGAAACATTACTGTATCCAACAGTTATTACATATATCAAACTGAAATAGCTGTTGCAAAAACACCAATTTTTATAAAACATTAAGCTTAAGATTAATAGGGGTGCCCAAACTTTTTCATATGACTGTATCTGTGTAATGTGAATGGATAAACCCATTTTAAGCTTTTTAATGAAAACACAGCCTTCTTAATGTTCAAGTTACCTTAACCTATCTGGCTAGAGGAAAATGGATGGTAATCGGTGGTAACCTGCAGGCTATTTAACCACACACTGCAGTTTTTAGACTTTGTAGGCTGCCTATATTTTATAAACGGTCCAAAGATTATCCATTTTTGGAGGTAGATGTATGCCTTGATGTTGTTTATAAAGAAGTGGTACAAAGGAGGCTTTTTACACAAACAGTCCAAAAATTATTCCTTTCATTAGTGTGACAAAACTGATGTTCTGTTTTGAATGTGAAGAAGTTAAAGGGAACCTGTCATGTCCTATCTACTATCTACACTGCCCCCATAGCGTTGTTAGTGATGCAATGTGCATCATTAGCAAGCTTTTTTCATTAAAATCGGTGGTATTATAATGATTTTATACCCTTATATATACTTTGTGTTACCTGCTCATATTCAGTCATAGGGGTGTGATTCTCTCATTCAGTCACTGCGGGCGCCACCCACATATTTGAATATTGCTCCCGGCAAGCTCTATTATTGTGGGGCACATGCGCATTTGTACATGTTCAGCCGCCTGCGCAGTGAGGCTGTGTGATTACCAGCTTCACTGTGCACATGCGGGGAATAGAGTGTCATAGGGCATGAGCAGTGAAGCTGCAAACTACACAGCTTCACTGCGCATGTGTGGGGAACATAGCGCGTGCGCAGTGAAGCTGGTAATCACACAGCCTCACTGCGCAGGCGGCCGGACATGTACAAATGCGCATGCGCCCCACAATAATATCGCTTGCCAGGAGCAATATTCAAATATGTGGGCAGTGCCAGCACTGACTGAATGTTGTGCCCGCCCATGACTGAATGAGAGAATCACACTATGACTGAATACGACCAGGTAGGACAAAGTATATATAAGGTTATAAAATAATTATACCACCACCGATTTTAATGAAAAAACT
This sequence comes from Phyllobates terribilis, assembly GCF_046119375.1. Taxonomy (NCBI): domain Eukaryota; kingdom Metazoa; phylum Chordata; class Amphibia; order Anura; family Dendrobatidae; genus Phyllobates; species Phyllobates terribilis. Next base: position 1,060,465,766 of record NW_027362761.1, read on the forward strand.
TGTTAATGATGCACATTGCATCACTAACAACACTATGGGGCAGTGTAGATAGTAGCTAGGATGTGACAGGTTCCCTTTAATGTTTCTCAGCTAGGATTGAAAATTGATTCCTTTATTTGGGGACCACAACTGGTTTTCTGAGCACAAAATGAAAGTTTTTTTCAACCCATCAAAAATGATGCCCTTTTTTAGAGAAACAAAATAGGAATACTGTTTTCAAAGTGAAGAAGTTATGGCATGTTGCCAACAATCTGTTTAAAAAATTCGCCCTATTTTGGCATCTGCTTCATGTTTGTGTACCAACAACAGAGTAAATATCCCAGTATCAGTAGTACTGTCGAGCACTATGAAACACAGTGGGCTGCCATTAAATATGTGGCTGCCATGGCTGTGGCAGGAGCAGTACGTGTGGAGAGTTTGTTTTGACTAATGTTAGGTTTCCCATGCTTGTGGCAGATAACCTGCTCTGCTTGGGTGTGACAAAGCCAACGGTGGCACTGAACATCCTTTCTAACCTTACAGCGGAGGCTGTATATGACAGTGCGCTCATAGCAAACTTGCCCAGTCCTTGTCACTGGTCCAATATGTTGACCCAGAAGTCCATGGGAATGGAGCTCAGGGTACTGTATCTGCTAGAGAAATTGTGGTTTCAGACTGGTTACTAAAAGGACAATCACAATCACTATTTTGCTGGTTAGTTTGCTTTTCCCACATGAGCAGGTGATGATGTTTCATTTGCTGATGAAGTGACGTCGTTCCTAGTCGATGTGTTCTAGGATGTACCTGGCTTATTTTCCAACAGAACAGCCTGCACACCACAACAGGGAAAATAACTCCTACACATGAGATGCCCGAATATAAGGGCTAGCTACCACCAGGACTACCACAAGAGCTTTCAGACACTTTTGAGCCTTCTACATCAACAACAGACAACATTACCTATTCCAGAGTTGACTGCAGAATAAGCGTATTTTGCCCCAAATGCTGTTTTACCCACACATTGCCTACATTGTTTATCGTTGAGGTGAATAACCTCCTCTTCTGATGACATCTGTCTGGTTCCCAGGTCTTGTACATCACATAATCTTCATCATCATCATCATCATCCCTGATTAGACTGACAGGTGTCTTGGTGTAGGAAATTCCTACAGCTTGGAATTAAAAGAACAAAGGATGACTATTCATTGCTTCCAATATTTCAACTGGAAGAAATTGTTCTGGTGTAGTATGTTTCTTAGCTCCAGGATGCTGCCTGTTAGGGTACTATAGGGCAGAACAGAAACTGGTATCATTAATGGATTGGAAATTTTGCTCTGTACAACATTAAGTGTTATGGCAGAGGAGGAGGTAGGCTGAGCAGGACACTGAATCCAGTTGATGGTGTCGCTGTCAGAGGCTACATTGTACTGCTGTGATTGAGATGCGTGATCGAACATATACCTCAAAATATCCTCCGCTTCCTCTCCACTAATATGTTTGCAAAGAAGGCAAAATTTGACCTGCCTTTGATACTACCACTGGTGAGAAGTGTGCTGGAAGCAGTATGTTAGTGGCTAAGACATTCTTATTTATTATATCAGTTTTTTTATAGATCACCTTACCATTTCCAAAGCCGATGCCATGTTTGTATTTAGCATACATTTTGGACACAGGAGTAATGGTTAATTGTTTTTAAGCTTTGTTGACAAACTCCAGAAAATTATTATTACATCAATCACAAATGCTAAGGACTGGCAGGGTTCACGCAATGGACAAAAGGATAATTCAACAACAGTCTACCCATAATATCAGTGTGGCTTGTATGTGTTTCTAATTTGACAATTTATATGTGTGTCAAAAGAGACCTGCACAGTAAAATATCTTAATTTAGTTTAAGAATTTATTTACTATTTTTGAGGTAGTTCACATGAATTCTTACTGGCCAAACAGGACTACAAAAAACTAATGCCAGGAGATAGAAACACTGTCCATAAATGCTGCAATAGACAAAAGCATGATTATTTTGTGTACTGTTGCCAAAATAAAACATTGAAATAAGTAGGAAAAAAGTAAAATGTGTAAAATTTTGTAGTATTTCTTTTTTTGGGGGGAGGGTGCGGGAAAAGGTGTGATATTTTTGGTTTAAAATTCTCCAATAGGGATGAGCAAACCCGAATTGTAAAGCTCAGGGTTCATTCCAGACACCTGATGTTTGTGCAGAGCACTGAACACTGACTTTTTTTTCCAGAAGTCTGTTTTATTATTCGGCTTTGGTGCCGAATAAAGTTTGTTGAAAGGCTGCAGCACAGACAGTAAACAAGCTTTTAGGCTGTGGGCACTTCCGGAGACAAAACAGTCATGCCAAGTATTAACATGGCTGTGACAACACGTGACTTGGTCTGTATAAAAGCCGGATCATGAGTTGCGCTGCCATTTTAGTCTCACCACTGGTGCATAGTGCCCTAACAGCCTGACGCACAGTGCCATAACAGCCTGGTGCAGCATGCCCTAACAGCCTGGTGCACAGTGTCCTAACAGTGTGGTGTAGAGTGCCCTAACAGCCGGGTGCAGAGTGCTATAACAGCCTGGTGCAGAGTGCCATAACACCCTGGTGTAGAGTGCCATAACACCCTGGTACAGAGTGCCATAACAGTCTGGTGAGAGTGCCATAGCACCCTGGTGCAGCATATCCTAACAGCCCGGGACAGATTGCCATAACAGTCTGGTGCAGAGTGCCATTAGAGTGTGGTGTAGAGTGCCATAACAGCCTGGTGCAGATTGCCATAACAGCCTGGTGTATAGCGCTATTACAGAATGGTGAAGCGTGCCTTAACAGCTTGGTGCAGATTGTCATAACAGCATGGTGCAGCGTGCCCTAACAACCTGGTGCACAGTGCCCTAACGGCCTTTTTCCAATCCAATCCACTTCATAACCTTTTTAAAATTGTCCCCAATTTTTTTCAGAGGCCAAGTCAGGGTCTTGATTTATGCTTGTTCTGTTTCTTGTTGCCTCATATGACTATCATCTGATGAAAATGAGTGTTCCTTCTGGTTACACACATCTCTTACACAGTCCACAACATGAATTGATAGCTTCTTTCCATGCATTCATTGACAGATTCAGACCGTTTAGGGTCATCTGTAGACAGAATTTCCCAAAAGAATGCAAAATTAACTTATTTAATCAAAATTCACAGTTTCACTGTACCATCTGTGTGCATGCAGTAGTCTTGGGAGAGAGCTTCATCTTCCCACAATCTTTTTAAAATCATCTCAAAATTTTTTCAGAGGCCAAGTCAAGTTCTTGCTTTTTGCAATCTTGTTCTGTTTCATGTTGTCTCACATGACTATCATCTGATGGAATGAGTGTTCCTTCTGGTCACATACATCTCTTCCACAGTCCACAACATGAATTGATAGCTTCTTTCCATGCATTTAGTGACAGATTCAGGCTGTTTATGGTCATTTGTAGACAAATTCCCAAAAGAAGGAAAATATAACTGTTTTAATGGCCACTCGCCGTTTCACTGTACCATCCGTGTGTATGCTTCCAAACTTTTTAAAATCATCAAGTCAAAAATTTTGAGGCCAAGTTCTTGCTTTGTCCCATCTTGCTATATTTCTCATCAAATGTCAGTATCATCTGATGGAAATGAGTAGAGATGAGCGAACACGAACTGTAAAGTTCAGGGTTTGTACTGGACACCTAGTGTCCGATGCTGAATTCCGAACATGGACTTTCTTGGAAGTCCGTTGTATTGTTGGTATACGGATGATGAATAAAGTTTGTTAAAAGGCTGCCGTTAATCCAATCAACAAGCTTTTAGGCTGTGGGCACTTCCAGAGCCATCACAGCCATGCATAGTATTGGCATAGCTGTGATAGGCCGATGCACCACGTGACCCGGCCTGTTTAATTGCCAGATCACGGGTGGCGCCGCCATTCTGCATTGCTGCACCTTTGCTGTTATGGTGTCAGTGTTGCTGGGTCCCTCTGCAAAGCGCATAGCATCCTGCTCTTACTGCCATTTTCCTTGCTTTTGCAGCCTCATAGTCCTTACTACAACCATTTTACAGCCTTTTTGTAGCACCAAAGTTTTGGTTCCCATTGACTTATATTGGGTTCGGGGTCAAGTTCGGGCCAAGTTCTTTTGCCCGAACCAAGCTTTGGACTACAATTCGACCAAACCTGACTAACCCGATCATCCTCGGGTTCGCTCATCCTTATTCTCCAAACTACATGCATAAAAAATAACAGCCAGCATTATTTTCGTATTAAATGCAACTTGTCAAAAACTTTAAACTTTTATTGTTTTGTTCAGTTTTTTCTATTTTAATTTACTGTTTTTAATTTTTTATTATTTGTTTTAATCTTGATGATCCTCCCCCATCAACCAAACTGAAAAGCAATACTGTATAAGGAAACCAAAAATTCTAGGCTGCAAAAATTGCTACATGTTTGTTCATGACCGTAAATAAACATGTGGCAACAGTAGGCAGTGTGGTCATAAGGTGAACTGCATCTAAAGTAGACAAAAAACAGGTATTGAAAAAATAAAAAGAGACCTTTTATATTAAAGGTGAGAAAAACATGGCCACATGCCTTTCCAAGATAGGATGGGACCCAAACATCAAGGTAGAATCACGTTCCCAAAAGCAAGCACCTACAACTGGCTGCTGTGTTTTGATTGTGTGTGCAAGCGTGTAATATTAGATTATAGCAATTAAATGGGTTAACAACCTTATTTTAATCAACGCGTACACTTTTGTAAGTAAACAGTTGTGTTTAAATTTCAAGATTATGCAGATAAAAAAAATAGAAAAAGTTGGCTTGCTTGTCTCAATATACAGGAATCACATTTTCAGCAAGAGAAACTTTTAATTGGTATAACACAATCGTATTAGACTTTTTTCTAACCCTTTGCCATCTGCACTGAGCACAGTACAGGCATAAAGTGGTGTTCTTTTGCCAGCCCCTATCTTTTATACTGGCTATAATAGCACCCCTCCCCCGATTGTGTGGGCTAGGCTATGTGATCTGATTGCTGCAGGCATTACAGGGAAGCCAACGTGGCTGCGCCTGACACAATTAACACATTCACTGAGTCTTTGGCAGTTATGTGAAATGGTACTAGGCATTTTTTGTGTTGTTTTTTTGCTGATCCTTGCGAATCGAATCAAAGATTGTTCAAATTTGGAACAGCGAATTTCAGGAAACTCAACTCTAACTCAATCATGGGAGGATTTATTGATAAAGAGGCACATACCACTTAATTAATTTGGTGCATCTTAATACTAGTGTGTACCTCCATGTATCTCGCCAGAAATCTTATTCCAGTCACTAACTGAAGTAACATTTCTGGAGAAAGAAATGCCAACACTATTGATTAATTTTAGCCACGCCCATCTCAACCTCGCTCCTACTCCGCTCCACTCATGTTGGCGGAGCATCTTGAAACTGGTGTGAAAACAACCAAAATGTTGCTACTTTTCAAAGTGTTTTATGACAGTTTTCTGGTAAAATCATTTCGATGAATCGTCCCCTAAAAGTCACACAGTTTTTTTTTCATGCATTTTACAGCAGAAAATCCACACAAAAAAACTCACTTCAAATACTCATGTATTAAACTTCTTATTAACTTTAAAGGAGTTTTCTCAGAGAATGCGATAAAATGGAGTCCCTGATATAATTCAAACTGAACTGCAACTCAACCTAATCACATGTCAGTCTGCAGACTGAAGACATACAGCTCCCGAGACCTGTGTCTCAACTGACAAGAGCTGTATCACACCTACCTCAGTCAGCGAGCAGGAGCACAGTTATCATATGTGAAGTAATACGTGGACAGTGACAATGATGTTTGGAAAGCGCTGCAGAATATGATGGCGATAGTGATTAAAATAGATCAATAAATAAACTGTACCTTTGCTGTTTTTAGCCTTGAAGGGAACACATTAATCAAATTTATATACATTCCCAATGGACATATAAACATTTTATATACAGTACTTTAACTCAGTTTGGCAAATAATTAAGAGACAAGTAGCATAAAATAGCTTTTCTAGCCATTTGGATCTGCACGGAAACGTCCACTATTCCAAGAGCAGCAACATTTTACTATCATGTACATATGGAAAGACTTCTTATTTTGTATACGAGAATGAGGTCTCTTATACAAAACGGCAGGATGACCCTGGGAATACTCAGAAGCCCAAAGCTTCTCCAGTGACCATTACTGCTCATACTAACAGCAAATCTCTGTGCTTTCTTGCAAGACTCAATATGCCTGGCTAAGCTCACTAAAGAGAAAGACATCAACAGTACAAACTAAGTTCCCTCTAGGTATATGGAAAAAGCTGTAGTCACGGACATTTGAGCGAAGGCTATAATCCTGCCTCCACAATGTAACTGTTTGGCCTAAGGAAAGCTTGTTGTCACAAATGACGTGTTTTATTACATACTGTAATACCGGCATTCTACATAACAATTCTACAGCATCTTTTCTCCAAACGCTGCATTGTGGCATTCCTATAGTCTTCTCCCTGAATGGTAATATAAATCCTCGTGCCACATGATAATTTTTGCTGCCACACAGGTGGCGAGGCCAAAACACGCTCTCTGCCGCTGCTACATCGCAGCATAATACAGGGGAATGCGCTTGCAAAGCAAACATTGAGCAAACAGCACCAACCACGGCAAGCAAGATGTGAAAAATTCAAGGGGTTTGACATTTTTGCAGTTTGCTTGTCAGGGTAACCTAGGAGTTGCATTATGATGGGACATAGCAGCTGCAGTTTTGCCTTAGTTTATTGAACTTAGTACATTTCTGGGAGGGGGCACTATTCTATGGGCTGTGTACTTTGTATATTTAGTTTTCCACAAGTAGATGCAAAACACAGCCAGTTCCAGGTCCTGCTCTGCCCCTGTCTTATTTCAGGCTGACACAGAGCGACGTGAATTAAGTAGCAAAAATGACCAGCACATCCAAATAAGTGTGAACAGGATCCAACTAAAAAATTCAAACTATGGAAAAACAGTCAAATTTGCATCCTAAAATTGCTAAGAGTAATTGTTCTGAGACATAGAAACTACGTTGCTACTATAGAAAATTATGAAAGCGCTACAAAATGTACACATGAAATATTGAAAAAAAATTCTGTAATATTAATATGAAAAATTATAGTAAAGGAAGGTACTTAGGCACACATATATTGGCCAATCTATGCGCTAACAGCCAGCGTCAAGGTGTCCTTCATTGTTGGGTCCCTGTCTTTCTCTGTCACCTCTCCTGCCCTGAAATGAAAGCCAACAATTTATGGGTCAGGACTGAACCAGCTAACTACTTAAAATCACCTGAGGCTGATGAGGATGGGAGTGCACATGCCAAAAAGAGTTAGGGTTACTAGAGTTAGGGACTATCCTATTTGGGTACACCTTGTTGTGGTGAGATGGATTTTAGGCTCTTTTGATTAACCCTAGAACGCATACCTGGGGCCTCGCAGGCCCGCCCTGTTAATTGTTTTCTATTTTCTGCAAGATTACTTTAGTTAGAATTTTGAAACTCTAGGTATTCCTCAGGTATATGGTTGTTTGTCATTTTTGTTTGAGTTATTCCATGTTATTTGCACACGGGCCTAAAAGGCCCCAGGTATGTGAAAGTGTAGATTTTTATGGTCATGCGTTCTAGGGTTAAAAGAGTGTCAACTAAGTACCCAAATGTTTTTTACAAGTATCACTATTATTTATTTACTTGCTGCAGGGTACTATTTGTTCTTTTTTTTTCTAGGTTCTGTCTGTTAATGGCAACAGTGTGAATGTGCACCTTGAACTTATAGTAACAGGTATGCTGGCCGAGTTTTTCGGTTATGACAGAGCGATCTTTGATTGCATAACCTGTGTCAAAGCCACAATCGCAGTGTAGCTACAGCCTTAATGAAAATTTTTCACCAGGCTTTTGATACCTCATCTGAGAGCAGCATAATGTAGGAAAAGAGACCCTGATTCCAGCGATGTATCACTTAGTGTGCTGGATGCAGTAGTTGTGACATAATCAGTTTTTTTAGTTGTAGCATGTGGCAGAGCTCAGAAAGCTAACCCCAGCCACGCCACAGTTTTCTGTGTACATTGTATATTGACAGTGAACTGCTTATCAGAGGAGGGAAGTATGGTCTGACTAGGGTTCACATGCACTGGTGGTCAAAGCAGTGAATCTCCTGGTGATAAAACCTTCATTGTATGGATACAACAGCACACAGCCTATTAAGTGACACATCATTGAAATCTGTGTCACAACCCCTACCTCATGCTGTCCTCAGATTACAAAGCAAAAACCTGATGACAGATTTACTTTAAATTGACAATTGGGCATTACCATTCCTGGTTTGTTTCTGTATACTGTAGTCTGATAATATCTCACAAATTGGACAGTATCAAACTAGGGACATCCCCCATCAAGTAGTAATAATTAGTAACTAATTTATTTTTTGGAAGAATTGTAGAGGAGGAGCAAAGAAGACTTCTAAGGAAAGCCATTCCAGAAATATTTTGGTCTTGGAGACAGACATGGAGGGATGATAAGTGCTCTTTAAATCTAAATTATGTATGGCAGGCCGGCAACTCGCACGCCTCCTCAGCACCATCATACTCACTGCTTTCACCGCCTTGATTCTCCTTGTGTCAGGCCATCTTGCTGAGTTGCCTCTCATAGCACTGCTGCATCTTCCTGCTGTCTCCACCTGGCTATAGGGAGGCGAGGCTAGACTCTCCAGGAATTTAACCCTGCTGTGTCCTGCAGAGTTCTGCTTCCCTGGCCTATCTCTTGACAGCAGGGGATATATCAGGCAGTTCCTCCCTCTACTCTTTGCTTGAGCTTAGGTTCTAGTTTGCAGTCCACTTCTAGTTGCCTGCTGAGGTGTTTTCCTGTTTAGCCTCTCCTGATACTGACCCGGATTGTTTAATCGTTCTGTCTGATTTGTCCAGCTCTGACCACGGCTACGTATTTGAACAGGTGCTACCTGCTCTGACCTCAAACTTCCTGACCACGTTTCAGTCTTCACTCTCTGTGCCTCATATTCCTGCCCTTGACTCATATTCCTTGACCCGTAGATCAGCTGCTTCAAGTCTGGGGACTGCCCTGGAGTGGTACCTGGTGGCTATCCTAATGGCGTAAACCTATCCTCACCATCAGGGATTCTTGTGAAGACCAGGTAGCCACTTAGATACGCCACACCTGAGTAAGCCCGGTCAGTGGCGCAGTGGTTCCATACCCACCGCCTTCACAATGTACAGCAAACCAAACATTGCATTCCTCATCTCAAAAGCATTATCGAGAAACTACAATTGAATAAAATGAATAAACTATGAAGTTTCAACAAAAACATGTGACTATCAACAAACTAACGGCTAATAATATGCTTCTTCCTACTAAAGACTGTTTTAAAAGTAAATTATTTCTTCTAACACACTACACTGAAAATTTATCAGTCATTGTGCAACAAAGATGTTCAATCACAGCATAATTCAAACTCTTTAATGTATCTTATGTCTTATTCAACACAATTTTAATATTTCTGCATGCGGACAGTGAACAAAACCAATCTTCTTTTATTTGAAAAGTTTAAAACCTTTTCAGTAGCTGAGCATTTCTTTTCCAATAGTGCAGGTTCCATCTGGAGTTCAGAACAGAGATGAGAGAAAGAATTTGTCGTCAAAAAATTACCTATTATTTAATTCAGTTTTTTTGTTACGTGTATTTTTTAAACATTTTTGGCAATATTTTTTTTAATATCACCATCTGTATTTAAAGACAAAAATTGACAATCTTGAAATTTTCACAGTGGATAATGGGGCTATTTTACACTCATATTTCCTTCTCCTTTCAGGAAGTTTTCAGCAGGCTTATTAGTATAAGAGACAGAATTACAAGTGACACCGTTACACATGGCTGATGACACAGAATACATAATATACAATAGGTCACTCCACAGCTCCTCAATCTCCTACTTTGTTCAAAATGACCATTGCACATGCTCTTTACAGTGGCTTGCAAAAGTATTCACCTCCCTTGGCATTTTTTGTGTTTTGCAACCTCAGTTGAAATTCACTTTTGATAAGTCTCTATGAGCTTTCCACATCTTGCCAATTGGATTTTTGCCAATTCCCAAAGGCAAAACTACTCCAGCTCCTTCAAGTTAGATGGTTTCCTTTGGTGAACAGCAATCTTCAAGTTTAACAACAGATTCGCAGTTTTATTAAGATCTGAGCTTTGACTAGGCCACTCCAAAACATTTTCAAGTTTCCCCTTAAACCACTCGAGTGTTGCTTTAGCAGTATGCTTTGGGTCATTGTCTTGTTGGAAGGTGAACCTCCGTCCTAGGCTCAAATCACTGACAGAATGAAACATATTTTCTCAAAAACATCCCTGTATTTCGCACCATCCACCTTTCCTGTCCCTGCTGCCGAAAAACATTCTCACAACATGAGGCTCCTTCAACCACCATGTTTCACTGTGGGGATGGTGTTCTTGGGGTGATGAGCTGCATTGTTTGGCACCAGACTTGGCGTTTACCTTGGGGGCCAAAAAGTTCAATTTTGGTCTCATCTGAACACAGCACCTTCCTCCATACATTTATGGAGTTTCCCACAAGTCTTTTGGTAAACTCAAAATGAGCCTTACAATTTTTGCTTGTAAGTAAAGGCTTTTTTCTGCCCATTCTTCCAAAATGGCCACCTCTATGTAGTATACAGCTTATTGTGGTCATATGGACAATTACTCCAGTCTCTGCTTGGGAACTTTGCAGCTCTTTCAGGGTCATCTTTGATCTCTGCACTGCCGCTCTGATTAATGCCCTCCTTGCCCAGGCTGGGAGTTTTGGTGGGTGGACCCCTCTTGGCAGGTTTGTTGTTGTGGTACCATGTTCTTTCCATTTGAAGATAATGGATTTGATGGTGTTCTGGGGGATTATCAGGGATTGGGATATTTTTTTTTTTTATAACCCAACTCTGACTTGTAATTCTTAACAACTTTGTCCCTGACTTGTTTTCAGATCTCCTTGGCCTTCATGGTGTTTTTTGGTTAGTGGTTCCTCTTGCTTAATGTTGTTGCAGCCTCTGTGGCTTTTCAGAAAAAGTGTGTATATGCTGACAGACCATGTGACACAGATTGCACACAGGTGGACTTCCTTTCACTAAGCATGTTACTTATGAAGGTAATTGCTTGCACCAGAAATTTTTAGGGGCTTCATAGCAAAATGGGTGAATACATATGCACGCGCCAATTTTTAGTTATTTGATACCATACATTTATTGTATGCCTACATTTTTCTCACTTTACTTCATCAACTTAGACTATTTAGTGCTGATGCATCACAGACAAATCGGATTACAAAAATATTTAAACACAGGTTTTAATGTAACAAAATAGGTAAAAAGTCAAGGTAGGTGAATACTTTTGCAAGCCACTGTAGATGTCAGTCTATTGCTCCTAAAGTACATGTGAATTTCCTAAATCAATTGGAAGTTAGATATTAGAAAAGCCCCAGTGGCCAATGTGAAAATTACAAGACTTCAAATTTTTATTTTTAACACAGATTGTTATGAAAAAAACATTGCCAAAAGTTAAAAAAAACATTTATTAGTAAGGCCTGGTTTTAACTATAAGTCATTTTCTGATGATGCGTTTCCTTTAATTATTCCGTACTTCATGTCTACATTTACAACTAATTTTACCATGTACAATATTTTTTACTTTGTATGTGCAAATTTACAAATGTAAAATTATCCACTTTATAAAGCATCAACCTGATCAGCTATCATTAAGTTTCCTTATCCTCTGTTAATGATACACAAGAGCAATATTGGATTTAACTCTGACTACCACAGAACAGCATGACAGTGAGAACCATTATGCTAATTTTTGCATCACAACTAACATGGACATTTGCTAACTAAAATTGCTATACATTAAGTGCTCATACCTGTAAATTATCCCCTACTGGCAATGCAGGATGTAATGAGGATCTATTACTAGACCAGAACTTGCTAGTCTATAAAATGTAAAGGTAAATGTTAACTAAATCTAGTCATTAAAACAACAAAGATGTTTGTTCTTAGCTTGCAAAAATAATACTGACTTCATCGGTATGCTTTTAAGCCTAAACCAGGAGTGGATACTAAAACCAGAAAAAAATATAAAATTTTTTTTCCATATCTTCTCTCTTTTGCATCCACTCCCTGCTATGACTTAAAAATAGTGATACAAAATACTGACTAAAATATTGATATGTAAAAAAGGTATAATACTGCACAGAGGACAATAAAATATAAAAACAAAACAAAAAAATCTAAGACAATCAAATTTATATTAAAAATTCATACATGGAAAAAGCGAGGTGGCACACCGATGTAATAAAATCTTCTTTTATTCCATTTCCATTAAAAATGCAGGGAAGCGGCGCCTTTTGCGGACCATGTCTGGACCCGTAAAAGCGTGATAGACACGCAAAACGGCCGTCGTCCGCAAAAGGCGCCGCTTCCCTGCATTTTTAATGGAAATGGAATAAAAGAAGATTTTATTATATCGGTGTGCCACCTCGCTTTTTTCATGTATGAATTGTGACTTACTTTGTTTCTGGAGGGAGTTGCACCCGATGGTAAGATTGATTGCTCCAGCTGATGAGGTCGAGCTTCTGGAGTCTCTGCACAAGGACTGAGTCGCTGCAGTGCTGGTTGCCTGTGCATTTGTATTTATATTAAAAATCCTCGCCAGGCAGAGAGTATGTTAAAGGGGTTGTCCGGTCCAAATCAATCACGCAGAGTGACTGCAGACTTTTGAATCCCCCCAGCGTACTGTGCGCTGCAGGGATTTGCCAGTTTTAAACCCGGGACCGAAGGATATGTATGAGTTACACATACTCCCAGCCAGAAACCATGGTTTTGTTTCCATACACTTATATTGAGCAAGGCTTTGCCCCATGTAGTAATGCGGCTGGCCAGTGGGCGTGACCGAAAAGAGGGAGAGGCCTCAGCTCAATAAAAGTGTATGGAGAGCAAGACCGCACCCACTGACTGGGAGCATGTATAACTCATACATACCCTCGGTTTCCAGGTCAGAAACTGGAGAATCCCCGCAGCGCACGATGCGTGCACTGGGGGGATTCATAAGTCTGCAGTAACACAGAGTGGCTGCAGACTTATTGATTTGGACCGAACAAACTCTTTAACCTCTTAAGGATCGAGCAATTTTTAATTTTTGCATTTTCATGATTCCCTCTCCTTTTCCCAAGAGCCTTAACTTTTTGACACCATCCATTTTATCTTACAGTTTACTGGAAAATAAGGGAAAACTTCCAAGTGATGTAAAATTGAGAAAAAAACACAATTCCACAACTGCTTTTTGGGTTTTGCTTTTTTTGACAGTCAGTCTGCAGTAAAAATGATCTGTAAATATGATTGTCCACGACAGTACATTTACGACGATATCAAACTGGCATATTTATTTTAAAATTTTAGTGGTCAAATAAATTCAGAAATTTATACAAAAAAAAAAAACAAAATTAGCATCAGTCGCCATTTTCCAAAACCGGTGGCATTTTTATTTTTTGGTCTATGGAGCAGTGTAAGAGCTAATTTTTTGTGTGGTGACCTGATGTTTTTACTGGTACCATTTTGGGGTAGATACAAAGCTCTGATTGTTTCTTATTGCATTTTTTAATAGAAATCAGAGAATTTTTTTCCCATTTAAATTTTTACAGATCAGGGTAATTTTTATATTTTACTAGTTCAGACTTTTCTGAACACGTTGATAGCAAATATATACACTGCTCAAAAAAATAAAGGGAACACTTAAACAACAGAATATAACTCCAAGTGAATCAAACTTCTGTGAAATCAAACTGTCCACTTAGGAAGCAACACTGACTGACAATCAATTTCACATGCTGTTGTGCAAATGGAATAGACAATAGATGGAAATTATTGGCAATTATCAAGACACCCTCAATAAAGGAGTGGATCTACAGGTGGGGACCACAGACCACATCTCAGTACCAATGCTTTCTGGCTGATGTTTTGGTCACTTTTGAATGTTGGTTGTGCTTTCACACTCGTGGAAGAATGAGACGGACTCCACAACCCACAGAAGTTGCTAAGGTAGTGCAGCTCATCCAGGATGGCACATCAATGCGAGCTGTGGCAAGGTTTGCTGTGTCTGTCAGCGTAGCGTCCAGAGGCTGGAGGCGCTACCAGGAGACAGGCCAGTACACCAGGATACGTGGAGGGAGCGTAGGAGGGCAACAACCCAGCAGCAGGACCGCTACCTCCACCTTTGTGCAATGAGGAACAGGAGGAGCACTGCCAGAGCCCTGCAAAATGACCTCCAGCAGGCCACAAATGTGCATGTGTCTGCACATACGGTTAGAAACCGACTCCATGAGGGTGGTTTGAGGGCCTGACGTCCACAGATGGGGGTTGTGCTCACAGCTCAATACCGGGCAGGACACTTGGCATTTGCCACAGAACACCAAGATTGGCAAAGTCGCCACTGGCGCCCTGTGCTCTTCACAGATGAAAGCAGGTTCACACTGAGCACATGTGACAGATGTGAGAGTCTGGAGATGCCGTGGAGAGCGATCTGCTGCCTGCAACATCCTTCAGCATGACCGGTTTGGCAGTGGGTCAGTAATGGGGTGGGGTGGCATTTCTTTGGATGGCCGCACAGCCCTCCATGTGCTCGCCAGAGGTAACCTGACTGCCATTAGGTACCGAGATGAGATCTTCAGACCCCTTGTGAGACCATATGCTGGTGCGGTTGGCCCTGGGTTCCTCCTAATGCAGGACAATGCCAGACCTCATGTGGCTGGAGTGTGTCAGCAGTTCCTGCAAGATGAAGGCATTGAAGCTATGGACTGGCCTGCCCGTTCCCCAGACCTGAATCAGATTGAGCACATCTGGGACATCATGTCTCTCTCCATCCACCAACGTCACGTTGCACCACAGACTGTCCAGGAGTTGGCGGATGCTTTAGTCCAGTTCTGGGAGGAGATCCCACAGGAGACCATCCGCAACCTCATCAGGAGCATGCCCAGGCATTGTAGGGTGGTCATACAGGCACGTGGAGGCAACACACAATACTGAGCCTCATTTTAACTTGTTTTAAGGACATTACATCAAAGTTGGATCAGCCTGTAGTGTGTTTTTCCACTTTAATTTTGGGGGTGACTCCAAATCCAGGCCTCCATTGGTTAATAAATTTGACTTCCATTGATGATTTTTGTGTGATTTTGTTGTCAGCACATTCAACTTTGTACAGAACAAAGTATTCAATGAGAATATTTCATTCATTCAGAACTAGGATGTGTTATTTGAGTGTTCCCTTTATTTTTTTGAGCAGTGTATATATATATATATATATATATATATATATATATATATATATATATATATGCACACACACACACACACGCATATATATATATTTTTTTACATTTCTTTATTTGTAATCATGGAAAATTGGGGTGATTTAGAATTTTTGCATATTCTTTAAAAACCTTTATTTACTTTTTACTTAGGGGGCATCTTTGCAAAATTGTTATAATTCAGCCACATTGGAGGATTTCTGAGCATGAACTGCCTTTTTAAGGTCATGCCACAGCATCTCAATTGGATTACGGTCAGGTCTTTGGCTAGGCCACTCTAAACTCTTAATTTTGTTGTTCTTAAGCCATTCAGAGGTGGAATTGCTGGTGTGTTTTGGATCATTGTTCTGCTGCATAACCCAAGTGGGCTTCAGCTTGAGGTCACGAACAGATGGCCAGACATTCTCCTTCAGGATTTTTTGGTAGACAGCAGAATTCATGTTTCCATTTTCCCCAGCAAGTCTTGCAGGTCCTGAAGCAGTGAAACATCCCCAGACCATCACACTACCACCACATTTTACTGTTGGTATGATGTTCCTTTTCTGAAATGCTGTGTTACTTCTACACCAGATGTAATGGGACATACACATTCCAAAAAGTTCAAATTTTGTCTCGTCAGTCCACAGAGTTTTCTACCAAAAGTCTTGGCGATCATCAAGATGTTTTCTGGCAAAACTGAGACAAGCCTGTTCTTTTTGCTCAGCAGTGGTTTTTGTCTTAGAACTCTGCCATGCATGTAATTTTTGTTTAGTCTCTTACTTATGGTGGAGTCATGAACACTGACCTTAACTGAGGCAAGTGAGGCCTGCAGTTCTTTGGATGTTGTTGTGGGGTCTTTTGTGACCTCTTGGATGAGTCGTCGCTGCGCTTTTGGGGTAATTTTGGTCAGCCGGCCACTCCTGGGAAGGTTCACCACTGTTCCATTTTTTCGCCATTTGTGGATAATGGCTGTCACTGTGGTTCACTGGAGTCTCAAAGCTTTAGAAATGGCTTTATAACCTTTTCTAGTCAGACAGATCTGAATTACTTTGCTTCTCATTTGTTCCTGAATTTCTTTGGATCGCAGCATGTCGTCTAGTTTTTGAGGATCTTTCGGCCTACGTCACTTTGTCAGGCAGGTCCTATTTAAATTATTTCTTGATTGAGAAAAGGTGTGGCAGTAATCAAGCCTATATGTGGCTAGGGAAGTTGAACCACAGTGAATTTATGTTTTAAGGGGTGGGGCAATTACTTTTTCACACAGGGCCCTGTAGGTTTGGATTTCTTTTTCACTTAATAATAAAGACCTTAATTTAAAAATTGCATTTTGTGTTTACTTTGTCTAACATTTAAATTTGTTTGTAATTTGTGATCTGAAACATTTAAGTGTGACAAACATGCAAAAGAATAAGAAATCAAGAAGGGGGCAAACACTTTTTCACACCACTGGGCGAAAAATCACTGTCGATTATCACATCCAGCCACAGGCTGGATGTCACAGGGGAGATCACGACAGGCATGGGGATATTCAGCTCGCCTGGGCTGTTATGGCAACACTTTGGTTCCCTGCCATCGCACCACAGGGAAGCTGATTGGCATCCGAAATGACCGGGCCGAACCGTAGCGCTTAAATACCTCTGTCAGCAATTGACTGCTGTATTTCAGAGGTTAACAGCAGCGATCGGCGAGAATGCCGATAAATGCAGTTAGAGGCAGATTTCAGCTATATAATCTAGCTTTCATCTGCCCTCTGTGGAGCGGGCTCAACTTCTGAACTTGCTTGAAAGTCCATGACACGCTCCATGATGTATATATCAGTAATGGGGCATTAAGGGGTTAATTGCAAGACATTTGATGTGCAATTACTAAAGGCTCCGGTTCTTCCATCTAGGCAGGGATATGAAAATGGCAGCAAGGTAGAGAAGTTCCAAAACTACAAAGAGCCCTGTCAATCCCATATATAGATGTACAAGTGTAACAAGCAATTACCCAAAAACCATGGCTCTACCAAGCTCAAAGGGCTGTTTTTTGCCAAGGTCTGCATGGTGCTGGGCCATGCAGTTTGACCTCAGCTCTATACTAGTAGGTAGGACTTTTATTAATATAGACCTTGCTCCATTTTTTGCCAATGCTAAACACTGCTTTTCTGATTTTGCTGCAACTCAAAACATAGAACTTTTTCTCCATCAGTAGAATGTTTTAGATAATAAAACATTTTATTTCATAACAGCCTAAAACATATTGCTGATCTGATGGTTTCATCTGCAATGACCAAATCTCTCACTCACCTTTTATGTCAATCACACAAATTTTGTGAAGAGTTTTATTTTCTGGGCAATTTTATCAACTGTCAGGTTCAGCTATTACTATAGATTTAGTAAAATGTGTATTAAAATGGGAAGAAAATAGTGTCGGCTTTTCTGATACTATCAAAGTGAAATAACACATTGTTATGAAGTCTGAAATGAAATGCAGAGGATTCTAAATCTGACACGGAATAAGGAGACATTTGCAAGAAAGAGTAAAAAAATTGCTGTTCTGTCATTATTCTGAATAATATTTAACTTTATACAACTATTACATTTATGATCATTTAAATGTGCTGCAAATGTCTATAAAAAGACACATTTGGGAGCAAGGCGATTACTCTATATTTATGATGCTATATTGATGCAGAACACAGCAGGGCTCGGACTAACTCAAGGAGAGCACTAGTATAATATATTTTTTCCTACTGCTATTTGTAACTTTTTCATTTACAGGACATTGTCTCAGCTTATTACTGGGAAATGCCAGGAATGCGCAGTCAGCGTGTATCAAAGCACTCTGATCTCACTGACCGCCAAACCAAAGTGGTCGGGGCATTTTCTGGAGGCTGCATTGTAAGCCCATTGTAGTCAACTGCTGACGTGGTCATTGAAAACAGATGAAAATACATTTCTAGTACTATAAAATGACCAGTAGTCACAGTAATAGGGCAACCAATGAAAAAAGATCGACACAAAGGTAATAATAGGTTTACCTGCATCTAGGGCAAAAAGTCAGCTTGTCACATACTCCCATACACAGTTTAAAAGGCTCCGTGGTCATGTGACCACTCATTTGCGATTTTCATACTTACAATCACGTTTCTGACTAGTTTCTTACTAATTCTATCAATGTTCAGTAAAAAAAACTACAACCCTTGCTACACTGAGAGAAGCAGGAAGAGAAGCTAGTTGGTACATGATCATTAGTATGAAAATCGCATATGATAAGTCACATGATGGCCGCTGGAAATGGCAAGCAGAGCTAAATTCTGAAAGCGAGTACATTACACTGTTAGGATTTGGAATGCTACAATGCTTAATTTTATAATGAATGATTTTAACATAAATCTAGATGATGAAAACCTTAATGTGTCAGACTGCAGATTAGTTTGTTAACAAATAAATGTATCAGGTTATCTGATAAGTTATGGATTGCTACATGTGTACAGGATGAGAACCAATAGCAGCACACGAATTGATCACCAGAACCATCAACAGTACATGAATACAGCATCAGAACCAAAATCAGTACATTAATACTACGCCAGCAGGGTCTAATGCTGAGCGAGCTTGTCAACCAGTGCATGAGGCGCGGTTATAGTCGCAAAGTGGTGACTGAACTGGCACCGGCGCTACACCCAGTACTGAATGCTGAACGCTGCTGGGGGGAATAAAGTCAATTTCCTCCTGGCAACAGGGGTCTAAGTGACTGGGCAGATTCAGAATGCTAATATCTGCAGATTAATAGCATTTTTTTCCCTTTAACAATGGTATGGCGACAAAACAGAAATGGACAAAACAAACTACAGTACTGAGAGGTAGTCAGTATCACAAATAAACATTCACATCCAGGTACTTTATAGGTGACATGTTCCCTGATTGGAGTCCTTCTCTGCAAACCTCAATCTGCTCTGGTCTTCTGAAGCACATCCTGACATGGTGCCCTTGAAAATAGAAGTGTCATTATAATGCTCCTGAATAAAATTAATATCTGACCTATGCTGTGCCCCTGAATAAAGGATTGCCCCTGTCTATGCTCCCTGCACAAAATATATCCCCCACACTGTCCCTCTTTTAGTATACGGTCCCCCTGTTTACAGTGTCCCTCCTGTACTGTCCAGTCTTTATACTGTGTCCCCTCGTAACACCCACCAATCTGCATACTGTCCCCTCCAAACTGTGACCACATTGGCCCTCTCTCTATACTGTGCCTCACACTATCCAGCCTCTATACTGTGCCTCCTCACAGATTTCTCCCCCATACTGTTCCTTCACACATTCATCCCTCAACCTGTCCCTTCACACTTTCCCCCCATATTGTCACCTCACACAATTCACCCTCATGCCATCCTTTTCTCCCAATACTTTTCTCCACCCATATGATCCTACTCACTCTTTTTCCCACTTATACTGTACCCTCACTCCACATGCTACCCTCTTAAAAAATTCCTCTGCCTATAACACTCCTATTTCTTTAGCTCCATTGGAGCTCCATTGGAGCACTTACCTTATTGTCATCCAACTTCTCTGTGGCATTACAGTACCATCAGCAGCGTTAGTTGACCAGATGATGCTTCTGACTTTGCCCTGACACACAAGAGCTGGCAGTCAGAACTTCAATTGTACTCACACCTCAAAAATGCAAGTACAATTGACAGCAGGGAGTTAAAGTTTTACATGTTCTCTGAGGGGCTCACAGTTTGGCAACCAGCTTGGAGAATGACCAAATCCTACTCCCGGAAGGGCGGCAAGAAACAGCCGCCTGAGAGACACCTCAGACCGTCGCATTAAGAGGCCCGATCATCCCCTCCTGATGGCTGCACCTGGGGAAAATGACCAGCAAGCCCCCCTAGTCATGCCTATGGATTGACATTTCGGGCAGATATGCCAAAGTTTTTGATAAAACAATTCCTTTAACAAAATAGTAGCCAAAGAAAGTAATCATAGCACAGTTTCTTGTAAAAATTAGGTAATCACTATAAAAAAAAATATTTTTCATTCCTTATTAATTTTAACAAACTTCAAACAATTGAAAGTATAACTGTTACGCTCACGCCCGGACTGTTTGGTGTGAGCGTGGTTAGTAGTCCAACTGGGCCACAAACCGAGGAGTGCCTGGAGGGGGCGTGACTAGGGGCCTCGCCAGATCCGACCACGGATGCACGGCGGCTTAATCAACTCCGTGGTCCGAGGAGGGATGTGGCAGGTGGCCCAGGTGCTACTCCAGGTCAGACCCCGGTCACACAGGTGTTGACCCACACCGGAGAATGCAGGAACGGGCAGGTTTGGCTGGTATGCAGACAGGCAGGTACTGACAGGCACGGCTGGTATGCAGACAGGCGGGTACTGGCAGGCACGGCTGGTATACAGACAGGCGGATACTGGAAGACATGGCTGGTATACAGACAGGCGGGTACTGGCAGGTAGGTAAACAGGCTAGATAGGGACCAGTACAGACTGGGATACAGGAACAGAGCCGCAGGTGCAGAGGGGAAGCGGAGCAGGGCAGAGCAGAGCCACAGGTGCAGAGGGGAAGCAGAGCAGGGCAGAGCTGCAGGTGCGGAGGGGAAGCGGAGCAGGGCAGAGCAGAGCCGCAGATGCGGAGGGGAAGAGGAGCAGGGCAGAGCAGAGCCGCAGGTGCGGAGGGGAAGCGGGGCAGAGCAGAGCCGCAGGTGTGGAGGGGAAGCGGAGCAGGGCAGAGCAGAGTAGAGCCGCAGATGCGGAGGGGAAGTGGAGCAGGGCAGAGCCGCAGGTGCGGAGGGGAAGCGGAGCAGAGGCGCAGGTGTGGAGGGGAAGCGAAGCAGGGCAGAGCAGAGCCGCAGGTGTGGAGGGGAAGCGTAGAAGGCAGAGCAGAGCAAAGCAGAGCCGCAGGTGCAGAGTGGAAGCGGAGCAAACAGAGCAGAGCCGCAGGGGAAGCGGAGCAGGGCAGAGCAGAGCCGCAGGTACAGAGGCGAAGCGGAGCAGAGCAGTGCCGAAGGAGTAGAGAGACAGGACAGGGCTCTGTTCACATGGAACAGACAGGGACAGAGAAACAAGGGAAGATAGCTAGAACACAGGAGGTAGATACAGAGGCAGGGAAACGGGACAAGCAGAACCAGATACACACAAGTTACTTGCTATGAAGTAGCAAGTGGACACAAAACTCACAAACAGAAGTACAGAGACAACGAGTAGGAGTTAGGTACTGGTTCAGACACTGCAGGAAAAGGGAACGATAAGACAGAGACAAATAGGTAACGGGCTAGGACACAGTTCAGACAGGAACTGAAACAGGGAATGAGATACAGGAATGAGCCTGGGCATTCAGCCCCCAGGGTGGCAGAAATAGACAAAGTCACAGATACAGGTAACAGGCCTGGGTACTCAGCCCCCAGGGTGGCAGAAACAGACTAGAAGTCACAGATACAGGTAACAGGCCTGGGTACTCAGCCCCCAGGGTGGCAGAAACAGGCAAGATTCAGGACTGGACCTGGCAACTCACAGTTGCACAGAACACACTGTAAGAAAGTGTTGCTCAGGCACCGCCCACTGGGTGGAGGAGGTTTAAGTATCCACTGATTAACAGCAATAGGCTGGGGATGCATTAGGACTGCGCACACTGTAACTTTAAGAATCAGGAAGTTCCAGCGCCGCCACCCTAAGCCAGCAGACAAGAGACAAGCACACAGCAAGTAGAGGAGCATAGTGCACAGCCTGGACTGGTAGGTAAGTTGGCGGTCTTGCATGGTGGGAGATGGTAAGCCATGCCAGCATGCCGCCAGGGATGTTACATTACCCCCCCTTTACGCCCCTCTTCTTCAAGCCTGCAAGGATTTTCCGCAGAGAAGTTGGAGGCCGATCCGGCTCAATGGACTCCCAAGACTTCTCTTCAAGAAAACTACCTCTTCTGTCCACTAGAGGTAACGAAACAGGTCTCACCATCTTGGTGACTAGGATGCTTCCTCCCATCGAGCCATCTTCAGCATCAGATGAAGAGGACAAAGTACCAGGAACAGGACATAGGAAAGTCTCTCTCCATTTGTAATTATCGGGTAGCACCCCAAAGGATTCAAGGGACAACTGGCGATCATCCACCGAGTTGGAGGGGTGCAGAGACTCAGGGGTAACCACTGCCTTGACGTACACTATGCCAAGCTTACTGGATGAAGTGGGCGAAGTACCAGGAACAGGGTGTAGGAAAGTCTCTCTCCATTTTTTAACATCAGGTAGAACCCCGGAGGATTCAAGAGACAATGGTAGGAGGGGTGCAGAGACTTGGGGGTAGCCACCGCCATGATGGACTTATTGCTAGACTTATTTGAGATGGAAGATCCTTGCTTCGGGACCATCTTCAGTCTAGTCTCTGACATGACACGTCTACGAGGTGGGACGGTACCTGAAGCCAGATCATTGGTAGAATCGTTGAGACTGTGTGGGGACAAAGCCTCCGGTTCCCTTCCTTCGGAGACTTCAGCGCACATCGAGTCAGCAACTAGCAGATCTGGTGAAGAAGACATTGCTGACTGTCCTAAAGGTATGGGGACTGGACACCCTTTGTACCTCAGCAGTCCCCCAGGAAACACCATGCAGGATCTCCAGACCTGAGCAGGCACTAGAGCTCTCGGCTCTGGACAACCTGTGGGTAAACCAGGCAGCACCAGGAATGTGATCTTCATGTATAATGTTGCAATATGGAGCTTAATTTGTACAGACATATTTTGACTGTTTCTGAGTAGGGCTCGTCCTACCCCTGACAATGCCCAAACTAGATTCTGGAGTTGTCGGACGAGGATCAGACACCGACTCTTCACGGCTTTCAGCCCGAAACTTCTGGTTAATCTGAGGGCTTCACTTGCCACGGAGACAGTCACAGTCATCTGTGGAGAGGAAACACTAACATCAAGGGCAGCCTCTCCTACAGGTCTAATGTCTTGGGACTCCTCAACCTTCGCTGGACAAAGACCGTCAGGGTATTCCAAACAACCGCAGCAGGTCCGCAATCTGATTTTATGATTGAGTTACGGCCTCTGCTTTGCCTGACGAACATGGTCAACCTTCATGGATTCTGTGCGGATAGCTGCCTCTACAGGCTGGGGAACAGGAGGTCTTTGGGAGGACAGAACCTGGCGTGACGGTTTACCTCTACGCCTTGCTCGTCTGGACTGCCTCTTGAGGTTGGGAAGGGAAGTATTCTGCGGAGCATTGTCATCCTCTGTGGATTCTGGTGGGCAGTAGCCTCTTCAGGCTGGGGAACTGGTGGGCTACCTACACGCATCACCCATCTGGACTGCTCCAGGATATTGGGAAGGGAAGCTTTAGCAGAAGATTCAGGGTTAGTGTCATCGAAGACGATTAGAAAGGCCACCAGGAAGGCCTGCAGGTCAGAGACTATAGGATCCCTTGCTCCCCATAGGGGGATGACCCAATTTAAGACATCATCTGCTAGGTAGGACATCAGAAATGCCACTTTAACCCCATCGGTGGGAAAATAGTTGGCATAGAATTTGAAATGTAGCATGCATTGCTCCACAAATGCACGGCTTTGTTTTGGATCCCCATAGTACCGTTGTGGATCCGCGGGAATGAATACTGATAGCTCCATTTGGGCTGGTGCGTAAATCGCCTGGACCTCAGCTTGGGAAAAAAAAAATTCTTTGTGCATGTATTCGCCAGACAAAAATTCAAATGTCTCCGAGAGCAAAGGGCCGTGGGACTCAACGGGGACCATGGTCTGAGCAAACTGTTACGCTCATGCCCGGACTGTTTGACGTGAGCGTGGTTAGTGGTCCCACTGGGCCACGAACCGAGGAGTGCCTGGAGGGGCGTGGACTAGGGGCCTTGCCAGATCCAACCACGGACGCACGGCGGCTTAATCGACTCCGTGGTCCAAGAAGGGACGTGGGAGGTGGGCCAGGTGCTACTCCAGATCAGACCCCGGTAACACAGCTGTTGACCCACACCGGGGAATGCAGGAATGGGCAGGTTTGGCTGGTATGCAGACAGGTGGGTACTGGCAGGCACGGCTGGTATGCAGACAGGCGGGTACTGGCAGGTATGCAGACAGGCGGGTACTGGCAGGCACGGCTGGTATACAGACACTGGTACTGGCAGGCAGGTAAACAGGCTGGATAGGGACCATTACAGACTGGGATACAGGAACAGAGCCGCAGGTGCGGAGGGGAAGCGAGCAGGGCAGAGCAGAGCCACAGGTGCGGAGGGGAAGCGTAGCAGGGCAAAGCAGAGCAGAGCCGCAGGTGCGGAGGAGAAGCAGAGCAGAGCCACAGGTGCGGAGGGGAAGCGGAGCAAAGCAGAGTAGAGCCACAGGTGTGGAAGGGAAGCTAGCAGGGCAGAGCAGAGCCACAGGGGAAGCTGAGCAGGGCGGAGCAGAGCCGCAGGTGCGGAGGGGAAGAGGAGCAGAGCAGTGCCGAAGGAGCGGACACAGGACAGGGCTCTGTTCACATGGAACAGACAGGGACAGGGAAACACAGGAAGATAGCTAGAACACAGGAGGTAGATATGGAGTCAGGGAAACGGGACAAGCAGAACCAGATACACACAAGGTACTTGCTATGAAGTAGCAAGTGGACACAAAACTCACAAACAGAAGTACAGAGACAACGAGTAGGAGTTAGGTACTGGTTCAGACACTGCAGGAAAATGGAAGGATCGGACACAGAGACAAACAGGTAACGGGCTAGGACTCAGTTCAGACAGGAACTGACACAGGGAACGAGATACAAGAATGAGCCTGGGCATTCAACTACCAGGGTGGCGTAAATAGATTAGAAGTCACAGATACAGTTAACGGACCTGGGTACACAGGACAGGACCTAGCAACTCACAGTTGCACAGAACACACTGGAAGAGGTTTAAGTATCCAGTGATTCACTTAATTGGTTGGGGACGCATTAGGACTGCGCACACTGTAACTTTAAGAATCAGGAAGTTCCAGCGCAGCCGCCCTAAGCCAGCAGACAAGAGACATGCACACAGCAAGTAGAGGAGCATAGTGCACAGCCTGGACAGGTAGGTAAGGTCTTGCATGGTGGGAGATGGTAAGCCATGCCAGCACGCCGCCAGGGATGTTACAATAGCATATGTTTTTCCAAATTAAGTAGAATAAAAAATTAAATAGTTGTTCAATGTCATTTACAGCAATATTAAACAATGATCAAACTAATACGAGTGATTATAGGGAAATTAAAAAAAAAAAGTAAATAATAATAAAAAAAATAAGTGTTACAAAAAAATTAAAGATTGTATTACCCCCTTTTCCCAATACAAAAGGGGCTGAGAAATGCAAATTATGAGGAGTTTCCATGATTTTTATTTCTCTCTTCCCTGGGTAAACATATGGCATTGCCATTATATAAAATTACTTTCATTGGTTTGAGGTACGTTTCACAGACCAAGAATGTGCAGTCATCAAACAAATATTGTGTTATTTCATTGCTGTGATTTGTGGATATATTGTGGATGGACGAGCTGGGTCCCTTCCAGGTGAAGACTGTGGAATGTCAGTCAGCCAAAAATAAAAGGAATTGGAAGGATATTAACCTATATTTTTGTTCTTTAAGGGAATCTGTAACCAAATCTGAGAGAAGCATAATGTAGAGAAAGAGACCCCGATTCCAAAGATGTATCACTTACTGGGCTGCTTTCTGTAGTTTTGATAAAAACACAGTTTTATCAGCAGGAGATTGTCATTAAAGGTCTATCAAACCTGCTGCCATGTAGTCCTCCATATTCATAAGCTCTGTATAACCCCACCCCCATCACTAATTGGCACCTTTCTGCCTATGCACAGTGTACACAAAGAGCTGCCAATCAGTGGTGTGGGCGGGATTATAGAGAGATCAGCATTCAGAGAACTGGTAGATCTGCAGTAGACAAGTCAGTGATTTTTTATCAAAAATATAGCAAGCAACCCAATAAGTGATACATCGTTGGATTCAGGGTATCCGCCCCTACATCATGGTGCAATCAGATGAGGTACTAAAAATCTGGTGACAGATTTCCTTTAAAGATTTCTACAAGACTGAAAAAGGATAATGCAGCAAATTATGCAAACTTGGGAAAACTTTTAGCATTGTTTTATTTCTAGCATTCAATTTCTAGGTTGTTTCTTTAATTCACTAAGTAAATGTATTGCACCCGCTTGGGTGAAGCCTTTTATATCTCTTTTTTACTTTCTCATATTATCGCTATTTGACTAAATAGCAGTCCCAAAAACTATAAAGCACAATAATCATACTTATAAATCTCATTTTCCCCCAATGTGAAAAAAATACATCTGTAAACACAAAATGCAATTCATATATTTTTTAATACATAAAAATAATAAGACATAACTCACAATATCTGCTATTCCAAATGTAATAAATTATGAAATATGAACAATTCTACCATTCATAAACCTGGAAACATGAGACTTTTGTTCTTAATTTTATCATTTATACATTGAACATTCTTAAAATTGACAAATAATGTCACATAGAGAAAAGACTGACTAAGAATATTTTAGGAATACATCTAGCATAGTAAACAGGTAAATGAAAATAGAACTGTAGATGACTTTCTGCCTTGTGTTATAGAATGTGTGTGGGAATTGTCGAATAGGATATTGTGGTAAACCATTAACATAAAAGCAATTATATTGGATAGATAAGCGTCTCAATTACATTTCTCCTTCAATGAAAAAGTGCATTTTACACAGTTCAAGAAAGGCCTCAATATTTTCTTGTCATATTTGTCCAACATGCATATTTTATAGGCTACATTTCTTGTCTTATTCAATGGTAAACTTACTTAAGACCTGTATTCAAGTCTTTTTTATTGGGTTTTAATATTACAGAAAAAACTATCCTTACAAGTTAAATGCATAATACATATATATATATATATATATATATATATATTTTTTTTTTTTAACAAGTATCAAAGGTTATGAGAAGAAAACGGTTTCAGACCCTTTCTGGTTTATTGGGTTCTTCCATTGGGACAATCTCTATCCATATGCTGCGATTGGACACAAAAGGGTATTTTCTGTTTTGGACCCTCTTCTATGACCAGAGGAAGTTTTTAACAAGCTTCCTTTTTCGCAGACAAGATCAATGTACACATGGACAACTCTTCATCAGAATGGCCTTAATGAAATGCAACATTTCTCCTACAGTGATCAGACATGATCAGCTTACTGGAACTTTCCTCTACAAGGTCAATTGTAGCTTCAATAGAGCTGAGCTGTCATACAAAATATGGTATATCCCACAGACAAGAGTGACACAATCTCTGGAAGAAAGCAACCATATTCTCCAATCTCAACAACCCTTTTAAAGCACAATGTAATTATCAGAATATTGGACCTCGTATTTTTATTTCGGTTTGCTGGAGTATTTCCTTCATCATTCTTCCTTTTTCATTGATATGGCTGATAGATCAGTGATAACAGTGTCCTTTACTACATGTGGGTTTTGCACATGGTGTATACTTCAGTGTTGGTTTTCAGGTGGAGTTGTATCCAGTATAACCTTTTATTATTTACTGTAGGTTTTCCATATCCTTCAGAACATAGAGCTGTACCCTTCATATTTGCTCATCTCATTTCCTTTGTATGCACTCATCTATACTACTATATGTGCATTTATGACCGTCTTTAGTATTCGGGTCAGTAAAGATGTTTTTCTATTTATATTTGCAGTTCTTAGCAGTTAAAAAATACAGAAAATCAAAAGGAGAAATATTTTCTTCCTTATCACATTTAAAGTATATATTGGTATATGTCTGTCTATCTTACACACTGAGCCCGACTGAAGAACATAGAGCAAAGCTGTAAACGGAGGACATTTCATTTGGAGATGATACCACTAGAAATATACAATAAATTTATAAGTACTAGTGTATTCTATGCTAAAAAAAAACTAATTATATTTTCATTAACAATAAAAATTCAGGCGCAAATTAATACACCACAACACTAAAACACAAAGTAAACAAACAGCAAGTGAAGTGCGAATAATGAATATATACGCCATGTGTTCCAGCAGGAATACTTTGTCTTCAGCATAAACGGTGACATCTTGGGAATGCTGGTATATTTCATTTAATTAAAAAACTGAAAGAGAAAACAGAATACATTATCCGTGAATGCCCTGGTATTATTAATGTTATTAATTACATCGCACTAATTAAGCTGCTATATAATAACATTGTCGTCAATAAATTAACCTTTTTTTTCCCAAACAAATAAAAATATTTTCCAACAGTGTGAAATTAACTGCTCTTGCTTAAAAGGTATATTCCATCTTCAGAAGCAGAGCGCACCGCTCCCCAGCCTCTTGTCTTCCTGATTGTAGGTGGCGGGCGCTACTACTTGACTGGCAATTCAGGCCAGCAGCATTGGTGTGATACTGGTCTGAACTCTGTGTGCTCCAATGCTGCTTCGTGAAGCAACCTTCCCCCTGTAGCAGGGGTGGGGAAATTCAGGCCTGCGGGCCATTTATGGCCCTCGATGACCCTTTATTGGGCCCTGAGCAGATTCCTGGGAACTGCAGTGCTTGGGCTGGCAGCTGTATTTTGCCAGCTGCTGGAGCATTCATTTCTTTTGGCTTTGTGAGCACATACACATAGTGTTCACTACTGAATGCTGAGCTGCGTGCAATGAAAGATTATCCCCTGACACCAGTGTTAGTGTCAGGATGTACTTTGTGGGTGGAGTTAGTGTGCAATTTGTTCAGCCCCTGAAGGGTGGTAGAAATATGGCCCTTGGCAGAAAAAAGTTTCCCCGCCCTTGCCCTGTAGCATCAGAAGTGGGACGGCACTGAAGCTGACCCATCTCAGTAGCTAACCCCTCTCTACAGCGATCCCAGCCAGCTCCAGTGAAGAACTTCCAAGCATGTTTAGCTACCTCTCATAGACAGCAGTGGTGGCTGGTCCCCTAGGCAACAAGGAGTAAACATTGAAAGAGGAAAATACAAATATAAATAGGAGAATGGAGGCATATAGAAACATGAAAAAAATACAAACTAACTAATTTTGCAATTGCTACCTAACAGAGTTGGTGTGAATCGATTTTAAGAACCCGGTTCACCAGCCACATCAGTAATCTCTGGCTGCTGGACTACAGCCCTGAGAGCTGCCAGCCTGATGCCATCCACAGCTCTTCTTTTGTTTAACCAGTCTGGTGCGAAATCACATGAGCATCACCACGCAAAGAAACATCAAGCCAGACTGGCTAATCAAAAGAAGCTGCATCCCACAGATGCTAAGAGATAGTATAAGGTTCTCAAGAATCCCACCAGTGGGCACAGATTACCGACTTGGCCTTTGTATCGGGTCCTGTTGATTGATTTTCACCAACTCTACTATCTATATTTACACATTAAAATCTATGGGAAAAAACCCTCTAAGGCTGCCATAGATGACCGGCATTTCAGGCTAATAACCATCTTGAATGTTAATATTAATTATACACCAGCTTTATTAATACTTGTTATAGTGCTGGTATGTATTTACTTTACGTAAAGTTTTGTCATGATCTGAAAAAACAAACCAAACATTTAAAAAGACTTTAATGAGCTACTAAAAACAGGGCTATCAACCTTATCTCATTACTATCAGGCTAAAACAAAGTATTAGGCATTAGGATGGAATAAGTAATGGGTATAGACAATTGATTAATACACCCAACTCTATCCCTTAATCATGATTTAATGTCCCATCCCCCTGCCAAAAGATCATATTATTTACGTATTATTTATGAAAAAAATATTATCTTTTGTCAGGGGATAGGACATTAAACCATGATTAAGGGATAGAGTTGAGAGTTAGGCTGGAATATTAATCAATTGTCTATTCCCATTACTTTCTCCATCCTAATGTTTAATGCCTTGCTGTAGCAGATAGGGTTGTATGTTAGCCCAGTTTTTAAGCATCAATAAAGTGTTTTTAAGCTTTTATTTTTCAGGCAGTGACAAAGTTTAAAAAACTTAAACCGTTTACTCGTTATCAGTTGGCTTAGTGAATACTGCACAATCAGGTCCCTACAAGAAATTATTTCAGTGCTGGCTCTGATGAAGAAGTGAGAATTAATGTTAGGGTGTACAAACTTTGCTTTGACAGCAAATCTCAAGTTAATGAAGGATGGGGCTATTATTCTAAGCTACAGCCAGAGGTTTTTGGTAATGGTTTAGGATAAGTCTACACTTGTTGATTTGGAAAGGATGCAAGCTTCAAAGTCATTTCACCTGACGATCGTTTTGCTTGTTTATCGAGTTACTGGCAGCCTGTTTAGACAGGCCAGTTATCATGAAATAAGCACTGTTAGGAACACTCATTTCCGATAATCAGCCAGTGTATCTAAACTCTTAGTCTCCTCTCCCCATTTAGTGTCCATACAGATATAGCAAAGGTCATCATGACTCACAATGAGCCATCTTCATAATCTGTCACCGAAGGTTATCTCCCTGAATAGTATTAAGATAACTCCAAGTGCAACTGATATCCAATTTTTTTTACATAGAATAGTCACCGTAAAAAGCTGTCGATCAATCAAGGTCAGTATCCTGAGACCCTCGCTGATCGCACAAAGCACCGATTTGAAGTGCGCAACTTAAAGGACAGAGTACGGGCTCAATCGTAAATCGAAGAGTCTTTTCACCACTGTTTGAGAATGAGTGTATGGACCCATAGACTTACTGTTGAGACTTACTAAATTGACCAGTGACAGTTTTTTTTGCTGCGATATCCCAGTACTGTGTTAGCCGAGTCAGAATAGCCTCTACTAGATCTGTATATACACATATAAGGGGAAGGTCAGGAGGTGTTATCTACAGTGAATGGTCTTCGTTAGTGCTGAAATGCCATCTCTTTGCCTCTTGTTCTCACCATAAGTTTGGAGAGAAGTTTGGTATAAGCTAAAGCTTTGAATAATCTCATGTAAACCAGATGGCACCGTGCTGCTGAACTGCTCTACTGAAAGAAAGAGGGTTGTCATATACTGTAACCCTAGTACCCAGAACGCCAATTTAACTGGTGCTATACCTGTTATGCACACGCCCGGGCTAAGCGGCGTGTGCGTGTGATTGGTAGTGATTCCACTGGACCGTGCCGGAGAGTGAATGCCTGGAG
Source organism: Phyllobates terribilis (assembly GCF_046119375.1). Taxonomy (NCBI): domain Eukaryota; kingdom Metazoa; phylum Chordata; class Amphibia; order Anura; family Dendrobatidae; genus Phyllobates; species Phyllobates terribilis. The sequence goes on from NW_027362761.1 coordinate 1,060,497,273, forward strand.
GGGCGTGACTAAGTATTCACCCGATCCGACCAGGGTCGCACGACGGCATACGACGCCAGTGCACCAAGGAGGAACCGAGCAGAGGGACCAGGTGCTACTCCAGGACAGACCCCGGACACGGCTGTTGACCCACACAGGGGAATACAGGAACAGGCTGGTAGGCTGGCACACAGACTGGAGGGTATAGGCAGGCACGACTGGTATGCAGGCAGGCGGGTATAGGCAAGCACAGCTAGAGTGCAGACAGGGAGGCACTAGCAGGTAGGAACACAGGCGGGATAGGACCCAGTACACACCGGGACTCAGGAACAATACAGGCAGAGGGTTACAGGCAAGCACAGCTAGAGTGCAGACAAGGCTGAGCAGGGAGGACAGGGCTCTGTTCACACGGAACAGACAGGAAGGGAAAGACAGGGCCAGATACTCACACAGTACTTGCAGAGACAACAAGCAGGAGTTAGGTACGAGTTCAGACTCTGCAGAAAAAGGAAGGGAATGGACATAGAGGCAAAACAGGTAAAGGACAGGAGAGAGTTCAGACTGGAACTGAGTGTACGGAGGAGACCGACACTGCAGAGGGATACAGGAGCGGGTCTGGGAATACGGCCCCCAGAGAGGCGGAACGAACAGGCAAGGAGCGTGTTCAGACAGGACAGACCAGACGCAGGAGCGGGTCTAGGAAATCGGCCACTAGAAGGCGGAACGAACAGGCAAGGAGCGTGTTCAGACAGGACAGACCAGACACAGGAGCGGGTCTAGGAAATCGGCCACTAGAAGGCGAGAGGAACAGGCTAGGAGCGTGTTCAGACAGGACAGACAAGAGAACACAGAAAGGAGTCAGTTCAGACACGGGAGCTGATACCGCAAAGCAGGAGACATACAGGACTAAGTTCAGACACGGGAGCTGATACCGCAAAGCAGGAGACATACAGGACACAGTTCAGACACGGGAGCTGATACCGCAAAGCAGGAGACATACAGGACTCAGTTCAGACACGGGAACTGATACAAAAAGCAGGAGACAAGAGACGGGACCTGGCACCTTCAGAGTGCAAGCACACACTGAAGGAAACACTATGCTCAGGCAGGGATAGAAGGGAGCTGCTGAGCTATATACCAAGTGACAGACAGCAATAGGCTGAGGACGCACAAGGGGTGTGACCCACAGCAGGTACAAAAGGCAGGAAGTGATCGGGCGCCGCCCTTAAGCAGCAGAAACAGACACAAACAGACAGCATGGAGGGAAGCCAGAGAGACATTCTGGACAGGAGATCAAGTGCGCCCTCTTGCACAGTGGGAGATGGACCACCATGCAAGGACGCCGCCAGGTATGTTACAGTACCTCCCCCCTTACGCCCCCTCTTCTTCAGGCCTGCCAGAATCTTCCGCAGGGAATTCGAGGGCCAGTCGTTCACTGGGTTGGAGGGGGACAGAGACTTAAGCGTAATCTCTGCTTCGAGGTACATCTTGTCAAGCTCACAGGAAGAAATAGACGGGTTATCAGGTACATAATGAGGAAAAGTCACTGTCTCTTTGTTATCTGGTGGTATCCCGGAGGATTCAGGAAACAACTGGAGGTCCTCCGCCGGGTCAGAAGAGTGCAGAGGCTCAGAGAAAACAACTGCTTCAGAGTACACTAGGTCGGACTCACTGGAGGAAGCAGGCGAGGTATCGGGTACCGAGTATAGGAAAGTCTCTGTCCATTCACCACCAGGTGGCACCCCGAAGGGTTCTGGAGACTGCTGGCGGTCCTCCGCCTGGTCAGAGGGGTGTAGAGACTCACGGGTAACCTCTGCTTCAGAGTACACTAGGTCGGACTCACTGGAGGAAGCAGGCGAGGTATCGGGTACCGAGTATAGGAAAGTCTCTGTCCATTCACCACCAGGTGGCACCCCGAAGGGTTCTGGAGACAGCTGGCGGTCCTCCGCCTGGTCAGAGGGGTGTAGAGACTCACGGGTAACCTCTGCTTCAGAGTACACTAGGTCGGACTCACTGGACGAAGCAAGCGAGGTATCAGATCCAGGATATAGGAAAGTCTCTGTCCATTCACCACCAGGTGGCACCCCGAAGGATTCTGAACACAACTGGAGGTCCTCCGCCTGGTCGGAGGGGTGTAGAGACTCAGGAGTAACCTCTGCTTCGGAGTACACTAAGTTGGACTCACTGGACGAAGCGAGCGAGGTATCAGGTACAGAGTATAGGAGAGTCTCTGTCCTTTCGCTACCAGGTAGCACCCCGAAGGGTTCAGGAGACAACTGGAGATCCTCCGCCTGGTCGGAGGGGTGTAGAGACTCGGAGGTAACTACCACTTTGGGGTACCCATTGTCAGGCTCACAGGACGAAGCGGACAAAGTATTGAGTACCGGGTGTAGAGAAGTCTCTCTCCATTTGTCATCGAGTGGTATCCCGGAGGGTTCAGGAGGCAACAGGGGATCCTCCGCCAGGTAGTAGAGGTGCACAGACTCTGAGGTAACCACAGCTTTGGAGCATCCTTGGACATGCACACCGGTTAAAGAGAAAGAAGCATCTGATGCCGGGTGCAGGAAGTTCTCCTGTGTGGAGTCTGGATGGGCAGAAGTCTCTTCGGCCAGGAGAACTGGTGCACTACCCACGCACATTACCCATTGGGGTTTCTCCGGGATACAGGGAGATGAAGCTTCAGTAGGGACTTCAAGGTTGGGGTCAGGAGGTCTCAGGGAGGACAGACCCTGGCGTGACGGCTTGCCTCTAAGTCTAGCACGTCTGGACTGCCTCTTGAGGTTGAGAGAAGTATTCCGGAAAGCGTAGTCACCCTGTGAGGATTCTGGGTGGGCAGTAGTCTCATTGGGCTGGAGGACTATTGCGCTACCCACACACATTACCCGTCGGGGCTGCTCCGGGATATTGGGAAGTGAAGCTTCAGCAGGGGCTTCAGAGTTAGGGTCCTCGAAGACCATACGAAAGGCCACCAGGAAGGCCTGCAGGTCAAGGATGACAGGATCCCATGCTTCCCATAGGGGGGTGACCCATTTCAAGGCATCACCCGCTAGGTAGTCAATCATAAAGGCCACTTTAGCCCAATCGGAAGGAAAATAGAGAGGGTAGGCCTTAAAGTGTAGCATGCATTGCTCCACAAATGCACGACACTGTCTTGGATCCCCATAGTAACGTGGCGGATCCGCAGGAACGAGAGCTGATAGATCCATCTGGACGGGTGCGTAATTCGCCTGGAACTCAGCTAAAGGGGGGAAAAAAATTTATTTATTTATTTTAATGCATGTATTCGCTGGAAAAACTTCTCAAAGAGCGAAGGCCGTGGGGCTCAACGGGAACCATGGCCTGAGCATGCTGTTATGCACACGCCCGGGCTAAGCGGCATGTGCGTGTGATTGGTAGTGATTCCACTGGACCGTGCCGGAGAGTGAATGCCTGGAGGGGCGTGACTAAGTATTCACCCGATCCGACCAGGGTCGCACGACGGCATACGACGCCAGTGCACCAAGGAGGAACCGAGCAGAGGGACCAGGTGCTACTCCAGGACAGACCCCGGACACGGCTGTTGACCCACACAGGGGAATACAGGAACAGGCTGGTAGGCTGGCACACAGACTGGAGGGTATAGGCAGGCACGACTGGTATGCAGGCAGGCGGGTATAGGCAAGCACAGCTAGAGTGCAGACAGGGAGGCACTAGCAGGTAGGAACACAGGCGGGATAGGACCCAGTACACACCGGGACTCAGGAACAATACAGGCAGAGGGTTACAGGCAAGCACAGCTAGAGTGCAGACAAGGCTGAGCAGGGAGGACAGGGCTCTGTTCACACGGAACAGACAGGAAGGGAAAGACAGGGCCAGATACTCACACAGTACTTGCAGAGACAACAAGCAGGAGTTAGGTACGAGTTCAGACTCTGCAGAAAAAGGAAGGGAACGGACATAGAGGCAAAACAGGTAAAGGACAGGAGAGAGTTCAGACTGGAACTGAGTGTACGGAGGAGACCGACACTGCAGAGGGATACAGGAGCGGGTCTGGGAATACGGCCCCCAGAGAGGCGGAACGAACAGGCAAGGAGCGTGTTCAGACAGGACAGACCAGACGCAGGAGCGGGTCTAGGAAATCGGCCACTAGAAGGCGGAACGAACAGGCAAGGAGCGTGTTCAGACAGGACAGACCAGACACAGGAGCGGGTCTAGGAAATCGGCCACTAGAAGGCGAGAGGAACAGGCTAGGAGCGTGTTCAGACAGGACAGACAAGAGAACACAGAAAGGAGTCAGTTCAGACACGGGAGCTGATACCGCAAAGCAGGAGACATACAGGACTAAGTTCAGACACGGGAGCTGATACCGCAAAGCAGGAGACATACAGGACACAGTTCAGACACGGGAGCTGATACCGCAAAGCAGGAGACATACAGGACTCAGTTCAGACACGGGAACTGATACAAAAAGCAGGAGACAAGAGACGGGACCTGGCACCTTCAGAGTGCAAGCACACACTGAAGGAAACACTATGCTCAGGCAGGGATAGAAGGGAGCTGCTGAGCTATATACCAAGTGACAGACAGCAATAGGCTGAGGACACACAAGGGGTGTGACCCACAGCAGGTACAAAAGGCAGGAAGTGATCGGGCGCCGCCCTTAAGCAGCAGAAACAGACACAAACAGACAGCATGGAGGGAAGCCAGAGAGACATTCTGGACAGGAGATCAAGTGCGCCCTCTTGCACAGTGGGAGATGGACCACCATGCAAGGACGCCGCCAGGTATGTTACAGTACCGATAACAGAAAAGAAAATCTATAGCTACAAATAATTTCTAAATTCTTCATTTTTGTCCTAAGTGCCGACATGAACTCCGACCTTCTGAACTCACTAACTGAAGCAAAAAAGTCATATATTCAATATTTAAACAGATCAAAAAACATTCAATTTGGTTCCAAAAATGATTTCTACCATTGGACATTACCATGTGAGGTTCTAAGGGTCTAAATCTAAAAGGTATGAGACAACTCAGACAACTACAATAGAGCTACAGATCCTGGAAGTCTGAACATATGTAAAGTCAGGGTTGAATAAAGGATTAATAAAACAAATATTAGAACTGTGCAGTGTGTTTCATATGTGTATATTGTGGAACAAATGTCAGGAAGATGTATTTCAAGAAGATCAGTATGACATTATTGCCTTTGTGAATGAGCCTCAGAGGTGAAAGCAAAAAGCAGAGTAATTGAAGATAACATAACATCAAAGAACCAATTTCCACATTTTCAAATTACATGTAAAACCATCAGAATAATTATCCATAGGCCTTTTAAACCTGTAAACCTGGATATGAAGTTTAATTATGCATGGCACTTGTGTACTCAGACACGTGTAAATGCAAATTGCAATCTTTAGTGTTCCAAGGCTTTGCCGCATTTACAGATTTCAGATTTTTAGAAACTCTGTTTTGTTTAATGCTTTTTAACAGTATGAGCACAGTTCATCTGAGACGAATAACAAGTGTTGTTTTGATCCACTATAGCAAACAATCAGAATTCTTTAATTTTCCTGCTCATCTGACACCGGTGGTCTTCTTACCACAGACAAAATGAGCTTTGACTATTTATCATTATAATTGGAAAACTACCGATAGCGGTATAATATGAGACTAAGAAAAATCGTCGTAGTGTGTAAAAATTCTATGAGTGTCATCGAATTATTAATTAAATATAGGGATTAAAAAAATAAAATGTTTTTTTACAAATTAATGAGAAAGAAGAGAAATGGCCTTCAACAAATACACGAGTATATATTTATCAAATTTGGATACAGTAAGAATTTATGAAATATCCATCATGGTACAACCCTCAGCATGGTAAAACCTTTCATCTGATTCATGCTGCCAAAACAACAGGCAGCATAAATCAGACATTGGCTATGTTATTCCAGTCGTGTATGTTTTACTCCGAAACACTGCGTCGATTCAGAGAAAACATACAGTACAGACCAAAAGTTTGGACATACCTTCTCATTTAAAGATTTTTCTGTATTTTCATGACTATGAAGATTGTACATTCACACTGAAGGCATCAAAACTATGAATTAACACATGTTGAATTATATACTTAACAAAAAAGTGTGAAACAATTGAAAATATGTCTTATATTCTAGGTTCTTCAAAGTAGCCACCTTTTGCTTTGTTGACTGCTTTGCACACTCTTGGCATTCTCTTGATGAGCTTCAAGAGGTAGTCACCGGAAATGGTTTTCACTTCACAGGTGTACCCTGTCAGGTTTAATAAGTGGGATTTCTTGCCATATAAATGGGGTTGGGACCATCAGTTGTGTTGTGTAGAAGTCAGGTGGATACACAGCTGATAGTCCTACTGAATAGACTGTTCGAATTTGTATTATGGCAAGAAAAAAGCAGCTAAGTAAAGAAAAACGAGTGGCCATCATTACTTTAAGAAATGAAGGTCAGTCAGTGTGAAAAATTGGGAAAACTTTGAAAGTGTCCCCAAGTACAGTTGCAAAAACCATCAAGCGCTACAAAGAAACTGGCTCACATGAGGACCGCCCCAGGAAAGGAAGACCAAGAGTCACCTCTGCTTCTGAGGATAAGTTTATCCGAGTCACCAGCCTCAGAAATCGCAGGTTAACAGCAGCTCAGATTAGAGACCAGGTCAATGCCACACATTGCCACACAGTTCTAGCAGCAGACACATCTCTTCAACTACTGTTAAGAGAAGACTTTGTGCAGCAGGCCTTCATGGTAAAATAGCTGCTAGGAAACCACTGCTAAGGACAGGCAACAAGCAGAAGAGACTTGTTTGGGCAAAAGAACACAAGGAATGGACATTAGACCAGTGGAAATCTGTGCTTTGGTCTGATGAGTCCAAATTTGAGATCTTTGGTTCCAACCACCGTGTCTTTGTGCGACGCAGAAAAGGTGAACGGATGGACTCTACATGCCTGGTTCCCACCGTGAAGCATGGAGGAGGAGGTGTGATAGTGTGGGGGTGCTTTTCTGGTGACACTGTTGGGGACTTATTCAAAATTGAAGGCATACTGAACCAGCATGGCTACCACAGCATCTTGCAGCGGCATGCTGTTCCATCTGGTTTGCGTTTAGTTGGACCATCATTTATTTTTCAACAGGACAATGACCCCAAACACACCTCCAGGCTGTGTAAGGGCTATTTGACCAAGAAGGAGAGTGATGGGGTGCTACGCCAGATGATCTGGCCTCCACAGTCACCAGACCTGAACCCAATCGAGATGGTTTGGGGTGAGCTGGACCGCAGAATGAAGGCAAAAGGGCCAACAAGTGCTAAGCATCTCTGGGAACTCCTTCAAGATTGTTGGAAGACCATTTCCGGTGACTACCTCTTGAAGCTCATCAAGAGAATGCCAAGAGTGTGCAAAGCAGTCAACAAAGCAAAAAGTGGCTACTTTGAAGAACCTAGAATATAAGACATATTTTCAGTTGTTTCACACTTTTTTGTTAAGTATATAATTCCACATGTGTTAATTCATAGTATTGATGCCTTCAGTGTGAATGTACAATTTTCATAGTCATGAAAATACAGAAAAATCTTTAAATGAGAAGCTGTGTCCAAACTTTTGGTCTGTACTGTACTTTGCAAAGCCATCCGAGGACTGTGACTTGGCCCACTTCACTAGACTTACAGATCTCCTCCCATATGTACACAAAGGGAGAGACCTGTTAGTCATGGGCAGCATAGTGAGAAGAAACTGCAAGGGGACATGCCTCTGACTACTCATCTGAGACACATAGTCCCCGGCCGGCTTCTCAAACCATGTTATCTCAGAAATGCCATAGACTTTTAGAGTATAATAACATTCTTGGCTGCAATAACCCAACTAGTGTGTCATTCATGTTGCCTTTGGTTCGATCAGCTTGAATCAGGTTCCCTTAAACCACTGTATGAACTTCATAATTATTTGTAAGCCAAGTACAGTCATCTGCCCATAGCCAGGTGTCATGGTGTATTAGTAGATATGCTCTATTCAAATGGTGAGTCACATGGCCGCAATGTCTCATCACATCCAACACGTGAAGATGCCTGGTCTATGTATGCCATTCACTTATTTTATCTAGATCAGTCTATACAACTTATGGTTTTATTAAAAAAATATATTATATATGAGAGGTTTATGCTGCATTTCAGTATTTTTACTTCTCCAAACAAAACTGTTAATTTAAATCAAAAAGCTCTATTTTATTCTCATCCATCCACAAAATACTGTTCCAATAACCTTCTACTTAATAGCTTGTTCAGGTGATCTTTAGCAAATTGCAGATGGCCAGCAATGTTCTTTCTAGAAAGCATTGTTTTTCTCCTTGAAATACTGCCATGCAAGCCATTGTTCTTCAGTGTCCTCCCAATGGTGAACATTTGCTAATGTGAGAGAGGCCTTTAGTTGCTTAGAGGTTATCTTGTGTTCCTTTGTGACCTCACAGATTATTATGTGCCTTACTCTTGGTCTGATCTTTGCTGGTTTGCCACTCCTAGGGAGGATAACAATGGTCTTGAATTTTCTCCATTTGTACACAAAATATCTGTGGGTCTGAGATGATTTTGTAAACTTTTCTGAACTCTTCTTTTGAAGTCCTCACAAATCACCTTTGTTCATATCATGATACACTTCCTCAAGTGTTCAGACTCACACCTTCAAATTATCTGATAATCCTAATGGCTCACAGTTGTGCCTCTCACAGACATGTAATATTGGATAATTTTTTTTAAAAATGTCAAAGTCTAATATTTTAGACTTACTTCTTTTATTTGTCTCTATTTACGTACTTTTAGGACTTGTGTTAAAATCTGATGTAATTTTAGGCCAAATTTATATGGTAATATAGAAAATTCTTTAGGGTTCACAAACTTTCAAGAACCATCTTAACTGTCAACGATATATTCACACAAATAATTCAACAACATTATAATACTCTAAAAGAGCACTCAAAAATTAAAATGAATACTAGAACATACCTGTATGGATAACCGTGGTACTTTGAGCGGAAAATTGACAGAAGGAAACTGAAGAAAAAGACTACAAGGCCTAGTCCCACTAGACATATAACTAAAAAGAGAATGAATCAAGAATAAACCGCAATTATATACAGCAGTCACATCGTACACATGTTTTGAGTACACAGTACTACATATCAAATATTTGGTATTAGGAATTCTATAAATAATATTGGAATTATACATATAATATTTAACAGATTTACTATGTCCTTCTTACAATTTGGATTATAGTCAAATAATATAATGTAAAAATATATCTACTAATATAATATATATAATCTACCATATAATATATGTCTTCTAAAATCATTTTCATCAACTGAATGTAAGTTGGATTTATGTATTTACGATTTAGGTTAATATTTCAGAGTCAATACATATGAAGGCATTTCATAGATAAATGTGTTAGACGTTACAAAAAAATAATACAAATAAAAGCAAGTATACGGATTTTTTTAAGTAAATTTGTTTATTTGCAGGTTTCCCGGCTGGCTGATTGCTATCCTGCTGGTATTGGGTGCAGACGGTAGATATGATGAAGCACACTGCCAGCTAGAGTCAGGGCTTTGAGCTATGGCTGAGCATTGCTCGGCTTACAATATTGCTATTTATAGAGCATCACAATAAGCATAAGTAATTTAGCAGAAAATGAAACATACATCAAACCAAATTTTATATTTTCACATGGCATAAATGCTAGGAGCTCGAAATACAACTGTATGTGACATAGTGTAAAATGGGATTACTTTCATAATTCAAGTCACTGTATATGCCGGATTTATTATGCTTCACAAAATTATGTTTGACTGAAATGCTTAGCTAAAAGTAAGTGCCTCCATCTCCATAATAATGAGGTTAGTGTAGAAGATATTGAAAATTCCATCTCATATTGACGTCTGAAGCCAAACCGTTATGTGGCCTTAAAACTAAGGTTATCCCTAATCCAAATTTGCAAATATTAGGACATAAATCTATGAAAATCCGATTTAGGTTGTGGTCTCAGTGTCTAGTATTATCCTTATATAACGTACATTAAATAGATTTTCAAAGTTCTGGTGAATAGATCATTTATTGATATGACATATACAGAACTGTCTCTACAATATATAGATGTACTACTGCTGAGAAAGTACAATTTTGTAATACTACAATTTCTTAACACGTTGACAATAAGCTGGTAGAGACTTTTTGCTAAACCCCTTGTAGGGGGCGATTCATTAAGATTGGCATAGTGGATGTCAGTCTAAGGTCACGGCTCCACTATCAGTATTTGGTCAGTATTCGCTCGGTATTTTTTATCAGGAGTGGGAGCCAAAACCAGGTGAGGAACAATCAGAGAAAAGGTCTAATAGAAACAAGTCACCAATGCTGCATTTATCACCCACTCCTGGTTTTGGCTCCCACTCCTGAGAAAAAATACTGACCGAATACTGACCAAATACTGACAGTGAAGCCATGGCCTTAATGAAGTGCTTGCGGGAGTACGGTCATCCGTTTCATTAAACTGCGTGCTGCTTAATGACTTAGGCACATCTGTTAACTAGTGTGAGCCGCCACCAGAAATGCACGCCAGTCGAGAACTGGTGTACATTTCTTGAGTTAGTTATGCCACTTTTCAAAGGCGGCTGTGACCATGGTCTGTTACACCAATGCTATGCCCATATTTGCATAGCTAGCTGGTAAATGCCAAAGGTCACAATAATTTTGCGCAAAGCTACAAACATCACTGTAATTGCATGACAGGAGCTTAATAGGCAATTTTATGAGGTCAGGTTCCCTTTAAAAATGATCAAAAAGTCACATGGCACCAATAAGAACAGCTTGTCATGCAAAAAAATAATCCATCATACAGCTCTGCTGATGGAAAATTGTGAAACTTACGGCTCTCAGAATATGGTGACCCAAAAGCAAATAATTCTTTTTTTTTCAAAAAGTGTATTTAATTGTATAAAAATAATAAAAAAAAAGAAAACAATATAAATTTGGAATTGCTATGGTCGTACTAATCAACAAAGTAAAGTTTACAATTTACTTACGCAGCACAACAAATTTAAAATTTAAATTTAAAATGCAAAAAAATAGTAGCAGAATGGTTGTTTTGTTTCTATTTTTCCCCAAAAGAGTTAACAAAAGTTTGTGACTGAGTTACATGTAATCAAAAATGATGCCTCTAACAAACACAACTCATCCTGAAAAAAGCAAGCCCACATATGACTTACGTTGCAGGAAAAAAAATGAAAAAAGTTATGACTCCGGGAACGTAACAACAGAAAAATGAAGAAAAAAGTGGTCTGGCAGAAAGGTCAAAACTGGCAGTGATGTCAAGGGGTTACTTTTCAAAAGACAATCTGAGGGAGCTTCAACTCCAGAGTTACTATTTATTGAATATTGTCTGGACATGAGTAACCGCAACATGATTTCTTATAGTATGTTACACGCTTTCTAATAAATGTACCCCGTATCAGTGTAGTAATCCCCCTTCTAGTTGTTTTACAGTCGGTGTACTAGGCTGCATATACAGTTCATATTCACACAAGTAAAGCATATTGTATTCCTTATAATGGTGCTTTAAAATAACTCACTTCTTCTTTTTCCAACATCTCCTTTTGAGGTTGCGGCTTCATTGAGAAGAACCATTCCCATGGTGATTGCAGCATCTATAACTGTGGTTAAGGAGCCCTAAAATGTCATCATGGTTGAAAGAAACAAGAGTCAACAAAACCTGACCGATTGAGCTCTTCGTTACACTTTCATGCTCAGATAATGTTGAAATAGTGAACATAATAGAAGCTGAAAACATTTTATAAATTGCAATTCTTTAATGGACATAAATACAAGTCAAAATGTCCCGGGTCATTGTGTCTTCTGTTCAAAAAACACTTTCTAACAGTTGTACACATTCCGAGGTATTCTGTAGGTTACCAAGTTTGTCTTAGGCCACTTTTTAAAATGACCAAACTGCAGTCTAACTTAAAAATGTATAACATAATCGACCAAATTTCTTAAAGAGGTTTTCTCCAAATTGTATCTTTATAAGCCAAGCGTTCCCAAACCCCAAGCATTCTGATTTGCCGGTGGCAGTGCGTTCCTGAAGATCGACAGTTCAGACCAGCGGCATGGTTGTACCATTGGTCAGAACAGTCCTCTCTCCCAAAGTGCTACCAGAGGCAGCTTTACCTCTGTATTATGGGAGAAGCGCAAGCAAAAAGGATGACAGAACAATGACAATTACGATTGTTGTGTCATTCTACGGTATTATTTCTTTTTAGAGCACCATTGAATCCATGGTGCTGTACATGAGACGGAGTTAGACGGGGTTACATACAAAACACAAATATAAATTACAGTGAACAAACTAAAAATGAAAGACTGGTACAGAAGGGTGAGCAGCATGGGAGGCTTGATTCTGACGCAGTTTTACAGCACCTACAGACTTACCTTGATAAAGGCCACATACGGGCAGAAACGTTGGCTTAATCTGAATGTCTGTAAATACAAGTTAATATAAACTTCCATTTTACTTGCAACTTGGAGTGCCAAAGTTTATTCTTCATTTAATGTGACTTCTTGTCATACTTCTGAGCGACACTTATTATCCAAAATAAAGAAGGGAGAGGGCCCTGCTCTTGCGGATGGATAATGAGAAGGAGACAGTAGGTTGGGGGTTGCGGCAGCCCTGGTGGTGGTGAGATGGGTTATTGTAGACTGTAAGCTTTTTTGAAGAGATGTGTTTTCAAGTTTTGTCTAAAAGTTCTGTATGTGGTGGACAATCAAACATTTTGAGGCACAGAATTCCAGAGGAATGGGAGATTCTCAGGAGAAGCCTTGGAATCGATTGGGTTGTTTACAATTTGCTGCCGATAACATTGATTTTTTTCTTACTGGTATAAATGATCTGATCACCCAACAAGAGAGCGCTTTTGTCATTCGTCGGGTGATTGCCGGCATGTTTACATGGGCAGATAATCGGGAATTAGTGCTCTGTTGAAAGCTCATTTGCCGATTATCTACTGGAAAAGGTAACCATAATCTGTAAACGTTTTAATCCACACTCTAACACATAAAAACCTAAAACGATGCAATGCTAATTACATCTCTACTAAGAATCACCATTTTCAATTCATAAATAAAGGATTTCCCCTGTTGTCTATTATTTCATATTTTGCCAAAAAATGCTGGACATTCTATAAAATCCCTAGAGTACACAAGGTCAGAATGAAATAACCTTATTTCATATATTACCGAGAATGCTAGCAAATCAATAGAATACATTACTTTCACACAATGTCCGTAACCTATACATAGCTGAGTATTGTAAAAAGCCGAGCACTTGTGTGTCCATCATGTAATCAGGACAGAGTGTTACCCATTGGAAATGAACACTGCACATTCCTATTAAATGACTGCAAGTAGAGATTTACTTGAAGAATTGTTACAGAAAGTATATTACAAAACTGTATCAAATTTTATTTTTTACAAAAAATAACCAATACCCCATTATTTTGTCTGTTCATTCACATTGTTGTAAGAATTTACTCAGTGTTATAAAATCAAATATTCAACCATAGACTGGAAGAGCGGAAATGATATACTATGTATTTGAGTGGCAAAGTGCTTGAGATATTCAGATTACCTATAAAAACTATTATTAGTCTTATAACTATTATTATTCTTATATTAAACTCTTCTAATACTTCACTGCCCAGTGCTCTACTAATCAATAGAAATAGTTACTTCAATAGCTGGTGAATAGATTACAATTACGCAGAGAGGATGATGCTATGTAATTAATGCGGTTCCCAAATTTGTTCATCTTCAAATGAATGCTCACTGAATTGATGACAGATGGTTCTTGTCCAAAAGACGCATGATTTATTATTTGATTCTAGATGCTTTACTACAATATCGGTTATCATTATGTTATTGGCAGATGACATGATGTGCACATTAATAAGGTGAAAAATCTTCTGGCTTCTATAAATAAGTTACAGTAACCAGGGCGCTGTGTGGAAGACTTGCATCTCCTTGTGATGCCCTTGCCGGAAAAAAAAAAAAATAGATCACTAAATCGATATTAAAAATCTGAAAGGAATCATAACAAACACACTGCGCTGTGACAATGTTCTGCCGTATCGTAATCTGAAAGACTATTTCAAGAGCATATCTCTAGGATATGCAACATTTACAACAATGGAGAAACCAAAGAGTTCTCCTACGCCCTTCATTCCAACAACACTTAAGAGTGCTGAAAACTTCCAAGTGTGTTAGAAGAAAAGGGCTGCACATGATGAATGCCAACTCCTTGTCAAGTCATTAAATGTGAAATGATAATTGTACTACAAGTGCTAAGTATCTTTCAAAAGACAAGAATAATACCCGGCTAATTGACAATGCTACTAATGCTTTTTTCTGTAAAGTTACAGACACCATGTTGGAAACTTGAACAGACTCCATTATAGTCAATGGTGTCCACCAAGCACGGATGTGTCAGCCGTGAGGAAATTTGAACCTATCCTTAGGTCAACAAATTCTAAATGCCAGTCATTTTTTAACGTAACTGTATATAGTAAAGTGAGGCAACATCCCTGGGTATTACAGGAGTTAATTGTACTAGACACTAAAACCTGGTCCTTCAGGCCCTTGAATGCAAAAATCTGCAAGCAAGGGAAGTTCTTCAAGTGGAAAACTTTCTTTATTTTTGACTCTGCTTCCAATAATTTTTTTGTTCTGTGCTATGTGACCATTTTGTGGGACATGTTCTTACATTTAAAAATTTTACTGAGAAAAACTGTATTCTAAGGATATCTGTCATTTCAGATGATTTTTCAGAATAAGCTCATATGTGGATACACAATTTTGTAGCCATAAAGACTTGTATTCTGCATTTTCCACCAGTTTTCCCATCTGTATATTCCATTTGTAATTTTCAGTTACATAGGTTGAAAAAAGGCCTATACATTTTGTCACTAAATTATCTATAACCCACAATGTTCTGTGTACTGAGTTGCCAGCAAACTATTCTAGGAAAATCTGCGCTCCAAAAGTCAAGTAGCATTCCTTCCCTACCGAGTCTCATCGTGTAGCCAAACAATACTGTACAGCCACATATGGGGTTTGCCGCATTCACGAGAAACTGTAAAACAAATTATGCGGTCATTTTTACCCATTTCCCCTTTGTGAAAAATGGAAAATCTGGGGCTAAAACAACATTTTAGCTTTAAACATGTAATTATTTTTTCTTCACTGTTCAATGGTACAAAATTGTGTGAAACACATGTGCTGTCAATATGCTCACTGCACAGCTAATGATTTCATTCATAGGTGTAGTTCGTAAAATGGGGCCACTTATGGGGTGTCCGGCTGACCGCACACCTCAGGAGCTCTTCCAATGTGACATGGAACCCATAAACCATTCCAGGCAAATCTGCACTCCGATATAGCGCTCCTTCCCTTCGGAGCTTTGCACTGTGCCTAAAAAGCAGTTTTGACCACAAATGGGGTATCGGTGTACTTAGGAGAAAATGGACCACAAAATTTGTTACACAATGTCTCCTATTAGCCCTTTTGAAAATTAAAAACTTGGGGCTAAAACAACATTTTAGTGAAAAAATGTAATTTTTCATTTTCACAGCCCAAGGTTATACAATTATGTGAATGCCTGTGGGTTTAAAATGCTCACTATGCCCCTAGAGGAATTCTCCAAGAGTAGTTTCCAAAATGGGGTCACTTGTGGGGGTTTCTCCTGTTTTGGAACCTTGGCGGCATTCCAAATGCGACATGGCGTCTGCAATCTATTCCTGACAATTTTGCACCCAAAAAGCAAACAGCGCTCCTTCCTTCTGAGCCCTGCCATGTGCACAAACAAGAGTTTCTGACCACATATGGGGTATGCCTGTGCCTAGGAGAAATAGCACAACAAATTATGCGGTCCACTTTCTCCTATTATTGTGAAAATGAAACATTTGGGGCTTAAACAACATTGAGAATTTTTTTTTTTTAATTTTCATGGCTCAATGTTTTAAAATTATGTGAAGCACCTGTGGGTTCAAGATGCTCACCGCACCTCTAGATGAATTCCTTGAGGGGTGCAGTTTCCAAAATGGGGTAATATGTGGGGGTTTTCACTGTTTAGGCACATCAGGGGATCAGCAAACTCAACATAGCATCTGCTATCTATTCCAGCCAATTTTGCGCTCTAAAAGTCAAATAATGCTCCTTCCCTTCCAAACCCTGCCATGCGCCCAAACAGTAGCTTTCCATCACATATGGGGACTCTGTACTCAGGAGAAATTGCACAACAAATTGTATGGTACATTTTCTCCTGTTACCCTTGAGAAAATAAAAAAATTGAGGCTACAGCCACATTTTTGTTGGAAAAATTTTAATTTTTTTCGTCCACATTGTTTTAATTTCTGTGATGCACCTAAAGGTTTAATAAACTTCTTGAATGTGTCTTTGAGCACTTTGAGGGGTGGAGTTTTTAAAATGGTGTCATTTTTTGGTATTTTCTGTCATATAGGCACCCAAAGTAACTTCAAATGTGCTGTGGCCCCTGAAAAAATAGGTTTTGTAAATTTTGTTGGAAAAATGAAAAATTGCTGATAAACATTTAACTCTGCTAACTTCCTAACAAAAAAAAATTACTCTATTTTTGGGACTATAAGACGCACCGGACCATAAGATGCACCTGCGTTTTAGAAGAAGAAAATAAAAAAATGTAAGGAAAAAATGCACTGTTATGGGGAGGGTGTCTGCTGCTGACACTGTTATAGGGGTAATGTCTAGTGTTGAGCGAGCATGCTTGACACTGCTCGTTACTCACGCTACTCGGGATGTTCGGTGAGCACCGAGCATTTCCGGGTTACTCCGCCCTGCACGTTTGGCGCTCTTTACAGAGCCAATGAACATGCAGGGATTGCCAGCCAGTCACTGTAATGCCACAGCCATGTTGTTTGTGGGCATTACAGTGATTGGCTGGCCGCACAGTGTCACCTCGAGTATTTAAAACCGGGCGCCGCCATCTTGGACACAGTCGCTCCGGATCAGACAGTGTAGGGTCAGTGCTGCTGAGCTAGGGAGAGATTTATACTCCGAAATAGTTAGTGTAGGGTCTCTAAAGCCTGCCAATTCAAACAAACAGTCCTTCTCAGGACTAATATCCATCCCAGATATCAGGCAGGCAGGCTGTATAAGAGACGCAGTGGTTATACCAGCAAACGCTGCATTACAGTCCTGTGTGCTCCTGTTGGTCAAATTGCTAGACTTATCACCCCGGTCTCAGGGGCCAGGAAAAATTATTATTTTTTTCATCTAAATCCTGTATTTTTTTTTTTCCTCAGTCAGACTGTCCAAATACGCATCTTATTAACCTTTTGGTATTCCCCCCCCCCCCAAAAAAAAAAATTGAGTGTGTCTGTGACTGTTCAGACACCAATAAATCTGTTTAAAAGAGTCTGGTGTAGGCCAGAAAAATAGAACTGTGGTTTTGCAGTTCCAAGGGTTAAATCTCTGTATTATCCTGTTTTGGGCATTTTTTGGCATAAAAAAAAACTGTAATAGTGTCTCTCTGACTGGTCAGACACCAATATATCTGTTTAAAAGAGTCTGGTGTAGGCCAGAAAAATAGAACTGTGGTTTTGCAGTTCCACAGGTCAAATCTCTGTATTATACTGTTTTGGGCATTTTTTGCCGTAAAAAAAAACAGTAATAGTGTCTCCCTGACTGGTCAGACACCAATATATCTGTTTAAAAGATTCTGGTGTAGGCCAGAAAAATAGAACTGTGGTTTTGCAGTTCCACGGTTCAAATTTCTGTATTATCTAGCTTTTGGTATTTTTTCCGTAAAGAAAAACAGTAATAGTGTCTCCCTGATTGATCAGACACAAATATATCTGTTTGAAAGATTCTGGTGTACGCCACATAACTATAACTGTGGTTTTGCATTTCCACAGTTCAAATCTCTGTATTATCCACTTTTGGGCCTTTTTTACATAAAAAAAACAGTTTGAGTGTGTCGCTGACTGTTCAGCCCCAAATATATCTATTTAAAAAAGTCTGGCTTACGCCAGCAAATTAGAACTGTGGTTTTGAAGTTCCACTGTTCAAATCTCCGTATTATCCAGCTTTTGGCCTGTTTTACGTAAAAAAACAACAGTAATAGCGTCTCTCTGTCTGTTCAGTCACAAATATATCTGTTTAAAAGATTCTGGTGTAGGCCAGAGAAATAGAACTGTGGTTTTCCTCTTCCACGGTTCTAATCTCCTTTTTATTACCCTTTTTCCATTGATAGTGCGAGTGTAAGCTATTTTACTTAATTTACAATTGGCAAGGAGCGTGGCAAGGGACGTGGAACTGGATGTTCTGGTGATGGTGCGTGTAGAGGACGGGGCCGTGGCCAAGGTGAAAATGTGCCACAACCAACAGCCACATCTTCTCGCTCCCACTTCTTGACCGAATTACTAGGGAAGCACACTACAACACCAGTACTGGGAACTGATCAGTGTGAACAGGTTATTAATTGGATAGCAGATAATACTTCCAGTTACCTGGGCACCACCACCTCCGGTCAGTCTTCCACACGGTCAAGTTTTAGTAGCCGTGAGTCTCGACCGCACACTCCTCCTCACCCTGATGCTCCTTCCTCCCACCATGCCGATTGTCATCAGACAGCAACTGATCCCACACTTGGACACTCTGAAGAGCTGTTCACTGGTCCATTTCCATATTTGTGCCCCTCGCCTGCTCCGCTTGAAGTGGTGGAAGAGGAGATCCCATGTAGCGATGCCCAAATATTTGAACAGCCACGGCCACAGGAAGTCGACGCTGGCAATTTGTCACAAGAGGTGGACGATGAGGAGACATAATAGCCAGGAAGTGAGGAGGAGGATCGTGGTGCGCAAGTGGAAGAGGAGGAGGTGGTCGATGATCTAGTAACTAACCCAACGTGGCAGGAGGACATGCAGAGCAAGGCCAGCAGCACACAGGGGGAGGGAGGCAGAGTACCCCAAAAGGCAGGAAGAAGCAGTGTGGTGGCCACACACAGAAGGCGGGCAACAGTTCCCCGTAACACCAACACGAGGGACGTTGCCAGTACAACCGGTAGGTCTTCCAGAGTCAGGAATTTTTTTAAAGACTCTGCAGATAACCCCAAAAAAGGCCATTTGTACCACCTGCCATGCCAGCATCAGCAGGGGTGACAAAACTACCAGCCTGACCACCACCAGCATGATCAGGCACATGGCAGCAAAGCACCCGACTTTGTGGGGCGAACCCCAGGGTCCACGACCAGTGTCAGCGGGAGTCACCACTGCTTCTTCCGCTGTTGTGCGTGTAATAGAACACCCTGTTGGGCGTGCAAGGCAATCCCCTGTCCATACTGCATGCAAAGATGGCCCCTCCTCTCAGTCTTCACTTGTTATGGCAGTTTCTCAAGAAACAGCATCAACGTCCACGTCCCACCGCAGCATTCAATTGTCCATATCCCAGAGCTTGAACGAAAGCGCAAATTCGCAGCCAACGCCCCACAGGCCACAGTCCTAAATTCGCACATTTCACGACTGCTTGCGTTGGAAATGCTGCCTTTTAGGCTGGTGGAGACAGAATCCTTCCGCAACCTTATGGCGGTGGCCGTCCCTCGGTACTCGGTCCCCAGCCGACACTATTTTACCCGGTGTGCCATCCCCGCACTACATAAGCACATGTCCCAAAACATCTGACGTGCCCTCAACAATGCAGTTACTGGGAGAGTCCACCTGACAACGGACACGTGGACAAGTGCTTGTGGCCAGGGACAGTACATCTCCCTGGCGGCACACTGGGTAAACATAGTGGAAGCCGGAACCCAATCGGACCTTGGGATGGAACACATCCTCCCCACACCGAGGATTGCGGGCCCTATGTCAATCAGAGTTGCCCCCACAGTGTACAGCTCCTGCGCATCATCCTCCTCCTCCTTCTCATGTTCAGCCTCCATCTCAGATATCACCACATCAGTTACAAGCTGGAAGCACTGCAGTACTGCCTCAGCCAAGCGGCAACTGGCAGTGCTGAAACTCATAAGCTTAGGTGATAAACCTCACACTGCTTGTGAGTTGTGGACAGCTGTGAAAGAGCAGGCATTTCTGTGGCTGAGACCGCTGAACCTATATCCAGGCAAGGTCATGTGTGACAATGGCCGTAACCTGGTGGCGGCTCTGAGGCGAGATCACACACGTACCATGCCTGGCTCATGTGCTTAACCTCGTGGTTCAGCGGTTTCTTAAATCGTACCCAGAGTTGCCAGATCTGCTCGTCAAAGTAAGCCACCTGTCAGCTCATTTTTGCAAGTCGGCTACAGCTTCCGCCACCCTTGCTGTGTTGCAGCAGCGTTTGCAGCTTCCGGCACACCGACTGGTGTGTGATGTCTCCACACGTTGGAACTCTACCCTCCACATGTTGAAAAGGATTTGTGAGCAGAAGAGAGCAGTTGTGGAGTACCAGCTGCAACAAGGCCGTCGATATTCAGGTCAGACACCACACATAAGACCTCAGGAGTGGACCTGGATGTCTAACATATGTACCATCCTGACAAACTTTGAGGAGTCCACCAAGATGGTGAGTGACGATGACGCCATCATTAGTGTCAGCATCCCACTTGTCTGTCTTTTGCAACGCTCTCTGCAGAGAATTAAAGAGGAGGCATTGCAGCCAAAGTATGATGAGATGGATCAAAAACCCGTAATGGGCGATTACACACAGCCCAGCCTCATCTCATCCCAACGTGCATTGGGGGACAATGAGGGAGAGGAGGAGGAGGAGGAAGAACAGGAGCTGGTATCATGCGCTGTAGACGGTAGTACCTGTACAACTGTCATACAGTCGGTTCAGCGTGGGTGGCCTGAGGACAGGGGGGAGGAGGAGGAGGAGGAGAGCATGGTCAGTCGTCATCTTGGTGAGGACACGGAAGTCTTGCCCGTTACCAGTCTGGCACGCATGGCTGACTTTATGTTACGCTGCCTTAACCGTGACCCTCGCGTTGCCAAAATGTTGGGTAACAGTCATTAATGGTAGGTGACACTTTTAGACCCCCGCTACAAGGAGAACTTTCACTCTCTTATTCCTGAGGTGGAGAGGTCTATAAAAATGGGGCAGTACCAGAAGGCCCTTGCTGCAGAACTGTTAAAAAAATTCCCATCTGAACACACTAGCGGCAGAGGTCACAGTTCGCTGACCAACCAAGGCGTACAGGCGAGGGAGACGCAACTCCAATCCAGCAGAGGCAGGGGAACACTGTCAACATTCTGGGACAGTTTTCTGAGACCCGCCCAGCTTACAAGCCCTGAGGCGCGGGGTACTCTTACAAGGAGTGGAAAGTTTCAAAAGATGGTGAGGGAGTACCTTGCCAACCGTACCAGCGTCCTCAGAGATTCCTCTGTGCCTTTTAATTATTGGGTATCCAAGCTGGACACTTGGAATGAACTCGCTCTGTACGCCTTGGAGGTCCCGGCCTGCCCTGCCGCTAGCGTGTTATCGGAGCGTGTTTTTCGTGCCACTGGGGGAATTATAACTGATAAGCGCACTCGCCTGTCAACTGACAATGCTGACAAGCTGACCCTTATCAAAATGAACAAGGGCTGGATGGGGCCAGACTTCTCATCACCACCAAATGACAGCAGAGTAACATAAAGTCAAACCCACTGTGTTATTTGGGGAGGTGTATTCCCATGCACCGCTTCACTCCCACACATGGGTATAAGCTTCCTCAATTTAGCTTTTTTTTTGCTCATCTCCTTATCCTCAGCCTCCACCACCACTATACCACCAGGGTGATGGCTGTCCGTGTTGCCAGCATTGCCAGTTCCTCCGTCCTAATTTTTGGCAGCTTTTGCTTGGAAGGCATAGGCAATGACTATGGGAGACCGACTCCCCAATAATGGGAATAAAGTTTTTAATATGCTGTACTGCATGGCTCTTGTAAGGGGCATTAAAACAGTCTTGTTAAACCACTCTGACTTCCACGTCTCTTCAAAGGGGCATTTAAACCATCTTGTTAAGCTACTGCAACCTCCTCATCTCTTCCAAGGGGCATTAAAACAGTCTTGTTAAGCTAATGCGACCTCCACCACTTTTCCAAGGGGCATTAAAACCGTCTTGTTAAGCTACTGCGACCTCCACGTCTCTTTCAAGGGGCATTTAAACCGTCTTGTTAAGCTACTGCAACCTCCACGTCTCTTCCAAGGGGCATTAAAACCGTCTTGTTAAGCTAATGCGACCTCCACCACTTTTCCAAGGGGCATTGAAACCGTCTTTTTAAGCTACTGCGACCTCCACCACTTTTCCAAGGGGCATTAAAGCTGTCTTGTTAAGCTACTGGGACGTCCACCACTCTTCCAAGGGGCATTAAAACCGTCTTGTTAAGCTACTGCGACCTCCACCACTCTTCCAAGGGGCATTTAAACCGTCTTGTTAAGCTACTGCAACCTCCACGTCTCTTCCAAGGGGCATTAAAACCGTCTTGTTAAGCTAATGTGACCTCCACCACTTTTCCAAGGGGCATTAAAACCATCTTGTTAAGCTACTGCGACCTCCACGTCTCTTCCAAGGGGCATTTAAACCGTCTTGTTAAGCTACTGCAACCTCCACGTCTCTTCCAAGGAGCATTAAAACCGTCTTGCTAAGCTAATGCGACCTCCACCACTTTTCCAAGGGCCATTAAAACCATCTTGTTAAGCTACTGCGACCTCCACCACTTTTCCAAGGGACTTTAAAGCTGTCTTGTTAAGCTACTGCGACCTCCACCACGTTTCCAAGGGGCATTAAAGCTGTCTTGTTAAGCTACTGTGACCTTCACCACTCTTCCAAGGGGCATTAAAACAGTCTTGTTAAGCTACTGCGACCTCCACCGCTCTTCCAAGGGGCATTAAAACCGTCTTGTTAAACCACTCTGACCTCCACGTTTCTTCCAAGGGGCATTAAAACCGTCTTGGTAAGCTAATGCGACCTCCACCACTTTTCCCAGGGGCATTGATATTGTCTTTTTATTCCACTGCGACCTCCACGTCTCTTCCAAGGGGCATTAAAACTGTCTTGTTAAGCTACTGTGACCTTCACCACTCTTCCAAGGGGCATTAAAACCGTCTTGTTAAGCTACTGCGACCTCCACCACTTTTTCAAGGGGCATGGATATTGTCTTTTTATTCCACTGCGAACTCCACCATTTTTCCAACGGGCATTGCATTTCCTCCTAATTTTAGCCAGCTTTTGCTTTTCAATGCATAGGCAAACACTAAGGGAGACCCATTCCCCAATAAAGGGTAGAAGGTTTTTAGTATGCTGTAATCCATGTCTGTTTCAAGGGGCATTGCAGTTCCTCATAATTTTTGGAAAGCCTTCCATTCACTGCTTAGGCCAACAGTGCACAGGAGACCCAGTTGCTATAAATGGAAAAAACGGTTTAGTTAAGGCCCTCTGACCTCCATGTCACTTCCAAGGGGCATAGGAGTGCCTCGAAATTTTTGGTAGGCATTGCACTCACTGCATGCCCTATAACTGTGTAGCCGAACCTCTCCTTTTGGTACAGAAACATATCCTACTAGACATGTGTGGTTGACTGGCCTAATATTGATGTGAATGGTCCCTGTTCCTCCTGCTCTTTCTCCTTTGCCACCACCTCATCCATAATTCATCACCTGAAGCTTTGTTTTAACGGGAGTCATAGAACTGGGATAGTAGCAGGAAAACATCCAGCAATCCTTGGAGGAGGTAGGATATGTGCCAAAACGCTGACCACCTCAGGCCTAGCCGCTACTACATACATGCGCTTGCATTCCAAGAAAACAAAGCAGATGCTAACTTCTATCATCATCATCATGCTTCTCACCTTGGCACTCTCAACTCCCCTGATGGAGAAGCGAGGGCCCACTGGAGAAGTCTGGTTCTCTGGTGGGCTCGTCCAATGCTGCCCTAAAGCAGGCCGGGCTAAGAAAAGTGTGGGGGGATGTTCCAAGGAGAAATAGGGGCAGCTGGGGACAGTTTATGAACACCTGGCCGCCCCCAGGCGGCTGGGGACCGTGTGTGGACACCAGGCCACGGGGCGGCTGGGGACTGAGTATGGATACCAGGCCGACGCAGCCATGACATGGTGGCCGACGTCTGCCTCCACATGCCTAAAAGGCCCAATTTCAAGTGCAAGCAAGCTAGCAGTATGGTATTGCAGCCTGGGGGTGGGTGGGTGGCAGGTTGAACACTTACGCTTGCATTCCAAGAAAACAAAGCAGATGCTAATTTCTATCATCATCATTATGCTCCTCACCTTGGCACTCTCAACTCCCCTGATGGAGAAGCCAGGGCCCACTGGAGGAGTCTGGTTCTCTGGTGGGCTCGTCCAATGCTGCCCTAAAACAGACCGGGCTAAGAAAAGTGTGGGGGGATGTTCCAAGGAGAAATAGGGGTGGCTGGGGACCATTTATGGACACCCGGCAGCCCCCAGGCGGCTGGGTACCGAGCGTGGACACCCGGCCGCCGGGCGGCTGGGGACTGAGTATGGATACCTCGCTGCCAAAGCAGCCATGAGGTAGTGGCCAGCTTCGGCCTCCTCCAAACTAAAAGGCCCCATTTCAAGTGCAAGCAAGCTAGCACTATGGTATTGCAGCCTGGGGGTGGGTGGGTGGCAGGCTGCATATTTGCGCTTGCATTGCAAGGAATGGGGGAGGTACAATTGAACACTGCCCTGGCACAAGGACTTGCATGGGGATAGTTGCAAGTATGCATCTTCTGATGAGGAAAGGATCACTTCTGATGGGCACACTTTTAGGCAGTGACCTGGGTATCAGAGATGCTTCCAGGGGTCTTCCCCATGCTGTTCCCATGTCTTTTCAGCACTGTATGCATGTGTCACACAGCACATGGCCAGATAAGATTGTAAAATGTTAAAATGACAATTCCCGGTGAATGCATTTGTCACGGTTGAAAGCAATACAAAAGTGCAAAAACGCATAAAAAATGCTACTTGTGAACATAGCCCAAGGTGTGGAGGAGTATTTTTGTTTTTGGTTATTTATTTTACCTTATACACAAGTCTTTACCCTGGAAAGGATGTTCCTTAACATATTTCACAGGAAAACCGTTTCAGTTTCGTTTTTGAACATTTAATTGTGAGCCCGTTAAAGTGGCTTAATACCTCTGACCACGTTGTTGACAGCAGTGACCTGGGGGTCAGAAATGCTTCTTTTGAGCACTGTCACTATCGTTTTGGGCACTTTTTAGGCTTTCTACAGACTGCCGGGGGTGCCGCTGCAAAAATGCTTGGGTCTCCCATAGACTAATATTGGGCTCGTTGCTCGGGTCGAGCACCAGAGTATCACGGCGAGCTTGGCCCGAGCTTCGAGCACCCGAGCATTTTAGTGCTCGCTCAACACTAGTAATGTCCCACAATTTTGAACGAATATCCCCTATCCTGGTATATATGGCCCCCCTTTCCTGTTATACGTGGCCCTCATCCTCATCCTGGTATGCATGGCACCCCTTATCCCCATCCTGGTATGCATGGCACCCCAATACCCATCCTGGTATGCATGGCACCCCTCATCCTGGTATGCATGGCACTCCTCATCCTTTTATGCATGGCACCCCTCATCTTGGTATGCATGGCACCCCCCATCCTGGTATGCATGGCACCCCTCATCCTGGTATGCATGGCACCCCTCATCCTGGTATGCATGGCACCCTTGATCCTGGTATGCATGGCATCCCTGATCCTGGTCTGCATGGCACCCCCATCCCCATCACACTGCACACAAAAAAATAAAGGATTCTACTCACCTCCCCTCTGCTCCAGCGCTGCATCCTGTTCTGCTGCCAGCAGCTGATCTCACCGCCATGCGCCCTCATATGGTGCGATGAGCTAACGGAATAGTCATGGCTCCTGCAGCAGCTGGGCAATTGCATGTGCCCGCTATTAAAGAGCATGAATATTCACTACTCCCCATGCCCATGGGCGTGGGGTTGTGAAGACCCGGGCGTAACACTACTCAGACAACACAGGGTGAGGGTAAAACAGCATGGCAATACTTTATTGAACCACAAAGCGGACAATAAAAAGATAGAACATTTCCAGCAAATACCCAAGATGGTACAAGATTACACAGTCTCACCCTTTCGCTCCGCCCGCCTGGGATAGAACAGCTGCGACTTTCGAGACTTCCAGGGCTGACTACCTCAACCAGTGGCCCCCGATTCTGGTGGCCCCCACAGAGAGAAGGAAGAGGCAAGCTTAGAAAGCTAGCAGTCCATCGAGGTATAAGGCCAGGAGATCTGAGGGTCCCAATCTGGCCTCTCTGAGAGTGTCCATGGGGCCAGATGAACGGTGGGTCCCAATCTGGCTTCTCCGAATGTCTCCATGGGTTCCAGGCGACCGATGGGTCCCTCGTGGCAACCCCAAACAACATATTCATGGGGCCAGGTGACTTTTTCGTCCCAACCTGGTCTCCCCAAAATTATCCATGGTCTCTCTGAGGGTTAATAGAGCAGATCCGTATCTTTCCAGTCAGGGCCAATACCCTTAGGCTAGAATCATATAGAATTCAAATCTGTGTCTCTTTGAGTAATGCCATGCAATCCAACTACTCTCTTGAAGGATGTCTCTCATTCTCCTTGTTAAGTCATTCTGATGCTCCTTGGTTCTCCTTGATTCTGTCTGCAGCACTACAGACATCCCTGTTTATATTTACATCTGTGTAAGGTCATCAGTCACAGGTTGGGGTTAGGGAGGGCATTACTCAAGTGGCTCAGCTCTCATTGTTTGAGCTAATCTATTTACATAGTTGGTATCACAGGGGCAATTGTAAATAAACTTTCAGATGACTTCGTATAATATGTAATTAGCATAGTAACAAACATTATTGTTCACGTATCCAAGAGGAGACAGCAATCAGAGTTATACAAACACTGGTCTGCCATTTAGAAATACACAAAAATATACAAGTCAATTTAAACACAATAGTGTATTTCTTAACTGGCTTAACTAATCTAATCGTCTAGCTTATTAAGATTTTAAGCTGTATCGTCACAGGGGTGTAGTGAATAGTCATGCTCTTTTAATAGCGGGCACACGTGACCACCGAGCCGCTGCAAGAGCTGCGGCTGCAGCTACAGTGTGCGCCTGCTATTAAGAAGAATGAATATGCAGTGCTCCCCACGCCCATGGGCGTGGGGAGCACTGAAAATTCATTTTCTTTAGCAGCGGCCACAGTGTTGGCTGCAGCAGGCGGCTGCTGCCTCATGTGCCGCGCCGCTGCCACTCCCCCCTCACACTCCACCAGCCACAGCATAATACAATACATTCGGACTATAAGACGCACCCCTCACTTTCCTTCAAAATTTTGGAGGAAAAAAGTGCATCTTATAGTCCGAAAAATGTTTAAAAAATTATGCTGATGTAGACATGTGGGAAATGTTATTTATTAACTATTTTGTGAGGTATAACAATCTGATTTAAGGGCATAAACATTCAAAGTTTGAAAAGGACGTAAATTCCTAATGTTTTTGTAAAATTTTAGATATTTTCGTAAATAAACACAAATTATATTGACCAAAATTTACCACTAACATGAAGTACAATGTGTCACAAAAAAAACAATCTCAGAATCACTGGGATATGTTGAAGCAATCTAGAGTTGTTACCTCATAAAGTGAAGCATGCCAGATTTAAAAATTGAGGTCCGGTCCTTAAGGGGTTAGATTACTTAGTATTCCCCAGTCATCACTGTTAATAAAAATAAGGTACAGAACACTAGTCTTGCGGGTGCAGCTGTATCAGTGTGTGATATACTACATGCACACAACTTCGCTATTGTTATGATTATAGTGAATGTTTCCAGCTCCATGCCCGGTTAGTTCCCTTCTTCCTATAAGTTTCACTGTAGGCGGTATGCATATATTTTAGATTATTCTTCCGCAAAAGAATAAACAAAAAACAAAACAAAATGCTCTCACCACTTGGCTCAGAAGGAAAACATAGTTATTGAGTCAGTAGTGCTGAATGGTAAGTAATTCCACTGAGAGAAGAATGATATAACAATTTTGCATACATGAGTGCTTAGGTTTCTCATACATTTGCATTGTGGATTGTTTTTCTTCATATTTCATGCACATCACAAACTTTATAGGAAGAAGCAACACAAATGATAAGAACATCTTGATTCCTAGCTGCAGAAATGTCAGTATTATCCAAAAAAGCATAGTACATGCATTATGCTAATGTCTCTAAATAATAAGACAAGTCATCTTTGCCAATGATGATTTTGCTGTATACAATGGCCCCGATTTATCAAGACCGGCTCTTCATGAATCTGGAGAAACTGACGAGTGGCGTGCACCATGACAGAAATCTTATTCCAGTCTCTGATTGGAGTAAGATTTCTGGAGTAGGAACACTACAGTTCATCATGAATTAGACAAGCATTATCGTCAAGCCCTCTCTGCGCCCATGTCCATTGTGAAACTGGCATGATCACACCACAAGTCGCAACATTAAATCAGACTTGCACCAAAATTTTCTGACTTTTTAAAGCAATTTACGCCAAAATTCTGGCAAAGTTGCTTTGTTGAATTGGGGCCAATATGTTTGGCTTATGACATGTCTAAAGAGTCAAAGTTACAAAGTTAATAAACAGCAGTTGTCTAGTAAATCATAAAAGTGAATAAATTTAACACCTTAATGACCATGCCAGAAAGGGCCTTAATTACTGTCCAATTTTATTTGTTCTTTCTTCTCCACTTTCCAGCATCCATAACTTTTTTTTTCCACTAATGTATGAGGATCTATTTGTATTATTTTTTTAGTGCTGTTTTGGGGTCACACAGCATAGAGGCAGTCAGTGAAGCAGAAGGAGGTGGTGCTGCGCAGGAACAGAGCTGGAGTCACAGAGGCATCAGATCTACATAGTTCTTCAGCCTCATTTGCTAATCAGTTCAAATGCTGATTTCTCAGTAATGCAGAAAAAAATAATAAAAAACACTTCTCTTCATTTACTTAGATTACCTCCAGCTCCTACATACACTTTAGTTTTACCTAAATGTATTGTGACGAAGTCACTGTCAAAGTGCTGGAGGGGAGGTATGTTTCACTGAGGCTATTAGCTTCAGTGATCTGAAACCCAAAAGTTTTGCTCCAGCACACTAAGTGTTGCAAGGGGTTAAGCAGCCATTTTAAAAGGGCTGTATTTTTGTGAATGACCACAGAGCGGGTGGGAGGTTGTTCACCATATCTCCACCCCAGGATGTGGTCTGGGGTTTAAATAGACGGCCAGCTGATGCATTCAGTGTTCAGTAGATCTGGAGGGGCTAACTCCTGATTAGTGTTGAGCGAATTTGTTCGGCATTTCAAATTCGGGTTCATGGTTCCAGCTTGTTCGCTCCAAAAAATTGTCTCCGCCCATGAACATCCCTGATTTTCCATGCTGTCACGCAGATGTTATCTGCGCAGATGTTACAGATGTTATCTGCGTGACAGCGTGGCAAATCAGGGATGTTCATGTGCGGAGCCGATTTTTTGGTGCGAACCACCCGGAACCCCGAACACGAACCCAAATTTGAAATGCCAAACAAATTCGCTCAACACTACTCCTGATAGGAGATATTTGTGTTGAGCTAACCTGACCTGTGGGGAGTTGCTAAACTCTGAGCAGGCGGATCCCCGCTACCACAGGACTGTGCTTTGTGTGACCACTTTGTTTTGCTCGCTTTCCTGTTTTGCCCAAAGGGCCATGTTTATTTTTTACTTCACCATGGTTTATGACGCTTGTACAATAAACCAGGGAAAAATTTAATGAGATAGTGTTCCCGTGTCTACCTCAGTGTACAGCTGAGTGAGCCGATCTACCACAGTATATAATGGAATGGTATGCAGTACTATTTTTAAGGTTATTCCCAACATGTAAAAGGTATCTTGTGGATCCACCGCTGAGATCACTACCGTATCTGAAAATGGGTCTCTAAAATTCCCCAATGGAATGGCCATCGTTCCAAATCCCATGAATAACTTGCAGATTGTTGGAAGTCTCACTTATGAGATCACCGATTCTTAAAATGAGTCTCTAAATGCTCTGTCCACATCAACATGTTGGTTGATAAATATATTTTTCGAGGGTGGCTGATCACTGGAACCTTCATGAATCCTAAGAACAGAGGTCTTATGTCACACGTGAATGGCACTGCGTATCCGGGACCTCTGCTCCTATAAAGCTGTAAAAGAGAATGGAGGAGTTGGCTCAATCCACATGGATGCATTGACCCTGCTCTCAGGGTCTTATCTATTCTTTGGTGGTATAACTTCTTCTATTGCTCAGCTGCAATAACACACAGCCCACGGACAAGAGTGGATCAGGTTTCTACAAGGAAGAATGCCTTTTTCCTCATACCCCGCTTTTATTTGTACCCCGAGCCATTGTGCACTCTTTCCCACATATAATATGATATATTCTTCTCTATCTGTAAAGAGCCTCTGCCATGCACACTGCTCAGCGCAGCTAAAGAATACAGCTCCAGAGAACATTACATTAGAACGCCACTGAAATGATTATTGTGGATATTATTTGTAACAACCCTGCAGATTACAGTCCCGACTCTATAAACTATAAGCACCTACCTTCCTACAAAAGGACAGTTACATCATTGCTAAAAGCGACAGAGCAATAACAAAAGCTCTTATTTTACGTGATCAGAAGGATATTCAGCAACAGGATAATATGAGATTCTGCGACAAACTGAGCCTGGCTGCTTCCATGAATATAGCTCTGAAAAAAAAAGGTATTATTAGTAGTAATAAACATGGTTCATGCGTATTTTATTCTTGTATTAACATGTTTACCCATCCTACTAGTCTCCTATGCCCACTTTATTATGCCAATCACATATTGACAGCCTGCCCTCTATTCAGCAGATATATGGTGCAGTAACTGGTTTTAGGAGGAAGTAAATTGAGATTGGCTGACAAAGTGACAATGTATTAAGGCCGGACGTGAGAGAATATGTCCTTTACCTCTTCTTTCCCTCTTCCACTTACTCTATAAGCTTACTACTTACTGATACATACAGTGGATGCGAGAAGAAGCACGTGTGACTCTCGTCACCTTGGGCTCTTTGCAGCAATAACTATGAATGCCTAATATATGACATACAGTACATAATGTTTGACATTGCAGGATAATAGGCTGAACTGAATGGACTTATGCCTTTTTTTTTTCCAGCCTTGGAAACAATGTTACTGTGCCATACATTACAATGACTTATGGTGCATCAAATGGAACTAGATAAGTTAAAAGTAGCATGGTTCATATAATGCAAAATATTACAAAGTGTGAATTTTTACTGACCAAATTATTTCTGAAAAAAAAATGGATATTTTAGAAGAGCATACAGAGATATATTTACAAGTGATGAAAGGGTGGTTATCCGGCAACTCGTGAAATTGACTTAAAAAATAGCCTTATAGAGATATATTTACAAGTAAACACCATTTTGATACCATGAATTCACATGAAAATAATTTGTTGAAATTTTCAAAACATGAAACCTTGTGATTGTTTAATATGTTTGTATCATAAAATGACAAAAGTTGGGTTACTTGAAAGGATCCTAAAATGAAGTTATGAGTAGATCCCTCCAAGGGCTACTTTGACATGACAGTCTGAGTGCTGTGCATAGGAAAAAATTGACTTAGCACGGAAAACACTAGGATCAATGTTATAGTATTGGACGGTTCAGACAATGTTCAGTCAATGTAAAAAAAATGCAGCATGCACTAGTCTTCCATATTTCGGATTGAACGCTTGAATAAAAAACAAATCAGATCCCATATACATCAACCGTAATGCATCCAATTTTGATGCATATATTGTAATATTTCACATAAGAAACTGTATTTGGTCTTATTTTTTTTTAAACTGCTAATGTACAAAAACGACTGTCATACGGGTGCCATACGGATGACAAAATACAGATGAAAATTTTTAATTTTTTTCTGGATCAAAATCTATTTTTTTTTTTTACACAGTCACGTGAACATAGCCTC
This sequence comes from Phyllobates terribilis, assembly GCF_046119375.1. NCBI lineage: Eukaryota > Metazoa > Chordata > Amphibia > Anura > Dendrobatidae > Phyllobates > Phyllobates terribilis. The sequence goes on from NW_027362761.1 coordinate 1,060,529,338, forward strand.
AAAGATAAATCTATCCTAATAAGTAGGGATGAGTGGAACCGTAGATGTTCGGGATCCACCAAACTTTTGTCCAAAGTTCAGTTCGGGTACCAGAACTCTACCTGAGCCCCATACAAGTCAAACTTTGGTGCTGTAAAACGGTCATAGTTCTCGCTCTCTGTCTCCGCATGGAACTCCGAACACTAAAACAGACTTCTGGGAGAAGTCTGTGTTTGGATTTCAGTACCGGACACTAGGTGTCCAGTATGAACCCCGAACTTTATAGTTCAGGTTCGCTCAGATCTACTAATAAGGCTATCTCCCACTTAAAAAAAATGAAGGAAGGGATTGATAAAATATATAAGAATGTATAGTCACTGGCTCTAACCTCTGAGGTTACGGTGGTTTCTGGCAGGAGAGAAACAATGAAGTCTTTTCTTATGTCACCTGATAGCCGATGCCTGAGATTGGCTGCTTATATCAGTCAACATTCTTCATGATATTACTCTAATACTATATAGACATAGACAACAAGTATTGGGACACTTATACATTATACCTGCAGGAGTTTTTATGACATCTCATTTTAAATCCTGAGGCATCAATATGGAGTTGGTCCCCACTTTGCAGCTTTAACCCCTTAAGCCCCGCGGGTGGTTTGCACGTTAATGACCGGGCCAATTTTTACAATTCTGACCACTGTCACTTTATGAGGTAATTACTCTGGAACGATTCAACGGATCCCCCTGATTCTGAGACTGTTTTTCGTGACATATTGTACTTCATGATTGTGGAAAAATTTCTTCGATATCACTTGCGTTTATTTGTGAAAAAAACGGAAATTTGGTGAAAATTTTGAAAATTTTGCAATTTTCAAAATTTGAATTTTTAAGCCCTGAAATCAGAGCGATATGTCACACAAAAGAGTTAATAAATAACATTTCCCACATGTCTACTTTACATCAGCACAATTTTGGAACCAAAATTTTTTTTTGTTAGGGAGCTATAAGGGTTAAAAGTTGACCAGCGATTTCTCATTTTTCCAACAAAATTTACAAAACCATTTTTTTAGGGACCACATCACATTTGAAGTCACTTGGAGAGGTCAATTTGTGAAGCACCTAGGGGTTCCAAGTGCTCACTATGCATCTAGATAGGTGCCTTGGGGGGTCTAGTTTCCAAAATGGGGTCACTTGTGGGGGAGCTCCAATGTTTGGGCACACAGGGACTCTCTAAATGCAACATGGTATCAGCTAACAAATTGAATGGAAAATCGGCTCAAATTGTTAGCGGACACCACATTGCGTTTGGAGAGCCCCTCTGTGCCCAAACTTTGGAGCTCCCCCACAAGTGACCCCATTTTGGAAACTAGACCCCCCAAGGCACCTTTCTAGATGCATAGTGAGCACTTGGAACCCCCAGGTGCTTCACAAATTGATTCGTAAAAATGAAAAAGTGAAAAAAAAAACACTTTTTCATTTTTATGAATCAATTTGTGAAACACTTGGGGTTCCAAGTGCTCACTATGCATCTAGATAGGTGCCTTGGGGAGTCTAGTTTCCAAAATGGGGTCACTTGTGGGGGAGCTCCAATGTTTGGGCACACAGGGACTCTCCAAATGCAACATGATATCCGCTAACAAATTGAGCCGACAATTTGTTAGCGGATATCATGTTGCATTTGGAGAGTCCCTGTGTGCCCAAACATTGGAGCTCCCCCACAAGTGACCCCATTTTGGAAACTAGACCCCCCAAGGCGCCTATCTAGATTCATAGTGAGCACTTGGAACCCCAGGTGCTTCACAAATTGATTCATAAAAATGAAAAAGTGTTTTTTTTTAATTTTTTCATTTTTACGAATCAATTTGTGAAGCACCTGGGGGTTCCAAGTGCTCACTATGCATCTAGATAGGTGCATTGGGGGGTCTAGTTTCCAAAATGGGGTCACTTGTGGGGGAGCTCCAATGTTTGGGCACACAGGGGCTCTCCAAACGCAACATGGCGTCCGCTAACAATTTGAGCCGTTTTTCCATTCAATTTGTTAGCGGACACCATGTCGCGTTTGGAGAGCCCGTGATGTGCCTAAACAGTGGAGCTCCCCCACAAGTGTCCCCATTTTGGAAACTATACCCCTCAAGGATTTTATTAAGGTGTATAGTGAACATTTTGAACCCAGAGGTACGGCACAGAATTTGTTTACATTAGGTCATCATATTGAATAAGTTGTCATTATTCTTGAGCGCAAGTGCTCGCTACTTGAGTTTGCATCGGGTACTCAGGAATGCACCATGTACAGCGTGTGCTCGAGTGACATGCTCGAGTCCCTGCTCCGCATGTTTCACGGTTATTAGACACCCAAAAAAAAACATGCGGGGATCGCTCGTGCATGGCAGGCAATCCCCGTAAAGTTTTTTGGCCGCGAAGCATATGGGGCAGAGACTCGAGCATGTCACTCAAACACCCACGATACTCAATGCCTACCAGAGCACCCGATGCAAACTCAAGTAGCGAGCACTTGCTCTCAACACTAGTCGCCATATCATCATCTTTTTTTCTTATTTTTGAAAAAAATCCCAACCCCAGCCCTAGCCCTAGCACAACCCTAGCACTAGCACAACCCTAGCCCTAGCACAACCCTAGCCCCAGCACAACCCTAGCCCCAGCACAACCCTAGCCCCAAACCCAGCCCTAACCCTAGCTCAATCCTAACCCAAGAGTTTATTTTTGACGCCGTTACTTGTGCGGTATAAGTGATTAGACGACTTTATTCTTCGGGTCGGTGTGATTACAGCAATGCCAGAATCATATGGGGTTTTTATGACTGACAGCTGTCACACACTAAAAGACGCATTTTTTGTAAAATCTAGTTTTTGCATCGCCATATTTTGAGAGCTATAATTTTTCCAGATTTTGGCAGACAGTCATGTGACGGCTCGTTTTTTGCGGGATGACTTGACGCTGTTATTGGTGCCATTTTCAGGCACGTGACATTTTTTGATCGCTTTCTATTCCGATTTTTGGGAGGCAGAATAAACAAAAACCAACAATTCAGGAATTGTTTTTTTTTTTTTTTTTTTATTCTGTTCCGCGTGTGGTAAAATTGATGAGGTAGCTTTATTCTTCGGGTCAGTATGTTTACAGCGGTACCACATTTGTATCATTTTTCTATGTTTTAGCGCTTATACACAATAAAAGCTATTTTATAGAAAAAAATATTTTTTAGCATCGCTTTATTCTGAGAGCTATAACTTTTTTATTTTTCGGCTGATGGAGCTGTATGGCGGCTTGTTTTTTGCGGGACGAGATGACGTTTTCAGCGGTATCATTCTTATTTATATGCGTCTTTTTGATCGCGTGTTATTCCACTTTTTGTTTGGCGGTATGGTGATAAAGCATTGTTTTTTGCTTGTTTTTTTTTTTTTTACCGTGTTCACTGAAGGGGTTAACTAGTGGGACAGTTTTATAGGTCAGGTTGTTCCGGAAGTGGCGATACCAAATATGTGTACTTTTATTGTTTTTTTTTTTTTTTATAATAATATTTATTGATGGGTACATTATATTTTTATTTTTGGTGTATTATTTTTTTATAATATTTTTGCACATTTTTTTTTTTTTTTTTTTCCACTTTCACACAGTTTATACACTTTATTACTTTGTCCCACTCTGGGACTTTCACTTTTTTTTTTCTGATCGCCTGCATGGCACAGGAATGAAGCACCATCCCTATGCCATGAAGGCTGTCAGAAGTGCACAGTGTGAAGATTGCTTGGAGATGCACTGCGCATGCCCAAGCAATCTTCCTGCTCTCTGGTGACCCGGATGTTGTCATGACGACATCGGGTCGTCATGGCAACACCCGGGAAGCCTTTGCAGACTGCGCTGGAAGCCGGAAGAGGAGGTGAGTATCGCCGATCACCTCCCCTTGCCCCCGCAATGCCGCGATCGACTTCGATCGCAGCATCGCGGGGGTTAATGTGCTGGGAGCGGTGCAGGACCGCTCCCTGCACATAGTACCGGGTGTCAGCTGTGACAATCAGCTGACACCCGGCGGCGATCGCGCCCGCACAGCCTGTGTGCGCGCGCGATCGCCATGACGTACTAATACGGGTCGGGCTCTTAAGTCCCAGGGCACAGACGCGTATTAGTACGTCAGATGTTATTAAGGGGTTAACCGCTTTCATGCTTTTGGGAAGGCTTTTTACAAGATTTTGGAGTGTGTCTATTGGAATTTTCATCTATTCATTCACAACAGCATTTGTGAGGTCAGAAACTGATGTTTGATAGGGTAAGGGTATGTGCGCACAATCAGTATTTGATTGTGTTTTTGTACAGCAATGAATGCTTTTTGGAGCTAAATAAAGATATTCGAAAAAAGAAATGTGGGAGATCGCTTTAACCCTTGGATTCCAGTCGGACCTGGTGTGAGTATATTGGTTAATTTAAATGATTAAAGAATGTGTCTGATTTATTTCAAATGAAGTGTTTTATTCTCAGTGTGTGTGTTCATTTAACTCTTTACATTACTAAAGCTAGGGATAGGTGTCAGCGACACGTAATCCCATTAACCCTAATCCCATTACTCCTAATGCCGCACTTGTCTTGTCAGTAGATGCGGATCCACCGCATGTAATGACATTTCAATTGGTTAAAATCTGCAGCGGAGAAATTGACAACGGCCAGTATTTCTATAAATCCCATGTCGACTATGCGTGCATCTGAGGATGCGGATCATCTGCGGACACTGACATGTGGCGCGTCTTTCAGGACCACAGTATGTAAAATTTTCTTGCGGAGTCGCTAGTCTCCCCAACAGAAATTTGACCATTAGAATGTATTGCATGTGGTAAATCCGCATGGTTCAGTGAACACATGTGGATTTACCTGTACTCAATAGAATGCAGCAAAATATAGTAACAAAGTAACATAGCTTGTAAAGCCGAATAAAGACTTGCGTCCATCAAGTTCGACCTGTTAGTTCTGTAATTGCTAAAGTTGATCCAGAGGAGGGCAAAAACCTGAGGAAAAATTCCCTCCTGACTTTGAAACCAGCAGTCAGAATAAATCCCTCTATCAACCTACTATTTTATTTTATTTTTAAGTATATGCTGAAATCTGCCTGGTATCTAGAAATGCATCCAGTCCCCGCTTGAACTGGTGTAGTGAATCCGACATTACTGTCTCCTCACTCAGTGAATTCCATATTCTCACTGCTCTTACCGTAAAGAACCCCTTCCTATGCTGGTGCTGAAACCTTTTCTCTTCCAGTCTTAGTGAATACCCTCTTTTATTATGTCCCCCCTCAACCTTCTCTTTTCCAGGCTGAATAGTCCTAGTTTTGCCAACCTCTCTGGGTATTGCAGTCCCTCCATTCCCTTTATTAATTTTGTTGCCCTCCTTTGTACCTTTTCAAGCTCATTTATATCCTTTCTATATATTGGGGCCCATAACTGAGCACAGTATTCCAAGTGTGGTCTGACCAGTGCTTTGTACAGTAGAAGAACAATGTTCTCATCCTTTGCAGCTATACCTCTTCTGATACATCCCATTACCCTGTTTGCCCTTACAGCAGCGGCCTGACTTTGGGCACTCCAATTTAGTTTGCTATCAATCAAGATGCCCAAGTCCTTCTCCATCTCTGAATTCCCCAATGATTTCCCATTCAGTGAGTACTGGTGACTTCCATTTTTCCTTCCCATATGTATGACCTTACATTTCTCCTCATTAAACCTCATTTGCCATTTAATGCTCCACCTACCTAGCTTATCCAAATCCCTCTGTAGGTCTGCGCTGTCCTCTTTTGTATTAATTGTTTTACATAACTTTGTGTCATCTGCAAATATTGATATTTTACTATTTATCCCGTTGACTATGTCGTTAATAAAGATATTAAATAACATTGGGCCTAGTACAGACCCCTGTGGTACCCCACTAGTGACGCTTACCCAATCTGAGTATATTCCATTTATAACCACCCGCTGCCTTCTATCCCTTAGCCAGTTAGCTACCCACTTGCAAACATTTTCCTCTAGCCCCATCATTCTCATTTTGTATACCAACCTATTATGTGGCACGCTTTCGAACGCTTTTGACAAGTCGAGATACACGACATCCACTGGTTCCCCCTGATCTATTCGAGAGCTAACCTCCTCGTAGAGCCTCCTTGTAGGCTATGTCCGGATCGTGGGCACATAGCCTACAATTAAAAATAATGGAGTGGGCGCCCGCGTCATTTTGCTATCCAGCAGAGGTAAAGCCAACCATTGGGGGGCTGATATTACTAGCAGGTGAAGGGGCCATTAGCCAAAAATGTTCCCTGGCTTTTAATAACAGCACACAGCTGTTTGCTTAGCCTTTACTGGCTATATTATAGGATGACCCCAGAAAAAAATTGATGTCTAACTAGCAAAGGCTAGGGAAACAGCTGCGGGTTGATATTAATAGCCAGGGAAGGGGCCATGGATCCTGGCCCCCTTCAAGGCTAATAACATCAGTCCTCAGTCTCCCCAAAAATGGCGCATCCATAAGATGCGCCAAATCTGGCGCTTAGCCTCCACTCTTCCCACTTGCCCTGGTGTGGTGGCAAGTGGGGTAATAGGGTTGGGGTTCATGTCAGCCTTGTATTGGCAGCTTACATGAACCCCAGGTTAGTAATGGTGGGCATCCATTACTAACTCTGTAGTAAACTTTTTGAAATAAAGACACAGCCAGAATAAAGTCTTTTTTTACATAAAATTACACTTGGTCTTAATCATTTATTTAAAAATATAAAAAACAGAGTTATACTCACCTAACACCCATTCCATTTGAAGCTATTGTCACCTGTAAAAAAAACAAAAATAAAAAACAACCATATCCTGCACCTGTCCACCGTGATGACATAATGCAGTGTCCCACAACAATCTCAGTCACTTCTAGAGCTGTCACATCAGCAGTCACTGATGTGGCTGTTCTAGAGGGCAGCATGCTATATACACTGACACAGGAGTGTAATCCCCCGTGTCAGTGTATAGCGCTGAGCTGCCGGGACAGAGGTTACAAGAGTTCATCAGCTGGTGGTCAGCTGATAAGTTCCGGTGACCTCACTTACTGCACTAGTGCAGCGTGAGAAAATCCGTAAGTGAGGTCACTGGAGCTCTCAGCTGATCACCAGCTGATAAACTCTTGTAACCTCTGTCCTGGAAGCTCAACGCTATACACTGCTGGGAGTGATCGCACGCCTGTCAGTGTATGGAGGACACTCGTGATGACAGCGGTGAGTATGAAGTGTTTTTTATTTTAATAACAATTTATTTTAACTTTTTTTTTTTTTTTTTTTTACACGGAGCACAGATGCTGGTGGAGGAGACTACTACTCCCCTCAGCCACGCCTGCTCCCGCTTATCAGCGGGAGCGGCCGTAAGATGATGGGAGGAGTAGTCTCCCGCGAGCAATTCTGTTTGCGTTTTTGCCGTGTTTTTGGCCCATTGACTTGAATTGAGTCAGTCAAATACGCAGCAAACATCCGCAGCAAATCCACAAATATTTTTATACCTGCGTTTTTGTGGCGGATTTGACAGACTCAATTGAAGTCAATGGATGAAAAACGCTGCAAAAACGCACAAAGAATTGACATGCTGCAGATTTAAAGCCAATGATAATCCTGACAGGAAAATTTCTGATCATGTGCACAGCACTTCAAGATTGTCATTGCATTAGCTGGCACGAGGATTCCTTAGCGTTTTTGGCCCATTTCTGCGCGGAAAAGACGCTGCAAAAATGCACCGTGCACATAGCCTTAAAGTCAGTGCTCTGTGAGGTCAGTCACATTCTTCTCCATCAAATTCACCCAATTAAGCCTTCATGTACCTGGTTTTGTGCATTAGACACAGACATGGGGAACAGAAAAGGGCTTTCTCCAAACTGTTGCCTCAAAATTGGAAGAATGTATTTGTCCAAAATGTCTTGGTATGCTTCTTTTCACTAGAACTAAATTACTTTGGCAAACCTTAAACAATCAAACCCAATAGCATAAGTAACTGTCAGACAGCAGGCAATAAGGTAACGTTCTCCAAGCATTCACCAATCCCACATTCATCCATGAGATTGCTGCATACAAAAGTGAGATTAGTTACTCTACAGAACACTTTTCCATTGCTCCAGAATCCAGTAGAGGCATGCTTTACACCACTCTATCCGATGCTTGGCATGCAGCTTATCAGCCATGGAAAACAGTGTCTGTAACTTTATGTGGCTTGCCACTTCATGGCTGAGGTGATGTGGTTTCTAAATCCTTCTTCTTTTTAATAATATCACTCAGAGGTTATTGTAGAATATTTAAGAGGGAAGAAGCTTCACAAACTGAATAGTTATACCAATGACATCTTATTACAGATTCTAGCTCAAATTCAGTGAGTTTTTTTAGAACAAGCCATTCTTTCACAAAAGTTACTAAAAGGCAGCCGGCTTAGATAGGGGCTGGATTGTATACACCTGTGGCAATGTGACTGAATGAAAAAATCAGAATCCTACGATTTAAAGCGGTGTCCCAATACTTTTGTCCATATAGTGTACTTTAAATCATCATATTTCATTAGAGATATCTATTCCTTTAAATCTAGCATAAGCACCATCATTGTCCTTCTAAAAATGTACACTTCTTCAGGGCTCTGCTTTTCTTAGCAGATGGAGAATTTAGGTCAAAAATTAGGAAATAGCGTAGTTGCCGAGGGTCAGGATTTAGTTAGGTAGTTTGAACAAAGACATTTGGTCACTTCAGGTAATGGAATGTATTTTTACACTATTAATTTAAGATATGTATGTCATACTGTTTCAAGAAAATAACTTTTTTTGTCTTAAAACTCATGCTAGCTTATAGTGAGCCGCTTCCACATGTTAGCCGAGGTCAGTTACCATCAAAAGACTAATATTTAGAAAAGACAACCAGGAGTTATAGCTTTTATATATATATATATATATATATATATATATATATATATATGTATATTATTACATTCTTTTTATATATAGTGACAGGCATTTTGATTTGTTCCATAAATTTCTTATTTAGTAGTTTAACAAACAGCCATTTTACATAGCATTAAATTCTACCTACGTATAAGAAAAGACCAACAAGCATCTTTTAAGTATCCAAAAGTGTTGCACAAGAAAAATAAACAGTATACCACGCAAAATTAAGTGCAGTCTACTGTGTATTTGGAGTTTTACTTAATGCTCGCAGTAGTCCCAGTCCAGATGTTCTGAATCCCACACGGTTTACTGCCTGTCGGAAAGTAGTTTCAAAGTTTACTTTGCATTCTCAGCATAACGGCTTCTCATTACGAAACCTTTCAGGTCTAAACATAAACGTAAGGTAAGAGGTTTTCAGAACATCTAAAATTTAAAGCACATTACAGTCTCGTCTGACAAAACGGAGCTTGATATAATGTTTCCTTCCAACAGATTTTTTCTTTAAACAGACAAGGCCATATGGGTTGCTTCTACAGGTGGCCATCTGGTGCAGTTCTACTCTTCTAGTCCCTTTGGTAAACACACAACAAATGGCTGCAGACGAGCTACTCCAGGCGAAAGAAACTGAGCTTTTCAAACATCTGTATGCTTACTGTAACATTTCCCATGGATTCAAATTGAATTTACAGAAAAATAAAAAGTTAAAGTGAAACAAAAAATGGTCAAAATAAATATTCTGTTCCAATGGTGCTAGTAACCTCACTGTTGCACCTTTAGTATTAGGCATCAGAACTAGTAATTGCTATTAGATTACACCTCATTCCAGCAAGAGCAGGCGACGCTGATTAGAGTATTCATCAGCCTGTGCATAGCAGTAGCTTTACTGCTATCCACAGATGCCGGAGACAAAAAAGAAGATGGACGTGAATTACTTTGTGGGATCTTTTTATTAATAAATGGGTGCACAAGGGCTAATATTGGGAATCTTTATTCAAATAAAGCTTTTTTTCTGTGTGTGTTTATTCATTTTTACTACTGCGTTAGTAATGGCAGTGTCTGACTGACACTTCTCCATTACTAATCCCAAAAACAATTACCCTGCTGTGGGCTGCTATTTTTAGGCTGGGGAGGGCCAAATATCCATGGACCTTCCCAGCCTGAGAATACCAGTCCCCAGCTCTCTGGTTTACCTTGGCTAGTTATCAAAATTAAGGGGACACCCTTGTCATTTTTTAAAATTATTTATTAACAAATAAATGAAAAATACTAATAAATGAAAAAAACAATGCGAGGTCCCTCCTATTTTTAATAACCAGCCAAGGGAAAGCAGACAGCTGTAAGCTGGTCTTATTCTGGGAGGGGGCCAATATCCATGGACCTTCCCAACCTATTAATATCAGCCCCCAGCTGTCTGCTTTGCCTTTGCTGATTATTAAAAATGGGGGCCCTAAAAAATGACTTAGGGGCTCCCCTATTTTTAATTACCAGATAAGGCAAAGTAGATAGCTGGAGGTTGATATTAATAAGCTGGGAAGGTACCTGCATATTGGACCCTTCCCAGCCTACTAAAACCAGCCCTCAGCCACGCCAATTCTGGCGCTTAGCCTCGGGTTTTCCCGATGCCCTGGTGCGTTGGCCATCAGGTAATGGAATTATGGGGTTTATGTCAGCAGTGTAATGTCTGCTGACATCAAGCCCACGGGTTAGTAATGGAGAGGCGTCTATAAGACACCCCCATTACTAATCCAGAAAGTAAGAAGAGAAAAAAAACTGAAAAAAAATCTTTATTTGAAAAATAAAAAACTCCCCAACAATTCCCCTCTATTTCCCATATATTAAAAGAGAAAATAAATAAAAAAATCCACAAGGACCGCCGTAATCAATAATGTGGAGGTCCCTTGACGATCCCAGTCTACTTTATCCAGTCTATGGAGCTGCATTCATAGAACGCAGCTCCATAGACTGCAGCAGCAGCCACTGCTGGGTCTGATGCTGTACTATGCGAGACCCATCTTCTGTGAAGTGAGGTGACATCAGTAAAGTTATCTCAGTTCATAGCAGCCAGTTCTCTGAGGGCAGCTCGAGTGCCTGACTAATGAGTGCCGGACTTGCGGTCGCTCATTAATCCGGCATTCGTGCTTCCCTCGAGAGACCCGGCCACTGTGAACTGAGGTGACAACAGTAAGGGCTGCCCTAGTGAGAATCGGCCAGTGTGAACTGAGATAACCTTGCTGAGGTCACCTCAGTTCACTGCAGTCTTGTCTCGCATAGTACAGCGTCAGACCCGGCAGTGGCTGCTGCTCCAGTCTATGGAGCTGTGTTTTCTGAACGGAGCTCTATAGACTGGATGAAGAAGATCATCATGGGACATCCATATTATGGATTACGGTGGACCCTGTGGATTTTTTTGGAAGGCAAACCTCTGCCTGCGAGTTCATCTTTGATCCAATTATAAGCCAGCAGAGAAGACAGCCAGGAGAGCATCATTGTGCCAGGTCAATTCAGCAGATAGGGTACAGAACTGGATGGCATAATGCTCCACAGAGTTAGTCTCGTTTCATGTAATCAGCGGTAGAATGGACCCGGTTTGTCAAATACTTTACTGAAGGCAGAAAGGAAAGATGGCAGGGAATGGCATCAAAGGGTCATCCCACTTCCACAATGGTGCTGCCTATGCCAAAGCATCCCCAGACAGCAAAGAAAAAATGCAGTAACTATGGACTGTTTAGAAAAAAATTGCTGGGGTAATAACTCAAGGTGTACAGTGTGCATTGGTCCAAAAAGCCTCAGTAGGCCTTAATGTCTCCAGCAAAACGGGCAGGAGTAGGCAAATGTGGAGAAGTTTTCCAAGCAGAATGTCCCACATAATGATTAGCTGTGGCAGGTGTTGCGAATCTGGTGGCAAAACTGTAGGTGTCCAAGTCCACAGGGGAAGGGAGATCCTGCACAGCCTGGACAAGCTCCTGTTGATTAATAGCAAGTTGTATCACCAGTCTAGGCAGATTGTCCGTATCCCAAGGAAACGGTGTTGTGGCTGCGGCACCTTTGGAATCTATGGCCTTGTGATTCTGTTAGGCTCACAAGTGAGGTGGATCCTCTAAGCTTCACGTCCAGGTGGGCACACAGAGACTGGACACTGATGAAGCAAGCTGGAAGGCATGTGGGCAGCGAGGACTTGACACACTCAAGAATCTCAGGAGCAACAGGACAGAAGAATTGGAGCTCAGCAGGGATGGAAGCAAATAAATAAACAGTATGAACAGAAGGTGGAGAACACCAAACATAGAGGTCTCAATCCCAAGACACAGGTGTGTGTATTAATGGGCCATAAATGATGTCATTGATCTACACCTAGCAATTTGCAGAACCCAACGTGGGGCACAACAGAGGGCAGCCGGATCAGGGAAGGAAGCAGAGCCTGGGATACCCAGGACAGGTATGTAACACATCTGGAGAGTCTGGAAAAGCAACAGGGTATTGTAGAATGTTAGGCAATATTGACTTCTCAAAGTAGCATGATGAACATGTGGCCTTGGCGTTGTCAAAACAGTTCCTGGGACACTTTGGAAAAATGGTGATACAACTGGTTCCATAATTGATGCATTCTGTACTGAAAATGAAATTAGACAACACCTGGCAAGTCTAAGGCGTCAAACAGTGTCTACACAAACCACCAGTCACAGGTATTTCATTGACCTCACATCATCGCTCTCAAAGGCTATCAGGGTACAGCACAAGACAACAATGGAGGCAGAAATGGAAGTATATCCTCTCTCACTTTTGTCTTGGATGCAATAATACCTGCAGACTGGTCCAGAGACCATGTGGGCAAAGCATGTAGAGGCCTTCATGGGGGAACGTCATATCAGGCCAACTCCAGGCATTATTGAGTGCAGTGACACAATAAGATTAGTGTGTCTTTGCTGCAGTGTGAGCTGATCACTGCAAGCCTCGGACTTCCCCTTCCTCTTGTAGCTAATGGACAACTTTCCTTGTATACTGTGCAAAGGAAAACAGTTGTGGAGCTTGGGGGGTAGTGCAGCTCAAATACAGTGGATTAGTGAGACATATAATTGAGCAGACTACACAACTCAGCTTAACATAAAACAAAATAAGAAAAAAATAGTCATTAATTTTATCAGCAACAATTATAATAAATGGGTAGTGCAACGAATCCATGAAAAACACAATTTCTGAAATGACTGCAAGCCATCTAGTGCTGATTATTTTCAATTATAATGCTGTTTGCAATAAAAAGACCTTAATTAATAAAACTTCTGTAAAACACGACAAATGAAAGTCAGGCGCCAAATGTAATTATGATCACAGAAATTAGTTTATCGGAAATGTCTGCTTTCAAACTCTGCAGAGTGGAGGAGAACAATCCATGGCTTCTTTTTGAGATGTCATACAGTTAATACAATATAAAATGACAGGGATAACTGACAATAAAATGCTGGTGTTCAGCTCTTTCAAAACCCTTGTTAAACCTTTCCTCTAAAAGACTATTTCATTTCAATGTAGACTGTTACAGCAAATTCCACACTACAACTATTTTTCAAATTTTGAAAACAATGAATCTGCAAAGGTCACAATGGAAAAATGTTAAAATTCTGAAAGACATAAAATCTTCAAATGTTATTAAGACCAAACATTTCAATATCTTCAATGTTAGAATTTAAAACATAACCTTATAACTTTTATATATGACTAGTACTGATGAGTGGATCGATACACGGAAAATTAAGCTTAAATCAAAATTGCCAAAATTCATGATTTCACAAAAATTCTAACATTCAGAGATTCAATTTGTGGTTCACAAAAAAACAAAAACAAAACTTGCCTGCCACCATTTCCTACTTTGCTGAAGTGGGCTTATGTCATTTTGGACTGCCAAGAGGGCCTCCCCATCTTGCTCTGCAGCTATGACATCTTACAGTTGTACAGTTGTGGTCAGTACCTGGGTGATCACAGATCAGCGGTTCCCAGTTCATAGGGCAGAGTCTTTTTATATCTCCAGAGTCACTGATTAAGTCTTTCTGTTCTGTAGATTGCAAGCTCTTATGGTAAGCAATGTTTTCTCTCTCTCCTGTACATGCTCAGCGGCGTCCTCTCACTCCTGTAGAGTGTAAGCTCTTATGCTCAGCAGGGTCCTCTTGCTCCTGTAGAGTGTAAGCTGTTATGGTCAGTAGGGTCTTTGCTTTCCTGTAGTATAAGCTTTTATGGTCCGTAGTAGGCTTTTGGTCCGTAGTATTTTCTCTCCTGTAGGGTTTAAGTTCTTATGGTCAGCGGTGTCCTCTCTCTCCTGTAGAGTGTAAGCCCTTGTGGTCACCGGGGTCTTCTTTCTCTCCCCTGCAGTGTAAGCTTTTATGATCAGTGGGGTCCTCGTTCTCTCTCCTGTAGTGTAAGCCCTTATGATCAATGGTGTCTTCTTTCTCCAGTAGAATGTAAGCTCTTATGGTTAGCAGTGTTCTCTTTCTCCTGTAGTGTAAGCTATTATGGTCAGCGGTTTCCTCTCTCTCCTGTAGAGTGTAAGCTTTTATGGTCAGGGGGGTCCTCATTCTCTCCCCTTGACACGTGTAATCTCTGATTAATTACAAGATTTCAAGTATTGAGATTTGCGCAAATTTATTTGCCATAAATTAATATTTTGGGAAAAATTTGGCAAATTCGAATTTCAAAATAGCCAATCATGTCTAATAACTAATATACAGTATATGAATGTAGTATACAGACAAATATTGGATACTGGCTACTTTGAACAGTTCAAAAAATAAAAAAATAATTACCGAATTTCATAGACATAAACCTCACTAGAGGACGTTTTAGGATATATTGTAGCATGGGGTAACTGAATATAGACAAGCGAAGACATATTTCTTGCTGCAAACTTGGGAATATCATGGGAAATTTGCAATTAATAATGATAAAAATCATACTTTCAGGTCTAATTATATGGTCTGATAACAAAACACAAGCAATGAAATGTGTTTCTCAGTTAATGAAAGCAAGATAAAGAATATCATGAATTTCAAAACCATGAGGCAAAATCAATTACTTAAAATAAAGTGATCTGCTTTGACTCCATTTCCAGATTGTCCCAGAGGAATGTTAAAAACAGAGCAGTGATACAGAGCAGAAATTAAAAGACCAAGCAGGACTCTCTTTAACTTATTATTATACATTCGAGAACGGATCAGAATCAATTTAGATGCTTGAAGAGTCGCATGTAATCACAAAAGCTACAATGTATAATATTCTGCTCCTCCGCTGATGTCACATGAAACATCCCAAGAGACTGAAGCCACTTCTCTAGGTCAGTGATGGCCGCTAGTAGCACTTCTTCAGCTCTGAAATATTGGATCACTTAGAATATTGCTTTCATCTACCTTACTATTCTTGCTTCTGAGACTGTAGGTTCACGCTGAGCAAAAAATAAATATTATTTTGAAATTGTATGAACCTATTGTGTGAATTGTATGAATCTGTAGCACCTTGTATTTTTTTTGGAATCAGCCTGTCTGACCCTTGACCTTGCACAACTTTTGTAAAGCTCCCACTTCGAGAAATAAAGACAAATAAGGATTAAAAAAATGTACAGTTTTTAAAGGGACATTTTCATCACAAAATTGGGTGGCATATGCTTCAGATATGCTATTATTTATGTACTTCATATTGAAGTAGTTGTGGCATGAATTTCGCACCATATTCCCTTAGTTTTAAAAGAATAATGCCAGAGAGCTAAAACTTCATTGTGATATTTTCATTTGAAGGATCAGAGAGGAATGCCCACTGATTACAGATTCCAGCAACAAGCTTTCACATTATGTGATGAAAATATCTCATTAAAGGGGATTTCTAGCCTTAGTCTACAAGTCTGCAGTCACTCTATGTGACTGCAGACTATGATCCTAACATATCATGCACTGTGCGCTTTGAGGAGGATTCTGCAATGCCAGCGCCGGGAAAGAAAGGTCATGTGACATAAGTATGCGATCTGCATACGTCTGGACACAATCCGACTAGACTTGTCCAGCCGGTCTCAATATACTTGCATTGAGTAAGGCCGCGCCCATCTAGCCGGCACGTGATCACAAGTATGCAAATCAGACACATGTGGTCACGTGCGCCAGCAAATCCTCACAGTGCACACGATAGGAGGATTCAGAAGTTTACAGTCACAGAGTGACTGGAAGACATGTAGACTACGTGACAGTTAGCCATTAAAAGGGTATCAAATGTAATGTAAATTGTTCTCCTTCTCAACCATAGAGGAGCTTTACTCACACTTCTCACAGTCAAGTCAAGAAGTGTCATCTGACAACCAGGCAGACAACTCCCAGCTAGGCTGGAGAGCAAAACTTGACACCGTTAGTGTTCATCTTATGTAATTTTTTTTGCATCAATATACTGAAGGTGATTTACCAAACTTTCTGCCTTTTTATCTCATTCATTTAGAACATGAATGAGTTGCATACCACCAACTCCTCCTGAATGTTCTGGTGGAAGTGATGTTAATAGAAAGTTTTTTTCCTTTGGTAGGTAAAGTATGCCAGAGTCACACCTCATTCTCTATTAGCTGAGTAGTGATGTTTTTTTTACACATAATCAGACATATGGATTATGGGAAAATCTTTTATCTCAAGAAAGCAAAACTTGTCCACTTCCTGGGGATGCTCATGCTCCTCGACTGACGTTCAAGGGACAGTTTCATCCTTATAAAATACTAGATTTAGTAGGTTTATGTTACCTTCAAAAACAAAGGATTACTTTCTGTAGGATGTGTGGCTCAAAAAGTTACAAATGTGTGGTCCTCACTTTGAGATCTACAGTTTGCTCGGGCCATGGAACCCGGTGGCACCCAAGCTCCCTCGCTCTCGGACCTTTGTCATGAACTGTCCCGACAGAGGTCCCAACTGGAATGTCAATTCTCGCCTGGACACTTTGACTGCTCCGTCAGCAACCACCGCTAGTGTCATGACTCGCAGCCCGGCTGCTCCACTGTCCACCAATACCATGGTATCCTGCTCCGGAACCCGGCTTTCTGCACCTCCTCGCTTCGGAGGCGACTCCGCTCAAGCTCGGGGCTTCATAAACCAGTGCACCCTGCACTTTGAACTCTTGTTCCACCAGTTTAATTCCGACCGGGCCAAGGTAGCCTTCATCATGTCCCATCTCACGGGGGAGGCACTGGCTTGGCTAAATCCTCTATGGGAGAGAGGAGATCCCTTGGTGTCCGACCTGCCAGCCTTTCTCACGGCTTTCCGGAAGGTCTTCGACGAACCCGGACGGAAGACCTCATCCGCCTCATCTCTGCTACGCCTCTGCCAAGGGAGTCTCACCGTGGGCCAATATGCCATACGGTTCCGTACCCTTGCTTCGGAGCTGGCATGGGATAACGACGCCCTGGTGTCCATCTTCTGGGAGGGTCTGTCCGGCCGTATTAAAGATGAACTCACCGGTCGGGACATTCCTACCACTCTCGACGACTTAATTACACTTGCCACCTGGATTGACATCCTGTTCCAGGAGCGCGCCAAGGAGGTCACCCGTGAGAGGAGGTTTCCACGTCTAGCCCCTACCTTCCAGAGACCCGTCACTCCCTCTGTTACTCCCCAGGCACACTCACCTGAGCCTATGCAGGTCGACCTGACCAAGATGGTAAAGACCCGTCAAGACTTACGCCGTGCCGAGGGGAGCTGTTTCTACTGTGGCAGTAAGGAGCACCGGATCCGTTCCTGCCCAGAGAGGTTGGGAAACGCCTGTGTCTAGGATCGCTCAGAGAGGTCGCCCTAGACAAAAGTAAACCCTCTCCATCCCTGATGCTGTCTGTCTCTATCTTCTGCGGAGAGAACCGCTATTTTGAACTGGCTCAACTTGACTCAGGAGCTGCTGGAAATCTCATCTCTCAATCCCTGGTAGAAAAATACCGCATTCCCACCAAACCTCTGGCCGTACCTTTATCTGTCGCCGCCGTGGATGGGGGCCTCTTACCACATCCCATCCAACTTATCACCGAATCTCTGACTCTACAGGTGGGAATGCTGCATTCTGAGAGCATCTCCTTTCATGTTCTGCCTGGACTCTCTCACGCACTATTGCTTGGCCTGCCTTGGCTCCAGAAACATGCACCCGTGCTTGACTGGCAGACCGGAGAAGTCCTTCGCTGGGGACAGGACTGCCATAAGACTTGTCTAGTTCCCGTTCGTCCTGCCCGTCCTTCTCCTACCCCAGCCAATCTGCCCGGTCTTCCGGTTCCCTATTGGTCTTATGCGGATGTCTTCAATAAAAAAGAGGCAGAGACTTTACCTCCTCATAGACCATACGACTGCCCAATCGACCTGATGCCCGGCTCTACTCCTCCCCGTGGATGAATCTACCCTTTGTCCGCTGCAGAGACCCGGTCCATGTCTGAATATATTGAGGAGAACCTGGCCCGGGGATTTATCCAGAAATCTACCTCCCCGGCGGGAGCAGGCTTCTTCTTTGTCAAAAAGAAGGACGGCTCACTCCGTCCATGTATAGACTATAGAGGCCTAAACCAGATTACTGTGAAGAATAAATACCCCATTCCGCTCATTCCTGAATTATTTGACCGTCTGAGGGGGGCTAGAATCTTCACCAAACTGGATCTCCGTGGGGCGTATAACCTGGTCCGTATCCGTCAGGGGGATGAGTGGAAGACGGCATTCAACACCCGGGACGGCCACTATGAGTACCTTGTGATGCCCTTCGGTCTCTGTAACGCTCCTGCCGTCTTTCAAGAGTTGGTCAATGACATCTTCCGTGATCTTCTCTACTCCTGCGTGGTGGTGTACCTGGACGACATCTTGGTCTTCTCTCCGGATCTTCCTACTCACCGGAGGGACGTTCGTCAGGTCCTGCTTAGGCTCAGGCAGAACCACCTCTACGCAAAATATGAGAAGTGCATCCTTGAGCAGACCTCTCTTCCATTTCTGGGCTACATAATCTCTCAGACAGGTCTACAAATGGATCCTGAGAAACTGTCTGCCATCCAGAAGTGGCCCCGACCAGAGGGGTTGAAGGCTATTCAGCGGTTCCTGGGCTTCGCCAACTATTACCGCCTGTTCATACCGCACTTCTCTTCCCGGACCACCCCGATCTCTGCGCTCACCCGTAAAGGTACGAACCCCAGAGAATGGCCGCCCGAAGCAGAGGAGGCCTTTCTTTCCTTAAAACAGTCCTTCTCCTCCGCCTCGGTGCTGCATCGTCCGGACGGCAACAAACAATTCTTCCTAGAAGTTGACGCCTCCTCCTCCGGAGCTGGGGCGGTACTTACCCAAAAGTCATCTTCCGGAAGAAAGGTAACCTGCGGCTTTTTCTCCAAACTTTTCTCCTCTTCTGAGCGCAACTATTCTATAGGAGACCGAGAATTGTTGGCCATTAAGATAGCACTGGAGGAGTGGCGTTACCTGCTCGAGGGGGCTCTTCACCCGGTAATAATTTACACTGACCACAAGAACTTGGCATATCTCCAGAGCGCCCAGAGACTTAACCCGCGCCAAGCCCGGTGGTCCTTGTTTTTTGCCCGCTTTGATTTCATTCTTCATTTTCGCCCGGCTGACAAAAACATCAAAGCTGACGCCCTGTCCCGATCCTTTCTGGTGTCTGATCTTGAGGAGGAGCCTAAACACATCATCGATCCCGCCAGAGTAATGCAGGTAGCCCCCGTGAGTCTAAATCGTCTCCCTCCTGGTAAGACGTTCGTAACGGTGTCCGATCGGGAGAAGATTCTACACTGGGGTCACTCGTCTAAGCTAGCTGGGCACGCCGGTCAGAAAAAGACCCTCCAGCTTATTACCCGGCACTACTGGTGGCCTACCCTGTACAAGGACGTAATAGACTTTGTTTCTGCCTGTGTGTCCTGCGCCCGCAACAAATTTCCGAGACACCTGCCTGCCGGCCGCCTTCTCCCTCTGCCAGTACCTGCTGCCCCGTGGCAGCATATAGCTATGGACTTCATAACAGATCTCCCCGTCTCTGCCGGTTGTACGGTCATTTGGGTGGTCGCTGACCGCTTTTCCAAAATGGCTCATTTCATTCCCCTGCCAGGCCTCCCGTCTGCACCCGAGCTAGCTAAAGACTTTATCTGCCACATCTTCCGTCTCCATGGTCTGCCTCTCCACATCGTGTCGGATCGTGGGGTTCAGTTCACCTCACGCTTCTGGAGAGCCACATGTAAACTGCTCGACGTCACCCTGGACTTCTCCTCCGCTTACCACCCACAGTCCAATGGTCAAGTGGAGCGGATCAATCAGAATCTGACCAGTTACCTCCGGCACTTCGTTAATGCCCACCATTCTGACTGGGTGGATCTCCTACCATGGGCCGAGTTCTCTTACAACAATCACGAGAGCGAATCTTCCTCTAAATCCCCGTTTTTTGTAGTCTTCGGTCAGCATCCTCGGATTCCTTTTCCTGTCTCCACCTCTGTGGACAACCCGGCTGCGGAATCTCTCGTTAGCAAATTTTCCTCCATTTGGGAGAGTACCCGATCCGCACTCCTTCAGTCGTCCGAGCGGATGAAGAGACACGCCGACAAAAAACGCCTGGATTCCCCACAATTTCGTCCCGGAGATAAAGTCTGGCTCTCATCCAAATATGTCCGGCTCAAGATTCCTTCCTATAAGTTAGGGCCTCGGTTCATCGGCCCACTGGAGGTTATCAAACAGATCAACCCGGTGGCCTATAAATTGAAACTCCCGGCTTACGGATCCCTAACTCCTTCCATGTATCTCTTCTCAAACCCGTGGTACTTAACTCCTTTTCCAAGTCTACAGGTACGCCCCCTGCTCCGGTTTCTGCTGAAGACGAGTTTGAGGTAGAGAACATTCTGGCCACCAAAAGGGTAAGAGGAAAGACCTTTTTTCTAGTGGATTGGAAGGGGTTTGGTCCTGAGGAGAGAACATGGGAGCCCCGGGAGAACATCCATGCCCCACTCATCCTTGGCAAATTTCTGTCTGGCCTAAAAAAGGCGGGGCCTAAAGGGGGGGGTACTGTAGCGTCGGCGTCCTTGCCTTCTGCTAGGCAGGGACGCTGTTCCCCTCACCTCTCAGCTCCGTGCCCGGCGGCTTCCTCCCGTTCTGCTTGCAGCGCGCGCTCTCCCCCGGTCACTGTGCTTAGGGCACGCGCGCGCTCCCCCTCTCCTAAAGGGGCCGCGCGCGCCGCCCTAAGGAGTCCCCGGCCAATGGCCGGAGGATCCCTCCATATATAAGGCACCTCCTCCAAAATGGAGGTGCTCGAGCAATGTTGTTGCACTGTTCACTACTCTGCTTCAGCCCTCAGGTCCCGTTTCCAGTTACCTGCCAGTCCAGAGACTCTCGCCTGCTCACCTGGGAGCACACATCTGCTACTCGCCTGCTAGCCTACCTGGAGGCTCCGCCGTCACTTGCCGTGACCACCTGCCCGTTACCCAGAGACTGTCCCGGTCACTTGCCGTGACCACCTGCCCGTTACCCAGAGACTGTCCCGGTCACTTGCCGTGACCACCTGCCCGTTATCCAGAGACTGTCCCGGTCACTTGCCGTGACCTCCTGCCCGTTTACCCAGAGACTGTCCCGGTCACTTGCCGTGACCACCTGCCCGTTACCCAGAGACTGTCCCGGTCACTTGCCGTGACCTCCTGCCCGTTTACCCAGAGACTGCCCCGGTCACTTGCTGTGACTACCTGCCCATCTTCCCTGGGCGCCACCCGCTTCCTTACAAGGACCGCCCCCTTGTATAGTTGCTCAGAGGTTCCGCCTCTCAGACCCGTTACAGAGAGTATCAAGACAGAAAAGCATGAGATCACAGCTGCTGCTTTATGTGAAGTAAAACATGGTTAAAAACAGGCAGGAAAATGCATTACCTCACAGAAAGAATCAGCGGTAATGTCTGTATACAGTCTTTTGCTTCCTCCCCAGTCCTTTTTGGAATGAAACATACTGTACATGGCTAAGTTCATACAGCCAGTGTCGGATACATGCTGCCCACGGAGTGTGTAGCATGTATCAGGTTTTCTTTAATTCTGATAAATGGCTGCTGTAAGAGGTAGATGCCGGCTTTTTTACACAGAAAGCATCTATCAGATATTGTGCGTGCTCAGCTCCTGAGCCAGCTCCACATACAGGGACCCAACATAAGAAGTGCTAGTATCGGGTATGGGGTAATTTCCTAAATTCTATTTTGCCTCATATTACAGCCAAAATTAATAACTATATAAAGAAACCTGTTTGGTTTCAGGAGCTGAACCATGTCCCCCTTTCTACTCCTCATTGTCCTGTCACTGGAAGACAACTGGCCGCAGCAGGAGCCTCCCCATCTGCATTTGGAGAAAAGGTTGTAAACCTCTATTCTTTGGATAACTAGCTATAAATGGAACTGATCAACAGGAGAATAACCCATTTGGTCTCTGTAGGATTCCAACAAGACTGAACATTGCAGGATCATGCAGACATGCTGCAGGCCAACAACAGTCAGGGCAACTGTAATTCTTGTTTATTGTAATCATTTATTTCTAGTTTTAATACTCCTTTAAGGCAGCTGCTTGAAGAGTCGGAACATACAACCTAGTAAATTCAATGTTTAATGCTCAGTAATGGAATAGGAAAAAGGAGCCACATATATTATGTACATGGAACATGCTTGAAAATGAGAACATTTCTCAGAGAATTTCTTCTCTGTAAAACATGACATAAATAAATGAAATGTTTGATTTATAAGAGAGTGATGTACTCTGGCAGCCAATGTGATGCTCCACATCAAGGAAGTTTGTAAGATATGTTTATGACAGGCCTTATCTTTATTTGGAAA
Source organism: Phyllobates terribilis (assembly GCF_046119375.1). Classification (NCBI taxonomy): domain Eukaryota; kingdom Metazoa; phylum Chordata; class Amphibia; order Anura; family Dendrobatidae; genus Phyllobates; species Phyllobates terribilis. The sequence continues at coordinate 1,060,552,074 of NW_027362761.1, forward strand.
CCTTTAAGGACAAGAGAAATTAATTATTGACTTTGGACACTTGGAAGAAAAAAGTAGTTTACTAGCACAAGATTCTGTATAGGATAAGCTGACAGCAAAGGAACAAGGGAGTGGAATTCAGAACATATTGGACCTAGGGAACTGAAGTGATAGGGTGTGGATAGACTGTAAAAGAAGGATCTGAACAGTTATCTCGCTAGTGTAATATCATTTTCTATGCATAAATCGCCTGAGAGTCTTTTTAAGGCAAAAAGTCATATTTCAAAACCATCTGAATAAAGTCCAAAGGCTTTTAATTTTACTTTCCATAATTTCTAACTGTAGTTTAATATTCTGGACAAGAGACCTGGAGGATTCTTCTCATGTGTAGTTAATATTTAAGTAATAGGAAGTACTGTACATGTGAAGTAATAGTCCATATTCGGCTCTTACTATGTATAATTTTATTATATAGCACATCATAAATGTGGTTGAGGAAAAAGCCAAGAAAGAACATTACTTTGAGCTTATTATATAGACAGATTTTCTTAAAGGGAAATCTTTTCTTCAAATCAGCTATATATATTGTGACAAAGTCACTGTGGTAAGGTGATAGAGGGAAGATATGTTTCACAGAGGCTATTAGCTTTCGTGAATTGAAATCATGAAGTTTGCTCCAGCATATTATTGGCTGAGAGGGTTAAACCTCCATTTTAAGAGGGAATGGTTTTTGTGAATGACCATTGTGAAGGGTTGGAGGTCATTCACCATATCTCCACCTTAGGGTGTGGTCTGGGGTTTAAACTCTCAGCCTGCTGAGGCATTCCGTGTTCAGTAGGTCTGGAGAGAGGAACTCCAGACATGTTTGTGTAGAGCTAGCCTGAACCACGTGGAGTTGCTGAACGCTGAGCAGGCGGATTCCTGCTACCACAAAGACTGTGTTTTTGTGCTACCATTTTGTTTTGGTGTTTCCTGTTTAGCCCAGCGGGCTGTGTTTTTCTTTTATGGACTCAGTGTTGGTTTATGCTGCATTTTAATAAACCAACCAGAAGTTTTAAGGAGACAGAGTACCTGTGTCTATCTACCTCCATGTGCAGCTGAGTGAGCGATCTACCACAGGTGGCGGTAGAAGTGCGGCCAAGATCCCCAGGAGGCACGTGTAATGTCGGAGGACAAACCGTATGTCTTGGGTAAAGTCGGCCATAAGCCAGGAAACGAAGACAGACAGTATGGAGGACCTGATCAAGCATCTTGTGCTAGCCCAGCAGGAGACAAGCAAGCTGCTATTGCAACAGATCCACCAACAGCAGCAACACCAACAAGACCAGCTCAGACAGCAGCAATAGCAGATGGAGTTGCTTGCAGAAGAGGTTTGTGGGAGGCTGGCAGCCCCTCACACAACTCCAGGTGATGACTCGTACGTCCGGAAAGTGGTAAGACGAGCCATGCAAAAAATGACCCTGGGGGATGATGTGGAAGCATTTTTGACTGTTTTCGATGGGGTAGCAGAGTGAGAAAAGCGGTTGTCAGAGCAGTGGGTGAAGGTGCTGGCCCCCTATTTGACTGGTGAGACACAAAAGGCTTATTATGACCTGGCCTTACAGGATGCCCAGGAGTATTCAAAGTTAAAAACTGAGATACTGGCACGCTCAGAGGTGACTATGTCTGTCCGAGCTCAAAGGATCCACCACTCGGCATATTGCGGTGATAAACTGTCACGCTGTCTCTGTATACTGGAGGTAGGGGGCCTAAGCTGACCCTAAGCTGGGGCCCTGACTAATCCCTCAACCTGGAGGTACTGTTAAAGGTACAGAGGTCCAGGCCGCCAGCGTAACCCCTACCTCCTGAGGATCCCTGCACCTAAGTAATCTAGTCCTGAGAAGGACCCCGATCACAACAAAAGGGGACAAGTAATAATATGCCCACACACAGTACTTAGACGAACGAGACAGTACAAGGGAAAAACCAAAACCACCTTGCATACAAAAACTACACAACTACAACAGAGGGAACACCAACGGGAAAGGAGATAAATGATAAAGCGAGGAAGGGAAAAAACTCTCCGAATACACTTATCTCTGAAACTCCAAATACCACGATCCGCTCTGTTAGTCTGCATGAAATGCTTTCACCGACACTTCCCTAACAGACCAGCAGGCATTTGAAGGAGTCTCACTACAGCAGCATTGATTGCAGCTGGGCGAGGCTGGACCTCGTCTAGCACAGAGAGAGAGTTAACTCCCTCACTGCCGAAAAACACAAAGCACCAAAAAGTCAGCTGCGAGAAGTCAGGCTGTGTAATCGTGACGATCTTCGTGGCGACACACCCGTGACATAAACCCCCTCGCTCCCAAATGTTCCATCTCCTCCATCTTGTACAGAAGCGGTTGCAGCCAGAGTCCTCCACCCCAGCCCAGATGGTAGAATGGGTCATGATGGACAGATTTATTCACTCCCTGGACCCATGCAGACCTGGGTTGCGCAAGGAAGACCCCAGAATGCGGACGACCTGGTCGGCCTCGTAGAAAAGTACCAGGTGGTTGAGAGGTCCCTAAGGAAGCCGGGAGGTGCTGCATCCTCATACTGGGGAACCCAGAGTGAGCCCGAATTCCTAAAGAGGGGTATTAAAGCCATCACTGGGGGGAGTCCAAGAGGTCGCTGAAGGTCTGCCGAAAGCCGCTGGGAAAGACTCGATCTGCTGGAGGTGTCACTGTCCTGGACACATAGCCGCCCGTTGTCTGATGACCTCTGAAGAAATGGACTGCAGCATAGGGAGGCGGTGCTCATACTATGCCTATCCTGCCTGCAGTGTGGACTATCAGTCCGGTGAGGGGCCACAGTCATGTCCCATGACCATAAATGGGGTATTGGTGTTGGGACTTTTGGACTCGGGGAGTTTTCTGGCTGTGGTAAGGGCCACACTCCCCCACCAGTTGATCCCTGGGAAACATGTGGGCGTCACCTGTATCCGTGGGGACACCAAGGGCTATCCCGTCGCCCAAGTGACTATAAAAATGAACCGTGGTGCGGAGTCCCATTAAGTTGGGGTAGTCAGAGACTTGTTACACCAGGTTATAATCGGTTGGGACTTCTGGCTGTTCTGGGACTTGTGGGGAAAGTCGGAGGTGCCCACTAGCTCAGACCAGGGCCAGTTCGTCCATGAAGAATCCCCATTACAGCCAGAGGCGGATGAGTTTCCCCTGTGTGTCCTTGCTGGCGACGAGGACGAGACATGGACCCATGAGGATGAGATTCCTGAACTGGGGGTTTCTGGTGGGAATTTTGGTATGGCACAAATTCAGGATCTTATGTTGAACGGTGCATTTATAATGTAACTGTGATAAATGGGTTGCTCAAGAGCCGGAGGCTGACACCGGGTTCCCATATTTCACCTTAAATGAGGAGCTGCTTTATCAGGTCACAAAACCAAGAGGGAAAGTGATAGAGCAGTTGTTGGTGCCGGGTCCCTATAGACTAAGGGGGGGCATCTGGGAGTAGACAAAACCCAAGAGCGGGTCTTGCAGAGGTACTACTGACCTGGGTGTCACCGAGACATTGTTAATTTCTGCCGGTCTTGCCCTAATTGTCAGCTAACTGTTCCTGTGTCCCACTTTCGGAGTCCCCTGGTTCCGTTACCCATTATAGAGGTCCCGTCTGACTGAATTGCCATGGACCTTGTAGGGCCCTTAGTTAAGTCTGCCAGGGGTCACCAATACATACTGGTTGTGCTGGACTATGCAACACGGTACCTAGAGGCTGTACCATTGCGAAACTCCTCTGCCAGCTGGTACATATCTTCTCCCGAACAGGCCTGCCAAAGGAGATCCTGACAGACCAGGGAACTCCTTTCATGTCGAAGGTGATGAGTGAGTTGTGTAAGGCTCTCCAGATTGCGCAACTCAGGATGTCAGAGTACCATCCGCTGACGGGCGGCCTGGTGGAGAGGTTCAACAAGATCCTAAAGTCCAAGCTTAAAAAGGTCATAGAGAGGGATGGACGAGACTGGGATTGCCTACTCCCCTATCTGCTATTTTCCATTAGGGAAGCTTCCCAGGCCTCTACAGGGTTCTCACCCTTTGAGTTGCTTTACGGCGGCACCCTCGGGGACTGTTGGACATTGTGAAGGAGACCTGGGAAGCCGAGGTAACACCCCACCGGAGCGTCATCAAGCAGATGCAAGACCAGATAGCGAGGATGATGCCGATTGTGAGAGAGAGCCTCCTTCAAGCACAAGAGGCCTAGGCAAGGGTCTACAATCGGTCAGCGAGACTGAGGCAGTTTAGTCCTGGAGACCGGGTGTTGGTGTTGATCCCCATGGTGGAGAGTAAATTCCTGGCCAACTGGCAAGGGCCATATGAGGTGGTCGAAAAGTTGTGTGACGTCAACTACAAGGTCCACCAGCCAGGAAGAAGCAAGCCTTATCAGGTGTACCACGTTAACCTGCTCAAACCTTGATGAGACAGGGTGCCGGTGGAAGCTACATGCCTGGGGGCCCAACCTGAAACACGAGTCGAGGATGTCACAGTGGCAGAGACAATATCACCGGCCCAGAAGCAACAGTGCCGAGAGCTGCTTCAGCGGAACCGGAACCTGTTTTCAGAGCTGCCAGGTTGTACACAGGTGGTCGAGCGTGAAATCTTGACGGAGCCGCATGTGAGGGTCAATCAAAGGCCGTATCAGATTCCTGAAGCCCGCCGCGAAGTGATCTCCAAAGAGGTGAGGAGAATGTTGAGCCTGGGTGTCATCAAAGCGTCAAAGAGCGGCTGGTCCAGCCCCATTGTCCTGGTGCTGAAGCCGGATGGAGAATGACGGTTCTGTAATGACTACAAAAAGCTGAATGAGGTGTCAAAGTTCGACGCATATCCGCTGCTCCGCGTACATGAGCACATTGAGAGGCTAGGGACAGGCAGATTCTCCTGTCTCTAAGTGCCAAGGAGAAGACAGCCTTCTCTACTCCTGACTGGTGCTTTCAGTACACCAGGATGCCGTTCGGTCTGCAGGGAACCCCAGCTCCCTTCCAGAGGGTTATGGACCGGATCCTAGTATGACATTGTGATCTTCTGCCCGGATTGGGGAAGTCACCTGCCAAAAATCTAGGCGGTACTGGATGCGCTAAGGAAGGTAGGGTTTACGATAAACCCAAAGAAGTACGCCATGGGGAAAGTAAAGGCAAAATACTTGGGCTACATCATCAAAAGGGGCGAAATAAAGCCGCAAGTAAATAAGGTGGAGGCTATCTGAAATTGTCCGCAACCGAACTCCAAGAAGCAAGGTTGGGCGTTTCTAGGAATGATCTGACAAGTTTAGCTCCGTTTCTGATTTAATTCAAAACACTGCTGCTATGGGCACTTACCCTAAGGGATGGACACCCGACTATATGATATAATTGTATGATATGCATGTTTTAGTCATTTTCTAGCAGTCTGATATATGTGGCATTAATAAGAATATGAGGGGTAATGCAGGTTAAAAAATAGGAAAGGTTATCTATATGACTGTATATGCTGAGCTGGGGGACATAATGGGTTAGTGATTTAAATTCATGTAACAAATATTGAAAAATCGTTTAATAATATATTTATGAAATGTGGAGATTTGGTAATTTTACTTAAACTGGCTGTTTATTTGAATTATAGTTTGGATAATACTCTATATACCAGCAACATATGGAGGAATAAAGGGTGCAGCTCTTGAAAATACTTCATATATCTGCGACATAAGGAAACAAACCCATGCATAAAAAACCTCTTCAGACAACAGGACAAGAATCAGCATAAATAATGGTATACTGGAACGGACTGCCTAAAAGATTGAAGACTATATAATGATACTGCGATTCTGTCCGGTTTATTTGTATGGGTAGTATAAGTAAGGGCAAAACTTGCCCATTAGTATTATGGTGCCCGACAACCCTTGGTGGGAGCGCGTTCCTGCTGCATCATCTCGGCCTCGCCTCCTGCGCTCAGCGTCCAATCAGAGGTTCCGATACGTGCGCATGCGCGGTCGGCGTCCCGGAAGTCCGACCGCGCATGCGCACGTATCGGAACCTCTGATTGGCTGGCGACGCTGGATGGGCAGCGGGGGCGCACCGCTACACGCCATCGGTATAGGGTAAGAAGAGGTAAAATCATATGTACTAAACAGCACTATTTAATTAGGTAAAGAACGGGTTACTGATTGGCTGTGCCCCTCTGCTCAGCCCACCTGCACCGCTACATAAGATCAGCCTGCACATTGTCCCAGTACCCCCCCGAGGAAGCAGACACGCGAAACGCGCGTAGGGGTGCTGGGCGGTGTGGGGCCTCTATTATGGCACATGGTTGGTACTTGGATGTCTATTGAAAAAACCCTAATATGCATGCCTGAGATATTGGAATACTATATGTACTAATGAAATGTCATATTGATGTTTGATCTGAGAAATTTGTATCTGCTATTTGTATTTATTGTTTGTATTCTTGGAAATTCACTGATACCTGATCTGAGTGACCAGAATCTCTAATATGGCATAGGATTAATCTATATTTAATGATACTGTATGTAATGACATCTATAACAACTCATGTACTATGAGGATATATGTATACCCCACTGGCCGGAATTTTTAATAGGTGTTTTTAGGGGTAGAATGATGAAATTTTAAATAATTACTTTTTTGCTTGCTGTGTCTAAATAAAGCATTTATATGACAATTAATTTATATGACTACTCTATGTGATATTTATAAATTTAATAAGGAAGGAACAATAGATGTTTCGGATTGGTTTGGGTAACTCCTTATGTATAATCAATGGATCTATATATCCAAATTCTGCTAATTAATTTTATGTTTGTGTAGAGCTAGCCTGAACCACATGGAGTTGCTGAATGCTGAGCAGGCGGATGGATCCCTGGTACCACAAAGACTGTTACCATTTTGTGTTGGTTCTTCCAGTTTTGCCCAGCGGGCTGTGTTTTTCTTTCATGGACTCAGTGTTGGTTTAGGCTGCATTTTAATAAACCAACCAGAAGTTTTAAAGAGACAGCGTACCTGTGTCTACCTCCGTGTGCAGCTGAGTGAGCGATCTACCACAATATATAAATGTATTCATTTATTTATTTTTTTAATTTTGCAATGTTTTTTTTGTCATTTTGCGACCTGTTCTGAAAGACAAAATTTGTCTTGCAATTTTCGCACTGTCTACTGGGATTATTTAGACTCATACTTCCTTTTCTTTCAGGAAGAGTTTTCAGCAGGCTCCTTATCAGCAGAGGTAGGATTACAATGACAGCTAACACCTTTATACACAGCTAATAACGATGGATCCACCATTCACAATCGGCGATTCGCAACTGACCCTTCTCCTCCCTTCATAATGACCATTGTGTTACCGGTCCGGGTGGTGGAACCCCTGTGCTTCGGTGCAAGGAGGGACCAGAGGGGCGTGACTAAGTGCCTACTTGGCCTGACCCAGGTCACACGGCGGCTTAGTCGACTCCGTGAACAAGGGAGGGACCGGGCAGGTGAACCAGGTGCCACTCTGGGACCGACCTGGTGTGAGAGCAGGCGACTCCCACGGGCCAGATGACAGGAGCTGACCGATACAGTGGATGCGCACGGGAGGAAGGCTGGCGGATGGTCCGGGTAGATAAGCAGGCAGGTACGGCTGATAGCCAGACAGGTGCTCCGGGTAGACAAGCAGGCGGGCACGGCAGGTTACTTGGCAGGTGCTCCGGGTTGGCAGGCTGGCGGGCACGGCAGGTAACTGGCAGGTGCTCCAGATAGGCAGGCTGGCGGACACGGCTGGTTACTTGGCAGGTGCTCCGGGTAGGCAGGCTGACGGACACGGCAGGTAACTGGCAGTTGCTCCAGTTAAGCAGGCTGCAGGGCACGGCTGTTAGACAGACTGGCGGGCTGGACTGACACACAGGCTGGCGGGCAGGACTGACAGACAGGCTGGTGGGCAGGACTGACAAGCAGCGGGACCTGAGGGCTGAGGAAAGTGTTAGCACACAAACAACAACCTTGCACAGGCACCTCCATTTTGGAGGAGGTGCCTTATATAGGAGAAGTCCTCCGGCCATTTGCCGGGGACTCTTTAGGACGGCGTTCGCGGCCCTTTTAAGAGGGAGGGAGCGCGTGCATGCGCCCTAACCACAGTGCCAGGGAAGCTGCGCGCGGTGCGCTCCACAGCAGCAGCGGGGGGGCAGGAAGACGCAGGACCGGGACCGCGGTGGTGAGGGGAACGGCGTCTCTGCCTTGCAGGAAGCAGAGACGCCGATGCTACACATTGCACATGCTCATTGCACATGCACATGCTTAAATACAGAAGTTGGGCTAAAGTATATGAGGATTTCCAAAACAGTGAGTAGGAGTCTAAAAAAGTCCCTTTAATTAGCATAAAAACTGATAAGACATATTTCTAATGTTTATTTTTAATACAGATTGGAAGTTTGATATCCTGTGTTAGTTTTGGCCATAACCAGATGAATTGTTCGCCTGTTTATGATGATAATTTCAATCTTGTATTGGTTGAAGTCAATCCTGAGTATGAGAATAAAATGATCCTTAAGTGCTTGGTGAGGTAGTCTCCTTGCAATACCTGGTTCACTGGAAAGGTTACAGGCCTGAAGAAAGAAAGGTTACAGGCCTGAAGAAAGATCTTAGATGGCGGCCAGTAACATCTATACCGATAATCTTACCAGGAGATTCCATAGATCATTTCCTGATAAGTCTGTCCCTAATGGTATGATGGCCCCTCATAAGAGAAGAGGTAGTGCGACACCTTTCATAGAGGCCGCCTTCTCTGTTTCTGCTTCCATCGCTGGTCACGCCACACCTTTGTCGAATGCAATGCGTACTGACTATGTGATAGTTCTGTGTCATTCTTGGATATGTGGTACAGTCCTGGCTGGGAGCTCTGGGGGTAAACTTTTGTCTTTATATTCCTGCAGTTAAGTTGTATAAGTTGCCAGAGGTTCATGGCTTAATCTTCTCTTCAAGAACACATGAACATGCGAACCAGTATTATCATCATGCAGCAGGACGATCCTGGCTTGGAAAACTAGTAGAAGGAACACTGCTTTGCCACTGACTTCTCCAATTGGGAGGGAAAAGCTAGGAATATTCAGACTTCACATGGGACTTTAGACTACAAATATTGAATGTACGGTGCATTTATTTATCAACACATCAAGTTAATATACTGCTGGTTTTCTGCTCATCCAGCTTCACAAAAAATGAAATCAGAAGTGATCAAAATGTCATGCTCACCCAAAAATAGAAGCACTGAAAACTACCGCTGGTTCCACAAAAAATAAGGTTCTATAGAACGGTTTATGTAAAAATAAAAAAGTTATGGGTCTCGGAACATGGTAACACCCTTAACCCCCTAAAAAATGTTTTTGAGAAAAAAAAAAATATTTTTTTTATGGAAAAGTAGTAAACCATAGACTATAACTCTCAGAGTATGGTCACACAAAACACTAATTATTTTGCTTCAAAATGTGTAGTTATAGTTGGTGTTGAGCCACCCCGTAGTGTTCGGGTTCGGTTCGTCGAACACCGGGATGTTCGAGGAACTGTTCGTCGAACACCGTCGAACACCGTTAAAACTAATGGCAGGCAAACAAAAACACATAGGAACACATAGAAAACACCTTCAAAGGTGTCCAAAAGCTCACAAACTGCTCAGAAGACGCTTTCTTTAAAAAAGCCGGCCGGCAATTCAGCAGCGGCATACACCGGTACCCGACAATTTAGACATGAAGGAATAGAGCATCACACATAGATTAGATAGATAGAAACATGTCAGTCACATATATATGAAGTACAGTGACAGTGTTGCTTACTGTACTTGTCATTTAGTGTAAAGGATTTATTAAAAAATATAATAGTGTTTTCGTGCACCGTCTCTTTAAAAAAGCCGGCCGGCAATTCAGCAGCGGTACCCGACAATTTATAACAGACAGAATAGAGCTTCACACATAGATTAGATAGATAGAAACATGTCAGTCACATATATATGAAGTACAGTGACAGTGTTGCTTACTGTACTTGTCATTTACTGCAAAGGATTTATTAAAAAAAATAATAGTGTTTTCATGCACCGTCTCTTTAAAAAAGCCGGCCGGCAATTCAGCATCTGTACCCGACAATTTAGAATAGAAGGAATAGAGAATCACACATAGATTAGATAGATAGAAACATGTCAGCCACATATATACGAAGTACAGTGACAGTGTTGCTTACTGTACTTGTCATTTAGTATTAAAATAAAGGATTTATTATTAAAAAAAATTGGCGTGGGGTTCCCCGTAATTTTAGTCTCTAGCGGAGGTTAAGCAGACAGCTGGGGCAGATGTTTGAAGCCTGGGAAGGGGGTAATACCCACGGAGCTTCCCAGGCTACTAATATCAGCCCCCAGCTGAATACCTAGCCTTTACTAGCTATTAAAATGGGGGACCCCCCCCAAAAAAAAATGACGTGGGGTCCCCCCTAATTTAATAGCTAGCAAAGGCTAGGCAGACAGCTGGGGGCTGATATTAATAGCCCAGGAAGGGAGCCATGAATATTGGCCCCCTCCCAGGCTAGAAACACCAGCCGTCAGCCGCCCCAGAAATGGCGCATCCATAGGATGCGCCAATTCTGGCACTTAGCCTCGCTCTTCCACGCTGCCCTGGTGCGGTGGCAGGGGGTAATAGGGTTGGGGTTGATGTCAGCTTATAATGCCAGCTGACATCAAGCCCAGGTTAGTAATGGAGAGGCGTCTATAAGACACCCCCATTACTAACCCCATAGTCAAAGTTAAAAGAAAACACAAACACCCAGAATAAAGTCCTTTAATTGAAATAAAGACACAATTCTCTATTGTTCTAAATTAAACCATACATACCATCACGCCCATTCCAGCTGAAGCCAACGATCTCCTGCAATAAAAGAAAAATAATAAAGCAACCTCATCCTTACCTTTCCATGGTTCCCAGGACAGCTTCAGCTCTGCTACATCGAGATGACAGGCTGGACCGCAGCAGAACGCTGCCATCCAGCCTGCCATCCCGCAGACACTGAGAAGCGCAGGCATGCTTGCGCTCCTCAGTGTCTGACTGTAACGGCATCCAGATGAGCCGACAATGAACTCGGCTCACCTCATGTACGTCACTGACAGCGTGGGAAAATTCTCCTGCACTCAGCGCTTCAGCGTGAGAATTTTCCCACGCTGTCAGTGACGTGCATGAGGTGAGCCGAGTTCATTGGACAAGACCTCGGCTCATCTGGATGCCGTCACAGCCAGACACTGAGTAGCACAAGCATGCCTGCGCTTCTCAGTGTCTGCGGGATGACAGGCTGGATGGCAGCTTTCTGCTGCGGTCCAGCCTGTCATCTCGATGTAGCAGAGCTGAAGCTGTCGTGGGAGCCATGGAAAGGTAAGGATGATGTTGCTTTATTATTTTACTTTTATTGCAGGAGATCATTGGCTTCAGCTGGAATGGGCGTGGCGGTAAGTATGGTTTAATTTAGAACAATAAAGAATTGTGTGTTTATTTCAATTAAAGGACTTTTTTCTGGGTGTTTGTGTTTTTTTTAAATACTTTACTAGAAATTCATGGTGGTCATGTCTAATATTGGCGTGACCCCATGAATTTCGGGCTTAGGGCCAGCTGATAATGCCAAGCTGGCCTTAACCCCTTTATTACCCAGTGAGCCACCGCACCAGGGCCCTGGATGAGTTGGGTACAGTGCCAGAAGATGGCGCTTCTATGAACGCGCCATTTTCCGGGGCGGCTGCGGACTGCAATTTGCAGCGGGTGGGGCCCAGAAAGCTTGGGCCTCCCTGCGCTGCAGATTCCAGCCCCCAGCTGCCTAGTTGTACCTGGCTGGACACAAAAACAGGGCGAAGCTCCACGTATTTTTTTTTTAAATTCATGAAATTCATGGAATAATTAAGAAAAAAAGGGCTTCCCTATATTGTTGTGTCCAGCTAGGTACAAATAGGCAGCTGGTGGTTGGGAGCAGCCCGTTCCTGCCTGCTGTACCTGACTGGACACAAATATAGGGCGAAGCCCCACATCAATTTTTTTTTCATTATTTCATGAATTTCCTGAAATAATTTAAAAAAAATTGACGTGGGGCTTCGCCCTATATTTGTGTCCAGTCAGGTACAGCAGGCAGGAACGGGCTGCCCCCAACCACCAGCTGCCTATTTGTACCTGGCCAGACACAACAATATAGGGAAGCCCTTTTTTAAAAAAATTATTTCATGAAATAATTAAAAAAAAATTGATGTGGGGCTTCGCACTATATTTGTGTCCAGCCAGGTACAGCAGGCAGGGACGGGCTGCCCCCAACCACCAGCTGCCTATTTGTACCTGGTTGGACACAACAATATAGGGAAGCCCTTTTTTTCTTAATTATTCCATGAATTTCATGAAATAATTTAAAAAAAAAATGCGTGGGGCTTCGCCCTATTTTTGTGCCCAGCCAGGTACAACTAGGCAGCTGGGAGCTGGAATCCGCAGCGCAGGGAGGCCCAAGCTTTCTGGGCCCCCCCCGCTGCAAATTGCAGTCCGCAGCCACCCCAGAAAATGGCGCGTTCATAGAAGCGCCATCTTCTGGCGCTGTACCCAACTCATCCAGGGCCCTGGTGCGGTGGCTCACTGGGTACTAAAGGGGTTAAGGCCAGCTTGGCATTATCAGCTGGCCCTAAGCCCGAAATTCATGGGGTCACGCCAATATTAGACATGACCACCATGAATTTCTAGTAAAGTATTTAAAAAAACACAACACCCAGAATAAAGTCCTTTAATTGAAATAAACACACAATTCTTTATTGTTCTAAATTAAACCATACTTACCGTCACGCCCATTCCAGCTGAAGCCAATGTCTTCTGCAATAAAAGTAAAATAATAAAGCAACCTCATCCTTACCTTTCCATGGTTCCCACGACAGCTTCAGCTCTGCTACATCGAGATGACAGGCTGGACCGCAGCAGAACGCTGCCATCCAGCCTGTCATCCCGCGGACACTGAGAAGCGCAGGCATGCTTGCGCTCCTCAGTGTCTCGCTGTGACGGCATAAAGATGAGACAAGTTCATGTCCAATGAACTCGGCGCACCTCATGCACGTCACTGACAGCGTGGGAGAATTCTCCTGCACTCAGCACTTCAGCGTGAAAATTCTCCCACGCTGAAGTGCTGAGTGCAGGAGAATTCTCCCACGCTGTCAGTGACGTGCATGAGGTGCGCCGAGTTCATTGGACATGAACTCGTCTCATCTTTATGCCGTCACAGCCAGACACTGCAGAGCGCAAGCATGCCTGCGCTTCTCAGTGTCTGCGGGATGACAGGCTGGATGGCAGCGTTCTGCTGCGGTCCAGCCTGTTATCTCGATGTAGCAGAGCTGAAGCTGTCGTGGGAACCATGGAAAGGTAAGGATGAGGTTGCTTTATTATTTTTCTTTTATTGCAGGAGATCGTTGGCTTCAGCTGGAATGGGCGTGATGGTAAGTATGGTTTAATTTAGAACAATAAAGGAATGTGTCTTTATTTCAATTAAAGGACTTTATTCTGGGTGTTTGTGTTTTCTTTTAACTTTGACTATGGGGTTAGTAATGGGGGTGTCTTATAGACGCCTCTCCATTACTAACCTGGGCTTGATGTCAGCTGGCATTATAAGCTGACATCAACCCCAACCCTATTACCCCACTGCCACCGCTACAGGGCAGTGCGAAGAGCGAGGCTAAGTGCCAGAATTGGCGCATCCTAATGATGCGCCATTTCTGGGGCGGCTGACGGCTGGTGTTTCTAGCCTGGGAGGGGGCCAATATTCATGGAACCCTTCCTGGGCTATTAATATCAGCCCCCAGCTGTCTGCCTAGCCTTTGCTAGCTATTAAAATAGGGGGGACCCCACGTCATTTTTTTGGGTGGTCCCCCATTTTAATAGCTAGTAAAGGCTAGGTATTCCGCTGGGGGCTGATATTAGTAGCCTGGGAAGCTCCGTGGGTATTACCCCCTTCCCAGGCTTCAAACATCTGCCCCAGCCGTCTGGTTAACCTCCGCTAGAGCCTAAAATTATGGGGATCCCCACGCCAATTTTTTTTTAAATAAATCCTTTATTTTAACACTAAATGACAAGTACAGTAATCAACACTGTCACTGTACTTCATATATATGTGACTGACATGTTTCTATCTATCTAATCTATGTGTGATTCTCTATTCCTTCTATTCTAAATTGTCGGGTACAGATGCTGAATTGCCGGCCGGCTTTTTTAAAGAGACAGTGCATGAAAACACTATTATTCTTTTTAATAAATCCTTTATACTAAATGACAAGTACAGTAAGCAACACTGTCACTGTACTTCATATATATGTGACTGACATGTTTCTATCTACCTAATCTATGTGTGATTCTCTATTCCTTCTATTCTAAATTGTTGGGTACAGATGCTGAATTGCCGGCTGGCTTTTTTAAAGAGACGGTGCATGAAAACACTATTATTTTTTTTAATAAATCCTTTACTCTAAATGACAAGTACAGTAATCAACACTGTCACTGTACTTCATATATATGTGACTGACATGTTTCTATCTATCTAATCTATGTGTGAAGCTCTATTCTGTCTGTTATAAATTGTCAGGTACCGCTGCTGAATTGCCGGCCGGCTTTTTTAAAGAGACGGTGCATGAAAACACTATTATTTTTTTTTGATAAATCCTTTACACTAAATGACAAGTACAGTAAGCAACACTGTCACTGTGCTTCTTATATGTGTGACTGACATGTTTCTATCTATCTAATCTATGTGTGAAGCTCTATTCTTTCGGTTCTAAATTGTCGGGTACCGGTGTATGCCGCTGCTGAATTGCCGGCTTTTCATGTTTCACTGTTGGCACTGTTCCCATCGATTTGGGCAATCACTGTAATGCCACAACCACCATGGCTGTGGCATTACAGTGAGTGGCAGACAATCCCTGCATGATTGGTGCTCTAAATAGCGCCAGACATGCAGGACACGCTTTTGGTGCACGAACAGTTATCGAACATAACCTCGAACAGCCGAATATTTTGCAAATCGTTCGGGTTCGTCGAACAACTCGAACACCGCCCAAAACAGCTCGAATTTGAGATTGGCGAACAGTTCTAGTCGAACACTGCTCATCTCTAGTTATAGTACAAAAATAATAAAAAACATTCATAAAAACAATATAAATTTGGTATTGCCATGATCATACTGACCTACAGAATATAGTTCCTACTATATATGTACCTCAAAATGGTGCCACTGACAAATACAACTCCTCTCTCAAAAATAAGCCCTCATACAGTTAAAAAGACAGACCCATAATAACTCAGAGAGACAAAACCATTAAAATCTACCAAAAAACATTAAAATTAACAAAATACAACAAGTTTAAACTAATGAGAATATACCCACCACTTGGCCATTTTGTGGATTTTTATGTGCATAAGGGGGTCCACGTATATGGTTCCACATTTGTCCGGATGTCATTGCAAACACGACACACTAAAACAAAATCAAAACATGTTAATGTAATATTTCCGTGTATATTACATTACAATAATGCAATGGCAATTAGTATATATGTGGTTTTCCACTATTGGACAAAGCCCAGCTTATTCAATGCAGGACCCTAATTAAATATAAAAGATCGTACTGCTGATTTCCATGTGGAATACAGCAGCATGTAAAAATTCCTCAAACAAACTTCAAAACTCCGCTCCCTTGGTGCTTCTGTCTTCTGTCGCCTGGGCTGACGCAGTTCTCTGTGCAACCTGACATTTTGGATGATGTCTCCTCCCAAGTGACTGTTGGAACATAAGGCAACACGTCATCACAGCAGTCGGAGTCATACAGAGAACTGCATCACACCAGGCTACGGAGCCTAAAAAACTGTACAAAGTTTTATTTTTTTTGTTTATATTACTTATGGATTCTTCTAAGGAATAGCCAAATTGGAGTGTGTTGCAAATTTTAACTTATCGCTTGAACTTGATGGGGTAAATTTACAACAACCCACAATCATTCCCAGCATAAATGGACATTCTGTAGATTTAAATTCCCAAATCACGTCAGATTACACATGAATAGTTTCTTCCAATGTGTGAAAAGATATTTTTTTTGGGCAAATTTAGTCTTTCTTTTATTGGTTTGGGAAAATCAGAGCAAAAATGCAACGTAATTACAATGTGCGAGGAAGACCGCAATTCTGACCAAAATGCTACAGGCATATATACAGTGGGGAAAAAAAGTATTTAGTCAGCCACCAATTGTGCAAGTTCTCCCACTTAAAAAGATGAGAGGGGCCTGTAATTGACATCATAGGTAAACCTCAACTATGAGAGACAAAATGAGAAAACAAATCATGAAAATCACATTGTCTGATTTGGAAAGACATTTTTTTCAAATTTTCAAATAGCTTGTAAGCAGTGCAGTGAAGCTGGTGGGAATGCCGAGGTCCACTGGTGGGACTGCCGAGGTCCACTGGTGGGACTGCCGAGGTCCACTATTTGCTCCTGATTTAGTGCAACGGCGCTCCTCTAATACTGTAAAGGCAAAGCTGCCTCTTACAGTGGCTTGCAAAAGTATTCACCCCCCTTGGCTTTTTAACTATTTTGTACATTACAGCCTGTGTTTAAATATTTTTGTAATCTGATTTGTGTGTGATGCATCAGCATTAAACAGTCTAAGTTGGGAAAGTGAAGTGAGAAAAATATAGCCATAAATTAAATTTATGGGATGAAATAACTAATAATTGGCATGTGCATATGTATTCACCCCTTTTACGATGAAGTTCCTAAAAATTTCTGGTGCAAGCAATTACCTTCATAAGTCACATGCTTAGTGAAAGGAAGTCCACCTGTGTGCAATCTAAGTGTCAGCAGGGCCGCCATCAGGGCATTACTGACCTTCTTAGTGTATGGGGCCAGGTGACCAGAAGCAAAAAGGGGAGGCCCCGCCCACGGCTCGGGGCAAGCTCTCTTTGCTTCTGCTTACCGGGCCTCTTAGCGACAACAGTTCAGGGCATGACGCACCCGGCGGACGGAAATGAGTGCTGTACCTTTAATCCGTGGCCGGTGCATCATCGTCCTGTGACAGGCTGAACGGCTGTGCGCGCTCATCTTCACTCTGTTGCGGGGATGGCGGCGGCCGGGCAGGCAAGTGGGTGCCTGTCTGTATGTGTTAGGCAAGCCATTGTGTGCGTGTGTAATGCAGGTGCCGGAATGCAACGCACAGAGACACAAGGCGAGAACAGTCAGAGATGAATATAAACAGTTTATATATATATATATATAGTACAGACCAAAAGTTTGGACACACCTTCTCATTTAAAGATTTTTCTGTATTTTCATGACTTTGAAAATTGTACATTCACACTGAAGGCAACAAAACTATGAATTAACACATGTGGAATTATATACTTAACAAAAAAGTGTGAAACAACTGAAAATATGTCTTATATTCTAGGTTCTTCAAAGTAGCCACCTTTTGCTTTGATGACTGCTTTGCGCACTCTTGGCATTCTCTTGATGAGCTTCAAGAGGTAGTCACCGGAAATGGTTTTCACTTCACAGGTGTGCCCTGTCAGGTTTAATAAGTGGGATTTCTTGCCTTATAAATGGGGTTGGGACCATCAGTTGTGTTATGCAGAAGTCAGGTGGATGCACAGCTGATAGTCCTACTGAATAGATTGTTAGAATTTGTATTATGGCAAGAAAAAAGCAGCTAAGTAAAGAAAAGCGAGTGGCCATCATTACTTAAATGAAGGTCAGTCAGTCCGAAAAATTGGGCATACTTTGAATGTGTCCCCAAGTACAGTTGCAAAAACCATCAAGCGCTACAAAGAAACTGGCTCCCAGGAAAGGAAGACCAAGAGTCACCTCTGCTTCTGAGGATAAGTTTATCCAAGTCACCTGCCTCAGAAATCGCAGGTTAACAGCAGCTCAGATTAGAGATCAGGTCAATGCCACACAGAGTTCTAGCAGCAGACACATCTCTACAACAACTGCTAAGAGGAGACTTTGTGCAACAGGCCTTCATGGTAAAATAGATGCTAGGAAACCACTGCTAAGGACAGGCAACAAGCAGAAGAGACTTGTTTGGGCTAAAGAACACAAGGAATGGATATTAGACCAGTGGAAATCTGTGCTTTGGTCTGATGAGTCCAAATTTGAGATCTTTAGTTCCAACCACCGTGTCTTTGTGTGAAGCAGAAAAGGTGAACGGATGGACTGTACATGCCTGGTTCCCACCGTGAAGCATGGAGGAGGAAGTATGATGGTGTGGGGGTGCTTTGCTGGTGACACTGTTGGGGATTTATTCAAAACTGAAGGCATACTGAACCAGCATGGCTACCACAGCATCTTGCAGCGGCATGCTATTCCATCCGGTTTGCGTTTAGTTGGACCATCATTTATTTTTCAACAGGACAATGACCCCAAACACACCTCCAGGCTGTGTAAGGGCTATTTGACCAAGAAGGAGAGTGATGGGGTGCTATGCCAGATGGCCTGGCCTCCACAGTCACGAGACCTGAACCCAATCGAGATGGGGATCAACAAGTGCTAAGCATCTCTGGGAACTCCTTCAAGATTGCTGGAAGACCATTTCCGGTGACTACCTCTTGAAGCTCATCAAGAGAATGCCAAGAGTGTGCAAAGCAGTTATCAAAGCAAAAGGTGGCTACTTTGAAGAACCTAGAATATAAGACATATTTTCAGTTGTTTCACACTTTTTTGTTAAGTATATAATTCCACATGTGTTAATTCATAGTTTTGTTGCCTTCAGTGTGAATGTACAATTTTCAAAGTCATGAAAATACAGAAAAATCTTTAAATGAGAAAGTGTGTCCAAACTTTTGGTCTGTACTGTATATATAACAGGTATTCTGAACAAGGGATTGGCAGCAAGGGTAATGAACAGTAATTTGAAATATTAGCAAAATACGAAGTCTCTCAAACTAATGTGGTGCCCTCAGTCAAGGGGGACACCACGTGAGTTCTTTAACTCTGCATATGGCCCCAGCGGGGGTCACCGGTTATTCCCGCTAGGCCGAAAGTCTTTTCCGGACAAATTCAATTAGATCACGTTGAGCTTCTTTAACCCCAACCGTTCCCCTCCCAACCTGAGTACCTAAACCCAATTGGCCCCAGTACCGTGAGTGAACAGTAGAAGTGACGGCCCTGTTCACGTATGCAGCTCCTCTGCTTTCACTGGCGTGACTTTCCTGGGACAGCCGTCTCTCAACTCCTCTCTTCTTTGCTGTTGGAGGCAATCTCTCAAGCCTTGGGTAGGGGGTTCCAGACCTCGTCTGTCGGCGGGCGACGTCGGGTTCCGCGAACTCACTCAGCACCGCAAGCAGGCTCCGAGTCTCCTCAGCAGGCACAGCACTCGGGACACATCTGTGAGGGATCTGGAGCTCTTCCACCGGCGCCCGGCTGTGGCACCTCACAGGCGTCTGGCTTAGGCCTGCCACGCGGGGCTTCTCAGCACGCAGAGAACACGTCTCCTCCTCTCTGCTGCTTGGCGCCAAAAACTCCTCAGGCTTGGCGCGCTGGCCTCTTATCTCCAGGAACTCCTTCCTGGAAGTCACCTGATCGGGTCCAGCGTCTAAATCTGCTCTCTCTTCAACTTCTCCTGTATATCTTGGTTCCGCTTGACTGTGTCTGGCCAGCAGATGGCATTCTGTCTCCATCTTTGAAGCATCATATAAGAGTTCTCTTAAAGGCTCTCTCGCTTCTGCTACACGTGTGTGTTTGTTAGTGAGGAGGCGGTGGGCAGTGTGTGTGTGTATGATAGTGAGGGGGATGCTGCTGAGTGGGAGGCTAGTGAGGGGAGGCTGATGAGAGATGAGAGGGACGCTGCTAAGAGAGGCTACCGAGGAGAGACTGATGAGAGGGACGCTGCTGAGGGAGGCTACTGAGGGGAGGCTGCTGAGGGGAGGCTGATGAGAGGGTGGCTACTGAGGGGAGGCTGATGAGAGGGAGGCTACTGAGGGGAGGCTGATGAGAGGTACGCTGCTAAGAGAGGCTACTGAGGATAGACTGATGAGAGGGATGCTGCTGAGGGAGGCTACTGAGGGGAGGCTGATGAGGGGAGGCTGATGAGGGGATGCCGGTGAGGGGGAGTCTGCTGAGGGGAGGCAGATGAGAGGGAGGCTGATGAGAGAGGATGCTAAGGGGAGGCTAATGAGAGGGAGGCAGCTGAGAGGGAGGCTGCTGAGGGGAGGCTGATGAGAGGAAGGCTACTGAGGGGATGCTGGTGAGAGGGAGGCTACTTAGGGGAGGCTGGTGAGAGGGAGGCTACTGAGGGGATGCTGCTGAGGGGAGGCTGATGAGAGGGAGGCTGCTGAGGGGAGGCTGAGGAAAGAGGCTGATGAAAGGGAGGCCGCTGAGAGGATGCTACTGAGGAGAGGCTGCTGAGAGGAAGCTGATAAGAGGGAGGATACTGAGGGGAGGCTGATGAAAGGGAGGCTGCTGAGGGGATGCTGGTGAGAAGGAGGCTGCTGAGGGGAGGCAGATGAGACTGATGCTGCTGAGGGGAGGCTGATGAGAGGGAGGCTGATGAGAGGGATGCTGCTGAGGGGAGGCTGATGAGAGGGAGGCTGCTGAGGGGATGTTGCTGAGGGGAGGCTGATTAGAGGGAGGCTGGTGAGAGGGAGGCTGATGAGGGGATGCTGATGAGAGGGAGGATGCTAAAAGGAGGCGGATGAGAGGGAGGCTGCTGAGTGGGAGGCTGCTGAGGGGAGGCTACTGAAGGGAGGCTGATGAGAGGGAGGCTACTTAGGGGAGGCGGATGAGAGGGAGACTGCTGAGGGGAGACTGATGAGAGGGAGGCTACTTAGGGAAGGCTGATGAGAGGGAGGCTACTGAGGGGATGCTGCTGAGGGGAGGCTGATGAGAGGGAGGCAGATGAGGGAAGGCTGATTAGAGGGAGGCTACTGAGGGGATGCTGCTGAGGGGAGGCTGCTGAGAGGGAGGCTGCTGAGGGGAGGCTGAGGAGAGAGAGGCTGATGAAAGGGAGGCTGCTGAGGAGATGCTGGTAAGGGGGAGGTTGCTGAAGGGAGGCTGATGAGAAAGAGGCTGCTGAGGGGATGCTGGTGAGAGGGAGGCTGCTGAGGGGAGGCAGATGAGACTGATGCTGCTGAGGGGAGGCTGATGAGAGGGAGGCTGATGAGAGGGATGCTGCTGAGGGGAGGCTGATGAGAGGGAGGCTGCTGAGGGGATGTTGCTGAGGGGAGGCTGATGAGAGGGAGGCTGGTGAGAGGGAGGCTGATGAGGGGATGCTGATGAGAGGGAGGATGCTAAAAGGAGGCGGATGAGAGGGAGGCTGCTGAGTGGGAGGCTGCTGAGGGGAGGCTACTGAAGGGAGGCTGATGAGAGGGAGGCTACTTAGGGGAGGTGGATGAGAGGGAGACTACTGAGGGGATGCTGCTGAGGGGAGACTGATGAGAGGGAGGCTACTTAGGGAAGGCTGATGAGAGGGAGGCTACTGAGGGGATGCTGCTGAGGGGAGGCTGATGAGAGGGAGGCAGATGAGGGAAGGCTGATTAGAGGGAGGCTACTGAGGGGATGCTGCTGAGGGGAGGCTGATGAGAGGGAGGCTGCTGAGGGGAGGCTGAGGAGAGAGAGGCTGATGAAAGGGAGGCTGCTGAGGGGATGCTGGTCAGGGGGAGGTTGCTGAAGGGAGGCTGATGAGAAGGAGGCTGCTGAGGGGAGGCTGATGAAAGGGAGGCTGCTGAGGGGATGCTGGTGAGGGGGATGCTGGTGACGGGAGGCTGGTGAGGGGAATACTGGTGAGGGGGAGGCTGGTGCAGGGGAGGCTGGTGAGGGGGAAGCTGGTGAGAGGGATGCTGGTGAGGGGGATTCTGCTGAGGGGGAGGCTGCTGAGGGGGAGGCTGCTGAGGGGGAGGCTGCTGAGGGGGAGGCTGCTGAGGGGGAGGCTGCTGAGGGGGAGGCTGGTGAGGGGGAGGCTGGTGAGTGGCTGTGGAGCGGGGGCGCCAATTTTGTTTCAAGAGGGTGCCAACTCCACAGACAGGTAGGGACGAGTAGTTGTGCTAAATGGAGTGGCCCCCCTCCCTCCTTTACTCTTGACTACTTGATCATTTTTTTATATTATCACTTTGTTATCATGTTTTGAGGTGCATTTATATTCTAGAAATAATAGGTTTTTAACAAATACCAGTAAAGATATTTTAGCAGTGTATAATCGGTGAATATATATGCAATAATATACCCTGTTTACATCTATTAATTCGGTGATCGCAGGCCGTGGCGGCGGCAGTGGGCAGGTGGTGGCGGTGGGCAAGCTGAGGTGATCATTAGATTTTTCTTGACTGGGCGGCGGGCGCGGCAGTGCCACTGGCTGTGTGAGTAGGTAACTTAAGTCTATATATTTGTCCACCATTTCAGTACGTGATTGTATGATGCAATCATTCCCTCCCCTCCCCTCTTCCAACCCACAACCAAAACTTATAAGCTACTGGATGACCCTGAGCGATGCTGCAAAACCAAATGCCGAATTACAACATCAGGCGGCCGCGCTCAGGATCATCCAGGAGCTTATACATTTTGGTTGGGGAGAGAATGATTCATGGAATCTACAATCAGAAATACAGATTATAAAAAAAATTGACACAATCTGGTTGCAATTAGTTAAAAAAACTGTATGTGACACATTCCCTTAAAGAAAAATAAATAAAATATACCTAAAAAGAGTATTGGATATTTTTAAGAAATGTTTAATAGGTTAGAGCAGAGTAGGGCTACCTTGTTGTGGTAGCGGCTTAAGAAATCTTTTGGCCAAAACAAAAGCTGCTGGCTATGTATGTGATCTGGTGTTCGATGGATAGGCTGTGCATCCACAATGCAGATTTAATGCGTTTCCGCAGCGGCATTCCCGCCGCGGAAACGCATTAAAATCGCTTGTTAAAATGTCTGCCATGTTTACCAATGATTATCCGCATGTGCTGTGGACATGCTGCGGAAATTTCCGCTGTGGATTATCATTGCGGAAAAATCCGCAGCACAACCATTTCTTGTGTGATTTTGCGGTGAAATCGCGCCCATTGACTTGCATTGAATCGCATAACATCCGCATGTATACTTGTATACGTGCGGATGTTATGCGATTCAATGCGCGGATGGTACCCGGGTCTGGAGAAGAGGAGACTCTCCTCCAACCCAGGTATCATTATACCTGCAAGTTAAAAAAGAATTTAAAGTAAAAAATAAAAAAAATTCATACACACCTCTCCGGCGGCCCCGGTCTCCTCCCAGCCGCGTCCTCTCTCCTCGGCGTCCTGCGGTGACGTTATTTAGTCAGCTGATGGTCACGCGACCGCTGACGTCAGCAGTCAGGTGATGGTCGCGTGACCATCAGTTGATTAAATGACGTCACCGCAGGTCCTGCCAGAACACCGCGGGACGCCGAGGAGAGAGGATCGTCGCCAGGAGGAGACCGGTGGCTGCCGGAGAGATGTGTATAAGGTTTTTTTTATTTTTTTATTTCTTTTTTTTACTATGGATGCAGCATTTGCAAGCAGGACTCTCTGGTCACACAATATAAATCCATGCTAGTTGTCAAGCCCTTTTCCAAGTGATGCTCAAAATCGCTTGAAAAAACACATGCATAAACGCACGTAAAAACGCTTGTAAAATCTGAATGCATTTTTTCTGCCAAGGAGAGGAAAAAACGCTCAGGATATTTCTGCTTTGCATCGTGGGCACATAGCCTTAATGTGTGATTGGTGAAGACGTGGTGCAGAATGGAGTTTTTCCAAGAGTGAGGGGTGGGATTGTGGAAGGTTCAAGGGGTGAAGGCAGACCTGGGGTGGAGACTGGGCGGAGTCTCAAGGGGGCCCAGAAATTTTGACAGTATGGGGCCCTGAAATTCCTAGTGGCAGCCCTGCCTGTCAGTATATACACACCTTTTCTAAAAGGCCACAGAGGCTGCAACACCATTAAGCAAGAGGCACCACTAACCAAACAACACCATGAAGACCAAGGAGATCTCCAAACAAGTCAGGGGCAAAGTTGTTGAGAAGTAAAAGTCTGGGTTGAGTTACAGAATGCTACTTTGTTCGTTAGTTATAAGTCAGGGTTGAGTTATAAAAAAATATCCCAATCTCTGATGATCCCCTGGAGCACCATCAAATGGGAATAACATGGCACCACAACAAACCTGCCAAGAGAGGGCCATCCACCAAAACGCTCAGCCCGAGCAAGTAGGGCATTAATCAGAGAGCGAGCACAGAGACCAAAGGTAACCATAAAGGAGCTGCAGAGTTCCCAAGCAGAGACAAGAGTATTTGTTCATACAACCACAATAAGCCGAACACTACATAGAGGTGGCCTTTATGTAACAGTGGGCAGAAAAAAAGCCTTTACTTACAAAAATTGTAAGACAGGTTTTGAGTTTGCCAAAAGACATGTGGGAGACTCTCCAAATGTATGGAGGAAGGTGCTGTGGTCAGATGAGACCAAAATTTAACTTTTTGGCTACCAAGTTAAACGATATATCTGGCGCCAAACCAACACAGTTCATCACCCCAAGAACACCATCAGCATCATGCTGTGGGGATGTTTTTCGGCAGCAGGTACGGGGAAAATGGTCCGAGTTGAGGGGAAAATGGATGGTGTGAAATTCAAGGATATTCTTGAGCAAAACCTGTTTCAGTCTGTCAGTGATTTCACCTTCCAACAAGATAATGACCCAAAGTGTATTGCTAAAGCAACACTCGAGTGGTTTAAGGGAAAATGTATAAGTGTTTAGGAGTTGCCTAGTTAAAGCCCAGACCTTAATCCAATTGAGAATCTGTAGTCAGACTTGAAGATTGCTGTTCACCAGAGGAAAATATCTAACTTGAAGGAGCTGGAGCAGTTTTGCATTGAGCAATGAGCAAAAATCCCAGTGGTAAGATGTGGAAAGCTCATAGAGACTTATCAAAAGTGACTTTGGATAAAGGGAGGCTCAGTTATTTTGTCCTATTTGTTGTTTGCTTCACAATAAAAAGAAAACCAAAATGTTCACATTTGTAGGCATGTTCTTTACATGAAGTGATGCAAACCCTCACAAAAAAAAAAAATTCCAGGTTGTCAGGTAGCAAAACGTGAAAAATGCCATGGGGGTGAATACCTTCGCAAGTTTGGGCTAGTGGAGCGACTATGCCGAACTGTCAATAACATATACACAGTTCATGGAAGCGCGTAGTATGTACCTCATAGATCGAGTATATATTTAGATCATATCATAGAATATTCAATACTACCATATTATGGACTCAATATACTTCATCGTCAGACAGACACAAAAAAACCCAGAGAAAAAAAATTGACGACATAGGAGCCTCTAAGTACGAAAAAATACAGTAAATTTATTTTATTATAAATACATGATCAGGTAGACAGCAGGGGTAAGTGCAGAAAAATCTGTGAGGCTAAAAGAAGAAAGATCCACCCCACATAGCGACCTCCAAAATAGATCCTACATACACATATATGAATAATATATTACAAAGGTGTATATATAGGGACAACAGGAACATCACCATGGAAAAGAAGGTAATAGGTAACATCTCAATATATATTCATACAGCCAATATGGCAATATCAGTTAAATTGATTCAATACCATTATTGATTTCATTTAGAACATGGGATATCCACTACCGTGTCCTCATTACTTAGATGGTATAGCTGGGTAAGTACTCCAGCCACTTGTTACCTTAAGCCCATAGATAGTCCCCAGCACAGCCACTGTATACATACCAGGGATGTCGGGCAGGCGTCACGTGACAGTCGCTGGACAGTTAAAGATGCAGGAGTCTAAATGGATGGTACGCACGTGGAGCGGAGGTGCCCCGACGCGCGTTTCGGTCTTCCCTTCGTCAGGGGGCGTGTGGGTAAGACTGGTGTATCGTATTTATAGGCGCCGTACGGCACCATGGACCGGAAGTGACGCATGCGTCGTCATGGGGACCAGGACGCCGGCCGGCGTCCGCGTCACTCGACATCCGGCGGCGGGTCAAATAGCTCCGACGCCGCATGTCAATCAAAACACAGAGAGCCGGCAGGCGCCGAGGAACACATAGCGCGCATGCGTGCCTGGTCACAGCCTTCCCAAAAAGATCGGTGTCAAAAAGGTATAGTATCTCATATCATGGTTACCAAAGGATACCAGGAAAGATATATAGAAAGGAGGGGAGAAAAGAGGGGAGCATGGACTACACGGACACCCAAAACAACAATGGCTGGTGGCAGCACATATCAGACACGGAATGATCGGTTATCTAGCCATCTAATTGCACATGTTAAAGCATATACCCCCTCAAAAGCCATATGCTATACATTTATCAAAAGTTATATAAACCTTAGAAGGATATAAGTGCTGGCACCAACCATCAGAAGGGGTACAAACACCAAATTAACACACTGAGGGTCACACAGAGTTAGTCGGCCCAAAGAGTTCGTATAGATAAGAATAATACAACACTACACTTGCATAGAGAGTATATAGCAAACATATTTCCTCTATAGATTCATATCTTCCGTTTTCATATTGATATATCATGCATTTATTTTTCATTAGACAACAAAATATGACAGACAAAACATCCATGCAAATGTACACATATAGACACCAAAGGGCCAAGATATATATTTATCTCTAGTCCATATTTCTTTATGGTACGTGATCCCTCGTAGTCCCTTCTACACGGGTCGAAAAATGCACATATAGCGAATCCAGAACCAAAGTCCCCAGTGGAATGCAAACAATGTGATACCAAAGAGAAATAGTAGGAATCCTAAATGACACAAAAAAGGATAAGTGAATAAAAGCAATAAAAAACATAGAGGAATAAAAACAAAGCCTCAACCATATGGTCAATGCAGGTGGACGCATGCAAGAACATATATGTATAGATACATAAATAGATGACTATATATACATCTATATTAGAACATGGTGGATAACTAAAGGAAGGGAGCATAGCTTATACTCTCGTTCAGTCCATTGGGGTGCAACGTATTGAGAGTCCAGATCCAACGGGACTCCATTTGTGCAAGTTTAAGCCCTAAGACTTAGACCCATCAGATTTAAAGAACGTGTCGCATCTTTCAATGTTCGGGCCCGAACTTTGAAAGATGCGACACGTTCTTTAAATCTGATGGGTCTAAGTCTTATAGGATAAATAGATCTATTACCTGTACCACGAAAAATGTTATATACCTTGCTACCTGTCCGTGTGGACTGGTATATGTGGGCATGACTACCCGTCAGTTTAAGGTGCGTGTTCGCGAACATGTTCTGGGAATTATTGCTGCGGCTGATCACACGGACACATCCACCTTAAAAACTATACCGCGCCATTTTAAGACCCATCATAATTGTGATGCCTCGGCACTGAAGATAAGGGGTATTTATTGTATCGTACCCAACATACGGGGTGGAAAAATAGGGATTAAACTTGCACAAATGGAGTCCCGTTGGATCTGGACTCTCAATACGTTGCACCCCAATGGACTGAACGAGAGTATAAGCTATGCTCCCTTCCTTTAGTTATCCACCATGTTCTAATATAGATGTATATATAGTCATCTATTTATGTATCTATACATATATGTTCTTGCATGCGTCCACCTGCATTGACCATATGGTTGAGGCTTTGTTTTTATTCCTCTATGTTTTTTATTGCTTTTATTCACTTATCCTTTTTTGTGTCATTTAGGATTCCTACTATTTCTCTTTGGTATCACATTGTTTGCATTCCACTGGGGACTTTGGTTCTGGATTCGCTATATGTGCATTTTTCGACCCGTGTAGAAGGGACTACGAGGGATCACGTACCATAAAGAAATATGGACTAGAGATAAATATATATCTTGGCCCTTTGGTGTCTATATGTGTACATTTGCATGGATGTTTTGTCTGTCATATTTTGTTGTCTAATGAAAAATAAATGCATGATATATCAATATGAAAACGGAAGATATGAATCTATAGAGGAAATATGTTTGCTATATACTCTCTATGCAAGTGTAGTGTTGTATTATTCTTATCTATACGAACTCTTTGGGCCGACTAACTCTGTGTGACCCTCAGTGTGTTAATTTGGTGTTTGTACCCCTTCTGATGGTTGGTGCCAGCACTTATATCCTTCTAAGGTTTATATAACTTTTGATAAATGTATAGCATATGGCTTTTGAGGGGGTATATGCTTTAACATGTGCAATTAGATGGCTAGATAACCGATCATTCCGTGTCTGATATGTGCTGCCACCAGCCATTGTTGTTTTGGGTGTCCGTGTAGTCCATTCTCCCCTCCTTTCTATATATCTTTCCTGGTATCCTTTGGTAACCATGATATGAGATACTATACCTTTTTGACACCGATCTTTTTGGGAAGGCTGTGACCAGGCACGCATGCACGCTATGTGTTCCTCGGCGCCTGCCGGCTCTCTGTGTCTTGATTGACATGCGGCGTCGGAGCTATTTGCCCCGCCTCCGGATGTCGAGTGACGCGGACGCCGGCCGGCGTCCTGGTCCCCATGACGACGCATGCGTCACTTCCGGTCCATGGTGCCGTACGGCGCCTATAAATACGATACACCAGTCTTACCCACACGCCCCCTGACGAAGGGAAGACCGAAACGCGCGTCGGGGCACCTCCGCTCCACGTGCGTACCATCCATTTAGACTCCTGCATCTTTAACTGCCCAGCGACTGTCACGTGACGCCTGCCCGACATCCCTGGTATGTATACAGTGGCTGTGCTGGGGACTATCTATGGGCTTAAGGTAACAAGTGGCTGGAGTACTTACCCAGCAATACCATCTAAGTAATGAGGACACGGTAGTGGATATCCCATGTTCTAAATGAAATCAAAAATAGTATTGAATCAATTTAACTGATATTGCCATATTGGCTGTATGAATATATATTGAGATGTTACCTATTACCTTCTTTTCCATGGTGATGTTCCTGTTGTCCCTATATATACCTTTGTAATATATTATTCATATATGTGTATGTAGGATCTATTTTGGAGGTCGCTATGTGGGGTGGATCTTTCTTCTTTTAGCCTCACAGATTTTTCTGCACTTATCCCTGCTGTGTACCTGATCATGTATTTATAATAAAATAAATTTACTGTATTTTTTCGTACTTAGAGGCTCCTATGTCGTCAATTTTTTTCTCTGGGTTTTTTCGAACTGTCAATAACGCAGCAGCATCTGCCTCCCTCCCCAGCAATCAGAAAGTCGGCTGGCTAAGGAGTGCTGTGCTCCTGTACAAAAAGATGGGACAAACCCTTTCAGTCAATAATAACATTTATTGCTTGTTTCTAATTATGTTTTAAAATGTTATATTCATCTTTAGTTATTTGTCATTTATTTATAGGGAACCTGTTATTGCTGATAACACTATTAACCTGCAGGTTTATAGCATTATGAAGGTGCCCGGCCGCTGTGCTGAAAGTGTGCTACCCAGGAGAAAATTAACTTTATTTCTTCAGGGAGCTGCAGATTTTCAGTCTTGCAGGAGTGCAATTACAGTCACTACTCACAGTATTGAGAGTGGCGGCTGGAAACACGCCCCGTCACGGACTGACAATCAGTTGTAGAGTGCATCAGTATAGACCCTGACAGATCCAGAGAAATTTACGCCCAAAGTCCACATTACAATGGAGCAGTTGTAATCAAGTGTCACTTGCTAGGCTGCTTGCTAAAGTTTTGATAAAATCACTGTTTTCTGAGCAAACATTATCACTAGAGTGCTAGTTACCCTGCAGCAATGTAGTCCTCCATATTCATGAGCTCTGTATAATCCCACCCTCCCCACTGATTGACAGCTTACCGCCTATGCATAGTGTACAGAGAGCTGCCAAATCAGTGGTGTGGGCGGGATTATACAGAGCTCAACATTCAGAGCACTGCTAGATCTGCAGCACATAAAACTGAATTTAAATTCTGCAGTAGGAAGTGATGCATCGCTGGAATCAGGACTTCTGCTCCTACATCATGCCACTCTCATGTGGAGTAGCAATAAACTGCAAAACAGATTCCCTCTAAAGGTCCCGAAAAAGAAGGCATGTGTCTTGGTGCAACTCTTTTTTTAAAGGGGTTTCTGTGTTTTGTATACGAATGCAATAAATTATTTGGCACACAATATGTTGTGAAATGACGCCAATAAGAACCACAACTTGTTCTACAAAAAAAAACCCCAAAAAAACACAAGTCCTCAACAGACACATCAATGGAAGAATAAAATCGAATGGCTGTTGAAATAGAAAAAAAAAAGTGCTTAAAAGTGGATAGACCATAACGGGTTATTATTTTCTGACAAATGAATATCTAACAATACAAAGGACGCATTTCTCTGGCTATATTACCCTCCTGTGGTGATGTTCCAGCTTGGTGCACGGTGCCTAAGCTCACCAGCTATTCGAAGGCTACGAAATGATACGAGGAGCACTGTGAGTGCCGTAATGTGCCGCACCTCACAGCAAGGAGGTCATGGAGCTGTCCCAATCCCTAATTCAATTTAGCACATTTTCAAACAGTACAACCAACCAGTGTCACATTCAATCTCACTCTGACCATAAATGAGCGCAATGCAATTATTTCTGAAAGCAAATGCAGGCAAAACAGCCACTTTTCATAATTTTACTTGACTATTAGAAAGCATGAAATAATTTGGGAATTGGCTTGATAAGGTACTGAACAAATATATTTTATTTTTCTCATTGCCTCAAGCAAAATATCTTTGTAAGGGGATGCACTATACTATGTGTCAGTGCATAAAAGACTGTAGGAAGAACAAGACTTACCAGAAAATACACCACAGGGACGTTAGGGAAGAAAAATCATCCGGAATGTTGCCAAAAGGCACAAGACATTCTGCCGCTGCCAAGCTAATAACACTGCGTCCATCAGTTATTATAGTGCTATTCCCATCTCTGTCTTTCATGGTCCGGATGGGAATCAATATTTCTAGGTCCCGGACAACAGAGGTGGGTGAAGAAAATAGCCGAGCTAAGCTGTTTCTGTAACTCTCATTAATTTCTAAGGGAGTTACGCAAACAGGGTAGCACAGTGAAACTTGGGTGTTTTTGTGACCCTACATCTGGTGGCCATAACCTAGAATTAGTTATTCCCATCTGGGTCATGAATGACAGAGAGAAAAATAACCCTTCAATCATCTAAATTAAAGATGATAAAACTTGATTGGTTGCTACAGTTATCACCTTTTTTTCTGTTTACTAGTTTTTATATGATACTCTTTGTTGTTCCAGTCATAACCAACAGGTGGCGCTGCATCAGTATAATACAGCACTGCTCGGGTGACTGGGAAAGTGTCACATTGAACATAGAGTCCTTTTCAAGGGCAACAGTATGCAGTGAGCAGAATGATAGTATATATTGTTTATACTAATTTCTGTTTATTCTGAGCTTAAGAGTCCAGTGGGCGGTCCGACTGATTGACAGCACAAACTCCTATGAGAATGGCTGGCAATCACTAATAAGACAACCCACTCGAATCCTAACCAGCATGAGTAAGGAGTTAAATGAGTGCATTAAAAGCTATTCTAAAATATTTTTTACCCATGGACTCTATACCGATCTACTCAGCTCCTCCTGTTCTATAGCGTGCTACCCACAGACTGGACTGCACATTCAATATGACAGGATCCCTTTAATCTACACTTGTAGACTTCAGTATTTGACTTGTAAAATCAGATAAGAAAAATTGGGAGCGCAAAAGGTTTCTTTATAAAATCCATTCAAAGCTGAATTAGTGGATGTAATTATCTAGAAGTCCTAGAATATGGAAATTAAAAGCCTGAACTTGTGACCACTGTAATTACTTTTTATGTGTTTGCAGGAGCGTTAGTTATGTGACGTCCAACATCTACACACGTGGTCAAAATTGTTAGTACCCCTCGTTTAATGAAAGAAAAACCCACAATGGTCACAGAAATAACTTGAATCTGACAAAAGTAATAATAAATTAAAAATCTATGAAAATGAACAAATGAAAGTCAGTCATTGCTTTTCAACCCTGCTGCCACAGAATTTTTAAAAACATTAAACTCATGAAATAGGCCTGGACAGAAATGATGGTACCCTTAACTTAATATTTTGTTGAACAACCTTTTGAGGCAATCACTGCAATCAAACGATTCCTGTAACTGTCAATGAGACTTCTGCACCTCTCGACAGGTATTTTGGCCGACTCCTCATGAGTAAACTGCTCCGCAATGCGGAGTCAACAGAGGGCCTTGTTTGATGTATTATCGGCCTACTCTGTCTACAATGCGGAAGTTAGTTATTGTCAAGGGATGAGTCAAATTGCAGCTGTGCTGCTCATGTACTTGAAAGAGGAGGACGCCTTCTGGGCTCTGGCTCAGCTCTTAACCAACCAAAGGCATGTGATGCACAAGTTTTTTTTTTATCACCGGCTTCCCCAAACTTCAAAGGTTTCAAAGTCATCATGAGCAAATTCTCAGAAAAGCTCATGGATAAAGAAGACATGTCCACTGGGATTTATACAACAAAGTGGTTTCTGCAATGCTTCTTGGATCCAACACCTTTTACTCTCACTTTGAGACTATGAGATATCTATATCTTACAATTGCGTTCACTATACTGAAATTGCACAAAAAGTGTCTGCTGAATATGTCCATGGAGGATCTACGGGAGTTTCTGCAAGAAGAGATCGCACGGTCTCTGAGTAAGGCCACGGTCCCACTATCAGTATTTGGTCAGTATTTTTTCTCAGGAGTGGGAGCCAAACCAGGAGTGGGTGATAAATGCAGAATTGAGGCACTTGTTTCTATTATACCTTTTCTCTGATTGTTCCTCACCTGGTTTTGGCTCCCACTCCTGAGAAAAATACTGACCAAATACTGATAGTGGGGCCATAGCCTTATGATGATGATATTGTCGTAGAGCAGCTGCAGACATCTATTGCCGAACTGAGGAAGATGAAACTAGAGCTGCCGCCACCAGGAAGGTCTGAAGAATTCCCCAAAAAGACCCTGGGTCAGGATATCCCTGTTCATCTACTTCCAGTTAAAACAACAGATTTCTGCTGTGTGTATGAGGCATATGAGATTAACGTTGAGAATTAAGCAATGTTCAGATATAAAATACGTTTCGATTATCATTAAAACCCTACTACATAAGGTGAGCATGTTAGATTGATTTTGCAAGAGCTGATTCATTCGCTTTTTGGGTAGATTTCGTTATTGTTTTGCCACTTTGATCTCTCGCTCTCCCGAAGAACATTATATTCCCTGAAAGTTATTACTGTGCGGGATTCAGTAACTTACTTTGTTTTATGAACTTTAAAATTGACTTGTTTTAAAAAACGATAAAATAGAAGCTTAAATCACTTTGGGTAGATCCTATTGCATTGGAATAAATCGCTTCCTTGCTTTTATACAGTACATCAATTCCAATTTCCTACCTTTCAAGAGCATTGCTCTGAGAGTTTATCGCACCTTTCTAATGAAATGCAATTTCATGCAGGGATTGAAGATCTTGTTAATTTTGTTGACATTTGTATAGATTACATTTGTAGTAAATAAACAAACAGGAATATGCTTTACCATACGCTCGGTAACTCACAGCAAATGGCAGACTTCGGCAGAAATCCAGATGCTTTTTAAACAGAAATGAATATAATAAACCGATGATTTCTACGCATCCTAAGCAAGCAAATGGCTGCAACAGGAGCAGTGGAAACAATAAGGTCGGTATCATAAGGGATAATATATTTTTTGTGGTCATCATTTGGCAAAATAATCTACAATAACAAAAGAGGGAAAACTATGAAACGCACTTTAAATGCACCTGATAGAAATGTAATAGACAGTTCATAAACTTTGCTAGAAGTTTAAGAGATTAAAAAAGCACTT
Organism: Phyllobates terribilis; assembly: GCF_046119375.1. Taxonomy (NCBI): domain Eukaryota; kingdom Metazoa; phylum Chordata; class Amphibia; order Anura; family Dendrobatidae; genus Phyllobates; species Phyllobates terribilis. The sequence continues at coordinate 1,060,585,975 of NW_027362761.1, forward strand.
CTAGTTATTTTTCTTCTATTACCGTACCCCCCACCTGATTTATGGCACACTCTACACTTCACTAATACATGGTATAATTACTTTCATGAAGTACTTCAAACACTTGTTTTCTTCCCTTCAGCATCCACCTGTAATGCCAATGATGCACTACACTGCCATAGGTCACACACAAGTGGTGTGCGGAATTTATCACTTCACTAAGGCAGGAAGAAAAGTAAAAGAGAAGGTAGTTTGTGATGCCAGGGTGCACTGTGTTAACTTCTGTTTAATGGTGTGATGATATGTTGTGCATCCGATAATCAAGAAAAACAGAGAGACGGATAGGCTATTCGTAAACTTTACTTCTTGCAAACAGCTACAGATAAATCCAGACAGATGATTCAGCAGAGTTTCAATTCCAATGCAGCAAACACAGTTACTTTCAGTACAGCAATGCAGGTACATAAATAGTGCAGCAATTCCTGAGTCCTAGCTTCTCCTTATATGCACAGTCTATCACACAGCTGATTGCAGCTGAAGCTGTGGTCTCTCATGTACAGGAGCTCTGTCTGAGCTTCCTACCTGCTCCTTCAGCTTCCAGGCAAAACCAAACACCACAGGATGTCTCCTCCTCTCTCCTTCTCTCTCTGAGCACACACTCAACTAAGCTCAGGACCTTGGCATGTATGGAAAGCAGGGCTAAATCATTAACTCTTGGTAATCTGTTATTTTGTTCTGCTAAGTACATCACTCTTTGCATATATAAACCATTCTGTACTTTATCTGCAAAGAGAATATGAACATTGTGCAGACATAATGAGGTAGCTGCTGGCTCTGCTACATCTTATAGGGGGATACACATACAACTTTATGATTCCTAGTTGTCATCATGCATGTTATTTCTCTATACTTTGAATCCCAAGTTATATCAGTACATCACATGATCAGCTAGAACCAGAACCATGTGTCTACCGGTATGACAGCATGAATATCCTTGTCTTCATATTCTCCTAAATAAACTAATTATCAGTATACATTAAAAGAGGCGATGCTCTAAATTATAAATGTTTGAAAAGCACTGTGCAGTCATCATCATTATCTTTGATATGCGCTTCTGTTTCCCATTCCTGTAAAGAACTTCTGTAGTACATTCCATGCACTTGCATCATACAAAAACATCTACTGACTGAGATTCTGATCCCCTTCGTATAACGTAAAGCTATAACATTCTCAGGAGGTCATCATGAGATCACATGACCTAAAAAAAGTGAAGTATTCCATGAATTTTCAGATAAAAAGGGATAACCAATACCAGGTAATACTATTATTATATATAGTGGGGGAATACTGATAGTATGAATTAAAAGAGCATACAAGCCTGAAGTGCTAATATCAGAGTATAATACCAACGTCCAAATTCCAACATATGTCCTTAACTTTGAGTAAGTTTATAATAAAAAAAATGATTAAAAAATATATGGAGACTGGGATGTCACAACTGGTATGAAAATATAAATAAAGTTAAAAAATAAGGCCTATGCTTCCGTCCACTTTGCTCCACCGACTTGAAATTGAGCAGTGGTTAAAAGTGATACATTTTTCTGCAAATCTGCCATGTGTCATTACTTGCAACTTTTTTTTTTTTTTAACTAAAGATGTCCCAAGTGTCCCTAATGTCCCCCTAAAAGAACTGAATTTTTAGCCAAAGTCGGTTTCAAACTTCAGGGTTGTGGGATTCCGGCATCCGGAGTGAGCCCTCCTCACAGTGAAAGATCTCGTGATATCTCGCTTTTCGCAGTAACCTAGCGCTGCCAATTCTTTACTAATCTGTTACGAAATGGTAACTGTGCAAATTAGGTTACCTGTCTGTGCAATTCCCATTAGTAAAATGTCCTAATTGTCTTACGATGCCATCTGATGCACATTTTGTCACATGTATGCAGTCTTTGAACAGCCATTTGAGGCTATGTAATAGTGGGGAAGGGCTTAACCTTCCCTTGGTACTGAGATAGTTAAAGGGAGTGTTCCTGAAGTCAGACCTCTCCGAACTGTTGGTAGACCAAGCTAAGGGGTTAGCTTTACAGGTCCAGTCAGTAGAGTAAAGGGGGAACTTAGTGCCCGGATCAAGCCTAGAGTGATATAGAGCTTGTTCCTGGCATAATTTGTTGTGGGCTGCAGTACCTGTAAACAGCCACAAGATGCCACTGTTCTGAGTGCAGATGTCAGGTTGAGTTTGCTAGCAGGGTTGCAGGCAGTGGTGAGTTAATGCTGTGTGATGACAGCTCACAGGGGGTGGGCACATTGGCAAAAAGCCTCAGTTTTAGTGTCCAGAGGCCATTACCAGACAGTACGGGGAATCGTGCGGGCAGCCTGACTATAGTGGCTGCTAGGGTAGACGGGAGCTCTACACCCTCAGACAGTGGGATCACTAATGTGCTAGTCTCCTCACGCAAGAGCAAGAGTCCTGTTAGCTGGTCGGAGAAACTCATCAGAGCGAGTGAGGACCCGAGGCACTTCTAGTCTGCAGGAAGCAGGAAGAAGATAAATAGGACTCCAGGCTAGGACGTGGGGGAGATATTTGATCCAGGTCACTGTTAACGTTACAGAAGAATCTCGTGGACTAGAGATAGAGTCACAAGAGATGCTTCACACAGAGAGGGAACCAGGGCTGAAGATGTTGTCAGTGCCTGTGAGAGAGATGATAGCCTGTCGGGCCTTATCCATTATATCTGCCTGTAAATACTGTATATATCCCTCTTCCCCAAGTAAAGTTCAAGTTCTGGTTAAGAACCTTGTGTCCTCTGAAGTTCTTGCTGCCCTGGTCCCAGAAGAGCAATGCCTGGAGACAGCCGCAATTGGATGGCTTGAAGTAACTGAAGAGCAACACATACACAGCCACACTTCAGAGGGAGGACACGTATTGTCTGTAGGGTGCCATAGCGAGTGGGGACTACAGCTCGCCCACGACTACCTCGCTGGGGCACCTTACAGCTACACACTGCTGTGTTGGATGTGTGCACATTGAACATTTGGAAGCCCAGATATTGGATCTAAATGAACAGTTTGTGACTCCTTACCATATTGACTATTGGTGTAGATGTGGGGGAGGATGTTAGCATGGAGGTGCAGGATAATGAGGCAGCAGAGTGACAGAAGGCGGTGCACAGGGAAGAGTGTCAAGGAGGCTAGATCTGATCTGACACACCCCAACAAGTTTGCTAAATTGGCAGATGAAGGAGGTGTCAGTACAGGACCACCATTTCTGCAGCAATACATGTCCTCTGAAACCCATGGGAGTGTCTGCCCCAATAAGGAGGGGAATAGGAGTCCCAGACAGGTGCTAGTAGTGGAAGATTCAATAGCGGAACAGACAGGGAAGACTGTGATCATTGAACAGTATGTTGCCTTCTTGGCTCACAAGTTCAACACATCAAGGATTGGATTGACAGATTATAGGGAGGGGGCTGGTGAGGACCCAGTGTTCATGGTGCACATTAGCACCAATAACAAAGTTAGAGGTAAGAATAAGGTCCCGAAGATTGATTTCAGGGAATAAGACTGTAAGCTTTAGGCAAATACCTAAAAAAAGTATTCTCTGAAATACTACCTACACCACGTGCCACACCAGAAAGGCAGTGGGAGATGCTCAGGAATTGGTGCAGTAAGGAGGGCTTTGGGCTTTTGGAGAACTGGAATAACCTAAAGAAATGAACTGGAATATAAATTGGGGTGCATGCAGCATGTAAGTGCATGTTCACACATGGCCACTAAAAGAACAGAAAAAAAGAAAACAGAAATATAATATGCAAATACCCTGCAATAAATAAATAAACAGCAATAGTGCATGAAATTAATATAGGGTACTTAGTTAATATAATTTTGATCAAAATAATGCAAAAGCCATCCTGCCTCGTCACGGTGACCCCATTAGGGACAGTCCTAACTCTAATATTTAAAACCTTACTGTTTGTCAAGTGACATGCATGTGGATACGGGCTAAGAAAGACCGAGCCCAGCTAGTGGACACAGACATGGGGAGCAAGATGAATAGACTTTCCAGCTCAAGGAAAAGGACGGCCACACCTTTATAGTAGACAAATCAATTGGCCCGGATAGCATACACTTCCGAGTACTGCAGAAATTAAGTACCGTGATAAACAGACCATTATTTTTAATATTCAAGGATTCCCTAATAACAGGTTTCTATACCACAGGACTGGCGCACAGAAAATGTGCCAATATTAAAAAAGGGGACAAATTCTGAGCCAGGACACTATAGGCCTGTAAGTTTAATGTCTACTGTGTGCAAAATCTTTTAGGGTTTTCTAAGAAATGCTATTTTGGAGTATCTCACTAAGAATAACCTATAGAATCAGTCCTATCAAACTAATCTGATCAGTTTCTATGAGGAGGCAAGTTCCCGACTGGACCAGAGAAATGCAGTCGATGATGTCTATCTGGACTTTTTAAAAGAGTTTGATACAGTACCACATAAAAGGCTGATATGTACAATGAGAACAATGGGACTAGGGGAAAATGTGTGTAATTGGGTTAGCAACTGGCTCAGTGATTTGAAACAATGGTTGGGTATTAAAGAGACACACTCTGATTGGGTAACAGTTAAGTGAGGTACCATAGGGGTCAGTACTGGGCCCTCTTCTTTTTCACTCATTTATTAATGACCTTGTAGAGGGCATACAGAGTACAATTTCAATCTCAACTGGAATGCTGACTCTCATTTAAAGGAAGCAGGAGAAAGGAAAACTCAGGCCAAGGTGAAAAGTGCTAACAAGTAGAAGTACTAGTGCCTAATGTGCCATATATATGGCTTACCTCAAAATCTCTATCCGTAAAGAATCTTAGAACAAGATGTTATTAAAAGTAAAGGCCCCTATGTACATTAGAGTAAAATCATGCATTTTTATTGGCAGGACCAGCCTATTACCAAGGCCAATCCTGGGGGAAAGATTTTTTTACTTCTCAGGGAAGAAAAAAACACCACCACCGACTGAACATGTATGCATATAGGGAAAGAGGGCTGGAGAAATAGCTTTTTGCAGAGTGAGTGCTTATCCTTGAAGTCAAGCTGTCTGACTAACTTTGGATTTCTTTTTTTTTTTGGCTTTCATGGCACAGAAAATTATTATTTTCCAACATATTATTTTCATCATTAGTTTATAATGTTTACCCATGTAGAAATGTGAGTGTGACCATTAGAAGAGTTGAATATTCATCACATGCCAATATGGAAATCTTAGCTAAAGGGTTAAATAAATTTAACAAAATGTAGAATCTTCATATACAAAACCCCCCAACTGTAAACATAATACAACATAGTACCGTGGCGCATCATGCTGCCTGTTCTATAAAATACAGTGGATGAGGTGGAATAGCTGAAGCTTTCTCCATGAGGCAATGACTGATGGTGTCAATTTTTCGGTAATCCTAACACAAATGTGCACCTTTTTTCCTAATATGTGCTCAATGTCCTCTCCCTTTCATCTGATAGTGAGTATGCATTGCCGGATCTCCAGAACTGACAGTGTTATAAACAATATGTCAGAGAACTTGACAGTGGACACTTCACTGTGCAGAGATAATGGAGATGTTACCTTGCAGCTTTTCGGTACTAGATGGATTTTGGCTGAGAAAGATGTTTGCATCTCAGTAAATCCATCAGAGCTGAGTGAAATGAGATGAAACACATGACCCTGAACTAATGTCTAATGTGCACACTGCATGTATACAAGGGACTGAGAGCCTGGAAACTGGTCACAAAGGAAACATTGTACTTTGTATGTTTCTTGAATCCGAGCATGTGCTGAAATCAGGGCTGTGGAGTCGGTAAGCCAAACCTCCGACTCCACGACTCCGACTCCCTCATACATGGCTCATGTTTAAGTGATCAATTTACTGTAGCACAGATTCATCTCCGCTAAAAGTCTAGACCCTTAGATCAGGAATAGGACAGACATTTATAAGACATTTCATAACTTTCCCAAATTCTTATGAAAAAAGATTCCCCACAAACTGCATTGAACTACTGTACCCAATTTATTATATATTTTAGGAGTCGGAGTTGGTCCATTTTATACCGACTCCATCTAAATGGGCTCCGACTCCACAGCCCTGGTTGACGTGTTATACGCTGCCATGTGCTGTACCCATGGAGGACCAGGAGATGGGGTGCAGATGATATCTAATGTTTTCTTGTTTTTTTTTTAATAATTAAGGCAAATATTTCTGAAAAGAGGCTAAAGTTTAGGATCCTTTACTCTAATACCTTTCTGATAAAATACCAGTCACTCCAATTGCTACAAGGAATGGAAGAGCCAATGACGAAGCATCGGCATCCAGGGAGCATGGCCAGAATTTTTAGGCTCGGTTTCAGGTACCCTGTGGAATTCATCTGCATCTGTTTCCAATGGAAACAGATATATCTGAATAGTATAGACTGCAGGACATTTTAGGTCTTCAACCTAAAAGATGACAGTCATAGGCTATCCCGGGAGAAGGGAGAGCAATGCAGGGATGTCGACATGAATTTACAGAAAGCATTCTGGGGGTGACCACTGAGAAGAAGGTGCCTTTTCTTTACATTTTTACCCTCGCTTGTCAGAACATTACACCATAATATACTCTAAGCAGTGTAGCTACTAAGATGCTTTGGTGCTTTGATTATTGTATCCAAAATGTATCCATTAACATAAATATAGCAATCCTCTCTGAAATTATTCTAAGTTTAGCTTTCTAGGACCATAGAAAAAGCAAGCTCGTCAGAATTGTCAACTTTTTGTGGAACGCACATATTTGTATCTAGAATTAATTTTCTGTGATAAAGGATCTAGAAGGTTGATTCAAAATAAACACTAAACAATAAGAAGTCACAACCAATAATAGTGAGAAACATGCACGAGTGAACAGATAGGCTGAGATACTTACTAGTGCTGCCATAGCCCAGCCTGTCTTGTTGTAGATGAATTCCAAATTATTTCTTCTCAGGTAAAGCAAACCACCAACCAGAGACACAAGCAAAGCCAGAGCGATTGTGCCAGAGTAATTCGGTGGCCTAAACACACGGATCTAGATCAAGAAAAAAGCACAAATATGTGATATCTAGTACATTGTTTGATAAAAACTAATTATTGTAAGCAATGTGTCTGTTCATGGAGGAGGCAAGAAACATAGTGGAAAAACATACAATGCTTTTAAAGGGGTGTACACTACTGGAAAATCCATTTTCTCTGACCCTAATGTAAAAAAGACCCCCTGACGAAGGTACACTAAAACGCGCGTCGGGGTGGGCGCATATTACTACAAAACTGCACACTTCACAAGTCAAGGTACTTATTTTGTCTTTACTGATCATAGTTGACCATGTAACATGTTTAATGACAGCTGTGTCGCTCCTCTGATAATGCAATTACGCTACAAATATAAAAAATAAAAAATCAAATAATAGAAGGCAAATCCAGACTATGTGTTGAAGTGCATAGTGCAATAGATACGTATAGCAGCAGCTAAAAATATAAATAAATAAATCACAGTGGATATACGGTATATAAATTAGAGTGCTAGACTAAATATATTAATGTAACCAAATAAACACATAGAGAGGAATAAATACCATATAAATAGGCCCCACAACCTCCAATTTGGCTTCTATTTTTTGATTTGTGCCCCACAGTCAATCTATTTGGGTATTTATTATATATCTTTGAGTCTGTTTTCCAAATTATGTTTTTTTTCATTTAGATTTGAATTTTTTTAAAAATCTATTAAATGAATATTTTAAATGCTTCTATGGTTATTCATTATTTATTGAGTGGGTTTTGATGAACAATAAAGGTATCATCTTTAGGATTTACCTTTGTTTGCCACCTACCCATGACTATGGATTCATTTGCATATGTACTTTACTAAAATATATATCCATATACAATATTGGTGTTAACTGCAGGATTAACCATTAGTTGCCATTTTGACTATGGCTATGGATCTATCTGCACATGCACTTTACTAATGTATATGGATTACATTTAGGTCCATACAGTACATAGTATATACATCTATCATAAACACCTCAATATATTTATATTGCATCACACTGCCAATAGCTACATCATAATTTGTCTATGACCCCTTTTGAGATTTTTGTAATTTTCCTTTGAATCTTATTGCATGATTGTCATGATTTTTAGGATTCATTCATTAATATATTCTTTGTAAAATCTTGCTAAATCACACAATAATGTTATATATGTCATGATTAAAAGTTTTTTACATTTTACTAATGTTATATATGTGTTCCCCAATTGGATCATTTCCAAGCAGCTGTTTGTAGCATTATATATACAATTTATGCCAAAAAACAATGTAACCGTTTAATTGGCATTTGATATGCGCCTCCTTTTTTAGCAATTTTGTTGCATAACCACTGCATATTATTTGTATAATAAAAAAAAAACAACAAAATGTTCTCACTACTACTGAAGGTAATCTTGGTTCCTTTTTCTTTTGCATATGACCCTAATGTCCCTGATAAAATTAAATGCATACTTACCTCTTAGATTGGCGTTGCTGCTCTGCTCAGAGTTCTGTGTTCCCCGACAGTAACATGAGCGCTACAGATGCTCAGCCTCTTTATAAATAGGGGTTGTATATATCCTAAATATTGTGGGTCAAAAACCCATCCACTTGACAAAGCATCGTGGCTTAAATTACTGTAATAAAAGCCTCAACACAAAGATGTAAAGAATAGTGATGAGCGTGCACTAAAATGCTCGGGTACTCGTTGTTCGATTCCAGCAAATTGGAATACTCGGGTGCTCGACCCTAGCAACGAGCCCAATGTAAGTCTATGGGAAATTAAAGCATTTTTTCCGGTGGCCCTCCCGGAGGTCTGCAAAAGGCCAGAAAATTGCTGAAATCGATGGGAACAGTGCTCAAATGACATGGGAACAGCATGGGGAAGACCCCTGGAAGCATCTCTGATTCCCAGGTTACTTCTGTGAACAATGTTGTCAGAGTACTACGCCACTTTTATGGACTCACAATAAAACATACAAAAACAAAACCAAAATGGATTTTCCTGGGAAAAATGTAAAGGAACATCCTTTCCAGGGTAATGACTTATATATAAGGCAAAATAAATAACCAAAACCAAAAATGCTCCTCCACACCTTGGGCTATGTTCACACGTAGAGTTTTTGATACGTTTTTGCACATTTGCATTGCTTTCAACGCTGGATTGGATTTGTGTCTCTCTCGCCTGTACTCCTTGGTTGTCTAACGAACTGTGACCTCTGCCGCCAGCGTTTTCAGATGTGAATTTTTTTAATAATTCTGCAACAAGGGCCTTCTGGTACTGCCCCATTTTAGTAAACCTGTCCACCGCGGGAATAAGAGATAGAAAGTTCTTGAAATGTGGGTCTAGAAGTGTCACCAACCAGTAATGACGATCACCCAAAATTGGCACAACGCGAGGGTCACGGGAAAGGCAGCGTAACATAAAACTCAGCCATGTGTGCCAGACTGCTAACAGGCAAGACTTCCGTGTCACCAAGAGGACGACTGACCATGCTCTCCTCCTCATCCTCCTCCCTCTCCTCAGGCCATCCAAGCTGAACAGACAGTATGACAGTTGTGCAGGTAGTACCATCTATAGCGCTGGAAACTAGCTCTTGTTCTTTCTCCTCCTCCTATTCCTCATTGTCACCCAATCCAAGTTGGGATGAGATGAGGCTGGGCTGTATGGAATCACCCTGTATGGTTCCTTGCTCCATCTCATTTTGTTCCGCCTGCAATGCATCGTCTTTAATTGTGAGCAGTGAGCGTTTCAGAAGACAGAGAAGCGGGATAGTGACGCTAATTATTGCGTCATTGCCGCTCACCATCTTGGTGGAGTCCTCAAAGTTTTGGAGGATGGTACAGATATCTGACATATATGTCCACTCCTGAGGTTTTATGTGTGGAGTCTCACCTGAAGACCAATGACCTTGTTGATGCTGGTAGTCAACAACTGCCCTCTTCTGCTCACAAATCCTTCCCAACATCTGCAATGTAGAGTTCCAACGCGTTGGGACATCGCAGATTAGTCGGTGAGCTGGAAGCTGCAAACGCTGCTGAAGCATGGCAAGGGCGGCGGAAGTTGTAGCTGACTTTCTAAAATGGGCACACACTCGGCGTACTTTGACAAGCAGATCTGGGTAGGTTTTGAGAAACCGCTGAACCACGAGGTTAAGCACATGGGCCAGGCATGGTACGTATGTGAGCTCGCCTCGCTTCAGAGCCGCCATCAGGTTCCGGCCATTGTCACACACCACCATGCCTAGCTGTAGGTTCAGCGGTATCAGCCACACATCTGCCTGCTCTTTCAGAGCTGTCCACAACTCTTCAGTGGTGTGCGATTTGTCACTTAAGTAGATTAACTTCAGCACAACCTATTGCCGCTTGGCCAAGGCAGTGCTGCAGGGCTTCCAGCTTGTGACTGATGTGGTCATTTCAGAGATGGAGGCTGAAGAGGAGCAGGTGCAGGAGCTGTAGAATGTTGGGGAAACCCTGATTGACCCAGGGTTCCTCGGCAATCCTCAGCGTCGGGAAGATATTTTCCGTCCCAAGGTTCGACTGGGTCCTGGCTTCCACTATATTAGCCCAGTGTGCCATCAGCTAGATGCACCGTCCCTGCCCACAAGCACTTGTCCACGTGTCCATGGTTAGGTGGACCTTACCAGTAAATGCGTTGTTGAGGTATGGCTAATGTTCTGGGACATGTGCTTGTGTAATGCGGAGACGGAACACCGGGAGAAATAGTGGTGGCTGGGGACCGAGTACCGAGGGACGGCTGCCGCCATCAAGTTGCAGAAAGCTTCCGTCTCCATGAGCCTAAAAGGCAACATTTCGAGCGCAAGCATTTGCGAAATGTGTGAGTTTAGTAGTGTGGTCTGTGGGGCGTTGGCTACGTATTTGCATTCCAAGGACTGGGGTAGAGACAACTGAACGCTGCGCTGGGAAAAGGACGTGGTTGCTGATGGTGGTAGTTGCGAGTGTGCAACGATAGATGCAGGGTGGGAGACATCTTCGCATGCGCCATGGACAGGGCATTGGCGTGCACACACACCAGCGGAACAAGCAGTGGTGTCACCCGAAGACATTGTTTCTGGACTTTAGCGTTCGGCCCACTTTGTCGGGTGCTGTGCTGCCATGTGCCTGATACATGCTGGTGGTGGTCAGGTTGCTAGTTTTGCTGCCCCTGCTGATGCTGGTCTGGCAGATGGTGTAAATGGCCTTTTTGGGGTTATCTGCAGAGTCTTTAAAACAGAACCAGACTTGGGAAGACCTAACTGTTGTACTGGCAACTTCCGTTGTGTTGTTGTTCCGGGTGACGGTTGCCCATTTTGTGTCTGTGGCCTCCACACTGCTTGGTCCTGCCTGCCTCCCTCCCCCTGTGTGCTGCTGTCATCGCTTTGCATGTCACCTTGCCAGGTTGGGTCAGTGATTTCATCGTTCTCCACCTCATCTTCCACTTCTGCACCCTGGTCCTCCTCCTGACTTTCTGGCAATTGTTCCTCATCATCATCCACCTCTTGTGACAGTAATTGCACCTTCCCACCATTGCCTTCGTGTGAACTTGGGTGCTCAAATATTTGAGCATCGGTACACGCGTTCTCCTCTTGACTCACTTGAAGCTGGTGGGAGGAAGGATGTTCAGGGTGAGGAATATGCGGTCCAGACTCACGGCTACTGAGATCTGACAGTATGGAAGACAGGGTGGTGGTGATGGTGGCAAAGTGACTGGAAGCATTATCTGCTATCCAACCAACAACCTTTTGACACTGCTCTGGGTTCAATAGTGGTGTGCTGCGGTCCCCTAGCATTTGGGACAGGAAGGTCGAGCGGCAAGATGTGAGTTTGTTGTGGCACAATTTTAGCTTGCTCACGGCTTCGGCCTCTGCATGCACCATCACAATCACGTCCACTTCCCCGTCCCTTGCCACGTGCCTTGCCCATTTTAAATGGAGGATAATATTTTCCACGTTAATTACAAATGGCTGGATTTGTACCGCAGTTATATGTGATAAGCCTGACGGACACCCAAGGTTTTAAATAGCGGCCCTGTAGTTTACTATTCTTGGCAGCGACCACGTGTGAATAGCTTCACTGACACACTGTTACAAACTCTAAATGGAGGATAATATATTCCACGTTCAGTACAAATTTCTGGATATTTATCGCTGTAATATGGGATCTTGTCTGATGATGGAAAAGATCTGGCTGTATTCTGCAGTGCTAACAAGCAAATGGAGCAGTCAAATGGCGTACTCTGGATTGCTTTTTAAGCAAATAATCAGGATTAAGATAAAAAAAATTAGCCCTGACCCCTGATATCTTTGTCTACAGAAAGACGGATTTTGGTAAGAACTTACCTGTAAAATCCTTTTCAGCGAAGGAAGGAAGGGAGACACAGATTCTCTACTTCGTGGGTAGGCGGAGCCCCATAGGATAGTCACCTCAGATTGGAAAATGACGACCGGCCCCTCCAGTATATAGGCTCCTCCTACTCCCATGTTCATCAGTCCGTACACAAGCTAAGGAAGAGCAGACCAACCAGCAGAACAACATATCCCCTTCTGAAATTTCAGAAATGAGATAAAACAGGTTATGTAATAGAAACACACAGTCTTAGGCATACCCCATTGGACCTGACAACTGTGTAGAGCTGGCGAAACTGGAAGGAGAGCCGTAGAGCGCTAAACCCAGTCCAGAAGATCGACATCAGGAAGGAGACGCGCTGCATCTAGAAACACAACAACACACTTCTGCCCTGGGAGGGTGCTGTGTCTCCCTTCCTTCCTTCGCTGAAAAGGATTTTACAGGTAAGTTCTTACCAAAATCCGTCTTTCAGCAGCAGAAGGGAAGGAAGGGAGACACAGATTCTCTACTTCGTGGGACGTCCTAAAGCAGTACCTACTTAAGGGTGGGAAATAGAGGCAGAAACTTCCATACCCCAAAACTTAGGCAAGAGCGCAAACCGCGCTAAATAATGGAAAACTAAATAAAGGGATAACTTAAATTACCGCCGCCTGCAGGACCCTGCGTCCCAGGGCCGCATCGGCTGAAGCACTTACGTCCACCTTATAAAACTTAGTAAAGGTGTGAACGGAGCGCCAGGTGGCCGCCCGGCAGAGCTGCGCTGCAGAGGCCCCCTGACGAAAAGCCCACGATGAGCCAATGGCTCTCGTGGAATGAGCTTTAACTTTAACCGGACAAGGCTCGCCCTTGAGCCGGTACGCTTCCAGGATAGCTGAACGGATCCACCGAGCTATCGTGTCTTTGGAAGCACGTTGACCACGCCGACGACCTGCCGGAATTACAAAAAGAGAGTCCGACTTCCGAAAACCTTGAGTGATCGTAAGATAGAACTTCAATGCCCGCACTAAGTCCAACGAGTGCAAGGCCCGCTCCCTTGGATTCTTAGGTCCTGGACAAAGCGAAGGCAACACAATGTCCTGATTAATGTCGAATTGTGACACTACCTTAGGCAAAAAATCTTCACGAGTACGAAGCACCACGCGATCCGGAAAAAATTCCAGAAAAGGAGGTAAGCAAGAAAGTGCTGCCAATTCCGATACCCTTCTCAAAGAGGTGACTGCCACCAAGAAGGCCACCTTCCAAGAAAGTAGTAAAAGTTTAGCAGAATCCATAGGCTCAAAAGGCCTATGCTGAAGGGCTTCCAGGACTAGATTAAGCCGCCATGGAGCCACAACTGCCCTCCGTGGCGGAAACTGACGTGCGACTCCGCAAAAAAAAGAACGAACATCCCTGCGAGAGGCAATAGCCTTCCTAAAAAGTGCGGAAAGAGCAGAAGTCTGTCCCCGCACCGTACTTACTGCCAAACCCCTGGCCAGACTAGATTGCAGAAAGGCCAAGAAGTTGGGGATGGAAAAAAACCTCGGGTTTCTTGAGGATCCAGAACACCATGAATAGAAAGACTCCCAAGTTCTGTGATAAATCCTGGACGTAGCTGGACTCCGGGCCGCCCGCAAGGTAGCAATGACCTCGGGCGAAAAACCGCGACGGGTCAAGATCTCGGTCTCAAGAGCCACGCCGTCAAACGAAGGGACCTCAGGTCCGGATGACGAATGGGCCCCTGAGTGAGCAAGTCCGGGCGAAGGGGCAGCGGAAACGGAGGTGCCGCCTGAAGAGACACCAGCGTCGAATACCATGTCCTCCGCGGCCAGTCTGGTGCTATCAGAATTATTGATACCCCTTCGAGTTTGATCCGTCGGATCACCAGAGGCAGTAAGGATATCGGCGGAAACGCATAGATCAGCTTGAACTGACCCCACGGGGCTACTAAAGCATCCACCGCCACCGCCTCCGGGTCCCTGTACCTGGACATGAACGTCGGAACCCTGGCGTTCAGCCTGGATGCCATCAAGTCCACCTGAGGAGTCCCCCAACGGGAACACAGCAGAGAAAACACTTCTGGATGGAGACTCCATTCCCCAGGGTCCACTTGCTCGCGACTGAGGAAGTCCGCCGAGATATTCAACACCCCTGGAATGTAAATTGCAGAAATTGCTGGAACTTTGGACTCGGCCCAGACCAGGATCTGAGAGACCTCCGACATGAGACTGGAACTCCTCGTTCCGCCTTGGTGGTTGATGTACGCGACAGCCGTAGCGTTGTCCGACTGGATCCGGACCGGTAGGCCGCTTAATAAGACCATCCAATGTTGGAGGCAGAGAAATATTGCTCTCAACTCCAAAATGTTGATCGGGAGAGACGACTCCTTTGGCGACCAGACCCCCTGAATCCAGAGGTCGTTCCAAACTCCCCCCCAGCCTGTCCGGCTGGCATCGGTTGTCACCACCGACCATCTCGGGGGAAGGAAGGATTTCCCCACGGATAGAGTCTCCGGACGTAACCACCATCCAAGAGACTCTCGCACCCTGCGGGAGATAATGACCGAGCGATCCAGAGAAGTTAGCGATCGATCCCAATGGGTCAGAATAAGGTTTTGGAGATCCCGGGAATGAAATTGTGCAAACGGTACTGCTTCCATAGTTGCCACCATTTGACCCAGAAGGCGCATGCATTCCCGAAGGGACATTGACAGCGCCGACCTCATAGCCTGGACCAGAAGACGAAGGTTCGTCTGTTTGACAGGAGGCAGGGACACAACTGCCCGAACTGTATCGAACTGCATCCCCAGGAAAAGAATGGACTGTGCTGGCTCCAATGACGATTTCTTCCAATTGATCAGCCACCCGAAGTCCATCAGGTACTGAAGGGAGAGATCGCGAGCCGTTATTGCCTCCTCTGCTGTGGGTGACACTATGAACAGGTCGTCCAGGTAGGGGAGGATCGTAACCCCCTGTCTTCGAAGAAGCGCCATGAGAGGAGCCAGAATTTTTGTAAAAACCCTGGGAGCTGAGGCCAACCCGAAGGGTAGGGCCACAAACTGGTAATGGGCTTGACCTATAGCGAAACGCAAGAAACGCTGGTGAGCCCTGCCGATAGGGATATGCAAATAGGCGTCGCGGATGTCTATCGACACCAAGAAATCGTACTGCGACAGGGTCGCTATCACCGATCGGAGAGACTCCATGCGGAACTTCCGTGTCTGGACGTAAATATTCAAATCCCTGAGATCCAGCACCGGAGGAAACTTGTCCTCCTTTTTGGGGACCACAAAAAGGTTGGAATAAAAACCCTTTCCCTGGTCTTCCGGAGGAACCTGAACCACCACACCCTGCTGTAGGAGAGAGTCGACCTCCTGAAACAGTGCGGCAGCCAGTCTTGGCACGGACGGAATGCCCGTCAGACGAAACCTGTCTGGAGGTAGAGAATGAAACTCTATGAAATAGCCTGCCGACATAACCCGTGTCACCCAGGCATCTGCTATGTGGGATGCCCAGATCGACCCGAATTGTAGCAGACGACCTCCCACCTGAGAGCCCTCGGGGGGATCCCTGGCGTCAGTCAGCCTTAGCGGACTTTTTATCAACCTCCCGTCTGTCCTGACGGGACCGTTGCTTCCAGGGAGTACGAGATTTCTGGGCGGATCTGCCGGAGGATGAGGGACGACCCAATCTCCAAGAAGGCTGACTGAATCGTCCCCTGGCTCGAAAGGACCGAAGACCTCTGCCGGGCCCTGTCCTGCTGGCTGTGGATGCCACTGCCTTTTTCCCAGGCAGAGTAACATCCTTAGCTTTAGCTTTGGCAATTAGTTCCGAAAGATCTGAACCAAAGAGCTGACCGCCCTTATATGCCAGACTAAGCAATCCCTGTTTAGATACCGCATCTCCGGTCCACTGTTTAAGCCACAGAGCTCTTCTAATCGTGACTGCCGAAGCCTGAGCCCTGGATAGAATTGAAGCAGTGTCCAGTACTGCATCTCTGCCATAACACATAGCTTCTTCCATTCGCTGAAAAAGCTTTTCCATTTCTGAACGCGAAGTCCCATCCTGCCACACCGCACGCAGCTGATCCAACCACCGCAGAGAGGCCTCACCGGCCCACATGGCCCCCAAGGCCGCTTGGAAACCATGACCTGCGGCTTCATAGATGGATTTCGCCGCTGACTCCGATCTTCTGTCCAAAGGATCCTGAAGATTGGCTCTCCCTTTAACAGGAAGCAGGGAAGACTTGGTCAGCTGAGACAGAGATATATCCACCTCAGGAGAGGGAACCCAATTAATAACCATCTCCTTGGCACAGGGATATAGGGCATCAAAAAAACGCGTTCCTCGGAAGCGTTTATCCGGACACTGACGCTCCTTCTCCACCGCTTCGTTAAGTTCCTCATGCGCAGGTAATGTAGAACGAACACGGCGCGTCTTCTGATACAGACGGGCCGACCTAGACGGTCTTGTCGGCTCTTCAGACAGCTCTAATACTTCCCGCATGTCCTTAATAAGCCCATCTACACGACCCGAAAGAGAAACAGAGCGATCCTGTTGATCCTCCTCTTCGGACTCAGAAATTTCATCAACCGAATCTGTTGGTGAATCCGAAGCCTCTGAAGCGCTCTGCGAGGGAGACAACGCCACCATAGTCTTGTGGCGCTTTTTACCTCGTGGCATTGGGTGTGATCTAGCTGACACCCACTGTCCCAGGAGACTAGAGAGACTATCAATGGAGCGAGTGAGCGCCTCCACTTTAACATCACTGAGCGTTGAACTTGATGTAGTAGAAGGCCTGAGTGTATCAGAGGCGTGCGACTGAACCTGAAACGGATCAGAAGACCGATCCGCACTCCTAGGCCCCTGATCCGACATGCCACCCACACCAGATGCCAGGATGTACAACAAGGATGGCAAAAAAAGTGTAAAAGCTGCACAGCCTGTTTTCAAAACTCACTTTTTTTTTTAATTTTTTTTATATATGCGTCAGGCTCTGAGGGGTTAAAGCTCACCCTTAGAAAAGAGCTACCCCAGAAAGCCGAGCAAAAATCAATAGGGGGAAACTCCCTTAAACACCATGTGTTTCCCCTAAAGTTCCACTTTTTCAGAAGGGGTTAACATCACAGCAACTATAATACTACGCTGCCTAAAAGGTCAGTGAAGTAAATAGCTTTAGGAGAGAAAGCGGCAGTGCTCACGAGGACTCCTAATAGGTAGCCGAAGTGACAGCACTGACAAAGAACCCCTGCCAGAGGCAGAGGGGGTACTGCGGCGACCGCTCCTCCTGAGTGTGTCGCTTCACTTTTTTTTTTTTTTTTTATATATATATGCGTCAGGCTCTGAAGGGTTAAAGCTCACTCTTAGAAAAGAGCTACCCCAGAAATGCCGAGCAAAAAATCAAAGGGAGAAATTCCCTTAAACACCATGTGTTTCCCCTAAAGCTCCACTTGTTCAGAAGGGGTTAACATCACAGCAACTATAATACTACGCTGCCTAAAAAGGTCAGTGGAGTAAATAGCTTTAGGAGGGAAAGCGGCAGTGCTCACGAGGACTCCTAATAGGTAGCCGGAGTGACAGCACTGACAACGAACCTCTGCCAGAGGCAGAGGGGACTCACCGGTACTGCTCCTACTGAGTGTGTGGACGGACGGACGGGGAGCAGAGAGCAGGAGATGCCACTGGACGCCGGAGGGAGAAGCAGGGACTGCCAGCACGTGCTCAACCAAGCACTTCCTGTCTAAGTAATGACGGCAGGAAGCCAGGAGACGCTAAGCCACGCCCCCACTAGGCCCCGCCCCGCTATGCCCCGCCCCGCTAGGCCACGCCCCCCGTCAAAGCCCGCGCTTATTCAAAAAACGAGGGGAGAAAACTTCCTACCTCTATGAGGGCAGGAAGCAAGTCAATAAAAGCAAGGAAACGCGCGCAAATACAGGGAGCTTCCTGCCTAAATGAAGGCAGGAAGCAAAAACGAAAAAGCATGCGCAAATAAAAAATAAAAATTACTGGCCTCCGTCTCTGCTCCCCAGTCAAGGCAGCGTCTGAAATAGACAAGAAACACACAGGCAGTACACTTGCCGTAGCCGTCAAAGATACTCTTTAGACCAAAGAGCACTTACCCGGCTGAACGCCACAGGGATCCTCAGGGATGTGTGGCGCCATGGCCCTTTGCTCCCCCCTATGGCGGAGCATGCAGGGACCCTCTCAGATGTGTGGTGTGCGCCTCCGCCAGGGAGCGCCCTGTATCCCCCGGGGCCGGCAGGCATAAGTGGGAACCTCAAGGGGTACACAGAGCTGCCAGGGGAGGGTCAGGGGTCTCAGCAGCGCCGAGACCCCCAGAGACCTCTAGACCACGGGGGGTCCAGGACTCGCTGGATATAAAATAACAAACTCTTCTGAGGAACTGCCGAAGCAGCGACTATCCTCTGAGACCTCAGATAAAAAGACTGATGAACATGGGAGTAGGAGGAGCCTATATACTGGAGGGGCCGGTCGTCATTTTCCAATCTGAGGTGACTATCCTATGGGGCTCTGCCTACCCACGAAGTAGAGAATCTGTGTCTCCCTTCCTTCCCTTCTGCTGCTGAAATCTGTAACAGCAGGAGCAGAAAGAAAGTGCAATGGACTCTCTTGTGCTGTATACAGTGCCACAAACCCTGACTGCCTAACTCCTGCCATCACCTTCACCGCTGAATATATGCAGCTGGATTAGTCCTCAGAAGGACTGTTCGTTCAGATGGATATTATAGATATATGTTGTAGAATACCTATACTAACTAGTAAACAAGCAAATCTCTCCCTCACTCAGAAGCAGCTCTCCCTACTCTGCCTGTTTCCGGGTTAGACTGTGACGGGAATAGGGGTACCAGGTGTTATATAGACCCGATGACGTTATGCGGCCAGACAATCACTGTAATGCCACAACAGACATGGCTACGGCTTTAGACTGTGTGGCAGACAATCCCTGCATGTTCATTGGCTCTCTAAAGAGCGGCAAACATGCAGGGAGGAGACCCGAGCTCCTGCCCGAGCAACCCGGAAATACTCGTTGAGCACAGTGATGCTCGGGCGAGTACCGAGCAGTGGTGAGCACGTTCACTCCTCACTAGTAAAGAAGTGTATCTGTCACTGTCACCAATCCTTGAGGACAAACTAACCTAAAAGTATGTCTACAAGTGGACATTCAGATACATTATACTTTTTACTTTAGGATACCCTATGTGTACATATGGCATAGACGTAGCAGATATTCAGTCCAGATTTTAAACAGTAGCAGCACTGAGGATGAGACGTTAAAATCTGCTGATCCAAATCTGGGGTTCTGAAACTTGGAACCTGTCACTTTATGCTGCAGACTTTCTTGTAATGCAAAGGGTTATATGTGAGGCAAAACCACATATTTTACAGACTGAAATATTAGGCTTCAGCTATTTCGACCCTATACATGAGTGTTTGGCTTAGCGTAACTTTCATGTGTTTGCATACAGGGGGTAAGCTGGCTGGCAGTGGCCCATCTCCTGAATAAAAAAAGGATCAGGCATTAAAATTCAAACTGCCCGACCCTTTTTCCCCTACATCATCTGTCGAGGAAGAATCAGGAGGCCCCCATGCACCTCAGACTGTCAGCCAATTTTAGCAGATTCCGACGACTTGTTGTAAAGTTTAGGGGGATCCTTAGAGTATCTTTTTACCATTTTTCAGTAATGTTCACTGTGAATTGAATGAGTCTGAATGAGTCTGAAGGGGTTGGCTTTTTTCTAAATACGTTCAAAGGCTGAAGCTACAGGAAGGACTCAGACCAAAAAGATTAATCAGATTATGCCAAACCAAACGGTCAACCAACTAGATTCTAAATCCTGTTTCCAGGGGGGTGGATAGATCATCTATAGAAGATGACCAGTGGAGTGCCGACATCCAGCATTTCCGCCAATCAGCTATTATTAGCTCCAGCGAGAAGTATTGGACAGAACTGCAATGTGCAGATCAATTCTATGTGTAGAGGTCGCTGCTGGGCACTACAGAGCAGCTCTCTCACTTGTATAAGAGTTGTTCTTCAGTACCAGGCAGCAGCCACTACACATAAGCATTGCAGCTTTGTACCATGAGTTTAAATCCAACTGCAGCCGGAGCATATAACAGCTGATTGGTAGAAGTGCTGAGTGTTGGACCTCCACCATATCTGATAATGATGACCTATACTAAGGAAAGGTCTTTAATATCTTGTGACTAGACAACCCCTTTAAGCATGTTTTATAATATTAGCAGTGACAATTTCCTACATACTGAATAATATTGCTAATAATACATTGTTTGATTGACTATTGGTTAGATAGCCTATCAATTTTGAAATGGACTCTGATAATCCTAAAATACTTTTTTTTCTTTAAAACGCTCCAAAAGCTTTTCCTTCACTAAGTTTGGATTTTGTAAAAACAGAACAAAGCGCGAGAGTGATGCAAACACTCTGTACATAGTGATAAAGGACCTGGCAGGACATCAAGTGCTAAAGACCTGAACAATATGTTTTGTTATATATCAATCTTTAATTTAATCACTTGATCTGAGCTTTCTGTTTCCTTTGACTAATGGCAATTGATAGACAGGCCACTGCCTTGGATTTTAAGGGGCAATAGATAATCTGAGAAATGCATGTCAAATACAAAATTAACAAAGCTAAAAATTGTTGGTGAGGCTTGAAGATAAACTTGGGAAGCCTTGACTTACTATGCATGTGTTTGATATTGGCCTGGTGTCACCTATGTTGAAGGGTTATCATGATTGAGGAGTTTTAGGTGCTGCCAGGCTCTTCACGTAGAATTTTGATGGACCTGGCACTGCATCAAGTGTTACTTAACGAAATTATGTTTCTTTCAACAATCCTTCAATCTTAACTTTTAATAACTTTATTGGATATTTCTCCTTGTCAACTAGAACGCAATGCTGATTCTAAGACATCTCATTTATTTATATATGACAGTTGACAGCACTTCTTAATTTGCACATGTAAAAAATAACTCACATTATATCTTAGGCTGTAACAAATGGAAAATAGTGTTCAGAAGCAGAACATGCTGTCTAAGGTAAGATCATGTTATGTTTGAGTTGGGGCATGTGTGGCTTTACTTAGTTGTGGATCATGCTGACCCATAGACATAGCAAATGATAATTTATGTATCTTACCTATTTCACAGTCATAGTATCATGCCACAATTGCTAGTGATATCATGTCCACATATATACTAGTCACCTGTCCCAAAACCAGTACTGTGTTCTGCTCCCTTCTCCTCCGGTTGCCACCCTCCTTGGGTGCTACAGTCCAACACTTTTCTGCCAGAGAGTATCCAATTTGATTGTTTATCAGTTCTGCCTGCAGTTAATCATTTGTTTGCCAATTACCTACATATCTGCTATTAACCATCTTTCTGCTGATAGCATACAACTTTGCCATTAACCATTTTTTTCCACTGATAGTACTGTAGTGACTATCTACAGTTCCTGTGCATATCCACTCCCCTGGCTCGGTCTTCGTTTTTTTTCTCCTCTGCCTATCTGCCTGCCATCTGCACACACTTTTTTCCTGTTCCTCGCTGATCCATGTGCTATCCTTCAAGCTCTGCCTGTTTTGCCATTATCTTCGGACATGGTTGTTCATTCTGACCAGTGATTTAGAGAATTTACCTCACCAAGTGAGCCCATAACAACATGTATGATCAGTTTTTCATACTACCAATGTAGTGCTAACCACAATACTGCCTTTGAAACGCTTTTATGATCTGGTAACAGTCTTTGAATCGCAACTAAGTAGGTGGCATCATCTAGAACTACAGATGCATCTGGAAGGATTTCTTTCTCATATTGTTGTTAATATGGGAAGAATTTGAAAAAGACCTTGTAATTTGTTCATACTTTTATTTCTTCTGAGCTCTTATTAAGCGTTCACTGCCTTTACAAATATTGGTGTTGGGTACATCACAAGAATATGGTGACATTTTAAAAAAATCACTGGTTAGAGTGGGTGCACAACAGTCCCATCATTAAAATGTATCTATACTGTTAAAGTAACAAAGAAACTAAAACAACAGTGGTGCCGGATCCATCACACTACGGACACCAATAGAGCTCAATGGACTCCATTGACTATAACGAAGTCTCACATTTTAACAGTCACTTGACAAAATGGCTAGAGAGGTTGCAAAGCAATGGTCCAACTTGCAGTGAAAGGTCCACATTTTGAAATCTTAGGAAGGAATGTAGTTCTGATGTGTAAGGGTCCTTACCTATCCAAAATTTCTCAATAAACTCACCTTAAAAGTACAAGGCTACTCAAGATCCAAATTTTGCAATAGAGACCACTGAAACTGTTTGTCTTGTGAGTTATGATTGATTAGTCAATTAGAGCTATTCTTCATGATCTCTTTCGACTTAGATTGTTAGAATCTGTCAATCTGATTATTGCGGTTGTATGTTTAAGGCTGGGCTAATTAAAATCTTTTTGAGTTTCTTCAAAACTTGGCCCACATATATAAAAACTTGTTTTAGGTCTAAATATAAAGGGAACCTGTCATCTGGAAAAATCGCTATTAACCTGCAGATATGGGGCTATTCTGCAGGTTAATACCGTTTTGAAGCCATGCAGCTGCTGCACTGAAGGACTGGCTACCGGGAGGAAATGAACTTTGTCCCTCTCGGCAGTCTCTGGCTTTCAGTCATAGAGGTGCGGCTTCAGTCACTGCTCAGTACATAGTGAGCGACAGCTGTAACCGCGCTCCTGGCACTGACTCTACATTGCATCAGTACAGGGCTGGCTGACAGTCAGTGCCAGAGTGTGGTTACAGCCAGCATTCACTATGTACTGAGCGGTGACTGAAGGAACATCGGCCGCACCCCTATGACTGAAAGCTGGAGGCTTCCGGGGAGGAATAAAGTTAATTTTCTCACGGAAGCCGAGATTTCAGTGTAGGCATCAGGCAGCTTCAGAACGCTGTGAACCTGCAGATCGACCCCATATCTTCAGGTTAATAGTGTTTTTTCACATGACACATTCCCTTTAAAGCTTATTCTAATATGTACCTGCTTGAAGATTCATCACAAGTTCACCACAAAGAGTACTTCAATCAGCTCTTTTTAGTATAATCGCTCGGGTTATTTTCCCCTCAAATCTGACAATTTTAGTTTTATGCTGATCCAAATGGGCTGAAATATTGTGCTATACCTGAAATCATAAGTTGGAATATGAAGGTATGCAATTAAAACTCTCTACCACAAGATGAGGGCCTATCCTACCACTGATCGTTTTCATCCTCCTTGTTGTTAATTGCAACTATAATAACCATTAGGAATCATGCCTCACCTGCAACCCCAGACTCCGAGTCCTCACAGTGCAGGTAATGCCTAGAAGGGACTACTTCAATTTCGGTTTTGCTTCGGTTACATACCATTTTATACATTTTTACAGATATCCTTTATTACTTTGCATGCATTTTTTTTCTTCTTACCTTATAACCATCAACTTCAAAGATCCATTACTCAAACAAAACAGTTTCATTGCTTTATTCTGAGACTTTTGATAACTGCAATTTATAGACTGACAATGAAATCTTTCACAGCACTTTTCAGCTTCTCTTTTAATTCTGTTCCTAGTTACTTCTCCCCATCTTCACATCGTTTTATTCTTTTCTTAGTCTTTTTAAGAATGAGACAAATTCAATCCCTACTTCTAAAAACACTACTTGTATTCTAAGTTGGGATGTACAACATCATGTACAATGTAGACCAGTTTTCTGATGCATTCTGATGTATACTTTCTATATTTGCTGGTCTGCTAGTGCCAATATTTCTTCTGTAATATTCCGACTGTAAGCACATCAAAACGTTTTTATTTGAGAAAAGGGACAATAAAGTCATATTTTACTTTTATTTAAATAAAAAAACTGAATTAAAGAAACCAAAAATGTGTAAATTGGTATACTACTTCAGTAGACCTTCATATACACTGCTCAAAAAAATAAAGGGAACACTTAAACAACAGAATATAACTCCAAGTAGATCAAACTGTCCACTTAGGAAACGACACTGATTGACAATCAATTTCACATGCTGTTGTGCAAATGGAATAGACAATAGATGGAAACTATTGGCAATTATCAAGACACCCTCAATAAAGGAGTGGTTCTGCAAGTGGGGACCACAGACCACATCTCAGTACCAATGCTTTCTGGCTGATGTTTTGGTCACTTTTGAATGTTGGTTGTGCTTTACACTTGTGGCAGCATGAGACGGACTCTACAACCCACAGAAGTTTCTCAGGTAGTGCAGCTCATCCAGGATGGCACATCAATGCGAGCTGTGGCAAGAAGGTTTGCTGTGTCTGTCAGTGTAGTGTCCAGAGGCTAGAGGCACTACCAGGAGACAGGCCAGTACACCAGGAGACGTGGAGGGGGCCGTAGGAGGGCAACAACCCAGCAGCAGGACTGCTACCTCCGCCTTTGTGCAAGGAGGAACAGGAGGAGCACTGCCAGAGCCCTGCAAAATGACCTCCAGCAGGCCACAAATGTGCATGTGTCTGCACAAACGGTTAGAAAACGACTCCATGAGGGTGGTATGAGGGCTCGACATCCACAGATGGGGGTTGTGCTCACAGCCCAACACCGTGCTTGGCATTTGCCACAGAACACCAGAATTGGCAAAGTCACCATTGGCGCCCTGTGCTCTTCACAGATGAAAGCAGGTTCACACTGAGCACATGTGACAGACGTGACAGAGTCTGGAGACGCCATGGAGAGCGATCTGCTGCCTGCAACATCCTTCAGCATGACCGGTTTGGCAGTGGGTCAGTAATGGTGTGGGGTGGCATTTCTTTGGAGGGCCGCACAGCCCTCCATGTGCTCGCCAGAGGTAGCCTGACTGCCATTAGGTACCGAGATGAGATCCTCAGACCCCTTGTGAGACCATATGCTGGTGCGGTTGGCCCTGGGTTCCTCCTAATGCAGGACAATGCCAGACCTCATGTGGCTGGAGTGTGTCAGCAGTTCCCGCAGGATGAAGGCATTGAAGCTATGGACTGGCCCGCCCGTTTCCCAGACCTTAATCCGATTGAGCACATCTGGGACATCATGACTTGCTCCATCCACCAACGTCACGTTGCACCACAAACTGTCCAGGAGTTGGCGGATGCCTTAGTCCAGGTCTGGAAGGAGATCCCACAGGAGACCATCCGCAACCTCATCAGGAGCATGCCCAGGCATTGTAGGGAGGTCATACAGGCACATGGAGGCCACACACAATACTGAGCCTCATTTTCACTTGTTTTATGGACATTACATCAAAGTTGGATCAGCCTGTAGTGTGTTTTTCCACTTTAATTTTGGGGGTGACTCCAAATCCAGGCCTCCATTGGTTAATAAATTTGATTTCCATTGATGATTTTTGTGTGATTTTGTTGTCAGCACATTCAACTTTGTACAGAACAAAGTATTCAATGAGAAGATTTCAGTCATTCACATCTAGGATGTGTTATTTGAGTGTTCCATTTATTTTTTTGAGCAGTGTAGATCATTGGTTGCATAAAGCATGAACAAGCTGATTAATAAAAAATGCCTACGCATCTACCTTAGCACCAAGAAAGTTTTTGCGTACGTTAAATTAAAATGTATCAGATTTTTACTATGGTATCAGAAAAGCAGCAGAATGTAGGGAAAGAGAGCCTGTTTTCAGCGATGTGTAACTTACTGGGCTGCTTATTGCAGTTTTGATATAATCCCTGTTTTCTCTGCTGTAGATGTAGCAGTGCTCTGAATGCGGAGCTCTGTATTACCCCTCCCACACCCCTGATTGGCAGCTTCCTGTGAACATTTTAAGCAAGCTATCAATCAGTGGTGAGGGCGGGGTTAAACAGAATATCCGGACTTCCTGGCACAAGACACCTAGTCCTGCAGTGATAATCTTCCGCTGATAAAACACTGACTGTGTTGAAAATACAGCAAGCTGCTGAGCAAGTGACGCATCCTGCCTGGAATTAGGCTCATTGCTCCTACATCATGCTGTTCTCAGATTACTTAGCAAAAAACCTGCTGACAGGTTCCTTTTAAAATAGTAAAATTGTAAAATAATATTATTAAAATTGAAGTTGGCAAGCATGAAAACATTGGCTGTAGACCTAAAAGTCCAACCAAAATATGCAGCGAATGGTCTTCTAGCATTTGTGCCCCATGTTCAGCTTCATATAGTATGTGATGTCAATAATGGTGCACAACAGTTGAAAAACATCAATGACATATTGACTGCAAGAATATAATGTAGAAATCTCCTGTAACAGCTTAGGCAGAACGCTCAGGGTCCTAGTGCCCAGAAGAACAAGAATACGAGGATAAGACCGAAGGAAGAATCTGCTCTATGGACATAGGATTGAAGGCACATGAACCAAGCTCTGGAGTGGTGCCACCAGCATCAACTGAATAGGATGGGGATAGAGTTGGTGTAAATTTATTTGCACATCTAATTTTATTGGCCACAACACTGGTCTATGGCCGCTGGAATGGGAGATGGAGTACTACCTCTTACCTGTAGGCATCTGTGGATTTTCTATTAATTAGCTGGCCTTGCACAACAGCATCATTGCAGCGTATTGCACATGTGATATTGCGCCAGGCATAATAATCAAAAGAAGAGCTGTGTATGCCATCGGGTATGAGGCCACACTCCCTCTCCCATTCCAGCCGCCACAAACCACTGCTGTGGCTGATGGAATGGGACGTGCAAGTCGTTCCGCGCCAACTCTAGTTGGAGATATAAACCTCTGTACTGTAAACTTTCTTTTTTTTTTTAATATAAAGGATTTAGAGAATATTCAGGATGCTGAGGGTAATTCAATACCAATGAGTTGTATGGGTGAAACCAAGAGACTCCAAGCCCTGGTTTATCTGAATTGAGACTTTCAGGGCACAATGACTCTAACCACTAGTACAATGCAATGACTAAAGATCTTACTGTCTGAAACGCGTCTGCTAGACCATATTCCCTAAATGTTGTGACACCCATGTTGTTATCCCAGATTTTTAAATTTACGCAATAAAGCTATTTTTTTTTTAGAGGATCCTAGAAGATGGATTTTTTCTGCTGTCGACTGGTACAATAACCACACTATAAGTGGTGCCAATCCCAATCCAATATCAAGAAGGATCAGGCCTAGTGACAACCTTTTGGGCATTTTTCTTTATCAGGCACATTTATATACAAGCAAATAATTAGTATATTGCTTGGTACTCTATTAGCTGACTTTGGAATAAGATATACAATGTCTTGTTATGTCAGAATAAAGTCTATTACTATTACTCACCACTATACAAAATACAAACTATACTGTAAAGAAAAGTGATTACTACAGTGAAAACCTCTGGAAGTTCATTGTGTATATAATGGAAGCATGCATACATACTGTCGAGGGAGAAATATTTATCTGCAAAGCAGAATGTCATGAGCCGAGAGCTAGGAGTCACGTGGACACACGGGGGAATTATCCTACTAAATAGATGAGGTCTTTCTAGTAATACAAAGAATGCATGATACCAGAACAAAGCATATAATATATGAAGAAAAATAACAGCAAAGATTAAGATAATACCAAGGAGCAAAGTGTATTCACGTACATGAACATCTGTTCTGTCGGCGATCCATTTTGCAAGTTGTTCTGCAGCAAACCCGATACGCTGAAGATCAAATGTATCCGCTCTCTTGGGCTTGCCTTTCGCTGGAAAATGCATGAATGTGGGGGCAGAATTCATATTCAGCTGCAGAAAGGAGGAAAATAATAGTTATTAAACTTGTCGTGTACTAACTATTGTGGTCATGTAAAACATTTTAGTTCTAGATACAGTTACAAGAAAAAGTAAGTTAACCTTTTGGAATTGCCTCTATTTCTGCAAGGATTGTTAATAAAATGTGGTTTTATTTGTTAAAAGGGGGATGGATCTATTTTTTTATAAAGTTTAAGGGATCACTTTTTATTTTTTTTTTTCATTGTGCATGCTTACTTAAAGGTGGATATACCTATGCACAGATTTTTTTTTATGCATTTGCTTCCAAAATGCAAAAAAAAGCATCTTTTTATATAGTCTTCAATTAAAATTGCTCTATCATTTTGCATCTCCTTTATCTTGCTCAGTACTTTTGTAAAAATGTTACAAATCAGTCAAAGCTCCTGCTCCTGACAACTCTCTCTGCTCTCCTCGTCCCTTCATTCCGTGTTAGGAAAGACAAAAGAGGGAGGGTTGTGTTGTTCGCAGATTTGCAGTATACAAGGGAGAAAAAGGGCAGAAAATACAGGCTCTAGACAAAGTGGAAACCACATGGAGAAAAATTAAGCAGGGTATTGGATCTGTGCTGATACATGAAAGCAAGTGAAGATAGCAGCACCCTGGATACACACATATCTCACATCCAGCCTATATTACTGGGAGAGACACTCCCAGAGGAGAAAAACCTGAAACTTGGATCAGGCTACAAACTGCACATCAGGGAGTCTGAAAATCAATGCAGGAATGAAGATTGCAGACTGAAATTTAGTGCAATTTAAATTTTGAAAGGTAATCACTAACATGTAAAAAAAATTCATGTCAAAAGGTCTCCATAGCCTTTAATGAGTTCAATAAATAAAGAAATATAGGTAGTTCCAAAGGGTTCACTTACTTTGTCTTGTATGAGCAACTATAAATACATGTTCAGAAATTGTGGTAAATTATATGTGTAGCCAGGTAACCATATGCCAACCTGTCACAGACAATACATTTAGGGCCACCTTTTTTATCAGTAAACTCATGTCACTCACAGGTATATAGCGATTAATTATACGTGTTGTATGTAACTGTATGTGAATAGATTAAGCAGAAGTTCAGCATTTCAGTGACCCCATGAGAATGTGTGATTGTGGGGATTCCCTTATTACAGTGGAAATCGTCTACTAATATCAAAACAGATGGTCATGCCTAATTCCTAGATAGCTTTACAGTTGTCACTATCCATTAGGACATTGGAAATTGAATAATATAAGTCTGCAGATTGGCTCTCATTAACTTAATTAAGAATGCTGTAAAATGCTGTATGTTCTAAGATACTAAGGATATAAAAATTTCCATAGAAGCTCTGCCGCTAAGATCTTACATAGATTTTGAAATTTTTTTTATTGTTTCATACTACATCAGGAGCTGTTAATGCTACTGTGTCTGTATGTTGCACCCCCGGAGGCTGTAATGTGTATTACACACTGTTGAGGGTCACAATAATGTATTTAACAAAACAAATTGGAGTCTTTAAAGAGGTTCTCCGAGAATGAGATAAAATGGCGTCCTTGATATAATTTGAACTGCAGCCCATCCGAGTCACATGGGAGGATGGGCTGAATACTGAAAACATACAGCTCCCGAGACCTGTGTATCACACATACCCGTGGCCTGGGAGCAGGGCTTTGATATGTGAAGAAATAGATCTCTTCCTCGCTGGACACAAAAGGAGTTATCTCCAGCTTCATTCTCCTCAATGTTTATTTATTTTCCAGCTGCTATTAAGCTGTCAGAGGAAGAGGATGAAGCTGGAGATCTCCTCGACGAGCACAATGTGGGTTAAAACATATTTCTTCACATAGTACAGCCATGCTCTCTGACACTGACGGAGTATGTATGATACAGCTCAGTCAGTGGAGACGCAGGTCTCCGGAGCTGTGTGTCTTCAGTCTGCAGCCTGTACCGACACAAGACTAGGACAGGGTGCTGTTTGAATTGGGACTCCATTTTATCTCATTCTTGGAGAACCCCTTTAATAAAATTGGTGGATAGTTAAAGAAAGTCTGTCACCCCAAAATTACTGTTCAAACCAAGCACAGATGCACTGGGTGAGCAGTCTAGCACTTCCCGTCTACTTTTTTCAATCAATCTCTATCCTCCTCTTCCTTGATTGAAAACTCTGGCTTTACAGGAACCAAATGATGAGATGGGGAAAGATGCAAAACATTAAGAAGGGAAGTAGCATTGAGCTGCTCATCCACACCTGTGCTTGGTTTGAATGGTCATTTTGTGCCGGTAGACTTCCTTTAAGGGTGGATACAGCTGTATATATTTGTTTTAAAATCTAAAATGTGCATTCATGTGTGTGTACTGGATTGTGTGACTCAATGTAATTTTATGAATAGACCATTGGCTATGCATGACAGACTGCATCCAGCAGTCAATCATATGAAATATCAGCAAAGTACATTTACATTTAAAGAGTAATCGTCAATTAAATTTTTATTTCCTAATTAATTAGTACATATGGAAATAAACAACTTTGTGATATATCTTATCAGTGAAATCTGTTTTCCCCCCTCTTGGATTGATCTTTCCCTCTCAATTCAAGGATTAAAACTGGAAAATCTATATTCAATAATTTTCCCATTAATGAGATAGGAGATGGCAGATGGTGCTTTTAAAAATTCTATGGAGGGAGGTGGTGAGTGGAGGGTGAGATGTAAGCAGCAGAGACAGACATTACTTTTGAAACAACATTTACAGTTCTCCATAGAACTTTATGAGCACCAGCTGTTACCTCCTATCTCAGTAATGGGAAAATCTATCTTCATTCAAGGCCGATTTTACCTATGAATTTAGAATATTGAGGATCAGTCAAGGAGAAAAAAGAAGGGGAAATTTCTGATAAGATAAAGTTACTTATTTTCATATGTATTTATTGTTCTATATATAAAAGAAATAAAATGACGGCTACTCTTTAAACATGTGCCTTTACCACTATTTATTCTGTTCCTATGAACAATATCCAGCTTTTGCACCTCCTGCAGTCATTCCCCAGTATGCTAATCCATAGAAACAGGCACAGTGATGCAGAAGTGGGCTTCTGATGTTCCACATTGGATTTGTGACTAGGGTATACATCACTGCACTCTCGGCTGCAGAAAACCCCAGTATACTGTGTCCTTCAGCACAACATGGGATTAGTTAGCGCAATCACACTTAAATGAATTCCCGTGAATTAGCCGAA
This sequence comes from Phyllobates terribilis, assembly GCF_046119375.1. Classification (NCBI taxonomy): domain Eukaryota; kingdom Metazoa; phylum Chordata; class Amphibia; order Anura; family Dendrobatidae; genus Phyllobates; species Phyllobates terribilis. The sequence goes on from NW_027362761.1 coordinate 1,060,617,384, forward strand.
GAGCCGCTACACTTGTAAGCAGCTACAATGTATACGGACAAAAGTACCATATATTTTCACATTAATGATAGAAACCTTGAAAGGCAAGAAATTGAGTTGATATTCAGTCTGAGCAAGTAGAGATAGGAATCTATATTGTTAGAAGAAAAGCCGGGGATGAATAAAGTCTGTTCAGCTTGACACTTCTATTATGAAAGCAGTTATACAATAAGACAAGTCTCTCAACAAACTGCAACAGAAAAACTGGAAAAAAAAACTAATTAATGAAATATTGAATGACAAAGTCAAGAGAAGAGAAAAATAAAATGTGTCAAATCAGACAATACAGATTGTACATTATTGTTCCCTTTAGATAAAGCTTTTTTATTAGAAGAGCACCCTGAAAATAGCTTGATCACAGCACATCCCCATACTCGAATTTCCACCTATCAGCTGTAATTTGTAGGGAAATTTTGCAGAAATTGTTCTATTTCTCTGCAGGGGGAAATGAGACTTTATACTGTACCCACTGAAAATGAAGGGCTATCAGTGTAATGTACAGAAATGCCCGGTCCTCTTGGGGAAGGGACATAATCTGTTGTCGCGCTCTGCTCTGGATAATAGATGATACTTACAAATGAGGGACTGCCCCTCTATAAAATTGGAATTCCTTAAAGAGTAACAGTCGTTTTCATTTTTAGTTCATAAATCAATAGTACACGTCAAAATAAGAAACTTTGTAATATATCTTATCAGAGAAATCTGCTTCTTCCTTCTCCTGGAGCGAACATTCATTCTCAATTTACAGGTAAAATCAGTATTCAGTGAAGACAGATTTTTCCATTGATGAGATAGGAGTTGGCAGTTACTGCTGATAAGATTCTATGCAGATGGAAGGCAGAGCTCCTCCCTCCTACTTCCCCTCCCATCTACAAAGAATCTCATCAGTAGAAACTGCCATCTCCTATCTCAGTAATGCAAAATCTGTATTCACTGACTACAGATTTTACCCGTGAATTGAGAATTTTAAGAACAAATAATTAATCCTAGTGGAGAAAGAAGCAGATTTTTCTGCTAAGATATAATACAAAGTTGCTTATTTTCATGTGTACTATTGATATATGAAATAAAAATTAAAGCGATGTCTACTCTTTAAGCTTACCTGTCTTTCCACATAAAAGGAGGGTAAAAGGGTCACCTGGTTACCCCTTTACCCTACAGGAAGTTAAAACAGCTTTTGGTGACTAATTTGTCACAGAAATGTCCCGATTCTCAAGCTCCGTAGCTTACAATCCACTCTCAGAGGGGCTGGATCCTATTCATTAGAATTCCGCCAGCATTATATATATTATTGTGAATTCACAAAATAAACACATAGCAATAAAACAACCAAGAAAACTATAAATAGCTGAACACAACTAATAAAACAAGTGGTTTCTTCAAATTCAACACAAAATGACACTTTTATTGATTACTGCAATCTGAGAATTGTTCACCCCTTCATGACAAGTGTCTTTAGTACTTAGTAAAGTTCTTTTGGCTGTTATAACCTGCTGCAAATGTGATGCAAAGTCAGACACGAGCTTCTGGCAACTTTCTTGAGGAATCTTAGCCCACTCCTTATTTACAATAATCTCCAGTTTTCTAGTATTCTTGGATTTGAGTGCTGTCTTCTTCAATTCTCATCATAGATTTTCTGAAACCAGCCATTGGTGAACGTTGTGGCATACTTGGAATCATTCTCCTGTTGGAAGGTCCAATGGAGGACAAGGTTCAGCTTCCTCACTGAAGGCATGACACATTTTCCTAAGATTTCCTGATACTTGATTTAATGTAAAAATCCACAAGCTGCAGGTTTCTAGTGCCAGATGAAGCACAGCAGGCACAGAGTATTACAGAGCCACTGCCAGGCTTCACTGCAGGCATTACAGAGACACCACCATACGTCACTGTAGGCAGGGTGTTCTTTTCAGTGTATGCTTCATTCTTCATTATCCAGACATATTGCTGATCCACAGTCCCTATATGCTCCAGTTTTGCTTCATTGTTCCACAGAACAGAATCCCAAAACCTCTGTGACTTATTAGCATTTGTACATATAGGAGCCAACTTTTCATGTTCTATGGGGCCAGTAGAGGTGTGCATTTTGGAATTTGGGCATGGTGACCTTCAGTGTTTATTATTTGCTTTACTGTGGAAACTGAATCCTTATTCATCATACAATACCATTATGGAGGCGTCTGACTGACCCTAATTTTATTCTGCAGTAGGACAACAATCCCACACATACAGCCAATGTCTTTTAGTGCTATCTTCTGTATAAAGAAGTACAAGGTGTCATGGAAATGACGATATGGGACACACACAGAGTCCTGAACTCAACATTGTCAAATCTGTCTGGGATTACATGAAGAGACAGAAGTATTTTCACAATAGTACATACACAGAATATCTGTAGTTAGTTCTCCAAGATGTTTGGAACAATCTCCTTTCCGAGCTTCTTTAAAAACTATGTTCAAGTGTACCTAGAAGAGCTGATGTTTATTGCTGTTTTGAAGGCAAAGGGTGTTCACAACAAATATTGATTTGATTTAGATTGCTCTTTTGTTAATTCACTTTGTTAATTGATAAAAATAAACTATTATTAACTCTTCAGTTTTTGAAAGCATTCTTACTTTACAGCATTTTTCCAACACCTGCATAAGAATTTTGCACAGTAGTGTATGTCTAGGACTTTACTACTGCAGCATACAATAAATAATTTGCCTATTGTACAATCCACACAAAAGGATGAATACTGTTCTGTAAAGTTCACTTCTCAGTACTGACTGCTCTTCCTTTTATGAGGATCACCATAGAAAACTCAGTAAAATGTGTTCTGTCAAGAAACAACTGACATTTCATATTCTTCCTATTCCAATTTCTGAGAATTTATTGTATGGATCACCAGGAATTCAATTGTTTAGAACAAGAAAGTAAAAAAAATATATATATACATTTATATACAATAAGAAACGGAGATAACAGAACTGGATAGTAGCAGATAATATGCAGGACTTACTAGTACTATGCTACAGTTTTCTGCGAGAAACTGATTGTATAACTGATGCATTTTCCCATTTATTATCCCTTGTCATTTTATGTAAAGCATAAAGGAACAAGAGACACCTTTTTATTTTACAGGAAATAACAAACAATAGGGGAGCATAAAGCATGCTGATCATTTGAGCCTTCTGCTTTAATTCCACTTGGTTTCATAAAACAGAAAATCCACTTTAACCTGAATAAATACAATATATGAGGGAAATTCATGCACCTGCCACTTCCATAGATACTTCAAAGAAGACATCCAAAGCTCTTCCCAGATAGAAAGACTTATAGCAGCTGTCCAGTTATTAAAAAGAGCCAGTACTGGCATGTCCATGGACTGTGTCTGGTGTCACACCTCAGCCCCATTTTTTTAATTTATATTGGATTTTGCACCTCCATTTATGCTTGTAAAAGCTCCCAAAATATATGTTAGACATAGGCTGTGATAGATTTTTAACAGTGGCAAAATTCAACCATACACTATGAAACAGATATCTCATGAGGTTATTTATGACATAACTATTACACGAATGGGTGATGGTTGCGAAGTACGAAAATCTAGTGAAAAACTATTGCTAAATATATGATTGTGTATATCACCATAGTGGCATGTCACCCATTGTTACTCTCCTGCCCCAGCTCCAGCTGTCTCTTTCTATTTAATGATGTGTTAGGTTACCCCTGAGGCCATGCTCACCAGTCTTATAGGATAGCTCAGGCAGCTGCATGCCACGTAAGCAGTCATGTAGTTGGCTTGCTAGCCGCAATATCACATAACTATTTCTGTTGTTCCACTTTGCGGAACTTCACTTCAGTGAGTCACCTGACATACCCAGATCTGCTAGTCCTCAGGACTCTGCTATTACTCTACAATGAGTCACTTCACATACCCAGTTCTGCTAAGCCACTGCTCCAGTGCTCAAATTTGCTACATTGCTACTTGAGTCACCTGATCTGCTTAACACCTAGTCAGAGCACATTAGATTGGCAATGACCCATTGTTTAAAGTAGGATATCTTGTACACATTACTGCACCTTTTAACTGCAGATCCCGCTCAATAACTCAAGTTGCACTTAAGACTCTACACACAGTAGACTAATGTCATCTGATCTCGCTGATACCAGCAGATTCAGCCAACAATCTAATGTGTATGGGGGCCTCTCAACTCTTCCACAACAGATGATCTTGGGGGACATAAGGATCTGGCACGTCTGATTTCAGACTGCCAATCATTTTGTTCTAGGAGAGATGAGCAGTCACCAGAGGAGTGTGGCAGCGGCTCTCTCAGACAGAACACAAGAGTGCTTGGCAGAGTGACCATGACCATGTATGAAAGAGTCGGAAGATCGCGGTTAGCTGAACCATCGTTCGGCCAATAGCCATCTATTGTGTATGGGGCCATTTTGTTTTCCTTTTTATGTCACTATTCTGTTTTATTCAAATAGAAATTTGGAACCTAATCTGCAAGCCAGTCATAGTAAAGGAACTGCTGGCAGAACCTCTTAATTAATTTGGCACATCTTACATCAGCTGTGTGCCTCCTCTAGAAATGTTACTGGAGTATGTAATTTACGTAGATTTTGATGAATTTGCCAACTGGGCTTTGACACTCCCTGTCTCACCCAAAATTAACCCATTTTGGCCCAGCTGGCCAGGACTGCCGCATAAACACCAAAAGTTGTAATAGTGTTGTGCAACTTCGAGATGCGCAAAAAGTTTGTTACATCTTAGGGTGTTTTATGTGAGAAAACGGGAAAATATCCAGATGAATTTTATTTTCAGCATTTTTTTCTAGTCTTAATAGTTTTAGGGTTTTAGACTGCTGAAAAACCCTTTAGTAGAAGCTTATCAGCTGTGAAACAGAGGATTGAAATCTAACTTGCCTGATCCTTCTTTCTCCTGACATGTTATTGAAATCAGCACATCATCAGGCAAATAATAAGCTTCTGCTGAATATAGGCTGATAGGCTAAGGATCGCAGTGCCAAAATTGGTGATCAAATGACAATGATCACAATGCAGAAAAGGTTGAACACCCTGCATCAGAGTGGTTTCCAGTCTTAGTTGTTAGTTCTGGAGAGCTGAAGTCAATCACATATTTTCTTAACTAGATGATCATGAAAACAAACTTTAAGCCTTTAAGCCAAGTCATGGATCAGAATCCCTCATACAAGTCTAAGGGTTCATCACTGACAGCTCCCATTGCCAACCATGTGCTGCTCCTTTTTATCCCTGTAGTGGATAGATGAAGCTTTGCGATTTTTTAAATTTTTTCATATTCGAAAATCACTGATGAAACATAATGAAAAAAACTAACACAATGACAAAACACTGATGAAGATTTTATCAAAACCACTAATGAAAATCAGTAACTTTTTGCATACCAGAAAAATCACAGACGTCTGTAAAAGGCCTTATTTTTGTTTATTTTTTTCTCTGCAATGCAACCAACAGAAATGGATGTTTTCATTTTGCCCAATATGCCCCACAGGATAAAGAAGTCGTACTTTCATTTAAAAACATATACTTAGGAAAATATACATTAAAAAATGTGCACACAGAATGTTAAATACACGTACAGTAGAATATGGCAATGGGAGTTTTCTTTTACAATTAATACGCTTTATCAAAAAATATCTCAACCCCTTTATAGTCTATACCAGTGATTTTCAACCAGTGTTCCGCGGCACACTAGTGTGCCGCGACACATGGTCGGGTGTGCCGCGGGGAAAGTTCCCCAAACTATGGTGCCCCCTGTGTTTTGTTTCCCGGCAATGCGCTCGATGCGCAGTCACGCCTTCTTACAATGTAGGAGACGTGTACAATAACACATGCGCAAGCTTTGAACCTCGCGCGACTTAATGACGTCACAGAGGCCGGCGCGTCATCCTGAGAGCGGAGAGACTCTCGCATTTGCCCGCCGCCAAGGTAATGCCCGCCAATAATGCTGACTATATGAGCTTTTGCCTGAGTATATGAACTGTTGGCAGAATACTCAGCATATGAGCTGGTACTTTTAGTACTCCAGCAGTATACTGCATATAACAATGAGAAATGTAAAATGAGAAATACTATAGTCATGAGGCTGGAGTACTACAAGTACCAGCTCATATGCTGAGTATATGAGCTGGCACTTGTACTCTGGCCTCATGGCCATAGTACTTCTCATTGTACCCCTTTATATTGCAGTATATGAGCCACATAATAATCAGCACCATATACTGTGGCGCTGTACAGTGCACATCACCACAGTATATGATGCTGATAATCATGTGCTCATATACGTGGGACTGTATTTATGAGGTTACATGGGATTGAATATATGAGGGGGTTATCCTTTTTTATTTCACTTTTTTAAAATAAATAATTTATTGAAAGGACCTCTGCCAGGCATATTTCACTCTTGAGGGCTAAAAAAGTAGCTCTTGTGGTGGTAAGAAGCTGATTTAAAACCCCCAAGAGTGAACTCCGTGAGAGTTGTATGTATGGAATAATAAATGATATTAGTACCGTTCTTCAGCAGTCATGTCCTGCTTGAATTGACTCTAGTGGCGTAGCACTTGGCAGCCGGCTCTATTCTACTTATAGAGAAAGCTGAGTGCTACGTCACTAGTGTCAATTCAAGCAGGAAATGCAGACCGTACTAATATAAGTTATTATCACACACATACAGCTCTCGCGAAGTTCACTCTTGGGGGGTTTAAATCAGCTTCTTGTCACCACGAGAGCTGCTTTTTAAGCCCTCAGGAATGAAATATGCCTAGCAGAGGTCCTTTAAGTGTGGCAGATAATGTAATACTCTTCTATTTTAGTGTGTGGCTGCGCACACTATCTCAGCAGTGATGGAGAAGTATTTGAGAATGGAAAAGGCAAATGCCGAACAGGACCCTGGACACAATTCTAACCCAAATGAAGGCCCTAGTATGAGAGTTCGACAAAAGAAAAAAGACGGTGAGCTCAAGGCAATACAGTGAAAGCTATCTTTCACTTGGATTTACTTCCACTGGGGATGCGACAGCACCAACACCACTGTGCTTGGTGTGTGGTGAGAAGCTTTCCAATAGCGCTATGGTGCCAAGCAAACTTAAACGCCATCTCCAAACGAAACACCCTTCCGTTCAAAATAAACCGATGGAGTATTTTGTACGCTTACGTACAAACAATGAGAAAGGGGCAACTTTTTTGAGAAAAAATACAAAGGTAAATGAGAGAGCCCTCAAAGCTAGCTACCTTGTTGCTGAACTCATAGCTAAATCAAAAAAGTCCCACACTGTGGCAGAAACATTAATACTACCAGCTTGTAAAGCTATTGTAAATGAGATGCTTGGCCCTGAAGCAGCTAAAGAGATAGCTAAAGTGCCTCTCTCTGATAACACAATTGCCAGACGGATTGATGACTTGTCTGCGGACATTGAAACAGTTGTTTTGGAAAAGGTGCGCATCAGTAAGAAATTTGCCTTGCAACTTGATGAGTCGACGGATATCAGTGGACATTGTCAGTTGTTGGCCAATGTGCGTTTTGTGGATGGTGAAACCATTAGAGAAAACTTCCTATTTTGCAAGGCACTGACAGAAAAATCAACAGGAGAGGCAATATTCCAAGTCACATCGGAATATCTTGATAAAAGTGGACTTACATGGGAAAACTGCACAGGTGTCTGCACTGATGTAGCCGCAGCCATGGTCGGGCGCATCAAAGGCTTTGTAAGTAGGGTTAAAGAAAGAAACCCAGATGTTCTTGCTGCCCACTGTTTCTTGCACCGTGAGGCCCTCGTTGCAAAGACCTTACCAGCAGATCTAGCTCCTGTGTTGGATGATGTTGTGCGCATAGTGAACTTTGTGAAGACGCGACCTTTGAGATGTCGCTTATTTGCGCCTTTGTGTACAGAAATGGGAGCGGAACATAAAATCTTATTGCTCCACACGGATGTCAGTTGGCTGTCACGCGGCAAAGTGCTGGCCCGTGTGTATGAGTTGCGAGAGGAGCTTAAAATATTTCTTACAAACGAGAGGTCCGATTATTCAAAGCTGCTTGCAAGTGATGAGTGGTGTGCAAAGCTGGCATACCTGGCTGATATATTTCAATATCTGAATGAACTAAACACACGGATGCAAGGTCGAAATGAAAACCTGCTTACAAGCACTGATAAAATGAACGGATTCCGTTTAAAGGTGCAGCTCTAGCAACAACATGTGCAGGGTGGCAACCTTCAGATGTTCCCACTCACCGAGAAACTGCATGATGACAATACTGCTGCAATGTGCGAAGCGATTGGCAGACATTTGAAAACTCTTGAGGAGAAGTTATCATTCTATTTCTCTTCAGCCTTCACAGAATGCCCTGACTGGGTTAGGGACCCATACAGCTCATTATCCGTTGCTGGAAAGGACATGACTTTAAAGGAGCAAGAGGAACTCGTTGAACTGAAGCAAGATCGCGGTTTAAAGCTAAAGTTTGCTGATCTTCCTTTGGACAGTTTTTGGTTATCTGTTGCCAAGGAGTTCCCCATTCTGGCCAACAAAGCTATTTTGACATTGCTCCCATTTTCAACCACATATCTATGTGAGCTGGGCTTCTCAAGCTTGACTGCGATAAAAACTAAAAACAGGGAGAAACTGAGAACTGTTGAGGAAGAGCTTCGTGTGTGTCTTTCCACCATTCCTGCCAGGATATCCCTTTTGTGTTTATCGAAATAGGCCCAGGTTTCACACTGAGTGAGTAAAATAAATTTAGAATCTATATTATTAACTATATGTATAATATGACTGTTTTAGTGTCATTTTGTGCTATTTTGGTTGGTGGTGTGCCCCAGGATTTTCTAAGTATAAAAAGTGTGCCGCGGCTCAAAAAAGGTTGAAAATCACTGGTCTATACTATAGAAAGATACCATTATCAATGATCCTATAGTTGCAGCGATAGTAATGTAATAGCACGGCTTCCAACCACAATTAGTGACTTCAAACAGATGTTCATTGTTTTATAAAAAAAAAAAAAAAGCAGCAAAATCCATGTAAAATATAATGTTTGATTTATATGGATTAGTGTGCAGTATAGCTAGATCTAGGAAGTTTTATTTTGTTTAAGAATTTAGACACAGATTCATTCTTCATGCATGTAAAACATTTTGAGGTTAGTCTGGAAAGTTGAGAAATGTAGGACAGTAAATTGTATCAAAAATATCAAAAAGTACAGATTAATTTAGATGTCTGGATGGTGCAGTATTACATTAAATGAGAGTAGAGCAAGTGATGAAAATAAAGTCAAAAAGGTGAATGTCAGCAGCCTAACATCAGACCGAGAGCTACAGATTAAACACAAATGTGCTTTCTAGGGGAAACAAACTTTTAGGCCATTAGGGCTCATTTTCCTCATTCCAGAAAGTTCAAGTTGGCTGATTAAATAAATACATTATAAGGAGCATCCTATAAATGTTTCACAGAGAAAAACTGACAGATGAAGGACTCCATAACATGTTAGAAGCTAACACAAAATAAAAAAAGAGAAGAGAGAATAGAGAGGAGATAATAGAGAGGGAGAGAGAAAGGGAGGAGAAAGGGGGAAGGGACAGGTAGGGAGATGAAGAAAGAGTGAGGGAGAGAGAGGGAGGGAGAAAGAGGAGCAAAGAGAGACAGGAGGAGAAAGGGGGAGGGACAGGTGGAGAAAGGGGGAGGGACAGGTAGGGAGATGAAGAAAGAGTGAGGGAGAGAGAGGGAGGGAGAAAGAGGAGCAAAGAGAGACAGGAGGAGAAAGGGGGAGGGACAGGTGGAGAAAGGGGGAGGGACAGGTAGGGGGAGGGAGACAGAGAAGGTAGGAAGGACAATGAAGAGTGTAGAGTTGGAGAGATACTTTGTACACTGTAAAGAAAAATTGGGAGGAGAATGACTGTAGATTAGATTATAGACAGGGGACATTATTTGTAAAGTTGACTTATATTTTATGAACATTATGTAGTGTAGGTACTACATTGTACATTGATAACAATAAAACCTAATATCGTTTGGGTCCCCCTTGTGTCATCAAACCAGCTCGGACCACTCAAGGCACAGATGCCACAAGCTCTCTAGAAGTATTCAGTGGTTTCTATTGGCTGTGAGATGGAGCCTCGATGGACTTGTCTTGCTTTTCCAACATATCACACAAATGTTCAATCAGATTGAGATTTGGGAAATTTGGAGGTAAAGTTAACACCTTGATTTATTTGTCATGTACCGCAAAATTGGCAGAGAACAGAGAACGATGTGTTGTGGGGTGCATCATCTTGAAAGAATCAGTTGCAAATAGAGAATACCGTTGCCATGAAGGGGTTACTTGGTCTAAAACAATGTGTAGGTAAGTGGTACTGTATGTCACTTCCACATGAATGTTAAGACCCAAGGTTTCCCAGCAGAATGTTCCTTCTGTCAACAAACCTTCTTCCCTCCATCCTGGAGTCATCTCTTTCCCAGGTAAGCAATGCTTTCATACATGATTGTCCGCAGGATGTAAATGAAAACAAAATTCATCAGACCAGACCACTTTCCTATGTTTCTCCATGGTCCAATTTAGATGTGGATATGTCCACTGTAAGTTCTTTCAGTAGAAGGCAGGATGTACTGTCACCTTTCTAGCAAAGCCAGAATTACTTTTTTCAGCAAATTTTGCAACAGCAATTTTTTGTAGGATTGAACCACACAGGCTGGTCTTCACTGACCACTCCTGTAAAGGAGCCTTAGGCTTCCATGACCCTGTTGCCCGTTCACCAGCTGTATTTCCTTGTACCAGTCTTTGGTAAGCACTAACCGCTACAAAGAGGGAACAATTCACAAGTTCTGCTATTTTGGAGCTGATCTGACTTAGTTTTCTAGCCATGTAACGTATCTGTGGTTATAAACAGGACTACAAATTCAGTATTACATCTCCTGAGTAAACTCTATAGACAGTGTAGTGTCACATATATGACTATACATTGTGAAAAAATAGTAACATTTCTTCAGGGATAGCAGAGTAGAAAACAACCAGAAATACCAAATGGTTCTCATCTGTCTTCATGATGTTTTTCTTCTGCTATACTGACTTCAAGGTAGTGGTTTGTTAGAACGAGAAGGAATGAAATTCCCTTTTTGTGTAAAATGTCCAAACTTCTATTTCTGCCAAGGACAAATGGTCTACAATAATATCTAGTGCGTAAGCCACGCATCATAAAGACTGCTCAACCAATTAAGGACATTTATTTTACCAGTCTGTCTTAATTATTAATCAGATGATTTATTGCGCTATTACAAATTTATTATGTATTATTTTATGCAATCGTTTATGCAACCAAAACTTGTATAAAATGATGGTTCACTGCCATATTAAACAAGAATATCCATAAGATAACCTAGTGGGTACGTCAGTCTGATCGAAATCAAGGGCATATCTACAGCCGATGTACCTGACAGACATGGAATTATCTCCCACAACAATATAGTAGTTGTGTTGGATGACATTCTCTGCTCCTGGACACATAACAAGGTTTTGTACTAGTTCTACAGGAAAGTTGCAGAATCCAAAGAGGTATTTGGATTCTGTGATTGTCAACCATTTCTCTAGAAGTGTTGTCTCGGTAAGACTCATGCCGCCGCCGGTAAGACTCATGCCGCAGCCGGTAAGACTTATGCCGCCGCCGGTAAGACTCATGCCGCCGCCGGTAACACTTATGCCGCAGCCGGTAACACTTATGCCGCAGCCGGTAAGACTCATGCCGTCGCCGGTAAGACTCATGCTGTCGCAGTATGAACTCATGCCGTCGCAGTAAGACTCATGCCGTCGCAGTAAGACTTATGCCATCGCAGTAAGACTCATGCCGTCTCTGTTGTCTCTGTAAGACTGATCATTTTGCTTAATCATTATATTATGACCTTTACATGTCAAGGACATTCAATTCTTGACATAAAATTGGACTTGTGCAAAATCTGATTCTGCAGCAAAAGTCATTTGGTTTAATCTACATTGTAAAATGTTCATGCATTGTTTAAATGCTGGTAATCCCATAGTGACAAGTTCTGCTCCCAAATTAGCAACTTATTTTCAATGTATTCTGTATTCAAACCACTAATCTTAATGAAAATCTAATACTTTTTAATTAAAGTTTCTAACAAAGTTGAAAATGAACAGAGAATGCAATCAGTACTAAAGAGGCAGCAATCACACTCTTATACGGAAATGTAACTTCTTGTTGCTGTATCCAAAAATTTGCTAGTCATTAAAGGGAATCTGTCAGCAGGTTTTTGCTATGTAATCTGAGGACAGCGTGAGATAGGTTAAAACATGGACTTCAATGAGGTGTCACTTATCAGTCTGTGTGCTATTGTTTAGATATAATGAAGATTTTATCACTAGGACATAATCATTGCTGTGTTTAGCTGCCGCCTGCCTCCTGGTCCAACTCCGCCCCCTCCTGTGATAAACAGCTCACTGTCAATAGACAATAGTACATAGAGAGCGGAGTTAGCTCTTTGAGCTCTGCTGCATTCTACATCAAGTACTGAGATTGCTTCAGAACCGCTGCACCCAGTAAGATACAGTAAGTGATACATTGTTGAAATCATGGTCTCTTTTCCTACATTATGCTGCTCACAGATGAGGTAGCAAATACCTGGTGATAGATTCCCTTTAAGAATATATTTCTGGATATTTATGGTTTTCTGTTTTTTCTGAGGATGGGTAATGAATTTTGTGAAGACACAGGGTCTTACGTGGGCATAATACTACTCAGACAATGCAGGGCGAGGGTAAAACAGTGTGGCAATACTTTACTAAACCATAAAGCGAACAATAAACACAGAGAACAGTCTCAGCATATACCCAAGATGGTACAACATTACACAGTCTCACCCTTCCGCTGGCCCGCCTGGGATAGAACAGCTGTGACTTTGGGACTTCCAGGGCCAACGGCCAACTACCTCAACCAGTGGCCCCCCGCTTCTGGTGGGCCCCCACAGAGAGAAGGTAGCGGCAAGCTTAGAAAGCTGACAGTCCATCAAGGTACAAGGCCAGGAGACACGAGGGTCCTACCCTGGCCTCTAAGAGAGTTTCCATGGAGCCAGATGACCGGCTGGTCCCAATCTGGCTTCTCAGAATGTCTCCATGGGTTCTAGGCAACCAGAGGGTCTCACCTGGCAACCCCAAACAACATATCCATTGGGCCAGGTGACTTCATCGTCCCAACCTGGTCTCCCCAAATGTATCCATGGGTTCTCTGGCGGTCAATGGAGCAGATCCGTAGATCCGTATCTTTCCAGTCACGGCCATATACCCTTAGACTGGAATTATGTAGAATCCAAATCTGTGTCTCTTTGGTTGAAGCCATGCTTCCAAGCTGATGGTCTGAGAGAGTCCAATCTTTGATTCTCCTTGTCAAGACTCTTTCAATTCTCTTTGCCGCAGGAAAGAAAAACCCTTTTTTTATATTTACATATGTGGCTAAGGTCATCAGTCAGAGGTAAAAGTGCAGGGCTCACTCAGGTCTCATTGTTTGAGCTAATCAATTTACATAAAGTAACAAAGAAAATGACGGCACTTCCACTATAAGAAATAGGTGTGAACAGGTGCTTACTAAGAGGAGCTACCTCCATATACAATGAAAAAACAAAGTAGCACTCTGTAACGCTGAGTATGTGAATATGAAGTATGAAATATGAATGGCATTACTGCTGTAGAAAATAGAAATAAATGAAAAATATTTGAAAAATTTTAGCACGCTAAAATTTTTCAAATATTTTTCATTTATTTCAATTTTCTACAGCAGTAATGCTATTCATATTTCATACTTCATATTCACATACTCAGCGTTACAGAGTGCTACTTTGTTTGTTTTTTCATTAATCAATTTACATAGTTTGTTATAGCAGAGGGCTCTTTAAATCAACATTCAGCTGCTAATATGCAATTAGCATAGTAACAAACATCATTGTTTCACAACCAAGAGAACACAACTATCAGGGTTATACAAATAATCATATGTCCTTCTTGACCAGCCAGAGAAATACACATGCATTTATAAGTCAATGGTAGGATTCCCAACAATCATCAAGTTATCCCCAATCCTATGAAAACCCATTTTATTTTGGGAATAACCCTTTAAATTCTACAATATTTTAGCTCTGTATTGGAGAATGCCTTCATGGATCATCGGATACTAAAATATGCCTGTATAGCAATCAAAGGGCAGCCTTGCCTGTTTATGCAGCTAATATCTATTGAGATTACATGGTTTTAGCTGCACCGTTAAATTGCAGAATACTTTATGAAGATTAGGGCTGCTGATGAAGTATTCACTTAATTAACCAACTAAAGCACCACTTATAATGTTCTGTGTAATATATTTAACATTCATTTAGGAAGTTATTTCATTTTACTAGTGCTAAACTAATATTTATGGAGAAGCAAAGGAATTTATCCTATAACAGATGGTCGTCTTTACAGAAAGGTGTGAATTATGTTAATGCACAATAGTAACATAAAAACTGCATCTGCTCTTTTCTTCCTAAATTGTCTTTCTCTAGAAAATGTATTTGGTATCTTAACAGAGTGAACTGAAGTAAGCATATGGCCGGTATATATAAAGTCAGATCAATAAAGGGCTTACTGCAAACAAAACATTTCTATCTAATGTATCCTGAAAAGTGCATGACATTTGATTTTCTTCAGGGTGAAAAATCTGGCGTTTTTTATTCTTTTTTTGTGTCCAAAAATGATTTATGACAATATAAAACAAAAAAAAAAAAAGAGAACATTTTCTATGAAATGTCAGCATGTATATGAATACATTTAGCTACCTGTGGTTTTACATGTTTCTAATAAAGTCTATTTACAGGGGTCAGAGTAACAGCATAGTGATGCATGCGTGAGAAATGACTTGCGTGAATACAAATATTCAACAAACATTCAAACAAGGCTTGGACTGGCCCACAGGGGAACAGGTGAATCCCCAGGGGGGCCTCTTTGCAGGAATAAGCCTCTAACCCGCCAACATAAGCCGTAGTTGGCACAATACATTTTATTCACTATGTACATATAAATGCAGCATCTCATCATGTATCTGACCAACTGCTCAGTATACTTTTATATAGAAGCAGAGGTACAGTGGGTACAGAAAGTATTCAGACCCTTTTAAATTTTTCACTCTTTGTTTCATTGCAGCCATTTGGTAAATTCTAAAAAGTTCTTTTTTTTTCTCATTAAAGTACACTCTGCACCCCATCTTGACTGAAAAAAAGCAGAAATGTAGAATTTTTTGCAAATTTATTAAAAAAGAAAAACTGAAATATCACATGGACATAAGTATTCAGACCCTTTGCTCAGACACTCATATTTAAGTCACATGCTGTCCATTTCCTTGTGATCCTCCTTGAGATGGTTCTACTCCTTCATTGGAGTCCAGCTGTGTTTAATTAAACTGACAGGACTTGATTTGGAAAGGC
This sequence comes from Phyllobates terribilis, assembly GCF_046119375.1. NCBI lineage: Eukaryota > Metazoa > Chordata > Amphibia > Anura > Dendrobatidae > Phyllobates > Phyllobates terribilis. Next base: position 1,060,632,897 of record NW_027362761.1, read on the forward strand.
ACACACCTGTCTATATAAGACCTCACAGCTCACAGTGCATGTCAGACCAAATGAGAATCATGAGCTCAAAGGAACTGCCCAAGGAGCTCAGAGACAGAATTGTTGCAAGGCACAGATCTGGCCAAGGTTACAAAAGAATTTCTGCATTACTCAAGGTTTCTAAGAGCACAGTGGCCTCCATAATCCTTAAGTGGAAGAAGTTTGGGACCACCAGAAGTCTTCCTAGACCTGGCCGTCCAACCAAACTGAGCAATCGTGGGAGAAGAGCCTTGGTGAGAGGTAAAGAAGAACCCCACGATCAATGTGGGTGACGTACAGAGATGCAGTAGGGAGATGGGAGAAAGTTCCACAAAGTCAACTATCACTGCAGCCCTCCACCAGTCGGGCCTTTATGGCAGAGTGGCCCGACGGAAGCCTCTCCTCAGTGCAAGACATATGAAAGCTCGCATAGAGTTTGCTCAAAAACACATGAAGGACTCCCAGACTATGAGAAATCAGATTCTCTGGTCTGATGAGATGAAGATAGAACTTTTTGGTGATAATTCTAAGCGGTATGTGTGGAGAAACCCAGGCACTGCTCATCACCTGCCCAATTCAATCTCAACAGTGAAACATGGTGGTGGCAGCATCATGCTATGGGGGTGTTTTTCAGCTGCAGGGACAGGACGACTGGTTGCAATTGAAGGAAACATGAATGCGGCCAAGTACAGAGATATTCTGGATGAAAACCTCTTTCAGAGTGCTCTGGACTTCAGGACTTGGCCAAAGGTTCACCTTCCAACAAGACATTGACCCTAAGCATACAGCTAAAATAACAAAGGAGTGGCTTCAGAACAACTCTGTGACCATTCTTGACTGGTCCAGGCAGAGCCCTGACCTAAACCCAATTGAGAATCTCTGGAGAGACCTGAAAATGGCTGTCCACCAACATTCATCATCCAACCTGACGGAAATGGAGAGGATCTGCAAGGAAGAATGGCAGAGGATCCCCAAATCCAGATGTGAAAAACTTGTTGCATCATTCCCAAGAAGACTCATGGCTGTACTAGCTCAAAAGGGTGCTTCTACTCAATACTGAGCAAAGGGTCTGAATACTTATGACCGTGATATTTCAGTTTTTCATCTAATATATAAAGCTGAATGTGTGTGTGTGTGTGTGTGTGTGTGTGTATGTATGTATGTATGTATGTGTGTATGTCCGGGATTGGCATCTGCACCATCGCAGCTACAGCCACAAAATTTTGCACAGTCACACGTCTGGACCCCGAGAGCGTCATAGACTATGTTGTGAGGCGAAATCTTAACCCCGTGCGTTCCAATTCACCAAACAATTTTGCCCCTATCTACATAATGGGGAAAAAGTGAAAGGAAAAGTGTTGGAGGCAAATTGACAGCTGCCACATGTGAACAAGGGAGAATTAAAGAATGAGCGCGATGGCGCCAAAGAGTATATACAGTACAGTTGCTAAGGTGGGGCCCCGACATGGGATACTCATACTCACCACACACGGGGATATGAACACACACACAAAATGCGCCACACATTACCACGTGCTTGAACACATATACCACCCTCAGCACACACAAAACTCATCTCACAAAGATTTATCAGGCTGCCAATAGCAACCAATCACAGCTCAGCTTCTATTTTGCTACAGTTAATTAATCTGAGCTGTGATTGGTTAATATAGGCAACAAAGACATTCTCAGTATAACAAAGCTTGACTAAGGTAATAAGATGTCAGTTAGGGTGTGTTGGTGGAAAGGCTGATGTCAGTCACATTATTTCGATGAGAGAGGATATAGAAACTGCCAGTTACAGACTATTTTTACCACAATAATGCCTCATAAGAAAAGGAATTTAATGGCACGAATGTCAGCTGATGCGAAAAGAAAAGCTGCATTACGGGCCAATGAAAAATGTGAAGACCGAGAAACAAGGCTGACACACATGAGAACAGCAGCTGCTTCCTCAATAGCCAATGAACTTTCTGAGCAGAGGGAAGCGAGGCTTGCAGACAAGAGAACAAGAGCTGCTTCCTCAAGAGCTAATAAACTTTCTGAGGACAGGGAAGCGAGGCTTGCAGACATGAAAACAAGAGCTGCTTCCTCAAGGGCCAATGAACTTTCTGAGGAGAGGGAAGTGAGGCTTGCAGACATGAAAACAAGAGCTGCTTCCTCAAGAGCCAATGAACTTTCTGAGGAGAGGGAATCGAGGCTTGCAGACATGAAAACAAGAGCTGCTTCCTCAAGGGCCAATGAACTTTCTGAGGAAAGGGAAGTGAGGCTTGCAGACATGAAAACAAGAGCTGCTTCCTCAAGAGCCAATGAACTTTCTGAGGAGAGGGAAGCGAGGCTTGCAGACATGAAAACAAGAGCTGCTTCCTCAAGGGCCAATGAACTTTCTGAGGAGAGGGAAGCGAGGCTTGCAGACAAGAGAACTAGAACAGCTTCCTCAAGAGCCAATGAACTTTCTATCTATTTGTTTTGTGTTTTTTGTGGGGAGAATAAATGTTTGTTAACACATTCTATTTTGCTAACATCAGTTATTAACCCGGGCGAAGCCGGGTAGTATAGCTAGTTTTTAATAAATTTGCAAAAGTTTCTACATTTCTGTTTTTTTTTTCAGTCAAGGCAGAGTGTACTTTAATGAGAAAAAAATGAACTTTTTAGAATTTACCAAATGGCTGCAATGAAACAAAGAGTGAAAAATTTAAAGGCATCTGAATACTTTCCATACCCACTGTACATTTGTGAAAGAGAGTAATGTAATACTCGCATGTAGCTGAACAGTGGGCCCTCACAGCCAATGTTACTGTTGGGTACTTGCCACCTCAGTTCAATACTGTTCAAGCTTGTAAATTCCTTGAACACAGTGGTGCCCAACGTTTCTGAGAGCCATATTCAGCTCTGAGAAAGGGTCGTGAGCCACATTCAGCTCCGAGTTAAGGTAGCGAACCACATCCAGCTCCTGTCCACTTCACAGTAGTGGCAACCAAAGCCCATAATATGTGGATAATGATAACCAAATCTTTCCCACAGAAATCACCCCAAAGCAGAATACCATGATCCAGGTGTTCCCACAATACCCCCTATAGTAAAGCGACAAGCTCGGATGTTTGCGGAGGTAGACAAGGTACACCGTCTCTTTAAATCTCTGGTTGATTTATTAAAACGTCATAAAATCACCCTGGAGTCCATAAAGTAAACACGGCCCATTTGGCGTAATGGCAAAACAAAATACGAAGATGCAGCACAGTCCGTAAACCGGTCGGGGTCCGGGCACTCACCATTAAGCCCACACGGTTCAGCATAGCACATGCAAGCTCCTCTCTGGAACAGGTTTCTCCAGACACTGAACATACCTGATCGTAAAGGCTGGCTATTTAAAGCCTAGACCACTCCCTGGATTGGAGATATGGTGGATGGTGTCCCGCCCTGCACTTCGCCAACCACTAAAAATATGCCCCTGTAAACCTGGGTCGTTAACCCTCTCTAAACCTAATGTGCAGGAGAAATTTCCATGTTTCACATCACTGAAGCTAACAGCCTCAGTGAAACATATTTCCCTTCTAACACACTGCCAGTGACTTTGTCACACCCCATTCAGTATTCCCCCATCAAGCACTCCCAACACACTGTGGCATCAGCTTCAAGCACCTCCTCTGACAGGTAGTATCATCCTGTCTCCAGTGTACCATACTCAAAATTATCTCAAAACCCCCAAGACCAGTATATGTGCATCCAGATCTGCTCTTCTGTGCAGGGCTACTCACAAAATTCACCATTTTTAGATGTGCTCTTTATACTTCTTCATAAACCCTAGAGCTAATTAACCAAGCTGCCTAACAGCCGCGAGCAACAACTCATGGGACCGCAAGCAACATCTGGCTCCCAAGCTACAGGTTGGGGACGCCTGCTTTAACACCTTCACGCCGTGGCCATTTTCAGGTTTCTTTCTTTTCATTTTTTCCTCCCCTTCTTCCCAGAGCCATAATGTTTTTCTTTTTCCATCAATATAGCCGCATATGGGCTTGTTTTTTGTGGGACGAGTTGTACTTTTGAATAACACCATTGGTTTTACCATATAGTGCACTGGAATACGAGAAAAAAGTTTCAAGTGCAGTGAAATTGCAAAATAAGTGCAATTACACAATTGTTTTTTTGTTTTTTTATTTAACATGTTCACTAGATGGTAAAACTTACCTGGAAATAGGATTCTCCAGGTCAGCACCAGTACACAGATACCAAACATGTATAGTTTTATTTTATTTAAGTGGTGAAAAAAATGTTGAAATTTGTATGAACATTTTTTTTGTTTTTGTCCCCATTTTCCAAAACCCATAACATTTTAATTTTTCAGTATCTGGGGCTGTGTGGAACTTATTTTTGTGCCCTGAGCTGATGTTTTTACGGATACCGTTTAGGGGTAATATGATGTTTTGATTGCCTGTTTTTGCATTGTAATAAAATGTGGCTGCAGACAAAAAACGTAATTCTGGTGTTTTGATTTTTTTTCTTGCTATGCTGTTTACCGATCGGATTAATTGCTTTTATATTTTAATAGATCAGACATTTCTGAATGCAGCGATACCACATATGTGTATGTTTTATTGTTTTTTGTTTTATTTTCAAAGAGGCAAAAGGAGAGTGATTTGAACAATTTTTTATTTACATTTTTAAAACTTTTTTTTTTGCTTTTTACTCTATTTAAGAGTCCCCTTAGGGGACTTGAAGCTGCTATCATCTGAGCGCTTGTGCTATACATAGCATCAGCACTGTTATGTATGGAGAAAATCACGATCACCAATGGATGCCAGCCACAGGCCAGCGTTCAAAGGAGGATCGTAATGATAGGAAACAGACTCCTGGCTATCATGGCAACCCATCAGAACTCCACGACTACGTCATGGGCATGCCAATGGAAGCGTGCAATGATGCGAGCCCCTTTCGGCGTGTGTTAACCAGGTTTACACCTGCAAGTGGAAAAGCTGTTTTGTAGTGGTGAGGCTTAAGTCTACGTTCCCACGATGAGTTTTTGCTACTGCAGATTTTCTTCACCTACAATATTAAGTTAAATAGGTTACTAGCGTTACTTTTTTGCCTTTCTGAATGCGTTTTTTGTATGTCTTTTTATAACATTTTTGACGCTATGAATTTTGACTCTTGTTGGTTTGTCAGGTTTTAAACAAAGCTGCTTTGTTTTCGATACTCCTGGGTATTTGTCTTTGACAAAACTTTATTGATAAAGTCATGTGCAGAATAAATGCATTTTTGATGTGTTTTCACTGCGGAAACACACTAAAGGCACCTGTGCGTTTTTTACCTGAATCACGTACCGCAGGTCAGCTTATGCTGAGTAAATAAAAAGCACAGTGGGCAGGAGATTTCTATAAATCGCTTCGAATATGCTGTAACTTTAAGATGCTGCGTTTTTCTCCTGTCTGCATTACCAAGCTGATCTGGTTTTGTAGCACCTATTTGCTTCTGCTCCCTCTGGGTGATCACATTATCGCTGGAACCAGAGGAGGAAGCGTTCTCAGTGCTTCCTAAAATGTATACATAATGCTTGTTCAGTGCTGTGTATACAGCGGTCAAGAATGCAGAGATGGCAATAAACCATCTTTGCCTTATCTATGAGGAGTTGGGCTGTGTTTGACAGCTGACTTCCTTATCACGCACCTGTACAACCTGTGTGGGTGCTTACTCTGCAATGATGTTTGAAAATGTCATTGCAGAGCAGTGTGCGGACTGCCCTAACATTTAAAACCGTTGAGCAATTCAGAAGAAGTGACATTGGTCTCTTAGACCTGATGAGTGTGGGGTGTATTTATTTTAAAAATCAAAATGTCAGAAAGACTGTATAATCCTTTCTGAAAGGTTAAACTCATTTTCTGCCTACTTAGCCTAAATGACTGGTCCTCAGTGTCTCTCCTGATGCTAAGATCTCACAATGCTCAATATAAGCTGTAGCTGAATACACTTGGACTAACGCGCTCATTCACTCTTTAAATCGGAACTGTCACCAGGTCAACGGAAGCCAGATTATTGCCTGAACATAGGGAGAGATTGGTCAGTAATCTGGAGTGGAGTAGGGTGACGCGCCAAACAAGACAGGTCTATTCCTATGCAACACATCAGTCTTTTCAAACTATGCTTTCTGTGGTAGAAATCCTGCAACCAGGCTCTGATTCATGCTGCCAGTGGTTCAGGCATCATGAATGTAAAGACAAGATACCTTTGAGAAGACAATCTTAGACATGTTTGGATGACTGTAAATAATTTCAACATCCCTAGATCATTGTAAACAGGATCTGATAGAAAGTGATGAGTCCAGGAATACGGTGTACATTTTTGGATTGTGCAGCTGAGCGGCAACAACAGCCTAATGCTATAAAATAATCCTTTCATTAAAGGGATTGTCCATTCACTGTGAGGACTCTCTAGGTGATGGCGACAGGAAAGGCGGGTGTCTGCCCACAAGTATGTGGTTTGCATACATGTGATCACGTGCCGACTAGATGGGCGTGGCCTCGCTCACTGCAAGTCTAGTCGTAATGTGGCCAGAAGTATACAAATCGCATACTGTGAAGACCCGGGGACTTCCGTGGGCGAAACGCTACTCAGACAACACAGGGTGAGGGTAAAACAGCGTGGCAATACTTTATTGAACCACAAAACGGACAATAAACACACAGAACTGTCCCAGCAAAAACCCAACCCAACATTACACAGTCTCACCCTTCCTTCGCCGTCCGCCTGGGATAGAACAGCTCCGATTTTGCAGACTTCCAGGGCCGACTACCTCAACTAGTGGCCCCCCCCTTCTGGCAGGCCCACAGAGAGAAAGGAGTGGCAAACTTAGGAAGCTAGCAGTCCATCGAGGTACAAGGCCAGGAGACCCGAGGGTCCCATCCTGGCCTCTCTGAGAGTTTCCATGGGGCCAGGCGAATGGTGGGTCCCTCCTAGCAACCCCAAAACACATATCCATGGGGCCAGTTGACTTCTTTGTCCTCTCCTGGACTCCCCAAAATTTATCCATGTCTCTCTGATGGTTAATGGAGCAGATCCGAATCTTCCCAGTCAGGGCCGGTACCCTTAGACTAGAATCATGTAGAATACAAATCTGTGTCTCTTTGGATGCCATGCAATCTATCTACTTTCCTGAAGGATGTCTCTCATTCTCCTTGTGAAGTCTTTCTGAATCTCTGTCCCAAGATTCAATCTGTCTGCTCCAAAAACACAAGTCCCTTCTGCTTCTCTGGGATCAGCCCCCTGAATGGCAGAACTCCTCTCACCCTCCTCCCCCAAAGCTAGGTGTGCATTAGTGGAGGTATCTTTCTCAGGTCGACCACATCACCTGGGTCTACATGTGAGACTCCCTGTGGTGAAGGCTCCGCCGGAACTTCTTTCAACACTTACACAATGGGCCTAGACGATTTTTGAACAATGGTTAGAGGATTCTGAGATACTAATGAGATTAGTGGAATGCTGGACACTTTACAAGTTAAATTAGTGTACATAAACAGAGGAGCAAGCAGAACACCAATAAAACACCCAGCAATCTCTAATAAAACACAATAAGGTATTTCTCTTGGATTAAGAAATCTAATCATCAAGCCATTTAAGATTTTACGTGTATCGTCACACATACTTATGGTCCCACGGCCACCTGCTCCCAGAGCCAGAGAATCCTTACACAGTGTGGACAATGTGTGCGATGTGATAATTCACAAGTCTGTAGTCACAGAGTGACTGCAGACTTGTAGCGTAAGGCTAGATAATCACTCAGTCATCTCACAAGTGATTCAGTCTCTGTTTAGTCTTCTGCTTCTTATCCTTTGATAAATCAATTCCTTTTTAATTGACTGACCTAAGCCAAGGATGTTCTTCAAAATAATTCTTGATCATAGGGTTTTTCTGGTGTAAGAAGCAAAGTCTGTAGTCACACTATGTGACTGAAGACTACTAAATTGTGACAGTGTGCGATGCACACACTGTCATGACTCCCCTGTATCTCTGTGCAAGTGGGCCATGACATGGCTGCATGTATGCTATTTGCATGCTTGCATTCACATACCGGCTTTCTCTCAATTCTCCTCTATTGAGAGAAGCCGAATGTGACTAGTCAGCATGTGACCGCAAATATGTACAGTACAGACCAAAAGTTTGGACACACCTTCTCATTTAAAGATTTTTCTGTATTCTCATGACTATGAAAATTGTACATTCACACTGAAGGCATCAAAACTATGAATTAACACATGCGGAATTATATACTTAACAAAAAAGTGTGAAACCACTGAAAATTGTCTTATATTCTAGGGTCTTCAAAGTAGCCACCTTTTGCTTTGATGACTGCTTTGCACACTCTTGGCATTCTCTTGATGAGCTTCAAGAGGTAGTCACCGGAAATGGTTTTCACTTCACAGATGTGCCCTGTCAGGTTCAATAAGTGGGATTTCTTGCCTTATAAATGGAGTTGGGACCATCAGTTGTGTTGTGCAGAAGTCTGGTGGATACACAGCTGATAGTCCTACTGAATAGACTGTTAGAATTTGTATTATGGCAAGAAAAAAGCAGCTAAGTAAAGAAAAACGAGTGGCCATCATTACTTTAAGAAATGAAGGTCAGTCAGTCCGAAAAATTGGGAAAACTTTGAAAGTGTCCCCAAGTGCAGTTGCAAAAACCATCAAGCACTACAAAGAAACTGGCTCACATGAGGACCGCCCCAGGAAAGGTAGACCAAGAGTCACCTCTACTTCTGAGGATAAGTTTATCCGAGTCACCAGCCTCAGAAATCGCAGGTTAACAGCAGCTCAGATTAGAGACCAGGTCAATGCCACACAGAGTTCTAGCAGCAGAAACATCTCTACAACAACTGTTAAGAGGAGACTTTGTGCAGCAGTCCTTCATGGTAAAATAGCTGCTAGTAAACCACTGCTAAGGACAGGCAACAAGCAGAAGAGACTTGTTTGGGCTAAAGAACACAAGGAATGGACATTAGACCAGTGGAAATCTGTGCTTTTGTCTGATGAGTCCAAATTTGAGATCTTTGTTTCCAACCACCGGGTCTTTGTGCGACACAGAAAAGGTGAACGGATGGACTCTACATGCCTGGTTCCCACCGTGAAGCATGGAGGAGGAGGTGTGATGGTGTGGGGGTGCTTTGCTGGTGACACTGTTGGGGATTTATTCAAAATTGAAGGCATACTGAACCAGCATGGCTACCACAGCATCTTGCAGCGGCATGCTATTCCATCCGGTTTGCGTTTAGTTGGACCATCATTTGTTTTTCAACAGGACAATGACCCCAAACACACCTCCAGGCTGTGTAAGGGCTATTTGACCAAGAAGGAGAGTGATGACCTGGCCTCCACAGTCACCAGACCTGAACCCAATCGAGATGGTTTGGGGTGAGCTGGACCATAGAGTGAAGGCAAAAGGGCCAACAAGTGCTAAGCATCTCTGGGAACTCCTTCAAGATTGTTGGAAGACCATTTCCGGTGACTACCTCTTGAAGTTCATCAAAAGAATGCCATGAGTGTGCAAAGGAGTCATCAAAGCAAAAGGTGGCCACTTTGAAGAACCTAGAATATAAGACATATTTTCAGTTGTTTCACAACTTTTTGTTAAGTATATAATTCCACATGTGTTAATTCATAGTTTTGATGCATTCAGTGTGAATGTACAATTTTTATAGTCATGAAAATACAGAAAAATCTTTAAATGAGAAGGTGTGTCCAAACTTTTGGTCTGTACTGTAAATCAGAAAATCCAACTAAACAGGTTATCTGGGACTTGGGCTATTTTTTCCTATGGGGCCTAGAACTTACAGGCAGGTAGTTGCCAACTACCTGCCTCTTTTGCCTGGTGACCATCTCTGCTGACTCAGTGCGGTCTGTGTCCGCTTCTCTCGGCATTTCTCCTGCTTCCAGTGGCCTTTTCTTCGGCTCCAATTCAACTGTGGGGAGGTGGCTGTGAATCAGTATGACGTTGGCCGTGACGCCATGGCGACAGAGCAGACCGGAAGGGAAGAAGCTACTAAGTTGACGTGACATGAAAAAAAGCAGGAGAGTCACCGCCTGAGCTGGCAGAGATCATTGCCGGGCAGATCAGGCAGGTAACTACCAACTACCTGCCTGTAAGTTCTTAGCCCCATAGAAAGAAATAACTGAAGTCCTGAATAACCCCTTTAAGACTGTCGAATTTTTAGCCTGACTTATTATATATGTTAGAACAGGTAGATGCCAATAAGAAGAAATGGCCAATTAAAAAGTCAAGTTAATATAAATAAATAAATGTTATATAAGCCACGCTGAGTCAAGTCTTCACAGCCTGCCAGTTCCAGCTGCTAGCAATCCACATTCAGTATGCAGGTCCTAACAACAGACATGTTGTAGGCTTTAATTGGTGCGGTACAGCAAGGATCTGTACAGAGGATATAGATTCCGTACAGCAGCAGGGGCAGGCGCGCCGCTATGATCTCTCTACTCGTGCTGCAGGGGGCCAGGAAGATCTGGGCTTAGAACTTACAAATAAGGAAGAAGTAATTAATCAAGAACATGACAGGCTTAAGTATTGCCTGACTTTACCTCAAAGGAGCAGGAAACTTTAAATCATTCTGGAGCCAAATTTTGAATAATCTTATTATAGTGGAACTCAAAATGAGATCATCTTTCCTAAATATTAAGCAGGTAATTTTTTTAACATATTTTTTATGAGTTTTTTAGCAATTACCATTGATCTATCCTTAACGTGTAGCTGTCATTTCATCAGAATATGAAGTAAATACATAGTCTTGTAGCTCTGGTTCTTTTTTTATATGCTGACTGGTTTTTCAAGCACATACAGTGGCTATAAAAAGTCTATACACCCCTGTTAAAATGCCAGGATTTTGTTCTGTAAAAAAAAATATCATAGCAAGAAGAATTATTTCAGAACTTTTTCCACCTTTAATGTCACCCGTAATCTGTACAAGTCAATTGTATATTGCTGTTCATATCACCGACAACTTTGCTATACGTATCACAGAGTCTACTCTGCTATTACGCTGTAAGCTATACATTAGACTCCGTGACAAACAACTATATCACTGACTTAGTGCTATGTCACTGTCACGGGTGTATCAGGTTTGACAGACAGTCATTCTGGATCCGTCTGTAGAAGGTCGCTGCACTTGGCCTTGCAGACACCTTCTTCATCCTTTCATAATGCCTCTCTCTCTATGACCCAGCTGTGATCTCCACCTTCTGCTGCTAATTAACACACCCTTGCTGGATCTTTAAATACCCCCAGTTTCTCCAGAGAATCGCTTGTGATAGAGTAAATTCCTCTGTTCAGGTCTGGAGTTCTAGCTGTCAGCTAGATTCTTCTTGGAGTTCCTTTGTAGATTACAGTCGTGATATCTCTGGTGTCTTGTCAAAGCTAAGTGAATCCCCTTGTCGGTTTCCCTTGTTTGTCTTTATTTGCAGTGGGGCTGACTATTGCTCACCCCTCCCCTGCCCCTTCCTAGGACCTAGCTCTAGGGACAACCAGGGCTAAGGTATCCTGCTCGGCGATAGGCGCAGAACCTATTTAGGGACAAGAGGGGAGTCAGGGTGTTCTTAGATCTGCCTAGGGTTCTGCACTCTCCCTTTCCCTAGTTGCTGGGTTTCCCCCTTTTTTCGTTGTGGTTCACTAGGTCCTTCCTATATCTAGCATGACAGTCACAAACTTAAACTCTGATACACTGTTGGTCCAGTCCTGCCATAAAACCGCTTGAGTAACTCAACTTCCTCATGGCTAAGTGTCTACTGCTTTCTTGTGGTCTACACTTCTGTAATCCTTATTGCTCTTCATGTAACTCTGCTGCATCATCTTATCTGATCCGGTGAGTACAGATGGCTGCTGCTGCTGTTCCGCTACCACAGCTTTCGTGGTTCCATTTGGATCTCCCTGAAGTACTAAAGCTATTTCTCCATTCCATATCACAAGTATTGATCCAGGTATAGGGCTACGAGGATCCACATCACCAGGTGAGACATAACTCACTAGAATGGAGGCAATGAAGTTGTAAGGAATTTAACATTTTTTTTTTAATTTTCATACAGAATTTTAACACATTATTCATATATCTTATTGACAAACTTGAGTTTGCAAAATAATTGAGAATACTTTTTTTCATACAAATTTTTCAATACACATTTTCATACAGAATTTTTTGGGATAGATCACTCTTCACTCCAGTATTGTTCATTTCGCCTTATATACTAGATCAGCCTAAAATGCTGCTTACAGCAATATCATAAGTCATGCTTTACATTTTTACAAATCCCGTTCACACACAGCATAACAATATCTCAGTACTTCCTTTCTTAATATCCTATTGTCCTTTGATCCTATTTTTTTATATTACAAATAAAACTGAAAACTATAAACATTTTGTCTACCTGTCCCAGAAGCTCAGTCATTTCTCCTCCTCCTCCTCGCTTTCTTGTGTCTGACTATAAGACTACTAGCTGCAGCAGGAGCCTCCCTCATCTCTACCCCATCTGCAGTAACATACAAAGGTTGATATGCCCAACCACTTTTCGTAAAGCCCTCCCATTCCCAGCTGTTCCCCATATGAGTATAGAATAGATATGCAAGAGATTAACCGCTGTGTTCTTTGTGGGATTTTTCAAGAATTTTGGTGTCAGGAACATGTAGAAAATCTTGCAGACTGACAAATATACATTTCAGGACTAGAAAAATAAACTACTACAGATATTGACAGGAAAATGATTCTGCTTAATCTAACATTTTTAAGCCCTTTGATTTGCTCTGTGCATTTATACTGGCAATAAACCAGTATACTAAAAAATTTTACTAATTTTACTAACATGAAGGTTTATTTTATAAAATGATAAACTGTGTTTAAAGAGTACCTCTCATTAGAATTTTTATTTAATAAATCAATAATACATGAGATACATTATAAAGTTAGTAATTTTCACATCAGAGAAATTTGCTTCTTTCTTCTCCAGGACTGATCTTTCATTTTCAATATTCTCAATTCCTGGGTAAAATCTGTATTCAGTGAAGACAGAATATTACATTACTGAGATAGGAGATGGCAGTTGGTGCTCATAAGATTCTATGTAGATGGGAGGAGCTCTGCCCTTTAGCTCCTCCCTCCTTTACACCTCTCACTTCCACATAAAGTCTTATCCGTAGCAACTGCCATCACCTATTTCAACAATCTTCACTGAATACAGATTTTACTCTGGAATTGAGAATTTTGATAATAACTGATCAGTCCTGACAGAAGCAGATTTCTCTGATAAGATATAATACAAAAATTTACGTTTTCATATGTAATATTAATTTCTTAAATAATAATTTAAGTAATGGTAACTCTTTAAATAGATAAGTATAGTGAATAAAAAGTGAATCTTACATTAAAATATTTCTGTGATCATTTTGAAGGGGAAGAATTTCCTAGATTGTATCATATGCCAGATTGATTACATCTTTTAGCATTACATTTCTTATTCTATCTATTTCATGATGGACAGTATTAATAAAAAAAATTATATATAACATCCATTTTTTAACTTTTCTATCAATGCAAAACACCAGTATCCCTGTAGTTATAATTGGGGCACATGGTTCTAAGAGAGTTGGTTCCTTCACCATAGCCCCGTACTCAGGACTCAAACAGCAAATGTCATGGGCTGCTCAAGCCTGTACAGGAAATAACACTTTGTGCTTCCGGCTTTAGGTGGGTGTGTTTCCTCTGGAAAAAGGATGGTTCTCAGTCTTTTTTTGTTAGTAGGTCACTTTAAATATGATTTATATATACAAGAACAAAAAAGGAACATACCTGTTGGAAAACATCTGCTCCTTCATCATAATCCACAATGGTGAAGAAAAGTTTGTTGGAAAATGCAGAAGAATATCGCCAAGAATTTGCAAGTACTTGATACTCTTCATTAGCTTGTCTGTTAAAAAAAATGTTATATTCAGTACTACATACCATATATTTTAAAGGAGTATATTTAGGATTATTTGGAAAATCATGTTTTGATTTAAAAAAACAAGACATTTTTATGCTTTTTTTATTAAAAAATATCAATTTCCCTACAATGTCTTAAATTGTTAGCACTAACTGTATGTACAGAAGTGTCTGAAGACTCATAGCAACACCCAGATATCTATTTATTTATGAATTCCCATAGGAAATAGCAAGCAAATAACACAACACAAAGTTCTTAGAAAAAAAATTCTCCAAAAAACATTATGCAAATTAGCTCTTACAACTAACCCACAAGTTAACCCTAGAACGCATGACCATAAAAATCTACTTTTTCACATACCTGGGGCCTTTTAGGCCCATGTGAAAATAACATGGAATAACTCAAACAAAAATGACAAACAACTATATACCTGAGGAATACCTGGAGTTTCAAAATTCTAACTAAAGTAATCTTGCAGAAAATAGAAAACAATTAACATGGCGGGCCTGCGAGGCCCCAGGTATGCGTTCTAGGGTTAAAGGGGTTTTCCCAACCATTTTAACCAATAGATCTTGGAATAATAATAAGTTCCACAATTGGATGTGATTAATTAAAATGTTCCTGTGCCGAGATAATCTTATACATGTGCCCCTGCTGTGTGCTGTGTAATGGCTGTGTCTGACCGTGCAGGGACATGGTCTGATCATACCACAGCTCCTGAGTAAGGGAGGAAGCAAAAGAGTATACAGACATCACAGCAGGGGATCACAGTTGATTCTTTCTTTGAGGTAAAACATTGTTTAAGAACAGTCAGGGAAATGTTTTAACTCACAGAAAGAATCAGCTGTGAAATAAAGCAGGAGAATTGCTGTCAGGAGTGGTCCGTGACCGCTCTGAGCCGGTAGAAATCGTCACCGAGCAGAATAGTTCAGTAGTTAGCAACAAACTGCCTATTGTTATGATCTGCAACATGAACTAAGGAAAGATAGGGGAAAGCTTTCCCTACAGTAAGACTAAGCTGAATCCCTACGATGTAGCGGGCAGCCTGTTCCTAGTGAACAGACCCGCCTTAGTCCTCGGCTAGTCTGAACGTAGACCTATAGCATTAAGGGAGGGGTCCCTAAAAGAACTAAGGACTGGGACAAAAATGGGACACCTCCTAAACAGAAAAGTAGTTGAAGAACACAAAAAGACAAACTGACAAAAAGTACTAGAGGTCCCAGAAGGACCAAGCGAACTGACAGAGAAAGGCACTGAAGCACCTGGCTAGAGAAACAGTCAAATACTGAAGTCCAGCACAGTCAAAAGGGCGGAGCTGGAATATAAAGGCAGATGGTCACGTGACCGCAAAACACAAGATGGAAAAAAACAAACAGGAGGGTTCTAACAGTACCACCACTTTTATGAGGATCCTCAAGGATGCTCCAGGCCCAGGCCTATCCGGAAACCACTTGTGGAAAGCCTTAACATGCCTAGCAGCAGAGACATCATCTGTCCTTACCCAGGAGTTGTCTTCGGGACCAAAACCCTTCCAGGAGACGAGATACTGTAATCTCCCTCTATGCCATCTAGAATTCAAGATATGAGAAATATCATATTCGCCGTCTTCCACCACAGGAGGAACTGTGACAGTGGCGTCCCTATCAGATAAATCAGCCTCTTTCAACAAGGAAACATGAAACACAGGATTAATCTTCCAGGAAGTAGGGACATCCAACCTAACAGCAGACGGGTTAACAACCTGAAGCACTTTAAATGGACCCACAAACTTAGGACCCAGTTTTTTAGAGGGAATCCTCAACCGCAGGTTATTCGAGGACAACCAACCATGTCACCCACAGTAAACAAAACCTCCTTGCGTTTCCTGTCAAAACACTTCTTGGACTTCTTGTTAGGCTCTTGAAGGTTGCAACATACATTAGTCCAAACTCTGTCCAAATCACCGGAAAAATTCTCCTCCTCCGGCACCGCCGACCCCAATTTGGAGAACGAACCAAAAGACGGATGTCTCCCAGTACAACATAAAAAAGAACACCCAGCAGAGGAAGATCTATGATTGTTAAGAGCAAATTCTGCGAGAGGCAGAAACTCAGACCTCACCTCTTGATTGTCCGCCACAAAACAACGCAAAAACTGTTCAACATCCTGGTTTTTTCTTTCAGTCTGTCCATTAGACTCAGGATGATAACCAGACGAAAATGACAAATGGACTCCCAACCTGTCACAAAAAGCACGCCAAAAGCGAGCCACAAACTGAGGTCCTCTATCAGAAATAATATCCGTGGGAACGCCATGGAGCTTGACAATCTCCTTAACAAACGCCTTAGCGAGTGTCTTGGCGCAGAGCAACTTAATGAATGGAACCAAATGACACATCTTACTAAAACGGTCCACGACCACCCAGATGACAGTAAAACCCTCGGACACAGGAAGATCAGTAATAAAATCCATTGTGAGATGCGTCCAAGGCGCACTAGGAACCTTCAGAGGGCAAAGCAACCCCGCAGCAGGAGTATGTGAAGTCTTTGACCTAGCACACACAGTACATTGACGCACCCACTTGATGACTTCCCTCTGCCATCCAGGCCACCAAAAACTGCAACTGATAAGTCTCTTAGTGTCCGAAATTCCTGGATGACCTGCCAACCGAGACTCATGACACTCCACAAACAAATCTCTCCTAAAGGCTCTAGGCACGAACAACCTCCCATGGGGAGTGTTAGATGGAGCATCATCTTGAGCTTTCAGAATCCCATTCTCCAACACGGAGTCCAATGCCGCCACTACAACTCCTTTCTGCAAAATGCTCTCTTCCTCCTTGGCACTGACTGTAGGAGAGAAGCTGCGAGATAAAGCATCGGCTTTAACATTCTTAGTACAAGGGATATAGGTAACAGAAAAATGAAACTGAGAAAAAAAAAGTGCCCACATAGCTTGACGGGCATTCAAGAGCTTGGCAGCATCCAGATAGATCAAATTCTTATGATCTGTGAAAACCAGAATAGGAAATCTAGCGCCTTCCAAAAAATGACACCAATGTTCAAACGCAGGTTTCATAGCCAGCAACTCCCGATTTCCAACATCATAATTCAGTTTGGTTTCCGAATTTTTTTTCAAAAATAAGGCACAAAGATGTACTTCATCCTTGTTCTCCTGAGACAAAACTGCTCCAACCCCTACCGATGAAGCATCGACCTCGACCAAAAAAGGATTGGTCTCATCAGGCTGCATAAGGATAGGGGCAGAACTGAACTTCTCTTTGAGATACTCAAACGCTTCAATGGCCTCAGTAGTCCACTGGGCTGTATTTGCATCTTTCCTGGTGAGATCGGTTAGAGGTTTAACAATTACAGAAAAATTCTTAATGAATTTCCTGTAATAATTGGCAAAACCCAAAAATCTCTGTATAGATTTAAACCAATAGACCTAGGCCATTCCTGCACAGCCTGAACCTTCACAGGGTCCATCTCAAAGCCCTCGCTGGAGACAATGTAGCCCAAAAAACTAATTTTCTGCACAGCGAACTCACATTTCTCCAGCTTAGCAAAGAGTGAATTATCACTCAATAACTGCAAAACTTCACGTACACTCTGCCAATGGGACTCCAGATATGGCGAATAAATCAAAATGTCATCCAAATACACAACCACATTCTTACCAATCAAAGGTCTAAGGCTGCGTGCCCACGTTGCGTATTACAAGCGTATATGCTGCGGAATTTCCGCAGCGTAAACGCTTGTAAAACGCATGTATATCGGCACCCCATGGTCCCCAATGGCATTCCGCAATGTCAATGTATATGCTGCGGTCAAAAATCCGCAGCATGTTCATTAATTTTGCGTTTCCGCATGCGGAATCAATGTGCGGATGGTACCCAAGTCTGGATGAGAGGAGACTCTCATCCAGACCTGGGTACCAAAGAACCTGTAAAAAAAAGAAAAAATAAAGTTTATACTTATCTTCTTATGTTTTCCCTCCGTCGCGCTGTTGTGTGAAGGACTTGCCACGTCATTGAGTCATGTGACCCATCACATGACTCAATGACGTCACCGCAGGTCCTGCACACCACAGCGTGAGCCGCTCAAGACTCCGGACTGGGCAGAGAATGCATCGGAAGGTGAGTATAAACTTTATTTTTTTATTTTTTACCATTCTGATTTATTTATATAGCGTGAACAAGTTGTCAAGCACTTTTCCAAGTGATGCTTAAATCACTTGGAGAAGTGCTTGATAACCCGCATGCGGAAATGCATGCAAATACGCTGCAAAGACGCCTCACAAACGCTTCTACCTGGCAGGAAAACCGCATGTAAAATCCGCATGCGATTTTCCCGCCAGGGAGAAGCGTAAAAAATATGCTTCAGTTCCGCAACGTGGGCACTTAGCCTCAGGATGTCATTAATAAGGTTCTGAAAAAAATGTAGGTGCATTGGTAAGACCAAAAAGTATCACCAGATTCTCAAAATGACCCACAGGAGTGTTAAAAGCAGTTTTCCATTCATCATCCCCCTTCACACGTAACAAATTGTATGCCCCCTGGAGATCAATTTTAGAGAACCACTTGGCCCCAACTAACTGGTTAAACAAGTCAGGAATTAACGGTAATGGGTAGGAATTGCGTACGGTAATCTTACTAATTTCACGAAAATCCAGACATGGACATAAACCCCTGTCCTTTTTCTTAACAAAAAAAAATTCAACTGCCACAGGCGACTTAAAAGGTCTAATGTGACCAGCAGCCAGGCTAGTCTGCATGTACTCCTCCAAGGCCTTTCTTTCAGGGATAGTCAGATTAAACAAGCGACTCTTGGGAAGAATAGCTCCCGGAACAAAAAATGGCGCAATGGCGCAATCATAATCTCTATGAGGAGGTAAAACTTGTGACTCCTCCTCCGAAAAAACCCTCCAAAAATCTTGAATAGGTACAGGTAATTCCCCTTTTTTCCACAGCCGCAATGCGACCATTACAACATTTATCATAGCACTTCGGACTCCAAGACTTAATCACATTAGTAGACCAGTCCAGTAAAGGATTGTGCAGTTTTAACCAAGGCAATCCTAGAACAACCGGAAAGGGTAAATTATCTAAAACAACCAAGTCCAAAATTTCTTGGTGAACTCCATTGATAGTGAGGGGAAATGCAGCAACGTTGTGAGTAATACATTTCAAGGGAGTGTTATCAATTGCAATCACAGAAATAGGTGATGACAAAGGTTTGGATTTCAATTTAAGGTTTTCCAAAAACCCTTTATCAATCACATTAAATGTTGAACCACAATCCACAAATACCTGAAATTCAATCAAATCTCCCTGCAAAGTAGTACCCCCCAGAAAGAAATACTCCTGCAGAGCGTAAACAAGCTATACGGGTGCAACTGACGTTTTTTTTTTCTTTACTTAAACGAAGCTCACAATACTTAATCAAATGGTCAGCTTTATCACAATAAAGACACAATCCCTCGGCGAACCTCCGGTCTCTTTCCTGAGAGGGGAGCAACTTCGCCCTAACCTCCATCGGTTCTCCGCCGACAGAGCAGATTTTCTGGGGACTAGGAACTGACATTACAGGAGTCTCTACCTCATTCAGCCTGAACCTCAGCCTCCTGTCCACACGAACAGCTAATTGCATAGCATACTGCAAAGTCTCAGGTGCAGGGAATGCAGATCCTTAACCCTTTCACTCAGACCAGCAAGAAATAAACATTTCAGCGCAGGATCATTCCATTTAACTTCTGAGGCCCATCTCCTGAAGTGTGTTCAATAATTTTCAACATCACCTGACCCGATTCAAACGCCTGAGTTCTGCCTCATCAGATGAGATTCGATCAGGATCGTCATATAATAGCCCCATAGCAGAAAAAATTCTTCAACAGACCTTAAACATGGATCATTAGGTTGGAGAGAAAAGGCCCACCCCTGTGGTTCATTGCGCAAAAGTGACATAATAAAACCAATGCGCTGTGATTCATTCCCAGAGGACCTTGGTCTCAAACGAATATATAACAAACTAGCATTTTTAAAGGAAAAAAAAAATCTTGCTGTTTACCATAAAAAACATCAGGCAGTCCTACCTTGGGTTCGACAAAATGCGCTCCAGAACAGCAGCTCACATGTTGCTGAAGCTCGGCCACCTCCAGAGACAATAACTGCAGGCATTGAGCCAAATCCTGGACGGAAACCATACTGATCCCCGAATTTCTTTCCTTTTAGTTTTTTGGGCTGGACTTACTGTTATGATCTGCAACATGAACTAAGGAAAGATAGGGGAAAGCTGTCCCTACAGTAAGACTAAGCTGAATCCCTATGATGTAGGGAGCTGACTGTTCCTAGCAAAAATGGGACACTTCCTAAACAGAGAAGTTGTTGCAGAACACAAAAAGACAAACTGACAAAAAGGTACTAGAGGTCCCAGAAGAACCAAGCGAACTGACAGAGAAAGGCACCGAAGCACCTGGCAAGAAACAGCCAAATACTGAAGTCCAGCACAGCCAAAAGGGCGGGTCTGGAATATAAAGGTAGATGGTCAAGTGACCGCAAAACACAAGTTGGAAAAAACAAACAAGAGGGTTCTAACACCTATTAGTTCTTAGCCCTATGGGCAAAAGTAACAATAGTCCTGGATAACACTTTAAATTAAATAAACATATTCTCCATGAAGACAGTCCACAGATTTTGCCAGATTTATAAAAAAATCAATCATGCTGGCCAAGCCAGAAAGCCAGACAAATCAGGGAGCTGACAATGTGAAATAGTGATGCATATTAAATGTGCCAAACGCAAATGGGTTTCTCAAAACTAGTGAGTTAAAGCAGCACATGGTCACCACTCCTCGCACACTTCCAAACCTCGACATTTCAACACCTGGCTCATGTTCTCGATCAACTTAAAGGAAGCTATAAAAGCCAACCTACATACACCTAGAAGTTTCCACTCAATTTGGATCAGATGTTTTAGGGTTCTTGGCCATGCTCTTCTATGCAGAGGACGGGTACTTATAGGTTGTTAAAGACCTTTGTTGGTCGTTATAAGGGGACATGTTTTTCCTTAGGTAGACTGACAAGCCGAAGAAAAATAAATAAATAGGCTATATGTCTTGAATTCTGTGGAAAGCCTTATAAAAGGGGTGCAGATTGCAAAACTACAGCTCCATACTGACTAAAGACTAAGTGCAGACTAAGTGCAACACGAAGGGAAGAGGGGGAGGAAGCCCAAACACTAGGGAAAGGGGGAGTGGAGACTCCTAGGCAGATCTAATAACACCCTGCCTACCCTACCGTCCCTATATAGGTTCCACTCCTATCGCTGAGCAGGACCCTAAACCCTGTATGTCCCTAGAGCTTGGCTCTAGATAGTGAGGGAGAGGGGTGAGCACTGGTCAGGCTCCACTACAAACTAAAGACAACAAGGTAGACAAACAAAGGGGATAAACTTAGCTTGAGCAGACACCAGAGGAGTAACGCCAACTGTCCTCCAAGGGCATCAGAGAAGAATCCAGCCAACTGCTAGTGCACCAAGCATGCACAAAGGTACATAGAAGTATCACCGGCGATTGCCTAGAGCAAATGGAGTGTTTTTAACTCCCATGCAAGGGTGTGTCAATCAGCGGCAGGAGAAAGGTCGCCGCTGGATCTTAAAAGAAGAAGGATTAAGAAAATGTCTGCAATGCAAATGCCAAGCGCAGTGACCTTCTACAACCAGATTAAGAGTGTCTGTCTATTACACCTAACACACCCATCAGTGGCCACTTCGGGAATTGCAGTGGTCGCTAAACAATGTACAGAGCTGCGACGTTCAACTCCGTACATGGTTTACATCCAGCCACGGCTGAAGAGGTTGCAACTGATTAGTGGGGGAGCCATGTATTAGACACCCAAAGATCTTATACTAACAATCTGTTCAAAAGTTAGCTCATCCATATAAAAATACGTTAAAAAGGGTTTATGCTGACTTACAGGAGTGGCTACCCCTAATACGCGGCACTAGAGAACCCACTTTATTCTTTTAGGACAAAATTTGTCCAAATTGTGTGTAATAGAAATACATGAATAACTTCTAAAGTCCATTTAGACTCACGCAGTTCCTTATATCTTGAGAAAATCTGGTCTTTCTGATACTTTCTATAAGCAAACAACACAATTTTGTGATTCTTTAGAGACAAATATACAGTAATGATGTCTTTATTTAATGAACAAAATGAAAAAAAAAAACAATTTTAATAATGATATTGCATTTTATTCATGAAAGAAAATGTAATAGTAACTAGGAAAGCATTCAAGCCCCTTAGGGCCACATCCAAGTTTTGAACATTCTGAAGCTAGGTTATATACGGCAACCGACAGCAATGGGTCTATTGGGAGAGATAATGGGCCCATTTTTCAAGGTAGAAGGAGATTATGAAATAAAAAAATAAAGAGCTCTAAAAGTGAAGTGAAATTAAGCTGTTTGTTCAAGGCAACTTCCTAATAGGATTTTCTGTGCTGAATATCTATAAGCCGGAGCTTGGCAAGGTCAATAAAAGTATGTCATAGGAACTAAAAGTTAATAAAAATAGAAAGTTATATAAATGTATACACTCTATAATAGATGGTTTATTACAGGCATACAATTTTATATTACTATTTGAAAAAAAAATTATTGTTTAGTTGTCTTAAAGGGGTGGGCTGATTTTCAGCCTTTAGGAGTGCAGAACTTCTTCTTGCTGGGCGCGGCGCACTGTTGAAGATAGACAGTTCACACCAGTGGCATGGTCTGAACTATGTGTGATTTCCAGACTGCTAGCAGAAACAGTTTTGCCTCTATAGGATGGTAGTAGCTGCTACACATCTACTTTGGCTCAGAAGGGCTCTACTCCTTTCCCCTATGGCCATTGCTCTTTGCTGTGCTCCACAATGGGTTTTACAAGTGGCCCGATGTGCTCCTATGACATCATCTGCCTAGGCCTATTTAAGGTCCACTAAGACACACACCTGTGTCTTGGTATTAAGGCTCTTAGTCCTGTTTGATTTGCTGTGCACCCCTATATGCTCCTGGTCTGCTCTGCCCGTGTTGTTTTGCATTTTCCTATATCCTGTGTCCTGCCTGTGACCTCCAGTGATCCAAGTCTTCATTTCAAACATGCCTCCCCGCTGCTGCATCTAAGCCCGGGATACATGTGCCCACCCGGACCAGGGGCTTAGAGGATCCACCTCACAAGGTCAGCCCGACAGTAGCGCTGGGACACTAAAGCCTGATGGATCCAGGAATTTGGCCAGCTTGAGAGCAGGGCTAGTAAGGTACTCCTCTTGTATAGGATGCCAGCCACTCTGAAGTGACCAGTAGTCTAGGCAACAAGCAGTTATCTATAGAATTAAAAATATCTCCATTTTTGAGAGCAGAGAGGAATTTTTAAGAGTAAATGGCAAAGTTGCTTTTTTTTCAAGCACCTAGCAGCTTTAACCATTAAATAAACATGAGAGAGACAACCCCTTTAATGAAATTTGCCACAAAATAATGGAAGCAAGAAAGTCCAAACATGAAAAAACATAATACATTTTATTAGTTAATCTGGTCTGGATAACTGCATGATAAAAAAAATAAAAAAAAGAATGTATGACACAGAAAATGCTCTACCCTCTCTTTCCTGATTCAGTTAATCAAAATAACCTCAAAACACATTTATGGTAATATATACCTATAGAGGTCTGTTACTGTTTACAATATAGAAGGTACAGTACCAATTTTTATGCCTCAAAACAGACACAGGTAGACAAAGTGTCAGAGGCTTAATGCCTACAAAATATTCAAAAATGCAGCTAAGTGCAAAGCCCCCAGAAGAAGCCTACGCGAAACATGACTTGGGGTCTTTCTCACTGCTCTCCTAGACCTTGTCATTTTTTACTTTGCCCTTGATGTCTGACCACCATTGCTTTAGTATTAGCATTTTTATACTTTAAGTATTTTAAGTACTTTATTTGTGGGACAACCCCTTTGAGTTAATTTACTTTGAAATCGAAAAAGTAACATTATTTAGATAAAGCACTTGGGTTATGCTTTCTGACATTCGATACTGAAGTGCGACAATTTATAAATCAATACATTTAGGCAGAAGGTCCTGGTATATGCTAAGGTATTGGTTATGTTCCATCTTAATTCACAAATGTGTCTCTTTTTCTTGGATAAAATCAAACACCTAAGATTTAGTTTCTGAATGGCTTGGCACCGTTGTGTACATACGGTCAAGTATTTCATGGATGAAGCATTTTCTATTTTAAACGTTCGTGTAAATTATAAATACATTTTCACATGTGCACGCGACTTTTTTTTTTTTAGGCGTGAACAGTCTGTAACCTGCCTGAAAAAGCAATAAATAAACACTAAGAAGATGAACATATGCAATGCAAAAGCGACTTACTGGTCTTATATTCAGTCTTTTGATCTTATTTTAACAGATTCAGGCTTTTAAAAGACACAAAGCCGTTAAGTGACCTGACAATTCTTCAGACGGCTTCCACCTAGAAGTCCCTAGTTTATTCAATATAAGCAAAAAAAATAGCTGATGACCAAAGACGTTGCAAAAAAATATATATGAAAAGTCACCCAGAGAGATGTTTCAGGGCAAAAGTGTGTGCTAAAGAATTTTCCTATTAAAATTTCGTTGGGTGCGCACACATCTAAAAATTGTGGTGTGCACATACCCTAAGGCCTCGTTCACACGTTGACAATTTTTGGGGCGTTTATTATCACAGCATTTGTAAGCTAAAACCAGGAGTGGAACAATCAGAGGAAAAGTATAATAGAAACACGTCACCACTTCTGTATTTTTCACCCACTCCTGGTTTTGGCTTACAAATACTGAGGTAAAAACTCACCAAATACTCAATGTGTGCACGTGGCCTAATTCTTTTTTTTTTTCTAACATCCGACTTATCTATCCAGCTGTTTATACAGAAACTAGATGGTGGCCCGATTGTAACACATCGGGTATTCTAGAATATGTATGCGGCCGACCGGACGCGACTAATCAGCGAAGCAGTGTTTAAATGGGTTGTGCACTACTTTAAATTAACCCCCAATGTATCCCCCCGGGGCCCCTAATGAATTTTGGAGGACCGGGGAGCAAGGCCGCTGGTCGGGGAACTTCTGCTGTGAGCAGCCGGAGATGACCGGCTAGCACAGGGTGAGCGTGTGAGAGTGAGAGTGTGAGGGGGAGCGTGGGAGGGTGAGCGTGTGAGGGTGAGCATGGGAGCGTGTGAGGGTGAGCATGGGAGCGTGAGAATGTGAGGGTGAGAATGTGAGCGTGTGAGGGTGAGCGTCCGAAGGTGAGCATCAAAGCGTGAGCGTCAGAGCCTGAGCGTCAGATCGTGAGCGTCCGAGCGTGAGCGTCCGAGCGTGAGCGTCAAAGCGTGAGGGTGAGCGTCTGAGGGTGAGCGTCTGAGAGTGTGAGGGTGAGCGGGTAAGGGTGAGCGTGTGAGCGTGAGCCGCTAACGGCCGCCATCTTTTTCTGAAATCCCGCGTCGCTGATTGGCCGCGGCCTGACCAATCAGCGACGTGGGATTTCCTGGACAGACAGACAGACAGACAGACGGGATAAGACAATTATATATATTAGATGATATCATTCACTTTGGCTGGCTCTCTAGTGCTGGTAATCATTGAATTCTCATTATCAACATCCTATTAGCAAATCACTACAACAATGAGAAGCCAGCGGGTCAAATCACCAGGGAGTGGTGAATACCATTACCTGTCCAGATTCCATGACAATATCCCTCCCTAGACTGTCAATCAAGTACGACTGAAACTGTGATCCATATTGTGTCTAATTTAATCTAACCTAATATATAACTTACCTGAAGAGAGCAGAGACTCTAGAACTAAATCTAAGAATAATATTTAATGGAGGCGTTCCCACAAGTCAGGGCTCATTCAGACGTCAGTTTTTCTTCCACCAGTTATATCTGTGTTTTTCTCGGATAGAACTTGTATTTACTATAATCAATGGGGCTGTTCACATGTCCATGTGTTTTTGCAGACTGAGTGGTCTGCACAAAATCACAGAGATGTCTGATATTGATTTAAAGGGAAACGGTCATGTTAAATAATGATATTAACCTGCTGACATGGGGCTAATCTGCAGGTTAACAGAGTGCGGCGCCGGCAATGAGAGCCCCGCTGCCTGGAGGAAATTAACTTTATTCCACCGGCAGTGCTCGGCTTCCAGTAATGGGGGTGGCGTCGGCGCGGTTTCAGTCACTCCTCTATTTATGGAGAGCGGTGTCTGTAACGGCACCCCCAGCAGTGACTGACAGCGGGCTATCAGAGCCGGCTATCAATCAGTGCCAGAGGCCTAGTTACAGCCACCGCTCTCAATACACAGAGCAGTGACTGAACCCGTGCAGGCGCCACCCATATGGCTGGAAGCCGAGCGCTGCCGGTGGAATAAAGTTCATTTCCTCCAGGCAGCGGGACTCTCAGAACAGCGGCCTGGCAAGTTCAGAATGCTGTTATCCTGCAGATTAACCCAATATCTGCACGTTAATGGTTTTATTCTACATGACAGGTTCCCCTTAAGTCACACATCAAACTCGCCAATGCAAGTCTATGTGCCTGTGAAAAAAAAATTAAAGAAAAGCACTTGGATGCAATCCGTGTGCTGTCTATTTTTCACTGACTGATAAGAAATGCTTAAGAAAACTCAATTTTTTTCCCTACAAGTGAAAAAACGATTAAACTCTGATGATAAAAACTGACAGTGACCAAACACTGCTGAAATCTAATAAAAAACACTGATGAAACTTGGGACTTTTTTTTGTACGAGAAAAATCACTGACGTCTGAATGAGGACTTAGGTGAATTTGTCTTTAGAACACGAAGACAATGGAAAACCTTTGCAGTAAACATGGGTCCACATGTGAAAACCCACAACCCACAGATAAAAAAAGATGGTGAGACCACTACAAGTTAAAATTAGTTCTAGTCTTCTGGAGTATTTTTCTGTTCAGCAGAACAGGTTTCTAGAACCGTGGGGTCAAAAATGGAAAGGTTATTTTCGGAAGTTTAGGCGAATAAGTAAATATACAAGGAAAACCGGGATCATTGCTGAAGAACTTGCAAAGGCTACTCTGAAACTGCACACATCCAACACTGAAGAGGCAAAGCTGCTTCTATTTGCAGCATCGGGGAGCTCACAGTTGAGGTCACCTGGCCATGCCACTGGTCAGTGCCGTCAACCATCAGGAGCACCCCCTTTCTGGAAAGCAGGGAGTCCGGAGTCTGGAGAACAGTACACCCCTGAAGATAGAAGATAAGAACAACTTTTTAACTGAGATGTACAGAACATTAAACTTGAGCTCCCTCACACAACTTCCATTAACTATTTAGTACTAGTAGCCCTTGCCTCTAGAATACTGTATAGGTCCATTGTACTGATAATCATTGTTGTTTGCAGTAGTAACACCATATAATTAGCGGCACTCCAAGGGTCACGCATGGTGATTTGTAACAAAATCTGTTTAAATGATTTTGTTTCTCAATTATTGTGATAGATTTGTGGATTATTGGATAGTGTTAATATCTTAATTTGGTGAAAACAGATGCTCCTCGAATCCCGTGGCAGGTGTACACGTAAAGAGCATAACTCTTACACGTTGCTTGTTATTTGCAGCATGGAGATGCTCCAGTCTCCAATCAGCTTAGAAATCATGAAATCTTAGAATAGCAGAAAATTCCTGAGAGCACGAAGATCAATATGTGAAAGCAGTAACATCATTGGAACACTTTATATCAGAATAGAAGTCTGCCTGCGTGAGTTATTACAGTACAACAAGCGGAGACGATGCTATTAGGACTTAACTCTGCACAATACCAACCACAGCACAGTACCAGAGACTTCAATTTCCAGACACTCTGTTTACTTAACCATGAACATAACGTAATAAACCAGACGTTTAAAAAAATACCTAATAGAAAATAAAGTGCTGTTAATAGTATTTTTCTGGATAACCTCCATATATGTATTTCTGACATTTAAACAAATACGGTAACAAGGAAAAATGACAGGATGTATAGAGGTACTATATGGGAATGCTACCATCAAAAAAGGTTTTTATTAAATAAATAAAAAAAAACAAAACAAGAAACTCCAGAATAAGTATTTTCCTGATTGTCATTTATCAAAAAACTAGTAAAACAGCCACCAACAAGCATGTAAAGGACATTACCTTCCAGCAGGAGTTGGGTTTGAATGTGTGGATTGTGTATGATTGGTGGCGGACAGCAAGATCTTGTAAGTTACCTTGAGATTTCACAGCTTTAGGAAGGTCAGTTTCAGAAGCAGAGGAGGAGTTGGGGAGAGGGGGAGGGTTAGAGCTGGTCAAGCTGGTAACATAGATGAATCTGTTGCTGTGATTAGAGACCAGTGGGTGACGTAAGTGATGGTGATAGCAGCTGACAGAGAATAAAGGGGGTAGTTTCCAGCACAACCGACTGGATAAAAAACATATACGGTAAGTTTATTGACTCAAGTTAAAAGTTCATTAGAAGTTAAAAACCTCAACTACCCTCGTTTTTCTCTAAGATCGGTTTCACTCATCCGTGTTTCATGGTCAAAGTACAGACTGCAATGTGACAACTGGCTGCAGGTCTCCTGACCCAAACTCAACAGCCTCATATGCCTATTAGACTTTTTGAGTTTGAGTCAAGAAATCTGTGACCAGTCCGTTAAATGAAACCGGCCTAGACAAACTCTCTCTCCAGCATTAAAACAAATGTGGCTGATTGGTAAGTGCTGAAATCATGTTATTGATGGGTAACTGCTGTGTTAAAGGGAACCGGTTAGTCGATTCATGCAACCTAATCCACAGGCAGCATGAATCAGAGTCTGGATGTATAGCTGCAGCCAGATAGATTGAAATGCACCAGTGTTTAAGAGAAAGCATGATTTAAAAATTCAGTCAGGGACCATAGGTAGAGACGAGACTATTCTGGCCCCAGCGGCTTCTTCCTGCACTGCTCCATGTGATTGACAGGTTTCTCCTGGGAGTACATCATGACAGACCTGACAATCAGCTAGGGAGGTGCAGAAAGAAGTCAGCCAGGGGCAGTGCTGGACTACTCTCCTCTCTGCTTATGGTCCCTGACTGGATCTTGAAACTATGCGAGGTCCCGAAGCATTTCAGAGAAAAACATACTTGGCTGCATTTGTACAGCAAGGCTCTGCTTCATGAGACTCACGGTTTGGGCAGCGTTAATCGACTGACAGGTTTCCATTAGTGCTACAAAAAGAACTGGTTTAATAGAAGCTACAAGATCTTGTATTAACCTCCTTTTCATAAAAGGTCCTTTTAAAGGAAAAAGTCCAGCTATATAATCCATATCCAACGCATCATCCACATTAAAGCCACTACTCACTCTACTAGTGATGAGCGAGCACTAAAATGCTCTGGTATTCATTGCTCGGGTCGAGCACATTGAAATACTCGAGTGCTCTGTCCGAGTAATGAGCCCAATGTAAGTCTATGGGAAACTCGAGCATTTTTCCCACGGCTCACCCCTGCGGTCTGCAGAGGGCCTAAAAATTGCCGAAATCGATGGGAACAGTGCTCAAATGACATGAGAACAGCATGGGGAAGACCCCTGGAAGCGTTTCTGACTCTCAGGTCACTGCTGTTAATAACGTTGTCAGAGTATTACGCCACTTTTACGGACTCACAATAAAACATACAAAAACTAAAACAAAATGGATTTTCCTGGGAAAGATGTTAAGGAACATCCTTTCCAGGATAAAGATTTGTATATAAGGCAAAATAAATAACCAAAAACAAAAATGCTCCTCCACACTTTGGGCTATGTTCACACATAGCGTTTTTGATGCGTTTTTGCACTTTTGCATTGCTTTCAACCAAGACAAATGCATTGACCAGGAAATGTAATTTTAACATTTTACAACCTTATCTGGCCATGTGGTGTGTGAAACATCATCAGACACATCCTGTTTCATTTATGAAGGCGGGATTGTTAAAGTCACAAACACTATTTTTACAGGCCTACTATTCTTAAAGGGCCAGCAGTCGGCCCTCGCTATTGTTAGAGAGTCGTCAGCCGGCTATGCTTTGTTGTTCCCATTATTAACGAGTGGGTCTCCTATACTGTTAGTGACTGCAAGGGCTGCCAAAAATTTGGACGCAACCCAATACCCCTTTGAAGAGACATAGAGGAGGGTCTCAGTAAAAAAAATGTTACCATTATAAAGGAGCAGGTCTCCTATAGTGGTAATGCCCATGCTGTGACTGCAAGGGCTGCCAAAATTTGGAAAAAAAAACACTAACAATTTAAAGACACATAGAGCTGGGCCACAGTAAGGAGTACAACATTAGAAAGGAGAGTCACATAGAGGTGGGCCTCTGTAACAACATATTCCCATTAGAAAGGAGAGGGTCTCCCATACTGTTTGCCTATGCAGTGAAGCAACGGCTGCCAAAAATTTGGAGGAACGCCAATGTCCATTGCAAGAGACGTAGATATGTTGATATGGTACATATGGTGGTGATATGGTAGTGGAGGATGAGGATGCAGAGAAAGAGGAAGATAAGAGCAAATAGACAAAATCAGGAAGCGTATACCCATGTCTGGGTGTGAAGACAGAGGTGCATGGGAATAGAGTTAGACCTCCCAAAAACAGACACTGTATTTGAATTTATGTTAAGCTGATATCATTCGGAAGTGTTGAGAAGTCTGGGCCAAATCCAGCCCTTGTTCATTTTTATAAGAGTCAGTCTGTCAGCATTTTCAGTTAATAGGTGAATTCGCCTAAAGGTTATAATTCCACCGGCGACACTAAAAACCCGCTCTGACAAAACGCTAGCGGCAGGGCAGGCCAGGACCTTCAAGGCGTAGAGAGCCAGTTCATGCCACATGTCCAGCTTGGATACTCAATAATTATAAGGCACAGAGGAATCACGGAGGACACTGGTACAGTCGGAAAGGTACTCCCTCAGCATCTTCAGCAACTTTTCCCTCATTGGGAGAGTAACCCCGCGCATCAGGGCTTGTGTGATGGGAGGGTCTGATAAAACTGTCCCAGAACTTTGACAGTGTTCTTCTGCCTCTGCTCGATTACATTTGGGTATCGCTCGCCCAAACGAACTGTGACCTCTGCCGCCAGCATTTTCAGATGAGAATTTTTTTAATAATTCCGCAACAAGGGCCTTCTCGTACTGCGCCATTTTATTAGGCATGTCCTGCGTGGGAATAAGAGACAGAAAGTTCTCCTAGTAGTGTGGGTCTAGAAGTGTCACCAACCAATAATAACGGTCATCCAAAATTTGGACAATACGAGCGTCAAACTCAGCCATGTGTGCCAGACTGCAAAGAGGCAAGATTTCCGTGTCCTCACCAAGGGGACGACTGACTATGCTCTCCTCCTCCTCCCTGTCCTCAGGCTATCCAGGCTGAACAGACGGTATGACAGTTGTGTAGGTAGTACCGTCTATAGCGCAGGAAACTAGCTCCTGTTCTTCCTCCTCCTCCTCTTCCTCATTGTCACCCAATCCACGTTGGGATGAGATAATGCTGGGCTGTATGGAATCACCCTGTATGGTTCCTTGCTCCATCTCATCATGCAATGTATCCTCTTTAATTGTGAGCAGAGAGCGTTTCAGAAGACAGAGAAGAGGGATGGTGACGCTAATTATGGTGTCATCGCCGCTCACCATCTTGGTGGAGTTCTCAAAGTTTTGGAGGATGGTACATATGTCTGACATCTATGTCCACTATTGAAGTTTTATGTGTGGAGTCTGACCTGAATACCGACGGCCTTGTTGATGCTGGTAGTCAACAACTGCCCTCCTCTGCTCACATATCTTTCCCAACATCTCGCCTCAAAGCCGCCACCAGGTTCCGGCCATTGTCACACACGACCATGCCTGGCTGTAGGTTCAGTGGTGTCAGCCACAGATCGGCCTGCTCTTTCAGAGCTGTCCACAACTTTTCAGTGTTGTGCAGTTTGTCACCTAAGCGTATTAGCTTCAGCAAAGCCTGCTGCCGCTTGGCCGAGGCAGTGCAGTGCTTCCAGCTTGCGACTGATGTGGTCATTTCGGAGATGGAGGCAGAAGAGGAGGAGGAGAAGGTGCAGGAGCTGTAGAATGTGGGAGCAACCCTGATTTACCCAAGGTCCACAAACCTCGGCATCGGGAGGATGTGTTCCGTCCCAAGGTCCGACTGGGTCCCAGCTTCCACTATATTAACCAAGTGTGCCGTCAGCGAGACGTACCGTCCCTGCCCACAAGCACTTGTCCACGTGTCTGTGGTTAGGTAGATTTTCCCAGTAACTGCGTTGTTGAGGGCACAGCTAATGTTGTGGGACACATGCTCGTGTAATGCACGGACAGCACACCGGGAGAAATAGTGGCGGCTGGGGACCGAGTACCAAGGGATGGCCGTCGTCATCAGATTGCGGAAAGCTTCCATCTCCACGAGCCTAAAAGACAACATTTCAAGCGCAAGCATTCGCGAAATGTGTAAATTTAGTAGTGTGGCCTGTGGGGTGATGGCTGTGTATTTGCGCTTGCGTTCCACGGACTGGGGTAGGGACAACTGAACGCTGTGCAGGGACAAGGACGTGGACGTGCCTGCTGATGGTGCTAGTTGAGAGTGTTCAACGACAGGTGCAGTGCGGGAGGCATCTTGGCAAGCGCCATGGACAGGGGATTGGCATGCACGCACAACAGAGGAACAAGCAGTAGTGTCACCCGCAGACACTGTTGTTGGACCCTGGGGATCGGCCAACTTAGTCGGGTGCTTTGCTGCCATGTGCCTGATCATGCTGGTGGTGGTCAGGCTGCTAGTTTTGCTACCCCTGCTGATGCTGGCCGAGCAGGTGGTGCAAATGGCCTTTTTGGGGTTATCTGCAGAGTCTTTAAAAAATAACCAGACTTGGGAAGACCTAACAGTTGTACTGGCAACTTCTGTCGTGTTGGCGTTAGGAGGAACGCTTTCCCGCCTTTTGTCTGCTTCTTCCTGCCTGTTGTGGTGCTACGCCTCCCTCCCCCTGTATGCTGCTGTCCTCGCTCTGTATGTCCCCTTGCCAGGTTAGGTCAGTTACCATATCATCCACCACCTCGTCTTCCACTTCCGCACCCTGGTCCTCCTCCTGACTTTCAGGCAATAGTGTCTCATCGTCATCATCATCCACCTATTGCGACAGTAATTGCACTTTCCCACAGTCGCCTTTGTGTGACCATGACTGCTCCAATATTTGGGCATCGCTACATGCATTCTCCTCTTTACTCGCTTGAAGCTGACCGGGCGAGAGGCCTGAATTTACAAATGGAAAAGTAAACAGCTCTTCTGAGTGTCCAAGTGTGTGATCAGTTGTCTCCGGGCACTCGGCATGGTGGGAAGGAGGATCAGGGTGAGGAATATGTGGTCCAGACTCACAGCTACTGAGACTTGACCTTGTGGAAGACAGGGTGGTGGGGGTTGTGGTGGCAAAGTGACGAAGCATTATCTGCTAACCAACCAACAACCTTTTGACACTGCTCTGGGTTCAATAGTGGTGTACTGCAGTCCCTAGTAATTGGGAAAGGAAGGTCGAGCAACAAGATGTGGGTGCTTGTTGTAGCACAATTTCAGCTTGTACCTCCTTCTCTGCCTCTCAGATCTCGCTCCTGAGGACTGCAGTGAAGCGGCGCAGGCGCGCATGTGCGAGATCTGAGAGGCAGAGAAGGAGGTAATACAAGGGCAGGCCAGACGAGTGAAAGAGGCATGTTTTTCTGGGCACAGCACCACTCTTTCTCTTTTTTCCATACCCCGGGCGTCCCGGACGCCTGCAGCTTGCTTCACTTACACCTTCCCAGTGAGGTGCCCCCTCACCTCGTCACTGCAGTCCTCAGGAGAGAGATCAGAGAGGCAGAGAAGGAGGTACCTGTAATAGGATACAAGGGCGGGCCAGAGGGATGTGCTACCGCTCTGATAGTCTTGGAGACAGGGAGAGCTGGGCAGGCAGGGAGAGCTGACCAATCCAAGCAGGATTTGTATACAACAACCAGCCAATCGCCAGTAAGGTTCATCACTTTAAAATTACCATATTGAAATCGAATTTGATTTTTTTTTAATTTTTACCGTATGTGCGTTAGAAGAGGGGTAGTCTTATACGGCTGGTATATCCCAAACTCTATATTTTAACTGGAAAAGTTGGGGCTATTCTTATACACCCAGTCGTCTTATACTCCGGAAAATACGGTTCTTAACCAGGATCTAATTCATCTGTTGGACTTAGAGAAGTAATATGATGCTGGGATTATTTTTGCAGAATGCTGTGAATGATCAAGATTTAGACTTAGGGGTTATATAATTTAGGGCTAATTCACTGCATATTGCATCCCATGTAGACACATATACAGTGGTCTACATGGAGGAATGGGCCAACATACCAGCAACAGTGTGTGCCAACCTTGTGAAGACTTACAGAAAACGTTTGACCTCTGTCATTGCCAACAAAGGATATATAACAAAGTATTGAGATGAACTTTTGTAATTGACCAAATACTTATTTTCCACCAAAATTTGAAAAAAAATTTCTTTCCAAATCAGACAATGTGATTTTCATGATTTGTTTTCTCATTTTGTCTCTCATAGTTGAGGTCTACCTATGATGCCAATTACAGGCCTCTCTCATCTTATTAACTGGGAGAACTAGCACAATTGGTGGCTGACTAAATACTTTTTTCCCCCCATTGTAAGGAATACATAACAGTGAAACAGGCCTGTGCGAGACAGATTTCTTGCTGGTTGGTAGGTGATCAAATACTTATTTCATGCAATAAAATACAATTTAATTATTTAAAAATCATACAATGTGA
This sequence comes from Phyllobates terribilis, assembly GCF_046119375.1. NCBI lineage: Eukaryota > Metazoa > Chordata > Amphibia > Anura > Dendrobatidae > Phyllobates > Phyllobates terribilis. The sequence continues at coordinate 1,060,667,714 of NW_027362761.1, forward strand.
TTTTTCTGTTTTTTTATTTTTAAGTTTAGATTCTGTCTCTCACAGGTGAAGTGTACCTACGATACAAATTACAGACCTCTCCAATCTATGTAGGTGGGAAAACTTGCAAAAATTGGCAGTGTATCAAATACTGTGTGTAGGGTAAATATCTATATACACACACATATACATACACATTATATAAATAATATATATATATATATATACATACATACACACACATACACACATTGCCTTATTTATTCTTGTTATCTAGATAATTGCTTTCCAAAATAATCAATTTACCTGTATTAAATCTCTGGTTTAATCACAAGCTAATAAAGGACATCGCTAACTAACATCAATGTCTAAAATGAATTACCTTTTAATGAATACCATATGAGGCGTGTACTCACTACAGATGATGTAGACACCTTTAGTTACTATAAAGGAGAATTCTTACAGCTAAAGACAGAACATATTGTCACATCATACGTTCTATGTATTATCAGTTTTACCATACGAGTTCATGGCAATTGTAATATGTCCAAACTAAAGAAAATGTTATGATTTCATGGCCAAATAAGCTATGCAGTGAATTAGAGTTTGTGGCCATTATTCTACTTTACTGACCCTTAGCTTCTGATGGCGGCTTACATTTCCCAGGTCACTTCTCTAGTAGTTGGTCTCAGAATCTTCCAATTCTAAACTTGAACATGGACTTGGTCTGATCTTTTCTCAAAACTGCTCAATTTCTGATTTCTTTGCATTATGACTGAAAATCCTGGGCCTTCTCAGGATTCTCCTATCTATTCTGTGTACAAAAATACTATCTTCTTTTTAATTCCACAGATAAAAATAAATTAAGCTGTACTCATCCTCCACAGGTCCAGCAATGCTTCTGTCTCCACCATTGACCCTAGGGCTTTGTTGACAGGCTACAATGATAATGTTACAACAGCAGCGCACATGATCACTGCAGCCAATCACTGGGCTCTGTAGTCTTGTTCTGACAACTTTGGCATTACTGCTGAGACCAGTGATTGGCTGCAGCGGTCACTGTGCTGTAGTCATGACATCTGTCAACAAAAGCCATAAGCAGCGGTAGAGAGGCAGGACAAGACCTACAGTGGGCCCTTTGGGTCTGCTACTAAACATCTCGAAACACACTCCAAAAAGCCCACATTGGGGCAAGATTTGCACAAGCCCTTGTACATTTTTTTTAAACTAAGACCAAAGGAATTTCTGGGCAAAATCAGAACGGTTAGTGGATATGCAAATGTTTGAAAGCTCTAGATACATAAAATGACACATTATTCAACATTTTATGCTTCTTCACTTTAATATTTTATTTATGTAAGTTCTAGTAGAGGATTTCACTGCAATGACAGTAAAAGGATCCATTTACACCTTGCAATGTAAAATAGTATATCAAGGATTTCACACATCTCTCACACGTATATTAGAAATGTGCCCGGTTATGGAAATTGTACCCTGCTTTACCATTGCTGCCTGTCTTTAGAACTTATCATACCACATGAGAATGTCAGTTTACAAAAGAATATGTTTTGTTCACTCTCACAATAAGATAATTTCACAAGTCATTTTATCAGGCAGGAAATAATGCAATTTAAGAGCAGCTATACACAAGGAAAATCTGAATGTCTCGAGCAATTCAAATATGATAAATAGAGATGAGCGAATCAGTTCTAAACTTATCATATTCGTCGCAAATATCACAGAAAATTTGGGTTCAAATGGATGTAGCAAAATAGTGGCCAGAAGGCAGGAAAGGGGTTAAACAAGAATACATAATACTCATTTGTCTGAGGCCCACACCTCACCTGTCCTGCCCTCGCAGCACCCAGCCTGGTTTACCAGTCTTCACTTAAAATCTTCTTCCAGTCTCCAGTCTTCTCTTTGGGTCTTCCTGTGCTGACAAGGCATCCCATGATCATGCACCCCGCAGACCACGTGAGGCCTAGTCAGTGCAAGGCTGAACATAGACCAAAAGAAAGGAGGCTAAAATAAAAGCTGGAGGCCAGAAGAAGATTCACGGCAAAGTTCGGAGAGTCAAGCAGGGACCTGCGGAGGCAGAACAAGTGAGGTATGGGCCTAGCATAGGCGAGTATAATGTTTTAGTACCGTTTAACCCCTTTTCAGTCCTTCATTTATTATTTGGGGTCTGGAGAGTTCTTAGAGCAGTGGTCCCCAAACTTTCTTACCTTGAGAGACACATTTAGCTCAGAGCTCACATCGAGAGTTCCCCTCCCTGAATATCCATCTACCACCTCCCCTACATTAGTGACACCCAGAATACCCATTATCTATATAAAGAGCCAAAGAATTGACACACAAATAACATTGAGGCAATATAGTTACATCCAGGGGTTCCCCACCTTACCCTGACTGAGTATTCTCACATCAAGAACTCCCACCACACTATTGCATGAAGCCTCAATTACCTTCTTTGTCTGGTAGTGTCATCCTATCTCAAACTTACTTGAAGAAACACTCCTATCAAAATTTTGTCCTCTTAATATATTGCAATCATATTGTATAGCACCGTGTACTTATAATTGCTCTTTCTACCCAGATAATTTTTCTCTTTTCCATTAGGTCTTTGACATCACATGATTAAAAACTGACTAGCTGAGTCCTTTTAAGCTCTATGTAGAAACAGGAGGTCAATTGTTCCTGCATTAGTCATAGGTCACTGCAAAAGTCTCTATCAGGGAGGGGAACAGAGCAGCTGGGTCAGAAGCTGAAGAGGGGAATGATAGATACAGGGACAAGAGACTTCCTGTTTCTACATAGACGTATGACGGCCTACAATTTTCACATACCCCCAGACCAGAGAGCAGACAAGGTGGAGGTGTTGGCTTGCTCCTTTCACCACAATGTGCCTTCCAGGTCATCTACCCAGTTCCCTCACTTAAGTTTCATTCCTTCGAAGTCCACACCGTTAGACTCTTCAAACCCTTCTCCATGCGAGTGGCAGTTGTATATCGCCCTACAAGCCCCTTCCATCAGTTTCTGGATTACTTTGCCACCTGGCTTCCACACTTCCTACCTGTGATATTCCCAGTCTCATCATGGGGGATTTTAACATACCCATTGATAAGCCGCTTTCTTCATCTGCCTCTCATCTTCTTTCTCTAACAGCCTCACTCGGCCTCTCATAGCTTACTAACTCGCCTACACATGAAGACGGGAATACTCTGGACTTGGTATTCTCACGACTCTGCTCACTGCATGACTTTTCTAACTTCCCTCTCCCACTTTCTGACCACAACCTTCTTTCCTTCTCTGTCAAGAATTGTCTCCTCACCCGGGACACCCCCACTTACCTTATACACAGAAATCTACGTGCCATTAATACTCAGCACCTTATGAACAATCTACAGTCATCTTTAGCCCCCATCCTCTCCCTCTCCTGTCCAGACTCAGCATTGCCACACTATAACAACACATTGCAGAGTGCCCTGGATGAAGCAACACCTGCTACACACAGAATGACCCGGCATAGACGGCAGCCCTGGCACACGATGCAAACACGTTTTCTCCAGCGCTGCTCAAGGTATACTGAGCGTCTGTGGAGAAAATCACTTTCAGCAGAAGACTTCATCCACTATAAGTTCATGCTCAAAACTTATAACTCTGCCCTCCATCTGGCTAAACAAGTCTACTTTACCACTTTCATCACATCTCTAGCCAACAATCCTAAACGACTCTTTGAAACCTTCCACTCCCTCCTGAGCCCTAAAGTACAGACCCCCATCACCAACCTAAGTGCTGACGATCTGGCCACTTATTTCCTACAAAAAATCAATTATATCCGGCAAGACAATTTTGCACAATTCCCGTCAGAGTCTGGATCCCTTTCCCTCCAGCACCTCAAGTTCACTTTCCATCTTTGAGCCGGTCACAGAAGGAGTAACCAGACTCCTCGTCCTACAACTTGCAACAGTGACCCTATTCCCTCACATCTCCCAGCTGTTTCTCTTGGATCTCTCTGCCGCTTTTGACACTGTGGATCACCAACTCCTCCTCACTATGCTCCGCTCTCTAGGCCTCAAGGACACCGCTCACTCCTGGTTCTCCTCCTATCTCTGTGACCGCTCTTCACGGTATCTTTTGCCGGCTCTTCTTCCTCTAATCTTCCCTGTACTATTGGTGTTCCACAATGATGAGTCCTAGGTCCCCTCTTCTTCTTGTATACTGCCCCTATTGGAAAAACCATCAGCAGATTTGGTTTCCAGTATCATCTCTATGCTGATGACACCCAATTATACACCTCTTCATCTGACATCACCCCCACTCTAATACAAAATACCAGTTCTTGTCTGTCCACTGTCTCTATCATGTCCTCCCTCTATCTGAAACTGAATCTCTCCAAAACTGAACTCCTTATTTTTCCTCCCTCTACTAACCTACCTATACCTGACTTTTCAATTTCCTTGGGTGGCGCCACCATAACTCCCAAGCAGCAAGCTTGCTGTCTTGGAGTCATATTTGACACACAACTTTCCTTTATTCCCCATATACAATCACTCACTCGCTCATGCCACCTGCACCTTAAAAACATCTCCAGAATCCGACCTTTTCTCACCTTTGATATTGCAAAAACTTTCACTGTCGCTCCCATTCACTCTTGTCTGGACTACTGCAACTCTCTTCTAATCAGTCTCTCTCTAAACAAACTCTCTCCTGTCCAATCCATTCTGAATGCGGCAGCCAGGGTCGTATTTCTATCAGGCCGCTTCACCGATGCCTCTACCCTATGCCAGTCATTGCACTGGTTACCCATTCACCACAGAATACAATACAAACCCATCTCTCTCACCCCCAAAGCTCTCCACAGTTCCGCACCGCCCTACATCTCATCCCTCAGTTCTATCTATCGCCCCTCCTGTGCCCCCCGTTCTGCAACTGATCTAAAACTAACATCCTCCTTAAACCGAACCTCATACCTCCGTCTCCAAGACTTCTCTTGTGCCGCCCCAGTTTTCAGGAATGCACTGCCCCAAACGATCCGACTGATATCTAGCCCCCATGTCTTCAAACGTGCTTTAAAAACACATCTGTTTAGACAAGCCTATCAAGTCAACTCACCAACCTAACTCTCCCCTGTCCCCTCCTAAATGTTAATCTTAATCTGCCCCTGCGTATTCATCTGTCTCCACATCCTCCATGCATCAAATACCACACAGTAACTGCCCTTAGACGGATACTGGCTGATGACCATGTTCTACCTATTGTGTCCCCCTTTTCCATATAGATTGTAAGCTTGAGAGCAGGGCCCTCAACCCTCCTGTAACTGTTGAAATGTGATACATTGTATTGTTTATATTGTCTGTATATGTCCCTACTTAATTGTAAAGTGCTGCGGAATATGTTGGCGCTATATAAATAATAAATATTATTATTATTTGCAAATCTGCAAACAATTCATCTTTATAAGTATGGGTACGGGCCCTAACTCATCCCAAAGGTGCTTTATTGGGTTTAAATCAGGTGATTGGCTTGGCCATTGCAACAGGCAAACATTTTTGTTTGCTAACTAATTTCTGACTAAATTGGATGTGTGCTTAGGACCATTGTCCTGCTGGATTTACCATCCCCTGCCTACTTTGGTTTTACCATGTGGCAGCATAAGGCTGTGTGCCTACTATGGTTTTTTTCCGGCAATTCCTCCGCAGAAACGCTTAAAAAACGCTTGGTTAAAGGTCTGTTATGTTCCCCAATGATAATCCTCATGTGCTGTGCACATGCTGTGGAAATTTCCGCTGAGGATTATCATTGCGGAAAAATCTGCAGCATTACCAATTATTTTGCGGAATCGCGACGATTTGGCCGCCATAGACTTGCATTGAACCGCTTATTATCCGCATGACTACATGTGCACATGCGGATATTAAGCGATTGAATGTGCGGATGGTACCCGGGTCTGGAGAAGAGGAGACTCTCCTCCAGAACCGGGTACCATAGTACCTGTAAAAAAAAAAAAAGAATTTAAAATAAAAAAAAAACACATTGTACTCACATTCTGATGTCCCCCGGTCTTCTATCCGGTACGTCTTGGCTCCCCGGAGGCTCGCGATGGAGTAAAAGGACCTTCCATGACGTCATTCAGTAATGTAACAGGTCACGCGACCGCTGACGTCGGCGGTCGCGTGACCTGTCACATGACTAAATGACGTCATGGAAGGTCCTTTTACACCACCGCGAGACAACGGGAAGACCGGAGAAGGAGACCGGGGGCCATCGGAAGGCAAGTATAATGTTTTTTTTTCCATTTTCATTCTTTTTTTTTAACTAACTTGGTTACACTATATAAAATCCATGCCGATGCATGGATTTATATAGTGTGAGCAAGTTGTCAAGCACTTTTCCAAGTGATGCTAAAATCTCTTGGAAAGCGCTTGACAACCCGCATGAGAAATCGCATGTGCAAAACGCATGACAAACGCTTGTCCCTGGCTGAAAAAATGCATGTAAAATCCGCATGCGGTTTTTCTGCCAGGGAGATGCAGAAACGCTCCGGAGCATTTCTGCATCGTGGGCACATAGCCTTACATTCTCCAGTAAATCCTAGTACATGGTAGCATTCATATTTCCATCAGTTCTATGCAGAGGGCCAATGGCAGATGCATAAAAGAAGCCCCAAACCATGACACTGCCACCACCATGTTTCACTGTAGGGGTTTGGTACCTTACATCATTACGTCTTCCAATTGGGCGGAATATACAGAGGGTACGTAAAGTATTCAGACCCCTTTAAATTTTCCACTCTTTGTTTCATTGCAGCTATTTGCTAAAATCTAAAAAGTTCATTTTTTCTCATTAAAATACACTCTGCACCCCATCTTGACTGAAAAAAAACAGAAATGTAGAAATGTTTTGCAAATTTATTAAAAAAGAAAAACTGAAATATCACATGGTCATAAGTATTCAGACCCTTTGCTCAGTTTTGAGTAGGAGCATCCTTTTGAGCTAGTACAGCCATGAGTCTTCTTGGGAATGATGCAACAAGTTTTTCACATCTGGATTTGGGGATCCTCTGCCATTCTTCCTTGCAGATCCTTTACCAGTTCCGTCAGGTTGGATGGTGAATGTTAGTGGACAGCCATTTTCATGTCTCTCCAGAGATGCTCAATTGGGTTTAGGTCAGTGCTCTGGCTGGGCCAGTCAAGAATGGTCACAGAGTTGTTCTGAAGCCACTCCTTTGTTATTTTTAGGTGTGTGTTTAGGGTCATTGTCTTGTTGGAAGGTGAACCTTCGGCCAAGTCTGAGGTCCAGAGCATTCTGGAAGAGGTTTTCATCCAGGATATCTCTGTACTTGGCCGCATTCATGTTTCCTTCAATTGCAACCAGTCGTCCTGTCCCTGCAGCTGAAAAACACCCCCATAGCATGATGCTGCCACCACCTTGTTTCACTGTTGGGATTGCATTGGGCAGGTGATGAGCAGTGCCTGGTTTTCTCCACACATACTGCTTAGAATTATCACCAAAAAGTTCTATATTCATCTCATCAGACCAGAGATCTTATTTCTCATAGTCTGGGAGTCCTTCATGTGTTTTTGAGCAAACTCTATGCGGGCTTTCATATGTCTTGCACTGAGGAGATGCTTCCATTGGGCCACTCTGCCATAAAGGCCCAACTGGTGGAGGGCTGCAGGGCTAGTTGACTTTGTGGAACTTTCTCCTATCTCCCTACTGCATCTCTGGAGCTCAGCCACAGTGATCTCGGGGTTCTTCTTTACCTCTCTCACCAAGGCTCTTCTCCCACGATTGCTCAGTTTGGCTGGACGGCCAGATCTGGGAAGACTTCTGGTGGTCCCAAACTTCTTCCATCTTCCAGCATGTGACTTAAATATGTGTGTCTGAGCAAAGGTTCTGAATATTTATGACCATGTGATATTTCAGTTTTTCTTTTATAATAAATTTGCAAAAAAAATCTACATTTCTGTTTTTTTTCAGTCAAGATGGGGTGCAGGAGAATTCTCTCACGCTGAACGCATGCGCAGGAGAATTCTCCCACGCTGTCAGTGACGTGCATGAGATGAGCTGAGTTCATTGGACATGAACTCGGCTCATCTGGATGCCATCACAGCCAGACACTGAGGAGCGCAAGCATGCCTGCGCTTCTCAGTGTCTGCGGCATGGCAAGCTGGATGGCAGCTTTCGGCTGCGATCCAGCCTGTCATGTGAATGTAGCAGAGCTGGAGCCGTCCTGGGAACCATGGAAAGGTAAGGATGAGGTTGGTTTACTATTTTATTTTTATTGCAGGAGATCGTTGGCTTCAGCTGGAATGGGCGTGATGGTAAGTATGGTTTAATTTAGAACATTAAAGAATTGTGTGTTTATTTCAATTAAAGGACTTTATTCTGGGTGTTTGTGTTTTCTTTTAACTTTGACTATGGGGTTAGTAATGGGGGTGTCTTATAGACGCCTCTCCATTACTAACCTGGGCTTGATGTCAGCTGGCATTATAAGCTGACATCAACCCCAGCCCTATGACCCCACTGCCACCGCTACAGGGCAGTGGGAAGAGCAAGGTTAAGTGCCAGAATTGGCGCATCCTATGGATGCGCCATTTCTGGGGCGGCTGACGGCTGGTGTTTCTAGCCTGGGAGGGGGCCAATATTCATGGCACCCTTCCTGGGCTATTAATATCAGCCCCCAGCTGTCGGCCTAGCCTTTGCTAGCTATTAAAATAGGGGGGACCCCACGTCATTTTTTTGGGGGGTCCCCCATTTTCATAGCTAGTAAAGGCTAGGTATTCAGCTGGGGGCTGATATTAGTAGCCTAGGAAGCTCCGTGGGTATTACCCCCGTCCCAGGCTTCAAACATCTGCCCCAGCTGTCTCCTTAACCTCCGCTAGAGACTAAAATTACGGGAACCGCACGGCAATTTTTTTTTCAATAAATCCTTTATTTTAACACTAAATGACAAGTACAGTAATCAACACTATCACTGTACTTACTGTATTATATATGTGACTGACATGTTTCTATCTATCTAATCTATGTGTGATGCTCTATTCTTTCTGTTCTAAATTGTCGGGTACTGGTGTATGCCGCTGATGAATTGCCAGCATTTTTAAAGAGACGGGTGCATGAAAATCGGAGGGTACTAGTGTGTTCCAATTGCCCTGCTATGTTTTTCATGCACCCTCCTATATACCCTGCCTGCCTGTCTGCCTATATATTCTGCCTGCCTGACGTTTAATTGAGCACCGTTCCCATCGATTTGGGCAATTTTTGACCTTCTGCAGACCGCTGGGGAGGACCGCCAGAAAAATGCTCGAGGTTCCCATAGACTTACATTGGGCTCGTTGCTCGGGTCGAGCACCCGAGTATTCTAATGTGCTCGACCCGAGCTTCGAGCACCCGAGCATTTTAGTGCTCGCTCATCACTAGTAATGTCCTAAAAAAAGTCAAAATGAGGCTCAGTATTGTGTGTGGCCCCACGTGCCTGTATGACCTCCCTACAACGCCTGGGCATGCTCCTGATGAGGTTGCGGATGGTCTCCTGTGGGATTTCCTCCCAGACTTGGACTAAAGCATCTGCCAACCCCTGGACAGTCTGTGGTGCAACGTGACGTTGGTGGATGGAGCGAGACATGATGTCCCAGATGAGCGCAATTGGATTCAGGTCTGGGGAACGGGTGGGCCAGTCCATAGCTTCAATGCCTTCATCTTGCAGGAACTGCTGACACACTCCAGCCACATGAGGTCTGGCATTGTCCTGCATTAGGAGGAACCAAGGGCCAACCGCACCAGCATATGGTCTCACAAGGGGTCTGAGGATCTCATCTCGGTACCTAATGGCAGTCAGGCTACCTCTGGCGAGCACATGGAGGGCTGTGCGGCCCTCCAAAGAAATGCCACCCCACACCATTACTGACCCACTGCCAAACCGGTCATACTGAAGGATGTTGCAGGCAGCAGATCGCTTTCCACGGCGTCTCCAGACTCTGTCTTGTATTTCATATGTGCTCAGTGTGAACCTGCTTTCATCTGTGAAGAGCACAGGGCGCCAGTGGTGACTTTGCCAATTCTGGTGTTCTGTGGCAAATGCCAAGCGTCCTGCACGGTGTTGGGCTGTGAGCACAACCCCCATCTGTGGACGTCAGGCCCTCATACCACCCTCATGGAGTCGGTTTCTAGGGTTTTTAGGGTCCGCTTGAAACTGTGGGTATTGGGAATTATATATATATAGTTTTGCTACTCATTATGACAGTAAATCTACAAAGAAAGGCATTTTGATATACTGTGTGTAAATCCAGCCGCAAAGTTTACATAATCTATTACAGGCTTTGCAATTGAATGAACACCAAATCATGCAATGGCTGCCAACTTGGATCTTATCCCTTTAATATTTTATTGTGTACTTTAGCATGCAGATATCTGAGCGTCTAATTCAGAACATTTCATACACTTCACGTAAAATGGAAGCTTCCAGACAGGCCGAAGTCGTCTATATATTCAGCGCTGTTCCAGCAGCAGGTACAAGCTGATGCAGTTAAAGTAATTTATGCACGATAATTCAAGATATGCACTGCCTTTATGTGGAGAGATAATTATGGGAAAGGAAAAAAGCAGAAAAGAAAAGAAGAAAATCCTCAGTAATTGGCACTAATTATCTACAACTTTTGAGAATTTTCAAAGTTAATTGCGAAGTTAATTAATTAAAGAGAAGCATTAAATATATTACCTATATTAAATAAATTTATAAAAGCCTGAAAAGTACAAGAAGGTATCAGAGTGTGAAACATTCTTATCAAAAATGTCTTCTTCAGCCCCCAAGGCCACGAGCAAAATGTTATAATCTTCTACTTTCTAAAATAATATTATTATAAGGGCATTGGGATATCTATGGATTAATCTACAAGGTTCCCAACTGGGATATCGGGAGTCGTGATTCACTCCTTTCCTTAGAATAACCACTATTTTGTTAGGCTGGGAAAGACACCAGAATGTGACCACCTTTCTAGAAAGAGGCATGGAAAACATTGAAGGGTCTCAAATTATAACAAAAAAAGGAAAAAAAAGTGGTGACAATGGAAAGTTTGACTTTTTTTAATCTAAAACAGTAAACTTAGCAAAAATAAAGCTACTCTAAAGAGTTTAAAAATGATGTGTTACCTATTTAATCATTACTTCTATTTTAATAACTGGCACAATCATTCCCAGCTGCCTAAGCACCATTAAAGGATATGGACACGTTCGACCTCTGTGTTAAGTCTTAATTATTTAGTTTCAAACTTTTCTCTTCCTGGAGTGCCTCTCCTAGTAATATAGGCTGGATGTGTATATACAGAGTGCTGCTGTCTTCACTTGCTTTCATACATCAGCACAGCTTTAAGGGTATGTGCACATGGCATCTTTTTCAGGTGGGTTCCAGCAGTCAATAGACGTTAAAAATAATGAACATATGTAATGCAATGTTAAAACGATTGAGTGTGCAAGAGTACAGTTTTTTGTAACTTCTTTTAACCGATTTAGACTCGAAAGCCATGAAGTGGAAAAAAGAGGTGACATGACCATTCTTCAGGTGGCTTCCACTTGGAAGCCACCACTATTTTATATTTTCTGGAATAACAAATAAAGCCCCCACTGGTGAAGCCACCACAAAAGATATTAGAAAAGACACCAAAGATAACGCTTCAGCAAAAACACAGCTAGTGTTTTCCTGAAGTGTCTTCCAATAGCATAAACTTTGATAGTATGTAACACAGGTACTTTAGATGCAGTGACACAGAAGCACAGAGCAGCCAATACAGGGTTAATAAACAGGGAAAGTTTATGATAACAAGATGAATCTCCACGCAGGGAGTAACAGGGGAAAATATGGGGAAATAGCAGGTATAAGTCTATAACTGACAGTTTACAGGTTAACTAGATGTAGCAGAGTCAAACCGGTAACAAACGACAGTTTTTTCACTTAGCTGATTTATATCCTCTACAACAGAGGTCCCCAACCGCCGGTCCGCGGACCAGGACCGGGCCGTTGGGGTTTTTCAGCCGGTCCGCGGGGAGAGGGGGCCCCTCCAGCCTCCAGCAGGGCCGCCATCAGGGCATGACTGCCCTGACTCCAGTATGGGGCCCGGCCGGTAGGAGCCCCCTCGGAGCCCCCCTCTTGTGCGTCTCTCTCCTCATGGGGCCCCCGGCCCCATGCTAAGCGCCGGGTCCGGGACATCTTAGCGCTGCGCTGCTGCGGCAGCACCTTCATGATTCCCCTGACTTCCGGTCATGTGACGGCGCCGTCACATGGCCGGAAGTCAGGAGAACCTGGTGTCAGCGATTTGGACGAGCGCCAGGATTCTGCAGGGATCGCATGGGGGTAAGTATAACAAGTTTTATTTTTTTTTAAATACAATTAACTAGGAGTGGGGGGAATGGGAGATGCACATGGGGGGAGGGGAGAGATGCACATGGGGGAGGGGAGAGATGAGAGATCCACATGGGGGGGAGGGGAGAGATGAGAGATGCACATGGGGGAGGGGAGAGATGAGAGATCCACATGGGGGGGAGGGGAGAGATGAGAGATGCACATGGGGGAGGGGAGAGATGAGAGATCCACATGGGGGGAGGGGAGAGATGAGAGATGCACATGGGGGGAGGGGAGAGATGAGAGATGCACATGGGGGGAGGGGAGAGATGAGAGATGCACATGGGAGGGAGGGGAGAGATGAGAGATGCACGGGGGGGTGAGAGATGCACGGGGGGGTGAGAGATGCACGGGGGGGATGAGAGATGCACGGGGGGTGGATGAGAGATGCAAGGGGGGGTGAGAGATGCACGGGGGGTGGATGAGAGATGCACGGGGGGGTGAGAGATGCACGGGGGGGGATGAGAGATGCACGGAGGGGATGAGAGATGCACGGGGGGTGGATGAGAGATGCACGGAGGGGGATGAGAGATGCACGGAGGGGGATGAGAGATGCACGGGGGTGAGCTGCACATGGGGGGGATGAGAGCTGCACATGGGGGGGTGAGAGATGCACATGGGGGGGTTATGTTTACATAACTTTGTTGCCTTATGAAGGGCGGGGGGGGCCCCCAAAAATTTCTTGCACAGGGGCCCACTACAGTCTGTGTCCGCCCCTGGGATGAAGTAAATGCAGCTGAACAGCAGCTGTCAGGACAGCTGCCCTGTCCTGCTGCAGGGCGTGATGGGGCCTCAGTGATGCGGCTCCTGGCACAGCACATTATGTGGGGCTCCTGGAATAGCTCCTGGCGGGGACCTGGTCTACACTATATGATAAGTATGCACTAAACTCCAAATCCCTCCATTACCCCGCCCCCATATGACCAAAGCCCCGCCCACCCCACCCCCTCCTTGCTGGGCCATGGAAAAATGATCTTGCTTCAAGCCGGTCCCTGGTGCAAAAAAGGTTGGGGACCACTGCTCTACAAAGCAGTTACCAGCGGGTGCTGGTGACGCTGTCTTCAGGCATCCCCGCCCAAACAATGCTCCGTCTTTTGGCGGCATGGGGCGGTCTCCGGTTTTACCCGCTGAGCCCCTAGTCCATAACAGTTCACCTCACGTGCTCAGCTCCACGGAACCTGCGTCTCTTCTCCCTACAGTCAGCTTGACTCCTCCGGTCCACTGCACTCGGATCCCTTGCTCCAAGTCCTATAGCCAGGAGACTGGACCCTCTCACACTGCTCTGCTGAGCAGGACCCAGCTCCGCTTTCCCACGCAAAACGTCCTCGTCTCTCCCTCCCTCTCGTCACACCAGAAGTCGCTCTGTCACCTGACCTCCCAGCTCTCTCTCTCGACACACACCCTGCTTCCCTGTCACATGACTCCTCTGCTTGCAGTCTGTCTTCCCCCTGCAACAAGAGGTACGGCCCCTGCAGTTCCGGATCCCTTGCTCTGAAAGTACTTACATCCCGGTCTTCCCCCTTACACTCCCACTCTCCCACGGGCGAGAGTTCCTTCATCAAATGTTTACATTCTTGGACTTCCTGGACGATACGGTACCATATGAATTGATCTTGTTCGTAACGGTGAGGAGGCACTCCTGCTGTTGTCCGTTCTGACCGGCGTAACTCAGTTTGACCGATGGGGGTGCAGGGTCATTTGTATTTCCAATCTCCGCCTGCCCGGTGGCTTCAACCGATGTTGTTCCCTCGCCGCCTGAACTGGGGACTGCAGGTAATCGAGTGTTGGGGCTCGGAGGTAGAATCAACAACTCTTCTTCGTCCACATCGTGGCTTGGGGCAACTGTGACAGGACACTCTCTAGAAGCAGGTGATTCTTCTCCATCCTTGTCATCTTTAGACAGACAGGGTCGCAGCATACTACGATGAAGCACTCTGGTAGGGGCTCCTTCAGCCCCCTCGGGTTGAACTTCATACACAGGTCCTTCAGCGCCAATCCTGCGCTTCACTCGGTGCGGGGACCGTTCCCACCGCCTACTCAATTTTCGCATTCCACAGCAAGATCATTTTCATGCATGATAATGCCCCGTCTCATGCTGCACATAACACATCTGCATCTCTGGCTGCTATGGGCATAAAAGGGGACAAACTTATGGTGTGGCACCCATACTCCCCTGCATACTCCCCTGACCTCAACCCCATTGAGAACCTCTGGAGCATCATCAAAAGGAGTGTCTATGATGGCGGGAGGCAGTTCACATCTAAGCAACAGCTCTGGGAGGGTATTCTGTCTTCATGCAAAACAATTGAAGCAGAAACCATCCAAAACCTGACAAATTCAATGGACGAGAGAGTTCAGAAGCTCCTTTCGAACAAGGGGTCCTATGTGCAAATGTAACATCACCTAGAATAAAGTTTTGAGTTGAAAACGGTTTGATTTCAGTTTGTAATAACCTGCTAATGCTTATAATTTCAAAAATGACCATTTTTTTGTTCTTTATTAAAATGAAAAGGTTGAAAACTCTGCTGTGCATAATAATTTGGAACATGCATTTTGAGTGCAGTTTGAGTTTTTTATTTTTTTTAAAATATACTGTTATGATAGGCAGTTTGTACAAAAACCTTTCAATTGTACTCTAATAGTTATTTGACTGGAAAATTACAATGACGGCAATTCATATAGGTAATTTGGGAAAATCTGAGAAAATATTATTTGCATAATAATTTGGAACACAGTGTATTCATTCGGTTGTTGTAGACCCACACCAGCTCGGCCACAAACTCAGGCCATCGTACCTTCCAATATTCCTCCAACGTGCGGAGCATTTGGATCAGTGTTCGATTAAAGCGTTCACGGGCCCCATTTCCTTGAGGGTGGTAAGGAGTAGTCTATGACTTCTCAATCTTGTTGTCCCAAGACAACAGCAGCCCGTGTTGCAAACACAGTCTCTCCCATTGTCCCAGCATTTTCAGTGCTCCCGAGGACAGGGTACTCCTCTCTTCTCGACTGGGGACTTGCCGCAAAGCCACCCATTGACGTAATTGAGCAACTTCTCTGTCAGTCTGTTGAAGTCGGATCCAGCCATCTCTTGGCCGTCCTAGCACTTGGTCTTCCGACGTCTCTCCGATCTGTCCCTGCGCCGCAGGCAGCGGTCCCACGAAACTTCGGAAGCTAGGGGTCTCATTCACCTCCAAATCTTCATCGCGGTCATGATCAGGCCGTTCATATGTCACTCTGGAGACGGCGCCGGCATGAGTATTCTCTGCCTTAGGCCGCTAGGCGATCTTATACCGGTACCTGGGCATGCGGGCCACACACCGATGCTCCAGGGCCCCCAATTTCTCATTCTCCAGGTGGACCAGCATGTTGTTATCGGTTCTCACCAGTACTTTGGACCCGGACAAATACTCCGCAAACTTCTCGGTCATTGCCCAAACCAGAGCCAGCAACTCTAATTTGAAAGAGCTATAATTATCTGGGTTCCTCTCGGAGTCGTGAAGGGAGCGGCTGGCATACGCAATCACGCGCTCTTTCCCCTCCTGTACTTAGGATAACACGGCTCCCAGACCATGTAGGCTCCCATCAGTGTGGAGTATGAAGGGTTGGGAGAAATCCGCATAGGCAAGTATTGGGGCCTCGGTAAGGTCCATTTTTAGGGCACAGAAGGCCTCTTTCTGGCTGCTTCCCCACCGAATCGCCTGATTATTGGAGCCCGCCGGCACCCCCTTAATTAGCTCCAGCAATGGGTTGGCTATGCGGGTGAAGTTCTTCATGAATCTTCGGTAGTACCCGGCAAGTCCCAGGAAAGCCCGAACGTCCTTCACTGTCTTCGGGGTAGGCCACTCCTGTACGGCGGCCACCTTTTCCTGGGTGGGCCTGAATCCTTCATCGGACACAGTATGACCGAGATATTCGATCTGTTTGCGGAACAGGTGGCACTTCTGGGGCTTCACCTTTAGGCCATGACTCTGTAGGCGACTCAGTACTTGCTCCAGTCGTTGGAGGTGCTCCTCGAAGGTGGCGGTATAGACAATTATGTCGTCAAGGTAAATCAGTGTTGCCTCGAAGTTCAAATCGCCCAGGCACCTCTCCATCAGACGCTGGAACGTCCCGGGGCCTTAGTCAGGCTGAAGGGCATCCGACTGAACTCGAACAGTCCCATGGGTAATATGAACGCCGTCTTCGCACGGTCATGTTCGGCCACGGGCACCTGCCAGTACCCACTGGCCAGATCCAAGGAGGAGAAGTATCTTGCCTTCCCTAAGGCCGACAGGGACTCTTCGATTCGGGGTAGTGGGTAAGAGTCCCGTACTGTACAGGCATTCAGTAGTCTATAGTTCACACAGAACCGCAGGGTCCCATCTTTCATCTGGACCAGGACAATCGGGGCTGTCCACGGACTCTGACTCTCCCGTATCATACCATTTTGTAACATATGGGCTAGCATCTCCTTAACCTCATTATACATCTGAGGAGGTATCTGCCGGTATCTCTCCCGCACTGGGGCAGCGCTCCCAGTAGGAATCTCGAGGGTAATGGCTTTGGTGCAACCAAAATCATCCTCATGGCGAGCAAAGACTTCCTGGTACCGCTCCAGTACCTCCTCAACCTGCTGCACCTGTCGAGGTGTAAGTCCCATCAATTCAGCCCGCATTCATTCTAGGATTCTTCGTCCCCCCTTCGCAGTAGCCCGGTGGGGTTCCGGCGGCACGGTGACCGCCAGAGTCCAGGGGTCTCCTCGTACAGCGGACAGCTGTACCACATCAGGTCGCATCAACTTCTCTGGCATTCCCAGAATCTGGGCCATTTCCGCCCTGGGAGGGAGTGTGAGATCATCTTCGCCCAGATTAACACACCGCACTATAACATTGCCACCCTGGACGGTGGCCAGTGTCCGAGCCACCAAGAGTCCGGGGGTACTTTGTCCATGGATATTGGTTCTATCTGAACTTCGACCCCCTCAAGAGGTGTGCAGGCCTGTGTGGTAATGTGAGTACAGTTTGTCCGGGCGGTAAGGTGAGCGCCATAGCTGCTGGCACTATTATTTTCCCCAGGATCTTCCCTTCACTCGAGGTCTCCTGAGCCTGGGCAGCTCGGATTAGTTGTTGAAAGACCCTCCTTTGGGGAGTTTGCGGGTCCCACGGGTCTAGAGGAATCTCCTTTGGCTCACTAAGCAGGATTTGCCCGATCTCTTTCAGCACATTCATTCCGAGGTTCACCGGGGGTCCAATTCTAGTTCCCCCTGCGACCAGGACGACTCCTTTTTTTCCCACATCTTTTCCACACACTCGTTTCTTCATCCACACCACCCCTGCGACCGGGATGGGTAATTGATTAGCTGCCTTGAGTCTAATTACTGGTCCCCATTCAGGCCGCGCTATCTCTGGAAATCGCTGTTGAAAGTAGGCTTCTGTCATCGTAGTCACCCGGGATCCCGTGTCAACCAGGCAGTGAACAGCCCGAGCACTTACAGTATTTCGGCCCAGACAGTCGGGCTGCTGGAAACTAGGTCCTTGGTACTTCCTCTTTTTCTTTCCCCTTCCTCAGGCTCCGTGCTGTGTCCCCCGAACACGGAGTCCGCTAGTTTAACAGCTGTCGCGACAGGGGCCGCCCTCGGCTAGCACAGCCCCTGGCGTAATGTCCTGCGCATCCACACTTCCAGCAGGTCGTGTCTCTGTCTGTGTAGGGCTGCCTCCCTCCTCTATGGAACTCTCCTGCAGGGGGGGGTCCTGAATTCAATTCTTTCCATAACTGGGGCAATCGATCTGGGTATCTCTGGTGTCGGGGCAGGGGTCTTCTTGAGACTGGATCATTCATCCCGCATCTCCTGTATCTCCTTCCGCATCTCTTGAGCCCATTCCGGTTCAGCTGCAGGCGGGGTGGGTACCTCATTACTCCGGACCATCCCTGCCAAGGCCGTCACCCCCATCTCCTGCTCTCTCACACGTGCCTCCGCCCCCACTTCTAGAAAAGTCATACGTGGGTTGGCGCGCAGGCGCTCCCGCAAGGCCTGCTTCAGCTGCACATCCCTGAGGCCTGCCACAAACTGGTCCCTTAAGATCACGTCAGGGGGGCCCATTTCCAAATTCCCCATGTCGTCTTTTCTAGTGATATAGGCATGTACCCTCTGTAAGGCATTAACATACTGCGTAACAGTCTCCTCCTCCTGCTGCACTTGGTGAAACAGTCGTATCCTCAGCTCTCCTACATTGGTGGGATCCCCATGCATTTCCTCCTGTATCCGCACCACTTTTTCTACAGTATCCCGGTCATGGGGAGGCGGTACATCACGGACTGTCGGGCCTCGCCGTCCAGGGCCAGTAAGGCTATTTTGGCTTGCATATCTGGGGTCATCGGGTGCATAAGTAACATACTCCTAACTCTATCAATCCAGTCCCACAACATCATATTGTCCCCGGTGAACTTTGGGAGATTGCGGAGTATGGCCCCCAGCAGCAAGCTAGATTTAGGGGCTCCCAGGATGGACTGCTCTGCAGTGTCTGTGTCTAACGACTGCATCCTGCCGACTACGCCAAATTTAACACAGGTACTTTAGATGCAGTGACACAAAAGCACAGAGCAGCCAATACAGGGTTAATAAACAGGGAAAGTTTATGATAACAAGATGAATCTCCACGCAGGGAGTAACAGGGGAAAATATGGGGAAATAGCAGGTATAAGTCTGTAACTGACAGTTTACAATTTAACTAGATGTAGCAGAGTCAAACTGGTAACAAACAACCGTTTT
Source organism: Phyllobates terribilis (assembly GCF_046119375.1). Taxonomy (NCBI): domain Eukaryota; kingdom Metazoa; phylum Chordata; class Amphibia; order Anura; family Dendrobatidae; genus Phyllobates; species Phyllobates terribilis. The sequence continues at coordinate 1,060,686,841 of NW_027362761.1, forward strand.
TTCACTTAGCTGACTTGTATCCTCTACAAGGCAGTTGCCAGCTGGTGCTGGTAACGCTGTCTTCAGGCTTCCCCGCCCAAACAATGCTCTGTCTTTTGGCGGCAGCGGGCGGTCTCTGGTTTTACCCGCTGAGCCCCTAGTCCATAACAGTGCACCTCACGTGCTCAGCTCAACGGACCCTGTGTCTCTTCTCCCTACAGTCAGCTTGACTCCTCCGGTCCACTGCACTCGGATCCCTTGCTCCAAGTCCTGTAGCCAGGAGCCTGGACCTTCTCACACTGCTCTGCTGAGCAGGACCCAGCTCCACTTTCCCACGCAACACGTCCTCGTCTCTCCCTCTCTCTCGTCACACCAGGAGTCCCTCTGTCACCTGACCTCCCAGCTCTCTCTCTCTCGACACACCCCCTGCTTCCCTGTCACATGACTCCTCTGCTTGCAGTCTGTCTTCCCCCTGCAACAAGAGGTACAGCCCCGACAGTTCCGGATCCCTTGCTCTGAAAGTACTTACACGCCGGTCTTCCCCCTTACAGTACACTGTCATTTATAAGGCGCCGTGTGCCCATACCCTAATACTGTACTTTCCTATCCATATTCTTTCCTCCCAGTCCACAAAATTTTTCTTTATCCTCTGGCCAACCCCATAATTCCTGCTATGACTAACACTGAGAGAAGGGTCAGAGAAATCAGAGAGCCATCAGGAACAGCTCTGACAGATTTTTACTATTTTCAAAAAATACTGAGCTAAATAAAGGACTCAAAGACACTCTGCAGCAAAATAGTAGACTCCTCCATGAAAACTATTTATTGGTGGCTCAGTGGTTAGCACTGCAGCCTTGCAGTAATCGGTTCCTGTGTTCAAATTTCACCAAGGATAAAACCTGCAAGGAGTTTGTATGTTCTCCCCATGTTTGTGTGGATTTCCTCCAAGGTCCAAGGAAATACTGATTGGGGCTCACAATCTAGATTTCCTATGGGGACAGTAGCGATAATTTCTGTAAAGCGTTGTGGAATTAATGGCGCTATTAAGTGAGCAAAATCAATAACTATAGTTGCTTCACTTAGTATTTTGGACGCAATTAAACAATAAAAAGAATCCAAGCAAATATACATAGCCTTTATTTTAAGTGTAACAATACATTTTTAAGTATTTTAAAGGATATTACATTTTTTGTAGTTTGCCCCTTTTATTTTAATGTCTCGTAGGACCCAGATTACCATGAATGAACATCTGAAAGATACAAGAAATAGGCCAATACTTTTACATGGATTTTTTGGGGTACATACTGTATGAGCAGCTCACATGTTAGAAACTACCCAAATGACCCTATTAGTAACCTTATCTTCTTAAATAAAATTTTCTTGATTTAAAGGGTAATTCTAGTTTTACAGTTTTTGGCACTCCCACTTTGGAAAATAGAATTCTGGTATCATGAAATTCACTTATTCTTTTGCTTTATTTACAGAACCTTTGAAATATGGATAGGAGAACCCAATATCATGTCCAGCATTAGACTGATAACGACAGATTGACAATAATTTATCAATTAAAGACTAACCTTCCTTTTAATTTTATTTAATAAATCATTAATACACAACTTATTAGAGTAATCCACTTTTTTCTCCACCTGGACTGATCATTTATTCCTAAAATTCTCAATTCACAAGTAAAAACTTGCCTTCAGAGAACACAGATTTTCCCATTACTGAGATGGGAAATGGCAGCTGGTGCTCAAAGGTCTATGGAGAACTGTAACTGTGGTTACAGGAGAACTTGCAGCAGAAAGTCTATGTCTGGCTCCAGTTCCTCCTTCCTCCATAGAACATTCTATCCAACAACTGCCATCTCCTATCTCAGTAACATGAAAATCTGTCTTCACTGAATACAGATTTTACTCTGAATTGAGAGTGAAAAATAAATCCGGGAGGAGAGAGAAGCAGATTTTTCTGATCAGATATATTACAAAGTTGCAAATTTTCATGTGTAGTACGGATTTATTTATTAAAAATGAATAAGACGGTTACTTTTAAAATTTTTAACTATGAACAATTATGACAGTGACCAAATATTGTAGGTAAAGAGTTTTTTTAAAATGGGGTAATTGATAGTAAATAATTTCAGTTCAGGAAGGGATGGGGTTTGGGCTGAGTAAAGAAAGAATATTTTCCATACGAAAAATAAAGAGGCGCTGTAAATTAAGTGAGGGAATAAATAGACGCACTTTCTGATTTCGAGAAGTATCCTGCAAATTGTCTCTTCGGAGAAAAAGAGGACTTGTACTCTATAGCGCCACCTATTGGAAGCAGCAATCCTACAAGTCACAATCAACCCTTTAACGAGTCATGCAATATGACTTAGGATAATAGCCAAATCAGAATCTCAATTTGCAGATACGGTGTTTCGGGCTGTTGGCCCTCGTCAGTGCAAAGTATGAGAACTGATTTGGCTAGGTGAGAGGCTCTGGACTGAGGTCTAAGGGGTAACGTTTCTCCTTATGGAGAGTGACACTCTTGAAAAGTTAAATATTTTGTAACAAAGAATATTAGTGAATGGGAACCAGCTGTAGAGGGCAGTAATGTATCATCAATATCATCAGCTGCTGTCTAAAAACAACATGTCACCACCTTGTGTTTAAGCTGAATCGCTAAATGACTGCAAACCTGTATTCATTAACATATGAACAATGCATGATTATTCTGTTCTTCCATGTCAATTTACTGACTTACTCGTTAGCCTTTGTAGAATTATGGTGAAAAATATAGTATTGTATGTTTTCAATGTACTATTACTTAGCATTGGCTTAGCATTGTGAAATTAGTCTGATATCAGACGTAAGAAAATAGTCAGTATTTCAGACCGCAGTCAACACACAGATAAGAAATCAATATTATAGATAACCACTTGTAAGTTATAGAATTTATGTCACAGGAGAACATCTTTAATTTTCATGGAGATCTGCAGTGGAAAGAAGGCAGCTTCCTATTACCAGGGCTAATGCAAAGCTCTTGGCACAAGAGTGGCCAATAATATTGGAGTTCCCTCTTGAAGATTACTCCTTGAATATGAGAAACCCTTCCTAACTTCTCTAATCCCAGAAGATGTTCTGATATTTTCAAGGAAAGCCATGCCTGGGTAGACATTGGTCCAGCAGTGGTCAGAGTAGTACTGTATGACATGGTGAATGGCTGATCATTCGAAGTATGGATGGGATGAGTATAGCAGAACTGCTCAATCTTTTGGATTAAAGGGGAGTGCTCCAAAGCAATAACTTAAAGGACAAATTGAGAGTCTTTAGAGGACAAAATCAAAAGTACAGTGCATGACAAGCAAAAAAAGAGTACAGATGAAACCTGAAGAGTGAAAGAAACTATCTAGCATGTACATCCTAGAGGAGGCTACTCTATATATCAATGTCAGAGTTTTTAATGAGCTTTACAACATGACCAGAAATTAATGCCAGGATAACACCCCATCCACAGAAAGCCTGTTTCAGACCATCTGCCCCTCATCAGTGTATAGCAGAGTCTGGCTGGCTGAGTAAGCCCTTCTTGAGACAACATGCCAGACTTGTTAAAGAGTCGGACACGGACTTATTGGCTAACCACATCTCCTAGCTGGTACTTGCGAGATAGTTTGTTTCACAATGCAAGAGAGCATTGACTATTAAGAATCCACACTCAGCTGGTCTGCTTAAGGAGAACTAGTACTTCAACCACGTTGCCTCAAGAGCGTCACACTCAGCCAGCCAGACTCTGCTTTACACTGATGAGGGCAAAAACACCCTCAAACAGGTACATCAGTTTCTTCCTTGGCATTTAACCCTGGTCATGTTGCAAGACTCATTAAAGGAAATCTGTCACCCCCCTGGGCGATATCAGACCTCTACTATGGGCATACAGGTGATAGAATAGTCTATACTTACCATTGGTGGATATATATTGAATGAATTAGACAGAATCTATACTATCCTTGGCTAGCAAGGACTGTTTAATGGGATATGATAGGTGTTTTTATTCTTCAAGTCTAACTAATTATTGGGTTATATTGGAAAATCTTGCACGTATTCATCCTGCTTTTCTGTTATGTTTTTTGTGTGTATATAAATGATCAATAAAATACTTCTTTAGGTTTAATGTACTCTATGGTATCTATGGCTTTTTTAATTTTCGCGCTAGAAATGGTCTTGCTGCATTTTTTAAAGCAATGCGAATCCGGAGCGGAAATTTCCATATCATGTGCACAGCACATCCGGATTTGCATTGCTATAGATGGCAGACCTATCAACAAGCGTTTTCGCAGCGTTTCCGTGGCTGGAAAACCGCCGCGAAATGCATCAAGAACGCATCGTGTGAACTCAGCCTAAAGGGGAAAACTTTGCATTGTGAGTACGACCATCGTGGCCACCATTGATCCCTGAGAACTGTGGCTCTTTAAATCCCTTGGCTGAATGGAGCAGTGGTCAATCATACGCACTACTGCCATGGGTTGACGAGCGCAGCACGTGACTGGTCTTCAGCACTCCCATTAGAATGAATGGAGTTGCAGTGAACACGTTTGATCTCCTCTACAATCAGTTAAGGCTCTTCAGAGTTCTAGTTCTTGGGGATCATGTTGGTCAAATGCCCAGTGAACGTTAACCTCTATCCTGTGGGAAGCGGATAATGTTCAAACTTGAAAATGCCGCTTATAGCAAGGTATACTACAGCACAAAAAAATAATCTTGAATTAAGTGATTTCAGCCCTGGTTACATCTGTTCAGAGAACTGGAGTATGTATGCAATGAATTCTCTAAAGGGTTAAATGAATTCCACACACATTTTTAAAGCTGATTTATCCGCATCTGATTGGATAATGGTCATTGGATAGAACACACTTTATTCTCCTTAATGTTCTGTCCTGACCCAGGGTTCAAATCTGCAACCTAACTAGATCAATTCACTCTTTCTAAAGCCAATTCTCTGGAACGATTGAAGGTTTTTGCCTTATTGCCTCTCCAGCCCATACGCACAAAAAGCTTCAATGATTTTTATGGCACTGTTCTCTGCATGTGTTATCATCGGAGATTAAACCTGTCAACAGACTGGGAAACATCCGGAGAGATAAAGGGAAGAGATTCTTCTAACTAGAATAATGTGACTGTGCTCTATACAAGCCATACAGTTCTAGCAGGTGAAAGCTTTAGAAATGACACCTGCTACCTCTGACGGATACATATTGGCATCTCGTCATCACATGATGCCAAGCTAAGATTCAGTGCCAGCAGCTGGAGACGTTGGAAGGCAATGTATCCACAAACCTGTTGCCTTTCACTAACTAGATCACTCTGCAGTGGATTGTAACAGATGCTGCGGTAAGATTTTTAAGGATGCCATTTCAATAAAGGCTTTGTTTTCTGCATGCAAAATATGGCTTTGTCTAAACACCTACTGTAATTCTGGTTCTGTTAATCTAGTCTTCTAGGATACAAAAGGTTTACAGAATCATTAAATTACCATTACTAGACTAGAACATAACAATTAAAGGGCTAATTCCATCTAAACTCTCCTATAAGAGGTCACTTATCTGTTGGGAATGTCTTGGTTACACACCGTAAACTTTAAGCAGATACACTAATTACTCAGAGGAGTTGGTGAAAGATAAAATAATAAACTCTTTTTATAGTGGATAGAGTCCTGTAGTACAGCTCAGCTCCACAGAAGTGAATGCAACTTGGCTATAAAACCACTGACAATCTGTGGAAAGCTGCTAGTAGAAGGAAGCAGCCATATTTCCCGTCTCCATACGTTTGTCTGGAAGGCAATCTGTCACCAGATTTTTGCTACCACATCGGAGAGCTGCATGATGTAGAGGCAGGGACCCTGATTCCAGAGATGTATCACTTACTGGGCTGCTTACTGCAGTTTTGATAAAATCACTGTTGTATCTGCTGCAGATCTAGCAGTTCTCTGAATGCTGAGCTTTGTATAACCCCGCCCATATCACTGATTGGCAGCTTTCTGTGTACAGTGTGCATAGGCAGAAAGCTGCCAATCAGTGGTGGAGGTGTGGTTATATAGAACTTATGAATATGGAGGACTACATGGGTGCAGGTTTACTAGTCCTCTACACTGGGTGAAAAATTATTAGCAACTGAGTATTTTGATCATCATTTTTATGCAGATTTTCCAACTGCGAGATGTATAAGCTTGAATGTTTATTGGATGGAGCAGATCAGGTGATGTGTATTTGTGTAATGAGAGGGGGTGAGGCCTAAGGATACTACCACCTTTATCAAGGTGTGCAGAATTATTAGGCAGCTTGTTCCCCTCAGGCAAAAATGGGACAAAAATAAGATAACTGACTCTGAAAAGTAAAAAATTGTTACAAGTCTTACAGAGGGGTTCAGCACTCTTAAACTGCTACGATATTGGGGCATAATCACACAACCAGCAAAGGTTTTGTTGCAAATAGTCAACAGCAAATAAAAAATGTGTTGAGAAAAAAAAAAGATGCACATTATCTGCCAAAGAAATGAAAAGAATCAAATGTGAAGAGACAAGAAGCCATTATCTTCCAGTGCTGTCATATTCCAGAAATGTAACCTCCCTGGAGAGAAGTACAAGGTGTTCAGTGCTCAGAGACATGGCCGAGGTAAGGAGGGCTGAAACCCTCAAGACTGGGCCAAGTAATATCTCAAGACAGATTGTTCAAAGGTTTTATAGACTGATGGGATGATTGTGACTCTTGACAGCCCAGATTGATCCAACCATGGACCCATCCATCACGGGCACAGACCTCCACTTCGACTCTGATGCCAGCGAGGTGGAGGTGGGTACTGTTATAAGCAGAAATTATTAAAGACGAGCTTTTATCAAGTACCGGTAAAGGACAAAGTCTGCATCTTTCAAGAAAACCATGATTTTTATTCAGGACAATGCTCTATGCATCAAAGTCTCCACTGCCCGGCTGCCAGTAAAGACAATAAAGATGAAAGAATAAGGACATGACCCCTTCCTCACCTGACCGAAACCCTAGTCTTAAACCGGAGAATTATGGTGAAGGCAGTCACCTCTATGAACAGTATCTGGGAGGCTGTGGCTGGCGCTGCCCAAAAAGTTGATCATTTAACAGATTAAGAAGCTGACGAACTCCATGGATGGAAGGATTATGGCTGTTATTGAAAAGAAGGCTGGCTATATTTATATATTTTGAGTTATTAGGTTATTATTCTCACTTTACCAGATGAAAACAAACAACTGAGATTGGAAAATGTACAGTTTCCATTTAGTTGCATAATAATCCTGCACACTAATAGTTGTTCAATAATTATACACACATAGATATTCTCCTAATGGCAAAACCTCACTTTTACTTTCTTAAAAATTCATAATTATTACCCTAATAATTAGTGGCTAATCGTGCACACAGTATAGTGATGTTGATAAAATAGTGATTTTATAAATACTCAAGCAAGCAACTCAGTAAGTGATACATCGTTGGAATTAGGGTCTCTGTCGCTACATTATTCTGTTCTCACAAAGTGGCAAAAACCTGGTGATAGATTCCCTTTAAAATGGGTTGTACCAAGAATACAAGTGCAATGATTAAGGACATGTATCCAAAATGCTTCTATCAGACCTTTTAACCTTACAAGTGGTGGTGGGTGAGATTTGTTTGTGGATTTTAATGATCATCGAAAAACATTTTTGGAATTTTTTTAAAGGATCTGCCTGCTGCAGGAATTCCTCTCGTCTCTAAGAATAAAAGTCATCCCCTTTCCACCAGATACTAGATAATCTTCTAATCATAGGAGGACTGAGCATTGCAACCCCCGAATCTTGAAGATGGAGCCTGCAAAGCCCCATGTGAATGGAGCAGAGGTCAAGTATGCTTGACTCCATTCATTCTCTATGAGACTGCCGAAGATAGCAAAGTACAGTGCTCAGATTTTTCTAGCATTGATGGAGAATGGATACAGTGGAGGTGTGCACTTTTGACATCCCCTACATTCAGATGAGACTCTGCAGAACCCTGTTCCCAAAAACGAGTGCTCAAAAGGTTATGTCCTTATCCTATATAGGGAATAACTTATACATTGGTACCACTCGTATAACAGGGAATATGGATATTTAAGAGGGGGCTGAGGAACCTACTATATAAACCAGAGCACAGATCTGCAGGACCTCAGCAGGGGCTTCTCTGGGAGACATGTCCATGAATTGTCATAGGTAGAAATGTATGGCATGCTCGCCGCCACATGTAGGATGTTAAATTTCTTCCAGGCAATAACACAGATTATGAAACAAAGCGAACAAACCTCGTACAAATGAGAGGACTTTTTTACTTATGACATGTGTTTTGTCAGATTACATAAAGGGAAAATATGAATCACTGAAAGTTGAGGAAAACTTGTGAAGTCATCAATAAAAACCTCCTAAATTGGTATATTGTCGCCCCCATTCTGGCTTTTATCAGAATTTCACTGATGGTAACAATATTCTACATGAAATAAATCAGCTTTATAGGATGGAGCTTTGTCATCCACAAACTTTTTTTTCTCATCAAAAGTTTTCAGTCTGACTGAGAATTGCGCCTTTTCATTGCACTGAAATGTCTTTTCTGAAGAAAAAAAAACAAAACTTAACCTTTTTCTCTCTGTCAAGGTAAACTAGCATCCTCAAAAATGAGTTCATCATCAAACTTATTTTCCACAAGAGTCCAACTTTTCTGTGCATTGATTGTTGAAGTAATGGCTGTCATTTCCCTTAGGCCCTTACCTGACACACAACCCAATATCATAAATGAGTAGGGAAATCTGATTGATTACTTCAGACAGTCATCTTTAGGTTTCATTACAGGGGCACCAAAATAACAGCACCATCTGCCCAACACAGATTTGAGGCTCATAACTGAATATCACATTCACCCAACCATGGTTTAGGTTTTCTCTATGTCCCATTTCATTCTGCTGATTTACGTTTCTTACAGTCCTATCGTGACCATTCCCACCTGTCTCCACCCTTTTCTTTTATTGGGCATTTTTCAGTTTGCGATTAGTTTTCGATCCTGATGTTCTGCTGTCCTCTTAGTTTACCTGTATGTTTAGACTTGGATTTTTAAATGCCAGAAAAGCATCTGCCGTTTCTACCTCTTGCAGTTTCTTGGGCATTTTATAGGTTGATTACTTTTAATACAAAAAAATCATTCCTCAGCAGATGTCTAAACTGTCTTTTCTCCATATGTAATGAATGCTTCCAGTCATTTGGAAGTTCTTCAATAGGAATAATTTGTGTCATTTCTTTGTATCGACCACACATGAATTTATACATCTAAAGACATCTCTTTTCCAAACCAAACAAAAGACAGATTTTCTAGACTTCCCATCCTATAAAATAACCTACTTGCCTGCCTTTGAATACTCTCCAGCTCTCCCGATATCCTTTTATAATATGGAACACTAAACTGAATCCCATATTTGAGGTGTGATTTATCGAGGTGTAATATTACATTTGGATCACAGATTTTTAGTTCTCTTTTTATACCTCCAAAAATCTTATTTCCTTTTGCAGCTGCTGATTGACATTGAGAATTGCTGCTCATCTTTCTTGGAATTGGAATACCTGAAGCCCACCAAACAAATTAGACTAAAGTTGGCCAGATCTGTCGATATCAATGGGATCGGCAAACAGTCTAATGTGTATTGGGGCCTACCATCTCTTCCCTAACAGAGACAGATATGGCCTGCGGAATATTCTCCCTTGAGATGAGCTGCCACCAGAGAACTCTCTCAAGTCAGCCATCACAGAGACCCCAGGATGACTTGGCCGAGCTGAGCATTCCTGTGTATGGAGGAGTCAGGAGAGATAGCTGTTTAGCTGACAATTATCTTAGGTATATAGCACCTTAACATGTTTGGCCACTAAGTTATAACAACATTTCATATAAAATAATTGCTACAAATGGGCCAAATATCGTTCTAACTTATGTAACCCAACACGTATATTTCACTACATGTATATATTTGTATATTTTTAGTATATGTATTGGAAAAAACAGTGGCACCCCCACCGATCTTATATTGATGACAATTTAAGAAAGTAAAAGTGTGGTTTTGTCTTTCTTAGGAGAATATCTATGTGCGCAGAATTATTGGGCAACAATTAATGTGAGGAATTATTAATTAAATGAAAAAGAAATGTTTCCATCTCAATTGTTTATGGTCGTCTGTTAAAGTGAGAATAAAAACCAAACTCCTCAAAATGTACAAAAATACCCTGACCAATAAAACCACCCATCTGTTTATTAACAAACAGCCCATTACTGATCCAGCCACGGGCCAATCCATGTGATTTGTCAAGAGTCATTCTCATCTCATCTGTCCATAAAACCTTTGAAACTACTGTCTTCAGATATTTCTTGGCTCAGTCTTGATGTTTCCACTTCTGTTTCCTGCTCCGTGGTGGTTGGTTTTCAGCCTTTACGTTGGCTGGGTCTCTGTGCACTGAACCCCTTGTACTTCTGGGCAAACCAGGGAGGTTACAGTTCTGAAATATAACAGTACTGGAGAATAATAGGTTTGTGGTAGCTTCCCGTTTGATTCTTCTCAAATATTTGGCAGTTATTGTATGTCTTTTTTCTCAACATGTTTTCTGCAACCCTGATGACTGTGTCTTCTGTGATCACATTCCAATATCTTATCAATTTCAAGAGTGCTGAAATTTTCAGAGTTAGTTTTGATTTTTCAGAGTTAGTAAAATCTATTTTCCGGCCCATTTCCTGAGCAAAACAAGCTGCCTAATAATTCTGCACATCTTGACAAAGGGTGTTGTATCCTTAGGTCGCACACAAATATACATCACCTGATCTGCTCCATCCAATAATCATTCAAGTTTATACAGTATGGAGTTGGAAAATCTGCATAAAAATGATCAAATGGCCAAAAGACTCACTGTCTTAATAATTCTGCACACAGCGTATGCCAAATGGCAATGGATTAAAGAAGCGTTCCCTCCAAACTTATTAGTGCCTAAACCTACGTAAAATAGGAAAGACCCTTTATCATAAAAATGTAACAAAAAAAGCAATATTTAAAATCCAGAAGTTTTTTGATTGCGCCCAGCAGAGAAGAAAGAAGTTACCGTAGATAATTCACGATAGTCAATGATGACTTCTAAGACTTTATAGAAATTATATTATGTGTAATAACGACATGAAAACACTGAGCGATAACCAGTCATCATGTAGGACATTCCTTAAGAGAATAATCTACTCACCTACATACAGAACATTGTCTCTGAGGCTGAAGGGCGGTGAACATCACGATAACAGAATAATTTCGTGGTGGTGCCTTAACAAATCTTCTGAACTTGTCACCATTCATACGAATGACAGATCGCCGGGAGCTCCATTCCATCATCTGTTCCACTTTTTCACTTAAGAGATTCTAAAAAAAAGTAGCAAAATGGTAAACTGAAAGGTTGCATTGTAATAAAAATGTGACAAAACAAGAAGATTATAATAATAGTCCTAATATCTACTAAAATTAATATTGTCACTGATTTGGAGGTCTATGTTTTAGAAAATAACCTAAGAAATTTTTATTGGCCATAGTACATTTGAAGTGGCTTTGAGGGCCTATGTGAAAGAAAATAGCAAAAAGCATCACTATTTTAAAAACTGCACCCTCAAAGTGTACAAAACCACATTCAAGAAGTTTATTAATCCTTTAGGTGCTTCACAGGAATTAAAACAATGTGGAAGGAAAAAATAGAAATTAAAATTTTCCCACAAAAATGGTGCTTTAGCTCTAAATTTTTCATTTTCACAAGGGTAACAAAAGAAAATTGACCATACAATTTGTTGTGCAACTTCTCCTGAGCACACCCGCACACCATGGGTGGTGGAAAACTACCGTTTGGGCAAACGGCAGAATTCAGAAGGGAAGGAGTACCATTTGACTTTTGGATTGCAAAATTTACTGGAATAAAGAATGCCTTGTCGCGTTTGCAGTGCCCTTGATGTGCTGAAACAGTGGAAACCCCCACCAGTGAACCTATTTCAGAAACTACACCCCTCAAGGAATTAGAATCTAGAGGTGTGAACACATTGAACCCACGGTGCTTCACAGAATGTTATAACGTTCAGCAGTGAAAATGGAAAAATAATTTTTTTCCATAGAAATGTTGCTTTAGCCTCAAATTCTTTATTTTCACAAGGGTTAAAAAAGAAAAATGGACCACACAACTTGTTGTACTATTTCTCCTGCGTACAGGGATACTCTATGTTCTCAGAAACTCGTTTGGGCACATGTCAGGGCTCAGAAGGGAAGGAGCGCTATTTGATTTTTGGAGTGCAAAATTATCTGGAATAGATTGTGGACACCATGTCGCATTTGCAGGACAGTCAAGGTTCCTAAACCCCATTGACAATTGACCCCATTTTGGAAAATACACCTCACACAGAATTCCTCTAGGAGTATGATGAGCATTTTAAACCCACTGATATTTCACAGAGTTGTATAACATTGGGCTGTGAAAAAGAAAAATTATATTGTAAAATGTTGTTTTAGCCTCAAGTTTTTAAAATTGTTAAAGGGCTAATAGGATAAATTGCGTAACAAATTTTGTGGTCCATTTTCTCCTCAGTACAGAATTACTCCATTTGTGGTCAAAAACTACTTTTTATGCACATTGCAAAGTTCAGAAGGGAAGGAGCGCTATATTGGAGTGCAGATTGATATGGAATGGTTTGTGGGTGCCATGTCACATTGGCACATTGTTCTGAGGTGTCAGAACAGCAGAACCCCTCCATAAGTGGCCCGATTTTACAAACTACAGCTCTTAAAGAAATGATGTAGTGGTGCAATGAGCATATTGACATTACATTTGTTTCACAAAATTTTATACCATTGAGCAGTGAAGAAAAACTAATTACATTTATACCACTAAAATGTTGCTTTAGCCCCAGATTTTACATTTTCACAAGACGACATACCGCATTTTTCAGACTATAAGACGCACTTTTTTCCTCCAAAATTTTGGAGGAAAGTGGGGGGTGTGTCTTATAGTCCAAATATAAATGATATTGTGGTTGTGTATGGTGGGGGATTGGCAGTGTCGGAGGAGCGGGCACAGGAGGCAGGAGCCGCCTGCTGCAGCCTACACTGTGCCTGCTACTAATGAAAATGAATATTCACTGCTCCCCACGCCCATTCTGGCGACTCGACCACGCAGCCCATTTTTCTTCAAGTGCCTCCTTATTGTACATCTTGAAACAGCCTGAATTTCAGCTGATGTTATTTGTGGGTTTTTCTTTGTATCCCGAACAATTTTCCAGGTAGTTGTGGCCGAAATTTTTGTTGGTCTACCTGACCGTGGTTTGTTTTTTACAGAGTCCCTGATTTTCCATTTGTTAATCACAGTTTGAACGCTGCTGACTGGCATTATCAATTCCTTGGATATCTTTTTGTATCCCTTTCCTGTGTTATACAGTTCAACTACCTTTTCCCGTAGATCCGCTGACAATTCTTTTGCTTTCCCCATCACTCTCAATCCAGAAACATCAGTGGCTTGATAAAACATGCAAGAGTCTGTCTGGATCCCAGAAACTCACTCAGCTTTTATGCACACACACTGATTACAAGCAAACAAGTCACAGGTGAGGATGTTACCTTTAGTAGCCATTCAAATCCATTTGTGTCAAATTCTGTGCATGTTATCAGGCCAAATCAACAGGGTATGTGAACTTTTGATTATGGTCATTTGGATGCTTTTGGTTGTCATTAAGATTTAAAAAGAGAAAACACAGTAGTTTGACAATAAATTGCTTCACCCAACCAATAAACATGAGCGGAGAAAAAGTATTTTTGTTATTATTCATATTTTCTAAAACAAGGACAAGAAAGGAAAAAAGAAAAAATTCTGCCGGGGTATGTAAACTTTTTAGCACAACTGTATGTGTGACAATAGTCACTACACAAGGACAAGCCACGAGGCTGGGTAGTTAAGAGGTCTGGGAACAAAAGCCAAGAATGCATGTCATAGACAGAGGGGTGAGACAAAGGCATAGTGAGGTCACAGTCCAGGGTCAGAATTCCAAGAAGGTAGAGGATTATGACAAAAGGGCTAGGCAAACGCAAGGTCAAAGGCAAATCCAAGGTTGAGAAACAAAGATCAGAATACAAGACCAGGAGAACAGAGCACACCCACTCCTCTTGACTAAAGCTATAATTAGCAGTAATCTAAGACAGAGAGCTGGCATAATAGCTAGGTAATTACTTTAAACAGGAAACACATGGATGAAGCACGCCCTGGCCCTGATTGGGTGGCTAAACTGTCACTCAAGACACTGACAGCTCAGCATGCCCCAGAATCAAATTGGACGTCTGAGCTGTCCATCACCATACTAACAGCTCAGCACGCCCCTGTCCTAGATTGGATAGCAGAACTGTCATTCACTGCATGCAGACACACAGATAGGAGGAATCGTGACACTATGACCATCCGCCACAAGCGGTATTGAAGTACATAGTATAAGCGATCAGATTATTGCAGTTTCAAGTTCCCTAATAGGAGTAAAAAAAAAATATATATATATATATATATATATATATATATACATACATTATATATATATATATATATATATATATATATATATATATATATATATATATATATATATATATATATACAGAACAAAAGTTTGGACACACATTCTCATTTAAAGATTTTTTTGTATTTTCATGACTATGAAAATTGTACATTCACACTGAAGGCATCAAAACTATGAATTAACACATGTGGAATTATATACTTAACAAAAAAGTGTGAAACAACTGAAAATATGTCTTATATTCTAGGTTCTTCAAAGTAGCCATCTTTTGCTTTGATGGCGGCTTTGTACACTCTTGGCATTCTCTTGATGAGCTTCAAGAGGTAGTCACCGGAAATGGTTTTCACTTCACAGGTGTGCCCTGTCAGGTTTAATAAGTGGGATTTCTTGCCTTATAAATGGGGTTGGAACCATCAGTTGTGTGTGCAGAAGTCTGGTGGATACACAGCTGATAGTCCTACTGAATAGACTGTTAGAATTTGTATTATGGCAAGAAAAAAGCTGCTAAGTAAAGGAAAAAAGGCCATTTCAAAATTTTAAATTAGTTAAACTGTTTGGTAACATCTCACTACAGCTCCCTAAAAAGATTCTATAAAAACAAATCAAAACATCACATGTATCCCAAATTGGTATCAATAAAATCATCAACTCGCCATGCAAAGAAACAAATAAACAGCAGAGGCAACAAAAAATAAAATTATTACAAATCTCAAAAAATGGTGACACAAAGTAATTTTTTTTTAAACTTTAGATTTTTCTTCCACGACTTCAAGGGCTATTCTCAAGTTTGAAACTCATACCCAGTTGTCAGGATCGGGGGGGAGGGGGATAGGGTGGTCCCGGCGAAAAGACCCCCACCGATCAAGACGTCATCCCCTATCCAGCAAAAACTTGAGAATACCCTTTCAAATAAAAAAAAGCTATGCAAGTTTGGCAATGAGAAACACTTTGGCCAACATATTAAAGACTCACGGGTAGGTTGTGACAAAAAAAGCCTGCTCACCACCCATGACCGTAAGTAAGAAATGCCTACTCAGAAAACAGGATGGAAGAAGCGAGAAAGAGTAAGAATGGCATGAAACAACAATATTTTATTATTCAATTATAAATATACAATAGAGACACAAGGGATATAATTATGAGTACAATGACAATGGGTGATCATTGGATCAAGAAAGACCCCGCTACATCTTTAAACCCCTCATAAGTATATATTCCAATGTATAATGGGTTCAAACAGAATCCACAAAAAGTTTAAAGGAAAAGGGAAAAAGGAAGAGGGGGGAAGAAAGACAAAATATGCGGGGGGGATGGAACCATGGAGAGAGTATAAAGTATCAATCAAGCAAACAGGGTGAGATATCCATTATCTCCAATACCCGAGTGGGAGGCCATAATAATAAATGAGTCAAGGCACTCACCCAGATGGTTGGTAAACTCTCTAAAATGTGAAGGGCACAGGGAGGCAGCTAATTTCCATCCACGAAGGGCCTCGACACGCGTTTCGCGTCGGCTTTATCAAGAGGCACAGGCACAGTTCTGGTCGAACTTTTTAAGTAATGGATGTATGCTGGCGTGTTTAACCCCTTTCTGACGTGTGACCTAATAGTAAGTCATTGTGACCTGGGCCGACTGGACCAATGACGTACTATTAGGTCATGGTCTTTAATGCGGTCCCGCGACTAAAGTCGCAGTGATCGCATTAAATTTCCGGTGCCATCTCACCTCAGGGTAGATGGCGCCGGCATCACGGGGGGTGTCGCAGCCCCCCTGCACCCACGATTGCTGTGATTGGCTGTTCAATTCTGAACAGCCAATCACAGCATTCTCACTGTTTCCGGCAATCAGATTGCAGCGGCATGCTATTCCATCCGGTTTGCGTTTAGTTGGGCCATCATTTATTTTTCAACAGGACAATGACCCCAAACACACTTCCAGGCTGTGTAAGGGCTATTTGACCAAGAGGGAGAGTGATGGGGTGCTATGCCAGATGACCTGGCCTCCACAGTCACCAGACCTGAACCCAATCGAGATGGTTTGGGGTGAGCTGGACCACAGAGTGAAGGCAAAAGGGCCAACAAGTGCTAAGCATCTATGGGAACTCCTTCAAGATTGTTGGAAGACCATTTCCGGTGACTACCTCTTGAAGCTCATGAAGAGAATGCCAAGAGTGTGCAAAGCAGTCATCAAAGCAAAAGGTGGCTACTTTGAAGAACCTAGAATATAAGACATATTTTCAGTTGTTTCACACTTTTTTGTTAAGTATATAATTCCACATGTGTTAATTCATAGTTTTGATTAGTGTTGAGCCACCCCCGTAGTGTTCGAGTTCGGTTCAGTTCGTCGAACACCCGTGTGTTCGCCGAACTGTTCGTCGAACTGTTCGTCGAACACCTTCGAACACCGTTAAAACCAATGGCAGGCAAACAAAAACACATAGAAACACATAGAAAACACCTTCAAAGGTGTCCAAAAGCTGACAAACTGCTCAGAAGACATAACTAACACATGGAAAAGTGACAAGTACATATAGTCATGCGAAAATAAAAGAGGTGGAGGAGTAAAAGGAGGGGGAGACACAGATATAGGCATGTCATGCCCTTCTAAAATCCAAAAAGTGAGAAGCCGACACGGCCAGTCCGCTCCTGCCCGTGCCACCTCCGTGTCGCCGGGTTTGTGCCAGAGCCGCGGTGAACCCTGACGGCCAGCCCCCCTCTCCCAATACTGGTGCCTGTCCGCTGGTGGGTCGAGCGAGCCCCCCTGTGGTGGAGGCAGCTCTAAGCTTTTTAATTTAAATTGTCTCTCTAATTTGAATGAATACACTTTAAATCCATTTACAAGGATCTATTGGAGGGCAAGTCTCATGCCAGCAGCCGCGGTAATTCCAGCTCCAGTAGCGTCCACTAAAGCTGCTGCAGTTAAAAAGCTTTTATAAGGATCGAGCTCGGCTGTCCACCGCAAGGCATCCTACTGCCAGTCCCAGCCCCTATGCCTTGGGGTGCCTCCTGATGCTCTTCACTAAGTATCCCATGGTCCCGAAGCATTTCCTTTGAAAAAATTAAGTGTCTAAACTACAGGTGGTGCAGCTTGCTTAACAGCCGGGATAATCCGCTTACTAGCAGACACTGCTACTAGGCACAAAGTATTTCCTGGGCTAGATGCAGTTAAAAATTTGTAATTAGATACTCTCGATGGATGCTGAGAAAGCATTCCATAGAGTCTCCTGGCACGCCATATATGATTCTCTTAAAAAGCTTGGGGTAGGGGTCTAGGGGACCCTTTTATAGCCAAAATCACGGCCCTGTATCGCAATACGTCACCTAGGCTGAAGATAAATGGAACTGTAGCACCCTGAGGGCTCGGTTGCTAAAGACGTATTGCACCTCACCCAGAGGTGTGATATCTCACTCTCAGGTAAGGATGGAGTGTGGATCAGGACCCGACACCTGCATGCATTACACCACATTGCCGTGGGGCAGGCGACCAATATGCCCCTGAGATGGGCACGACAGTCCCTGTCCCTGGCTGGAGTGGGGGGAGGGAACACTGAGGAAGGGGAACCCTGTAGTGCAGGAGCAGGGAGGAAGCAGTTCCTGGGTGCATTGAGAAGGGAGTATAAAAGGTGGGCACCATCTTAGTTCAGTGCAGAGAAGTCTGAGCAGAAGTGGCAGGGAGCAGGGGCTCTGCATGAGCTCTGCTCCGGAGGCGGGCCTAGTAACAGAGGCCCAGGCCTGGAAGAGGGAGAAGGAAGGAAGAGGAGCGGAGAAGGCTCCAGGAACGAGGAATGAAGGGATCCCAGGGGTGCGGACGGGCGAGTCGCCACCGCACGCCCGAATCCACCTGCGTGGAGGGGTCAGGCCAAAGGGGGAGACCGGTCCCCGAACTAGTGGAGGCAGGAAACGACCCTCAGCTAGAAACCGGAGGCTCTGACATTTTATGTGGCGCAGCCCCTCGCTACACCCGCTAGGAAGGCACCACATAGGGTCAGGGAAACTGGCGCCAAGTTTACCAAGAGGAGGCCCGAGGCAGCCGGACAGAAGTGTTTGTAAGAAAGGCCAGACAAAGGACACACAAAGGGGGTCCTGTGAAGTGCTCCAAAGTTATCTGGGAGTTGTCTGAGCCCCTCACCTGGTGAGCACAGTACGACGTGGGCAGCCGTTACCTGCAGACGTGGTCTGGATAATAAGAACTGTGAGTAAAGGCCCTGAACTGCATCACTGACTCCGTGTCGTTACTGCTGCTGCCCTGCACCATCACCCCCATCCTCCGCATACACTGCCCTGAGGCTATACTCCTCCCGTGGGGAGTTATGCTACGCTCTGCTGCACCCACAACACCAGCCTCAGTGGTCTGCCCTGTAGTGGCGGTTCACTCTGACCGCAATCCACGGGTGGCGTAGTCGGACATTTAAACATGAAAACCACATAAATAGTTCCGCCACTGGTTTGACCGCCCTGAGCCACGGAACTGGGTCGCCGCCACGAAGACTACAACCACCAGCATCCACCAAAAAGGGTCCGGCTCCGGGTGTCCCAAGGCCCAGGGGGTGCGTCAGAACATTTTCATCACCTTTCACAATCACCAATGGGACAAGGCAGTGATGTCCTCTGTCCCCTCTCTTATACATCCTAGTGACGGAGCACCTGCTCTCATCAATTCGCCATAACCCCAATATTAGGTGGATTGAGGTGGGAGGCACCGAGTACAAGTGCTCTCTATTTGCTGATGATGTCCTAGTATATATCACTCAATCACATATATCCATCCATGCTGTTATGGCTGAAATAGATCACTTTGTTACATGGTAAAATTTTAAAATCAATGCAGCGAAGTCTGAGGCCCTCGATGTCTCCCTCCCCAAATCCATATAGGATTCCATCCAGTCCAACTTTCCCTTTGCCTGGCCCTCACAGGGTATCAAATACTTAGGAATTCCTATTCATAGAGACCTCTCCCATCTATGTTATCTTAATTTTGGGCCCTTTATTGAACAACTCCATACAGACCACGGTTGGCAAGTTAGAACTGTAAGATTCACTACGTGAACCACTGGTGTTTTGTGGAAAAGCACATGTACACTGCGTTCCAAATTATTATACAAAAAGTGTTTAGGAGTGATAAGGGAAGAATTTGTTTGTTTGTCAGTTAAACTCATTGATGGTGATGTGTGTCAGGGCTCTTTATATCACTGTAAGCAATTGCAGACACCTGTGCTAATTAGTTTGGCAGGTGTGTCCAATGAAAGGCAAGACTACTTAAGAAGGCTCTCTCACATTATTAAGCAGCCTACATTTTCTGCCAAAATGGGAAAGAAAAAGGATGTGTCGGCTGCTGAGAAGCAACAAATTGTGGAGTGTTTAGGTCAAGGCATGACTACAATCAACATTGTGCGATGATCAGGATGAAGTGTCTTGGCAATCAAGAAGTATGTAGCTGATTCACAGTACACACGTGTGCGTGCTGATAAGGGCAAATTGAGGACTCTTTCCTACAGGCAATTACGTCAGGTTGAAAGAGCAGCGGCAAAAAAGCCTTGTCATAGCAGCAGACAAGTTTTTGAAGCTGCTTGTGCCTCCAACGTCCCCCGAACAACAAGATGCAGGGTCCTTCAGAGGTTTGCAGCTGTGCATGCGCCATCCTGTCGACCTCCTCTATCCACTTCACACAAGCAGAAACGGCTCCAGTGGGCCAAACATTACATGAAGACTGATTTCAAAACTGTTTTGTTCACGGATGAGTGCCGTGCAGCGCTCGATGGTCCAGATGGATGGAGTGGAGGATGGCTGGTTGATGGACACCCCACGCAAACACGGCTACAGCGCCAACAAGGAGGAGGTGGAGTAATGTTTTGGGCTGGAATAATGGGGAGAGAGATTGTCGGCCCCTTTAGGATCCCTGAAGGCGCTAAAGATGAACTCCATAATGTATGTGGATTTTCTCAAACAGCACTTCCTGCCATGGTTCAAGAAGAAGAACCGTGTATTTCACAGCAAGATCATTTTTCTGCATGATAATGCACCATCTCATGCTGCACATAAAACATCTGCATCTCTGGCTGATATGGGCATAAAAGGGGACAAACTTATGGTGTGACCCCCATGCTCCCCTGACCTCTACCCCATTCAGAACCTTTGGAGCATCATTAAAAGGAGTGTCTATGATGGCGGGAGGCAGTTCACATCTAAGCAACAGCTCTGGGAGGGTATTCTGTCCTCATGCAAAACAATTGAAGCAGAAACCATCCAAAACCTGACAAATTCAATGGACGAGAGAGTTCAGAAGCTCCTTTCGAACAAGGGGTCCTATGTGAAAATGTAACATCACCTAGAATAAAGTTTTGAGTTGAAAACTGTTTGATTTCAGTTTCTAACAACCTGCTAATGCTTATAATTTCAAAAATGACCATTTTTTTGGTCTTTATTAAAATGAAAAGGTTGATCGAAAAGTTTGGGGGATCTAAGAGTGTGGCAACCCAGTAGTCATGATTACTTCGAATTCTGACAATATGAGGGTCATGCTGCAGGTAGTGCAGCAAGAAGGCACTTATGTGCCTTGCGCATCTCGGAGCCCCAAAATTATTTTCAGGGCTAGATGCAGCTAAAAATTATTTTTAATTTTAAATCTGGTGAAGCTTTAGTATAGATGGCCTAATAGGATCAGTGCTGCACACTGCTACAAAGCCCAAATTATTTTCCAGTCAAGATACAGATAAACATGATTAGTAATTTGAAAGCTTAAAACGGTTGGTAGGGTGATTTTAACCAATCATCAAGCTTTTACTCTCCCCAGGATGACACAGGGGTAGAAAAGTCGTTTCGGATCCATGATTTGTTCATCTTTATGAACGTGAGTCTGTCTACATTATCAGTGGAGAGCCGCGTGCGCTTATCTGTCAGCACACCACCAGCAGCGCTGAACACACGTTCAGACAGAACGCTGGCTGCGGGGCATGACAAGATCTCCAAGGCGTAAGTGGCTAGCTCCGGCCATTTATCCAGATTGGAAGCCCAAAAAGAGCAAGGGTCCAGTGACACAGTCGTGGCTTCAATGTTTACTTGGAGATACTCCTGTACCATCGTCTCTAGGCGTTGACTATGTGTCAGACTTCTTGTCTCCTGTGGCCTTGCAAAGGATGGGCTAAAAAAGTGGTGAAATGATTCCGCAAAATTGATGTTACCAGCAGATACTGTGGTTCTGTTACGGTTTGAGTGCTGAACACTTGACGGTCCCACGGTTGGCAAGTTGGAACTGTGAGATTCACTACGTGCACCACTGGTATTTTGTGGAAAAGCACATGTAAGATTCTGCAACAGTCTCTGCTGATACTCCTGCATGCGTGCATCCCTTTCTATGGCAGGAATAATTTCTGCAAATTTACTTTTGTACCGGGGATCTAACAGTGTGGCAACCCAGTAGTCAGGATTATTTCTAATTCTCACAATTCGAGGGTCATGTTGCAGGTAGTGCAGCAAGAAGGCACTCATGTGTGTTGCGCATCCAGGAGCACCAAGTCCCTGTTGTGTTGGTGGCGAGGTAACAATCATGCTTCCTTCCTCTGTCCTCTCCCCCCAACCTCGCACAACAGAAATGTGATCAAGGTCTCCCTCATCTGATGAGTCTTCCATCAGTTCGTCCTCCACTTCTTCCTGGGCTCCTGCACCTTCCTCACTAGTTTGGCTGCTACCATGCGCCCTGGTAAAATCATCTCCCCCACCCTCACATGCCTGCCGCCCTGGTGCTGCCGACCGTCTGGACCTTGCAGATGTTAGCCCTTCCGCATACAACTCCTCCTCCTCTACTTCCTCCACCTCCTCTTGTGTCACCACCTGACTCCGAATTCTGTTTAACATGTGCTCCAGCATGTAAATCACCGGAATAGTCATGCTGATAATGGCATCGTCAGCACTAAACATCTTCGTCGCCATTTCAAAACTGTGCAGAAGGGTGCATAGGTCCCTGATCTGAGACCACTCCTCCAGCGTGATTTGCCCCACCTCTGAATCTCGTTGGCCCAGGCTATACGTCAGAACGTATTGCACCAGGGCTTGTCGGTGCTGCCACAGTCGCTGCAACATGTGCAGAGTTGAATTCCACCGGGTAGGCACATCGCATTTTAGCCGGTGAAGTGGCAGGCCCAACGACTTCTGTAGAGATGTAAGTCGCTGAGCTGCGGGATGCGAACGGCGGAAGTGAGCACACAGCGACCGTGCCCTCTGCAGAAGGCCATCTAGTCTGGGATAGTGGGCTAAAAATTGCTGGACAACCAGGTTCAACACGTGAGCCATACAAGGCACGTGTGTGACATTGCCCCGGCGAAGGGCCGCACCCAGGTTTGCAGCATTGTCGCACACGGCCTTCCCTGGTTTCAGGTCCAGTGGAGACAACCATTCATGAAATTGGTTCTCCAGAGCTGACCACAACTCCTCAGCTGTGTGACTCACATTTCCCAGACATTTCAATGTAAAAACCGCCTGATGACGTTGAGCCCTACTGCCAGCATAGTAAGGAGGTGTGCAGGATCCCTTCTGCGCAGTTAGAAAGCTTGTGGCATGACCAGACAGGCTTTGGGTGCAGGTGGAAGACCGAGAGGAGGTTGAGGAGGCAGAAGCAGTGGAGGAACTTTGACATAAAGAGGATTGACGCACAACTCGTGGGGACGGCAAGACTTGGACAGCAGCCCCTTGTCCTGCTGTCACCATAGTTACCCAGTGCCCAGTCAGCGACATGTAACGCCCCTGTCCATGCCTACTCGTCCAAGTGTCTGTGGTGAAATGCACCCTGTCACACACAGAGTTTCTCAAAGAAGCGGTGATGTTGTGTGCGACATGCTGGTGGAGCGCAGGCACACCTTTCTTTGAGAAGTAGTGCCGACTGGGCATCTGGTACTGGGGCACTGCGACGGACATAAGGTCTCGAAAATCCTCTGTGTCCACCAGGCGGAAAGGCAGCATTTCTGTAGCCAAGAGCTTGCAGATGGTGAAATTCAACCTCTTAGCTTTCTCATGGCTAGGAGGAAATGGTCTTTTACTTTTCCACATCTGAGGGACCGAGGGCTGGCTATTGTGCTTAGACGGGGTTGATAAGGGTGTCCCCGGCAAACTGCCGGTCTGTGAGGAAGATGCAGGCGGACATGTTAGGTTGCCTTGATCCAAAGGTGGTGCTATCGATGTCGGACTGCGCTCAACACCAGCTGGTGTTACCACCTCCAAAGAAAATGATGACCTGCCAATCACGCTGGCTGTTGCGGGTAAAGAGGTGGCAGGTCTGCGCCCCAAAACAGGTGTGACTGCTGTCCCCCCAGTCACAGAGGATGAAGAGGCCGCGGATGCACAAGATATGGCAGACGGTGATTGGCCCGGCCGGCTAGGCCGCATTGTAGCACACTGAGCTTCCCACTGCAACTTATGCTTCATGTCCATGTGCCGGTTCATGCATGAAGTACTCAAACTATGTATTTTTTGGCCTCTACTTAGCTTTTGCTGACAAATGTTACAGATAACACGAGTTGGGTCATCTTTATCGATCTGAAAAAATGCCCAGGCTATGCAAGGCTTAGCACCCATGCGACCTGAAGAGCCACCACGACTTGTGGTGAGAGGCAGAGTTGTGTTTGAGGATGCAGTTGTTGACGTGCTTCCAGTACTACGTCTCTGTCCAGGAAGGCGCAACCTGACCTCGTCGTCACTAGCATCTTCCTCCACCTCCTCTGCTGACCTCATCTCTTGGCTGACTGTGGGTTGACAGTAAGTGGGATCTCCGACCTCATCATCATCACCCTGTGCGTTATCACACCCGTCGTCCTCAGAGCCAACCTGTTCCTGCCCTGACAAAAAACTAAAGTTGTCGCTCCAATCAGGTATTTGAGTCTTATCATCGTCTTCCTCATTGTCTCCACCAACAGGAGTTACAGTTTGGGAATGAGGGTCTACATTATGGTCAGAACCTTCTGCGTCTGGTCCTGGATCCGACTCATAAAGATTCTGGGCATCAGTGCAGATCATTTCCTCGTCTGGATTCACAGAAGCGCTGGAGTCGACCTCTGATTCCCAGGCTATAGTATGAGTAAACAGCTCTGCAGACTCAACCATCTGTTCTACCTCACACTCAGACGGGCAGCTGGAGATTTGGGAGCTGTGAGGAAGCAAGTGCGATTTGGGTGACACCTTTGAGGACTGGAGTATTTGTGATGTTGAAGTTGATGTGGAGGAGAGCCCACTTAAAGGAGCACTTGATATCCGTTGAAGCACCTGCTGTTTTTGTGCCTCATCTGGAATTTGTAGCGATTGGCGTGGCCGTAAGAAAGGGATCTTATCACATTGTCCGCTAAAAGAAGTAGACATTTTAGTTTGGCTGGAAGATGGTCTTTCTTCTGCACCTACCCCACGGACACAACCTTTTTTCCCCTTCCCAACACGCCTATTCCCCTTTCCACCAGCAGCAGGCCTTTTTCCACTCATTTTGGTGGTTAACTAATTCACAACTCTGGAGTTGTTTGCACAAAAAAACAATGGATGGTAACCGAGCAGAGCTGAGTGGCCAAACTGTGGTATTAGGCCAAAACTATTGGCTGGGTTAGATGCAGAAAAAAATTATTTTTAATTTGCAACCTGATGGAGGTCAGTATAGATGGACTAATAGACCAAGTCCCACACACCGCTAGAAGCCCAAATATTTTTTCAGAGCTAGATGCAGAAAATTTTTTTATTCAATTTGCAACCTGATGGAGGTCAGTATAGATGGACTAATAGACCAAGTCCCACACACTGCTAGAAGCCCAAATATTTTTTCAGAGCTAGATGCAGAAAAAAATTATTTTTAATTTGCAACCTGATGGAGGTCAGTATAGATGGACTAATAGACCAAGTCCCACACACTGCTAGAAGCCCAAATATTTTTTCAGAGCTAGATGCAGAAAAAAATTATTTTTAATTTGCAACCTGATGGAGGTCAGTATAGATGGACTAATAGAACAAGTCCCACACGCTGCTAGAAGCCCAAATATTTTTTCAGAGATAAATGAAGAAAAAAATTATTTTTAATTTGCAACCTGATGGAGGTCAGTATAGATGGACTAATAGACCAAGTCCCACACACTGCTAGAAGCCCAAATATTTTTTCAGAGCTAGATGCAGAAAAAAATTAGTTTTAATTTGCAACCTGATGGAGGTCAGTATAGATGGACGAATAGACCAAGTCCCACACACCGCTAGAAGCCCAAATATTTTTTCAGAGCTAGATGCAGAAAAAAATTATTTTTAATTTGCAACCTGATGGAGGTCAGTATAGATGGACTAATAGACCAAGTCCCACACACCGCTAGAAGCCCAAATATTTTTTCAGAGCTAGATGCAGAAAATTTTTTTATTCAATTTGCAACCTGATGGAGGTCAGTATAGATGGACTAATAGACCAAGTCCCACACACTGCTAGAAGCCCAAATATTTTTTCAGAGCTAGATGCAAAAAAAAATTATTTTTAATTTG
This sequence comes from Phyllobates terribilis, assembly GCF_046119375.1. Lineage (NCBI taxonomy): Eukaryota > Metazoa > Chordata > Amphibia > Anura > Dendrobatidae > Phyllobates > Phyllobates terribilis. Next base: position 1,060,712,914 of record NW_027362761.1, read on the forward strand.
CAACCTGATGGAGGTCAGTATAGATGGACTAATAGACCAAGTCCCACACACTGCTAGAAGCCCAAATATTTTTTCAGAGCTAGATGCAGAAAAAAATTATTTTTAATTTGCAACCTGATGGAGGTCAGTATAGATGGACTAATAGACCAAGTCCCACACACTGCTAGAAGCCCAAATATTTTTTCAGAGCTAGATGCAGAAAAAAATTATTTTTAATTTGCAACCTGATGGAGGTCAGTATAGATGGACTAATAGACCAAGTCCCACACACTGCTAGAAGCCCAAATATTTTTTCAGAGCTAGATGCAGAAAAAAATTATTTTTAATTTGCAACCTGATGGAGGTCAGTATAGATGGACTAATAGACCAAGTCCCACACACCGCTAGAAGCCCAAATATTTTTTCAGAGCTAGATGCAGAAAAAAATTATTTTTAATTTGCAACCTGATGTAGGTCAGTATAGGTGGACTAATAGACCAAGTCCCACACACCGCTAGAAGCCCAAATATTTTTTCAGAGCTAGATGCAGAAAAAAATTATTTTTAATTTGCAACCTGATGGAGGTCAGTATAGATGGACTAATAGACCAAGTCCCACACACCGCTAGAAGCCCAAATATTTTTTCAGAGCTAGATGCAGAAAAAAATTATTTTTAATTTGCAACCTGATGTAGGTCAGTATAGATGGACTAATAGACCAAGTCCCACACACCGCTAGAAGCCCAAATATTTTTTCAGAGCTAGATGCAGAAAAAAATTATTTTTAATTTGCAACCTGATGGAGGTCAGTATAGATGGACTAATAGACCAAGTCCCACACACCGCTAGAAGCCCAAATATTTTTTCAGAGCTAGATGCAGAAAAAAATTATTTTTAATTTGCAACCTGATGTAGGTCAGTATAGATGGACTAATAGACCAAGTCCCACACACTGCTAGAAGCCCAAATATTTTTTCAGAGCTAGATGCAGAAAAAAATTATTTTTAATTTGCAACCTGATGGAGGTCAGTATAGATGGACTAATAGACCAAGTCCCACACACCGCTAGAAGCCCAAATATTTTTTCAGAGCTAGATGCAGAAAAAAATTATTTTTAATTTGCAACCTGATGTAGGTCAGTATAGATGGACTAATAGACCAAGTCCCACACACTGCTAGAAGCCCAAATATTTTTTCAGAGCTAGATGCAGAAAAAAATTATTTTTAATTTGCAACCTGATGGAGGTCAGTATAGATGGACTAATAGACCAAGTCCCACACACCGCTAGAAGCCCAAATATTTTTTCAGAGCTAGATGCAGAAAAAAATTATTTTTAATTTGCAACCTGATGGAGGTCAGTATAGATGGACTAATAGACCAAGTCCCACACACCGCTAGAAGCCCAAATATTTTTTCAGAGCTAGATGCAGAAAAAAATTATTTTTAATTTGCAACCTGATGGAGGTCAGTATAGATGGACTAATAGACCAAGTCCCACACACTGCTAGAAGCCCAAATATTTTTTCAGAGCTAGATGCAGAAAAAAATTATTTTTAATTTGCAACCTGATGGAGGTCAGTATAGATGGACTAATAGACCAAGTCCCACACACCGCTAGAAGCCCAAATATTTTTTCAGAGCTAGATGCAGAAAAAAATTATTTTTAATTTGCAACCTGATGGAGGTCAGTATAGATGGACTAATAGACCAAGTCCCACACACCGCTAGAAGCCCAAATATTTTTTCAGAGCTAGATGCAGAAAAAAATTATTTTTAATTTGCAACCTGATGTAGGTCAGTATAGATGGACTAATAGACCAAGTCCCACACACTGCTAGAAGCCCAAATATTTTTTCAGAGGTAGATGCAGAAAAAAATTATTTTTAATTTGCAACCTGATGGAGGTCAGTATAGATGGACTAATAGAATGATGCTATGCCCAAAAGATTTTACTTCACTAGGTGCAGTAAAAAAATTGGTATTCTATACACAGGTGTTATATCTTGCAACACAGATAGGCTACTCCACTGACTAACACACTCTGCAATAGGCCAAAAAGGATTAGCTTTGCTAGATTCAGCCAAATGCTGTGAAAAAAACTTGCACAGCACTGGCACAGACCTGCCTGGCAAAAACTGATAGGAACTCATGTAACCTAGTCCTGAAAAGGACTCCAATTACAATTAGTCTTTACTCCCACAACCTATCTATTTAAGAGCACAGACCTCCCTGATAAAAGTCGTAGGAAATGCTGTAACCTAGTCCTTAAAAGGACTGCAATCACAACTATTCCCTACTCCCAAGCTATCTGTATATTTGTGCGAAAATTGGCTTGAAATTAACAAGGTATAGCACACACAGCAACAGCGGTGCCGTCTAACACGCAGCTGCAGCAGTGAGAAAATGGTGGCGACGGGGAAAATGGCTTGGTCTTACAGGGCAAGGACATGTGACATACACTGCCAATCACACATGCCCTTGCTTGTGTGAAAAAAAGCACTTCGCTCCGTGTGTGCGCTGCTGATAGGCTGACAGATTGCACCTCCCCACTGCAAATGCGGGAAAGAGAAAAAAAAATGGAGATCTTCATTGTTCCTGCAGAGATCCATCCCCTGCCCCTCCCCCCGCCCCGCTGTACACTCAAACTGCGTATTAACATTAATTTTCATCATTACTGAGAAAAAATCCAGTTATGATTTTGGTGCACGAACAGTTATCGAACATAACCTCGAACAGCCGAATTTTTCTCAAATTGTTCGTGTTCGCCGACCGGCTCGAACACCGCCCAAAACAGCTCGAATTTGAGATTGGCGAACAGTTCGAGTAGAACAACGCTCATCTCTAGTTTTGATGCCTTCAGTGTGAATGTACAATTTTCAAAGTCATGAAAATACAGAAAAATCTTTAAATGAGAGGGTGTGTCCAAACTTTTGGTCTGTACTGTATCTGATTTAAGGGCATGAAAATTCAAAGTTTGAAAATTGCAAAATTTTCAAAATTTTCGCCAAATTTCCGTTTTTTTCACAAATAAAAGCAAGTGATATTGAAGAAATTTTACCACAATCATGAAGTACAATATGTCAATATGGAGTTAAGGAGATGTGAGGGAATAGGGTCACTGGTGCAGGTGGTAGGGCAAGAGGAAGTAAGGAGCCTTGTCACTTCTTCCGTTACTGGTTCGAAGTCAGAAAGTGAGCAAGATGCACTGTGGGAGGGAGGAGCATGCATAACATTTGGGGATTGGGAGAAAATTTCCTGTTGAATATGGTCAATTTTTTCTTTGAAATAATTGGCTAGATCGTCAGCGCTGAGGTCGGTGGTCAGGGCCTGTGCTGTTTGATTAAGGAGAGAGTGAAACGTGTCGAAGAGGCGTTTAGGATAATTGGACAGTGAGATGATGAGGTTGTTAAAGCAGGTTTGTTTGGAGAGGTGAAGGGCAGAGTTATAGATTTTAAGCATAAATTCATAATGGAGGAAATCTTTAGCCGGATTAGATTTTCTCCACAGCCGTTCGGCACACCTAGGGCACCACCGGAGAAAAAGTGTTTGAAGCGTGTGCCAGGGATGTCGCCGTTTTTGCCTAGTTGTTCTCTGTGTAGGAGATGCGGCTTCATCCAGGGCACATTGCAATGTTTCGTTGTAAAGCTTCAGTGCATAGTCAGGACATGAGAGGGAGGAGATTGGGGCCAATGATGATTACAATGTTTTCATAAATTTCTGGGTGTTAATGGCGTGTATATTTCTATAGGTGCGGAAAGTGGGGGTGTTTTGAGCAGGGAGACAGTTCTTGACAGAGCAAGAAAGAAGGTTGTGGTCAGAGAGAGGAAGAGGAGTGTTAGTAAAGTCATGTATTGAACAGAGCCGGGCAAAGATCAGGTCAAGAGCATTTCCATCTTCATGTGTAGGAGAGTTACTAAGCTGTGAATGGCCGAAGGAGGAAGTTAGCGATAAAAGATGAGCAGCAGATGGGGAGAGGGGATCACCAATTGGGATGTTAAAGTCCCCCATGATGAGAGTGGGGATGTCACAGGATAGAAAGTTTGGAAGCCAAGTGACAAAGTGATCCAGAAACTGACAGGAGGGGCCCGGAGGGCGATACACAGCCGCAACTTGCAGGGAGAAGGGCTGGAAGAGTCTGACTGTGTGGGCCTCAAAAGAAGGAAAGATAAGTGAGGGAACTGTGGGGATAACCTGAAAAGTACATTTTGTTGAAAGGAGCAGACCAACACCTCCACCTGATCTGTTGTCAGGTCTCGGGGTATGAGGAAAGTGTAGGCCACCATATGAGAGAGCAGCAGCAGCAGCGGCGGTGTCCGACTGCTGGATCCAGGTTTCAGTGAGAGCCAGAAGGTTGAGGGAATTTGAGAGGAAGAAATCATGGATGTAGGAGAGTTTATTACATGCTGACCACACGTTCCAAAGGGAACAGTTGAATGAGACAGAAGATATGCAGGGAATATTAATGAGATTGGCAGGGTTTCTGAATGTAGCAGGGAAAGAGTTAGTGTTATTATTACAAGAAGGTCCTGGATTAGGAGAAATATCACCTGCGACTAAGAGAAGTAAGATAGAGTGAGCAGATGGTTGAGTGATTTCTAAGAGCGTTTCTTGTGTTGTATGGTGGCAGTGAATGGGTCTGTGCGGTATAACATTGTGAAGCGAGCATGACAGCTGTACATAGAAGAAGAGAGGAGAGAGGGGTTAATATGGATTAAGTGTGCCGATTATGTGGGAGAACAGTGAATGTGGATAATTGTAGCAGCCAGAATATAAATGGCACAAATACAAATGGTGAACACTATTTGCAAAACAGATGGTCTGGCAGCAAGTTTGTTTAATTGTCTTGCATGTCTTACCTGTCTCCTGCCCTGTCCAGCTGCCATGTCTAACTGTGGAGGGACTTTGAAAACCAACAGGACTTCGAAAAACTATGCATAAATGTTATATGCATATATGCCCCAGCATAAATGCTGCCCCTTAACTATGTCTCGGGAAGTATGGGCTTAGATCTAACACAGATTTAACTCGTTAGCAATCAATCAACTAGCTTAAGACAACAGGAGACAATAAAACTACAGAAAAACATTTACTGCAACTTATGGTCTGGAGGACAGCGACTGAGTGTTAGGAAATGATGATGTTTGCATATATGCTAATTACATATTGTACTAGGCCAGCTAGTTTGTTTATCTGCAGAGCAGATTGATTAAATGCTCAAACAATGAGACATGAGCCCCGGCCATCTTCCCCCCAACCTATGAATGATAACCTGAGCCACATATGTAAATATGGAAAGGGATTTCTATTGTGCTGCAAGTAGAATCAGAGAGACTATTCAGGACAGCAACAAGGACACATGGCTTCATCAAGAGGGATACAGATGTGACTCTACAGGATGTCAGCTTAGGGGACCTCGGCGCCAGCTGAAGGGATAAAGATCTGCACCACTGACTATAACAGAACCCATGGATACATTTGGGGAAGCCAGGTTGGGACGATGAGGTCACCTGGTCCCATGGATATGTTGTTTGGGGTATGTTCAGAGAAACCAGGGTGGGACCCTTGGGTCTCCTGACCACGTACCTCAATGGCTTGCCGCTATCTCCTCTCTGTGGGTGTTTACCCAAAGCGGGGGGCCACTGGTTGAGGTAGTTGGCCTTGAAAGTACCAAAGTCGCAGCAGCTCTATTCTCGGCGGGCCAGCGGAAGGGTGAGACTGTGTAATTTTGCACCATCTTGGGTATTTACTGGGACTGTTCTATATGTTTATTGTCTGTTTGGTGGTTCAATAAAGTATTGCCACACTGTTTTACCCTCACCCTGTGTTGTCTGAGTAGTATTATGCACACGGAAGACCCCGTGTCTTCACAATCGGCATGATCAATAGAGACATGTAAATGTGGTAGATATCCAAGACAAGAATGAATGGACAATACCCCTAAAGTGTTATAAAGTAGTTTACAGTAAAGAAGAAAGGCGTAATGCACATGTACAGATAGTAAATAATGCAGTATGAAAAGAATATAAAAAAGAAAATAAGCAATAACTGTGTTCAATAAATTGCCATGTACATAATATGGGAAAGGGAACCCCATGCGTGTCGCCACAGGAGATGGCTTCCTCAGGTGAGGTATTGGAGGCAGGCACCAAGACATAGTAAACTAGACGTAGTCTTTCTTCCAACCTCAACTAGGTGTATAAGGCTGAAAATGGTGTACGATAGTGCACATTGTGACTCCGTCTGCATCATTACTTTCAATAGACCCATCAGCGCATATGCCAGAATCGCATTTTGTGGGAATTGGACATAAGTCGTGAAGGAGCTACTGAGCACAGGGTAAACCGTAATATGAACATAACCTTATACAAATTAATGCAGATCATGAGACAAGATCTCTCCCTACACAATGGGTAACAGAATGGAGTTTAAGAAAAACTCTGGACATCAATTTGTTTCATCCAAATGAAAATCACAGAAGAGAAAGGGATTTTTTTATTTTTTAAACAGATCCATTCACCACATTTTATGTGTTAAACTGGCCACATCATGATGAAGTGGCTTAAGATCTGAATAAAATGTATTTTTAATTGATAGATTTTTTTCTCTGTTGTGGAGATATTGGCTTGTAAACTTTATATGCCAATTTGAACTAAAACTGAGGGAGGCGTTAGCAGAGCTTCTTCACTGGGGGCGTTTACTTTATCCCTTTCATTGGCTGGCTGTATGTGTTCAGTTGCCATAATTTTATGTTAAATATGTGCTCATCTGCGATGAACATCTATTTAATAGGGATCCAAGAGTCTGCTCTTTCGGTGAACAGAACCAAATGATCCAACCCACCAAAAAGAGACAAACTTCCCATCACCAGCTCCAATGGGGAGCTGTAGCTCTTGCTGCCGCGCTTCTTCCATCTCTTCACTGTATGTACCAGGAATAATCGGCAGTGAGGATCGCTCACATGGAGAATCTCTAGTCTGACCTTTTATGTGGGTGTATTCTGTATGTTCCTCCTTTATGAAGCCATCTGCTTTATGATTGGCCAGCGTTACAGAGGTGAAAAGAACACACCCACTGAGAAGAATCTGTTACAGTCCATGTGGCTCAAGGGAAAATTTAGATAAAATTTTTTTAAGCTTATATTTTGGGAACAGGGTCAATTTCCAAAATGCAGAAAAAGCTATTAATCGGCTCTTCAGCCCCTACAGGAAAAAGCCAGTTTAAGAAGTAAAAGGTCAAGAAAATTCCTAATTAGGTACAGAATTTATTCAAATATTTGATTCTGTTAATTTATTTAAAAAAAACAGTGCAATCTCAAGATTGTAGACTCCCATAAAGGTCACTTAAAATACATTTTAATGACATTTCATAACATTTATTTTAAATTTAGTGAAATAGCATTTCCGATTTTTTTTTTTTTTTAAGAATTTTCAATAGAAATGCAGAGTTCCCTAATTTTGCAAATTAGTGCTAGAAATATTCTGAAGAACTTTTTATGATTGGTAGCAATGGAAAAAATCCATAGCCAACTGTATTTGTATTTTCTTACACTACATTGTTCAAGCTGCCTTGATTAGAGACAAACAGAGCAGCCGGATTGACGCTCCATGTTCATTTCTAATTTCCACTTTTTGCCATGCTTACTAAACTTTTAGTTGCATGAGCAGATAGAATGAATATTCCAAAGAGTCCTAGTGAATTTCCTGTAATTTCATCTCAACACAATTCTTAAAAACTATTCAAGTCAATCACTCCAGCTTGTTTACAAGACAAAAAGCAACAGGGTAACACGTTAAATGTGCAACATCACATAGAGCGAAGCAGCAGGAAGCAAACTGATTTCGGCTACCGAACACTAATTAGTCAGAGCTCTACAATAAAGACTCTTTTAAGAAAACATTTATATAAGTTAATTTTTGTGAGGCTACAAATTTGCTGAAAATAAAACAGAGTCGATTAGATTGTGAGCTTAAGTTGACATTTAAAAATATGATCTACAATAAATATAAACTGAAATGAAAAAATGATGAGTTCTTAAAAGCAGGGCTGTGGAGTGGAATTCGGAATCATGGAGTCGGTGCCCATTTTGGTGGAGTTGGAGTCGGTATAAAATGGACCGACTCCGAAAATATATAGTAAATTGGGTACAGTAGTTAAATGCAGGATGTGGTGAATATTTTTTCATAAGAAGTTGGGAAAGTTATGAAATGTCCTATAAATGTCTGTTCTGTTCCTGATCTAAGATCTTGGCTTTTAGTTGAGATGAATCTGTTCTCTAGACTTAAAATAATTAGATCAGATTTGAGGTAATCTATTTCTCAGAACAAATTCATAGACAGCACAAATGTTATTCAGTATGTTTTTGTTGAACAATGTTTTTTTCCCCCACTTATTGCATAGTGTATAGCATATTTACAATTTATTAAAAAGTTTGTGTTATAAAGTTGTATTTCAATAAATATATTTTATGTTCAATCTAAATAGCTTGATTATTGTATCATACTGGTGATTATAAGACTGATGTTACCATTTTACTACGGTAAATTTATCACTTAAACATGAACCATGTATGAGGGAGTAGGATGTTTGGCTTACCGACTCCATAGCCCTGCTTAAAGGGAATCTGTCACTCCCTGGGACTTTTCAGACTGATAATATGGGCATACAGGTGATAGAAATGTGAATCTATACTTACCTGTATGGCCCATATAAGCAGTCTGGCTGCTGTGTAATATCTTTTTTATTAAATTATTTGTGCTAAGATTCGCGTCCCCCGGACGCCAAGAAATGCCAGCCTACTAGCCTTATTTTCATACTCACCCCACCTCCCCTGCACGTCACAAGGCCCTGTCACCTGTTTGCCCATATTAGCGGTCTGAAAAGTCCCAGGGGGTGACAGATTTTCTTTAAATTAGTTGCCCCTGTAGTAGTGCTGGGATTTAGATGGTCTCCCCAGGTTTCCTAAGTCAGTTGTTTAAATAACAGCTGGTTAGCAGAACCGGTGAGAAGCAGGAATTCCAATTTTCAATTTGTGTCTTAGGCTAAGTGCCCACGATGCAGAAATGCTGCAGATTTTTTCCGCTTCTCCCTGGCAGGAAAAACGCATGCAGATTTTACATGCGTTTTTCCTGCCAGGTAGAAGCATTTGTGAAGCGTTTTTGCATGAATTTCTGCATGCGGGTTATCAAGCGCTTTTCCAAGCGATTTTAGCATCCGGCATGGATTTATATAGTGTGACTAATTAATAGTTAAAAAAAGAATAAGAATGGTAAAAAAAAAAAAATAAAGATTATACTTACCTTCTGATGGCCCGCGGTCTTCTCTCCGGTGCGTCCGGTCTCCCCGGTGTCTCGCGGTTGTGTAAAAGGACCTGCCATGACGTCATTTAGTCATGTGACAGGTCACGCGACCGCCGACGTCAGCGGTCGCGTGACCTGTCACATGACTAAATGACGTTATGGAAGGTCCTTTTACACCACTGCGAACCACCCAACACACCGGACGCACCGGAGAGAACACCGGGGGCCATCGGAAGGTAAGTATAATCTTTATTTTTTATTTTAAATTCTTTTTTTTACAGGTACTATGGTACCCGGGTCCGGAGGAGAGTCTCCTTTTCTCCAAACCTGGGTACCATCCGCACATTGAATCGCTTCATATCCGCGTGTGCAGATGTAGTGATGAGGATATCAAGCGTTTCAATGCAAGTCAATGGCGGCAATTACGCTGCGTGTCCGCAAAATTAATGGACATGCTGCGGATGTTTCCGCAATGATAATCGTCAGCGGAAATTTCCGCAGCATATGCACAGCACATGCGGATTATAATTGGGGACCATGGGGCACGTATTACCAAGCGGTTTTTAAGCGTTTTCGCAGCGGAAATTCCACGGCAAAAACGCTTGAAAAACACATAGTGGGCACTCAGCCGTAAAGAAAATCTGTCACCAGGTTATTTCCACCTAATCTCAGAACAGCATAACGTAGCGATCCTGATTCCAGCGATATATCACTTATTGAGCTGTAGTTGCTGTAGTTTTGATCACTGTTGTATCAGTGGGAGATCATCATTAGGGAACTAAAACCTGCTGCCACATAGTCGTCCATATTCATAAGTTCTGTTTAACAGTACTCTTACCACTGATTGGCAGCTTTCCGTGCACACTGTGTATAGGCAGAAAACTGCCAATCAGTGGTGTTGGCGGGGTTATACAGAGCTCAGCATTCAGAAATGTATGCATAAGTATGCAGAGCTATTATATTTAGGCAGCAGGATGTGTCATTATTATATTTAGGACACTGGTGGAAACAGACAGAAGAGACCCCTGAGCAAAAACAATATATTGGCACTTTTCTGTCCAATAGATCATAATGCACAACTACAACAGTTTTAAAGGTAGAAATGGGCTCCCTTACTTTTTGGGCCCCTGTGCGACTGCACAGGTTGCGCCAATGATATATCGGGATTTAGGAGCACAGCATGTGTTGCACTGTTATATTCAGTAGGCACAATATGTGGAGAGGGTACATTGTGTGACACTTAAATTTAGTGGGCATATGGTCTCAAATTTATTTATGTATCTCATTGACAGGAAAAACGCTGCAGAAAAAACGTGTGGTTTTTCCACGATTTTGATGGGGTTTTTGAAGCGTTTTGGTACATCATTGAATAATTTTTGGAGCTAAATAAAGTTATTTGGAGGGACATTGCTTAAACCCTTGGATTACCGTCAGAACTGGGGTGAGTATATTTGTTATTTGAAATACAACAGACACATTCTTTAATCATTTAAATGAAAGTGTTTGCTCTATGTCTGTGTGTTTATTTAACTCTTTACATTAATTAGGTTTGGTGATGAAAGGGTCTGATTGACACCTTGTCATCACCAAACAAAAGAGCTAGGTGTCAGCTAATCCCTTCCACCCAATCTCATTAGCATTTACATTCATTTAATTTCTGGGGCAGCTGTGAGCGACTATTTTTAGCCTAGGAAGGTGCCATTAGGCAAACATGGTCCCTGGCCATTATTAACAGCTCACAGCTGTTTAGTTAGCTGCTACGTCCACACAAACAGCGCTTTGGACGCAGCGTATTTTTGCTGCATCCAAAACCCTGTGTTCTAATGACGCACTTTTGTTGTCGGTACATGTGAATCCACCGCATATAACTGACATGCTGCGGGTGAGTTTGGGTATGTGGCCATGGTCAGGAGCCGCTGCAGGTTTGACGCTGCGTGCTTATGCATGGGATCTCTAGAAATCCCATGTCCACTATGCGTGCATCAGAGGCTGCTAATCACCCACGGACACTGACATGCAGCGCATCTTTCAGGACCGCAGCATGTCAAATCCTCTTGCAGAGTCGCTAGTCTCCTCAACAGAAATTTGACCATTAGAATGTATTGAATGTGGTAAATACGCATAGTTCAGTGAACACATGTGGATTTACCTGCATTCAATAGATTGTAACGTTTTGGACGCAGCAAAAAATATGCGTCCAAAGCGCTGCTACGTCTGGATCGTGGGCACAGAGCCTAAATTTAAAAAAAAAAAAATGGCGTGGGCTCCCGCGTCATTTTTATAGCCAGAAGAGGGAAAGACGACCGCTGGGGGCTGATATTAGTAGGCGGGGAAGGGGTCATAAGCCAACAATGTTTTGTGGCTATTAATATCAGTCCACAGCTGTTTGTTTAGCCTTTACTGGCTAGATTACATGGTAAACAAACAGCTGCGGGTTATTAATGGCCAGGGAAGGGGCCATGAATACTAGCACCTCCATGGCTATTAATATCACCCCTCAGCAGTCCCAGAAATGGCGCATCCATAAGATGTGCCCAATCTGGCGCTTAGCCTCCACTCTTTCTACTGCCCTGTAGCGGTGGCGAGTGGGGTAATGCGGTTGAGGTTCACGTCAGCCTTGTATTGGCAGTTGTAAAGGGCATCTATAAGACGCCGCCATTACTAACTGCGTAGTAAATTATCGCCGCCTTTTTAATAAAAGACAAGCCAAAATAAAGTATTTTAATTAAATAAAAAACACATGGTTTTAAAAATAAATGTTATTGTTCTCTGTCCGCGAAGCCACCGATCTTCTGAAAAAAAGTAAAATAACAAAAAAACATATCCCTCTTCTGTCCGCAGTCACGACGCAGTCCACGATTAAGCCAACGACTGTCCCTCTGCGATCTGGGTCACTTCTACAGCAGTGACATCAGCGATCACTGATGTCACTGCTGTAGAAGACAGAAATGTATACTGACAGGAGTGTAAAATCGCTGCTGCAGGAGGTCACTGAGGTTCTTCAGCTGAAGATCAGCTGATCAGCCCCGGTGAGCTCACCACCAGCGTTGGTGGGAACATTCTTCAGAATGTTCCCACGGTGAGGTCATGTGAGTGATCAGCTGATCACAGGTCATGGCAGCGCAGTACACTGCTGGGAGCGAGCGAGCTCCCTGCAGTGTACCGCCGGCCGCGAGGAGGAGAGCATCGCCGGGGACCGAGGACCAGGAAGACACCGAGGGGTGCCGGACAGGTGAGTATAGTGTTTTTTATTTTTTACTTTTTTTTCTTTTTTCTACACTGCGTGGTAGCCGGCTCGGCTGAGGAGACTACTGCTCCCCCCAGCCGTGCCGCTCTCGCTGTTATCAGCGGCGGTCGGATGAGAGGAGTAGTAGTCCTCCTCTGCCGACCTGGGTACCACCCGCAGCGTGTTTCCGCCACAAATTCGCACCCATTGGCTTTAATTGAAATGCAGCAAATTCGCAGGTATAGATATTATACCTGTGGATTTGCTGCAGTTCAATTCAAGTCAAAAGGCGTAAACTCGCGGTGGAAACGCACGCCCAATGGACATGCTGAGTTTTTTTCCGCAATGGTAATCCTGAGCGGAAATTTCCGCGTCATCTGCACAGCACATTAGGATTATCATTGCAATACCTGGCAGACAGATTACATAGCGTTTTCGCGAAAATGCATCTAAAACGCTACGTGTGCACACAGCCAAAAGCAATCATGTTCCTCTTCCAACGTCCAATCATCTGTCACTAAACAGTTCAATCTACCAGATGATGCCATCAGTTCTCGAGAACCTCTCTGCCCTTATCTGTGTTTCTCCATTCTGAAAGCCATGTATGAACTATACCATTTTGAGGGTTGGTCTCTCTTACCAGGCCAACATAGGCAACATTCATTTAATATGTTCTTCTTTCCTAATCAAAGTTTTCTTGCTCTTTCCCAAGTTTCTGCATTATTTCTTTGGCCGCCTCACAGTTGGCCCCATTTCTATTGATATGTGCTGTCATATAGGGCTATTTATTATACTGTATACTTTTTGGAAATATTTTTTTTTTTATTGTAAATTTTTAATTTTTAACAATGAAAAAAATAAACCTAGATATTTTAGAGCTTCTGTTCGGTGTGTAACCTGGTCCAGAAACCTGACATTTGAAGATTGGCCAGTACCTTCCATTTTTCACTGGTTACATGGTGATGTTTGGAGGCGGCGGGTGCCAACTGGCAGCTTGGTACATGATCAACCTGTTGCCAATCTAGAAATATGATGGGATTTTTTTTTTTTTGCAGTAGAGCAAACAGATAAATCATATTGCAAAGTTTGAAACAGGATTAGGTCTTTTAATATAAAAACACGTACAGTACAGACAAATACAGCAGCTTATATTAGAGAAAATGTCCTGGTTAATAAGTCATCATTGTGGTCTTTAGACCCTTTGAGGAGATTCTGTTTGATTTATACCAGGATATGGAAGCAGGAAAATCTGAAGAAAAAAAAAATCACATATGACAGATGGAAGGTCACTGCTGAGCTGTGTAATATGGCTCCAGAGAAAAATAAAAGAAGCAGGAAATATATTGTCTAAGAAGAAATCAGGCCCTCATCTCTCAGGGAGCCGTACAGCTAACCTGTTAATTATGTTCTGCAGCCTTGCAGGATAATAGAAAGTTTGTATTCCGAGCCACTAGCTGGTCATTCTGTAATCACTTGGGCTTCGGCTACGCACTTCTTTTAAATTTCAATTTCTCTGCATTTAGAACATTCTGAAGTGATTTCGCCAGTGCTCCTTTAATGAAAAATTAAGCTTTTCACACCAGGAGAAAAACATTACTTTTAATGATGCTTGTTAAGTAATGCCAGTGAAATGTTCATTCAACATTAGGGATCACGGGCTGGTGGGTCTTTAAAAGGCTATTCTGACTTTTTAGGCAGAGACAGGTCTCGCACAAACGAGCGTATAACACGGCCGAGTGCTATGTGATGTTTTATCTGATAGCACTCAACCTAATGTTATACTATGGGGCAGTGCAGATCTGCGATTTTCTTCTCATGCCGATGCGGCATGAGAAAACGATCACAGCATGCTGCAAGTGCATTCGATAATCGGATTATGCAAACCCATACAAGTCTATGGGTGCGAACTGCACTCTGATGTCATCCGACTGCAGTCCGATTTACACAGGCGCAGAAAATGAAGATGAAAAAATTCATTTCTCCGTCTTTTCTGCACCTGTGATCCGATTCACGCGTTTGAGTTTGAGCCGAGTGACATTAGCATAAAATCGGCTGCATGAGAGAACATACGGCAATGTGAGCGACCCCTAACACTACGTGAGAAGCCAACTGGAAATCCATGAATTCTATGCTCGTTATCCAGCATGGTGGTCTCCTTATAGAGAAACTACGTTCCCATATTGAGTATTTGGGGAGTTTTTGATGTTGCAGATTTTTTGTAGCATTTCTGCCCCTATTTGGTAAATTAGGCTACTTGCTTTTTTCATTGTGTTTCTTTTGCAAGAGTTTATATTGCTTTTTTTATGCTGTTTTTGTCTCTTTTTGGTGTGTCATGTTTTAAATAAAGCTGCTTTGATTTTGGTAGTTCCTGTTATTTGACTTTGACAAAACTTTATTGGTACAGACGTGTGAATTTCATGGCCCTTCTAATGTGTCTGCAGCGGAAACGCACTAAAAAACTCAGCGTACTCGCAAGAGAAACGACATGTTGGCAATTTGAACCACGCACTTTTTTTTGAGCTACGAAAATACGCACCATCATAATCTCATCGTAGAAACTTAAGGAGCAACCGTTGCTTTAATTTCTATATTATACATAAGTACATATTAAAAAAAGCATCTTTGAAATATATCTTATTAGAGAAATCTGCTTCTTTCTCCACCGGGACTGATCACTTTCAAAATTCTTAATTCACAGGTAAAATCTGTTTTCAGTGCAAATGGATTTTTACATTACTGAGATAAAGGATGGCAGTTACTACTGATAAGATTTGATGAAAAGGGAAGGTGAGCGGTGGGAGAAGGTGAGGGGGCAGGTGTCAAGCACAGTGTGGGAAAGACTAAGTGAAACATGAAGGGATGAGGGGAGGGTAGCCCAAACGCTAGGGAAAGGGGAGTGGAGACCCCTAGGCAGATCTAATATCACCCTACCTGTCCTACTGTCCCTACATAGGTTCCGCACCTATCTCTGAACAGGAAACTTAATCCCTGCGTATTCCTAGAGCTAGGCCCTAGATATGGAAGTGATGAGCACTGGTCAGTCCCCACTATAAACTAAAGACAACAAGGGAGACAAAGGGGGAAAACTTAAGCTTGAGCAGACACCAGAGAGATAACACCAAACGTCCTTCAAGGACACCAGAGAGGAAGCTAGACAAATGCTATTGCCCCAAGCCTTCACAAGGGAAAATGAGAATATCACCGGCGACTCCCAGAAGCCGACAGAATTTATAAACACCTAGACCAGGGTGTGTCAATCAGAGCAGGAGGGAAGTTGCTGCTGGGTCCAAAAGTCAGAAGGATTAAAAAGGCGTCTGCAATGCCAAACGCAGTGACCTTGTGCAGCCAGATCCAAAGCGGCTGTCTGTTACATCTGACACACCCGTGACAGCAGGGAGGAGCTAGAGTCATAGCTCCTCCCCCTTCTATCACACATCTACATAGAATCTCATCAGTAGTTGCTGTCATCTCCTATCTCAGTAATATAAAAGCCTGTCTTCGCTGAATACAGATTTTTACCCAAGAACTGATTATCAGTTCTGGCAGAGAATGAAGCAGATTTTTCTATTAAAAATATTACAATGTTTATTATTTTCATGTGCACTACTGATTCATGGGAAAAAAAAAACAACGGTTATTCTTTAACCTTCGACTCCCCCCATCAGAGGCTTCTCACCCAGCTGACCCGTCATCAACTTTGTACTGATGAGGGGCAATAACCTTGGAACAGTTGCATGTGACGCGCCCCTGGGCCTGAGTCGCGCAGCGTTGCGCACGCGGGAGCCTACCCGGAGCCGGATCTGATAGGGGTAGTAGTCTCGTGGCGGTGACCCGGTCCGTGCCCAGGGAGTCAAGCTGAGTGGCAGTTTTTAGCAGAAGATGGTACGGTGTTCGACTACGCCACCCGTTGAATGCGGCTATGAAGCCGCCGCTGCAGGGCAGACCGCTGAGGCCGGTGGTAAGGTCGTGCAGCGTAGCTGGTAGAACCCCCAACGGGAGAGGTATGGCCTCAGGGCAACCGACGTGTTTGAAGGGGGTAGCAGGAACCACTCAGAGACTGTGCGGTGTAGTTCTGGGTCTTTACTGGTGACAAAGTAGACCCTCCCGGAGTACTGGCTAGCGATCGGGGCCTGGTCAGTCCGTGAGCTGATGGGATCTCCCCTGGCCAGGCGGAGTTGTAGGCCTCCCCAACTAATCGTACTCTTCTGGCTACCTTGCTAGAGGCTGATAAAAGTAGCCCACGTCCCTGAGTGTACCGTGTGGTGCTCACCCGTATGGCCGGTGACTCGGGGCCTTTTGGTAGCTTCCGCTCCACGTCGCGGTGCTGGTCCCTTGCGTGTGACCGTGCCTTCGGGTTTCTTGGCCAGAGGACCTGAAATCCCCTACCGGGCGGTTTCTGCTGCTGGGTAAGGATTAGTCCCCACAGCCTCGGACTCCGGGTCCGGTAAGAACTCTTCAATCAGGGCGAGCTCTACAGCTTCCAGCCCCTGACCTCTTTTAGTACAGCTCCCACAGAGCTCCTGATCTTTCTTTCCCTATAGCTGCTCCACTACAGACCAGACTGTGTTCTCTCACTCTACTCACTAACCCTGCCTCAGCCCCAGTTTTATATAGGGGAAGTTCTTCCCCTCCCAGGACTGGGCAGGAGGTGTGGCATGCATAGGATGTCTGACCAGGAAACCTCCCACCTGCTCACAGACGTAATATTGCTATCACTGTGGGAACCAGACCCCTGGGGTGCCACATTCCCCCCTAGTGAAATTTAGTACTCCGGGACTAAACATATTTTTGTAAAACATAACAAGTAAAAACAGAAACAGTACAATAAAGAAAAACACATTAGGATGGTCACGGAATGTCCGCAACCGGGTGCAGTCTTTGAAGAAAACAAAGGTGTCCATTTCACCAAGAGACCGGGAGCCGTAACCAGGTAGGGGTCTGTCCTACCCCGAGTCCTTAACAGTCTTTAGTCCATTCCTGGTTACGCTCCAACATATGTACAAAGGATTCCGGATAATCCCTAAACGACACCTATAGAATAACTAAAAATACACAATTATTTACAGGTAACAGAAAACAGGTAAATACAAATAAACAGTCTAAACACTTAGATCCTCCAACGTACGGGTAACTGGCCTCTAGTGGCTCTAGTGGACCTACGGAGCTGACTGACTGGTCCTGAGCTACCAGGTGTAGGAGCTGTCAAAGGTAAACTGGGCAGCTGTCTACGGGCTCTTTGGCTCACTAGGGGTACGGCAGGCTCACTATAAGCAGAGGGTTGATCCTCCTGGTCTGCTTGTGTGGGGTCTTCTGCCTCCTGGACCGGCTGCTCTTCCAGCTCTACCTGTTTCTCCGTAGGCACTTGGGATGCTGGTTGGAGGAAGGTGAGGACGGGTACCACAACAGCGCCATTTACTTGAGTCCAAGACTGAGGGAAGTCTCCGAGTACAGTACTAACCATCTCCTCCCTTTCCTCTGCGGGTCGAGGGTCTTCTTGTTCTTCTTCAGGGTCCCGTAGCTGTTCGGGACACTTCTTCAGGTGATCTTGGGATACAATGGCTGTGGTTTCTCCTCCATCCTTACTGATTATGCAGACTTTCGGGTTCTCATGGCTTGAGGGCAGTACGGTGTACGGGTCCTTCTCCCACTGGTCGTCCAACTTGTGGAGGCGTCTCTTCCTCTTCAAGACCTGCTCTCCAGGTACCAGGGGAACAGCGGGAGCATACTGGTTGTAAGTCTTCTCCTGTCTTTCTCTAGTTTGACAGAGACTTCGCTCCACGCTCTCCTGTACTTTCCGGTACTGCTGCTGCCTTTCTGTGTCCCAGTCTGCTTCTGGTGAAGTGTCCTCGGGTGTCAGGACTCCCATCTCCAGATCAACAGGAAGCTTACCAGGTCTTGCTCTCATTAGGTAAGCCGGGGTACAGTTGGTAGAACCTACCGGGATGTGGTTGTATAGGTCCACCAGATCAGGCAGTTTCTCAGGCCACAGACTGCGTTCCTCCAGGGGCAATGTTTTCAGAAGATCTATGACCACCTGGTTCATTTTCTCGCAGAGCCCATTGGTTTGCGGATGCTAGGGTGTTGTTCTTATCTTCCGGCAGCCATTCAGAGTACAGAACTCCTGGAAGACTTCCGCTTCAAAGGCAGGTCCTTGGTCCGTCAGCACCTGCTCTGGGTATCCGTGTGGACGGCAGAAGTGCTGCTGGAAGGCTCTAGCTGCTGTTTGAGCCGTTAAATCCTTGACCGGGACCACCACCAGGAACCGGGAGTAATGATCTACGATTGTGAGGGCGTAGACATACCCAGATCTGCTTGGAGCCAGTTTCACATGGTCCAGGGCTACCAGTTCCAGTGGCTGTCGGGTGATGATGGGCTGCAAGGGAGTCTTCTGGCTGGCACGGTCCTTCCTTCTTAGGTGGCACGGTCCACAGTCTCTGCACCACCTCTCGATGGTTCCCCTCATGCCTACCCAGTGGAACCGCCCGCGCAGCAGGAACTCCAGCTTCTTCCACCC
Source organism: Phyllobates terribilis (assembly GCF_046119375.1). Lineage (NCBI taxonomy): Eukaryota > Metazoa > Chordata > Amphibia > Anura > Dendrobatidae > Phyllobates > Phyllobates terribilis. The sequence goes on from NW_027362761.1 coordinate 1,060,731,929, forward strand.
GAAGTGCCCAGCTCCGTCGTGGTATGCCTCCAGTACCATAGCCACGTCTCTTCTTGGCACCACTACTTGCCAGATCAGTTCATGCGTCCGGGAGTTAACCATTCTGCGGCACAACTTCCCCTTGTAAAGGAACAGTCGACTCTTCTCAATCCACAGTTGCTTGGCCTCCTCCGGAGCGTCTGGGTCAAGGCGGGCATCTGGCTGAGTCAGCATCTCCTTCACCAGTCGGACGGCGGGGTCACTGTCTTGCGTTTCCGCCCAGTTGTAATGAGGTAAGGGGTTGAACGTAGCGGATTGCTTACTCCTTACACGGTGGGAATACTGGATAGTCCCATGCCGGTGGAACGCGGGAAGTTCAACCTCCTCCAGTTCCTCTGGATCTTCCCCCACGTCCGGTAGGTTTGGCATTCTGGACAAGGCATCCGCGTTGGTATTGGAGCGTCCTGCCCGGTATTTGATTGTGAACTCAAAGTTGGACAGGCGGGCCATCCATCTCTGCTCCAGGGCACCGAGTCTTGCTGTGTCCAGGTGTGTCAACGGGTTGTTATCCGTGTACACGGTGAACCGGGAAGAGGCGAGGTAGTGCTTAAAGCGTTCGGTGACTGCCCACACCACTGCCAGGAACTCTAGCTTGAATGAGCTGTAATTCTCAGGGTTTCTTTCGGTGGGTCGCAGTTTTCGGCTGGCGTAAGCAATTACTCGTTCTTTCCCCTGCTGGATCTGGGACAGTACGGCTCCTAGCCCGATGTTACTTGCGTCGGTGTAGAGGATAAAGGGCTGGCTGTAATCCGGGTACGCCAGGATTTCATCCCCCGTGAGGGCCATCTTCAGCTGGCGGAAGGACTCTTCTTCCAGCTTCTCCCATCTGAAGGGCGGCTTCTGGTTCTTGGCCTTCCTGGACTGGCCTATCAGGAGGTCCTGCATAGGAGCTGCCTTTTTGGTGAAACCGGGAATGAATCTTCGGTAGTAGCCTACCAACCCGAGGAACTGCCGCACTTCCTTTACGCTGGAGGGGCTTGGCCATTCCTTAATTGCGGTGATCTTATCAGGGTCGGGAGCCACTCCGTCAGCACTCACCACGTGTCCCAGGTACTGCACCTTTGGTTTCAGGAGGTGACACTTGGAGGGTTTCACCTTTAGGCCGTAGTTTGCCAGGGCTTCGAACACTTCTGCCAGGTGTTTCAGGTGGTCCTCGTAGGTCTTGGAGTAGACGATGACATCGTCCAGGTATAACAGGACCGTCTCGAAGTTTCGGTGTCCCAGACAGCATTCCATCAATCGTTGGAAGGATCCTGGTGCGTTGCAGAGTCCGAACGGCATGCAGGTAAACTCGCTAAGTCCCATCGGGGTGGTGAATGCGGTCTTCTCCCGGTCCGCCTCTGCTACAGGAACCTGCCAGTACCCGCTAGTGAGATCCAAAGTGGAGAAGAAGTTAGCAGATTTTAAAGCAGCCAAAGACTCCTCTATCCTTGGTAAGGGGTACGCATCTTTGTGTGTGATACGGTTGATTTTCCGGTAATCTACACACATTCTCATGGTGTTGTCTTTCTTTTTAACCAAGACTAGTGGAGCTGCCCAGGGGCTACAGCTATCCCTGATTACCCCAGCCTCCTTCATGTCTCTAAGCATCCCCTTGGCGTGTTGGTAGTGTGCAGGGGGTACGGGTCGGTATCTCTCCTTTATGGGAGGATGGTCTCCCGTGGGGATGTGGTGTTCTACCCCCTTTACTCGCCCGAAGTCTAACGGGTGTTTACTAAACACTCTCTCGTACTCTTGAACCACCCGATAGACTCCTTGTTTCTGGTGTGAGGGAGTGGAGTCAGTACCCAGATGTAGTTGCTGACACCAGTCCTCCATTGGTTTCTTAGAGCCGTTACCTTTCTCTGGTTGAGATGGAGGCAAGGGTTCCACGGCCTGTACAGAATTCTGGTTTATGGTGAACAATTTAGCTAGCGTGGCATACCGGGGCAGGTGTACTTCTCTCTTCCCGATGTTTATTATGCGAACGGGCACCCTCCCATGGCGTACATCAACCACCCCCCGTGCTGTCAAAATGGTGGGCCTACTGTCTGAGTAGCCGGGTTCTACCATTGCTTGGTAGTCTCTACCTCTTAGACCAATAGTTGCCCGGCACCAAATCCTCATTTCACTTTTTGGGGGCATGGCAATAGGGAAAGGGTCACACATTCTCACGCTTCCAATCTCACCACCGGAGAGTTCCACCTGTTGCCGTCGCATCAGTGCCCGGATCTCTTTTTGGAGCACTCGCTGCTGGCCGGAGCTGGCGTTCTTGGCAACCTGCTGTAAAATGAAAATCACCTCTGCAAGACAATTTTCAATCACATTAGTTCCTAGCGTTATCTTTGGGTGACTCTCGCGCTTGTCAATGTCTACAATGATCAGTCCCTGTGCTGCCAGTTCGACTCTACCGACTTTAATGGTCATCTCTTTGAATCCGATCTGTGGCACGGGTTGACCATTGCTGGCGATGATACTCAAGTCGTCGTCTGGGTAGCGGGTTATATCCGAGTCATTCCAGTACTGCTTGAAGAGCACGTACGGGATGGTGGTGACCTGTGACCCGGTGTCAAGTAGGGCACTCATAGGAATGCCATCCAGTACTACAGGCAAGACTGGACGTCCTCCCACATATTTGTCACGCCAGTTCGATGGGCCTGGTGATCTTATTCCTAGGGGTCGGCCCTCTACCCCAGGTTGTGCCAGTTTAAAGGACAGTACCTTGCCATATGTCCGGGTTGATTGCAGCGGCGGCAGATGGTTTGTCCGTCCTCGTTGTATCGGTCGCTGGGTCTTCCTCTGGCCGGTGGGGTCCTCCTTGGTCGACGCCACGGGATGTCCTCCGGTCCGGATGCCAGCTGGATCTTCCCTGGAGCAGAAACCTGTAACGACTGCACAGTTCGGGTTAGCGCGGCAACGCTTTTAGCTAGCTCCTGGACCTGATGGTGCAGGTCTGGAGCCGGGTCATTGTTCAAAGCCTGCGCATCAGCCCCCACAGGCCCTGCCGACAAGGGCGCCGCCTCCTGGTGGTAAGCGGTAGTAGGGCGCCTGTGGGTCACAACGCCACCCGGTGCCGGTTCTCGGAGCACCCGGATGGCTCTGTCCTTGAACTGTGCAAAGTCCAGATGAGGATCCTGTAAGGCCATTGCCCGCAACTGGGTTCGGTGGGCATTGCAATATAGTCCCTCTATAAATTGTTCGGTCAACAGCCTGTCCTCGTTTCCCACGCCGTCAGGGTCGGTCTGCTTAACGGCTCTCAGGGCCTCTTGTAGGTTTAAAGCATAGTCTCTTATACTCTCATGTGCTCGCTGTTTGCACCCGTAGAATCTAAGCTTAATCTCGGCTGAGGTGCGGGTATCAAAGGTGTCCTTCAGCCGGGTTAATATCCCTGCGACAGTCCTCCTCCCAGGTGGCCAGGACTTTACCTCCCTTTGGGCTGCCCCGGTTAGTTGGGCCACCAGGATGCTCACTTTTTGCTCTTCTGTGAGGGGGTACACCTGGAAGAGGCTATCCAGCTTTTCTCTAAAGTCATTCAGGGTATGTGACTCCCCTGAGTACTGGGGTAGCCAGGCTGCCCCCGGGATATAGGGCATAGTGAAAGGCATGACCGCAGCAGCGGTGGCGCTGGAGGTGGCTGCGGCAGTGAAGCTCTCCTCCGTATCCGACATCTTCCTCCCCCCTAGTGGACCGTGGCCTACCTTGCGATGATCCTCTTCCGTAGGCCGCGGCTCCGAAGTGGATCGTCAGGGTCGAGGACCTTCCGTCGCACTCCTGTGACGTCGGCGTCTGCTGGGTTCCTTCCAGGACCTTACGCAACGTCCGGACGTGAGGCGGGGCTTCAGTTCTCGCGGGCTTTTCGGAGTCCACGCCCCTCTTCTTCCCGCGCGGCGCCCTCAAGATGGCGCCCAATGGCGGGAAAACTCCACGGATGGCGGGAAGAAGGCAGAAGATGGCGTCCAACGGCGGGAAAACTCCACGGATGGCGGGAAGAAGGTAGAAGATGGCGTCGGATGGCGGGAATCTTCACCACAGGTAAGTTTAAAAGTCTCTTTTTCAGGCACGCAGTACCCGGTGGTTGCGGGCACGAAATCCTGCCGACTATGCCAAAAGTTGACGCGCCACTGGGCCTGAGTCGCGCAGCGTTGCGCACGCGGGAGCCTACCCGGAGCCGGATCTGATAGGGGTAGTAGTCTCGTGGCGGTGACCCGGTCCGTGCCCAGGGAGTCAAGCTGAGTGGCAGTTTTTAGCAGAAGATGGTACGGTGTTCGACTACGCCACCCATTGAATGCGGCTATGAAGCCGCCGCTGCAGGGCAGACCGCTGAGGCCGGTGGTAAGGTCGTGCAGCGTAGCTGGTAGAACCCCCAACGGGAGGGATATGGCCTCAGGGCAACCGACGTGTTTGAAGGGGGTAGCAGGAACCACTCAGAGACGGTGCGGTGTAGTTCTGGGTCTTTATTGGTGACAAAGTAGACCCTCCCGGAGTACTGGCTAGCGATCGGGGCCTGGTCAGTCCGTGAGCTGATGGGATCTCCCCTGGCCAGGCGGAGTTGTAGGCCTCCCCAACTAATCGTACTCTTCTGGCTACCTTGCTAGAGGCTGATAAAAGTAGCCCACGTCCCTGAGTGTACCGTGTGGTGCTCACCCGTATGGCCGGTGACTCGGGGCCTTTTGGTAGCTTCCGCTCCACGTCGCGGTGCTGGTCCCTTGCGTGTGACCGTGCCTTCGGGTTTCTTGGCCAGAGGACCTGAAATCCCCTGCCGGGCGGTTTCTGCTGCTGGGTAAGGATTAGTCCCCACAGCCTCGGACTCCGGGTCCGGTAAGAACTCTTCAATCAGGGCGAGCTCTACAGCTTCCAGCCCCTGACCTCTTTTAGTACAGCTCCCACAGAGCTCCTGATCTTTCTTTCCCTATAGCTGCTCCACTACAGACCAGACTGTGTCTCTGTCTGTGTTCTCTCACTCTACTCACTAACCCTGCCTCAGCCCCAGCTTTATATAGGGGAAGTTCTTCCCCTCCCAGGAGGTGTGGCATGCATAGGATGTCTGACCAGGAAACCTCCCACCTGCTCACAGACGTAATATTGCTATCACTGTGGGAACCAGACCCCTGGGGTGCCACACATGCAAATTGAGATTCCAAGTCATGTGGCTACACTTAAAAAGGTCGATAATAACTTACAGGATTGCTACTTGGAGGAAGCATAAGAAATTATATTCAATAAATCCATGAAAAGGCTATTCACAAATTTCTCAGGAAGCATTGCATGTGCTATGCCACACTACGCAGATTTACAGTAGGATACCTTTGGAGGCAAATTTTATTGGTATTATTTTATTTTTTTACTACAATGCATTTATTTTAGAGATTTGCTGGCGAGGAGTTTGTAGCTTTTTTACTTGTCACCTCTCACAGATGACATTAAAAGGAGAGCTGAACATTCATTTGATCATGAATCAGGCATTCAGAAAAAAACATATAAAAGAGTTACAAACACTCCTATCAGAATGGCTCACAGGATTTCTGGTTAATGGGGTTGTCCAGGCTTGGGTTTCAAGTCTGCAGTCACTTTATGTGACTGCAGACTTGTTAGTCCTCAATGCACGCCCAGAATGCATTGTCAAGATTTTCCAATGCCAGAAATGTGAGCACTGTGAGGATTCACAAGTCTGAAGTCACAAAGTGACTGCAGACTTGAAACCCAAGTTTGGACATCCCTTTTAAACATGTGCAGATAAAAAAATGGTCATTTTTTTAATGAAACCCATTTACAAAAAATATTTGTAGCTCAAAAGAGTGCATTTAAGCTATGAAAATTCCAAAAGGTGTCCATACTCCTTTAGGAAAAACATTACCTCTTAGACCCATCACCCAGTCTCTATTTTACAATGATGATAAGAACCCAAAAGAGTTGTATGCAAATGCATTACCAAAGCTATATGGTAATACATTTTTAAAAGCTTGATGGTGACTTTTGTTATTGCCATCACCAATAGGTGGCACTAGAGAACCTGTTCTCTACCTCTGTGAAAAGGCTGTTTGACAGAATAGGCCCCCAATAAAACAGTAAAAGCTCATTCAGACATCTGTCTGAGTTTCATCCAGGGCTGTCGGAGCCCATTTTGGTGGAGTCGGGGTCGGAATAAAATGGACCAACTCCGACTCCTAAAATATATAATAAATTGAGTACAGTAGTTCAATGCAGTTTGTGGGGAATATTTTTTCATAAGAATTTGGGAACGTTATGAAATGTCCTATAAATGTCTGTCCTATTCCTGATCTAAGGGTCTAGACTTTTAGCTGAGATGAATCTGTGCTACAGTAAATTTATCACTTAAACATGAGCCATGTATGAGGGAGTCGGAGTCGTGGAGTCGGAGTTCGTGTCATGGAAATTGAGGAGTCGGCGTTTTGGCTTATTGACTCCACAGCCCTGGTTTCATCAGTGTTTTTTTTAAATAGAGTTTGTCAATTTTAACATGATCCAAGTTTCAGTTGTTTTTCTCGGATGAAAAACAAAAATAAGTCTCTCTATCTTTTCCTATCTAGCACTCTGTAAAAAAAATAAACAGCTAGACATTGGTGATTTTGATCCTACACTTGGATTAATATCGGACATGTCTCTGTGATTTTCTGCAGACCACAAGATGCATGAAAAATCAGACATGTGAACGGCCTCATTCTCTAATATAGGCATGTGTGCAATCAGTGAAAAACACGGATATCACTCGTACATGAAAACCAGGTGTCTGAACGAGCCTTGAGATGGAACGCCCAGCAACCAATTGTAACTTGAAAGATCATCTTGCAGGGAATGATTAAATTTCCTGGAGCGCCCTCAACGGTGGCAGACGTTGATAATTAAATCAAACACATAGGGATGAAGAAGAATATCCATCAATGTTGTCATGTTAGTTTGAGAAAGTGAAATAAACATATATACAGAAAGAAAGAGAATGAGAATTTGGGGGAGAGAGAAATGGGATGAGAGATGTGGGAGAGAAGGTCAAAGTGTGAGTGAGAGAGGAACGATAAAGAGAAACAGAGAGAGAAATCTTATTTCATGCGCTCATTCTCAGAAAATCCTTGGTCACTTTCTGCACCCATGGGGTACTCTATTATTTCAGCACGGTGCTGATCATTGATATTTATGAGCTGCGGCTCCATGCACACGCCGGCTGTGATTGACAGCTACTGTATCTTCCAATGCACAGTATATAGAGTGAAAGTGGTCAATCAATGGAAAGAGATTTTATGAAAACGGATGGAAAAAAAAAAAGAATACATTGCTAGAGTTAAGGGCCTCTTTCATTATTTATTGCTGTTCTCAGGTTGGGCTGCAGACAACTAGGCACATTCCCTTTAAAGAGGACCTTTCACCAAATTTTTCATATTTAAATGGATACAGAATGTAATAGTGAATGCAGAGCTGAATGAAACTTTTTTTTTATGTCGCCCTCCTTTGATGAGATATTAGCAAAGTATTTGGCACCTCATGAGTTAACTTTTACTTAGTTGAAGTGGGTGTTGTCAGATAAGTTTAGCTTGGGATGTATACTACTTCTCACTGTATGATGCTGATCAATCATAAGCAGGCAGCAACACACTGGAGAAAGGAGAGCATGCCCCACCATAGCTTACAGCAGATTCCTCAATGAATAAGATGTATGATAAAATGTATGACAGAGCCCTGATCTGGTCTAATCGCCTGCAAGATTAGAAAACACAGCTGATTCCCACCTTTCAGCTAATGCATCTGTAGGAGGAGAGGCAGCACAGCTGAGTTTAGCTGTATCACATTACAATCCCTTTTATCAGCTCTCTTCTTCTTGCAGTGTCACCTCTAGTTACAGCCCCTTACCTCAAACAAACTGTTCAGAGATGTGTCAGTAACATGTATATGTCTGTTGTGCTCAACTTGTAATCGCTCTGCAGTGAGACCAGAGGAGGGTGTCATTACAGCTCACACAAGATGAGTCCAGAACAGACTGCTCCTGTGTGAGACATAATGACAGCCCTGATCTCACTACAGAGTGATTACAAGTTGCCTGAACACAGCAGTCATAAGTGTCATTAGTTCTCAAACACTGAAAAACCTGTTCTAAGCTATGGTGGTACTGGGGGGGATGGGGTCATTTTCTGTTGTATTGGTCAGCATCACACAGGGGGAAGAAGTACACTCCCCCAGTGAAAACCATCTGATCACACCCCCTTGGACTTAACAAAAGTTAACTCATTAACTCAGGTGCCAAATGCTTTGATTGCAAATATCTCTATAAAAGAGAGGCAGAATTAAAAAAAAAAAACAACAAACAAAACATTTTATTCCACTATGCAGCCATTACTACATTATGTGTTTAGTTCAACATGGAAAATTTGGTGAAAGGTCCTCTTTAACTACCTAGTCCTAATTGATAATACAATAGTCCCCAGTAGCTGGAATGCAATGGACACAGAGTAACTTTCTGATATACATGAAATGCAGGGATAGCTAGGCTTCCACTTATGGGAAAATAGTCTCTGGGTGAGATACAAGAAAGACCCCTGACTTTTCACTCATAAAAGCATCTTGGCCTCAGGGCACACTTTTATATTATTGAAAGACCCAGTTCAATTGATTTGATAGCTTTTCTGATCATACACGATAGAAAAAAAATATTGTACTACAATTTTGGCTATTGACACTAACACAACTTTTGTTTTTTCCCATTTGTTGCAAAAATGATAGCTAAGATGTTGTTCTCACTTTAGTCTAACAAATTTATGAAACAAACTTCAATGATTGCCCTTGTGATGAAAATTATAAGGGCATGGTGGCTCAGTGATTAACACTGCAGCCTTGCAGCGCTGGGGTCCTTGGTTCAAATCCCACCAAGGACAACATCTGCAAGGAGTTTGTATGTCCTCCCCGTGTTTGTGACCTTCCGTGGTCTCTATTTTCCTCCCACACTCCAAAGACATACTGATAGGGAATGTAGATTGTGAGCCCCAATGGGGACAATGCCGATAATGTCTGTAAAGCGCTATAGAATTAATGGTGCCATATAAGTGAGCAAGATAAATAAATAAAATCTGTGCATTGCTCCTCTGCCTTTCACCTTCCTGTTTGCCAGGAGGTGGCGCGGTCTAGATTAACAGTTTAGACCAGGAGCACGGATTAGCCATTTGCACGAACTGTGCGCTCACCTATACTGCAAGCAGAGGCAGCTGCGGCTGTGCAACATAGGAGGAGCGCAGGGACACTGAAGCCGGCTGGATCCAGTGATGAGGCCAGATTTAGAATAGCGCTCGCAAGCTCTATAGGAAATAGCATTTAAGTACCCCACCTTCCTTATCTGGAAAACAAGACAACTCTGATAGACTCCAGTGGTGGCTGGTAACAGGGGCAACGAGCAGTAAACTGTAGAATTAAAATCTTCAGTTCTTGAGAAAAGAGGAATTTCAATCAGAGGAAAACTGCAGATCTGCTTGCTTTTACAAGCACTTTGTATTAAAAGGTGTTGTCTCGTCATCATCAGATTGCAGACTGTGGACGCTGATGCATATTTGCAGACATATTTTTCCATTCAGCCAGATAACACAATTACACTAAACGCTGCATCAGAGTTCTGTTGAGTCTGTGCATAAACTGATGCATTTTTACATCACTGAAAAATGTCTGCATCGCTGAGCCCGAGCAGCTTATCTGACGGAAACGGAGTGTTACAAATATTCAAAATATATTCTTCCATTCCTGAAAACACACTCAAGGGAAGTCCTACAATTGGTAATTTTACGTTCAGTAATAAAAACAATTCTCAATTTACTGTAAATCTCTGGGAGGCAAAATGTCACTTTAGATTAGTCACTGCTCTGCTGTCATTTGCTGATGCTGGTAATAGCAGTCAACATTGATTAGGCAACATATTGCGGAATAGCTCAGCACTCCGGCAAGTATGTTAAATGCTGGATAGTTAGTGTTACAAATGTATTTCCAGTGTGTGAACGTTTCATGACAAATTGTCGGCAGATGCTGAACACCAGCTACACTCAGCACTTTCAAGTTTTGCTACTTGTTTCGCATTATCAACATTTTTACAACCAAACATTGTATATTAGTTTCTACCATCTTAATATAATTACAGTGGCGGCTTCCTTGTTGCCAACACTTACAGTATGACCTAAAGAACGATTAAGGCCGGCATCACATGTCCGCATTTCATGATCCGTGTACATTCTTGATTTCAGGACTGACTGCGGGTCTACTAACAGGAACTAACAGCCTCATGGGCTTATAATAGGTTGTTAAAGGGAACCTGTCATCATAAAAACGCTAATCTGCACGTTAATAGTGTTATTAACCTGCCCGGCGTCTGCATGTAGCCAAACGCTGCGGGGAGAAAATTAACTTCATCACCATTCACCCCTCCCCGCAGCATTGCGGTTTGAGTCACGGGGTGGGTGCCGGCACTGGTCCAATCACCGCTATGATAATACAGAGTGGTTGCTGTAACCGAGTTCCCGCTCTGACTGACAGCCGGCCTCAATGCAGAGCCAGTGTCATTCAGTGCCAGGGTGCGGTTACAGCCGCTGCCCTCTATAGTCAGAGCGGTGACTGAACCTGGCCGGTGCCGTCCCGTGACTGAAACCGGAATGCTGCCGGGGGTATCAAGTTTATTTTCTCCCCACAGTGTTGGGGTAAGTGCGGGCGTCGGGCAGGTCAGTAATGCTACTAACCTGCAGATTAACCCTATATTTGCAAGTTAATAGCATTTTTCTTGGTGAGAGGTTCCTTTTAACCTATGGCCAGTCCAGAAATCACAGTCCATGCGCAGACAGCGAAATGTGGATATGTGAAGCCACCTAATCTGAGAGCATAAATATGGTTTTATGAAATATAAATATATGTCATAAAAATACAGAAAGTCATAAAAGCAAATGGGGAGCTACACAGAAGATTATGAGAATTGCATCAGATACGGGCCACTTCTAAAGGCAGGTCAACAGCACATGATATTGTGATGAATAAAGCATAAAGAATACTTAGCATACAGTGGGGCATAACCATGGTAGTTACTTAGTGTAAACAGTGTATAATAATAATTCTCAAACATAACAAGAGGTACATACACCAAAAAGAAATTATAATATTAGTGAGAAGACATCACAAACATAGAATTACCAAGAGAAGCCCCCGTTCCGACCATCACGTTTCTCAAGAGAGTTCTCAAGGAGTGATCATTCCTTGAGAAAGCTCAGGCGAAACGTACATCGATGTGGGGGCTCCTCTTGGTATTTCCAATTATGTTTGTGATATCTTCTCACTAATATTATAATATCTTTTTGGTGTATGTACCGGTCTCTTTACTTGTTATGTTTGGGATATATTATTATACACTGTTTACACTAAGTAACTACCATGGTTATGCCCCACTGTATGCTAAGTATTCTTTATGCTATATTCATCACAATATCATATGCTGTTGACCAGCCTTTAGATGTGGCCCCATATCTGATGCAATTCTCATAATCTTCTGTGTGGCTCCCCATTTCCTTTTAATGACTTTTTCTGACATATATTTCTTAAAACTATACTTATATTCATGAGTAGTGGTTACACTTTATTTATAGGTTTGATTTCTTTGTGATCCACTAACAAGATATTACAAGATTGTTGTTTTTTTGTAGGTTACCTATATGAGAGCAGCTTAATGTAGAGACAGAGACCATGATCCCAACGATGAGTCACTTACTGGGCTGCTTCTTCTAGTTTTGATCAAACCACTGTTTTATCAGGAGATTATCACTAGAGGACTAGTAAACTCGCAGCAATTTAATTCTCCATATTAATGACCTCTGTATAACCCCGCCCCCAACTACTGATGGCAGCTTTCTGCCTATGCACAGTGTACAATGGAAGCTGCCAATCAGTGGTGTGGGTGGGGTTGTACAGAGCTCAGCATTCAGAGAACTGCTAGATCTGCAGCAGATAAAACTGTGATTTTATTAAAACTACAGCAAGCAGCCTAGTATGTGATACATCACTGGAATCAGAATCTCTGCTCCTACATCATGCCTCTCTCTGATGGTGTCACCAAAAACATGGATCTCTTTAAATACTAGCTTCCCAAAACATACTCACCCCTTGTAATCCATATATTCTTCCTACAGAACAACAAACACAGCAGTATCGGGAAACGTTTTATGTGAGAGAAATTCTGTTGATGTAAAGGTTAATCTACTATTGAAAACCACTAAACTGCAAGTGAAGAAGATCTGCAAAATACATTTCCGGCTTGTTCTCAGTGCAATGTCTCTTATACATAAAGCATCAATATTCTGATCTGAGCTGCTCCACAATTATTAAAACTCTAGTGTTGCTTCTCCTCTGTCTGAGCTTTTATTTAGCTGGCACACTGATCATCGATAAGATTAAAACCACTGACAGGAGAAGCGAATAACAGTGATTATCTCACGACAATGGCACCTGTCAAGGGGTAGAATATATTAGGCAGCAAGTGATCAGTTAATGAAGTTGTGCTGGAAGCAGGAAAAGGAGGCAGCGTAAGGATTTTAGAGACTTTGACAAGCGACAAATCATGATGACTAGACAAATGGGTCAGAAAATTCAAATTCAAAGTTCAAAATGGCAGGTCTTGTAGGGTGTTCCTGGAATACAGCGGGTAGTACCCATTAAATGCAGTCTAAGGACGGAAACTGGTGACCTAGTAACAGGATCATGGTTCTCCAAGACTTATTTATGCATGTGGAGAGAGAAAGCTACCGGCCTGGTCAAATCCCATTAAAAACGATACATAACAGGCTGAAAAAATGACACTTTCTATGATAGAAAGGTATCAGAACACACAGTATACTGCAGCTCTATTCACAATGTGGCATTAGATTGTTTTATAGCATTGGTTGTATCAGAGGCAGTGATACCAAATCATAGAATCATAGAATGGTAGAGTTGGAAGGGACCTCCAGGGTCATCGTGTCCAACCCCCTGCTCAATGCAGGATTCACTAAACCATCGCAGACAGATGTCGGTCCAGCCTCTGTCTGAAGCCTTCCATTGGAGGAGAACTCACCACCTCTCGTGGCAGCCTGTTCCACTCATTGATCACCCTAACTGTCAAAAAGTTTTTTCTAATATCTAATCTGTATCTTCTCCCTTTCAGTTTCATTCCATTGCTTCTCATGTTTCCATGTGCAAATGAGAATAAGGATGATCCCTCTACACTCTGACAGCCCTTCAGATATTTGTAGACCGCTGTTAAAAGTTCTCATAGCCTTCTTTTTTGCAAGCTAAACATTCCCAAATCCTCTAACTGTTCCTCGTAGAATATACACTGCTCAAAAAAATAAAGGGAACACTCAAATAACACATCCTAGATCGGAATGAATGAAATATTATTATTGAATACTTTGTTCTGTACAAAGTTGAATGTGCTGGCAACAAAATCACACAAAAATCATCAATGTAAATCAAATTTATTAACTAATGGAGGCCTGGATTTGGAGTCACCCCCAAAATTAAAGTGGAAAAACACACTACAAGCTGATCCAACTTTGATGTAATGTCCTTAAAACAAGTCAAAATGAGGCTCAGTATTGTGTGTGGCCTCCACGTGCCTGTATGACCTCCCTACAATGCCTGGGCATGCTCCTGATGAGGTTGCGGATGGTCTCCTGTGCAATCTCCTCCCAGACCTGGACTAAAGCATCAGCCAACTCCTGGATAGTCTGTGGTGAAACGTGACGTTGGTGGATGGAGCGAGACATAATGTCCCAGATGTGCTCAATTGGATTCAGGTCTGGGGAACGGGCGGGCCAGTCCATAGCTTCAATCCCTTCATCTTGCAGGAACTGCTTACACACTCCAACCACATGAGGTCTGGCATTGTCCTGCATTAGGAGGAAACCAGGGCCAACTGCACCAGCATATGGTCTCACAAGGGGTCTGAGGATCTCATCTCGGTACCTAATGGCAGTCAGGCTACCTCTGGCGAGCACATGGAGGGCTGTGCGGCCCTCCAAAGAAATGCCACCCCACACCATTACTGACCCACTGCCAAACCGGTCATGCTGAAGGATGTTGCAGGCAGCAAATCGCTCTCCATGGCGTCTCCAGACTCTATCACGTCAGTCACATGTGCTCAGTGTGAACCTGCTTTCATCTGTGAAGAGCACAGGGCGCCAGTGGCGACTTTGCACATCCTGGTTATCTGTGTCAAATGCCAAGCGTCCTGCACGGCATTGGGCTGTGAGCACAACCCTCATCTGTGGACGTCGGGCCCTCATACCACCCTCATGGAGTCGTTTTCTAACCGTTTGTGCAGACACATGCACATTTGTGGCCTGCTGGAGGTCATTTTGCAGGGCTGTGGCAGTGCTCCTCCTGTTCCTCCTTGCACAAAGGCGGAGGTAGCGGTCCTGCTGCTGGGTTGTTGCCCTCCTACAGCCCCCTCCACATCTCCTGGTGTACTGGTCTGTGTCCTGGTAGGGCCTCCAGCCTTTGGACACTACTCTGACAGACACAGCAAACCTTCTTGCTACAGCTCGCATTGATGTGCCATCCTGGATGAGCTGCACTACCTGAGCAACTTCTGTGGGTTGTAGAGTCCGTCTCATGCTACCACGAGTGTGAAGCACAACCAACATTCAAAAGTGACCAAAACATCAGCCAGAAAGCATTGGTACTGAGATGTGGTCTGTGGTCCCCACCTGCAGAACCACCCCTTTATAGAGGGTGTCTTGATAATTGCCAATAATTTCCATCTACTGTGTATTGCATTTGCACAACAGCATGTGAAATTGATTGACAATCAGTGTTGCTTCCTAAGTGGTCAGTTTGATTTCACAGAAGTTTGATTTACTTGGAGTTATATTCTGTTGTTGTTCCCTTTATTTGTTTGAGCAGTGTACTTTGCAGTCCGCTCACCATCCTGGTAGCTCTTCTCTGAACTTGCTCCAGTTTCTCCATGTCTTTTTTAAAATGTGGTGCCCAGAACTGGACACGGTATTCCAGATGAGGTCTGAGCAAGGAGGAGTGGAGGGGGATAATTACTTCATGTGATCTAGACTTTATGCTTCTCTTAATATATCCCAGAACTGCATTTGCCTTTTTTGCCGCTGCAGCACACTGTTGACTCATGTGCAGTCTGTGATCTATTAGTATAACCAAGTCTTTTTCACATGTGCTTAGTTCTATTCTTCCCATTCTGTAGATGTCATTTTCCTTTTTTATGCCCAGATGTAGAATCTTTCATTTCTCCTTGTCAAATACCATTCTATTAGTCCAAATAGGTGTTTGCTTTTTCAATGTTTGTATTTTTCTAAATGAAAACACTTTTTGTTTTTAGAAAACTGGGATTTTGGGTTTAATTTTTCAATTGTGTTTTGTAAACATTTAAATATTGTAAAAAAAAATGTATTAGTCCTTCAATGAAAATCAAACAAGCAATGGTATTTTCGAATAGGCAACATAGGCAATACAGTACACTACTTATATAGTGCGGTGCATTACGTAAGCCTGTAAGCGTTTAACTAAGGAAAGGTACAGATGAGAGTATTTTCGGTCTGAGTGTGATCCCACAAAACATCGGATTATATTCGGACCAATGTTAATCTATGGCGCTTTGCACATGTCTGATTTTGTTCCTTGGACAGAGTCTATTCTGAGGAAAAAAAAATGCTGCATACCTAAGTTTGAGCCAATATTCGGATCGCACTCATCTATGCAAGTCTAACAGTCCATGGAAAACATCGGACTGAACTCCGATGACATCTGAGTGCGTAACAATTTCCGCGGAGAGTCATAATAGAGACGATGGAGAAATTTTTTACTCCATCTACTCCTCATCCAAGACAATCCAATCACACTGTGCTGTCACTCTGATCAAACTGTGATCAGAGTCTGAATGAGTGTCATTTTCATGATCGACCCAATTCTCTCGATTGAGAGAATCTACAGTCGTCTGCACCTGCCCTAACAGGCAGCCTATTAGACCCCACCTCTGGTTACCAGAGTTGTGTATTGGAGCTGTTGAGCTAATTATAGAGCCAGACAGCATAGTCTGAGAAGGATGTCTATTTATCACTCAAACATAAAATTAGTCAGTCGTATATGACTATATCTGAAGTTAGCACAGTAGCCAAACTTTGGAATTCTTTCTTTTAATTGACTTACAAAAATCTTGGCACTTTGTAAAAATGACAATATTATATGCAGCCAAACTTGTTTTCAATAATTGAAGACGATACCTAATAAGGATGCATTTTACTTTTGTAAAAATGGTCAAATCAACAACACAAAACAACATTATCAATATATGTTAGAGATTACAATATAAAAAATGTAGCATTTGCCCCAATTTTAGATTTACTAATACAAGCCCATTTTTACGTTTTGGGAAGACATCTTTTTTAAACATTCTCCTTAATTCTGTTCAACATATTTCTAACAGTATTGTACACACTGATTGTCTTCAATGAATATACCCAGTTGACAACCACTAAGAATTATTTTGGGGAACATATCCACTTCACAGATACGGTACGCTTATGTCAATATGTAGAAGAGTTAATTATTGCACACAAGTACACTTTATTTAGAGAATAACTATTTTACTATAATTTAGCCCATCGTCTCTCAGCACATAACACAACTTTATTTTTAATCGCTTCCCGACATGTGACGTTCATATACATCACATACTGGGTTTATGTATCACATATGGGTGTATGAAGAGGGTTCACCATAAGGAGACGATTCACCAGGGAGAATCTGCCTGTAATAATAGTGGAATTTAAGTGACACGATTACGTGATGAGACAATTCCAGCATCCATCACTTCATCCAGCATGATACTATCGCGGGGTGTTGATGGCTTGCCCCTTTGCTGCCATACTTGTACTTTTACATAGCCCAAATGTTCAAATGGTAACACATTAAAAATGGTTCTCCAAAGAGGAGATAAAAAGGAGTCCATGATAGAATTCAAACTGCAACCTGTCCTAGTCATGTGTTAGCAGACTGAAGACGAACAGCTCCTGAGATCTGTGTCTCAACTGACAAGAGCTGTATCACATATACCTTCTCAGATGGTGGCCGGTAGCAGGTCTGTGATTTGTGAAGAAATAGATCTCTTCCTCACTGAGCACTAAGGTGGTTATCTCCAGCTTCATCCTCCTCAATGTTTACTTGTTTTCCAGTTGGGCGCAGTCTGTGCATTGCTATAAAGCTGTCAGAATGACAGAAGATGAAGCCTGAAATCTCCTCGCAGAGGTCAATGTGGCTTAAAATATATTTCTTCACATATCACGGCCATGCTCCCTGCTGATGACTGAGGTTTGTGTGATACAGCTCTTCTTAGGCGAAGGTTTCGAGAGCTGTGTGTCTTCAGTCTGCAGCATGTACTGACACGCGAGTTGGAAGGGTTGCAGTTTGAATTATATCAGGGACTTCTTGCAGAAACCCTTTAAGGCCCCTATAAGGGCTAAAAATAAAATAAAAATTAAAAACTGTTTTTGTAAAAATATTTAAGAAATAAAAAATATAACGTTTAAAAGACCCCGTTATTGCAGTTCAAAAAGAAAAAAAATAAATCAATCAATTTTTCATATTGCCACGCAAGTCACAATTAAAAAAATATAAAATAAATTAACTCATATGATAAAAGGAAAAAAAAAATTAAACACCACAACTGCGTTTATCGGTGACCCCACCTCACCCACAGATGCAACAAAATGAGATCAAAAAGATGTTTACACTCGAAAATGGTATCAATAAAAGCATCAGTACCTCATGCAAAAAGAAAAAATCCTTCACACATGAAAAAATAAAGAGAAGTTACTGGTCTCAGAATATAGCGAAATAACCAAACATTTTTGTTTCAAAGTTCTGAAGTTTTTTTTTATACCACTATAATAAAAACAATAAAAATGTAATATCCCCCGAATCATACTGATCCGAAGAATTATTATGTTGACTGGTCATTTTTACCACACAAGAAATGCTGAAAAAAAATGAAACTCGAAAACCATTTCACAAGACTCGGAATTTTTTTTTTTTCCAGTACGTTATGTGATCAAGTGAATCAATGCTAGAACTCATCCCGCAAAAAACAAGCATTCACACGGAGAAATCAATGGAAAAATATCAGTTATTATAACACATTAAAAAACAAAAAACTGCCCCGGTCATGAAAAAGTGTTT
The DNA here is from genome assembly GCF_046119375.1 of Phyllobates terribilis. Taxonomy (NCBI): domain Eukaryota; kingdom Metazoa; phylum Chordata; class Amphibia; order Anura; family Dendrobatidae; genus Phyllobates; species Phyllobates terribilis. Next base: position 1,060,750,145 of record NW_027362761.1, read on the forward strand.
TTACTCTTTGTGATAAAATCCCTAAGCAACATCATGCTATTAATATGAACATTAATCAAAAGAAAGGACAAAAAAAAACAACAACATTAAAGAGGATTTACGCTAACACGAAGCATGACCTTATTCCTAATATCGGCTATTACATATGACACGAAGATAAGCTCATTACAGCATAATTAATTAATCTTCTGTTTATTTTACATTCACCCAGACACTAATTTATAGACAGACCTTGAAAATATATTTAGCATGTATTAATGTAAACCTTCTTAATTAATCTCTTAACATTATGCTTTTTTTCCTTCCCACAAACTAATGTGTAATGTAAAACCATTGAACCCTGTGCAGCATAAAATCTAGATGACATTTCCATATTCTGCAGCTTTTTTTTTTCTTAATATTAGCAGTTTACTTCTAGGAATATAGACATTACAGTTCCTGAAATTAGATCAGCCAAAGTCTTGGAAACTACTATTATAATGTATTTATAATACTAATATCATATACACAATAGAATGTAAGAGTTGTAAGAGTTGGAAAGGACCTCTAGGGTCATCGTATCCAACCCCCTGCTCAACGCAACTAAACCATCTCAGACAGATGTCTGTCCAGACTCTGAAGACTTCCATTGAAGGAGAACTCACCAGCTCTCGTGGCAGCATGGTCCACTCATTGATCACCCTGTCAAAAAGTTTTTTCTAATAGTCTGTATAGTCTATATCTTCTCCCTTTCAGTTTCATTCCATTGCTACTCGTGTTTCTATGTGCAAATAAGAATAAGGATGATCCCTCTACACTGACATCACTTCAGATATTTGTTGACAGCTATTAAGTCGCCTCATAGCCTTTTTTGCAAGCTCAACATTCCCAGATCCTTTAATGTAGGACATAGTTTGCATATCAAAGTTAGTTGATGTGCGTTGAAGTATGGTATTATTATTATAGTGACATTTATTCCATGGCACTTTACATGTGAAAAGGGGGGTATACATACAAAAATAATTACAATGATCTTTAACAAAACGTGACGGCGACTGGTACAGGAGGAGAGAGGACCCTGACGGCGAGGGCTCACAATCTACGAGGGATGGGTGAGGATACAGTAGGTGAGGGTAGAGCTGGTCGTGCAGCGGTATGGTGGAGCGAGGGTTACTGCAGGTTATAGGTATAAGGTATAAGGTCAGCACAGTTGAATTTGACCCATAAGTGTACCGGATGATCCTCCGATAGGCCCATGACCAATTGAAAGGTCCAGCAGAAGAGGACCTGAACTACAGCTGCTCATGATACTTTTCACAAGGGTTTATTTCCTATCTGTAAAATCACAAATATGATAAGAGTATGTGCACACGGCGTGTTTTTTAAGGCAGATTCCGCATACAACTCCCTTGAAAAAGCAAAAACAATATCCATTGAACAGAATACATAGTAGTATAACTAGGTAGATATGACCCACTGCCTAACGGTATCAGGGCCACTAATATTTAAACTACGTATCCAAAAAGATAGGAGGTATACAAACCCAATAAATTTAAGAAGATAATTTTTATTGATTGCATTAAAATATACAATGCATATAAAATAGGGTAAAAGATACAGAACAGAGTGACACCTCACCCAGTGTTGGTAAAATCAGTAGTAAACGACAGCCTTAAATATATTATACTTATAGAGCAAAAACAGTACAAAGATAAACTGAAGCCAGTGGTTATAGCATAGCCCCCTGGAATAGTCGCAGCCACTGAGTAAGCGGAAGCCCCAACGCGCTTTTCGCACCTGCTTCTTCCTGGAGACGTACGCGGAAGAAACAGGTGCGAAACGCACATTGGGGCTTCCGCCTACCCAGTGGCTGCGACTATCCCACGTGGCTAAGCTATAACCACTGGCTTGAGTTTATCTTTGTACTGTTTTTGCTCTATAAGTATAATATATTTAAGGGTGCTGTTTACTATTGATTTTACCAACAATGAGTGAGGTGTCACTCTGCTCTGTATCTTTTACCCTATTTTATATTTTAATATAATCAATAAAAATTATCTTAAATGTATTGGGTTTGTATACCTCCTATCTTTTTGGATACGTATTCTGGTTGGGAGTGCCCAGTTTATACTATATAATGGTCAGTTATAGGCATTAATACTATTTAAACTAGTGGACACTCCATACATAAGCTATAAAACAGAACAACCGGAGTATAATAGTAACATCGTTTTTTAAGGTTGAAGGAAGACTAAGTCCATCTAGTTCAACCCATAGCCTAACATGTTGATCCAGAGGAAGGCAAAAAAAAAACCCTGTGGCAAACACTAAGCTCCACATTGGGGAAAAAAATTCCTTCCTGACTCCATACGACAATCAGACTAGTTCCCTGGATCAACGCCCTATCAAGGAATCTAGTATTTATAACCTGTAATATTATACTTTTCAAGAAAGGCATCCATGCCCTTCTTAAATTTTAGTAGTGAATCACTCATTACAACATCATGCAGCAGAGAGTTCCATAGTCTCACTGCTCTTACAGTAAAGAATCCCCGTCTGTGATTATGATTAAACCTTCTTTCCTCCAGACGTAGTAGATGTCCCCTTCTCCCCGTCTCAGGCCTCAGAGTAAAAAGATCAGTAGAAAGGTCTTTGTACTGTCCCCTCATATACTTGTACATAGTAATAAGATCACCCCTAAGCCTTCTTTTTTCCAAAGAAAATAACCCCAAATGTAATAACCTGTCTTGGTATTGCAGACCCCTTAGTCCTCTAATAACCTTGGTCACTCTTCTCTGCACCCTCTCTAGTTCAGCTATGTCTTTCTTATACACCGGAGACCAGAACTGTACACAGTATTCTAAGTGTGGTCGCACTAGTGACTTGTAGAGAGGTAAAATTATGTTCTCCTCATGAGCATCTATGCCTCTTTTAATGCATCCCATTATTTTATCTGCCTTTGCAGCAGCTGCCTGACACTGGCCACTAAACGTGAGCTTGTCGTCCACCAATACACCCAGGTCTTTTTCAGTGACAGTTTTGCCCAGTGTTTTACAATTAAGCATCTAAATATACATTTTATTTCCTCTGCCCAAGTGCATTACCTTACATTTATCCCCATTAAAGCTCATTTGCCATTTATTAGCCCAAGCTTCTAGCTTACATAGATCCTCCTGTAATATAAAATTGTCCTCCTCTGTATTGATTACCCTGCAGAGTTTAGTGTCATCTGCAAATATTGAAATACTACTCTGTATGCCCCCTACAAGGTCATTAATAAATATATTAAAAAGAAGGGGGCCCAATACTGACCCCTGTGGTACCCCACTATTAATTGAGACCCAGTCAGAGTGTTCCATTAATAACCACCCTTTGTTTCCCATCACTGAGCCTGTTCTTAACCCACATACATATATTTCCCCCTATCCCTATTGTTCTCATTTTATGTATCAACCTTTTGTGTGGAACCATATCAAAAGCTTTTGAAAAGTCCATATACACAACATCCACTGCATTTCCTTGGTCCGGTGCGGAACTTGCCTCCTCATAAAAGGTAATCAGATTAGTTTGACAAGAACGGTCCCTCGTAAACCCATGTTGATATTGGGTCATGAGGTTATTCTTCTTCAGATACTCTAGTATAGCATCTCTTAGGAAACCCTCCAGGATTTTACCCACAGTAGAGGTTAAGCTTACTGGCCTATAATTTCCAAGTTCGGTTTTTGTCCCCTTTTGAATATTGGCACCACATTTGCTATACGCCAGTCCTGTGGTACAGACCCTGTTATTATGGAATCTTTAAAGATTAAAAAGAATGTTCTATCTATGACGTTACTTAATTCCTGCAGCACTCGCGGGTGTATCCCATCCGGGCCCGGGGATTTGTCAACTTTAGTGATTTTTAGACGAAGCCGTACTTCCTGCTGGGTTAAGCATGTTTTCTGTCATGCGATTTTCTTGTGTAAATACAGTTGAAAAAAAATCATTTAGCATATTGGCTTTTTCCTCATCCTCATCCACCATTTCACCCAGACTATTTTTAAGGGGGCCAACACTATCATTTTTTAGTTTTTTACTATTTATGTAGTAAAAGAATATTTTGGGATTATTTTTACTTTCTCTGGCAATGAGTCTTGATGAGGTCTCTGTCTCAATCTTTGCTGCCTTGATTTGTTTTTTACATAATTGATTTAATTTTCTGTATTTAATGCCTCATCACTACCTACTTGCTTTAGTTCTCTAAATGCTTTTTTTTTGTCACTTATTGCGCCTCTTACAGCTCTATTTAGCTATAGTGGTTTCCTCCTATTTCTAGCATGTTTATTCCCATAGGGTATATATTGTGCACAGGTCCTATTCAGGATGCTAATAAATGTCTCCCATTTGCTTTATGTAGCTTTATGTCTCAGGATATCGTCCCAGTTTATTGCACTAAGATCATCTCTCAACCGTTGGAAATTTGCCTTCCTGAAGTTTAGTGTCCTTGTAACCCCTCTACTACACATCTTATTAAAGATAAATGAAAACTTATTATTTTGTGATCACTATTACCCAAGTGACCCCCCAACTCGTATATTTGATATGCAGTCTGGCCTGTTGGTTAATATTAGGTCTAGCAGTGCCCCCCTTCTTGTTGGGTCCTGAACCAGTTGTGAAAGGTAATTGTCTCTCAAAGTTGTCAAAAACCTATTACTTTTCCTTTAACTACAGGTTTCTGTTCCCCAATATATTTCAGGGTAGTTGAAGTCCCCCATTCTCCTTGAGTCACTGCTTCATCTATTTGCTTTATGAGGATATTCTCCGCTACTTCCATTATTTTTGGAGACTTATAACAAACCCCTATCAGTAATTTATTATTTTTTCCCCCTCCATGTTCATTAGATTCACATATATTCTCAGGCAAGATGGGTTTTAAGGATGATTTTACATATAAACACCACCCCCCTTCGCTTGTTTGTACGGTCATTTCTGAACAGACTATAGCCCTGTAAATTAACTGCCCAGTCATGGCTCTCGTCCAGCCATGTCTCAGATATTCCCACCATATCATAATTATTTTCCAACAAAATTAATTCTAATTCCTCCATTTTGTTGGTGAGGCTTCTGGCATTAGTGTACATGCATTTTATGTATCTCTCTGTACCTTTATTCCTTCTTACTATATTGACTCTTCTAACCCCACCCCCAATTTCTTTATTTGTGCCCAGGTCACTATCTGCACTATCTTCCCCACTTATAAAATTAATACCCTCCCCCCCAATCCCTAGTTTAAACACTCCTCCAACCTTCTAGCTATTTTCTCCCCCAGCACAGCTGCACCCTCCCCATTGAGGTGCAGCCCGTCCCTAGCGTAGAATCTGTAGCCAACTGAGAAGTCGGCCCAGTTCTCCAGGAACCCAAATCCCTCCTTCCTACACCAGTTCCTGAGCCACTTATTTATCTCCCTAATCTCCCATTGCCTCTCTGGCATGGCATGTGGTACAGTTATTTCAGAGAATACCACCTTGGAGGTCCTTGCTTTAAGCTCGCAGCCTAATTCCCTGAAATCATCTTTAAGGACCTTCCACCTACCTCTACCTTTGTCATTTGTCCCAATGTGCACCATGACCGCTGGGTCGTCACCAGTCACTCCCAGTAATCTATCAACGCGATCAGCGATGTGCCAGACTCGAGCGCCAGGTAGGCAACACACTGTTCGACGATCCCTGTCTTTGTGACACACTGCCCTATCTGTTCCCCTAATAATTGAGTCCCCCACTATCAGAACCTGCCTGGCCTGCCCTGCTCTCCTATTTCCCCCCTTACTGGAGCTGACACTGCTCCGGCTTTCAGAGGACATGCCTTGCTGCAGCAGTGCTACCCCTGTACCTACACCCCCTTCATCTGCCAACTTTGCAAACTTATTGGGGTGTGCCAGATCAGGACTAGCCTCCCTGGCACTCTTACCCTCCCCCCCCCTTCTAACTGTCACCCAGCTAGCTGCCTCACTGTCCTGCAGCTCCCTACTACCACCCTCCCCCAAATCTACCCCAGTGAGCAGACTCCTTTCCATATTGTTAATGGATCTCAGTGTTGCCAGCTGCTCATTTAGATCCAGTACCTGGGCTTCCAAACGCACAACGTGCAGACATCTCTCACAGCAGTATGCATCCACGACCGGCTGATCAAGGATTGCATACATGTGGCAAGATGTACACTGGATAGCATTGTCAATAATGGAGCTCATTTCCTAATGGGAATTGCCCTAGACAGAAATGTTAAGTAAAAAGAAATGTAAATAATTAATAAAATACAGACAGCAATTCAGTCTAAATTCCTCCCTTCCAAACTCCCTGAATCCAAGTCACTGAAAAACAAGTCACACACTTACTTCCGTTTGCACTTACGCTCCAGTCACACTCAGCTCGTTCACACTCACCAAAGAAGAAGATTTAAATAGTTTTTGTTTTTTTTCCCTTTTAGCAGCAATCCACCCTACAAAAGGGTAGTCCATAAAAAAATCTCAATTTTATTAAATCCAAATAGAATACATAGGCAATTATACATATATTTTAAGATATCTCATGGTAGGCAACTCAGATCAGATGTTAAACAATATATGGTGACCACAAATACATACAAGTCTTGTTTGGGGAGAGCATATATAAATAAAGTAAACAATTTACAAGTGCCAGTGTACAAAGTATTAGCTCACAGATGCTGCTCAGTCAGAACAAAGATATCATATATTACATATATGGACCACAGCAATCTCAGAGCAGGCTCTTATCTATGGTATACCATTGTGGGACAGCAGTGCAGCAGCCCCAACGCGCGTTTCGCATCACCGCAGCAGCCTCCCGAAGAAGCCCACACTTCTGTATGTATTTGTGGCCACCATGTACTATTTAACACCTGATCTGAGCTGCTTATCATGAATTATCTTAAAACATATGTATAATTGCCTATGTATTCTATTTGGAATTAATAAACTGGAGATTTTTTTATTGACATTAAACTCCGGTTCTTCTGTTTTATACCTCTTGAAAAAGTGCTGCAAAAAATGACCATCATGCACAGTGTCAAAACAACATATGCAAATATTTCGTCTTATGTCTCTCTTTTTAAACTGCTTCATGGTTTGAAAATTTTGATGCCATTAACAGAAGTAACATGTTAATTTTTTTTTTTCAAGCTGTGAAGCAGAAAACAATCCTGAGAAGACTAAAAATTTGAACAGCAAAGTAGTTTTACAATAGATATGATTAGGAAGAGTGTTTCAAGCATTTTTGAAGCAATTTTTTTAAGGCATTGCTTGAAGCGGACCAGTTTAAAAAATATATATAGTCAAGTGTGTACATATAAACATATAGACCCTACTGACAATAGGCCCATAACTTCACATTTAGAGTTTTATAATGGTAGAGCAAATTTTAACTTGACAATTGGAAGATCTGTGATGCATGAAATATCACGTTAAGAGGTCGTCCACTACTTTAACATTGATGGCCTATCCTTAGGACAGATCATCAATGTCTGATCGGTGGGTGTGACACCCGGCACCCCTGCCGAGCAGCTGTCCTCTGTGTCGGCTGGAACGGACCAGTTATGGACCTGTACAGAACAGCTCCGTCTACTGTACATTGCCACGGCCAAGTACTGCACATCCGGACCCTATTCAAATCAATAGGGATGTCCTTTAAAAAATGTTCCTGTGCTGAGTTAATGTTATAAATGTGCCCCTGCTGTGTACTGTGTAATGGCTGTGCAGGAATATGGTTGGCACATCTCAGCTCCTGGGCAGGAGAAGACGCAAAAGAGAGTATACAGACATTACAGCACAGGATCACAGCTGCTGCTTTCTGTGAGGTGAATCAGCTGTGATCCCCTGTTGTAATGTCTGTATACTCTTTTGCTTCCTCGCTTGCCCAGGAGATGTGGTATGATCAGGTTCCTGACACTGCCATTACACAGCACATGTGTTCCTCTGGCTTGCCCATTCCAGAGCTGGCATATTTATCATTGCCTTTTTGATGTTGTCTCCAGTCTTTGTTATAAGCTGCCATGACGCCGTCAGGACTACAGTACAATAGCATGTTACCACAACGGCATAACTGATGAGTCTTATGAGTGGCTACAGCCATCACACGTGCTATAGCAATGTTGTCATCACAGCAGTCTGTCAAAGACCGGGGCAGTGGAAAAAAGACAGAGCTGGACTTGTGGTGGGGGAATTCATTTTTTCTACATTCGGGATGCCAGAAAAATTAAAAAACCTGAACAAAGAATCCTAATTTAATACATTGTTATAGATAAAACGGTGATGGAATTTTGGATATCAAAATATTTTTTTTTCTTCTTATAAGGATTACACATATAGGAGCAATAGAATTTCCTTCATAGGATTAATAATTTTTCTTTTACCATCAAAAGGGAAGGAGGATCCAATAGCCAATATGTAATGAGACAGTTTACACTTACACAACAAAAAAAAAAGATAACTTTCCCAAAGAAAGTAAACATTGTATAAGTGAAAATTAATGAAAACTTGCACAATGTGAAAGCTGGTGTAGAAATGCACACCATATCTATTCCCCGCCCAGCGCTGCTCCTTCTTGATCTATGGCTCCTTTGCCTGAAGTCACACAGCATAGTAGCTGTCTGTCATGCAGGAGGAGGCAGCACTGGGAGGGGAATAGAGCTGGAGTGACAGAGGCTTCAGATCTACAAATAGTTCTTCAGTCTCATTTGCATAACCAGTAAAACGCTGATTTCTCAGTAACGGAGGAACGGACTGGCCATATAAAGGTATGGCTGGACTTGTCTATGAAAGAGCTACATGTGCATATAAATAGTTTGGGGGGTGAAATCCTGCTGACAGATTCTCTTTAAGAACCGCAGTTAATTTTAAGATATGTTTTTACCACAACTGTAATTTTTGGATGCAGAGAAATCAATTCTGCGTCCAGTGTTGTGCACAGTCCATCGTCACTCTTTTAGTTCAGTTGAAACAAATATGTTCTGTGACTAAAATCCTATTCAGAATCTATTGTGTTCCCTGCCAATACTTTGCTGTATCACTTCCCTTGTGACTAAGGCACTAATAATACTCAGAAGCTATAACCGTGTCTACAAAGATCATACGAATGAAAAGAAGAAGTATTGATTACAGCGTTATCTGGCAGCATCTGAAAAACATTGCAAAATTAGAACAACCAGCGAGATATTCGTGTCACAGAAAGGATTCATGAGCAGAAGAGAAGTCTAATTTTACCAATTAGCCGAACAATGGCCGGGCCTGTGCACCATGGTATCAGTAGACTCATGCCTCGATACGACATTCCACCACAATGATCACAATCACAAGACATGAATAGAAGAAAATACAACACGGCAACTAAGATGTCAGCAATCCACTTATTTGTATCAAGTCTGAAAAGAATGCATGGCACAATGTCAAGCACAGCTATGATGAGAGCATGGAGCTATTGAGGATTATCCATCTGCAGACCGCAAATTATGGCTTTGCCATTGATGTCCATGCTGGTGACTTACACAGGAAAAAGAAAAACAAGTTCACTTAGTGTCTTAAAGTGCAGAGTGACAGCTGGGAATTGAGGCCAGGCTTCTTTTGTAATGGCTGTGCTCGGGACTTTCTTCTCGCATGACATGATGCAGCCTGAAAGCCTCTTTGTCAAAACTAATAATTATAATTTAGATACCGCGATTGAAAAAGTATTTGTCAATTAAATATTAAGGTTGACGTATTTTCTAAAGAACAGAGTTACTTCAAAATTAAAGAGATGCTGCTGGATTTTCTTTTTCTGACCCTTCTATGAGGTCTGTCCTTGAAGTTAAAGGGGTTTTCCCATAATCAAAATACGTTTTAATCAACGGATCTTGGAAAAAAAATAATTTCCACAATTAGAGGTGTTAAAAAAAAATGTTTGTGTGCCGAGATAATCTTATAAATGTGCCCCCTGTTATGTATTGTTGCAAGGCAAAAAATGAGAATAAAAAACATGGTGGGAGCTGTCATGATGAAGACAAGGATGAGAAGGTGTAGAAAAGCAACGAATATTTAGTAAAAGACAGCAACGCGTTTCAAAATCAATCTGATTTCTTTTTCAGGCTATCATGATAGCCAGAGGAAAATATCACATCTCCAAGAGCCATCATCTGCCTCTAACAACCACACATGGAGCTCAGCCCAGGGGTGTTAGCTTGTTAAATGTTGCTGTCAATCTCTGATGGTGGCATTTAAGATGCACCAGCAGGGGAAGGAGCGTAATTCCATGTGCCCATGGCCACCCCCGTGACACGATTATGGGGTGCCGATGAGTAGTCATGACAGAATGACAGCCGGGTGTCTGCTGAAGAAGAATACCATGCCTATCATGATGGTTCTTCTCACGTAAGTTCATAGGAGACCATGATTTTTGCTATGTACAGCAGTACTGTGGTATTACTCTATATTCCATATGCCCATGGGCGCCCCTGTGCCACAATTGTGGGGTGCCAATGAGTTGTCATGACAGCCGGGGGGTGGGGTGGGGGATCTGCTGAAGACGAAAACCGTGCCTATCATGATGGTTCTTCTGACGCAAGTTCATAGGAGACCATGATTTTTGCTGTGTACAGCAGTACTGTGGTATTACTCACTATATCACAAGAGATCAGATGACCAAAGGTTCAAGTCACCTAAGTACAAGTACAGTGAAAAGTTAAAAAAAATTAAATGCTTTTAAAAATATAAATAAAAACATATAAAAGATCTAATAATCCCCCTTTTGTCCCATTAAAAATAAATGAAAACGAAAAGTATATATGTGGTATCATTACATTCGTAAAAGTCCAATCTATCAAAATATTAAATTAATTAGCTCAATCAGTAAACGGCATAAAGAAAAAAAAACCTCCAGATGCTGAATCACTGCAAAAAAATACAAAAAGAGACTATGAAAACATTGTATCTACACCAAAATGTTATCAATAAAAATGTCACCTCAGGGCGTCAAAAATAGGTCCTTACGCAGCCCCATCGACCAAAAATGTACACTGTTACGGGTCTCGGAAAATGGAGACACAAACAATTTTATTAATTTTTTTTACCAATTTCTGAATTTTTTTGCGCCACTTAAATAAGAAATCTACAACTATACACGTTTGGTATCTCCATAATCATATCTACCTACAGAATCATATTGCCAGGCCCCTTTTACCGTAAAGTAACCATGGGAAATTTTAAAAAAAACAAAAAAATTGCGGAGTTCCACTTTTTTTTCGCAATTTCGTCACGCTTGGTATTTTTTTCCCACTTTCCAGTACATCACATGATAAAATGATAGGTGCCGCTCAAAAGTACAACTCGTCCTTCAAAGGACAAGCCCTTATATTTCGACAGAAAACAAAAAAAAGTTATGGCTCCTTGAAATAGAAAAGGAAAAAATGAAAATAGCCATGTCAGGAAGAGGTAAATGTCAAAGTGACCTCAACCTATGGGGCCATGGGAAAATGGATGGTAACCAGTGAAGACCAATAGCCTATTTAACAAAACACTGCAGTACCTGACTTTATAGCCTACATGAGTAGTAAAAAAGGTAAAAAAAATATATCCCTTTTTGGGGCAGATGCTTGCCTTGTGGAGTTTTTAAAAAAAATCCCAAAAACGCAAAAGATTTAAAAAAATATATAGATTATGGCTTGTTTGTCTTACAAGCCAGGCTGCACGCTTTCTCTGGCACACAAGCCTTGGTTTCAGGGGTTTTTTCAATAGCAAAATTGGTACTGATGCAGTTTAAAATTGCAGTCCCTATTTGCAGTGCATGAAGAACTAAAAAGGAATGCTATTGTTAAGGTGCTGTACTGCAGTAAATCACTGATCTATGACCTTAAACATAATATATACTGTATATTATACAGAATATATACACTGCTCAAAAAAAAGGGAACACTCAAATAACACATCCTAGATCTGAATGAATGAAATATTCTCATTGAATACTTTGTTCTGTACAAAGTTGAATGTGCTGATAACAAAATCACACAAAAATCATCATTAGAAATCAAATTTATTAACCAATGGAGTCCTGGATTTGGAGTCACCCCCAAAATTAAAGTGGAAAAACACACTACAGGTTGATCCAACTTTGATGTAATGTCCTTAAAACAAGACAAAATGAGGCTCAGTATTGTGTGTGGCCTCCACGTACCTGTATGACCTCCCTACAACGCCTGGGCATGCTCCTGATGAGGTTGTGGATGGTCTCCTGTGAGATCTCCTCCACCCCACACCATTACTGACCCATTGCCAAACCGGTCATGCTGAAGGATGGTGCAGGCAGCAGATCGCTCTCCACGGCGTCTCCAGACTCTGTCACGTCTGTCACATGTGCTCAGTGTGAACCTGCTTTCATCTGTGAAGAGCACAGGGCGCCAGTGGCGACTTTGCCAATCTTGGTGTTCTGTGGCAAATGCCAAGCATCCTGCACGGTGTTGGGCTGTGAGCACAACCCTCATCTGTGGACGTCGGACCCTCATACCACCCTCATGGAGTCGGTTTCTAACCATTTGTGCAGACATATGCACATTTGTGGCCTGCTGGAGGTCATTTTGCAGGGCTCTGGCAGTGCTCCTCCTGCTCCTCCTTGCATAAAGGCGGAGGTAGCAGTCCTGCTGCTGGGTTGTTGCCCTCCTACAGCCCCCTCCACGTCTCCTGGTGTACTGGCCTGTCTCCTGGTAGGGCCTCCAGCCTCTGGGCACTACGCTAACAGACACAGCAAACCTTCTTGCCACAGCTCGCATTGATGTGCCATCCTGGATAAGCTGCACTACCTGAGCAACTTCTGTGGGTTGTAGAGTCCGTCTTATGCTACCACGAGTGTGAAAGCACAACCAACATTCAAAAGTGACCAAAACATCAGCCAGAAAGCATTAGCACTGAGATGTGGTCTGTGGTCCCCACCTGCAGAACCACTCCCTTATTGAGGGTGTCTTGATAATTGCCAATAATTTCCATCTATTGTCTATTCCATTTGCACAACAGCATGTGAAATTGATTGTCAATCAGTGTTGCTTCCTAAGTGGACAGTTTGACTTCACAGAAGTTTGATTTACTTGGAGTTATATTCTGCTTTAAGTCTTCCCTTTATATTTTTGAGCAGTGTATATACACACACACACACATACAATATATTCATACCTTTTTCTAACCCTATAGGTAATGGGATGAGCACTCTGAGCTCCTATCCCTAGACTTTAAAATCCTAAAATGGCCACTGCTTTCCATGCCTTCATTTTTTTATAGCCCCTGTGATAATCCTCCGGATTGGTTGCGATAGACCATATCAGGAAATTCAACTGAGGCTAAGTGCCCACGATGCAGAAATGCTGCATATTTTTTCCACTTCTCCCTGACAGGAAAAACGCATGTGGATTTTACATGCGTTTTTGCCGCCAGGTAGAAGCATTTGTCAAGCGTTTTTGCATGCATTTCTGCATGCGGGTTATCAAGTGCTTTTCCAAGCGATTTTAGCATCACTTGTTAAAGTGCTTGACAACTTGGTCACAATATATAAAACCATGCAACCGGCAAGGATTTATATAGTGTGACAAAGTTAATAGTTAAAAAAAGAATACTAATGGTAAAAAAAAAACAAAAAAAAACACATTATTCTCACCTTCTGATGGCCCGCGGTCTTCTCTCCGGTGCGTCCGGTCTCTTGTACAGTTCGCAGTGGTGTAAAAGGACCTTCCATGACATCATTTAGTCATGTGACAGGTCACGTGACCGCCGACGTCAGCGGTCGCGTGACCTGTCACATGACTAAATGACATCATGGAAGGTCCTTTTACACCACCGCGAGCCACCGGGGAGTCAGGACGCACCATAGAGGAGACCGGGGGACATCGGAAGGTAAGTATAATGTATATTTTTTTATTTTAAATTCTTTTTTTTTTACAGGTACTATGGTACCTGGGTCTGGAGGAGAGTCTCCTCTTCTCCAGGCCCGGGTACCATCCGCACAATGAATCACTTAATATCCGCATGTGCACATGTAGTCATACGGATATTAAGCGATTCAATGCAAGTCAATGGCGGCCATTATGCTGTGTGTCCGCAAAATTAATGGACATGCTGCGTATTTTTCCGCAATAATAATCCGCAGCGGAAATTTCCGCGGATTATCATTGGGGACCATGGGGCACGTATTACCAAGCATTTTTTAAGCATTTTCGCTGCAGAAATTTCGCGGCAAAAACGCTTGAAAAACGCATAGTGGGCAAGCAGCCTAAAGTAGATTCACAACAGATCGATCCATTCATCTCTAATAGATAGCATAGCCACAGACACAATAGATGGTGACTACAGGTGGACTAAATTGATCATTTAATCCCTATTCAGGTGGCATATTTGTCAGAAGCATATCCCATGATTAGTCAGAGAGATGCCCCACCTATAATTATATCAGGTTGTAATAAGGATGTAATCATTTGACAAATCAACATGATGTGTCAACAACTGATTGTCTACAAGCCAATGAGCAGAGAGCGAGCATTCTTAAGAACACTTGTTTGGCTTATTCGCGACTTGTGTAAAAGAACCTTAAGAAGAGGGCACATTTGGGGAGATTAGTATATACTATTATTAAAGAAGGAAAGCATTTTGGCAAGTGGAATAAGGAGTTGTTCCCCCCAAGCAAAAACATATATAGAAATACATAAGCAAAGTTGACTACTTCTGTTACATGTTCACACTCTTCCTAGTTGTTTTCAAGTTGTCTTGAGTGCCAATGGGACACATCTATTGTTGAGGTGTTGTTGTGATTTCTACATATAAATGACCTATAGATTTGCACTTTAAAGCACCAACATACCACAACAATGTAAATTATTGTGCTATTTAGGACCTGTGGGAAGCTGGTTGACAACCATTGTGGACAACAAGCAGTGATCTGTTTCCCATTTAGTAGACAAAGAGCATTCAAAAAACCAACAGTCTGAGGCCGATTCATCAAAGCTTTCAAAAATAGCAACATTTTTACACAACAGGGAGTTGGAAAATTTAGTGACTTGTGGCATTTTCACGCCTGTTTGAATCAGCTCAGCCCTAAAAGGCGAAGCTGGGGAAAAGTCGGGGCCAGACAGAGACATGTCCACGAGCGTCCGACAAATTCATCAGGATTGTCGGCGTTTTGTACACCAGAAATACTACTCCATGACCTGACTAAAGAAGCATTTTTGGCTTGGCGCAAGCCCCACAGAAAAGGTGCCAAATGCAGTGGTGGGCGCTTTTTAATGAATTTGGAGCCTTCTAATTCAGCAAGACTGGCGTAGCCAATCCTAAATAATCGTCCCATCTATGTTGAGTTTAACTATGTAGTGAAGCTCAAAGCCACAGCCCAATGCAGACAAAAGGCTGAAAAAAAAGCAGTAGTGCAAATGACTTCCCCCTCAGCTGAATTTGAGAAGCCAGTATCAAAAGGCGATGGTTTTTCTCCAATGATAATCAATAAAGTAACATCTCCACAAAATAGTGAGACACAGGCCACCCCATATTTTATTTTTAAATGACTGTGTAGGAGGTACAGTTGGAGAATCATACAGTATAGACCCAAACCATGCAAGTGTTTTTTGCAATTTTTCGCTCATAAAAATCTTCAAATATTGCAAAATTTTTACGCAATTCAGAGGTGTAAAAATGTTGAAAAGTTTGATTTTTTTACACCAGTTTTGGGGCAAGAGGGGGCAGAGCGAAGTCCACCTGTCTAATTCATCAAATTATATTTAAAGCAAATGGTAAAACTGGAGAGACAAAAAAACGCAAATAGGGTCTTATCTGATGACTACGTGGAATAAAATATTATAGGTACGCTCACCTGATGGGGTTGTGACAGTTGGGGTTGGTTGTGACCACCAATAAGATACGATGCAATAAATAAGGAATACAGTGGTTCAGGATCCACGTCGCGGTTCAAAGGTACAATCACACACAAAGGTGATTATTGTGGTTTGGTCCTGATGAAAAGGTTTGAAAACCTTGAAACGCGTTGATATAAACCACATTCATGCTTCACCTGTGTCTATGATCGTAACTTTGAATTTTGGGCAACGCAGACTCTAAACCACAGTATTCCTCATTTATAGCATCAAATTATATTTGGAGCATCAATTTCACCAGAAATGTGCTCCAATACCTGGCTTGAGTGAAATTTCTGGGGGAGACAAACAACACTTGTAAGGTGCATCCAAGTGAGTAAGCGCACCTTACTCCAGCTGTCCTGTTTATTAAGACTGGCGTGCACAGTATTAAGGCTCTGTACAACTTGAAAGCCACAATCTAGCATTAGCTCTTGGAGAGGAAAAAGAAACATGTAATAAATATAATAAAAAATTTTGATAACCACTATAAAATTGTCATCCATGGAAAATAAATTGATAAATGTGTGCTATGTATTCTACACTTTGATAAATGTGTCTACTAATAACAAACACATTATCACATTGGGGCAGACTTATTATATCCCTTTTAACGGGACTCTGTCAGCACAAAATAACTGTTCAAATCAAACACAGGCACTCGTTCCATCATGACATGGCCAAACATTTCACTACACCTCCCAATCTACTTGTTTTCCCCTATCTGTGGTCTCCCCTCTTCTTTAATTGACATCTATGGCTTGATAGAGCCAAAGAAAGGTGGAGATGGATGAAAAACAATCAGGTAGGAAGATGCACTTAAATGTCACTACATGATGCACCAAGCGCATGTGCTTGGTTTGAACAGTCATTCTGTCTTAACAGAGTCCCTTTATTCTTAGTTTAAACTTGACCAGACAGAAGACACACCAATTTATCACAGTAGATCATACTATGAAATAGATTTGGCATTCTACCTGATAGAAACATTTCTCTTCCTAATGCCACCTCTTCATTAGATTAACTTAGGCCAATATTTAAAAATTTGGTGGCATTTTAATCTATACCCTATATAAAAGACTTTTTAATATACCCATGAGAGGTATAAAAAGAGTCTAAGTGTCCATTTACACAAGCAGAGAAACAATGAACAGTGTGATCACGCAACTAGCAAGCAACGTCAGACGAGTGGTTATACAGGGCGAGAACAGTGAAGGAAATGGTTGAACAGTGATCGTTACATCGTACCATCAAACATCGTGCTCTGTGTTCACCGTTCAAGTCCCAAAAGTGATAGTAATAGCTCTGAATGCATGAATTCATAAAGCATTGGACAAATATTCCCATTGATATTGTAAAAAGAATAATCGAATTAGGGAAGCAAAATTTGTTCAGCTAATGTTGAATATATATACTCGTTTGATGTGCGAATAAGTGCTTGTTCCAATGCTTCACCTGCTACTAAACATGGTCAACCTTCTTTAGGACTTTAATATTTTTCCTGGTTGTTGATCAGATCACTGAGTAACTGAGCAATCTCTATTTATTTTGCACAATTTTCAAAATTTAACAAGAAACTTTTTTTTCCCCACCTAACGTTTTCATGCACAATGAGCTTGCATACTTTTAGACACATCACTCAGACGGTCAACCGACTCACATTTCAAAATTTTCGGGAATGATGGGTTGCAACTAGTGATGAGCAAGCGTGCGCATTTAACCCTTTCACCGAGCATGCTCGGGTGCTTGCCGAGTATCTTCGGCGTGCCCGTATATTATGTTGGAGTCCCTGCAGTCTGCATGACTTACAGCTTGTAAGACAACCTCGATACATATGAGGATTCCCTACCAAACAAGCAATCCCTGAATGTGTTCAGGCAGTCTTACAGCTGTAAATCATGCAGACGCAGGAACTCTAACATAATATACAAGCATGCCAAAGATACTCGGCAAGCACCAGAGCATGCTCGGTGAAAGGGTTAAAGGATCGCTCATCTCTAGTCGCAACCGTTAGAATCTGACAGATTATTGGCCAGTATAAATGGGCCAAAATAAATCTGGTGCAAGGCACGTACCCAAGTTTTACTGAGCAAACAGACAGAATTCTGGCACATTTAGCTAAATACATCTCTTCATCTTGCTTCTGAATCGATTTTTCAGATTTCATAATGCACAAACAAACCCTGGAAATAAAAAACTGAGAAAAACAAAAGTTCAGAGATGAAGTGGAACATAGAAGTTCCCTGTGATTCTTGACATTTGTGACATGACAGAACAATGATAAATTAGTTTTCTGGAAGGAAAATATGTACAGATCTTTGACAAGGTCGCATCTGTTCTCCGCATAAAGCAATTAAGTTACAGAAGGCAGGTTACCAGCACTTCCAATTGAGTAAGAAATCTCCATGAAGAGTCAATAAAATTAATAATCAAAGTGTCACCATTCACTTTAAGTTTATACAGTAGTCATTTTAGCAGCACAATGTTTAACATCTTCATTCAGAATATTGTCTGCTCTTAAAAAAAAGTGATAATCATGCATAAGCACCAAGCTTTCCCATATATACGAACCTCTGTAAAATAAAGGGTGTGGGCGGTACTGAACCATTATACAACAAGCTACCCAGCCAACAACGAAATACACAAGATAATATATGGCGCAATGGTGTGTAAGCAGGAACATATGATCAGCTTCATACACACTGCTGTGGAGTCGGAAAGTCGGCGCAAGATTTGTGTGAGTTATTTAATATTAATTAATTTATTGAGTTTCATATGAATTTAGAAACATTTAAAGGGAATTTCTCACCAGGTTTTTGCCACCTAATCTGACAGCAAGATTATGTAGAGGCAGAAACACTGATTCAAGCGATCTGTCACTGTCTATGTTATCAGCAGGATATCATTACAGGAACAATGATTGTAAGCTCTGTATAAGCCCGCCCTACCATTGATTGACAACTTTCTGTGTACACTGTGCATGGGTAGAAAGCAGCCAATCAGGGTGTGGGCGAGGTTATAAAGAGCTCAGATAACTGGTAGCTCTGTAGCAGAGAAAACTGATTTTATCAAAATAATAACAAGCAGCCCAGTAAGTGATACATCACTGGAATCAGTATAACAACAACTTGCATGAGGAGGATTAGTCCAAATAGCAAAAAAATTAGTAGACTAGATCATAAAATTCAACACTTATTAGATAGATTACAAAAAAAAAATTTCTCATTTAAAAACAAATACCCGTACTTCATAAATAGGATAGCATAACCATCAGCATTCAATAGTCATAGATAAATTACCAGGTTATAACGACAACAAATGTAATAGAACAGTACAGTCATGGCCAAAAGTATTGAGAATGAGACAAATAGTAATTTTTCCAAAGTTTACTGCTTCATTTTTTGTAATGGCAATTTGCATATACTCCTGAATGTCAAAGAGTGATCAGCTTAACAGCAATTACTGTACTTGCAAAGTCAATATTTGCCCATAAAATGAACTTTAACCCCCAAAACACATTTCAACATCATTGCAGTCCTGCCTTAAAAGGAGCAGCTAACATCGTTTTAGTGATTGATCCATTAACAAAGGTGTGGGTGTTGATGAGGACAGGGCTGGCGATCAGTCAGTCATGATTAAGTAAGAATGACATCACTGGACACTTTAAAAGGAGGCTGGTTCTTGGTATCATTGTTTCTCTTCAGTTAACCATGGTTATCTCTAAAGAAACACGTGCAGCCATCATTGCACTGCACAAAAATGGCCTAACAGGGAAGAGTATCGCAGCTACAAAGATTGCACCTCAGTCAACAATCTATCGCATCATCAAGAACTTCAAGGAGAGAGCTTCCATTGTTGTCAAAAAGGCTCCACGGCGCCCAAGAAAGACCAGCAAGCGCCAGGAACGTATCTTAAAACTGTTTCAGCTGCGGGATCGGACTACCAGCAGTGCCGAGCTTGCTCAGGAATGGCAGCAGGCTGGTGTGAGTGCTTCTGCACGCACTGTGAGGCGGAGACTCTTTGAGCAAGGGCTGGTTTCAAGGAGGGCAGCAAAGAAGCCACTTCTCTCCAGAAAAAACATCAGGGACCGACTGATTTTCTGCAAAAGGTACAGGGAGTGGACTGCTGAGGACTGGGGCAAAGTAATTTTCTCTCATGAATCCCCTTTTCGATTGTTTGGGACATCTGGAAAACAGCTTATTCGGAGAAGAAGAGGTGAGCGCTACCACCAGTCTTGTCTCATGCCAACTGTAAAGCATCCTGAAACTATTCATGTGTGGGGTTGCTTCTCAGCCACTCACCGTCTTGCCTAAAAACACAGCCATGAATAAAGAATGGTACCAGAATGTCCTCCAAGAGCAACTTCTCCCAACCGTCCAAGAGCAGTTTGGCGCTCAACAATGCCTTTTCCAGCATGATGGAGCACCTTGCCATAAAGCAAAGGTGATAACTAAATGGCTCATGGAACAAAACATAGAGATTTTGGGTCCATGGCCTGGGAACTCCCCAGATCTTAATCCCATTGAGAACTTGTGGTCAATCATCAAGAGACTGGTGGACAAACAAAAACCAACAAATTCTGGCAAAATGCAAGCATTGATTATGCAAGAATGGACTGCTATCAGTCAGGATTTGGTCCAAAAGTTGATTGAGAGCATGCCAGAGAGAATTACAGAGGTCTTGAAGAAGAAGGGGCAACACTGCAAATATTGACTTGCTGCATTAACTCATTCTAACTGTCAATATAACCTATTGGTACTCATAATATGATTGCAATTATATTTCTGTATGTGATATAAACATCAGACAAACACTAATAAAAACCAGAGGCCAGCAGATCATGTGAAAATATAATTTTGGTGTCACTCTCAAAACTTTTGGCCATGACTGTATATGTAAAAAGAGATGACTATGTCATACCCTGTAAACATTGGAGTTTGCTATGCAATCAGCAAATAATATAATTGGTATTCATAGGCATCACGTGTACAAAACATTAATACGTGATAGTCATTACCTGGGACCAGAATGAATGTGTGGAGCCGACCCTACCGCTCCGACGCGCGTTTCGTCGAGACCTTCTTCAGGGAGCGCGGTATATGGTGTATGTTGTGGGGTATATATGTGGGGATGTACTTGCGGGATTTCATGATGTACAGCTGGCTGGCCGTGGGAACGAGTGCAGGTACGTATGGCGCGCATGCCCGTTGACCACTTCCTGTGGGACAAACTTCCGTTCGCGGTCGGTGGCAAGCAAGCTCAGAGTTGCTATGCAACGTGAGTGCCAGCGGTCACATGGTCCGCGTCAGGAAGCGCCGGAAGATCAGTCCACCCTGCATGTGCGTCCCATTTGCAGTAGCAGAGGTACTGAATATATATATTATAACTTGGTGTCCATGTTAGGGCAGTGTGAATTAATCATAGTTGTGCCTAGGAATACCAATCACGCAAATATCAGAAAATATAAATAGAGCAAAGAAAACAACAGCAGGACATGTGTATATGTTATTGAATTCCTAATTGCATCTATTATAAATACATTGGGCAATCATCCAATACAAATGGATACATATATAAAAGGTATACATAAGAAGCTAGTAGGGTGCAAATACAACCCAATGTATGTAATACAGATTAAACAATCTTTTGTATACTTTCCAAGAATTTTTTTGGAATAGTGCCATTGTTGTAAGCTTGTTCCAATATTGCGACCAATTTGAGTTGAAAGTCATTAAGTGGATTCAGAGGAAGTTTCCTATAACATTGCTGATCTGATAGCAACTTGTATGCCTGTTTTTCATAAAGGTGGTTGGGCCAAATAATCAAATTACCACCCTTATCGGCAATTTTCAACACACAATGATCCCAATATCCAATTTCCCGAATGACCTCCATAAACTGTTTGTTACCATGGTACTTAGGGCCATTAGCTTTTAGGTGTTCTATGTCCTTGGTCACCAACTTGACAAAAATGTCAACAGCAGGACAAGTATTAAGATTGGGAAATTTGTTTAAATTTTTCATAAGTTGGATGGGAAATGTGTTAACTGGTTCAACTTCATCATCAGCCAATGTTTCAAGGATAGCCAAAGCTGCTTTCTCCTCCTCAGTATCAAGCATAAGGCCCAAGTTGGTTTTCTCATGGAACCTTTTGAGTATAAGTTTCCTTGCAAAAAGATGCACATCCTTTACAGCTGTAAAGGTATCTAAAGATTGAGGAGGAGAAAACATTAAGCCCTTTTCCAACACCTGTATCTGCTGCTGTGTGAGAATATGGGTGGATAAATTAATTACCTTGGGTTGATTACTGCGTTTATGGCTATAAGTTGGTCCATTATCACCACGAGACTTGTTTTTTCCACCAAATCGTGTGCGGATATGTCGACTGGTGGAAATTTTGTGCTCAATACTAGGAGTGGTACTTCTAGCAGTTGATGAGATGGACGACAGAGGAATTTCTCATCATATTGTTTTTATCGTCCACCTTTTTATATTGCCAGCGAAACAATCTCTTGTTTTCATAATCGCCAATATCACGCAAGTATTTTTTAGATTTGATTTTACTAACACTATCCTCCCATTTCTCCATCTCATTGTTCATGTCCAGGAAAAAAATTTCCAGCATTTCAGCTGGGATATCCCGTACCATCTGTTTGTGAATTTGGTACAGCTCCTGGTCAATTTTACCTAGTATGTTGGAATTTTTCTCATTAATGATTTCAATGAAGGTCAATGAACAGGACGAAGCTGTTAATTCCCATTTTTTGTTAAGCTCATCATCATCTAAGCCGAATGTAGGGAATAGGTGGATTCTCAACCCCCTTGGAATAATTTTTTGATAAAATTATTTTCCAAGGATGCCTTTGTCCACCATATTTTGGTCTTTTTCTGTAATAGATTTTTATACTTCTTAAAGAGTTCTTTATGTTCAATCTGTGTAGTATTAAAAACAACTGAAGTACAGGGTTTAAATAAATCAGACGCCTTATCCTGCCAGGACTGCATCCTGGCTTTTAGGTCCATGCTCCTGGAACTAAATCGGTCATAAAACAGAATATTAGATATCAACAATCATAAGTCCCAAAATGGTGTCCATGAAAAGGTTAAATGATCATACAAAACTCCAAACATGTATAACAACAACTTGCATGAGGAGGATTAGTCCAAATAGCAAAAAAATGAGTAGACTAGATCATAAAATTCAACATTTATTAGATAGATTATAGAATTTTTTTTTCTAATTTAAAAACAAATACCCGTACTTCATAAATAGGGTAGCATAACCATCAGCATTCAATAGTCATAGATAAATTACCAGGTTATAATGACAACAAATGTAACAGAACAGTATATGTAAGAAGAGATGACTATGTCATACCCTGTAAACATTGGAGTTTGCTATGCAATCAGCAAATAATATAATTGGTATTCATAGGCATCACATGTACAAAACATTAATACGTGATAGTCATTACCTGGGACCAGAATGAATGTGTGGAGCCGACCCTACCGCTCCGACGCGCGTTTCGTCGAGACCTTCTTCAGGGAACGCAGTATATGGTGTATGTTGTGGGGTATATATGTGGGGATGTACTTGCGGGATTTCATGATGTATAGCTGGCTGGCCGTGGGAACGAGTGCAGGTACGTATGGCGCGCATGCTCGATGACCACGCACTTTATCACTTTTATACCTTACACACATGTATGTGTATATGTTTACACATTTCACCTTACATTGCACCACGCATTTTATATACACTATACATTGTACTTATATATTTTTCTTCCCATATATATGACACTGTTATGGTCTAAATAATGTAGACATATCATGCACTTATCACTTTACACTTCAATTCAACCATTTTTATCTACCTCACATTGATATGTTGTTCATTTTGTTATGATTTAATTTTATTGGACACTGAGTTCCGTCCAGATTTCATCATGCCATAAGTATTTATATCTGGTATATATTTATATTTACCTTTTTTGTTTAATCTGTATTACATACATTGGGTTATATTTGCACCCTACTAGCTTCTTATGTATACCTTTTATATATGTATCCATTTGTATTGGATGATTGCCCAATGTATTTATAATAGATGCAATTAGGAATTCAATAACATATACACATGTCCTGCTGCTGTTTTCTTTGCTCTATTTATATTTTCTGATATTTGCGTCATTGGTATTCCTAGGCACAAATATGATTAATTCACACTGCCGTAACATGGACACCAAGCTATAATATATATATTCAGTACCTCCGCTACTACAGATGGGACGCACATGGAGGATGGACTGATCTTCCGGCGCTTCCTGACGCGGACCATGTGACCGCTGGCACTCACGTTGCATAGCAACTGTAAGCTTGCGTGCCACCGACCGCGAACGGAAGTTTGCCCCACAGGAAGTGGTCATCGGGCATGCGCGCCATATGTACCTGCACTCGTTCCCATGGCCAGCCAGCTGTACATCATGAAATCCCGCAAGTACATCCCCACATATATACCCCACAACATACACCATATACCGCGCTCCCTGAAGAAGGTCTCGACGAAACGCACGTCGGAGCGGTAGGGTCGGCTCCACACATTCATTCTGGTCCCAGGTAATGACTATCACGTATTAATGTTTTGTACACGTGATGCCTATGAATACCAATTATATTATTTGCTGATTGCATAGCAAACTCCAATGTTTACAGGGTATGACATAGTCATCTCTTCTTACATATACTGTTCCCTTACATTTGTTGTCGTTATAACCTGGTAATTTATCTATGACTATTGAATGCTGATGGTTATGCTACCCTATTTATGAAGTACGGGTATTTGTTTTTAAATTAGAAAAAAAAAATTTATAATCTATCTAATAAATGTTGAATTTTATGATCTAGTCTACTCATTTTTTTGCTATTTGGACTAATCCTCCTCATGCAAGTTGTTGTTATACATGTTTGGAGTTTTGTATGATCATTTAACCTTTTCATGGACACCATTTTGGGACTTATGATTGTTGATCACTGGAATCAGTGTATGTTTCGCTACATCATGCTGCTCGCAGATATGGTAGGAAAAACCTAGAGACTGTGACGATATGTCACTTCTTGAAGACAAACCGAGAGTTAGGGTAGTCAAGAAGTCTGAGGTTAAAAGCCAGGAGGGTACGTCATAAACAGAGGGAAGAGACAAAGGTGTAGTCAGATCATGGTTTAAAGGTCAGAATACCAGGAGGAAAGTAGATCAGAGCAAAGGGAGCAGGCAAAACGGATGGTCAGAACAAAGTCCATGGTCAAGCAGCAAAAAGATCCACAAGCAGAGCACAAGGCACAGAAATACAAACCACACAGAGCTGAATCTACAGTACAGACCAAAAGTTTGGACACACCTTCTCATTTAAAGATTTTTCTGTATTTTCAAGACTATGAAAATTGTACATTCACACTGAAGGCATCAAAACTATGAATTAACACATGTGGAATTATATACTTAACAAAAAAGTGTGAAACAACTGAAAATATGTTTTAAAGAAAATAAAAACTGTGAAAGTGATGTCACCATTTTACGGCGGTAATTTTTTAGTACTAAAAATTGGCCATTCATGAAGTACAGTAGTTGGAGCTAGAGTCAGAATATGGAAAAAAGAGGAATGGAAACTTGGCTTACGGACTTCACAGCCTTAATCCTACAACACGTACGTGCTCAGTATTTTTTTCATTTGTATCTTTAAATTTAAAATGATTGGAAACTCAACAAAGAAAATGTAATAACAAAAACAATGATACATCTAGATTTTATGTACACATTTTTGCTTAAAGAGAACCTGCCAGCACGATTTTGTAATGTAAAGCAAATACATGGCTGTAATGGCGCTGTAATACTGATCACATTGATACTTTTGGTGAAGAAATCTGCTTTGTGGTTTCTCTGTGATCTGCATTTCAACTACTCAGGTCTTCTCCTCCCTGTCTGTGATCCCCGGCCCCTCTGCCTTCCTCTGGTTTGTGAATGACAGGTCCCTGCTGTGATTTCAGAGGAGGCAGTTCACTCACAGACCGGAGGCAGGCAGGGGATGAAGATCACAGACAGGGAGGAGAAGACCCAGTGCACAGTCCGACCCCTGAGCACCCAAATCTAATTAGCAGAAAACTTCAAATGGTGATTAAAGAAGAACGACAAAGCAGATTCCTTCACCAAATGTAACAATGCAATCAGTTTTGCCACACCATTACAGCCATGTCTTTACTCTACATTACAAAATTGTGCTGACAGGTTCTCTTTAAAAACACTGATGCAAAATACTGGTCAAATTCATGTTGTGTAAATATGGAGAAAAAGAGTAGTCTCATTTCAAGCACTACAGGACATGCCATCAATGCAAATTTAGTGGCCACAACCTGCCCAATCATAGCGGACACAAGTCAATTTTAAGACCCCCTCATTCTCAAGTTAGATGTGGGTCCTACTGTACCTTTGTTACACACCCTATCTGATTTTCGGGACATACCAGCATAAATGTGAAGCCTTAAGAACAGTGTTGAGCCACCCCCGTAGTGTTCGAGTTCGGTTCGGTTCGTCGAACACCCGTGTGTTCGCCGAACTGTTCGTCGAACACCTTCGAACACCGTTAAAACCAATGGCAGGCAAACAAAAACACATAGAAACACATAGAAAATACCTTCAAAGGTGTCCAAAAGCTGACAAACTGCTCAGAAGACACAACTAACACATGGAAAAGTGACAAGTACATATAGTCATGCGAAAAGAAAAGAGGTGGAGGAGTAAAAGGAGGGGGAGACACAGATATAGGCATGTCATGCCCTTCTAAAATCCAAAAAGTAAGAAGCCGACACGGCCAGTCCGTTCCTGCCTGTGCCACCTCTGTGTCGCCGGGTTTGTGCCAGAGCCGCGGTGAACCCTGACGGCCAGCCCCCCTCTCCCAATACTGGTGCCTGTCCGCCGGTGGGTCGAGGCCCCCCACGGTGGGGGGGGAGTAACATCTGCAGAAGAAAGACCATCTTCCAGCCAAACTAAGATGTCGACTTCTTTTCGTGGACAATGTGATACGATCCCATTCTTACGGACACGCCCATCGCTACAAATTCTAAATGAGGCACAAAAACAGCAGGTGCTTCAACGGATATCAAGTGCTCCTTCAAGTGGGCTCTCCATCACCTCAATTTCAACATCACAAATACTCCAGTCCTCAGAGGTGTCACCCCAATTGCACTTGCTTCCTCACAGCTCCCAAGTCTCCAGCTGCCCGTCTGAGTATGGGGTAGCACAGATGGTTGAGTCTGCACAGCTGTTTACTCATACTATAGCCTGGGAAACGGAGGTCTGCTCCAGAGCTTCTGTTAATCCAGATGAGGAAATGATCTGATCTGATGCCCAGAATCTTTATAAGTCGGATCCAGGACCAGATGAAGAAGGTTCTGAGCATAATGTAGACCCTTGTTCCCAAACTGTAACTCCTGTTGGTGGAGACAATGATGAAGACGATGATGAGACTCAAATACCTGATTGGAGCGACAACTTGACTTTTCGGTCAGGGCAGGAAGAGGTTGGCTCTGAGGACGACGGGTGTGATAACACACAGGGTGATGATGACGAGGTTGGAGATCCCACTTACTGTCAACCCACAGTCAGCCAGTCGATGAGGTCAGCAGAGGAGGTGGAGGAGGATGTGACTAGCCCTGGGGATGGGGATGACTCGGTACCCGGGCATTTGCCTGGCCTTGGGGATGTCGCGGTGGTCGGCTCTCTGGCCCGTACCCTGGGGTCTCTCTTTAAAAGGGTGGATAATTGTTAATTTTATAAGAGTTCATGACGCCACCTGTGGTATCTGGTGACAAGCACCAGCGCTGCAGCAGTCCACTGAGGCCGGTGATAAGGCAGCTCGATGGTATAGCTCCCCACAGGTGGACCTAGGTCTCAGGGCAGCGTATACAGGGGGAATGCAGGACAGGCGAGACCCAGCTGGGTCAGAGCAAGAACGGGAACGGACACGGTAGTCACTTCAGTACCTTTTACTGGTGGAAATTCAGGCACATCCCAGAGCACTGTAGGGTGAAGAGTGAATATCAGGATCCTCCCCAATGAGCGGGTGTAGGGCCTCCTGTTTCTTGCCTCTGCGTAGTAAGTTTCTGACCTGCCTGGAGCTAGGCCTAACTTTGTCTCTGTCCTGCGCTGGCTGACCTTGTGGTAGGGCCTTCTCTTGGAGTTCACGCTCCCAGTATGCGGGGCCTAAGCGTCTCCTGGCTCTGTTACATATCAGCACCTTAGCGATCCTGGGACTTGTAGTTCTCCAGGGATTCCGGTTATGCCTTACTGGGTCATAGAGATACCGGTAAGCTCGGATCCTGTGTCCGGTAAATGCTTCGGGGTGAGCTGGTTAAGCTCCTCTGCCCCTTATGTACTAACTCGCCACTCGCTTTCGGCCTACTCGGGCCCTCACTAGGCTATACACACTAGTACTGGAAGCACGTCAACAACTGCATCCTCAACCACAACTCTGCCTCTGACCACAAGTCGTAGTGGCTCTTCAGGTCACATGGGCTCTAAGCCTTGCATAGCCTGGGCATTTATTCAGATCGATAAGATTGACTCAACTCGTGTTATCTGTAATATTTGTCAGCAAAAGCTAAGTAGAGGCCAAAAAATCCATAGTTTGAGTACTTCATGCATGTACCGTCACATGGATATGAAGCATAAGTTGCAGTGGGAAGCTCACTGTGCTACAATGCGGCCTAGCCGGCTGGGCCAACCACCATCTGCCCCATCTTGTGCATCCGCAGCCTCTTCATCCTCTGTGACTGGGGGGCAGCAGTCACACATGTTTTTGGACGCAGACCTGCCACCTCTTTACCCGCAACAGCCAGTGTGATTGGCAGGTCGTCAGTTCATTGGGAAGTGGAAACACCTGCTAGTGTTGAGCGCTCTCCGACATCGAGAGCACCACCTTTGGATCAAGGCAACCTAACATGTCCGCCTGCATCTTCCTCACAGACCGGCAGTTTGCCGGGGACACCCTACTCAACACCGTCTAAGCACAACAGCCAGCCCTCGGTCCCTCAGATGTGGAAAAGTAAAAGACCATTTCCTCCTAGCCATGAGAAAGCTAAGAGGTTGAATTTCACCATCTGCAAGCTGTTGGCTACAGAAATGCTGCCTTTCCACCTGGAGGACACAGAGGATTTTCAAGACCTTATGTCCGTCACAGTGCCCCAGTACCAGATGCCCATTCGGCACTACTTCTCAAAGAAAGGTGTGCCTGCGCTCCACTAGCATGTCGCACACAACATCACCGCTTCTTTGAGAAACTCTGTGTGTGACAGGGTGCACTTCACCACAGACACTTGGACGAGAAGGCATGGACAGGGGCGTTACATGTCGCTGACTGGGCACTGGGTAACTATGGTGACAGCAGGACAAGGGGCTGCTGTCCAAGTCTTACCGTCCCCACGAGTTGTGCGTCAATCCTCTTTATCTCGAAGTTCCTCCACTGCGTCTGCCTCCTCAACCTCCTCTCGATCCTCCACCTGCACCCAAAGCCTGTCTGGTAATGCCACCTGCTTTCTAACTGCGCAGAAGGAATCCTGCACACCTCCTTACTATGCTGGCAGCAGGGCTCAACGGCATCAGTGTTTACTTTGAAATGTCTGGGAAATGTGAGTCACACAGCTGAGGAGTTGTGGTCAGCTCTGGAGACCCAGTTTCATGAAAGGTTGTCTCCACTGGACCTGCAACCAGGGAAGGCCATGTGCGACAATGCTGCAAACCTGGGTGCGGCACTTCGCCGGGGCAATGTCACACACGTGCCTTGTATGGCTCACGTGTTGAACCTGGTTGTCCAGCAATTTTTAGCCCACTATCCCAGACTAGATGGCCTTCTGCAGAGGGCACGGTCGCTGTGTGCTCACTTCCGCCGTTCGCATCCCGCAGTTCAACGACTTATATCTCTACAGAAGTCGTTGGGCCTGCCAGTTCACCGGCTGAAATGCGATGTGCCGACACGGTGGAATTCAACTCTGCACATGTTGCAGCGACTGTGGCAGAACCGACAAGCCCTGGTGCAATACGTTCTGACGTATAGCCTGGGCCAACGAGATCCAGAGGTGGGGCAAATCACGCTGCAGGAGTGGTCTCAGATCAGGGACCTATGAAGTTGACGCGCCCCCTGGGCCATGGGGTACCCTGAGTCAGGCCGGTAGACGCTGGGGGTTGTAGTCACTGTGGCGGTGACCCAGTCCGTGACCCAGGGCGGTCAATCCAAGGGTAATTTGTATATATGGATTTTATAATGTCTGACTACGCCACCTGTGGAGAGCGGCCAAAGGGGCCGTCGCTGCGGAACAGTCCTCTGAAGCTGGTGGTTTTGCAGCAACGGTATTATTACTCACCACAGGAAGAGTGTAGCTTCAGGGCAGTGTGGGTGGATGATGGTGGTTGTAGTGCAGGGAGTCAGTAATGAACACAGAGTCCGTGTGACGCCATCTCAAGATATTACTCACAGTTGTTGTAGTCCAGATTACAGGTACCAGAGCAATCTCCCCCGTCGTGCTGTGCATACTCAGTGAGGGGCTCAGTCCACCCCCAGATAGCTCCGGAGTACTTAGCAGGACCCCCTTCTGTGTGTCCTTTCTCTGGCCTTCTCCCTGCACCTCACACCCAGTGACACTTCTATCCGGTATCCTCGGGCCTTGGCGGGCGACTTGTGTTCCGTCCCCTGGGTCCTATGTGGCTACCTTCTTAGTGAGACTGGTGTGGACTTTTGCCTGCAGTACATGAAATGCAGCAGCCTCCGGTTTCTAGTTGAGCCTTGCTGTTTCTCCGCTAGTTGAGGGACCGGTTCCTCTTATCTGGCCTGACCCCTCTACCTCCTGGTAGCAGCGGGAGTACGGGTGGCCTTCTGCACGGCCCGTAGCCCTAGGGTCCCTTCGGTTCCTGGAGCCTTCCAGCTCCCACTCCTCTCTTCTCTCCTTCAGTCCTGGGCCTCCCAGGCTAGGCCCGCCTCCGGAGCAGAGCTCATGCCTAGTCTCTGCTCCTGTCACTTTTCCTCCTCTGTCTGGCTTGCTCTTTCTAAGATGGCTTCCTATTTATACTCTCCTTGCCATGTGCTCCCCTAAGCTGCTCCCCTAAGCACCCACTACATAGGACCCTCAAACCAGCTAGGGACCTGGGACTGTGCTCTCCCTTAGGAGCAATCTCGCCCTACCCCCACTGCGGGTATGTGTTGGATGCAGGAGTCAGGGTCCCGAGCCATACGCCTTCCTTACCTGAGGGTGAGATACCACACCTTTGGGTGAGATGCAGTAACTCTGTGGCGACTGAACCCTCAGGGGCGCCACACACCCTTCTGCACAGTTTTGAAATGGCGACGAAGATGTTTAGTGCGGACGACGATGCCATTATCAGCATGACTATTCCGGTGATTTACATGCTGGAGCACACATTAAACAGAATTCAGAGTCAGGTAGTGGGACAAGAGGAGGTGGAGGAAGTAGAGGAGGAGTCGTATGCGGAAGGGATAACATCTCCAAGGTCCAGACAGTTGGCAGCACCAAGGCGGCAGGCATGGGAGGGTGGGGGAGAGGGATTAACCAGGGCGCATGGTAGCAGCCAAACTGGTGAGGAAGGTGCAGGAGCCGAGGAAGAAGTGGAGGACGAACTGGCGATGGGCATGGAAGACTCATCAGATGAGGGAGACCTTGATCACATTTCTGTTGTGCGAGGTTGGAGGGAGAGGGCAGAGGAAGGAAGCATGATTCTTACCTCGCTACCAACACAACAAGGACTTGGTACTTTTGGATGCGCAAGACACATGAGTGCCTTCTTGCTGCACTACCTGCAACATGACCCCCGGATTGTCAGAATTCGAAGTAATCCCGACTACTGGGTTGCCACACTCTTAGATCCCCGGTACAAAAGTATATTTGCCTAAATAATTCCTGCCATAAAAAGGTATTGACGAATGCAGGAGTATCTGCAGACGCTGTTGCAGAATCTTACATGTGCTTTTCCACAAAACACCAGTGGTGCACGTAGTGAATCTCACAGTTCTAACTTGCCAACGGTGGGACTGTCGAGTCTTCATCACTCAAACAGTAACAGTAACACAGTATCTGCTGGTAACAGCAATTTTGTGGAATCGTTTCACCACTTTTTTAGACCATCCTTTGCAAGGCCACAGGAGACAAAAAGTCTGACACATAGTCAATGCCTAGAGAGGATGGTACAGGAGAATCTCCAAGTGAACATCGAAGCCATGACTGTGTCACTGGACCCTTGCTCATTTTGGTATTCCAATCTGGAATAATCGCCGGAGCTCGCCACTCACGCCTTGGAGATCTTGTCATGCCATGCAGCCAGCGTTCTCTCTGAACGTGTGTTCAGCGCTGCTGGTGGTGTGCTGACAGATAAGCGCACGCGGCTGTCCACTGAGAATGTAGACAGACTCACATTCATAAAGATGAACAAATCATGGATTCGCAAGGACATTTCTACTCCTGTGTCATCCTTGGGAGACTAAAAGCTTGGGGATTTGGTAAAATCACCTCACCAACAGTTTTAAGCAACAGTGGGGCAATTGATGCCACTTAACCCTAGAACGCATGACCATAAAAATCTACACTTTCACATACCTGGGGCCCTTTAGGCCCGTGTGCAAATAACATGGAATAACTCAAACTCAAATGACAAACAACTATATACATGAAGAATACCTAGAGTTTCAAAATTCTAACTAAAGTAATCTTGCAGAAAATAGAAAACAATTAACTGCGCGGGCCTGCAAGGCCACAGGTATGCGTTCTAGGGTTAAGTGGTGTCTGTGCCACAATTTTGGGAGTCCCCTTGCTGTGTCTTACGTGACGTTGGCATCGTCAATTCCAGGTGGGTTGGGTCGCACCCCCCCCCCCTTTAAC
The DNA here is from genome assembly GCF_046119375.1 of Phyllobates terribilis. NCBI lineage: Eukaryota > Metazoa > Chordata > Amphibia > Anura > Dendrobatidae > Phyllobates > Phyllobates terribilis. Next base: position 1,060,782,956 of record NW_027362761.1, read on the forward strand.
TGTAAGAAACTACATACACTATGGCTTGGGGTAACACAGATGGTTGAGTCTGAAGAGCTGTTTACTCAGAGGTCTGCTCCAAATCTTCAGTGTCTGCTAGTCAGCGTAGAATTTTTAACTGCATCTAGCCTAGGCAATACTTTGGGCGTAGTAGCCCAGCTGCGAAGCAAGCTGCACCGCCTGTGTATCTAATAAGAATTTTTAAATGAATCTAGCCTAGGCAGACTGTGGGGACCCCCAACCAAACCCAGAAGCTCAGCCCCCCTACCGCCCCCCTTTCATGGACAATACAATAATGTAACTCTTACAACTGGATGGGTGAGGATCGGTCACAGCTTTATTAACTCTTTATACTCATTCCATTAGAAAGGCATTTTATTTCTAAAATAATTCAGCTTGTTGCAGCATGCCCTGGGTCCCCACTCCGGCAAGTTGGCCAACAAGTGTAACTCTCCAACATGTCCTTTCTATTTCCAGGCCACGGAGGATCCAGCGTACTCGTATGCAGGAGTCTGACCCCCACCCATCACTCTTAACGCTTGTTCCACTCCGTCCTGGAGTCCTGACAGGAATATGTCCAGTCCAATATCTATTAAGTGAACACCGTCGGGCCGTATGAGGCCTGCTTTATCTCCTTCCAGTTGTTGGTGTCGTATCACTACATCGCCTCTGTCTCTTCTAAATTTTGCCATCCGAATATTTATTACCCGTCTTGTCCATTCGATGGCCGTGATGTCTCGCGCACCTTGCCATACCGCTATCAGCACAATCTCTGACCATACTATAGCTAATTTTGTGAAAAATTCTCTGAAGCGCTCAGTGTCTAGTTTCATTATTGCCATTAGTTATGCGCTCTTGTGATGACCTAGGTTGTTTCCCCCGGCCTGTATAACTAAGATGACCGGACCTCTTGCCTCTCTCCCTACTTTGATTACCTCCATTAGTACCTGTGGCCATAGCAGGCCTCTAATACCTCTCCAGTTGAAATATGTGTTATGAAACTCTAATTTCCTCCCGCCTGGGCGGACTTTCACCCTTTTTTGTGCCCAATATATATACGAGTGGCCTATCACTCACACTGTTGGCTTAGCGTCACCTGTAAAAGAAACAAACCACGTTAGGATAACAAGTCCGGTCTTATGTATCTCGCCAAACACGTGGATCGCCATCTCCCTATCCTCTGAACTTCCGTTTCTGACAGTCCTGCTCTTGCTGCTTCCGTGGCCGCACCTATGCGGAATGAGTGTGTCCCGTAATCTTTGGGGTGGTTCCCTGCCGATGTTATGCATTTATTAAATATAGCTTGGAACAGGTATCTTGATAATGGCGTTCCATCAATGTGTGATAGGAAGAAATTACTTTGTGATCTGATGATATGTTTTTACTATTGTTACCCGACTCAGTGTACCGTTTGTGGGTTGTAGAAGTACCCAAGTACCCCTGCCCGCTGAAACCGTTTTCGATTGGTGTATGCGTAGACGTATTGCATTATTGGCTATGACTACGTCCTGGTGTAATAAGCCTCCACTGGTGGTAATTTTGGATTGAGGGACTAATTCGCTTATACATAGCGCCCCGAAGAAGGCGATCACAAATGCAGTAGACATTAGTGTTGCTTCAAATTGTGAGTGTCATGTTAATGGTGTTAGGGATATGATGTGAGAAATCAGTTTTAGTGACACGGGACGGGACGTCTACATTCCTGACTTGGCTGACCCCTTTTCCACCCTTTTATGGATTGTCTGACGATGAATCTTTGTCACATCTCCCCAATTCAGTAGTTGGAAGTGAAATGCTACTCCGGTCAGACACCGCTGCGCTGACGCTTCTGATATGCCCCTCATCATTAGCTGGGGGAGAAATTCTATGGTGACTTGTGATCTGGCTTGTTCACATTGGTCAACCCGTCTGCCTGCTACTAGTCGTGTCCACTCTTCCCATGCCTTACCGTATGCTTGCCACATTGACGGGTCAACTGACGCTCTGATTAATGGCATCAACTATTCGCCACTAGATCCCATAGGGAGGGTGGGCAACTGTTGCCCGATGGGTGGGCGTTGTGGAAGAGCTGTGAAAATCTGCCAATTGAATTGTTATAAAGCGTTAGCAGCAGCTTTATACCCCTCAGCATAGTGGCTAGCGCGGACCCATACATTGTGTTTTAGGCACAGGAATGCTAGCCTGCGTAGTAGGCCTAGCACTGGGAGAGACGATGATGCCATCTTATTAATGCAGTGCGCTAGGCTGGTGTTTTGTGTTATGAAGCGTATATTTTTGTTAGCCAGGCGCGCGCCCCATATTTCTATTGCTACCACTATTGGGAAAAATTATTTTCAGGGCTAGATGCAGCTAAAAATTATTATTAATTTCAAAGCTGGTGGAGCTTGGTATAGATGGCCTAATACAATGAGTCCCACACACTGCTAGAAGCCCAAATATTTTTTCAGAGCTAGATGCAGATAAAAATTAATTTTAATTTGCAACCTGATGGAGGTCAGTATAGATGGACTAATAGAACAAGTCCCACACACTGCTAGAAGCCCAAATACTTTTTCAGAGCTAGATGCAGATAAAAATTATTTTTAATTTGCAACCTGATGGAGGTCAGTATAGATGGACTAATAGAGAAAGTCCCACACACTGCTAGAAGGCCAAATATTTTTTCAGAGCTAGATGCAGACAAAAAATTATTTTGAATTTGCAACGTGATGGAGGTCAGTATATATGGACTAATAGAACAAGTCCCACACACTGCTAGAAGCCCAAATATTTTTTCAGAGCTAGATGCAGAAAAAAATTATATTCAATTTGCAACCTGATGGAGGTCAGTATAGATGGACTAATAGAATGATGCTAGGCCAAAAGATTTTACTTCACTAGGTGCAGTAAAAAAATTGGTATTCTATACACAGGTGGTATGTCTTGCAACACAGATAGGCTACTCCACTGACTAACACACTCTGCAATAGGCCAAAAAGGATTAGCTTTGCTAGATTCAGCCAAATGCTGTGAAAAAAACTTGCACAGCACTGGCACAGACCGGCCTGGCAAAAACTGATAGGAACTGATGTAACCTAGTCCTGAAAAGGACTGCAATTACAATTAGTCTTTACTCCCACAATCTATCTATTTAAGAGCACAGACCTGCCTGATAAAAGTCGTAGGAAATGCTGTAACCTAGTCCTTAAAAGGACTGCAATCACAACTATTCCCTACTCCCAAGCTATCTGTAGATTTGTGCGAAAATTGGCCTGAAATTAACAAGGTATAGCGCACACAGCAACAGCGGTGCCGTCTAACACACAGCTGCAGCAGTGAGAAAATGGTGGCGACAGGGAAAATGGCTTGGTCTTATAGGGCAAGGACATGTGACATACACTGCCAATGACACATGCCCTTGCTTGTGTGAAAAAAATCACTTCGCTCCGTGTGTGCGGCGCTGCTGATAGGCTGACAGATTGCACCTCCCCACTGCAAATGCGGGAAAGAGAAAAAAAAATGGAGATCTTCATTGTTCCTGCAGAGATCCATCCCCTGCCCCTCCCCCCGCCCCGCTGTACACTCAAACTGCGTATTAACATTAATTTTCATCATTACTGAGAAAAAATCCAGTTATGATTTTGGTGCACGAACAGTTATCGAACATAACCTCGAACAGCCGAATTTTTCTCAAATCGTTCGTGTTCGCCGAACGGCTCGAACACCGCCCAAAACAGCTCGAATTTGAGATTGGCGAACAGTTCGAGTAGAACAACGCTCATCTCTACTTAAGAATTAAACACTTCACTATTTGTTAAGTACAATGATAGCTGCTTTCACTGCATACTTTTTTTCCTCTATTTCTGATTGACTAATTTAGATCTGTTTTAAAGCTTTGGGAGGAATTTATCTTTAATTATAGAACTGAACTCAATGAGATGTTACAGACAGAAAGAACAGCTTTCGGCAAGATGTGTTTGTGATAGAACGGTGTGTAAGATGTTTCACAGGAGTCTTCCTCTAAAGTTTAAGTATAAACTTTTAAGTTGAAAAACTTCTCTTCAATGCATGGGCTATTGGAGAAGATTTCTCAGAAGTGCATAGAATATGTCCAAATTAAAAAAATAAATTCTACCCAAAATGGAAAAATCCCCTAAAGGTTCACTAATATAATGGAAAGTGCAGAGAGAAGAAAGTACAAGGCGAAGTCGCTTCAGTAAAAGACAGACGGCCCTTTCCAAAAGCGGCTTCACCTAGAAAAACTCGACGCCAGAAAAAAGGGTTGTGGCTATTCATACACTGAGGAACGCAACATCTTTTTCATGTGGATTTCAATTGGAACTCACCAAAAAAAGCACTAAAAGAATGTAAAAAAAACAAATAACAGATGTACAACAATGTCAAAACAACTTGCTGTGCATATGCTCCATCTACTATAAGTTTAACTGTTTCAGGCTTCAAAAACCATGAGGCGACTAAAAAGAAGCGAACTGACCATTCTACTACTTGGAAGCCGCCAGCCAATATGTTATATGTAAAATTTACAAAAGAAGAGACGCCAGCAGCGTTTTCCTGAAGCGTCTTCTGCTTCAAACACTATGAGGGGACGCCGGTATCGAAACTACACCGTATGCACATACTCAAACTCTGCAAAACATCTTCAGGAAACACCAATTTTTCCAAGGCGACAATGATTGAGGAACATGCCAGCTGACTTTTACCTGAAACTTCTTTTTTGGTGATTTTTTCTTAGTTTTTGCAGAGGTTCAGTCGCCGGTATATATTTTTGTAAGTTAAGCTTTAAATAGCGAGGGACTTCAAAAGGGAAAGTTGCTTTAAGGGGTAATCGATAAGTCTGCAGTCACTCTGATACTGCAGACTTATGAATCCCCCCAGAGCAGACACTGTGCGCTGCGGGGATTCGCCGGTTTCTGAGCCGGGACCGGAGGGTATGTATGAGTTATACATGCTTCCAGCCAGTGCGCGCGGCCTTGCTTCCATAAACTTGTATGGAGTTAGGCCACGCCCACTATACAACCGCGTCAGTAGATGGGGCACAGCCTCGTTCAATACAAGTGTTTTGATTGTGCATATTTTCTTCAGCATCAATTAGCTAAATTAATCTACTTGCATTTTTATTGCATTTTTTTTTACATACATTTTTATTGCAGTTTTTCAGCGGCGGCTTTTGTCTCTTTTTGGCATGTCATGATTTACATAAAACATCTTTGTTTTGGAAACTTCCTGTTACCTAGCTTTGATAAAACTTTCTTGCTAAAGTAATGAGCGGATTACATACGATTTCCTGCATTTCGGAGATGAAAATGCACAAAAAACATATATGTGGTTTTTCCACATCTCACTGAAATCTATGGGAAAGATCAGCATATAAAATGCATATTTACCGCAAGAGAAATAGGATAACTGCGGATTTCACAAATGCAGGTCAATTTCCACTGTGTAAAAAACAAACAGCACAGTGGGCATGACACCTACATAAATCTCACACACTTTAATGTAACACAGTGATTTTTTTTGCACACCTAGCAGACAAAAATGCACCAAATACTCATCATGGGAACGTACCCTAAGCGGTTATACAGCTGATGAATCACACATGCCTTCCCAAAGCAGATTACATGGATATGAGTGCTGTTATATTCACATACAAGAGTACACTGTCATGTGCGTATCCCTGCTATTGTATGAACACACTGGGGCAGGATGAGCAAAAAAAATTAAAAAAGAACGGCCTCATAAGCTACCAGTGTCTTCTAATTTATCTTTAAAAATTATTTGATTGATTATTGTTAAAGGGTTTCTACACTGCTACACAAGTTATCTTATTGGGCTCAGGGCAGTGGATGAAAATAAAAAAAAAACACAACTAGCACCTTCTGGACCAGTGTTCAAATGGAATGTAAAGGCTGTAGTTGATCGTCTGCAGCGGTCACAAACTCCTCCACCCCCCGCCCCTTCACACACACACACCGGATATTTCAGATGCATCATATCCATGTTTTTATACTCTAAAAAATGTATATGATTGTTTGATTTGAAGTTAAAATGTTCATATATTAAACAATTAGAAGTAATTGAATGGATATTCTGTATTTATTTGTATTTATTTTATTGTAGACATTTTAATATGCCTCTTCATGAATCAGAAGAATTGAATGAGTGGCGTGTGCCTCGCCGCAAATCCTACTCCACTCCCTGCTGGAGTAAGATCTGTGGAGTACTGAACACAGACGCTAGTCGTGAATTTGATGAGCGGCAGTCGTCACATCTCGTCCCGGCTCTGCCCACTTTGTTTGGGTTTGACAAATATGGGGAATGTCAAAAGTAGCAAAATTTTAGAGCAGCCTCGAGTTGTGTCATAATTATGCAACTTTTCAAAGCTTAGCCATAGCACGAAACATGGACGTAGAAAATTACATTTTTTTGATAACTTTATGTCTGGGGACTTTATCACCCAGTGTATGTGACTATGCTGGACTTTAATGGTTTTCTACTGAAAACTCTTATTTACTAACAGGTAGACATTTTCTATAATCATCTACATTTCGGTTCTATAACTGGTCTATCGAAAAAAGCTGAGAATACGGTATATTTTATTTCTTCATTAAAAGGCAGAGAAGCATTCCTTAGAATATGATTATCACAAACCTCTACTAAACCGCATTGATTTATTTCATGTTAAGCTAAAAACACCTGGGAAAAAAGGAGAGAACTTTTCTACACATCTAAAAATTCTCAGCGCTGGTAGGCGATGCCTTCAGCTGTCCACAATGCCTTACGTGAGTTCACCTTTCCAATAAGGAATGTATTAAAAGTTTTACTAACTTATATATGCCTTTTTTACAAGAATGAGAAAGTTCTCCTATACATCACTAATCTTTGTCTTCTATACTGCAAATACATTCTTTATTCTACTAATATAGGAGGAATTTAAAGGGGTATTCCAATCTCCAAGATGCTATCTCAATATGTAGTAGGTGTAATAATAATGTAGGCAAATACCTCCAATTAAAAATGTAGTATAGTTCTTCTGATTTGCAATGTCTCTTTCCTCATGTGTAGGGCATTGCAGTAGCTAAGGTATTCATGGTTACAACCACTAGCTACTAGCTGCTGCAATGCCAGAACATGAGGAAAGAGACATTGCGAATCAGAAGAACTATACTACATTTCTAATTGGAGGTATATGCTAATATTATTATTATTATTACTACTACATATTGGGATAGGATCTAGGAGATGGGAACAACCCTTTAAGGATTTTTATTTTTTAAAGGGGAACAGTCTCCTTCCTTTTTATAATGTTTAATACTTCCAGGGGTTAGTATTAGTTTTTAAAGTTTTCTAAAGGGTACGTCCAAATTGTCTGCAGGTTTTGGTGTAAATAAGTCAGCATGTATTATACTCTATCACAGATTTGCTTCAGATTTCACCGTATGCATTGTGAAGCCTGACATCCATTGTTTGAAAACCATGTAGTCCAAAATGTTAAAAAATAAGAACTTTACTTTCAACAAATTCTGCATAAAACAATAGTACAGAGGAATATTTTCAGTGAAATCCGCTTCCTTCCCCACTTCTTCCTCTCCTCTAGCCTTCTGAACTTATCAACCTCTCTGAAAAAAAGGCTCTAATCAATCTGGGTCACTGTGGTATCAGGCTACACAGCCTGTTATTTTCTATGGAGAAGGGAAGGACAAGGACGAGTCAGGTGCAGAAAGAGAAAACAAGAAGAATGAGACACAGAAAGATTGTGACGAGTTTTCTAACAAGTCTTTCTTCTCACTAAAGAGCTTGATTCACATCTACACAGCTCAGTACTGTTGTAAAATGACTTCATCATCAAAGACATCTGGTGTGGTGTGTATCCTGATTGCATTGAATGAATGTACATGCTTTTAAGAAATCCCCTTTATTTCAATTAATACCTATAGCTAAAAAAAAAAAACTGAATACTCAGGGGAGCAGTGGAAATAGTATAAGAGCAAAATCTGGCCTCTTTTGGGCTGGTGAAAGCTCCTCTTCATTAGTGCCTGAGTAGTGTTAACCAGTACTACAAGCAGGCTCCATTGTAATTTTTGCCATTAGGCCCCCTCATCAACATATACAATACACTCATGTAAATATGTCTATATATATTTGATATAACAATTCTTATCTATCTGGTTTAAAGTTTAAAACACTAAAAAAAACAAGAAAAAAAAAAGAACATGTAGTCAAATTTTTCAAATAAAATACAAAGCTGCTGAATACGAGCAGGAAATTTAAGGCAATCACCATGCTTCAGGCTGTAAAGTCAAACATGAAATTGGTGTGTTATGCACAGGAGGATATAATACCAGAAGCCTGGATGTTATGTCAGAACAATTTCAAATAACGTACAATTATAGAATAAATCCGTTCATACTATACACACAATATGTAACAGGAAACCATAAAATCACAGGTTTTCTCATCCTTGACTGCCTCAGCAAGATAAGATCCTATACGGCTGAAATAAATGTTAGTTTCTTCACTGAAATGCAATATGAATAGGAAAATGAATAAGACTAAAAAAGAAAAATGTACACAAATGTAGATGCAACAGTTCCTGTCCGCGTGTTCCGCTAGCATGCCTGCCTACAACAAGGATCAAGTTTATATAATCAGATATGCTTAACTCCATACACAACATAAGAATTCAATAAACTAATCTCCATAGTTTCCCCAGCTACTTAAAACCTTTAAAGGGGACCTTTCCTAATTTTTCATGTTGAATTGTACTCATGATGCAATAGTGACGACAGAATGCAATAAAACATTTTTTTGGGGGGAGGGGTATTTTTGGTTTGTTTTTTTTGGTTTTAATTAACCTCATTGTTGTGGACTTAATAGCAATCAAAGAATTTGGCACTTAATGAGGTAACACTCATGTAGATGTAACATAAGTTATCAGAGTTTTCACTGGGGGTGTGTACTTCTTCTCCCTGTATCATGTTGACCAATCATAAGCAAGCAGCAACACAAAGGGAAAGAAAATCACGCCCTTACCATAGCTTAGAGCATATGCATAATATCAGGCTGCCTTAATTTCCTGCTCTAGCCTCCTACATGATTACAAAGTACAGATGACTAACACCTTTCAGATAAGGTCCCTGTGGGGGAAGGACAGTACAGCTGAGTAAGAGTATAGCTATGTCACATTACAAAGCCTTCTATCAGCTGTCCTCCTCTCCTAGCACTGTCATGTCACCTCCGCTGTACTGCTCTTCCGCCACACTGCATGTCTGGAGATGTGTCAATAATCACACTTATCTTTGTTCAGCTCAGGCCAACTTGTAATAGCTCTGCAGTGACATCAGAGAAGGGTGTCATTGAATCTCACACAGGAGTAACCCAGAACAGGCAGGCTTCTCCTGTATGAAACATAATTCCAGCCCTGATCTCACTACAGAGTGATTACAAGTTGTTAGAGTACAGCAGAAATAAATGTGATTACATCTCACACATTGAGTAACCTGCTCTAAGGTATGGTGGGCGTGTTCTTTCTCCTGTGTGTTGTAGCCTGCTTATGATTGGTCAGTTTAACACACAGGGAGAAGCAGTACATGTTCCCAGGAAAACTATCTGATCACACACACTTGGAAATAAAAAAAAAAAGTTAACTCATTAGGTGCCAAATACTTTGATTTCAATTATCTCCACAATAGAGGCAAAAATAAAAATGAACCTCTTTAAAGGAACAAATTGTTTTGTGTTTAAATTTTTGGTCTCTTGTTCTTCCAACAGCCATAAGTTTTTTTATTTTTCTGTCGCCAAAACCTCATAAGGGCTTCTCTTTTGCTAAATGCAGTAATGAAGGACTCCACTAATTTTACCATATAATTTACTGAAAAACTAGAAAAAGATTCCATATATTGATGAAGCGGTGAAATGGTAAACAAAAAAAAATGTAATTCTGCCTTTATTCTTTTGTGTTTAGTTTTTACTGCATTCATTATGCAGTAAAAATCACCTGGCAAAATAATTCTCCAGGTCAGTATGATTTTGGCAATAACAAAAATTAGGCTTGTGTAGTCACTTTCTGGGATCCATACCTTTTTTACTTTTCTGTTGATGGAACTCTGTGAGAGCTTGATTTTTGGCACATTGCGGTGATGTTTTTATAGATACAATTTTGGAGTACAAATGATGCTTTGATCGCGATTTATAGGTTGTTTTTTCTTGGGGGGGGGTGCGGCAATCAAAAAATACCAATTATGGTGCTTCAATACTTTTTTAGTTTTGGAGTTTATGGTACTGGATAAATACACTGCTCAAAAAAATAAAGGAAACACTCAAATAACACATCCTTGATCTGAATGAATGAAATATTCTCAATGAATACTTTGTTCTGTACAAAATTGAATGTGCTGACAACAAAATCACACAAAAATCATCAATGGAAATCAAATTTACTAACCAATGGAGGCCTGGATTTGGAGTCACCCCCAAAATTCAAGTGGAAAAACACACTACATGCTGATCCAACTTTGATGTAATGTCCTTAAAACAAGTCAAAATGAGGTTCAGCATTGTGTGCGGCCTCCACGTGCCTGTATGACCTCCCTACAATGCCTGGGCATGCTCCTGATGAGGTTGCGGAAAAGTTAGAAAGCCAGCTAAAGTTTAACACCTTTTGACTGATTTTTATTAAATGTACATAGAAATTTTAAAGGGGCATTTCTCGTGTTATGAAATTGGTATAGGTAGTTCGACAGCATGAACATAGAAAAAGCAAGTCAATCACAAATTTGACTATCTGCTTTCATTCCCTGTTGTGGTAGCTTTTATCTTACATATTGTACAGCTCGTTTCCAAGAAGCTCGGCCAACAAAGTCAGGCCCAGTAAGCGCATTATTTACATTACAGTATAGGAGTTAAAGTCTAACATCCCAGTCAGCTCTCTCCAGCCCTCTCTATACAGCATTTAGCTGCTTATCTCCCTTCCCTCTCAGCTCCTAGACTATTATCAGTTCTGTAAAATCACAAGCCCAAACCCACACCATTGACAGTTTCCACAGCAGTTCTCCTAATCACAGTTCTCACGTTCTGGAGCCATATGCTAGTTCAAATGACGTTATCTCCATGTGTAAATACATTAAAATTAGTGTGAACACTGACAGAACATTAATGTGCAGTAGCAGGAGGAAGATCAAAACGGTCATTCAAGAGGAGTGCCTACCACCCAGCATGTAACCAGGAAGGAGACTGCAACCCAACTACAGTCGAGAAAAAATTTTGGCAAAAAGGCACAAATTTCAGCACAATTTATGGTGGTGTAGCTCTCTACCACACAATAAGTGTAAATATACTCCGACAAAAGTGAAAATTCTGGAATTAGCTAAATCTGGAACGAGACTAATAAGTTCTAAATATATATGGCTATGGTAGATCACCTAGAAATGTTCCAAAATGTTTGCTATAGGTCTGTTACTTTGATTTTTATTGTGCAGCTTGTTTTGACATAAGGGTCGCCATACTTTCAAATAAACAATATACAGTTATATGAAACAGTTTGGGCACCCCTATTAATCTTAAGCTTAATGTTTTATAAAAATTGGTGCTTTTGCAACAGCTATTTCAGTTTGATATATGTAATAACTGTTGGACACAGTAATGTTTCTGCCTTGAAATGAGGTTTATTGTACTAACAGAAAATTTGCAATCTGCATTCAAACAAAATTTGACAGGTGAATAAGTATGGGCACCTTTATCATTTTCTTGTTTGAAATACTCCTATCTACTTTTTACTGACTTACTAAAGCACTTTTTTTTGGTTTTGTAACCTCATTGAGCTTTGAACTTCATAGCCAGGTGTATGCAATCATGAGAAAAGCTACTTAAAGTGGCCACTTGCAAGTTGTTCTCCTGTTTGAATTTCCTCTGAAGAGTGGCATCATGGGCTCCTCAAAACAACTGTCAAATGATCTGAAAACAAAGATTATTCAACATAGTTGTTCAGGGGAAGGATACAAAAAGCGGTCTCAGAGATTTAAGCTGTCAGTTTCCACTGTGAGGAACATAGTAAGGAAATGGAAGAACACAGGGACAGTTCTTGTTAAGGCCAGAAGTGGCAGGCCAAGAAAAACATCAGAAAGGCAGAGAAGAAGAATGGTGAGATCAGTCAAGGACAATCCTCAGACCACCTCCAGAGAGCTGCAGCATCAACTTGCTGCAGATGGTGTCACTGTGCATCGGTCAACTATACAACGCACTTTGCACAAGGAGAAGCTGTATGGGAGAGTGATGCGAAAGAAGCCGTTTCTGCAAGCACGCCACAAACAGAGTCGGCTGAGGTATGCAAAAGCACATTTGGAGAAGCCAATTTCTTTTTGGAAGAAGGTCCTGTGGACTGATGAAACCAAGATTGAGTTGTTTGGTCATACAAAAAGGCGTTATGCATGGCGGCAAAAAAACACAGCATTCCAAGAAAAACACTTGCTACCCACAGTAAAATTTGGTGGAGGTTCCATCATGCTTTGGGGCTGTGTGGCCAATGCTGGCACCGGGAATCTTGTTAAAGTTGAGGGACGCATGGATTCCACTCAGTATCAGCAGATTCTTGACAATAATGTTCAAGAATCAGTGATAAAGTTGAAGTTACGCAGGGGATGGATCTTTCAGCAAGACAATGATCCAAAACACCGCTCCAAATCAACTCAGGCATTCATGCAGGGGAACAATTACAATGTTCTGGAATGGCCATCCCAGTCCCCAGACCTGAATATCATTGAACATCTGTGGGATCATTTGAAGAGGGCTGTCCATGCTCGGCCACCATCAAACTTAACGGAACTGGAATTGTTTTGTAAAGAGGAATGGTCAAAAATACCTTCATCCAGGAACTCATTAAAAGCTACAGGAAGCGACTAGAGGCTGTTATTTTTGCAAAAGGAGGATCTACTAAATATTAATGTCACTTTTCTGGTGAGGTGCCCATACTTATGCACCTGTCAAATTTTGTTTGAATGCAGATTGCACATTTTCTGTTAGTACAATAAACCTAATTTCAAGGCAGAAACATTACTGTGTCCAACAGTTATTACATATATCAAACTGAAATAGCTGTTGCAAAAACACCAATTTTTATAAAACATTAAGCTTAAGATTAATAGGGGTGCCCAAACTTTTTCATATAACTGTAACCTCGGCCTAGTATTACAGACTGATACAGCTTTGAAATGTAAAGCTGCAAGGTGAATACCACCAATCTGCTGATGGCTCAGTACTATAGGCTATATCACAGCATTCATGCATTTCACCCAAAACTGTAAAGCTCCATTGCACTGATAAGAGAATGCACCCAAAACTCACCATATGATTAACCAAGGCTGGGGTCACAATATAGCGCTCGGTCCATATGTACCAAATATCTAATGTGTGTGTGCAGAGGACTGGGACTAAATGTTGCCGTGGCTTTTCACTGCATCATTTAAAAAAGTATGGTAATTGATTTATTTCTAAGAAAGCAACAGGAAGCTGCTGCGACTGAGGAAGCGGCTTCTCAGCAGATGCACCTGGGACATGTGCTACACACGCCCTGAAGAGTATGTAAAGGTCAGACCGCCCCAGTAAATGATGTGACGGGCTGTGTGTGCCTGTCCACAGCCGGCGCAGAGGATGCCTGCTATTTACGCGCACTAGTCTGGTCCATAAATCTGACTAGTGCGTGCTGCAGTTTTGACGTGAAAAATAACCCGTGTGCACTAGCAATTAGGCCAGTGTGCTGTCTGCTTCCCATATGGACATCACACAGACTGAAAATATAAACCTACTCTATGGCGTAATGTGAATCTGACACCTGATACATGGTGCCCAATTGGTGGCATGGCTGCATTAACACAGTCAGGCATATTTTATTCTGAAACTCCGCAGCATTTCAGAGAAAAACATACTTTGATAGCCTCGTCTGCTTCCCGGAATTGACAGGTCTCTGAATACATGCACATAGGCAGAGAGCTGTCACTCCAGATCAGATTTAAAGTATGTTTTTTTCTGAAACACTGTGGTGTTCCTCACTGCTGGCGTCGCCCATGTATTTGAATCCTGCTCCCGGCAATCGCTGATATTGTGGGGTGCAGGCGCACTTGTATATGTCCGGCCGCCTATGCAGTGAGGCTGTGTGATTACCGGCCGGACATATACAAGTGCGCCTGTGCCCCACAATATTGGCGCTTGCCGGGGAGCAGGATTCAAAGACATGGGCGACACCAGCAGTGAGTGAATGCTGCGCCCACCCATGATTGAATATGACAAGCATGTCCCTATGACTGAAAACACAGGTAGGATCTAGGTATATTAAAGGTTATAAAATCATTATAGCTGCACCAATTTTCATGAAAAAAGCTTGTTAATGATGCACATTGCATCACTAACAACGTTATGGGGGCAGTCTAGAGGGCAGCTAGGACGTGACAGGTTCCCTTTAAAAAAATTAAGTAAATCTTTCAAGCACTTTATTTCCATAGTTAAAAACATCCTACAAGGTTCCCTTTAAATTTGCATTACCAACAAGAATCACATGCTCATTTGTCCAAATGGAATTATAACATGCAAAATATCATCATACATTCCTGGAGCTCATAATAAAACAGGTATTAATGCATTTTTCATTCACTATACTTCCCTTCAGGAATGAAACATACACACAATTTTCAAAAAGGAAATAACTGTGTCCCTTGCATTAAAACGCAGATTAAGGTTGATATGCCAAACAAGCGTCTCTCCGCTCCCGACCTTATTGTTATCATAGTGCAGCAACTCTCTAGGGGAAATAGGTAACACACTAAAAACTTCAACTGACCCTGCCAATTCCTGTACAGACTAGAGATCCTGATCCCACAGTCCCTAGTTGCCCCTGTGTGAGCTGAGATAGCCCTAACCACAGACTAGACAATGGCAACTGGGACCCACGCTGCCTAAAAGGTGATCGAGAACTACACGTACCTACTAAAGAACCAGGCGGCAGAGCAGGGTGTAAATTACCTACAGAAGGAAAAGTATGCTGAAATAGAAAGAGATCGCAGAGTGAGTAGTACAAACCACGAAAAACAAAATAAAGAATTAAATACAAACTGTTAGAAAATATGCCGCTTACTTCCTAAAAAGAAACAGAAATAGGTGTAGGGTAAAGAACATAAACAGCAAAGAGATAAACCCTAGCTGGTCTTTCATTCACTGGTTTAAACTGCAGCAGTATGGGTGGACATAAAAATCAGACTATCACCAGTAGGAAATACCAGCAGGGGGGAAAAGTATATAAAGCCACACCCGAAAGGTGATAGGGCAAACAAATGAGTAAGCTAAAACATCTGTTATCCTTGCTTCAGTCTGTTTAGGGAAACAGAAACTGAACACCTAGAGAAACGGTGCATCTGCTGTGGCACGGTGGGCAGAAAAGCCGACCACAAAGCACAGGCTCAAGGGTTCGAACCCAGACCCATGACACTTATGCTCCACTGGGGGCTCTGTTTTCCTATCTGTGCTTCAGTCTCCAACAACCCACCTAAGAGACCTATCCAAAAGGCACAAGCTCTATCCTCTTTGTTGGCTATGGAAGCCCTTAGCTCCTAAATCTCCTCAAACAAGAAAGTCTCTATAGAAACCTTTGATGGCAAGTGATACCAGTTAGCATTCTCTGTAATTTATCTATGTGCTGTAAAGTATGACGTTTGTCCCATGAGTGAAACAAAAAAGCATGTGTGCGAGGGGGAGGAGGAGAGAATTCTTTAAATCAGAACCCAGTCAGTACACAGTTTGTCTTTTTTGTTTTCTCTATTTACGTGTTTCTACTGGCAATAGTGGAGGTCACCAAGGAGAAGCTGCCATTCTGAGGAGAATTTGCTTAAAAGATTTGGCAGCTAAGGGCTTCTGTAGCCAACAATATGGAAAGAACATTTGCCTTTTTGGGCACGAAGCCAAGGTGGGTTGTTGGAGACAGAAGCACATTTGGTAGAGCAGAAAGCTGGTGATGGTGAGATGCTTGTTTTACACATGAATGTAACGGGGCATGAAAGCTTTGAAGTTTTGGGAAGTTACTACATTTTGCTGAACTATAAGGTAGACATTTATATAATATCTGTGTAGTAATGCTAACGCTACGCGCAGACAGTTTTTTGATACGTTCAAAATCAAGAGAGTTCTCAAGCAGAAACGGCTTTCGGAAACTCACCTTTTATTGGGGAGTTTTTGGGAGAGTTTTTCTTTTCCTGAGTCATTTCCTGAAAAGGGTATGAAGAGATTTGGAAATGTTTTCTTCCAGAAATATTGTTTGCAGTCTTTTGATTGGACAGTGCATAGTTTGGTGAGGTTTTGATCAAGATTTGCTTCAAATAAATTTTTTTCTTTCCATTTTTCATAAAGTCTAAAGGAAATTAAGCTAAAAAAAACCCTCAACATTTGAACAGCAAAGTAAATTTTCTATAGAAATAAATATTTAGAGTTTTCTAAGCATTTTAAACAATTTTTTAAAGAAGGCTTTTGGAGAGGATCAGTCAAAAAAATCTCATAAAACTCTTTCTGAACATATCTAAAGAAGTTAAGTGAATCAAGTTAACCATATGTCTGCCACTATGGTGTATTATTCCTCCAAAAGACATACTTTATTTTTCCACACCAGCAGAAAACCTTTGCACTTTCAAAAATAGAAGTGTACGGTAAAGAACAAACAGCAAAGAGATAAACCCTGGCTAGTCTTTCATTAACTGGTTTAAGCTGCAGCAGTATGGCTGGGCATAAAAATCAGACTATCACCATCAGGAAATACCAGCAGGAGGAAAGTATATAAAGCCGCACCCAAAATGTGATAGGGCAAACAAATGGGTAAGTTAAAACACCTGTAAATTGGAGGTGCTAAGGAGATCTGCAAGGAAACTACAACCTTTACTACAAAAATATGCCCGATTACAATCCATATTTCAAGCTCCCCCACTTCTGTGCTTTAGGCAGCCCCCCAAATCTAAGAAGCATCGTTGTCAGAAGCTCCCTGTCCTCTCCAAGATAAAAAGTGCAAAACCTGTTTATTTATAATAACCACGGACAAGATAAAGATCCCCAATTCACATCAGGGCTACAAGATCCCAGGTACTTTGAGCTGCATCACATCTAATGTACTGTACTTAATTATATGTACCAAATGTTCAGCTGGGGGTCTGTATGTTGGGGAGACAGGACAAAAACAAGGATGAATTCTCAGCTCCACCTAATAAAAGAAAAAAGAATAGATCTACCTGTGGCAAAACATTTTTGTATCCCTGATCACAGCATCATAGACATGAAGTTAATGGTATTAAAAGGCAACTTCAAATCCCAGAGAGACAGAAAATTTTGGGAATACAAACTCATGACAAAATTTCACACACCCAGTGACGGGATGAATGGGTCGCATGGATTTATGTCATTGCACTTCAACTAAGATAAGTGCTCCTCAGACCTGTGGGAGCATCGCACCCCCAGAGCAGACCTCAATCACAGGACAATAAAACTTTCACACTCCTTGTCTATGAACTGCTCCAATATTAACTGCCAAAACTCTTTCCCCCCTCCCATACTCATAGTTCTGCTTCACGTCACTTGTCTCATCTATTGCATTATTCTTGAGCTCTGTTGTGTATAAACATGTGATTCTTCAGATTTTGTGTTATTCTATGCCTGATGAAGAGGCGTGACTAGTCTCGAAAACTTGCAACTAGTTACCATCTTTTCAGTTAGCCATTAAAAGGTATCAACCACTGAGGACCCTTAAATCTTAATATTTTGCCATCTGAACAAGTAGCATTCAGGGTTAATAGAAGTATAGCAGGAAGAGTTACATCAGTTTTATCTATTTTATTGTAAGCTGTGGAAACATAATTTTATTTTGCATAAAAAAATTTGTCACATCCAACACCCCGTAAACTACGGCAATTAGTAAATAGTTTAACGATTCCAGATTTGAATCCATATTTATCTGTCTAGTCACCTGCTACCCCACCCCCTTTTGTAGTCCCCCAAATTGCCCATACATTATGCACGTTGACGCACATAGAGGACACCTTAAAGTTTCCACCAGATGGAGAGGATGCCCAAGAGTTCCCTCCAGATGGAGAGGACGCCCACGAGTTCCCTCCAGATGGAGAGGTTGCCCATGAGTTCCCTCCAGATGGAGAGGACCCCCAAGAGTTCCCTCCAGATGGAGAGGACCCCCAAGAGTTCCCTCCAGATGGAGGGGACCCCCAAGAGTTCCCTCCAGATGGAGAGGACCCCCAAGAGTTCCCTCCAGATGGAGAGGACCCCCAAGAGTTCCCTCCAGATGGAGAGGACCCCCAAGAGTTCCCTCCAGATGGAGAGGACCCCCAAGAGTTCCCTCCAGATGGAGAGGACTCCTAGAACTAATTCATCATCATGCAAAAAGGAAAAAAAATCTCAAACAGTGTGAAATGTAATGGATGAGTTTAGGGGTATGATTTCACACAGAGATCATGGATAGAGAACGATGGTTCATAAAAGTATATTACATATGTCCCTTACTTCCATGGTAACACAATACCCCAAAAAAGAATTCTAATGTCTGATGTTTTCAATTAGAAAAAAAAATAACTAGCCTTTAACAAATCAGTTTTGCGTAAGACCTTTCCAATTACAAATAAAAAAAAATAAAATGCAATAATATGGCCTAATAGGAAGCTAACATTTTTTTTTAATACTGACACATTTCCAGTGCTGGAAGCATTTCCATTATGGACAAGCAGATTACTTTGAATTTTCTAGTAAAAACTAGATTAGGGAGAAAATAAAAAAGAAACTCATTATTTTCAGGAGTATCAGCATTTAAAAGATGTAATTTGTGTCAACTTTTCTTTTTTGTCTAATGAATTAAAACGTCTTATAAGCAGCATAATATTATGCAATACTTGCCAAGGGGTTTTATATCTCTTTCTAAATCCTTAAGATCTATTCTTATCCATTATTGCGTTAAGAAAATAGAAGTGTTCTGCAAAGTATAGAAAATGCTCTTGATAGCTACTGGCCACAATATCTCCTAGTTTGTTCTTGGGTTAAGGCTCAAACTTGTTTAAACCCTCTTAATACTTTAGTCACTTTGGCTTTAAAGGGTTGTTCTCGTCTTCTATGTTCAGGAGCACACTGCTCCCCAGCCCCAAAACTTTCTACTTTCAGAAGGGGGGTGTGCTCCTGAAGACTGACAGTTAAGAACAGTGGCATGTTTGGCCATTGTCCCAAAAAGGGTACTCTTCAAAACTGCTGGCTTAAGCAATTCTACTGATCTGGACAGCTTCATAACAGTGCTTCCAAGCTAAATAGCAAAGAGATTGCAAACACAGGAAAGCTTGCCTAGGAAAACGGCCACCTCTGATATTATGCAGAGGTAGCAGGTAACATAGGCAACAAGCAGAAAACTATAGAACTAAAAATCCCTGTGTTCTTGAGACAATCATTTTAATAGGAGAGCATTACAAGATAGCTTGTTTTCACAAGCACATTGCATTTTCATCAGTTAAAGATGACGTGACAACTCCTTTAAGGGAGATAGAGTAAACTTTTCATATTCATTTGCCAATCCAGCATGAGCAACTTTATATATATTTTTATCTCCAACATAAGTAGCAGTATAAGTTAGTTTAAAAGGGTTGTCCGGTCTAAAATGACAAGTCTGCAGTCACTCTATGTGACTGCAGACTTGTGAATCCTCATAGTGCACACACTGTGCACTGTGAGTATTCTCCGGTAGCAGTGCCAAGAATGGTGGTTACATGACCGCAAGTATGCGATATACATACTCTCGACCACAATCCAACTAGACTGTTTCCGGCCTTGTGTAATGAATTTGCATGCAGCGTGCGGGAAGCAGTCTAGTCGGATTCTGGCTGGGAATATGCATGTCGCATATTTGCGATCACGTGGCCACCATTTCCGACGTGGACATCGGAGTATCCTTACAGTGAGCACTGTGAGGATTCACGGTTATACAGAGTGACTGCAGACTTGTCGTTTTTGACCAGACAACCCCTTTAAGAAGAATGGTGATTTTTTTCAGAGTACTATTTAGCCACTACCAGTGATCATAGGAAAAAAGAGGGCATGATGTTTGACCAATCTCATCCATGTTCACTTCTTGACTAACAAACATGGGTGCATTGCGTATAGTAAAACCTCATTTCCTAATAATCAAATAAAACAATTAACAATACTCTAAATTTACTTTATAGGTGAACAATACTCTAAGTCAACATTTTTACACATAACAATATCATACACATTCTAAACTAGTTTGGCTTCCAACATACAATTTTAAAATGGGTTCATGCTACTTACATCCATTACTTATAGACCTGCAGATGAATATTCTGCACAATAAGATGACATAGCCCTTTCAGATAGGTCTGTTTCATACATCCATCAATGATGATTATATAGAAAAAATGTACACGAGAACCATAAGCTGAAATATTATATATTTTTATTATTCATAAAAAAAGAGAAGTACATAAAAAGGATAAAAAAGTGGGAAACCACAAAGTGGCGCCACACACTCACTAAACAGACTACAACGGAGATCGCACCAGCATACTGCAAGCACAAAAATGTGTCATAGAACTAGTCTAAGGTGCAAGTATCTAACACAAGGTACAGCATTATTTTAATCATCAAACATAGGAATCTAACACCTCAAAAATATAAGCACTAGAAAATGAAATCAAATTCATACATGGATATAGCTGGTACAGTTTCTTACCTCCTGTGGGTGGTGGTGCCTGCCCCAACGTGCGTTTCGGCGCACTGCCTTCTTCTCGGGGATGGTACTATTTAAAAATTAGATTAATGGACCGGTCTTCCGATTATAATTCCTCAGCCTCATATATGCCTATAAAACTGTTGAGTATAGATCAGAAGACCCTTAGGCAGTCTGTACATTGTGGGAAGTACTCAGACCGTGATTGTCAGATCTGTAAAGTTGGCATCGGGGTGTGTAAAGCAAGAAGTGGTAAAATTGTGGGCAGGGATTGTACCATTTTTTGCCTCACTTTACAGTATCACTGTCAAACTTAAAACATAGATAGGATACCAGAACTAGACATGGGAGAATTCATAGTATTACGGTCCATCAGCCAGGTTAGTAATATGTGATCTAGCATTCCAGACTCATTTGATTAGTCAGATTGTTGCGACGTCTTGTGTGCGTCGCGCTGCGTTGATGACATCACGACCAGGCGGTTGATCAAAAGAAAAGTTACGAAAACTGAAAGGTGAGGAGATCTGCAGGTCTCCTGTCCAGAGGTTGCAGGTTACTGACCTGGCAGATGGATCTGAGTCCTGTGAATCGATTCTCACATCGGTAACCACAACCAAGCTGAGTCCATAGATACACCAATATAAGTAGGGTCAATAAAAACAGAAACAGAAACAGTACCGAAAACAAGCCAAGCATTTACAGTGATGGAACTAAATATGGCCAGATGAATATGGATGTCATGGGGAGGGAAGGGTTAACAAGTTCGATCTGCCAATGTGATGATCACCATGGAATACTAAATTTCTACTGCGAGGATATCCATACTGGTGACAAACTAATTGATGTTTTGCCTTTCATTCAAAAAACGGCCGTCGTGAGGCAGCTCTTAATCTACAAACACTGGTGCATTTTGATGAAAAAGTAACGAGCAACACAAACATTTAAAATTATGAGAATATTACTTTGCAAATTTCTTCAAACTCAATCAAAGCAGATGGAATTATTACACTGGTTAAAAAAAATCCATTTAAATATAGCACATCTAAAGCTATAGCTGCTATTTTTATATTACATAGAAAACCCAGAGGTGATAAGTGATGCAGCTTTACTTATACTTCAAGAATGATGGCTAGATTGATAGACTTGGTAAGCGGCAAATTATAATTATATTAGGGTTAATTAGGTTAATTACATTGCTTTATTCATTAAAATCCCTTGCAAATTATAAAATGGGGAATACAAATTAACTTCAAAATTGATTTAAGATCATGCCGTATGTCTCTGCCATCTGATATTTGACTGTAGGCTCTCCAGGGCATGAGCAAGCTCACCTTTCTTAGTAACTTCATATGGTTCCATTTATAGCAAATCTTCTCACTAATGTGTTATAGTAAACGCATCCATAAATTACTGGTTTTCTGCTTTAAAATGTAACTTTGTAGGTTTTTTCTCCATTACAATAATCAGATTGAATTTTTAAAGCACTGTATTCGTGCAACTTTTTGCCTAAACCATAATCATAAATCCTAAATAAAATTTAATTTGGCAAATATATTCATCAGGAGGACTCATGAATTCAACTTATGATGACTTTATGCCCATTTTACAAATCCAATTTTCTCATATGCGTTCTATCCGAGTTTTTCCATTATAGTCTTTGAAGTTGTTATCATTTATTATCGCCTCAAAATCATCCATACAAGTCTATTGCATAGTGAAAAACTCAGACAGCATATTCATGGCTTCCAAGTTGCACCCTAGTGCTGTCTGTTTTTCTGATTTGCTAAGAGAAAGTTTAAAAATCTCCTTTTTGTTTTTTTTTTTTTACTAATGAGAAAAACTGATGAAACACTGATGGTCGTAACCGACCAAACAATGATGAAAATCTGATCCAAAACACTGACGAAAATATGCACCATTCAAATAGCCCATTGCCTTGCAAATGGCTCAGGAAAGTTTTCATGGTGCTTCATTTTTTTTTGTTCTAAAAGTTACATAAGAAAGATAAGTATGTGTTACCTCCACATGGAATTTGCTAAATCTGCCTTCCATTTGTTCCATTATTTTTTTTTGACAAGAGAACAGTAAGAACATCTGCTCAAATAAGCTCCCAAGTGCACCGTCAGTGCTGACTCTTTTCTTCAGTTTAATGGTGAAGTTCGGAAAGTTGTCCCCACTGTAGGAATGTCCATAAGCAAATGACCTGACGCAGTCTTAATGTGGTTAGCACTGATTTTTTAAATTACATTATAGTTTTAGATTTGCTTCAAATAAAAAAAAGTATGCACTGTCTATAAAGATATGTCCACATGGGACTGATTTACACTGTATTACCACAGCTGCAAAAACTGCACCATAATTTGTTATAGATTTCATTGTAGAAATTCACCACAGATTTTATCTTTTGCATTGTAAAATCCGCATCACAAATCCATTTATATTTTATTAACAACATACAAGAATTAGTAAAATCGAATCTACTTTGTTGATACTGTAATACATTGTGGATTCCCCACATGCAAGTATTTTCTTAAAGGGGAGGTTCTCCCAAGAATTATTATAAAATAAATAAGACGCATTTAAATATTTTTTTTTCTAAATACCTTTATTTAGGAAAAATGTATGCTTTATCCAGTGCACTCTTAGGAATTTAAAGATAACTGCCATAAATTAAGTGTGCAAGCCGTCCTAGATTTCAGTGGACATGCAGTGGGACGGGCTGCATGGAGAACATCTGCTCGAGACAGAGGTCACGTCAGAGCGGAGTCCCGTCAGGCGGCATGAATGCTCACTCCTCTGTTCCGTCAACCTGACAGGACACTGAGTGGAGTGGAATAAAGGAGAAGATAAACACCTTTCTTTAGCTGACTGAGAATGAACATCCATCTCAGTCAGTTTTAGTGCAGTGCACGGAGTATATCTGTCTCATAGATGCTTTTCACTCAGTCTGTCCTAAGACGGGCTGGACACTGCTAGATGGAAGTTGCCATCTTTAAAATCCTGACAGTGCATTTGATAACTCATACCTTTTAGCTAAATAAAGATATGTAGAAAAGTTTCATATTTAACTGTATTTTATTTATTTAATGGCATTTCTCGGAGAACCCCTTTAAATAAGCACGCCCATTAACACTTTTATCCTTTTAATATATTGCAGTCATCAAATTATACAGCACTGTGCACTTATAATTGCTCAATTTGCCCTTCTACCCAGTTAATTATTCTCTTTTCCATTAGGTCTATGACATCACGTGATTAAAACTGACTAAATGAGTCCTTCTAAGCTCTATGTAGAAACAGGAGGTCAATTTTTCCTGCATGAGTCATAAGTCACTGCAAAGACCCAGGCAGAGGGAGGAGGGAGCAGCTGGGTCAGGAGTTGAATAGGGGAATGATAAACGCAGGGACAAGAGAAAACAGAAGCATTAGCTGGTTAGAAAGGCAAAATGAGCAATTGTAAGCACACAGTGCTATATAAAATGATGATTGCAATACAGTATATTAAGAGGATAAAAAATGTAATGGGAGGAGGAGGAGTGCTTCTTTAAGGTTTAGGTCCAGTAAGGCATATGGAATCTATATAAATTTCATGTACACTGCTTTTTTTACGCTTCGGAAAACTGTGGTTATTTAGAGAAAGGCAACATGTAAATGTCCCTCATAGTAATCATGTGTTTTATTTGCAGATTTTTCCCCCAAAATTTGATTTGTGACAAAGGAATTTACTGTGAATCACAGCTACTTCAACTGTTCTGAAAAGACCTGTAAAACTCTGAGGTTTCCTAGGACAGAATCCAAAGTTGACCCCTTTCAATCTCTTTAATGCAAACAAGCCTTAGAAATGGCAGTGACCTCACCATAGAAACGGATGGTTATCCAGACTAGCATGTATTCAGTCTATGATGGTCCCTCTAGATTGGCTGCAATATACCTGTGATATGGTAGCTGCAAAGCATTATGGGGACACCGCACAATCACCCCTAAAGTCATGTCAGCCTTTAGTAACTCATGCAATATTGTGCAAAGAGTAAAAAAAAAATGATGGCCATATCCTTAGCGATTTGCGCAAATCAAATCGCAAATTGTTCAAATTTGCCAGAACCTGCAAAATTCATAAAATTCTATTCAAATTCAAGTTGCATCAAATCGATTTGATCAAGCTCTACAAAGTAGAGTCAACATTACAAAAAGTTGCAAAATCCACAGCAGAAAAAAAACATGCTAAAAATACTGAACAAAACTGCGATAAAAAGACAAACAAAAGTAACTGTCAGGAAGGACTCGGACCCAGCAGCTCTTGTGCACCAGCTCTTCCCTCTGAGCTATTCAGCTCGCTGGACAGTTTCTGACTAACCCAGACTCTAGTACCTGTGCTGTTCCTGATTGGCTACATCCTGTGAGTTCCTGATTGAACACCCTATTTAAACCAGGCCTGGCACCTCCTTCCTTGCAAGATTATTGAGTGCCCAGCCTCTAGTCAACCTCTCCCTTCACCTGCTGCCTCATGCAAGATTATACTGATTTTCATGTGTACCGATTCCTGGCTTTTCCTGACTACACAACCTGCCGATGCTGCCCCTAGTGGTTGCAATACTACTACTCCATTTGTCTGTACAAATTCCATATTCTTTTACTGAAATTGACAACATTTTCTAGAGATCGCTGAAAAGCAGGAACAGGCTGATAGCATTTATGCAATTTAGTTCCAATCTTACAACCCTTTTCTACTTTTCACCTTATTTAACCCTCAACTGGTGAGGTGGGGGTTGCCACACCCCAGGGAATTTTTGTTCAGCTGCCATTCTTTGAAAAATGCTGGTATGAGGATACGTGTCTCACTAGCTTCCATCCATTTGTGGGTGTCAAAAATTTGTTATATTCCTGTGTAATCAATCGCCAATAAGAAAACGATTAAAACAAATGTGATCTTTGAATTTTCTGTAAAAATAAGAGATTTCTAAACACTGGGGTATAGGAAACCCCACCTCACCAGTTGCGTGACAAAAACCCCACCTCACCAGTTGAGGGTTACATTTGTAATAAACATATTTCTAGAAACATGTTTTTTTGTTTTAATCAGTCATTTCGAAAAAAATCTATTATATTTTCTTTATACGATTATGGTAGTAGTTATGCCCAACATAGAAGAAACCCAAATCAAAAAGATCTTGTGATGTCCCTGAGACGGTGCTGTGAGCATAGTCTAAGCCATATGACCCCCCATCATAAAGAAACTCTAAATGTGTTATGCAGGATTATACTGCTTCAATTGTCCGGCAATTAGTAGACGTGGTGGCATCCAATCCATCAGCCACCTGAATGCTGGAGCAATTTACTGGCCTGAGTGGTGATGTTGGCAGGTATAACATGTGGACTCTGAGGCCATTTTCTGAATGCAGGAGTCAGGACATCACAGCAAGACCAGTGAAGTATCATTGTAGGGGATTCAAGCAGTAAAAAATGCTTATTTCACTGTTTTGTAATGAAATTGTATACAATTCCATACGGACAATTTTGTTTTTATAGTCCCAGCAACCATCTTTAAAAGGTTTGTCCCAAGTTCTGTCTTACGAAGCACAACACTCCCTTGCTTTCTAACTTCTTTCTTGCCAGTGGGTGGAACGCTCCTGATTGATGTAGTTGGGTCGCTTAACCAAACTGTGCACTTACTGATGTGGTTAGCAGAGGCAGCTTTGCTTTTGCAGCACCTGATCGGCGCAGGAAGATATGGCCAACTCCAAAGCAGCTCTTAGAAGCTTTGTAGCTAAGAGCTTGCAAGTGCTGCGCTCCTTGCCTAGGAAATCGACATTAATAAACTGTAGAATTGGCTGTTATCGTAGGCAAAAAGTGTTAAATGATAAAAATAAAAATCGCTCAATTATTGAGAATAAGAGGTAAATGACAAAGCTGCTTGATTTTACAAGCAGTTTTGAGATTTGACCCATTTCTGAAGATTAGACAATACTTTTAGCCAACTATAAGTAATAAAATTGAAAAAGCAGTCCCCAAGCAGATAACTAGGTAAAGCAGTCCCCAAGCAGATAACTAGGTCCAAAATTGATTGGACAATACATAAATCAGCAGCTTACAGGGGTGGTCCAGCACCTAAAATTAATTTTCTACACCCTAACCACTTTTGTAATTTGCTTTAGTACAGAACACTCTATACTACTTCCTATCTACCTAATCTCTAAATGTGTTTTTTTTAGTGTGCTCCCTGTGAAGTTTCGTTTGAGAAAAGTCTCAGACATGACTTCATGTCACAGGAAGCCAGGGCTGCACTCACTAACCCACAGAGTCCATTGTCCCTCCTGGAAAAAAAGATGTAACAGGGGGCAGTGCTACAGTTACTCGCAAGTTTCTTACATCACTGCCTCCTCTGAAAACATCCTGGATCCTGGGTGATGGACGCTGTGGCTGATGTCAGTGCAGTGCCAGTTCCCTGCTTTTGTCTCTGTCATAGCTTCTATGAAACCAAACATCATTATTGGTGAAGAGAGCAGTGAGTGACACCAGTGCCGCCCCACAGCTTCTAGCACTGCCCTCAGAAAAATCATCATCCGGAGCGGGGTTGGTGTCAGTCACTGCTACTATCACTGTCCCCTGATGAAGACTCATTTGAGGGAGATGCTAGAAGCTGTGTTGCAGTGCTACTGTCACTCCCTGATTCTATCACCGCCCCCGATCATGGCTCATTTGATTGATGTGATAGAAGCTATGGGGCAGTGCTGGTGTCACTCCCTGCTTCTATCTCCGTCCCCTGTTGTCTTTATTCACAGAAGATAAGTTGGTGGCGGTGACAGAAGTAAGGAGTCAGCGCTGGACAGCCATCAGCCACAGTGTCCATCACCCAGGATCCATGAAGCCTTCAAAGAGGGCAACGATGCAAGAAAATAGTAACTGCAGTGTTGCCCCCTGTGACATCTTGTTCCAGCAGGAGCGACAGATGCTGCGGCGAGTGAGTGCAGCCCCAGCCTCCTGTGACGTCACGTTTGAGACTCCTCTCAAACAAAACTTCACAGGAAGTACAGCTAAAAACACATTTAGAGATTAGGTAGATAGGGGGAATTGTAGGGCATTGTGTAATAAAGCTACTGTAATTACAATAGTGATTAGGGTGTAAAGATCGGTAGTTAGAAAATAAATTTTAGGTGCCGGACCACCCCTTTAATGCATTTACTACATCCTCAGATTATAAAGTATGGAAAAAAGAACAACATATAAAAAGGTAACAAAGGACACAGCAATATTAGAACAATAAAATCCTGGAGATGCCATTACCATGCTTTAGGATTGCTTTCACTTCGGCATGCTCTAGAAAGCTCAGCAAGCAGCTAAGTGTATAAATAGTGAAAATCTTAAAAGGCTTGAAAATAGTAATGAAAAAACACAGTCTGAAGTCTACATTTTTTGTAGATTTCAGACTATGTTCACATCGGTGGTAGTGCCTTTCTTGGTTGGAAGTTGCATAACAAGTGTCAGCATGCATTACGATCCTTTCTGTCAAAATGATGGTCATTACGGTGAAACTCCAATATATAGCACAACGGATCTGACAATGTGACATGGATTCTATTATAAATTGTAGTGTGAACAGAGTCTGAAGGTTAAATAATGATTAAAATATATTCTGCTACAAATAAACAAAATTAAGGCAGAAAAAGATCACCAAGGCCATCTAGTATGGAGTGTGGTAAAGCGACTTGCTCGGCTCTCCGGAGGCAGACACAGGACACACGGTTCGGGTAAAACTTCCTGCGGGTTTATTATCCGGCATGAACTCCAGCAGCGTCCCATAAAAAATAAACAGACCCTCTCAGGGTTAACGGGAAAACGAAAGAGAAAGTACAACAGAGTCTATTAGCAAGCAAGGCTCAGCCTGCTCCAGGTAGCACTGCGAAGTCATCAGCAACACCAGTCCTCCGGTGTTGCTCTCTGGCTTCAGCCCAACACAGCCTGGAGACTTCCCGCTCCAGGCCACACACTACACAGAGCAAACTACTGACTGAGTATTTAACCCTGCTCAGCCACACCCTGAGGGGAGGTAGGGGAATGGCCTCCCACCCTCTTTGCCATTCCCATAAAACCACACCCTTTAAGAGAGTTAACCCCCAGCATATAACATGCTGGCAGAAATTCAGTAGGTTTTAATTTACACAGGAGAGCAACCTGAGTGACACATACCTCCCCTCGTATATCATACCAGTGACCCTGTCACAGGGGGCATTATTTTTTACTTATATGCATGTATTTTTGACTGAAAAATAAAATTTCTGTACAATTTTTTAAAAACTGCTGCTTGGATTCTGCTGCTGC
This sequence comes from Phyllobates terribilis, assembly GCF_046119375.1. Lineage (NCBI taxonomy): Eukaryota > Metazoa > Chordata > Amphibia > Anura > Dendrobatidae > Phyllobates > Phyllobates terribilis. Next base: position 1,060,812,021 of record NW_027362761.1, read on the forward strand.
CATGTATTACTGTACATAGCAGACTGCAGAATGCATTCAAAGTAAATCCATCAATCAGCACTGACAGCAGGGTTGGTAGCACCAATCCATAGTCTGCTAAACAATTTTATAAACTGATTTATACATTCATATATGTTAATAAAAATAGAATAATTACGCATTTAAAAGGTCAAAGAGACTGGATTTGATCTAATAAACTAAGGATATGCTTTTTCAATGATGATTTACTCTAAACCATCAATATACTTTTCTTTTATTGATTCTTTAACGACTTGAACTCTTTATATTACGCGTTCTAGACACGTTCTGTGCCCTGTCCAAAAGAGCGTGGCTGAAGTGAAAGGGGTTGTCGTCTTCCATGTGACATTATGCACAATTTTTTGCCAATTTTGATGCAAGTTTCTCGCACAACCTAAGCCAACTAATAAACAGCGTAAACTTAGACTAGAAGTCTAAGACTTAAGAAATTTGGCCCAATTTAAGACTGTGTAGTCTAAGTAAGTTCTGTCAAAAAGTTACACTTCTTTAAATATATACAATTGGGCATATTTCTCAAAGAGCACCTTTCACCAAAATTTTCATGATGAACTAGACACAATGTAAAAATGGCTGCAGAGCAGAATAAAAAGTTTTGGGTTTTTCTGCCTCTTTGTTGCAATTATCGTTGCTTATGATTGGTCAGTGTAAAAAAAAAAAAAAAAAAAGTTTCAGTGGCTAAATAATTTGGACACTTAGACTTTTTTTTTTTTTTTAGACTGACCAATCATAAGCAGGCAGCAACAAACTGGCGGAAAAAAAACACTACAATAGCATTGACAGTTTTCTCTCCTCAATGCAGAGTGCTGCCGTGCAGGAGCACAGCAGTCCTAAGTGTGATTAATGAAGCGCTCCTCCTCCCATCAATGTTTTTATCCTCTTAATATATTGCAATCCTCATATTATATGGTACTGTGTACTTACAATTGCACATGTCACCTTTCTACTCAGTTAATTCCTCTGTTCTCTGTTAGGTCTATGATATCTTGTGGTTAAAAACTGACTAGCTGAATCCTTCTAAGCTCTATGTAGAAATAGGAGGTCAATTTTACTTGCATGAGACATCATTAGAATTACAATCCTACGTCACTGACATAAGGAAACAAGGAAAAAAGATAAAAGCAAAAGGGGGTGGGTGATGGGAACAGCTGGATCAGGAGCTGAAGAGGAGGTGGAGCTGGACTGGACAGGGACTTTTCAGTGATGTAGAATTGTAGTTCTAAAGCCAACTGATGCAGGGAAAATAAACCTCTTTGTTCTACGTAGAGTTTAAAAGGATTCAGCGAGACATAGATACACAGTCTGCTCGGCTCACTTCATATTGATTACATCCTGGATCACTTGGATCAGCCTTGATTGTGATTAACTGTCAACTTTCATCTCCACAACTCACTATGGGGAGGGGGGGGGCAGTACAATAGAGTTGGCAACACTACAATTGCTTTGGCAATGCTAATGTTTATTTGGTCCTGCAAATAAACCTCATTTGAATTTAAGAAGAGAGCTTCTAGAATTGCTAATAATGAGACTAAACTTCTGAAGCATAGCCAACCCCCCACACTGAATGCCAGAGACAAGAACTAAAAGTTGTCAGTTAATCACTCGCAGGTCTGCTGTGCTCAAGCACACATCACTCTGCAGTGGAGGGCAGACTATTATGGGTGTGCTCTTATTTCCTCAGTGTGTTGCTGCCTGATTATGATTGGTCAGTGTCAGAGAGCGGAAGAAGTGCACGCCCCCAATGAAATCTCTCTGGCAATACCCACTTGGATCTAAAAATAAATAACTGTTTGGGTGCCAAATACTTTGATGGCTAATATCTCCACTACAGAGAGACAAAAAATAACTTTTTATTCTGCTCTGCAGTGCCTATTACATGGTTGGTGAAAGGTCCTCTGTAAGATGGAACTTGACTTTCAACTCCTAAAACTTTGCGTCCATACAATAGGACATTTGTTGCTTACGCCTAATGATGATAGCAGAGTTTCTCGCTGTATTGTCAAAGAAAGTCAGCGACGTGCGTATTTGTGCCAATTTATTTCATTTATTTTACTTCAAAGCATTAGCGATCCCAGTTTCAGCACAAAATCTGTGGCACAAAAAAGAAATGTGTCAGCTTTCATTTTAAATGTGTAAATAGGGAAAATAACAACCTACATCAGAAAGAATAATGGGGAAAAAGAAACCACGCACTGAAAATTACCAGCATCTATGACCATTAAACATAATCAGGCGCAGCTGTCATAAGCCGCAAGCCTAAAAACATTACTAATAGGAACACTAATATCACAGTGATTGCATCTGAACACTAATATCAGTGATATGATCATACTGTAAATTCTCAATTACTGTATTACAATAGCTGGCTAGAACTATGTTTTGTTATGGAAGTACTAAGCAAATATAAAGTGACAAGCAATGCAGTCTATAATCCTGCCGCAATGAAAAAAATAATTGGAAAAAGATACTGAAGTAATTTGCAAAAGCATTTAATCCTCAGAGTTCTCTTGTCGGTACTCAAGCTTATACAGAGAAAAAAGATTTATTTAACAAGGGATGTCTTTAGAAACTACTATCCACTTTCAGCTTAGGTTCTTATTCTTAAAATCTGTTATTTAAAGTGGAAATACCTAGTAAGATAAACTTCTTCAAATACTGATTATTTATAGGTTTTCTAGCACTTACAGCAGAACATACAAATCAAAATCTAAAAGATGTCAAGACATGAAAGTAACTCCAGAGTATGAAAGTGAACGCATCTATTACTGTGAAAAAGAAATAGGATTATAGATCTTAAAGCACAGAACAAGTTAAATCTGAACATTCAGGTTTTAATGCAGTCAATCCCCAATGCTACACACATCATACTCACAGCTACTGGGGCCGCATAGATCATGCATTAGTTCAGTACAGCACCCTTCATTTTACAGCTTGTCTTACAAAAGTAACTTATTCATATTTTTATTTTAAAGTGCCCTTAAAGGTGTTTTGCACTAAGAGAAAAGTGGACCCCAAAAAAACCTTTATACACAGTACCGTGCATAAGTTTTAGTTAGGCATGGAAAAATGTTGGAAAAAAAAGCTGTCAAAATTAGAAGATTTAATTGGAATTTCTTACTTGATAAAAATAAAAGTGAATGAACAAAAGAGGCATCCTATTATTTGGTGTGGATGCCTTTTGCGTTCAAAACAGCATCAAATTATTAATTCTTACACTAGTACACAGTTTTTGAAGAAAAAAACATTGTTCTAAACATCTTGGAAAACTAATCACAGATCTGTGAATGTTGGATTGTGCTAATCCTTAACATTCTTTTTATTTATTTAGCGCCGACAACTCAGACAATTTACAGACATCATCGGTACTGTCCCCATTGGAGCTCACAATCTAGATTCCCTATCAGTATGTATTTGTAGTGTGGGAGGAAACCGGAGAACCCAGAGAAAACCCACGCAAACACAGGGAGAACATACAAACTCCTTCAAGATGTTGTCCTTGGTGGTATTTCAACCTGGGACCCCAGCACTGCAAGGCTGCAGTGCTAACCACTGAGCCACCGTGCTGCCTCCTTCTGTCTCTTCATGTAATCCCAGACAGACTTGATTTTAGCTTAGGGATCTGTAGGGGCCATATAATCACTTCCAGGACTCTTTGTTCTCAATGCTGAAGATGGTTCTTAATGACATTGGCTTTATGTTTGGGGTAGTTGTCCTGCTTCAGAATAAATGTGGGACCAAATCAAATGCCTCCCTGATGGTATTGCATGATGGATAAGTATCTGCCTGTATTTCTCAGAAGTATTTGCACAAGCCTACAGAATATCTGTGGTTAGTTCTCCAAGATATATGGAACAACTTCACTGCAGAGTTCCTTCAACAACTGTGTGCAAGTATCCTGGAAGAATTAGTGTTTTGATGCGCTTTTAAAGGCAAAGGTTGGTCACACCAAATACAGAATAAAGTGGTTTATTCCATTAGCGGCACATGAATGTAGTTAAAATAGTCTACGGCTATTTCGCGTACTCCAAGGTCTGACGAGGCATTGCATCACATGAAATATCTGTAGGCTTGTATATGGAATAAACCACTTTATTTTGTGTCTTGGTGAATAAAGTGGAATTACGGACTTTGAAACATTTCATATATGAGGGCTTTATTTTTACCATTGAGCAACACCTGAGGACAAGACTGCTGATCCAATTACATGTGAGTTAATAGGAACAGCGTTATAACAGAAAGGAGCAGTGCCTATTTCTTATCTTTTTTACAATAACTCAAAATATTGATTTGGTTTAGATTTCTCTTTTTGTTCATTCATTCTGATAATTGATAAAACGAAACTATTAAACACTTCCATTATTGAAAGAATTCTTACTTTGCAGGATTTTTTCCACAGCTACCTAAAACTTTTGTACAGTACTGTACGTTACATAACAATGAAAGCAGGTACTCACCCTCCCCGGATCCAGTGACGCCTCTAGTGTTTTGGCTACAGGGGTGACGTTTCATTGACAGGTCACATCATCACTGCAGCCAAAACACTGGAGACTGGAGCAGCAGCACAGACCAGGCACTGGATCCGGGGAGGGCAAGTACCTGCTCTGTTACATTATGTGCATATAATAGCATTTAGGTTCCACTATTCTTAAAGTGGAAGACTCCTTTAGTTTCAGTACTTAAAGTATAACTGCACTGTTAGGCGGCTCTTTAGAATAGGCTGTAGTATGTTTACTTGAGGAATACACCAAGTATACTTACCGATAGCCGGTTTTTCCAGAACCCATGACAGCACACCTGAGAGAGTGATCCGCCCAACAAGGACAGGAAGCCTACTAAAATCAAAGGGCAGCACCTCTCCCTGTATCAGTTGGGTTACAGAGCATGAGAGGACCTTCAAAAATATTACACACATAACCAACACCAACATCACTTCACCCAAATTTATAGTGCACACTCAAATTGTGAGAAAAAAAAGTGGGTGGGTTTGAATATACGGGTGCTGTCACGGGTTCTGGAAAAACCAGCTGCGGTAAAGTAACCTTTATGTTTTTCCTTCACCGATGACAGCACACCTGAGAGATTTATGGAGAAACTAAACATCTTAGGGAGGGATCACCACGTGCAGTACCCTTCTACCAAAGGTTAAGTCAGAGGAGGAGGATAGATCTAGTCTGTAGTGCTTAAAGAAAGTAGAGGGTGAGGACCAGGTTGTGGCCTTACAAATCTGATTAATAGGATACCTCCGCTTTCTCTGCACAAGAGGCTGCCACGGCTCTGGTAGAGTGGGCCTTGATGCCCTCAGGAAACAGAACACAGCTAGTAGAGTAGGCTAAACTAATGGCATCCCTGATCCACCTTGCAATGGTACTTTTTGATACCTTATACCACTTTCTGCTACCCTGAAAGGCCACAAATAAAGACTTGGTTTTACTCCACTGACTAGTTATAGACATGTATTCTAACATCGAGACAAAGAAATCTTTCTTCTCCTGCATTTCTAAGGTTATTACAGAAGGAGGGCAATCTCTTGACTACTATGAAATTTAAAGGCTACCTTGGGAAGGTAGGCCGGATCAGGTCTTAATATAATCCTATCCTCATAAACCTGTGTATAAGAAGGGTTTATTGAAAGGGCCTGGATGTCACTCGAGGCTGAGATTAGTGCTACCAATATAATTGATGATTCCTGCAAAAGTTCGAATGGATCTTTGGTTAATGCCTCTAGTACTAAATTTAGATTCCATGGAGGAACCCTTGGAATTGGGACTGGTTTGAATCTGTCACAGGATTTTATAAACTTCAATATCCATTTATTAGCCGCAATATTATAATTGTACAATGCGCCCAAGGCTGAAACCTGAACCTTGAAGGTACTGGTAGCTAACCCTAGCTCAAACCCCCTCTGGAAAAACTCTAGAATGGAACTGATTGGAGCCTTTTTGAGCTTCCCCTGAAAACTCAAAAAAAATTTCCACGTCCTGCCATAAATTTTTGTTGTTATAGGTGCCCTACTCTTCAATAAAGTGGAAACTAACTCAGAGAAAAACCTTTCTGGCTCAACATTGCACTCTCAAAATCCACACTGTTAGATGGAAGCCCTTCACTTGAGGTGGCATACTGGACTTTAAATGAGAAGGTCCGGGATCTCCAGCAAGATCCATGGATCTGACACTGACATTATGCTCAATAGAGAAAACCATGGTATTTTTGGCTAGAATGGAGCAATCAAAATCACCCTTGCCTTATCCTCCCTGATCTTCTTCAAGACTTCTGGAATCATAACTATCGGAGGAAAGGCATATGCAATTCTGAAGTTCCAAGTGATCTGAAGGGCATTGACCGCATAAGGGTTTTCCCTTGGGCTTAGTGAACAGAATTTTTCCACTCTCCTGTTCAGTTTGTCGACAAAAACGTTTTTCTGGTAATCCCCACAAGTAAACTATCTGCTGAAACACTTGGGAATGTAGGGTCCATTCCCTTGGTTTCAGTCTGTTGCAGCTTAGAAAGTCTACCTTGGTGTTCTCTGTTCCCTTTATGTGCAGCGCTGTTACGGACAGAAGGTGTTGCTCTGCTAGATGGAAAAGCCTTTTTGCTGCTTCTATTAGCAAGTGGGACTTTGTTCCCCCCTGGTGGTTGATATAAGCCACCGTAGCCCCGTTGTCTGACATGACACGACAAGTACGTGGTGATAAAGGAGGGAAGAAAGAAAGTCTTTTAGAGCACTTTCTACTGCCCACAACTCCTTCAGGTTTTACGATTGACCACTCTCAAAGAGTGACCAAGAACCCTGAATTGCCTGATCTCTCAGGTGTGCCCCCCAACCTGAGTTACCTGCATCTGTTGTGATCATGTCGCTCACTGGTTTCATCCACTGAATCCCTGATGCTAGGTTTGCCCTGTTTGTCCATAAGAGGGAATTTCTGGTACCTTCCCTTCTAAATGCCCTCTTAGCAACTTTTGTGCAGACAAAATTTCCCATTGAAGCTGCCTTGTGTGGAGCTGGGCCCACATCACCTCTGGGATGCAGGATGTTAGAGTTCCCAACAGGGACACTGTCTTCTTTAGGGTCATCTTAGGAACTCTTATTGCTGCTGAGGCAAGGGCTAGTCCTTTTTCTTCTCGGGTAAAAGACAAGTTTGAAGTTTAGAATGAGGCCCAGGAGTTACTGTAGTTTTACTGGATTTAACTTTGACTCATGAGTGTTTATAATCCAGCCAAGATCTTCTAAGATGACTTTTACATATTCCAGTTGTGTTGCACAGCGCTCCTCTGATTTCCCCACTATCAGAAAGTTGTCTAAGTAAGGAATAATGATGGTGTTCCGGACGCAAAGGTAAGCAGTCATCTCAGCTATTGCCTTGGTGAAGATTCTAGGAGCCACAGACAAACTGAATGGAAGAGCTCTGAATTGATAATGCCTTAATTCTCCCTGTATGTATAAGATTACTCTCAAGTACTTTTGATGGTCTAGATAAATTGGGATGTGAAAATAAGCATCCGGTAAGTCTACGAACATCAAGCAACAATTGTGAAACAGTAGTTTTATGGCCATGCTTATTGATTCCATTTTGAAGGTTTGATATTTTATCCATTGGTTTAGGTTCTTCAGTTGATGATGGTTCTGAACAAACCATCTGTTTTTTTTATCAAAAAAGGGGGGGGGATAAAATCCCTTCTCTTCTTCCAGAACTTCAAACAAGACCAGTTTTATCAAGTTTCTAGGGCTGATTGTTCATCTGATGACCTCCTGGGGGGTGTCACTATGAAGGTCTGACGAGACAGTTGACAATAATATTTTTGACCTATTCTGCTGTTGGTGAGCCAGCTGCTGTTGCTGCTGCTGATCTTCCATGGAACATCAGGCAGGAGAGCTGGAGCGTGAGCACTCTGTGGTGAGTCCCCAATTTATCTTTCCCATCACTCGGGCACGCCCAATCCCAGCGTGCCTTGCGCCGTGACGTTAACGGAGCGCGCAGTCACTTCCTGCATGCCCTCACAGACTGGGGGGGTGCAGCGGTTGGAGACATGCAAGGCATTTTGTCTCTGCCGCCTGCATGTATGACAGAGCCCACCGTGGACCCGCGGATGGTGCTTCCAGGGACTTAAAGGCTGATGCCACATGCAGGTAGACTGCTCTTCCGAACACCAGGACAGGCCTGGGTAAGAGTTTTTCTCCTTCTCTCTTCACCCCTTGGTTTCAGAACAAGGTTCCCATCAAGGACAGGAAACAAACTGATGAGGGGAAGAGGTGCCACCCTTTTATTGCAGTAGGTTTCCTGACCTTGGTGGGCGGATCCCTGTCTCATGTGTGCTGTCATGGGTGAAGGTAAAAATACTATTTCTGGCTATTATTTCTATGAGAAGTTTCAGCATTTTCTCCTTGCATTCTTATTCTTTTTGTGATTCCAACTGCTCCTCCTCCTCTTCACAGGTTACAAGGGCACTGCAGACATATCTGTTAATAAATTTAAAGGGAATTTGTCACCCCCTGGGATGTCTAAAACCTACTAATATGGACACATAGGTGATAGAAATGTTAAACTAGTCCTACCTGTATGCCTCATATTAGAGATCTTGTTGTTGAGAAATTTTATTTTATTTCTTTAGGCTAATGATTCCTTCCAGGCTCCGGGGCGTAGGGTGCCCACAAGAAATCCCTGCCTCTTCTCATCGTTATAATAGCACCTCCCTCTCATACACGTCACACTGCCCTGTAACGTGCAGTTGCAGTACGGTAAACCTGTGCCTGCACCCTGCACTCCCTCCACAAGCCGTACCTCTTCCTCCCTTCTATGGGCGGTGTATGCAGGAATATTCTGCGCAGGCGAGTCACTGCGACTTCCACTCCAGTGACCTCTGGCGTGCACAACAATAAGGTTCTCTTCCCACTTCCTCCCTGCAAAGTCATCACACACACACGTATACATATACACATGGTTCCTAGCAATGACTATGCAGGGAGAAAGTGGGGAGAGAAACTATTGTTGTGCATGCCAGAAGTCACTGGAGCAGAAGTCGCAGTGACTCGCCGGCACAGAAGATCCCTGCATACACTGCCCATAGAAGGGGGGGAAGAGGTACGGCTTGTGGAGTGAGTGAAGGGCGCGGAATTACGGTGCCGCAACTGCACATCATATGGCAGTGTGACGTGTAGGGGAGGGAGGTGCTATTATAATGAAGACAGGAGGCAGGGATTTCTTCCGGGCACCCTATGCCCCGGGGCCTGGAAGGAATCATTAACATAAAGATACAAAATAACATTTCTGAAAAACAAGACCACTAATATGAGGCATACAGGTAGGACTAGTTTAATATTTCTATCACCTGTATGCCCATATTAGTAGGTTTTAGACGTCCCAGGGGGTGACAAATTCCCTTTAACCCCTTAACCCCAGAGGGTGGTTTGCACGTTAATGACCAGGCCAATTTTTACAATTCTGACCACTGTCACTTTATGAGGTAATTACTCTGGAACACTTCAACGGATCCCCCTGATTCTGAGATTGTTTTTTCGTGACATATTGTACTTCATGATTGTGGTAAAATTTCTTCGATATCACTAGCGTTTATTTGTGAAAAAAACGGAAATTTGGCGAAAATGTTAAAAATTTTGCAATTTTCAAAATTTGAATTTTTATGCCCTTAAATCAGAGAGATATGTCACACAAAAGAGTTAATAAATAACATTTCCCACATGTCTACTTTATATCAGCACAATTTTGGAACCAAACTTTTTTTTTGTTAGGGAGCTATAAGGGTTAAAAGTTGACCAGCGATTTCTAATTTTTCCAACAAAATTTACAAAACCATTTTTTTAGGGACCACATCACATTTGAGGTCACTTTGAGAGGTCTTTATGACAGAAAATACCCAAAAGTGACACCATTATAAAAACTGCACCCCTCAAGGTGCTCAAAACCACATTCAATAAGTTTATTAACCCTTCAGGTGCTTCACAGGAATTTTTGGAATGTGGAAGAAAAAAATGAACATTTAACTTTTTTCACAAAAATGTTACTTTAGACCCAATTTTTTTTATTTTCACAGGGGTAACAAGAAAAAATGGACCCCAAAATTTGTTGTGCAATTTCCCCTGGGCACGCAGATACCCCATATGTGGGGAAAAAAACACTGTTTGGGTGCACAGCAGGGCTCGGAAGGGAAGGAGCGCCATTTGACTTTTTGATTGCAAAATTTGCTTGAATAATTAGCGGACGTCATGTTGCGCTTGGAGAGCCCCTGTGTGCCCAAACATTGGAGCTCCCCCACAAGTGACCCCATTTTGGAAACTAGACCCCCAAAGGCACCTATCTAGATGCATAGTGAGCACTTGGAACCCCCAGGTGCTTCACAAATTGATTCGTAAAAATGAAAAAGTGAAAAAAAAAAAACACTTTTTCATTTTTATGAATCAATTTGTGAAGCACCTGGGGGTTCCAAGTGCTCACTATGCATCTAGATAGGTGCCTTGGGGGGTCTAGTTTCCAAAATGGGGTCACTTGTGGGGGAGCTCCAATGTTTGGGCACACAGGGGCTCTCCAAACGCAACATGGTGTCCGCTAACAATTTGAGCCGACAATTTGTTAGCGGACACCATGTTGCATTTGCAGAGTCCATGTGTTGATCGTGTGTTATTCCATTTTTTGTTTGGCGGTATGGTGATAAAGCATTGTTTTTTGCTTCGTTTTTTATTTATTTTTTTTACCGTGTTCACTGAAGGGGTTAACTAGTGGGACAGTTTTATAGGTCAGGTTCCGGACGCGGCGATACCAAATATGTGTACTTTTATTGTTTTTTTTTGTTTTTTTTTTATAATAATATTTATTGATGGGTACATTATATTTTTATTTTTGGTGGATTATTTTTTTTATTTTTTTTTTTTATATTTTTACAATTTTTTTTTTTTTTTTTTCACTTTCTGATAGTTTTAATACTGCATTACTTTGTCCCACTGTGGGACTTTCACTTTTTTTTCTCTGATCGCCTGCATGGCACAGGAATGCAGCACCATCCCTGTGTCATGCAGGCAGTCAGCGCTGGACAGAGAGAAGATTGTTTGGAGATACACTGCGCATGTCCAAAAAATCTTCCTGCTGTCTGGTGACCCGGATGTTGTCATGACGACATCGGGTCGTCATGGCAACATCCTGGAAGCCACGGCAGTCAGCGCTGGAAGCCGGAAGAGGAGGTGAGTATCTGCGATCACCTCCCCTTGCCACCGCAATGCTGCGATCGACTTCGATCGCAGCATCGCAGGGGTTAATGTGCTGGGAGTGGTGCAGGACCGCTCCCTGCACATAGTACCGGGTGTCAGCTGTGACAATCAGCTAACACCCGGCGGCGATCGCGCCCGCACAGCCTTTGTGCGCGTGCGATCACCATGACGTACAAATACGGGTCTGGCTCTTAAGTCCCAGGGCACAAATGTCTGAAAAGCAATGTCTAAAGCATTCCAAATGTTATGTTATTATATGTGTCATGTTCGAGATCTGTGTTCTGCTGCTGTGATACCGCAATTTCCTCCGGGATAAAAATAAAGTATATCTTATCTTATTAGTACGTCAAATGTTGTTAAGGGGTTAAAGACTCTTTACACCTTTGCGCAAATTTCTTTTTATTATTCATTTGCTTTCGAAATGCAAAGTTTAACAACTTTCTAAATAGTCTTAATGTTCTACTATTTTGACACTTCTGATGTCTAAGGCTCTGTTCACATGTCCTCCTGACATCCTTTTGCAACGGACCGAGTTTAGAAACACAAAAAAAAAAAAATGGAAATCATTCATTATGATTCTCATAATCTTTTTAATTTTTGACAGGCAAAAACGTTCTTGAAGCTAAAAAATTTATTGCAGCTGGAAAGAAGGTAACTGAAGACGTTTTATCACACTTTCAATGCCAATTGAAATGAACGGGTCCTGCACACCGTTTTTATGATCCCAGAATGGATCAAAAGGCGGAAATTACTATTGCATATGTGAACATAGCAAGTCCTTTACCTGTATAAGTGTTTTGCAAAAATGTTACAAATCTGTCAGAGCTCCAGATCCTGATGGTTTTCTCTAATCTCCACCTCCTTTCTCTCTGCAGGTAGGAGTGAGGGGTTGTACGAAAAATATTACAACATGGACAAGGAGGGAAAAGAAATTAGTCTAAGGCCACGTTCACACAGTGGGTATGTGGTCAGTATTTTACATCAGTGTGAGAATGGCACCATAGAGATCCCGCAGAATCCCGTCGCTGCCACCACTTGTGAGGAATCCACACCTCGCCACTCGCCTGACGTCACAATTATGTCAGACGGCTCACATGATATGGATCTGCCCTGTGCACCAGCGTGTGATGTTCTACACTCCCTCGGGGACGCGTAAGGTCAGATTGATACAGCTCTACACAGACACCCCCTGTCCACACGGGTACAGGAAGGCACCAGGAGTGAGAAGAGGTGGCCCACTCAGTCACTGACATGGCACTATACTCGCACACACCCTTGACAGGCTGAGAGGCCCCTTCACTAGCCCCAGTGAAGCAGAACCTTGTCGGCCTGGTAAAGCTGCCACCAGCTCCTATTCAATATAATTCCCGCTACGGGATTATATAGGGCCAGGAACTAGCCCCGGTAGAGTGTTCATTGGACCGAACAATGGACGTGAGAGTTCGTGGATAGAGATAAAAGAGGAGCCCAAGGTCAAATTATATATTTAATTGCCTTAAGGGCACACTAGACAATACACTATATACATAAGGGTTATACATACATAATGGTCTGAGATGTACACACAATAGTAGTGGTACAAAAGATATAAGCTGTTATAAAGAGTCAGTTAACAGTCAGATGGAAGGCCTGGCTTGCGGGGGAGGGGCTGCCACATGGAAGGCTGGTGGTCCCCTTTGTTGCAGGACTTCTCCCACACGATGTGTTGTCGCGACCTCCCAGGGAAAAAGACACTGAGCTAGGGCGGCTGGAGCGCTTAACCGCTCTGGGTCACTCCTCCTCCTGCCCCCTGGCTGGACCTAAATCTCCACCCCTGTTCTCTCTAAGCTACAAACTCCAAAAACTAAAATGAGCTATACTTCCTTAATGGACGGTCCTAGGGAGCTGGTTCTGGTGTCATCGGATCCATTCGGGCCCCTGCTAAGCGCAGGAGACCAAACACAGCGGCCCTAGGGGTTTGCGAAAGGCTGTGCGACGTATCTCCCCATCCCTACGCGCTAGACTGTGCTGGAAGCTAGGGTGACATTTCTCCTGTTCATGTGATTCCAAAAATCTACTTGGTGTATCGGTGGGATGTATAGTATTCCCATAACTCTGTATTGAAATATACTTGTCTGACACAAAGGACATGCCGCATGGCTGTGGTCCACAGGGGGTCTTCCTATGGAAGACCCACAGCAGAAGCTGGGGGTTTTGTCACTCAATGTCCCTCAGCCCCCTCCCTTCTTGATTAGCTGCAAAAGGGTCCGATTACAGCTGTATATTGTAAACCTCTAAAATCCCCCGCCAAACAGGGCACAATGATTGACATGGTATTATATCTTGAATATTTTTCACAATGAGTATTTGTAAGTCAAAACCAGGAGTGGAACAATCAGAAAAAAAGTATAGAAACATCTGCACAAATTTTTTTTTTTTTTACCAAATCCTGGGTTTGGCTTACAAATACTGATGTAAAATACTGATCAAATACTGATAGTGTGAATGTAGCCTAAAGAAAAGAAGGAAATCCCATGAAGAGAAAATTGCAGGATGGCGGCTGAGATTTATTAGATTATGATAGCCTCATTTCTCTGGATACATACAGATCTCATGTCCAGCATGAATTAATGGGTGAGACACTCTCAAGAAAAAAATCTGAAACTTGGAGCAGGCTTCAAACAGAAAATCAGGGGTTCTGAAAATGAATGATGGAGTGAAGATTGCAGAATGAAACATAGTTGCAACTCTTAAAAAATAAAATTGCAACATATATAACATTGCAAAAAATGTTGATTCACTCTCAAAAACTGTTTAGCCTTTAAGCAATTTTTGAAAGTGAATGATCAGTGAAGAAGACAAAAAATGACTTATCTTCACTTGTACTATTGATTTATGAAAATCTGTAGTCCCCAATTAGCACACAAAACTGAAGTATCCACCATGAAACAACTACAATAAAAATGACTGAGTGAGGATGAACCACAACTTACACAGTTTTAGGCGCTCCCTAAAAACACACCAGTTTAAAGCAGCCTATCACCTTCCCTTATCAAAGTCCTTTTATATTCTTATAGCCCATCCCTTATTTCTCCAAACATAAGTCTCCACCGAACCCAAAAGCACTACAGATACTGGCCGGTGACTACAGATACTGGCTGGTGATGAGCTCATGCAGCCTTTATCTATCCCTCATCCCCTCAAGATGGTTGGACCATCATTGTAAATAAGCCATTGTACTTTGTGTCACCCCCACCTCATTGTAGATTGTAAGCTCTTACGAGCAGGGTTGTCATTATTTTTGCTGTAATTATTGTATTATCTTTAGCTATGTTACTTATGACTGTTGTATATGAACCTGTGAATTGTTAAGCGCTGCGGAATATGTTGGCGCTATATAAATAAAGACTATTATTATATTATATTAAGAGAGGACGCTAAGCGAGTAACAAACAGGTATTATTGTAGGTTATGTGCTTTTCTAAAGCAGTGAATTTTCTGGTTGGTTTTGGAGATTTTAAAGGTGGGTGTTGGGTAATTTGACCAGTTGAGGTAGTAAGTTCCAGATTATAAAACTAGGGAGAAGACCTGGAGAATTGTGAGAGGAGCAAACAAGAGGAGAGCAATGAGGGAGGTTTTGTGAGGACCAGATTTTGTGTGTGGAGAGGTATCAGAATAGGACAAAGATTTATAAAATGGATGGTATTATGTCATTGTTAATATACAATTAAGGAAATAATTATTTGATTCCTTGCTGTTTTTGTGAGTTTACCCACTGACAAAGACATGAAAAGTCTATAATTTTAAAGGGTAGATTAATTTTAACATTGAGAGATAGAATATCCAAAAAAGAAATCAAGAAAATCACACTGTATAAATTAGATAAATTTATTTGCATTTTGCAGAGAGAAATAAGTATTTCATTCCAAACAACATTTAATACTTGGTGGCAAAACCCTTGCTGGCAAGCACAGCAGTAAAACGTTTTTTGTAGTTGATGATGAGGATTGCGCACATGTCAGGAGGAGTTTTGGTCCACTCCTCTTTGCAGATCATCTCTAAATCATTAAGATTTTGAGGCTGTCGCTTGGCAACTAGGAGCTTCAACTCCCTCCATAAGATTTCTATGGGATTAAGGTCTGGAGACTGGCTAGGCCACTCCATGACCTTAATGTGCCTCTTTTTGAGCCACCCCTTTGTTGCCTTGGCTGTATGTTTTGGGTCATTGTCTTGCTGGAAGACTCAGCCACGACCCATTTTTAAAGTCCTGGCGGAGGGAAGGAGGTTGTCACTCAGGATAGTACGGTACATGGCTCCATCCATTCTCCCATTGATGCGGTGAACTAGTCCTGTCCTCTTAGCAGAGAAACACCCCCAAAACATAATGTTTCCACCTCTGTGCTTTACAGTGGGGACGGTGTTCTTTGGGTCATAGGCAGCATTTCTCTTCCTCCAAACACGGCGAGTTAAGTTAATGCCAAAGAGGTCAATCTTTGCCTCATCTGACCACAGCACCTTCTCCCAATAACTCACAGAATCATCCAGGTGTTCATAGGAAAACTTCAGACGGGCCTGCACATGTGCTTTCTCGAGCAGGAGGACCTTGCGGGCACTGCAGTATTTTAAACCTTTAAGGCGTAATGTGTTACCAATGGTTTTCTTGGTGACTGTGGTCCCAGTTGCCTTGAGATCATTAACAAGTCCCCCCCCCATGTAATTTTAGGCTGATCGCTCACCTTCCTCATGATCAAGGATGCCCCACGAGGTGAGATTTTGCATGGTGCCCCAGATCGATGTCGCTTAACAGTCATTTTCTTACTATTGCACCAACAGTTGTCTCCTTCTCACCCAGCGTCTTACTTGTGGTTTTGTAGCCCATTCCAGCTTTGTGCATGTCTATGATCTTGTCCCTGACATCCTTAGAAAGCTTTTGGTCTTGCCCATGTTGTAGAGGTTAGAGTCTGACTGATTAATTGAGTCTGTGGACAGGAGTCTTTTATACAGGTGACTATGTAAGACAGCTGTCTTTAATGCAGGTAACGAGTTGATTAGGAGTGTTTAACTAGTCTGTAGGAGCCAGAACTTATAATGGTTTGTAGGGAATCAAATACTTATTTCTCACTGCAAAATGCAAATAAATGTATCTAATTTATACAATGTGATTTTCTTGATTTTTTTTTGTATATCTCAATGTTAAAATTAACCTACCCTTAAAATTATAGACTGTTCATGTCTTTGTCAGTGGGCAAACTTACAAAAACAGCAAGGGATCAAATAATTATTTCCTTCACTGTAAGTGTGAATTCTTTAATAACTAGTTAGGTAGCAAAGAGATTGGCAGAAGAAGAATAACCAAACACAGCAAATATAGATACGGGACAGGTTTAGGACTTGAAATACCCAGGAAAGGAGATGCTTATTGTCATGAAAGTCAGCCGCAATCTTAGGTATGATACGTCATACCTGAAGATATTCCCTATTGTCACACAGCTTCTACCATGTCACATTTTTGCAGCCCCTGGTAAACAGAGCAATTCGCCCCCACCTCTGGAGATCAGTGTCCAGAAACTTCTTTGATATGGTAAATAGATGGGCCAGTTTTTGTTGTGTCCAAGCAGGACAGAGTCAGCTAGGCCCCAGGGGGGTAATTAACACCTTGATGTCACTGCAAACCATTTTTACAAGCCTGAAAACCATGTGCTTTCTTTGTGGAAAATGGCCACCAAAGCTACAAGATACACTATCAATTCCTAACCACACGATACAAGTTAGGGAACCCAAATAAAATGTATCATGTGAGGAAGGTGCCCGCGGACACAATGATGGGACTTATAAATCCATGAGTGGCCTGGAAAGCTGGATAGTTAGAAGAACCATATACAAGGTCCCAGGGGAGGCATGTTAGAGTCAATGGCTTCCCCACAAGAGGAGGATCACGATGAGACCTCTGGTGATACGATGAGATCACCCCAGGGAAAGTTATGGGTACTTTTCTAAAATGAAGCTAAAATGAGCATTGGCGGGGCTTAGTAAACTGACATCACCAAGAGTGGGCGTGACAGGACTTTAGTATAGCCGACAGCCAGAAACCCCCTCAGTTTGACCCACGAGATGATGTGAACAACTCCTAACGTCGGGTCCAGGTCTCTGAGTGGGAGGAGCACCTTTGCCATGTGCTACTGAGGCTTGGACGACTGCAACTAAGCTTGAACCTGTGGGATCGCAAATCCTCCCTTGCACCACAAGAACGGTAACTGATTTATCGTTGTTATTCCTGTGTTTTGTATTTCTAATTGTTATAGCTCTTATTCTGGCCAAATACCGTTGTATAGTTAATTGTATAGACTTGTAATCTAGTGTATTCCTATAATCGATTAAATCATAAATTAATCGTGGGCTGTATCCTTTACTCTGCATATACGAATCCATTGGTCCGGAAACGCTTGGCTGAAATGCTACTGGGTTGGTTCCTGAACCGATACAAGTCTATTAACGGACCGGGCTTGTATCAAACGAAAACTGGTGGCAGCATACCATCTGGGGGATTTGAGGAAGGCTGGCAGTGACGGTCGGAGGTGTGGATATATATTACTTGCGCAGCCAGGGGAATATATATACCGCCCTCACTGCAGAGGGCCTCAAATACCCAGAGGGCTACAGGACGGCCTCTCCGGCGACCACTCACTCTAGGTGCAGTACCTTGACTGACCTGAGCGGCAAGGGGGCGCCAGAGAGTTGTGCCTGTATCGTGGCGTCACGGATTGGTGACGTGTAAGGGACAACACACCACCATGTTTTCCCCCGCTGGTAGCAGCTTCCTGGCACCACTTACTCTAGGTGCAGTACCTTGACTCACCTGAGAGGTACGGGGGCGCCAGAGAGCTGCACCCACCGGCCGGCATTCATCACACTTATGTGTTTATTTTTCTCTATTTTACATGCAGATTTTTCCTGTGGTCATTTAAAATTGTGATTTTAAATATTGATACTAATATACAGTGGAGAAATAAGTATTTGATACACTACCGATTTTGCAAGTTTCCCACCTACAAAGAACGGAGCAGTCTGTAATTTTTATCATAGGTACACTTTAACTGTGAGAGACAGAATCTTAAAAAAATCCAGAAAAATCACATTGTATGATTTTTACATAATTATATACATTTTATTGCATGAAATCTGTTTTTCTATTGTATGAAATACTTAACTTAATATTGGGTACAGAAACCTTTGTTTGCAATTACAGAGGTCAGACGTTTCCTGTAGTTCTTGACCAAGTTTGCACACACTGCAGTAGGGATTTTGGCCCACTCCTCCATACAGATCTTCTCCAGATCCTTCAGGTATTGGGCCTATTGCTGGGCAACATGGAGTTTCAGCTCTCTCCAAAGAATTTCTATTTTCTTACAGAGCTACTCTTTAGTTGCCCTGACTGTGTGTTTTGGGTCATTGTCATGCTGGAAGACCCAGCCACGACACATCTTCAATGCTCTTATTGAGGGAAGGAGGTTGCTGGCCAAAATATTGTGATACATGACTCAATCAATCCTTTCTTCAATACGGTGCAGTCGTCCTGTCCCCTTTGCAGAAAAGCAACTCAAAAGGTATGAGATTTCCCCCACCATGCTTCACGGGTTAGGATGGACGGTGTTCTTGGGGTTGTACTTATCCTTCTTCCTTCAAACAAGGCGAGTGGAGTTGATACCAAAAAGTTCTATTTTGGTCTCATCTGACCATATGATCTTCACTGCCTCCTCTTCATCATCCAGATGGTCATTGATGAACTTCAAACGGGCCTGGACAAGTGATGCCATGAGCAGGGGGACCTTGCGTGCCCTGCAGGATTTTAATCCATGACGGCATAGTGTGTTACTAACGGTAATGTTTGAGACTGTAATCCCAGCTCTCTTCAGGTCATGGATCAGGTCCTCCCGTGTAGTTCTGGGCTGATTCCTGACCTTTCTCAGAATCATCCTTACCCCATGCGGCGAAATGTTGCATGGACCCCCAGACCGAGGAAGATTGAGTCATCTTGTGTTTCTTCCATTTTCTAATAATTGTGCCAGCAGTTGTTGTCTTCTCACCAAGCTGCTTGCCTATTGTCCTGTAACCCATCCCAGCCTTGTGCAGATCTACAATTATGTCCCCGGTGTCCTTAGACATCTCTAGTCTTGGCCATGGTGGAGCGGTTGGTGTGTGATTGAGTGTGTGGACAGGTGTCTTTTATACAGGTAACAAGTTCAAACAGGTGCAATTAATACAAGTAATGAGTGCAGAATGGGAGGGCTTCTTAAGGAAAAACTAACAGGTCTGTGAGACAGAATTCTTGCTGATTGGTGACAAAAAAACTTATTTCATGCAATAAAATGCAATTTAATTATTTAAAAATCATACAATGTGATTTTCTCTTTTTTATTATTCGATTCTGACTCTCATAGGTAAAGTGTACCTATGATAAAAATTACAGACTTCCTCTTTGTAGGTGAGAAAACTTGAAAAATCGCCAGTGTATCAAATACTTATTTCCACCACACTATAATATAATATATATATATATATATATATATATATATATATATATATATATATATATACATACACACACACAGCGGGGGAAAAAAGACTTAAAAATATGAGAGAGGCCTGTAATTGACATCATAGGTAGACCTCAACTATGAGAGACAAAATGAGAAAACAATTCCTGAAAATCACATTCCAAATCAGACAAAGTATTTTTTTTCAAATTTTGGTGGAATATAAGTATTTTGTCAATTATAAAAATTCATCTCAATACTTTGTTATATATCCTTTGTTGGCAACGACAGAGGTCAAACATTTTCTGTAAGTCTTCACAAGGTTGGCACACACTGTTGCTGGTATGTTGGCCCATTCCTCCATGCAGATCTCCTCTAGAGCAGTAATGTTTTGGGGCTGTCGCTGGGCAACACAGACTTTCAACTCCCTCCAAAGGTTTTCTATAGGGTTTAGATATGGAGAAGCCACTCCTTCGTTGCCTTGGTGGTGTGCTTGGGATCATTGTCATGCTGAAAGACCCAGCCATGTTTCATCTTCAATACCCTTGCTGATGGAAGGAGGTTTGCACTCAAAATCTCACGATACATGGCCCCATTCATTCTTTTATGTACACGGATTAGTAGTCCTGGTCCCTTGGCAGAGAAACAGCCCCAAAGCATGATGTTGCCACCCCCATGCTTCACAGTAGGTATGGTGTTCTTTGGATGCAACTCAGCATTCTTTCTCCTACAAACAAGACGAGTTGTGATTCTACCAAACAGTTCAACTTTGGTTTCATAAGACCATATGACATTCTCCCAATTCGCTTCTGGATCAACCAAATGCTTTCTAGCAAACTTCAGACGGGCCCGGACATGTAATGGCTTAAGCAGGGGAACACGTCTGGCACTGCAGGATCTGAGTCCCTGGCGGCGTAGTGTGTTACTGATGGTAGCCTGTGTAACGTTGGTCCCAGCTCTCAGCAGGTCATTCACTAGGTTCCCCTGTGTGGTTCTGGGATTTTTGCTCACCGTTCTTGAGATCATTTTGACCCCATGGGGTGAGATCTTGTGTGGAGCCCCAGATTGAGGGAGATTATCAGTGGTCTTGTATGTCTTCCATTTTCTAATTACTGCTCCCACAGTTGATTCCTTCACACCAAGCTGCTCGCCTACTGCAGATTCAGTCTTTCCAGCTTGGTGCAGGGCTACCATTTTGTTTCTGGTGTCCTTTGACAGCTCTTTGGTCTTCACCATAGTGGAGTTTGGAGTGTGACTGTTTGAGGTTGCGGACAGTTGTCTTTTATACTGATAACAAGTTCAAACAGGTGCCAGTACTACAGGTAATGAGGGAGGACAGAGGAGCCTCTTAAAGAAGAAGTTTCAGGTCTCTGAGAGCCAGAAATCTTGCTTGCTTGTAATTGACTAAATACTTATTTTCCACCAAAATGTGAAAAAAAAAATTTCAATATCAGACAATGTGATTTTCATGATTTGTTTTCTCATTTTGTCTCTCATAGTTGAGGTCTACCTATGATGTCAATTACAGGCCCCTCTCATCTTTTTAAGTGGGAGAACTTGCACAATTGGTGGCTGACTAAATACTATTTTTCCTCACTGTACATACATATATATATATATATATATATATATATATACATATACATACATATACACATACATATATACACACACATATGGTGAGTGATTATCACTTAGATAATACCTGGATGAGGCCGCTCTCTGCAAATTCCAAGTTGGGCAGAGATCCACCTTGTATCCATTCAATACAATGTTTCAATGGATGTTATGGAAGTACAATAAGTGCTATGTGTGTGAGTGCCTGGGAGGCAGTACATCACTGTTGTTGGGTGCTTAGGGTTTTCAGTTTATCTTAACAGAAGGAAGAGAAAACCATAGATAGATGGACCCCATAAGAAGTTCTGAATATTAAGGTAGTTAGGATATTGCAAATAAAACAACTCATGAGTACATTGGAAATTCTAACCCTGTGCGGTAAGTAAAAGTACGGCGATTTGTTAACAGAATGTTGACCAACTGACTAGCTTTTTGGACGTTAAAACAACCATTTGCAAAAACAGTAGTGTAGGAGAAGAACTTTTTTTTCTGACGCTTCATTATTTTTTTGGAATATCCAGGCAGCATAAGAGAGGGTAGATTGGGAGACTTCTTCTAGCACTTAGTATATATCAATACCTTACTGTTTTTTAGATCTCTGCTTGTAGCCATTGAATTAAAACTGTTATTTTGTTCTGTTTCTTTTAAAGAAGAAACTTTGTCCTGGCCACATGCCACTAGTTGTACTTTATCTATAAGGAGGCTTGCACATAATCATGACAGTTTTTCAGCCTCTGGATATAGACAAAAATGCTTCCAAAGATCTTTAAAACTGTGTAAAAGAAACTGGCATAACTTTTCATTTTACAATGAATACGCTTTATTTGCTTTAGTTGAAATACTGTTAAGAATGGACTAAAGCTAAGCTTAATATCCCAGGGGTTATCAAACTAGCTGCCATTGGTGCCGGAAAAGTTAATATAAAGATAGATGGATAAAATCTAGAAATTATCTAAGTAAAATAAGCGGTAGATAGCCTTTGATATGGCTGTAATAACATTATGTCCAATGGTTCAAAGAAACAAATACTATAAAAGGTATATCACCGGCGTCCCTGCACGCTAAATCTCTCACCCGGCAGGGACGCCAACCTACCAACTCACTGCCGCGGTCCTGCACTCCCTCCTCCTTCTCCTACCGCCGCCCTGTGTCTGCGCACAGCTTGCAGATCACTGGGCACAGTGCTTAGGGCGCGCACATGGTCCCGCACTCTATTATGGGGCACGCAGTCCCTTTAAAAGTGTCCCAAGCCAATGGCTGGGAGACACTTATTATTTAAGATACCTCCACCTGATGGCAAGTGCCTGAGGAACGTGTTAGTTTTGTTTTGCATGCTTGCTAGCTCTCAGGTCCCAAGTGCGCGTGTCCAACCATTCCTGTACTGTATATCCACGCCTGCCGTGCCTGCCTGTGTTAGTTATATCTTCCAGCTCAACTGCCTGCCTATCAGCCGTATTCACCAGCACCTGCCTGCCTGTATTTCTGCTGAGCCCGCCAGAATCTGCTTGCCTGTTTACCAGCCATGTCCGCCAGTACCAGCCTGTTATTGAATCTGCCGTGCCAGTCGCCATACCTGTCGTGTCTACCTGCACTTGCCAAGTCTACCCATTCCTGGCCATTCCACTTTCCTGTCCCTTGGTGGTCAGCTGCTGTGCATCTGACGTCAATCCTGGTGTAGCACCTGGTCCCGCCTCACCAGACTCTCTTTGGATAGCGGCACCATCAGTTGCAATCCGGGATCAGTCTTTGCGTGGCACTTAGTCACACCCCTCCAGGCTCTCCTTGGGTCTCGGCACAGTGATTCCACCACCCAGTCCGTTACATAAAGGACAGAAATATTATGACACCTACCGTAGCCTTTATGACATCCCATTCTAAATCCACAGGTATTAGTATGGAATTGGTGTGCCCTTTGCAGCTAAAACAGCTTTCACTCTTCTGCGAGACTTTTTGTGAGATTTTGGACTGTGCCTATCAGTATTTTTCACATTCCTTAAAGAGGTGCATTTGTGAAGTCAGTCACTGATGGAAAAGAGGGCAAGGTTTGTAATATCCATTATAGATTATCTCAAAGATGTTAGATAGGATGGAGATCAAGGCTCTGTGTGGTCAGTTATGTTCTTTAATACCAAACTCATCCAACCATGCATTTATACCCTTTACTATCTCCTCAACATAAAAAGGGCCTTCCCCAAACTGTCTCCACACATTTGCCTAAAATGTCTTGGTATATTGAAGTATTAAGATTCCCTTCACTGGAATTAACAGACTTAGGAAAAGCTATGAAAAATCAGCCCCAGAGCATTATCCTTCCTCTACCAAACTTTCAATGCAGTCTAGCAAGTAACGATCTCCTGGCTTCTGACAAAACAAGACTCGTCAATCAGATTGTCAGATAAGAGAAGAGTGATTTGTGACTCTACAGTACATGTTTCTACTGCTCAAAAGTCCTATGGTGGCGTGCTTCAAAGACTTGGCATTGTGCTTGGTGATGTATGGCTTTCATGCAGCGGCTCGGCAATGGAAACTTAATGTTAATGACAACGAAAGTTTGGAAATCTGTCGTTAGCGAGTCAGCAAAGCACTGGTGACTTTTATACACCATGGCCCAGATTCATCAAGACCGGCGATTTTCTCGCCGGTCTCGATGATGGGACATGGTGGAGTCAGACGCTCCCGATTCATGAAGAGGTGCATCACGCCAGAAATCTATGACTGATGTAAGATTTTTGCCGTAATCAACTCCACAGCTCATCATGAAGCAGATGAGCCATGGAGTCACGCCCTCATTGCACACCTGTCAAACCCCAGCTCCTCCCACCTTCGCCCGTTTTGATGTAACTGGGAGAAACTGGCATGAAAATGCCAAAAGTCGCAAAATTTAGCAACATTTCAAAGCAATTTAAGCCATAATTCTGGCAAAACTGCTTTGATAAATCGGGGCTTATGTTCTTCAGCACTCAGTGACCCAGCTGAGTTTTAGGTGTTCTGCTACTTTGTGGCTGAGCTACTCTGGTTCTAAAACAGTTGCACTTTTCAAAAACACCATGCACAATTGATGGTGGAATATTTAGAGAGGAAGAAATTTCAAAAATTGATCTTATTAAAGTAATAAATCCATAATGCAAATGAATGAAAATCATTAATTCAATGATTAAAGCAACTCTAGTCGGCACAGAATGACTGTTAAAACCAAGTACAGGCATTTGGTGCTTCATGGCGGGGCCGATCATTAAAATGCATCTTCCCACCAGCTTGATTTCTCTCAATCTCCACCCCCATCTTCTTTGATTGACAGCTCTGGCTTCATAGATCCAGAGAAGGGCGGAGATGGATGGAAGACAAGTAGGTGTGAAGGTGCACTTAAATGATTGGCATGCCGTGAAGCACAGCGGGCCTGTACTTGGTTTATTCAGTCATTCTGTGCTGATAGAGGTCTTTTAAGAGGTGAGTCCCAATACTTTTGTCTATCTTATGTAACAGAGTGGCTCTCCCCCCCCAGCCTGTTTTCATGGACCATACTGGACTCAGGCCTATACTAGCATTTTCTGTCCTGCATCTGGTGGGGGCCTGTGTGTCTTTGTTCTTCTCTGCATGGGGCTTCCCTTAAATACACAACTCGGCAGACCGACTGGAGACTGGAGTTCTAGAAGATTCCTCATTCTTTGAGTTACCTGAAGTACATGTTTAAGGTAGGTGGGGTGTTTGTATCTCTGCCCAGCCTGGGTGCTGATCTCAAGAGAAGGAGAACAATAAGACACATGTTTTTTAGTTAGTTGATGCTGTGCTGTGTGAAGGGCTAGGACCAGTGCTGAGGCCAGATCCTGGTGCTGTGTATGGACTATTGGAGATCTGTTGGACTACTGGACATTGGAGATCAGTTGCCATGTGGGATTGTGATGTTTTGCCACCCTGCTGGATTTGAGGACTTAGTCTGAGACTGTTGTTGCATTGTACTTGGCGCTGGATTACTGGGTGGCGCCCCCGGATTTGTTCCTTTCTGTGTTACGGACTCTAAGGAACTACAGCTATGTTTGGTATTATATTATCCAAGTCGCAATAAAGGTTGTGGGATTGTTCATCGGCCTGCTGTCTCTGCCTGCTCCGTCTCACACCCCGTCACATCTTACTACATAAAAAGCTTAATGCTGAGGTGAGTCCGAGAAAAACATCAGCTGACGTTGGAGCGATGACTCTGTTGTTGTAGATGACGATGAAAGGGAACATTTTCTAATAAAATTTTTAAATAGATTCATTGCCTTAGACTTAAGGTGGGCAGCATTATTATATTGTTGAGAAATTTGAATACAAAACGTGGACTCTGCAATGGTACACAATTACTTGTAACATCATTGAATAGAAATGTTCTTGAGGCAAAGATTTTAACAGGATCATATGAAGGTGATAAGGCATACAGAGATTTCCACACGATCTGCCCTGGGCAATTCACTTTTTGAATTGGTGAACGTCTCTGTAATCTTCTAAATTTCATTTTTGTATTCCGTAATGCCATTTACTAATCTATTAATTATGACAACTTTGTTGTTTATCGTGTAAAAAGGCTAAAAGTAAACAGACATGGGTAATTTGAGTTAGTGTTTATTATGGAGAGGACACTTTTATAGCTTCCGAAACCTATTTTTTCAGAACTCGGGCTGCTAGTACATGATATATATTACCTACGTCAGTGTTAGAAGTGCAGCCAAATAGTTGTCATGGACGACTGTAGTTGTCATATTATAGTTGGTGGTACATTGTTGATGACAACAGACTATGGATTAACAAAATTTTCCAAAAACACATAAACCCTTTCCATTCCAGCTTCATGAAGGTGTTCAATCATCATCGAATAAAAGCTTTCCTTACACTGGAGCCAAAAATATAAGATAAGTGAGGGAAAAAAAGGACATGAAGGAGAAATTGTAACGGGTCCGGGAGGCGGAACCTCTGAGCTACTATACAAGGGGGCGGCCCTTGTAAGGGAGCGGGTGGCAGTCTCTGGGTGAACGGACAGGGAGTTACGGCAAGTGATCAGGGCAGTCTCTGGGTAAGGGGTAGGTACGACCTGTGATGGCAGAGCCTCCGGGTAGGCTAGCAGGCAGATGGTAGATGTGTGCTCCCAGGTGAGCAAGCGAGAGTCTCTGGAATAGCAGGTGGTCACGGCACGTGACGGCGGAACCTCCGGGCTGGCAGGCAGGTAGGTAACGGAGAAGCGCTCCCAGGTGAGCGGGCAAGAGTCTCTGGAGTAGCTGGTGGTCACCGCACGTGACAACGGGACCTCCGGGCTGGCAAGCAGGCAGGTAACGGAGATGCGCTCCCAGGTGAGCGGGCAAGAGTCTCAGAGATAGCTGGTGGTCACAGCACGTGACAACGGAGCCTCCGGGCTGGCAAGCAGGCAGATAACGGAGAAGCGCTCCCAGGTGAGCGGGCAAGCTGGTCCATAGACAGACTGACCGGAGTAGTAAGGCAGACCGTCGGACCTCAGGCAAGCAGGCAGGTAGCTGATATGCGCTCCCAGGTGAGCGGGCAAGCTGGTCCTTAGACAGACTGACAGGAGTCGGAAGGCAGACCGTCGGACCTCAGACTGGCAGACAGGTAACAAGTATTCAGGCAGGAATCAGGCAGGTAACTGGCAGGAAACTGGCAGGAAACTGGCAGGAAACTGGCAGGAAACTGGCAACGGGACCTGAGGGCTGAAGCACAGGTGAGACACAGGTGCAAACAACATTGCTCGGGCACCTCCATTTTGGAGGAGGTGCCTTATATATGATGAAGTCCTCCGGCCATTGGCCGGGGACTCTTTAGGGCGGCGCGCGCGCGGCCCCTTTAAGAGGAGGGGAGCGCGCGCGCGCCCTAAGCACAGGGGCCGGGAAGGAGCGCGCGCTGAGAGCAGAGCAGGAGGAGGACGCCGGGACGGAGCGCGCGCTGACAGCAGAGCGGGGGGAGGATGCCGGGCACGGAGCAGAGCGGTGAGGGGAGCAGCGTCCCTGCCTAGCAGAGGGCAGGGACGCCGGCACTACAGTACCCCCCCCCTTTAGGCCCCCCCTTTTTTAGGCCAGACAGAAATTTAGCTAGGATGAGAGGGGCATGGATGTTCTCCCGGGGCTCCCACGTTCTCTCCTCAGGACCAAACCCCTTCCAATCTACCAGGAAAAAGGTCTTTCCTCTTACCCTTTTGGTGGCAAGAATGTTCTCTACCTCAAACTCGTCCTCAGCAGAAACCGGAGCAGGAGGCGTACCTGTAGACTTGGAAAAAGAGTTAAGCACCACAGGTTTGAGGAGAGACACATGGAAGGAGTTAGGGATCCGTAAGTTGGCCGGGAGTTTCAATTTATAGGCCACCGGGTTGATCTGACTGATGACCTCCAGTGGGCCGATGAACCGAGGCCCTAACTTATAGGAAGGGATCTTGAGCCGGACATATTTGGACGAGAGCCAGACTTTATCCCCAGGGCGGAATTGAGGAGGGTCCAGACGTTTTTTGTCAGCGTGTCTTTTCATACGCTCGGATGACAGAAGGAGTGCGGACCGGGTACTCTCCCATATGGAGGAAAATTTGTTAACAAGAGATTCCGCAGCCGGATTGTCCGCCGAGGTGGAGACGGGAAACGGGATCCGAGGATGCTGACCGTAGACTACAAAAAACGGGGATTTGGAGGAAGACTCGCTCTCGTGATTGTTGTACGAGAATTCGGCCCATGGCAGGAGATCCACCCAGTCAGAATGGTGGGCATTAACGAAGTGCCGAAGGTAACTGGTCAGATTCTGATTGATCCGCTCCACTTGACCATTAGACTGTGGGTGGTAAGCGGAGGAGAAGTCCAGGGTGACGTCCAGCAATTTACAAGTGGCTCTCCAGAAACGGGAAGTGAACTGTACCCCACGATCCGACACGATGTGACGGGGCAGGCCATGAAGACGGAAGATGTGGCGGATAAAGTCTTTAGCCAGCTCGGGTGCAGACGGAAGACCTGGCAGTGGAATGAAGTGAGCCATCTTGGAGAAGCGGTCAGCGACCACCCAAATGACCGTACAACCGGCAGAGATGGGCAGATCAGTAATGAAGTCCATCGCTATATGCTGCCAGGGGGCAGCAGGTACTGGCAGAGGTAGGAGGCGGCCGGCCGGCAGGTGTCTCGGAACTTTGTTGCGGGCGCAGGACACACAGGCAGAAACAAAGTCTATTACATCCTTGTGCAGGTTAGGCCACCAGTAGTGCCGGGTAATAAGCTGGAGGGTCTTTTTCTGACCGGCGTGGCCAGCTAGTTTAGACGAATGACCCCAGTGTAGGATCTTCTCCCGATCAGGTACTGGTACGAACGTCTTACCAGGAGGAAGACGATTTAGACTCACGGGAGCCACCTGCATTACTCTGGCGGGATCGATGATATGTTTCGGATCCTCCTCGAGATCAGACACCAGAAAGGATCGAGACAAGGCGTCCGCCTTGACGTTTTTGTCAGCCGGGCGAAAATGAAGGACAAAATCAAAACGAGCAAAAAACAAGGACCACCGGGCTTGGCGCGGGTTAAGTCTCTGGGCATGCTGGAGGTAAGCCAAGTTCTTGTGGTCAGTGTAAATTATTACCGGGTGAAGAGCCCCCTCGAGCAGGTAACGCCACTCCTCCAATGCCAGTTTGATGGCCAATAACTCTCGGTCTCCTATGGAATAGTTGCGCTCAGAGGAGGAGAAGAGTTTAGAGAAGAAGCCACAAGTTACCATCCTCCCGGAAGATGATTTTTGAGTAAGTACCGCTCCGGCTCCAGAGGAGGAGGCGTCAACTTCCAGGAAGAACTGCTTGTTGCCATCTGGGCGATGCAGCACCGGGGCGGAAGAGAAGGCCTGTTTAAGGGAAAGAAAGGCCTCCTCTGCTTCGGGTGGCCACTCTTTGGGATTAGTACCTTTACGGGTGAGCGCAGAAATTGGGGCCGTCCGGGAAGAGAAGTGTGGTATGAAGAGGCGGTAGTAGTTGGCGAAGCCCAGGAATCGCTGAATGGCCTTCAACCCCTCCGGTCGGGGCCATTTCTCGATGGCAGACAGTTTCTCAGGATCCATTTGTAGGCCGGTCTGAGAGATAATGTAGCCCAGAAACGGAAGCGAGGTCTGCTCAAAGAGGCACTTCTCAAATTTAGCGTAGAGATGGTTCTGCCTTAGCCTGAGCAGGACCTGACGAACGTCCCTCCGGTGAGTCTGGAGATCCGGAGAGAAGACCAAGATGTCGTCCAGGTACACCACTACGCAGGAGTAGAGAAGGTCCCGGAAGATGTCATTGACCAACTCTTGAAAGACGGCAGGAGCGTTACAGAGACCAAAGGGCATTACCAGGTATTCATAGTGGCCGTCCCGGGTGTTGAATGCCGTCTTCCATTCATCCCCCTGACGAATACGAACCAGGTTGTACGCCCCACGAAGGTCCAGTTTGGTGAAGATCCTAGCCCCCCTCAGACGATCAAATAATTCTGGAATGAGCGGAAGGGGGTACTTATTCTTCACCGTGATCAGGTTTAGGCCTCTATAGTCTATACAGGGACGGAGAGAGCCGTCCTTCTTTTTGACGAAAAAGAAGCCTGCTCCCGCCGGGGAGGTAGATTTCCGGATGAATCCTCTGGCCAGATTCTCCTCAATATATTCGGACATTGACCGGGTCTCAGCAGCGGATAAAGGATAGATACGCCCACGGGGAGGAGTAGTACCGGGTAGCAGATCGATGGGACAGTCGTATGGTCTATGTGGTGGTAATGTCTCTGCCTCCTTTTTATTAAAGACATCTGCATAAGACCAATAAGGAATCGGAAGTCCAGGTAGATTAGCTGGGGTAGGAGAGGGACGGACGGGATGGACGGGAACCAGGCAGGTTTTATGACAGTCTTGTCCCCAGCGAAGGACCTCTCCGGTTTGCCAGTCTAGCACGGGTGCATGTCTCTGGAGCCAGGGCAGACCTAGCAAGAGGGCGTGAGAGAGTCCAGGCAGAACATGAAAGGAGATACTTTCAGAATGCAGCATTCCCACCTGCAGGGTAATGGATTCGGTGATGAGTTGAATGGGGCGAGGTAAGAGGCCCCCATCCACGGCAGCGACAGACAAGGGTACAGCCAGAGGTTTGGTGGGGATGCGGTATTTCTCAACCAGGGACTGTGAAATAAGGTTCCCGGCTGCTCCAGAGTCAAGTTGGGCTAGTTCGAAATAACGGTTCTCCCCGTAGATGATCGAAACTGACAACAGCAGGGATGGAGAGGATTTATTCTTGTCTAGGTGGACCTCTCTGAGCGAACCTAGACACAGGCGTTTCCCGACCTCTCCGGGCAGGCACGGATCCGGTGCTCCTTACTGCCACAGTAGAAGCAGCTCCCCTCGGCACGGCGTGAGTCCTGACGGGTTTTGACCATCTTGGTCTGGTCGACCTGCATAGGCTCAGGAGAGTGTACCTGGGGAGAGATGGAGGGAATGACGGGTTTCTGGAAAGTAGGAGCTAAACGTGGAATCCTTTTCTCACGGGTGACCTCTTTGGCACGCTCCTGGAACCGTAGGTCAATCCGGGTGGCAAGGGTTATTAGATCATCGAGAGAGGTAGGAATGTCCCGACCAGCAAGTTCATCTTTAATACGACCGGACAGACCCTCCCAGAAGACGGATACCAGAGCGTCGTTATCCCAGGCCAGCTCCGAGGCAAGGGTGCGGAACCGTATGGCATATTGGCCCACGGTGAGACCCTCCTGACGGAGGCGTAGCAGAGAGGATGCGGATGAGGTCCTCCGTCCGGGTTCGTCGAAGACTTTCCGGAAAGCCGAGAGAAAAGCAGGCAAGTTGGACACCAGGGGGTCTCCTCTCTCCCATAGAGGATTTAGCCAGGCCAGGGCCTCCCCGGTGAGATGGGACATGATAAAGGCAATTTTGGCCCGGTCGGAATTAAACTGATGGGACAAAAGTTCAAAGTGCAGGGTGCACTGATTTATGAAGCCCCGAGCCTGGACGGAGTCGCCTCCGAAGCGAGGAGGTGCAGACAGCCGGGGACCGGGATAGGTTACCATGGTATTAGTGGGTAGCGGAGCTGCCGGGTTGCGAGTCATGGTACTGGCAGTGGCTGCAGGTGGTGCAGTCAGAGTGTCCAGGCGAGTATTGACATTCCGCAGGTGACCCAGGATGGACTCCTGTTGGGACCTTTGACGGGACAGTTCATGACACAGGTCCGTGAGCGAGGGAGCTTGGGTGCCACCGGGTTCCATGGCCCGAGCAAACTGTAACGGGTCCGGGAGGCGGAACCTCTGAGCTACTATACAAGGGGGCGGCCCTTGTAAGGGAGCGGGTGGCAGTCTCTGGGTGAACGGACAGGGAGTTACGGCAAGTGATCAGGGCAGTCTCTGGGTAAGGGGTAGGTACGACCTGTGATGGCAGAGCCTCCGGGTAGGCTAGCAGGCAGATGGTAGATGTGTGCTCCCAGGTGAGCAAGCGAGAGTCTCTGGAATAGCAGGTGGTCACGGCACGTGACGGCGGAACCTCCGGGCTGGCAGGCAGGTAGGTAACGGAGAAGCGCTCCCAGGTGAGCGGGCAAGAGTCTCTGGAATAGCTGGTGGTCACTGCACGTGACAACGGGACCTCCGGGCTGGCAAGCAGGCAGGTAACGGAGATGCGCTCCCAGGTGAGCGGGCAAGAGTCTCAGAGATAGCTGGTGGTCACAGCACGTGACAACGGAGCCTCCGGGCTGGCAAGCAGGCAGATAACGGAGAAGCGCTCCCAGGTGAGCGGGCAAGCTGGTCCATAGACAGACTGACCGGAGTAGTAAGGCAGACCGTCGGACCTCAGGCAAGCAGGCAGGTAGCTGATATGCGCTCCCAGGTGAGCGGGCAAGCTGGTCCTTAGACAGACTGACAGGAGTCGGAAGGCAGACCGTCGGACCTCAGACTGGCAGACAGGTAACAAGTATTCAGGCAGGAATCAGGCAGGTAACTGGCAGGTAACTGGCAGGAAACTGGCAGGAAACTGGCAGGAAACTGGCAGGAAACTGGCAGGAAACTGGCAACGGGACCTGAGGGCTGAAGCACAGGTGAGACACAGGTGCAAACAACATTGCTCGGGCACCTCCATTTTGGAGGAGGTGCCTTATATATGATGAAGTCCTCCGGCCATTGGCCGGGGACTCTTTAGGGCGGCGCGCGCGCGGCCCCTTTAAGAGGAGGGGAGCGCGCGCGCCCTAAGCACAGGGGCCGGGAAGGAGCGCGCGCTGAGAGCAGAGCAGGAGGAGGACGCCGGGACGGAGCGCGCGCTGACAGCAGAGCGGGGGGAGGATGCCGGGCACGGAGCAGAGCGGTGAGGGGAGCAGCGTCCCTGCCTAGCAGAGGGCAGGGACGCCGGCACTACAGAAATGAATTTAACCAATATTTCCCACTGAGCCCGGGTCAGGTTTCTTACTAGGAGACATTGCATCCCCTCAAATTAACTATACATTTTCAGTTGTGGGAACTATCTATGTGACATAGCTTCGTCTCAAAGTCCCCTTAAATCTCAAAAAAGTATGAGCAGAGTGGGAAGTGCCAAGGGTGAAGTAAAAATATTCATATACTAAGTCAAGAACTATACAGAAATCAGCCTTTCATGAACAAGAACTTCAGACGTTTGAAAACTGGCACTGTCTGTACCGAAAGGCATACTGGTTCTATAAGAATATCCGCAGCTAAACTTCAGCTTCCATTTTAAGTTACTGAAGAGTAAAACATAGAACTAAAGCAGCTTAAAAAATATTGCAAAAGAATGCATAATGTGCCATATATTGTTTTTCCTACAATTTTAAATCGTAATCTTTCAAATCTTTTATTTAATTATTTTTGCTTAAAAGCAAAATTGTGCTCGAGATAATCTTCAGTCCTTAGTTCCAAGCTGAGTTCTGTGTTAGTCTCTCCAAATTTTTGGAAAAAGGATATTTTATTAATTTTTTTTTTAGGATTACAGTATTTTTGCCTTTTTCTAACACTATTGACATGTATAGTATAAAGGCTAGAAAATGTTAACCCCTAAACTGTTGTAGACCGCCAAAAAAGCAGGCATTAACCTCTTAACGACCTTGGGTTTTTCCATTTTTTTTCGTTTTTTGCTCCCCTTCTTCCCAGAGCCATAAGTTTTTTATTTTCAGTCAATAAGGCCATGTGAGGGCCTGTTTTTTACGGGATAAGTTGTACTTTTGATTTTCATCATTGGTTTTTACCATATCATGTACTGGAAAGAGGAAAAAAAATTCAAAACTGCGCTGAAACTGCAAAAAAAAGTGCAATTACATAATTGTTTTTTTTTTTTTTTTTACTATGTTCACTAAATGCTAAAACTGACCTGCCATTATGATTCTCCAGGTCAGTACAAATTCGTAGATACCAAACAAAAAATAAAAAATGGTGCCATTTTCCGAGACCCGTAGTGTCTCCATTTTTTGGAATCTGGGGTTGAGGGCTTATTTTTTGCCTGCCGAGCTGACGTTTTTATTGGTACCATTTTGCTGTAGATAAGATGTTTTGATCGCCCGTTATTGCATTTTATTGCAATGTTGCGGCGACTAAAAAAACTTAATTATGGCGTTTTGATTTTTTTTCTCGTTAAGCTGTTTACCAATCCAATTAATAATTTTTATACATTGATAAATCGGGTGATTCTGAATGTGGCGATACCAAATATGTGCATATTTGATTTCATTTTTATTGTTGTATTTTGGATGGGGCGAGGGGAGGATTTGAACTTTTTAAAAATGTTTAAAAAAAATGTAAAAAAATATAAAACATTTTTTTTTTACTTTTCGCTTGCTTCAATAGTCTCCATGGGGGACTAGAAGCTGCGATTATCTGATCGCCTTTGTGTAGCAAAAATGCTCACTTGTTATGAGCTCATAGCATCCCGACAATGACAACCGCAGGGTTCTCCTGCAGACCCCTGGTTGTTATGCCAACCCATCAGCGACCCAAGGTCATGTGACACGGGCGCCGATGGGCAGGACTTATGACATCCCCTGAGGCTGCCATGTTAACTAGTTACCAGCCGCGGGTGGATCGCGACTCCACCTGTGGCTGTTAGGGGCACCTGACCGCTGTACAGATCAGCTGTCAAGCCCGGTAACATGCGGGCTCAGAGTCGGAGCCCGCAAGGGTGCGGTGATCCCACCTAGGACGTATGAGTACAATCTATGTGGGAAAGGGGTTAAAGTCGATTCAACAACATTAGCTCAATACATAATTAAATTGATCTCTTAGACCTGAAATGACTGGTCTACTTACTTTGAAAATCTAGGCAGAGCTGAGAAAGTTATCCCTGCCCACACCAGGCTCTGTATGTACATAGCTATAGGAAGTGAGATGCTTATCCCGAAGGGGGCGGAGTCAGACGATTTCGTGCATGCCTTATAGTCACAGCAATGTTAATCCCCAGGTGATTAATCCTTCAATCTAAGTTAACACCAGCACACAGCCGGACATATGACACATCACTAAGTTCAGTATCTGCTGACAGATTTCTTTTAAGAAAGCTAGTGCTAAACCCCTACTTTCCTAAATCACATGGGAAGACAAATCCTAGTAAGAAAACATTATTTAAATTCTCTAAAGATTTTTGTAGACATGCCACCAATCACCCAACAATAGAAAATGCTTGTTCTGTGGGTGATTGGATCGTTCATTCTAGCATTAAATCAAAGATATTGGCAACACATTTATCCATATTGACTGCCGATGATATGATATTCTATGCACACGTATTAGTAATCGTTCGGTGACCACAAAAAATTTTGGTCGGCCATCTAAGCAGCGCATTAAACAACAGCTGTCACTCACAGTACGGTGTGACAGAGTCACTGGTGTTATATGTGAGTGGAGGTATGTGTCACTACGGCTGCTAGCCTGTGTGAACTGAACATACAACTTTTCTTCAGCATGTTATGTGTTGGGGGTGTAATCACCATTATGAAGGGAGTGGTTTTGTGTGAATGGCATAGAATTCGGGTGGGCAGTCGTTTACACTACCTCCCCTCAGGGTGTGGCTGAGCAAGGTTAAATGCTCAGTCACTATTTTTTTTTATCTAGTCTGGTCTGGAGAGTGAAGCCTCCAGGCTGTGTATAGTGAATGACTGGTGTTTGGTGGGACTTCACTATGCTACCCGGAGCAGGCAAAGCCTCGCTCACTTATGGACTCTGTTATACTTTATCTTTTGTTTTCCCTTTACCCCGGAGAGGACTTGTTTATTTTTGTGGACCGCTGCTGGAGTTTATGCCACATAATAAACCAGAAGGGAGTTAACCCGAGACGCGTGTCCTCTGTCTGCCTCTGTGCCGAGCAAGTCGCGTTACCACAACGGATACAAACCCCTGGAAGGACTGCATTGGCTATAATGGGGGTCAAGTTGTTGTAACATGACCTGGCAATTTACTAGACTTCATTGTCTGAAATTATTTGGGATTGTTGGGGATCTAAGCCTCCGAAGCAGATGTGAACTTATCCTAGGACCCAAAAAAAACAAAAAAAACTTTAATTATCATTTTTACCGATCTCCTCAAGTTAATTTGCTGCTGTTTATCCAGCCACCCTGCAAGTGACACGGTGACATGCCGAAAATAGTCCATTTAATTTCAAAGAATAAAGGGTAATTTTAACTCATCTGCAAGAGAAAAAAAAAAACTTGAAAACCCTAATTACTTTGCAAAACAAAGCTGCTACATCAGCTAATGAACTTATAATTTATCCCCTCACAGCCAAATAAGCATGAGTTCTGCATGAGAGCACAGGGCATTCATTGCTTAGAAAAAATCGGATTTGTAACTGTAGGCAGCCAATGTTCTAGCAAAGGGCAGAGGAAAGTAATCCTGACACCTCTGACAGGAGGGAACCTGCAATCTGTGATAAAACACACTCCACAAAGTACAAGCCTGGTGTACAATGCTAAATAATCCCGTTAATAAATGCCATGCTCTATGTGATGCCCGCACAGAAGAACAACAGAGGCCTTATGGGTTAAGTATACATCATTAGTTCCGTACAGATATGGATAGTTTACTAACATTACTAATGATTCTACCGGGAGAATTGGTAGCTGAAACCTTTTGTACATCCCTCAAAGAAAAATAATCATATCAAGATTAAAATATTATTAGCATTATTATATTACAAAATAGAGACGAAGTGATTTTTTTTTATTCACCACACAAGACTATAACCAATATAATAAAAGGAGTCTGTCACCCCCAAAATGATAATTAAACTGCCTAAACAACATTTATATAGGGGGCCTATTCCCTATTTATATCATGCTAGATAAGTATAGCTTAACTTTATATTTTATAAAAAATCTACTTTTATTTCATATGCAAATGAGCTCCCTTAAGACTGGGGCAGTGCTGCTGATTGATTAACTAATCACATGTTTATGGACTTTAATAAAAAATCTATAATTCAGTAAGGAGTAATAGTCTACTATTAGTAATAAAACAGTTCAGAACTTAGAAGGGGTCATACATTCCCATCATATGTTTATAGCATATCCTGTGTCGTAGATTAGGGTCCCACCATGAATGATTGGGACTTTCGACCTCACCTCCACTGACAGTGATGCACACCAAGATCCCGTTCTCAAGACAAACGTGGGTCTCATTGGTGGGATCCGTGTCTATTATAGTAGTATGACATATCCTGTGGAAATAACAGAAATGTATGAGATGGGAACACCACTTTCCCATCTTACAAAAGTTGTGTGCGTATGTAACCTACAATATGCACATAGCTTCTTGAGAGAGGAGGACTTGAACTCTAATGTCATCTATTGGGGGTAGCAAGCCTAAAAGTCAATATCGATCTTATAACAAGTCTTTCTACCTGATCAGAAACTTCATTTTCAGTCACGTTTTTTGGGGGGATTGCCCTTCCTCAGTGCAAAGCAGGAGATCTGATTCGGCTAGGTGAGAGGCCTCTTACAAGTGGTCTATGGGCGAACGCTTCTCCTTGTGAAGCCTGCCGAGCCAGCAGATTTATAGATCATGCAATACTCCTGTGGCAGTTTAAAAATGGAAATGTAAAAAGACTCTTCAGAAAAAAAGAGGACATTGCGTCACATTTTATCAGGTTTGCTTTGAGGCATGCACTGTATCCATTATATAAGTTGCGCCAACAATGGAGCATGTTGCAACTCATTTGTTTTTAGTGCGGTCTGCTATTTTATCAAATTTTCGGTATTTAAAGAGAATCTGTCACCATGTTTTTCTATATTATCTGAGAGCACCATAATGTAAGAGTAGAGACCATGGTTATAGCAATGTGTCACTTACTAGGCTGTGTTTTGCTGTTTCAATACTATAAGCGTTTTAATCGGCACAAGATTATCACTACTGGACTACAGGCCTTGTGCATCCTAGTCCAACCACACCCCCAACACTGATTAGAAGCTCTCTCTCTCTCAATAAACAATGTACACCCTAAGGTGGAAATGTAGCCCCTAAGGACAAGACTAATCCAAAACCACCTACTGTTTAGGGAAACCTAATGGAGGCCAGCTACAAGAAAGGTCATGGTGAGAGGACACTGCTCTACACCAGATGCTGATTTTCTGTGTAATCCACATAAATATTAAAAATATATGCAACTGTTAAAACCCTTCAAGAACTGTTGCTGTTTTTATATTTGTGCTTTTGTTTTTTCCTACCCTTCTTTGAAAATCCATCCCTGTTTTATTTTGCCATTAACATAGCTGTATGAGAACATGTTTTATGAGGTATGACTCTTATTTTTCAATGGCATCATTGACTTTACCATACAATGTACTGAAAGATGGAAAAAAAATCCAAATGGGGTGAAAGTGAAAAAAACGTTATCCTACCATTACTTTTTTTGGTTCATTTTGTAGCAAAAATGTCCTGGCAATAGGATTCCTATTATTAGTTCAGTTACACCGATACTAAACACATATAGGGCCTCATTCATTATTGTATTTGCACTTTTTTTGTCTATTTTTTGTGGTTTTCGCCTGTTTTCATTTGCGCCTTATTCTTTTAATATGTGCCTTAATTTTAAAAGTCTATTTTATATGTGTTTGCTTTTTTTTCCCATTCGGCAATGTGAACAAGGCTTTTGTATTTCAAGATAATTGCCGCTGATTCATCAATTGTGACTGTTAAACAAGTTGAAAAATTTAGCGCAAATATACTCCAGTCCCTTCCTGGAGTGATTTTATTTACACCTAAATATTTGATGCAATGTTTGTGACTTTTTGTGCTAAAAGTCACAAAACAGGTTAAAAACAAAAATAGAGCATTTTTTATTTTGGGAAAATTCAAAAAAACTGGTGTGCCGTTTTGATGAATTTGGCACAAAAAAATGTCAGTGAATACCATAAAACAAAAAAAGTAACTTCAAAAAATCTCAAATGATTTATCACATTTTTTGCACTCTGAGCTGCAGTGCTGATTGATACCATTATGGGTTATAAAGTTTGGGTCGCATTTTATTGCATTTGTTGTGGGACGTGCAGCAACCAAAAAAGGATAATTCTAGCATTTCAGTTTCTGTTTTCATTTAAGGCATTTTTAATACAATTTAAATAATTTGATATAGTTTTAAGTATATAACTTTTTTGTAAATTTACAGATTACAAAATTACTATAACATCATATATTCGATAGATCAGATTCGATACCAAATACGGTTAATTTATTTCTTCACTTTTGAACTGAAAAAAAAGAGGGGGATTTAAACTTTTTATTCTATTAATATTTAAAAAATATACAGTACAGACCAAAAGTTTGGACACACCTCATTTAAAGATTTTTCTGTATTTTCATGACTATGAAAATTGTACATTCTCACTGAAGGCATCAAAACTATGAATAAACACATGTGGAATTATATACTTAACAAAAAAGTGTGAAACAACTGACAATATGTCTTATATTCTAGGTTCTTCAAACTAGCCACCTTTTGCTTTGATGACTGCTTTGCACATTCTTGGCATTCTCTTGATGAGCTTCAAGAGGTAGTCACCGGAAATGGTTTTCACTTCACAGGTGTGCCCTGTCAGGTTTAATAAGTGGGATTTCTTGCCTTATAAATGGGGTTGGGACCATCAGTTGTGTTGTGCAGAAGTCTGGTGGATACACAGCTGATAGTCCTACTGAATAGACTGTTAGAATTTGCATTATGGCAAGAAAAAAGCAGCTAAGTAAAGAAAAACAAGTGGCCATCATTACTTTAAAAAATGAAGGTCAGTCAGTGCGAAAAATTGGGAAAACTTTGAAAGTGTCCCCAAGTGCAGTTGCAAAAACCATCAAGCGCTACAAAGAAACTGGCTCACATGAGGACCGCCCCAGGAAAGGAAGACCAAGAGTCACCTCTGCTTCTGAGGATAAGTTTATCCGAGTCACCAGCCTCAGAAATCGCAGGTTAACAGCAGCCTGGATTAGAGACCAGGTCAATGCCACACAGAGTTCTAGCAGCAGACATCTCTTCAACAACTGTTAAGAGGAGACTTTGTGCAGCAGGCCTTCATGGTAAAATAGCTGCTAGGAAACCACTGCTAAGGACAGGCAACAAGCAGAAGAGACTTGTTTGGGCTAAAGAACACAAGGAATGGACATTAGGCCAGTGGAAATCTGTGCTTTGGTCTGATGAGTCCAAATTTGAGATCTTTGGTTCCAACCGTGTCTTTGTGCGACGCAGAAAAGGTGAACGGATGGACTCTACATGCCTGGTTCCCTCTGTGAAGCATGGATGAGGAGGTGTGATGGTGTGGGGGTGCTTTGCTGGTGACACTGTTGGGGATTTATTCAAAATTGAAGGCATACTGAACCAGCATGGCTACCACAGCATCTTGCAGCGGCATGCTATTCCATCCAGTTTGCGTTTAGTTGGACCATCATTTATTTTTCAACAGGACATTGACCCCAAACACACCTCCAGGCTGTGTAAGGGCTATTTGACCAAGAAGGAGAGTGATGGGGTGCTACGCCAGATGACCTGGCCTCCACAGTCACTAGACCTGAACCCAATCGAGATGGTTTGGGTGAGCTGGACTGCAGAGTGAAGGCAAAAGGGCCAACAAGTGCTAAGCATCTCTGGGAACTCCTTCAAGATTGCTGGAAGACCATTTCCAGTGACTACCTCTTGAAGCTCATCAAGAAAATGCCAAGGGTGTGCAAAGCAGTCATCAAAGCAAAAGGTGTCTACTTTGAAGAACCTAGAATATAAGACATATTTTCAGTTGTTTCACACTTTTTTGTTAAGTATATAATTCCACATGTGTTAATTTATAGTTTTGATGCCTTCAGTGTGAATGTACAATTTTCATAGTCATGAAAATACAGAAAAATCTTTAAATGAGAAGGTGTGTCCAAACTTTTGGTCTGTACTGTATATATTTTTACTTTTTTAGTTTCCTTGTGGGACTTGAATCTGCGATTGTTTGATTTCCTACACTATATACTGCAATATTGAAGAATTGCAATATAAAGTGTAATTGATGATCTTTTAGTTGTTGGGCTTCATGAGGACTAGGATAGTAGTTCAGCAGTCCACTGACTTCCATGGTACCACATAGGCTTCTTAAGATCATATCGCAGGTAGGTGGCGATTGGAGACCGTACATGAGTGATTCAACCATTGCGTTATTTAAAACCCACTGTCATTCATGGACAACAGCATTTAACTGTTTCAACAGCAGCTATCAGAGCTAGGTCCAGTAACTGCAGTTACAGGCAGATGACAGCTGTCTTAACACAGCTGGCACCTGCAGGGCATCATGCGTTCTCAGTTCCCAAGCCTGCCAAAAATGTATGTAACAGGTCATTATTAGTGTTGAGCGAGTATGTTCTATTAACCCTTTCGCCGAGTATGCTCGGGCCGAGCTCAGAGTATTTACAGCTGCTCGGTGATATGTTTGAATCGCTCCCGTGTGCATGATTTGCGACTGTTTGACAGTTTTATTACATGTGAGGAATGTCTATTTCTTACACATTCCTCACATGTAATAAAGCTGTCAAACAGTTGCAAATCATGCACACGGGGAGTGATTCAAACATATCACCGAGCAGCTGTAAATACTCAGAGCTCGGCACGAGCATACTCAGACAGAACATACTCGCTCAACCCTAGTCATTATGGGATAAAGATATTTACCGGAGGTTTATTTTACTAAACACTGACACTCACTCTATCCACCCAAACTATGGCAGCAAACTAGGATTGTATGTTTAAGTAAATGATTAGAATTATGGTGGCAAATTAGAGTCTGCTGGAATATAAACCTTCAGTATCACATAATGTGCAACAATCTCAAGATACAACTACAAGAAATGTGACACAGTAACATAGTGCTAGAAATAACATCAATACACATTATTCAATAATTAATTGCAAATAAAAACACGAAAAAAGGTAGGATAATCAAATTACCATACACCATGCGAAAGAAGGTTTCATCACTAGGGTAGCAGCACTGAATAACGTACTATGTATTGAAATAGGAAGAGAGCTGCCCAATAATATGCCCTAAAGGGCACATGAACACAGTGATTATTGGGCAGTAATCCTAATAGTACGGTACAACAGTCAAAAGGCTAGTCACATCGCTAAAAGTGCATGTTGGGGCTGGTGCTATACTGGTGGCTGATATGTACTGAATGTACATATAATGCTAGACTCTCCCATTGATTGTATCTTTACTTACAACCTGCACAATTCCAACTGGGGTATTTGTCCAAAATATTTTATATCTATGATATACTTACCTTGTAAGGTCTTCACATCCTGTTCCGTCCAGATCCCAGAATTCCAAGCGGTGGAAGTTCGCCGACCGCCATATTGGTACACCCAAGTGCTTGGTGTCTCAATATGGAAACCGCTGGTGGTACCAGCCTCTTGCGCGGTACCACCAGCGGAAAACCGTTGCGAACACGTCGCACACGCCGCCGCCGGGATCAGCCGAATGATTCACTGACCGCCGCCATCTTTGTACAGGAGGAGAGCAGTTTTAATGTGACCGCCGCTATCTGCCTGCACAAAGATGGCGGCGGTGTGATTTACTACACCTGCGCGAATTCCGGGCAGGCACAGTGAATCATTCAGCTGATCCCAGCACCAGATGTGTGACGTGAGAGAGCAGACAAGGGGGAGAGCACATGGGGTACACAAGTCAAAGAAGAGATCACATGAGAGGTGAAGACAGCAGATGGGGGAGAGAGAGAGCACAGGGGGGATACAGCTCAAACGGGACAGCACATGAGGGGAGAACACAGCACAGGAAGGAGAGAGACAGCAGACAAAGGGGATAGCACATGGGATAGAAAGGTCAAAGAAGAGCACAGACGGGAGAAGTCAGCACATGGGGGAAAGAGAGAGTGGATAGGTGGGTGAGCACATGGGGGGGGGGGGATTCTCAACGCTGCAAAGCCTGCCCCCATCGTGACATTCCCGTCCTCCCGATGAGATAGCATCGGGCCTCCATCTAG
Source organism: Phyllobates terribilis (assembly GCF_046119375.1). Lineage (NCBI taxonomy): Eukaryota > Metazoa > Chordata > Amphibia > Anura > Dendrobatidae > Phyllobates > Phyllobates terribilis. The sequence goes on from NW_027362761.1 coordinate 1,060,854,854, forward strand.
TTGTATAATAATTACATTTGGGTGCCTGGGAAGCTCGCCCTTCCTATTGGTTTACATCAATGATGGCAATATGATGAAACTTTCTATTGCATGCTATATTGTGGTATTTTGGTGGTCCCTCACCCTTTGCCTACACTCAGATTATGTCACTATTTTCGATGTAGACATATTTTTATCATTTTTTTAATCAAATACCTAATGATCCTTTTTAATAAAATTTATAGAGCTATACCGATTTCCTATACATGTATATTCCCCTTGCAAGACCTAATACGTGTGGAGTTAAACTATATGGACAAAAATATTGACACATACCTCTTAAACCCCTTCCATTAACTTTTTTCCTCTAAATGTGTGTATGTGTATGTACTCGGGTGTCAGTGTGCTCATACAGTCACCTATTGCCGTCTTCTCCAGCATCCAGAGCCATTCCAGTCCACTTCTCAGTGACGTCACCGTTCATCAGACTCTCCGGATCACACTACACTCTGTGTGAACGAAATGGCTTTTACAATGAAAGTCTGTGGAGCATCAGAACAAGGCTCCATAGGCTTACATTGTAAAAGAGACTTCTGGCACACACATAGAGCATTGAGTTATCCAGAGAGGAGTGGATCGCTTTGCCCAACTCTGGTCCACGTCAGTGCACTCTGACCATGGACAGGAGCTGCGAAAATTTCCTGACCTTCTGGGCTCATCTTATAATTTGCTGGGCTGGCGTGTCATCACCTTTGCACCACACAGATGACATCACACCACAAGTCCAGTGAATCAAATGCCGAACTCAAGGTCAGAAAATTCGCACAGCTCCTGTTGGACTGACTTGGAACGGGGTTGCACTAAGTGACTTTCTCATCTCTACATGCCATAGGTGTCCCTTTAGTGCTGGAGGCCAGCCTCAGATGCTTCTATGGAAAATATGGAAGCCTTAGTTTATACATAAGGTCTTTTATGTCTCTGCTTGTAGCAGTTGAACAGAGGGATCTTTAGTTTTATTTGCAGAAAAGCGCGTGTTCCTGGGTGTACAGTAAATTCCTTTCAAGTTAAGGGGAAATAAAATGTGATAATTGGCACGAGGTCTGAATAAGCAGCAGGTAAGTAAGGTAAGAAAATACTTTGATTACATAGATCATTAGTTCTCCTAGTCAGGTTGTTTGTAAAGTCCTGGCTAACATTTACTTAAGTACCATCAAATCCCTGTGAAATCTGCAATAAAGATATGCCAAACAATTGGCATTACCTAGATGGTGGATGCTATGTACGATCTAGAAGCCCTTCGCTCATCCTCCTTTTCATTACTCTATGTACCAGTAATACAAAACATTACATTCTTTGTGTGTCACGTCTTCTTCTTTTGTGACAGTCTTCTCTTGCAGCGCAGATCTTAATGTGTAACCTTAAGGTATTCATCCTTATTTCTGACACTGAGGGATCAAGGGTCTTCTTTCAGACATTCAGACACAGTTTAAAACGTTGACAGAATTTCATTATTCTCATTATCACCATTGTGCGGCACAGCAATCATTGACCCGTGATATAATACAAGCGACACAATGAGAATCGAACTGCAGCAACGGTACAAGAAGTCCGTGCAGCAATGATAATAGATAATCATATGTGAGATCAATGCACTATGTCTGGGTACATGACGGGAGAAGTAATGCATGCTATCGATGCAAGCGATGTTCAATCCATTGTACAAATGAATCCCCATCTGCCCATAAATAACAAATTTGATTGTGAAAAGTGATCTCTATTAATATTACAAAAGAACAGAAAAACAATACAGCAGGTATAACGCTGCACAGGAAACCGTACTCGAACCACAGGGATGTTCCACAGGCAGATAGCTAATGGTTCAGAATAATGGAAGGAGCGAATGGTAATCTAGGAGTCTATTCACAAGGGTATATAAAGTATAGGACTATTTTAATAATGCATTATTCACTCGTTTCACGTGTTCTGCATTTCCCTTGTTTTTCATTTCTGCTCTGTTATAGGAGCACAACTACAATAATGAAGACATTGCTGGAATCATTACATGATGGACACCAACGGCGCCTGTCAAACCCCATTGACATTTTTTTTGCAGAATCTACCAACGAATGTCTCTAACGGATCCTTTAATGCAGATGCAAACACAGCTCAAAAGCTGAGAAGCAATTCAATTATGTCACGAACTGAAAAAATGAGTGGCACAATTGGCGAAGCCCATGATAGCGTATATAAAGGTAGGGGGGAATTGGTGATGAAAAGGCTGCAGTTAACTATTTCTTTACTGAAAAGATTTCAGAGATGTGGTTCATGGGGTATTTAATCGATTTGCACGTAATGGTGATTAACAACGAGCTCTCAGGCTTTTATAGGTAACTGGAACTGAACTATGCTGGAAACTTTCTAAAGTTATGGGCATATGATACCTTTTTCAGGCAGGTGCGCTCTGTAACAAGTCTGCAAAAAAAGCTAAACACTAAAAAGAAGGAACATATGCAATGCAATGTAAAAACAACGTGCAGTTCAGATAAGTCAGTCTTTGAAGCTTCTTTAACTTCATGTTTTCAAAGATGTCAAGCGGTTAAAAGAAGTGAGCTGACCATTCTTCAGGTGGCTTAAACTTGGAAGCCGCTCATTAGATTATTCAATACTGGTTAAAAAAAGAAAAGCCATCGGTCAAAGAAATTGTAAAAAATGACTTAAAAGTAAGAAAAAGACGCCAATGTTTCCTGTAGAGTTTTCCTCCTGAAAAACTCTCCAGTTTCGCACATGTCTAAAGATGTTGTTTGCACATACCTTAAAGGGGTTTGTCTGCTCAAAACCGGTAAGTCTGCAGTCACTCTATGTGTCACTCTGTGTGACTGCAGACTTATGAATCCCCCAGACCATGCACTGTGCGCTGCGGGGATTCGCCGGTTTCAGACCTAGTAACGGAGGGTATGTATGTATTACACATCCTCCCGATCAGTGGGCGAGGCCTCGCTCTACATACACTTGTATTGAGCGTGGCCACACCCTCTAGTGAGACACGCCCACAGGCAGCCGTGTCACTAGACGAGACGTGACCTCGGCTCTATACAACTGTATGGAGCGAGGCCGCGCCCACTGGCCGGGAGTATGTATAACTCATACATACCCTCTGTTACCGGGTCTGAAACCGGCAAATCCCCGCAGCGCACAGTGCATGGTCTGGGGGATTCATAAGTCTGCAGTCACACAGAGTGACTGCAGACTTATTGGTTTTGACAGGACAACCCCTTTAACAGTTTTTAGTTGTCAGTCCTTTTAAGTATTTTCAACCAAGCTATAATGTAACTCTTTAGAACAGTCTTTGATATAATCCGCAGCAAAACTTTGGGCTCTAGTATTATTCACCTTCCTTGTACTCAGCAGTCCTGTACACCATGTTTTCCTTTTCTAGCTGTCTCGCTCTACTGGAAAGCCTCTCTGTACCAGTAACAGGAGTTGTCAGAACTCCATTAGTGGCTCCAGCACAGTGTGTACCCCCAGCCCAAACTGGGCAGTTGCACACCGCTCACATCTTCTGAAATATGGTTGCACCATTGAGTCCACCAGGTTGGCTCCCTGGGGCAAGTCGGCTCCTCAAGCCCATAAACCTCCCAGGCAGTACGTTGTCCAGGCCACACACAGACATACTTCCATTTTCTCAGCTACTTTTATTATGTTCGTCCCTGTAGTGGTATCTATTTGTCACGTGTAATGCTGAAGGTATATTCAACACATGGATTTACAGTACCCCCTATCAGTACACAGTGGAACAAGAACACTATGGAAAGAGAGATCTACGAGTCAAGCTGTAAAAGTCTTAGGGTATGTGCCAACGACGTCTTTTAGATGGTGGTGCATTTCCTGAAGCTTCTTTATAGAATTCTCTTGCTGCAACTTCGCATCCAGCGACTTTTTTCTACATTTTTCATAGAAAATCGTGTCAACTTTCAAGCAGAAGCCACCAGAAGAATGGACCGGTTACTTCTTTTAGTCGCTTAATGACTTTCAAACAATTAAAACAAATGACAAAAGACGGAACATATGCACGGCAAGTCATTCTGCTGTACATTATGTTCATTCGATGTAGCATTTTTTAAAGCACAATCACCTGAATAAGACACGACAGTTCTTTACAGGTAGACATGTGACTTAACTTAAACCTTAGCAACTAGAAATTAAAAAACATTTTCTTTTCATCTGGCTACACAAAAAATAAAGTTTATTCTATATAGTGACCCCCTTTTAGTCCATAACCAAAAGTGCATCAATAAAAAGTTTAAACTGCATTTAAGGTTATCCAACAATGTTCAAGATAGAGAAACACACATTAAATCCATTGCAAAGGTAGAGAAATTCTATTTTTCTTGGCTTCCAGGAAGTGTGGCAATAAAATATTTTCCAAGCTGCAATATTAAAGGCTGTTGTTGATGATGAAGCCTGAGCAGCTTCAAAAGGCTGGCGAAAGACTATTTCTTTTTATTGCATTTGACCTCACAATCAAGGGGGCATTACATAAGGTTTAAGTGTACTTCTCTTTTTAAGAAATCACTTCTTTGCCTCATGAAACATAGAAAGGGTAAGTACCTTATACATCTTAAGGTTATATATTTTCTGACTTTCTGCAGACTGTATAATTTTATATTTGATAGAAGAGTAAATTCAAGACTATGAAAGGAAAAAAAGTAAAAGGTTGTTCCCATTATTGTGTGTTATTTACCGGAATAATACATGGTAAAAAGATTTGTAATGCATATAATACAATGTGCAAGTCCTCTGAACTGAATGTTCAGTGATTGGGTTCAGTTCAGCGCTGGGATAGATAGATTTATATATAAAAGGAAAGTTGCAGATTTTAAGTTCCAAAAAGCATAATGCAAAAACAAGTAATAATTACCATAGAGACAGGCGACTTAGTTTCTTATGCTCCTATTTTATAACTGGAAACAAGTTGAAATGTCAACCATTTGACATGACTTTAGTCACCGAAGTCAGCCGCTGGCTGTTATGACCTGCTGCAAAGGTGATGTTTAGTCAGATGCTAGCTTCTGACACCATCTTAACTGGTACCTTTAGGGCAATAGCCTTAAATTTACTAATATTCTTCAACTCCTACCAAAAATACTTGATTGGTTTAAGGTCGAGCAGCTTGATGCAGGGCTGTGGAGTCGGTAAGCCAAACCTCCGATTCCGACTCCTCAATTTCCATGACACCGACTCTGACTCCACGACTCGGACTCCCTCATACTTGGCTCATGTTTAAGTGATAAATTTACTGTAGCACAGATTCATCTCAGCTAAAAGTCTAGACCCTTAGATCAGGAATAGGACAGACATTTATAGGACATTTCATAACTTTCCCAAATTCTTATGAAAAAATATTCCCCACAAACTGCACTGAGCTACTGTACACAATTTATTATATATTTTCAGTTCATGACATAATTGAATCGCTTCTCAGCTTTTGAGCTGTGTTTGCATCTGCATTAAAGGATCCGTTAGAGACATTCGTTGGCAGATTCTGCAAAACAAATGTCAATGGGGTTTGACAGGCGCCGTTGGTGTCCATCATGTAATGATTCCAGCAATGTCTTCATTTTTGTAGTTGTGCTCCTATAACAGAGCAGAAATGAAAAACAAGGGAAATGCAGAACACGTGAAATGAGTGAATAATGCATTATTAAAGCAGTCCTATACTTTATATACCCTTGTGAACAGACCCCTAGATTACCATTTGCTCCTTCCATTATTCTGAACCATTAGCTATCTGCCTGTGGAACATCCCTGTGGTTAAAGTACGGTGTCCTGTGCAGCGTTATACCAGCTGTATTGTTTTTCTTTTCTTTGTAATATTAATAGAGATCACTTTTCACAATCAAATTTGTTATTTATGGGCAGATGGGGATTCATTTGTACAATGGATTGAAAATCGCTTGCATCGATAGCATGCATTACTTCTCCCGTCAAGTACCCAGACATAGTGCATTGATCTCACATATGATTATCTATTATTATTGCTGCAGGGACTTCTTGTACCGTTGCTGCAGTTCGATTCTCATTGTGTCGCTTGTATTATATCACGGGTAGTGTTGAGCATTCCGATACTGAAATATCGGGTATCGGCCGATATTCGCGGTATCGGAATTCCGATACTTAATTCCGATACTTTTGCAATATCGTATAACGGAATCGGAAGTTCCCATAATGCAATGAGCCATTTTCATTTTATTCAGCCAATGAGGATCCTAAGAAGTGTGGGCACATCCTGTTAGGCATGTAGGCATCTTAACTAATGGCATGGCTGTGATTGGCTGCTGAAATGATGTCATGATGCACTATAAAAGCCGCCGCCGCCATTTTGAGCTCACTCTGCTGTGAATTCAGTTAGGGATAGGACGCTGTTGTTCTGAGGGACAGTTTTAGCTACCTATTTGCTCTATACTGCTTTACCCAAGCTACTTTCTAAATCACTGTGCCTTGCAGCGCTAGTGCACAGTTCCCTGTGCTGTTCACCGCTGTCTACAAGGTCTGTGTGTGTGAGTGCAGCTCACCCTGTAGTGTGTGCTTCAGCCACGTCTGGTAGTAGTGCACTCAGTGTGTGTCACTGCCTCATACATTGTCCTTTTTTGCCAATTCATAAATTTTCCTGATATCTCCTATTAGTGTGGTGGTTCCATCTGTATTTAGCTAAACTGGTTCCAAACACACTATATAGGAGTAGATAGAGATTTTTTTTTGGTCTTGCAGCGCTAGTGCACAGTGCTCTGCATCTGTACTGTTCACCGCTGTCTGCAAGGTCTGGTGTGTGAGTGCAGCTCACCCTGTAGTGTGTGCTTCAACCACGTCTGGTTGTAGTGCACTCAGTGTGTGTCACTGCCTCATACATTGTCCTTTTTTGCCAATTCATAATTTTTCCTGATATCTCCTATTAGTGTGGTGGTTCCATCCGTATTCAGCTAAATTGGTTCCAAACACACTATATAGGAGTAGATAGAGAAATTTTTTTGGTCTTGCAGCGCTAGTGCACAGTGCTCTGCATCTGTACTGTTCAACGCTGTCTGCAAGGTCTGGTGTGTGAGTGCAGCTCACCCTGTAGTGTGTGCTTCAACCCCGTCTGGTTGTAGTGCACTCAGTGTGTGTCACTGCCTCATACATTGTCCTTTATTGCCAATTCATAATTTTTCCTGATATCTCCTATTAGTGTGGTGGTTCCATCCGTATTCAGCTAAATTGATTCCAAACACACTATATAGGAGCAGATAGAGGAGCCTTTCTGCAACATTGGGCCCTGCAGCCCCAGCCAGATTAGTATTAGCCTATTTTTTGCAGCCTCATCTATTGCATTGTAGGTTACCTTCCTACATTGTAACAGCTACAAAAAATTTGTGATACTATCGTTATTACATCTTTAGGCACATCCAGTGTCTTTTTGTGACAAAAAAAACCTAAATAAAGTTCACCAAACACTCCACTTTACAGTTGTGTAGGCCACATTAGCTCATATTAAAGTCTAGTCCACACTTTATAAAATTAGTGTTTCTTATACCTGTTAGCAGCTGTTCAGGAATAAGCACACTAAGCCCTTAGTACTTTTCTGCCTATCTTTATCAGTCTACCAAGATGAAGAAGGCAGGGAGTAAGACATGTGGTCGTGGGCGTGGGCGTGGGCGTGGAGTTTCTGCAGGGAGAGGACGTGAGGATTCTGTGCCTGCAGGGAGAGGACGTGGGGATTCTGTGCCTGCTGCGGGCACCAGTGACTCAGCATCCCCCAGTTTTACCAGGGAACAGTCCTTTATGTGCAGCTTTGTAGGAGCTAGCCGTACCCCACTGCTGCGCGAGGACCAAATTGAAGCCGTTGTCGGATGGATGGCAGCTAACGCATCGACTTCAATTAGTTCCAGATCCTCTCAGGTCCTGAGCACTGAAGAGCACCCATCTGTCTCTTCACCACCTGCCAAATTGCCCAGGCAGTCAGAGAGCCCTGGACAGGAGCCATCTCTACTTCTGTTCTCTGAATCTCTTGGCTTGGAAAGAGGGGGCCAGCCAAGCAGAATTCTAGAATTTGAAGAAGAGGTAGTATGCAGTGATGCGCAACCGTTTTGTCTCTCTGAATCTGAAGAGGCGGGTGGGCCAGTGCCTATGGTCAGCAGCACACCTCAGTACGCATCTGATGATGAGACTCAGGTGCCACTTTCTGGTGCGTACTGTGCTGTCGAGACTACCCAGGAGAAGCAGTTGTTTGAAGAGGGTGGTGTAGATGATGAGGCCCTTGACCCATCATGGCGTGAGGGACAGGAAGGTGGTGGGAGCAGCTCTGAGGAAGAGATTCCCCGAACGGCCCAAAAAGGAGGGAGAGGGAGGGGGCAGACTTGGTTGCCTGTAGCCTCCACTTCAGCACCCATTAGGAGCATGGCTCTTCCAAAATCCAAAGCGGGCGCTCCCAAGACTTGCAGTGCCTGGTCCTTTTTTGACACAGTTGCAGATGACATTTGCTTTGTCAAATGCAAGCTGTGTAATCAGAAGGTGAAAAGAGGAAAAAGTGTCAGCAACCTCAATACCACAAATATGCGGAAACATGTGCGGACCAAGCACGTGGTGGAGTTACAAAAACACACTGAAGACCTAGGCCAACCTACAGCGCCACCTACCACCTCTTCAGCTCGTGTTGTAGCCTCTTCCTCCAGCTCACACACAGCTGGTTCGGCTTCCTCACAGGATCGCCATGGAAGAATCTCTGGCACTGTTGTACAGAGACACAGTGTAATTCCACCCACAGCACCACTTTCCCAGTCATCCTCACACTCCCAGGCCAGTCTACAGCCATCGTTAGCACAGGCATGGGAGAAAAGGCGCCCATACTCGGCATACCACCCCCGAGCACAGGCTCTGAATGCTGGCATTGCTAAACTACTGGCCCTTGAAATGCTATCATTCAGGCTGGTGGAGACTGACACATTCCGTAACTTTATGGCATTGGCAGTCCCACAATACAACATGCCCAGCCGCTTTTATTTCAGCAGGCAAGCCGTCCCTGCCCTGCAACATCATGTGGAGGGAAAAATTAAACATGCGCTACAAAACGCCGTCAGTAGCAAGGTCCACCTGACCACTGATGCGTGGACTAGTAAGCATGGACAGGGACGATACCTTTCCCTCACTGCCCATTGGGTAAATGTTGTGGAGCCGGGTACAAATCTTGAGAGTGGCGCTGTACGTGTTCTGCCAACTCCAAGGATTGCAGGAATCCAGTCTGTACACATTGACTCCTCCTCATACTCCAGTTCCTCTGAATCAGCGCTGCAGGAGCCGTCACGGTCTACCTCCACATCGACCCGTGAACGGGTTACCTGTTATGATGACCGATATGAGCACAGCCGTGGCCAAACGTCAACAGGCCGTATTAAAATTAATTTCTTTGGGGAATCGAAGCCACACAGCGCAGGAGCTCTGGAATGCCATCAAGCAGCAGAGCGACGTGTGGTTTGTGCCAGCGAATCTCCAGCCAGGCATGGTAGTGTGTGACAATGGCCGAAATCTGGTGGCAGCTCTGGGCCTAGGCAACCTCACTCACATCCCATGTCTGGCACATGTGCTCAACTTGGTCGTGCAGAGTTTTTTGAGGGACTATCCGGATCTTGATGCACTGCTTCACAAGGTCCGCATAGAGTGCGCTCACTTGCGGCGTTCCAGCAATGCAAGATAACCCATTGCAGCTCTGCAGCGCCGATTACGTCTTCCGGAACATCGCATCATATGTGACCTACCCACCAGGTGGAATTCAACGTTACATATGTTGGAGAGGTTGTGTGAGCAGCAGGCAGCAGTAATGGAGTACCAGCTGCAGCAGGCGCAAACAAGTCGCAGTGCGCGCCGTTCACACTTCACCACCACTGAGTGGTCCTCTATGAAGGACATTTGCCACGTTTTGCGTGCCTTCGATTATTCCACGCGGATGGCGAGTGCAGATGATGCACTAGTCAGCATGACTATCCCCCTTATCTGCCTGCTTGAAAAAACACTGCAAGCACTAAGGGACGAGGTTTTGGAAGAGGTGGAGGATGAGGAGTCACAAATGCCATCTGCTTCTCTACAGTCTGCGCAACGTGGTTCCTCACAAAGGCCTAGGCAGGGGACACTTTGTGAGGAGGATGAGGAGGAGTCAATGGATGAGGAAGACATCTGTCCAGAGGAGGGAGGTACACAATGCTCTAGTAGTCAGTATCTAGAGCGAGGGTGGGGTGATGCAGAGCAGGCAGAGATCACGCCTCAAGCAGGGGACAGCGTTTCTTGGCCAGTTGGCAGTCTGCAGCACATGGTTGATTTCATGCTGCAGTGCCTGAGAAACGACCGCCGCATCGCCCACATTCTCAACACGGCTGATTATTGGGTGTCCACCCTCCTAGATCCTCGCTACCGGGACAACTTACAAAGCCTCATAACACCGTTGAACCGGGAGCGTAAAATGTGGGAGTACCAAGACGCACTGGTGCATTCCATCATGTTCTCCATTCCAACCGAGAGCAGTGCTGCTAGTGCTTTACAAAGCAGCTCAGTGCATCGAGGCAGTGGAGGAAGCTCTGCACAAAGAGGAAGCAGAAGCAGTGCCTCAGCACAAGGCAAGACCAGTATGGCCGAAGTGTGGCAAAGTTTTGTGTCCCCGCCACCACAAATGTCTACACCATCACAGACGGCTCCAGTCAGCAGGAGGCAACGTTTCCGTCAGATGGTGACAAACTACATGTCTTGCCCTTTTAGTGTACTCCCAGACGGCTCTTCTCCCTTCAAGTTTTGGGTCGGTAAGCTAGATACATGGCCAGAGCTAAGTCAGTATGCATTGGAGGTGCTAGCTTGCCCTGCTGCTAGTGTATTATCGGAACGCGTCTTTAGTGCCGCAGGTGGTGTACTAACAGACCGTCTCATGCGACTATCCTCCGATAACGTTGACCGGCTTACTTTTCTCAAAAAAAAAAGGCCTGGATCTCTCATGAATTTGCCAGTCCTCTACCAGAATAAATAATTGTTGGCAAAAGTATCCAGGTCTCCTGTTCTGTTCATGTTTCTACCACCTGAACTGTAATCCCTGAGCTCCAACACCGCCAGTTGGCGCTCGGAAGTGCCATCTGCACAGTCAACACTTGCTGCCGTGTTATTGGGGTTCGGTAACGTCAGCTGTTCCCCTGCTGTGCGGACGGCAATTTCTCCTGCTTTGTCCACATCCACTGTGCTACTTATTTAAAACTTGCTCCAATTACACCTCTGGCTCCTCTCTGTTTTCATTCTTATCCCTGGGCTCCAACACCGCCAGTTGGCGCTCGGAAGTGCCGTCTGCACAGTCAACACTTGCTGCGGTGTTATTGGGGTTCAGTAACGTCAGCTGATCCCCAGCTGTGTGTCCGGCAAATTCTCCTGCTTTGTCCACATCCACTGTACTACGGATTTAAAACCTCCTCCAAATACACCTCTGGCTCCTCCGTTTTTAGTATTTACCCTGGGCTCCAATACCGCTAGTTGCTGCTCAGAAGTGCCGTCTGCACAGTCAACGCTTGCTCCAGTGTTATTGGGGTTCAGTAACGTCAGCTGATCCCCAGCTGTGTGTCCGGCAAATTCTCCTGCTTTGTCCACATCCACTGTACTACGGATTTAAAACCTCCTCCAAATACACCTCTGGCTCCTCTGTTTATAGTATTTACCCTGGGCTCCAGCACCGCCAGCTGGTTCTCGGCAGTTCCATTGGCTCTTGTACCTTCTGCTACCCATCCGGGTTCCAGTACCGTCAGCTGGTTCTCGGCAGTGACTTTGGCACGGGTACTCCCTCCTGCCCAGCCTGGTTCCAGCACGCCAGCTGTTTCCGGGTAGTGTCAACGTCACTTTGCCTCCAATGCGTTGTCCTGTCGTGTTGCGGTCGGGTTAGCCGACTCTATGGTGCCTGCAGTTTAGGTGACTCCTATGTGGGCTGCGGGATCTGGCAATGAAGGCTGGTTCCATAGTGCCAATAGGACAAGCACCCCCTGTAGGACTGTGGGTTTTGGTAACTGCGGCCGGCTCGCGGCCTTGAACTTTTTTTTACATGGGTACCTTCCGCTACCCATCCGGGTTCCAGTACCGTCAGCTGGTTCTCGGCAGTGCCTTTGGATTAGGTGCCTCCTTCTCGGTATCCAAGTTCCACCAACGTCTGCTGGTCCTTGGTAGTGCTTTCTGGCACAGGTACCTCCTGCTTAGTAACCGAGTTCCAGTAACATCAGCTGGTCCTCGGTAGTTCCATTGGCTCTTGTACCTTCTGCTACCCATCCGGGTTCCAGTACCGTCAGCTGGTTCTCGGCAGTGTCTTTGGCACGGGTACTCCCTCCTGCCCAGCCTGGTTCCAGCACGCCAGCTGTTTCCGGGTAGTGTCAACGTCACTTTGCCTCCAATGCGTTGTCCTGTCGTGTTGCGGTCGGGTTAGCCGACTCTATGGTGCCTGCAGTTTATGTGACTCCTATGTGGGCTGCGGGATCTGGCAATGAAGGCTGGTTCCATAGTGCCAATAGGACAAGCACCCCCTGTAGGACTGTGGGTTTTGGTAACTGCGGCCGGCTCGCGGCCTTGAACTTTTTTTTACATGGGTACCTTCCGCTACCCATCCGGGTTCCAGTACCGTCAGCTGGTTCTCGGCAGTGCCTTTGGATTAGGTGCCTCCTTCTCGGTATCCAAGTTCCACCAACGTCTGCTGGTCCTTGGTAGTGCTTTCTGGCACAGGTACCTCCTGCTTAGTAACCGAGTTCCAGTAACATCAGCTGGTCCTCGGTAGTTCCATTGGCTCTTGTACCTTCTGCTACCCATCCGGGTTCCAGTACCGTCAGCTGGTTCTCGGCAGTGTCTTTGGCACGGGTACTCCCTCCTGCCCAGCCTGGTTCCAGCACGCCAGCTGTTTCCGGGTAGTGTCAACGTCACTTTGCCTCCAATGCGTTGTCCTGTCGTGTTGCGGTCGGGTTAGCCGACTCTATGGTGCCTGCAGTTTAGGTGACTCCTATGTGGGCTGCGGGATCTGGCAATGAAGGCGGGTTCCATAGTGCCAATAGGACAAGCACCGCCTGTAGGACTGTGGGTTTTTGTAACTGCGGCCGGCTCGCGGCCTTGAACTTTTTTTTACATGGGTACCTTCCGCTACCCATCCGGGTTCCAGTACCGTCAGCTGGTTCTCGGCAGTGCCTTTGGATTAGGTGCCTCCTTCTCGGTATCCAAGTTCCACCAACGTCTGCTGGTCCTTGGTAGTGCTTTCTGGCACAGGTACCTCCTGCTTAGTAACCGAGTTCCAGTAACATCAGCTGGTCCTCGGTAGTTCCATTGGCTCTTGTACCTTCTGCTACCCATCCGGGTTCCAGTATCGTCAGCTGGTCCTCGGTTGTTCCATTTGCTCTTGTATCTTCTGCTACCCATCCGGGTTCCAGTACCGTCAGCTGGTTCTCGGCAGTGTCTTTGGCACGGGTACTCCCTCCTGCCCAGCCTGGTTCCAGCACGCCAGCTGTTTCCGGGTAGTGTCAACGTCACTTTGCCTCCAATGCGTTGTCCTGTCGTGTTGCGGTCGGGTTAGCCGACTCTATGGTGCCTGCAGTTTAGGTGACTCCTATGTGGGCTGCGGGATCTGGCAATGAAGGCTGGTTCCATAGTGCCAATAGGACAAGCACCCCCTGTAGGACTGTGGGTTTTGGTAACTGCGGCCGGCTCGCGGCCTTGAACTTTTTTTTACATGGGTACCTTCTGCTACCCATCCGGGTTCCAGTACCGTCAGCTGGTTCTCGGCAGTGCCTTTGGATTAGGTGCCTCCTTCTCGGTATCCAAGTTCCACCAACGTCTGCTGGTCCTTGGTAGTGCTTTCTGGCACAGGTACCTCCTGCTTAGTAACCGAGTTCCAGTAACATCAGCTGGTCCTCGGTAGTTCCATTGGCTCTTGTACCTTCTGCTACCCATCCGGGTTCCAGTACCGTCAGCTGGTCCTCGGTAGTTCCTCAGCCTTCTTGTACTTTCTGCTACATTTCCAAGTTCAAGCTTTTTGAAATGGTTCTTGGTAATCACTCTGGATCTCCCTGACGAGGACCCTGAAGACCAACCCGAAGAAGACGAGGACCCCGAAGACGACGACCCTGAAGACGAGGACCCTGAAGACCACCCCGAAGAAGACGAGGACCCTGAAGACGAGGACCCTGAAGACCACTCCGAAGAAGACGAGGACCCTGAAGACCACCCCAAAGAAGACGAGGACCCTGAAGACCACCCCGTAGAAGACGAGGACCCCGAAGACGAGGACCCGGAAGACGACCACCCTGAAGACCACCCTGAAGAAGACCACCCTGAAGAAGACCACCCTGAAGAAGACCAACAAGATGACCCTGAAGAAGTTGACCAAGAGGACAAAGAAGAGAAGACAAGTACCAAGATACAGAAGAACAAGAGACAGAAAACCAAGAAGCAGAAATACAAGAAGCTGCAGAACAAAAAGCGGAAGAACATTAAGCATAAGATTAAAATTCAGAGCAAAAGATAATATCTAAATTATAAGCAGAATATGACTAAGCAGTGTATGGGGGTGAGTCCATTCCTCCTCGTGGTGCCCCTGGAAAAGACCTGCTGCTGCAGGTCAAACTGAACGCGGACAAATCCTGTTGTGAATCTTTTGTGACGGGCAGAACGAAAGGTGTAATGTCCAACCTTTTATAGATAACAACTACAGGAATGCCTGTCACAAATAAGAATATGATGAAGAAGAAGAATATGAAGAAGATGAAGAAGTAGAATATGAAGAATGTAAAAAAAAGAATAATACGAAGAAGGTGAAGAAGAAGAAGGTGAAGATGAAGTGGATGAAAAAGATGCTGAAGATGATGAAGGAGAAAGTGTGGGAGAAGTAAAAAAGAAGGTGAAGAGCATGGAAGTAGTGAAACATAAATATCTGACAAAATATAAAAATACTTAACATAGTTAATATTTCCGTAACTCAGAACATCTTAAAAAAATAGTAATTCCTGCTATTCCATTTGACTGGGCTAAACCTCTATGCCTTTATTGTCTCCCCCACCTCCCCCAATACATTCTACATTATTCTTAGTTGTTTTCCTTCATGTAGAATTAACCTACAAGGAAAGAAAGGGTTTATTTTAATTCCGATATTTATGTCCCATTGACTTGCATTGGTTTCCGGTATCGGAATCGGCGATATCCGATACTTTTTCGGTATCGGTCCGATCCAATCCGATCCGATATTTCCCGATATCGGAAGGTATCGCTCAACACTAATCACGGGTCAATGATTGCTGTGCTGCACAATGGTGATAATGAGAATAATGAAATTCTGTCAATGTTTTAAACTGTGTCTGAATGTCTGAAAGAAGACCCTTGATCCCTCACTGTCAGAAATAAGGATGAATACCTTAAGGTTATGATTCGCCCCCTGGGGCCGTGGGGTACTAGCCTTACAATGTGCACTGACAGTGTGCTCTTTTGCTGATTTGTCACTTCTCATCAGAGCTGAAAGAGAGCACTGTCACTGTGCATTAAAAAAAGAATATCGAACAGTAACAAGATTCTACTGAGCATACGTCGGAACTGACAACTACTAGCCAGCCCCTGATACAAACGTCATTTTGAACGCAGTCTCTGCTCCCTGATGACGTCTCAAACAAAATGTCATCAAACAGGAAGTTGGTTAAAAAATAGAAAGCAGTTAGAGAGGGAACGTTAGGGAATTTTTAATTGAAGTACATTTGAAAAGCAATTACCGGTAATTTAATACGATAAATAAATAGAAATTCATGATTAACCCCTTAATAGCCTATGACGTATTAGTACGCTATAGGCTATTACCCCGCGGTTCAGCGCGGGCTCCGGCGCTGAGCCCGCACTGAAGCGGGCACATCAGCTGATTATTACAGCTGACATGTGCCCGCAACAGCCGCGGGTGGAATCGCGATCCACCCGCGGCTGTTAACCAGTGGCATTTAACAGCGCAGTGGCGGGAGGGCGGCCTTAGCCCCGCCCATCGGTGACCCCGTCACAAGATCGCGGGTCACCGATGGGTCGGCATGACAACCCGGGGTCTGCAGCAGACCCCTGTAGCTGTCATGTCTCGCTAGCTATGAGAGCCACCCCTGCATGGGGGAGCTCCTTTTGACCGCATGTTTACTTCACAGCAAAACCTTCCAAATGCAAGCACCACACCTCAAATCAACTCCAGGCCTTTTATCTGCTTAATTGAGAATGACATAACGAAGGGATTGCCCACACCTGTCCATGAAATAGCCTTGGAGTCAATTGTCCAATTACTTTTGGTCCCTTTATAAACAGGGTGGCACATGTTAAGGAGCTGAAACTCCTAAACCCTTCATCCAATTTTAATGTGGATACCCTCAAATGAAAGCTGAAAGTCTGAACTTCAACTGCATCTGAATTGTTTTGTTTAAAATTCATTGTGGTAATGTCTAGAACCAAAATTAGAAAAATGTTGTCTCTGTCCAAATATATGTGGACCTAACTGTATACCATTATAGATTATTATACTAAATTATTTTCTCTTTGGCAAAGGCTGTGGTCCTCCTAGGTTGTTTATGTATTTTTATGTACAAATAAAAGGTTTGTTGATTTGATATGCCTTTAACTTCCCATTCTTGTTGGGTTATATTGTGATATTTGGAAGCGCCAATACGTTTTGGACCATTAATAGGTATATACATAGATGTAGCAGAGCTAGACTCGTCACGGGAAAAATGGATTATCTTCTCTTCGGACAAGTGAAGAATATAGTTGTTTTTTATTATTTTTGGTCTTTTACAGGGAACATGGGCTTCAGTGGAATATCTTCTTGTTGGATAGGTGAGTACAAGTTTACTTTTTTATTTTTTTTTTCTGATTAAATGGTAAAATAGGGACGGGGAGTGTTTATTTCAATAAAGGAGTCTGTGTCATTATTCAAATAAAGGACTTTATTCTGTTTTTTTTTTATTTATAATATGACTATGGGGTTAGTAATGGGGGCGTCTTAAAGACGCCTCTCCGTTACAAATCCCTGGGCTTGATGTCAGCTTCCAATACAAAGTTGACATCAACCTCAACCCTATTATCCCACTTGCCAATGCACAAAGGTAGTTGGGAAGAGTGGAGGCTAAGGGACAGAATTGGCACATCGTAGGGATGCGCCCTTTCTAGGGCTGCTGACAGCTGATATTTTTAGTCTGGGAGGGGGTAAATATCCATGGCCCATTTCTAGCCTATTAATATCAGCCCAGAGCTGTCTGGCTAGCCTTTGCTGGTTATTAATTATAGGGGGGACCCCACGCCACTTTTTTGGGGGTCCATTATTTAAATAACCAGTAAAGGCTGAGTATACAGCTTTGAGCTGATATTAATAGCCTGGGAAGCTCCCTTACCCCCCCTTCCCAGGCTATAAACATCAGCCCCAGGCTGTGAGCTTTCCCTCAGCTGGTTAATAAAAATTTGTGGGGGACCCCATGCCATTTTTTTCTTCTACCTATATA
Source organism: Phyllobates terribilis (assembly GCF_046119375.1). Taxonomy (NCBI): domain Eukaryota; kingdom Metazoa; phylum Chordata; class Amphibia; order Anura; family Dendrobatidae; genus Phyllobates; species Phyllobates terribilis. The sequence continues at coordinate 1,060,872,358 of NW_027362761.1, forward strand.
TCTATTCTATTCTGTTGCTTCATGCAAGCGAATCAGAGAACATAAAAAAAAGGAATTTTTTAATAAAGTTATCCACTTTAAACATTTTCCTGTGAAAATGTATACCTGTCAGTAGCTTTTATCAGCAAAGTGTGCCGTGGCACAACCCCTTTAAAGAGGCTGGCGAAAACATTACACTAAGAAAAGCCAACAAAAGACAAATCTATGACAAAAAAATGCATTAAAATCTGTGATAACTGATATGAAATGTATTTGCAGATTTTCATACGTTTTTGTGCTTTTTATCATTTGCAGACAGAATTATAATAAATAACTAGCCTTAATTATATTTCTTTTACACGTTATTTGGCATTAGCAATTCTGAAAGTACCATTGATAAAAAACACATGCAAAACACGCCACTTACTGATAAAAAAATATATACAGTACAGACCAAAAATTTGGAAACACCTTCTCATTTAAAGATTTTTCTGTATTTTCATGACTATGAAAATTGTACATTCACACTGAAGGCATCAAAACTATGAATTAACACATGTGGAATTATATACTTAACAAAAAAGTGTGAAACAACTGAAAATATGTCTTATATTCTAGGCTCTTCAAAGTAGCCACCTTTTGCTTTGATGACTGCTTTGCACACTCTTGGCATTCTCTTGATGAGCTTCAAGAGGTAGTCACCGGAAATGGTTTTCACTTCACAGGTGTGTCCTGTCAGGTTTAATAAGTGGGATTTCTTGCCTTATAAATGGGGTTGGGACCATCAGTTGTGTTGTGCAGAAGTCAGGTGGATACACAGCTGATAGTCCTACTGAATAGACTGTTGGAATTTGTATTACGGCATGAAAAAAGCAGCTAAGTAAAGAAAAACGAGTGGCCATCATTACTTTAAGAAATGAAGGTCAGTCAGGCCGAAAAATTGGGAAAACTTTGAAAGTGTCCCCAAGTGCAGTTGCAAAAACCATCAAGCGCTACAAAGAAACTGGCTCACATGAGGACCGCCCCAGGAAAGGAAGACCAAGAGTCACCTCTGCTTCTGAGGATAAGTTTGTCCGAGTCATCAGCCTCAGAAATCACAGGTTAACAGCAGCTCAGATTAGAGACCAGGTCAATGCCACACAGAGTTCAACAACTGTTAAGAGGAGACTTTGTGCAGCAGGCCTTCATGGTAAAATAGCTGATAGGAAACCACTGCTAAGGACAGGCAACAAGCAGAAGAGACTTGTTTGGGCTAAAGAACACAAGGAATTGACATTAGACCAGTGGAAATCTGTGCTTTGGTCTGATGAGTCCAAATTTGAGATCTTTGGTTCCAATCACCGCGTCTTTGTGCGACGCAGAAAAGGTGAACGGATGGACTCTACTTGCCTGGTTCCCACCGTGAAGCATGGAGGAGGAGGTGTGATGGTGTGGGGGTGCTTTGCTGGTGACACTGTTGGGGATTTATTCAAAATTTAAGGCATACTGAACCAGCATCTTGCAGCAGCATGCTATTCCATCCGGTTTGCGTTTAGTTGGACCATCATTTATTTTTCAACAGGACAATGACCCCAAACACACCTCCAGGCTTTGTAAGGGCTATTTGACCAAGAAGGAGAGTGATGGGGTGCTACGCCAGATGACCTGGCCTCCACAGTCACCAGACCTAAACCCAATCGAGATGGTTTGGGGTGAGCAGGACCGCAGAGTGAAGGTAAAAGGGCCAACAAGTGCTAAGCATCTCTGGGAACTCCTTCAAGATTGTTGGAAGACCATTTCCGGTGACTACCTCTTGAAGCTCATCAAGAGAATGCCAAGAGTGTGCAAAGCAGTCATCAAAGCAAAAGGTGGCTACTTTGAAGAACCTAGAATATAAGACGTATTTTCAGTTGTTTCACACTTTTTTGTTAAGTATATAATTCCACATGTGTTAATTCATAGTTTTGATGTCTTCAGTGTGAATGTATAATTTTCATAGTCTTGAAAACACAGAAAAATCTTTAAATGAGAAGGTGTGTCCAAACTTTTGGTCTGTACTGTATATACAGTGCATTGTGAAAGTATTTGGCCCCCTTGAACTTTTCTACCTTTTGCCACATTTCTGGCTTCAAACATAAAGATATAAAATTCAAATTTTTGGGGGAAGAATCAACAAGTGGGACACAATCGTGAAGTGGAACGAAATTTATTGGATATTTTAAACATTTAAAAAAAAATAGAAACTGAAAAGTGGGGCATGCAATATTATTCGGCCCCCTTGAGTTAATACTTTGTAGCGCCACCTTTTGCTGCGATTACAGCTGCAAGTCGCTTGGGGTATTTCTCTATTAGTTTTATACATCGAGAGGCTGAAATTCTTGCCCATTCTTCCTTGCAAAACAGCTACAGCTCATTGAGGTTGGATGGAGAGCGTTTGTGAACAGCAGTTTTCAGCTCTTTCCACAAATTCTTGATTGGATTCAGGTCTGGACTTTGACTTGGCCATTCTAACACCTGGATACGTTTATTTTTCAACCATTCCATTGTAGATTCTGCTTTATGTTTGGGATCATTGTCTTGTTGGAAGATAAATCTTCGTCCCAGTCTCGGGTCTTTTGCAGACTCCAACAGGTTTTCTTCCAGAATGGTCCTGTATTTGGCTCAGTCCATCTTCCCATCAATTTTAACCATCGTTCCTGTTCCTACTGAAGAAAAGCAGGCCCAAACCATGTTGCTGCCACCACCATGTTTGACAGTGGGAATAGTGTTTTGAGGGTGATGAGCTGTGTTGCTTTTACGCCAAACATATTGTTTTGCATTGTGGCCAAAAAGTTCGATTTTGGTTTCATCTGACCAGAGCACCTTATTCCACATGTTTGGTGTGTCTCCCAGGTGGCTTGTGGCAAGCTTCAAAAGAGACTTTTTATGGATATCTTTGAGAAATTGTTTTCTTCTTGCCACTCTTCCATAAAGGCCAGATTTGTGCAGTGTACGACTGATTGTTGTCCTATGGACAGACTCTCCCACCTCAGCTGTAGATCTCTGCAGTTCATCCAGAGTGATCATGGGCCGTTTGTCTGCATCTCTGATCAGTCTTCTCCTTGTTCAAGATGAAAGTTTAGAGGGACGGCTGGGTCTTGGTAGATTTGCAGTGGTCTGATACTCTTTCCATTTCAATATGATCGCTTGCACAGTGCTCCTTGAGATGTTTAAAACTTGGGAAATCTTTTTGTATCCAAATCCGGCTTTAAACTTTGCCACAACAGTATCTCGGACCTGCCTGTTGTGTTCCTTGGTCTTCATGATGCTCTCTGCACTTGAAACAGAACCCTGAGACTATCACAGAGCAGGTGCATTTATACCGAGACTTGATTACACACAGGTGAATTCTATTTATCATTACCAGTCATTTAGGACAACATTGGATCATTCAGAGATCCTCACTGAACTTCTGGAGTGAGTTTGCTGCACTTAAAGTAAAGTAAAGGGGCCAAATAATATTGCACGCCCCACTTTTCAGTTATTTTTTTTAAAAAAGTTTAAAATATCCAATAAATTTCGTTCCACTTCACGATTGTGTCCCACTTGTTGTTGATTCTTCCCCAAAAAATTAGAATTTTTATATCTTTATGTTTGAAGCCAGAAATGTGGCAAAAGGTAGAAAAGTTCAAGGGGGCCAAATACTGTCACAATGCACTGTAGTTGTAAAGTATATTTTTATTTTCTCAATAAGTGACCAAACAGATTAATAAAATACAAGTTCCATACAACTGCAGCGGCTGGCAAAACTGTAACTGATTTAGTAGATAAATGTGTGAAGATTCCTTAGACGTACTATAGATACATCGTGGCTTCAGGGGTATCTATCTTTAAAAAATAAAAATAAACTTAATTAAAAAATCTCCTGCTGTTCAATGTCTACAGCTCCTCCGAAGACCTATATAACTCCATGGTTACAGACTACAAACAAACCCTTTGCGTAGCCTTATTCCGTAGCCATTTATTCCTTAGATCCTATTCAGAGGAACCTGGGTGACCCTCATTATGAATTCTATTACCGCTCCCACTGGGGTTTTCACGCAGCTTTCCTACAATACTTAATGAATAGATAAGCAAAAACCCTGGAATGGCAGATTTCTCTCTATCTAAATACTCCTTTTAAGAGATTTAAAAGGGAGACTTATTGAATGTAGGTTTAAAAAAAAAAACGATGTTATGGTATTTGCAAACGACAGCTTTCATTTGGGTAAGCTCAATAAACCCACCTGAAAAAAAAAAGCGCTAAATAAATACTAAAAGAATAAACATATGCCTTACAATGTAAAAAAACAAACCATCCATACTGCATCGTCTTTTTACATATCCATTGCAGATATATGTCCATTTTTTGGTTTTAAAGGAAAAAATGGATGTGAGAAACGGAGACACAATACTATACGAATGAGAAATTGTTGTTTTCTCGACAATTTGCGTTAGTATCAAGTCTGTAAAGTCGGTAAACCAAACCTCCGACTCTCGACTCCACAGCACTGGAAGAGTTTCACTACTGTACATAAAGTGCAGCACCTACTCATCTCAACTAAAAGCCAAGATCCTTAGATCAGCAATAGAACAGACATTTATAGGACATTTCATAACTTTCCCAAATTCTTATGGAAACATTTACAGCACATCCTGCATTGTACTACTGTACCCAATTTATTATGTATTTTAGGAGTCGGAATCGGTCCATTTTATACCGAATCTGACTCCAACTCCACCAAAACGAACCCAGATTCCGACTCTACAGCACTGCTTAGTATACGTGTGGAAGTTACCTGAAATTGTTCTCACTTCTGGTTTAGCAATCAGTACTTTATAATAATTTACATTAAAGTGAGGACAGAATTATCTGACTTTCGGGAGAGCCGGTGCACGTCAGATAATATGAGGAGGCAATGCTACAGGGAGAGGAGGGAGAGAACAAAAGACAAAAACAATGAGGAGACAGGAGGCGTGTCTCAGACTGCCTTAGACTCCCTGTAGACACTGTAGCTAAGCTGTAGTCACAGATCTCAGCTCTGTAATAGAACAGCTGACCTAAAAATAAAAGCAAATACTAAGGAAAATAAATAGAAGATACGCTTCATCTACAGTTACTGACCTACATATAATTTTTAACCTCAAAGTTGCTTTGAATTTGTAATCAGAATTACAGACTTACAAATAAAGTCTCACAGAGAGAGGATTTCTATGAAAAGTCCCTATTCCAAATGTACACTGCTCAAAAAAATAAAGGGAACACTCAAATAACACATCCTAGATCTGAATGAATGAAATATTCTCATTGAATACTTTGTTCTGTACAAAGTTGCATGTGCTGACAACAAAATCACACAAAAATCATCAATGGAAATCAAATTTATTAACCAATGAAAGCATGGATCTGGAGTCACCCCCAAAATGAAAGTGGAAAAACACACTACAGGCTGATCCAACTTTGATGTAATGTCATTAAAACAAGTCAAAATGAGGCTCAGTATTGCGTGTGGCCTCCACGTGCCTGTATGACCTCCCTACAACGCCTGGGCATGCTCCTGATGAGGTTGCAGATGGTCTCCTGTGGGATCTCCTCCCAGACCTGGACTAAAGCATCCGCCAACTCCTGGACAGTCTGTAGTGCAATGTGACATTGGTGGATGGAGCGAGACATGATGTCCCAGATGTGCTCAATCTGACTCAGGTCTGGGGAACGAGCAGGCCAGTCCATAGCTTCAATGTCTTCATCTTGCAGGAACTGCTGACACACTCCAGCCACATGAGGTCTGGCATTGTCGTGCATTAGGAGGAACCCAGGGCCAACCGCACCAGCATATGGTCTCACAAGGGGTATGAGGATCTCATCTCGGTACCTAATCGCAGTCACGGTACCTCTGGCGAGCACATGGAGGGCTGTGCGGCCCTCCAAAGAAATGCCACCCCACACCATTACTGACCCTCTGCCAAACCGGTAATGCTGAAGGATGTTGCAGGCAGCATATCGCTCTCCACGGCGTCTCCAGACTCTGTCACGTCTGTCACATGTGCTCAGTGTGAACCTGCTTTCATCTGTGAAGAGCACAGGGCGCCAGTGGCGACTTTGCCAATCCTGGTGTTCTGTGTCAAATGCCAAGCATCCTGCACGGTGTTGGGCTGTGAGCACAACCCCCATCTGTGGACGTCGGGCCCTCATACCATCCTCATGGAGTCGGTTTCTAACCGTTTGTGCAGACACATGCACATTTGTGGTCTGCTGGAGGTCATTTTGCAGGGCTCTGGCAGTGCTCCTGCCTTTGTGCAAGGAGGAACAGGAGAGTTAGCGGTCCTGCTGCTGGGTTGTTGCCCTCCTACGGCCCCCTCCACATCTCTTGGTGTACTGGCCTGTCTCCTGGTAGCGCCTCCAGCCTCTGGACACTACACTGACAGACACAGCAAACCTTCTTTCCACAGCTCGAAATGATGTGCCATCCTGGATGAACTGCACTACCTGAGCAACTTCTGTGGGTTGTAGAGTCCGTCTCATGCTACCACAACCAACATTCAAAAGTGACCAAAACATCATCCAGAAAGCATTAGCACTGAGATGTGGTCTGTGGTCCCCACCTGCAGAACCACTCCTTTATTGAGGGTGTCTTGATAATTGCCAATAATTTCCATCTATTGTCTATTCCATTGGCACAACAGCATGTGAAATTGATTGTCAATCAGTGTTGCTTCCTAAGTGGACAGTTTGATTTCACAGAAGTTTGATTCACTTGGAGTTATGTTCCGTTGTTTAAGTGTTCCCTTTATTTTTTTGAGTAGTGTATATACTTTAGCTATGTATTATTAAGATGTTCTCTATTAGGTGTGAATAAATGAATGACATTCCTCTTTAATGTCGACCTTTTATTTGGCTCAGTTGCTCCATTTCTCATTTTTTCTTTATTATCGAATGCATAGAGGACATTGTAAAAAACAAAAAAGAACAACACTCTTATAGAATGAAGTTTGCTTAGGAAAAGAGCAATTTGTCTCCTTAGACATAGTCTGTTGTAATGTGTGTTTCTCTGCTTGGTATTTCAGAGAACACTGCTTTCTTCTAACATCTGAAAAATATATATTTAGCTGTTAAAAGCATGTCTATGTATAAGAATTTTCCATTTAGGAATATCCGGAACGTAGGTTCTCGATGTGTATGCAATAAAAGTTATTTTTTACAGAATAAACCGCAGAACATTTTGTACTATAATACAGTTGTGCTCAAAAGTATACATACCCCAGCAGAATTTTTCCTTTCTTGTCCTTGTTTCAGAAAATATGAATAATAACAAAAATACTTTTTCTCCGCTCATGGTTATTGGTTGGGTGAAGCCATTTATTGTCAAACTACTGTGTTTTCTCTTTTTAAATCTTAATGACAACCAAAAGCATCCAAATGACCATGATCAAAAGTTCACATACCCCGGTGATTTTGGCCTGATAACATGCACAGAATTGGACACAAATGGGTTTGAATGGCTACTAAAGGTAACATCCTCACCTATGACTTGTTTGCTTGTAATCAGTGTGTGTGCACAAAAGCTGAGTGAGTTTCTGGGATCCAGACAGACTCTTGCATCTTTCATCCAGCCACTGACGTTTCTGGATTGTGAGTCATGGGGAAAGCAAAAGAATTGTCAACAGAACTACGGGAAAAGGTACTTGAACTGTATAACACAGGAAAGGGATACAAAAAGATATCCAAGGAATTGATAATGCCAGTCAGCAGCGTTCAAACTGTGATTAACAAAAGGAAAATCAGGGGCTCTGTAAAAACCAAACCACGGTCAGGTAGACCAACAAAATTTTCGGCCACAACTGCCAGGAAAATTGTTCGGAATGCAAAGAAAAACCCACAAATAACATCAGCTGAAATTGAGGACTCTCTGAAAACTAGCGGTGTGGCTGTGTCAAGATGCACAATAAGGAGGCACTTGAAGAAAAATGGGCTGCATGGTTGAGTCGCCAGAAGAAAGCCATTACTCAAAGTATCTCGCCTACAATATGCCAAATGTAGCGCTGGCGTCCCTGCCCTCTGCTAGGCAGGGACGCTGCTCCCCTCACCGCTCTGCTCCGTGCCCGGCGTCCTCTCCCCGCTCTGCTGTCAGCGCGCGCTCCTTCCCGGCGTCCTCCTCCCGCTCTGCTCTCAGCGCGCGCTCCTTCCCGGCCCCTGTGCTTAGGGCGCGCGCGCGCTTCCCTCCTCTTAAAGGGGCCGCGCGCGCCGTCCTAAGGAGTCCCCGGCCAATGGCCGGAGGACTTCATCATATATAAGGCACCTCCTCCAAAATGGAGGTGCCCGAGCAATGTTGTTTGCACCTGTGTCTCACCTGTGCTTCAGCCCTCAGGTCCCGTTGCCAGTTACCTGCCAGTTACCTGCCAGTTTCCTGCCAGTTTCCTGCTAGTTACCTGCCTGATTCCTGCCTGAATACTTGCTACCTGCCTGCTTGCCTGAGGTCCGACGGTCTGCCTTACTACTCCGGTCAGTCTGTCTATGGACCAGCTTGCCCGCTCACCTGGGAGCGCTTCTCCGTTATCTGCCTGCTTGCCAGCCCGGAGGCTCCGTTGTCACGTGCTGTGACCACCAGCTATCTCAGAGACTCTTGCCCGCTCACCTGGGAGCGCATCTCCGTTACCTGCCTGCTTGCCAGCCCGGAGGTCCCGTTGTCACGTGCGGTGACCACCAGCTATTCCAGAGACTCTTGCCCGCTCACCTGGGAGCGCTTCTCCGTTACCTACCTGCCTGCCAGCCCGGAGGTTCCGCCGTCACGTGCCGTGACCACCTGCTATTCCAGAGACTCTCGCTTGCTCACCTGGGAGCACACTTCTACCATCTGCCTGCTAGCCTACCCGGAGGCTCTGCCATCACAGGTCGTACCTACCCCTTACCTAGAGACTGCCACCCGCTCCCTTACAAGGGCCGCCCCCTTGTATAGTAGCTCAGAGGTTCCGCCTCCCGGACCCGTTACAGTTTGCTCGGGCCATGGAACCCGGTGGCACCCAAGCTCCCTCGCTCTCGGACCTCTGTCTTGAACTGTCCCGTCAGAGGTCCCAACAGGAGGCCATCCTGGGTCACCTGCGGAATGTTAATACTCGCCTGAACACTCTGTCTGATCCACCAACAACCTCCGCCAGTGTCATATCTTGCAATCCGGCAGCTCCGCTGCCCACTAATACTATGGTATCCTACCCCGGACCCCGGCTTTCTGCACCTCCTCGCTTCGGAGGCGACCCCGTCCAGGCTCGGGGCTTCATAAATCAGTGCACCCTGCACTTTGAACTTTTGTCCCATCAGTTTAATTCCGACCGGGCCAAAATTGCCTTTATCATGTCCCATCTCACCGGGGAGGCCCTGGCCTGGCTAAATCCTCTATGGGAGAGAGGAGACCCCCTGGTGTCCAACTTGCCTGCTTTTCTCTCGGCTTTCCGGAAAGTCTTCGACGAACCCGGACGGAAGACCTCATCCGCATCCTCTCTGCTACGCCTCCGTCAGGAGGGTCTCACCGTGGGCCAATATGCCATACGGTTCCGCACCCTTGCCTCGGAGCTGGCCTGGGATAACGACGCTCTGGTATCCGTCTTCTGGGAGGGTCTGTCCGGTCGTATTAAAGATGAACTTGCTGGTCGGGACATTCCTACCTCTCTCGATGATCTAATAACCCTTGCCACCCGGATTGACCTACGGTTCCAGGAGCGTGCCAAAGAGGTCACCCGTGAGAGAAGGATTCCACGTTTAGCTCCTACTTTCCAGAAACCCGTCATTCCCTCCATCTCTCCCCAGGTACACTCTCCTGAGCCTATGCAGGTCGACCAGACCAAGATGGTCAAAACCCGTCAGGACTCACGCCGTGCCGAGGGGAGCTGCTTCTACTGTGGCAGTAAGGAGCACCGGATCCGTGCCTGCCCGGAGAGGTCGGGAAACGCCTGTGTCTAGGTTCGCTCAGAGAGGTCCACCTAGACAAGAATAAATCCTCTCCATCCCTGCTGTTGTCAGTTTCGATCATCTACGGGGAGAACCGTTATTTCGAACTAGCCCAACTGAACTCTGGAGCAGCCGGGAACCTTATTTCACAGTCCCTGGTTGAGAAATACCGCATCCCCACCAAACCTCTGGCTGTACCCTTGTCTGTCGCTGCCGTGGATGGGGGCCTCTTACCTCGCCCCATTCAACTCATCACCGAATCCATTACCCTGCAGGTGGGAATGCTGCATTCTGAAAGTATCTCCTTTCATGTTCTGCCTGGACTCTCTCACGCCCTCTTGCTAGGTCTGCCCTGGCTCCAGAGACATGCACCCGTGCTAGACTGGCAAACCGGAGAGGTCCTTCGCTGGGGACAAGACTGTCATAAAACCTGCCTGGTTCCCGTCCATCCCGTCCGTCCCTCTCCTACCCCAGCTAATCTACCTGGACTTCCGATTCCTTATTGGTCTTATGCAGATGTCTTTAATAAAAAGGAGGCAGAGACATTACCACCACATAGACCATACGACTGTCCCATCGATCTGCTACCCGGTACTACTCCTCCCCGTGGGCGTATCTATCCTTTATCCGCTGCTGAGACCCGGTCAATGTCCGAATATATTGAGGAGAATCTGGCCAGAGGATTCATCCGGAAATCTACCTCCCCGGCGGGAGCAGGCTTCTTTTTCGTCAAAAAGAAGGACGGCTCTCTCCGTCCCTGTATAGACTATAGAGGCCTAAACCTGATCACGGTGAAGAATAAGTACCCCCTTCCGCTCATTCCAGAATTATTTGATCGCCTGAGGGGGGCTAGGATCTTCACCAAACTGGACCTTCGTGGGGCGTACAATCTGGTTCGTATTCGTCAGGGGGATGAATGGAAGACGGCATTCAACACCCGGGACGGCCACTATGAATACCTGGTAATGCCCTTTGGTCTCTGTAACGCTCCTGCCGTCTTTCAAGAGTTGGTCAATGACATCTTCCGGGACCTTCTCTACTCCTGCGTAGTGGTGTACCTGGACGACATCTTGGTCTTCTCTCCGGATCTCCAGACTCACCGGAGGGACGTTCGTCAGGTCCTGCTCAGGCTAAGGCAGAACCATCTCTACGCTAAATTTGAGAAGTGCCTCTTTGAGCAGACCTCGCTTCCGTTTCTGGGCTACATTATCTCTCAGACCGGCCTACAAATGGATCCTGAGAAACTGTCTGCCATCGAGAAATGGCCCCGACCGGAGGGGTTGAAGGCCATTCAGCGATTCCTGGGCTTCGCCAACTACTACCGCCTCTTCATACCACACTTCTCTTCCCGGACGGCCCCAATTTCTGCGCTCACCCGTAAAGGTACTAATCCCAAAGAGTGGCCACCCGAAGCAGAGGAGGCCTTTCTTTCCCTTAAACAGGCCTTCTCTTCCGCCCCGGTGCTGCATCGCCCAGATGGCAACAAACAGTTCTTCCTGGAAGTTGACGCCTCCTCCTCTGGAGCCGGAGCGGTACTTACTCAAAAATCTTCTTCCGGGAGGATGGTAACTTGTGGCTTCTTCTCTAAACTCTTCTCCTCCTCTGAGCGCAACTATTCCATAGGAGACCGAGAGTTATTGGCCATCAAACTGGCATTGGAGGAGTGGCGTTACCTGCTCGAGGGGGCTCTTCACCCGGTAATAATTTACACTGACCACAAGAACTTGGCTTACCTCCAGCATGCCCAGAGACTTAACCCGCGCCAAGCCCGGTGGTCCTTGTTTTTTGCTCGTTTTGATTTTGTCCTTCATTTTCGCCCGGCTGACAAAAACGTCAAGGCGGACGCCTTGTCTCGGTCCTTTCTGGTGTCTGATCTCGAGGAGGATCCGAAACATATCATCGATCCCGCCAGAGTAATGCAGGTGGCTCCCGTGAGTCTAAATCGTCTTCCTCCTGGTAAGAAGATCGGGAGAAGATCCTACACTGGGGTCATTCGTCTAAACTAGCTGGCCACGCCGGTCAGAAAAAGACCCTCCAACTTATTACCCGGCACTACTGGTGGCCTAACCTGCACAAGGATGTAATAGACTTTGTTTCTGCCTGTGTGTCCTGCGCCCGCAACAAAGTTCCGAGACACCTGCCGGCCGGCCGCCTCCTACCTCTGCCAGTACCTGCTGCCCCCTGGCAGCATATAGCGATGGACTTCATTACTGATCTACCCGTCTCTGCCGGTTGTACGGTCATTTGGGTGGTCGCTGACCGCTTCTCCAAGATGGCTCACTTCATTCCACTGCCAGGTCTTCCGTCTGCACCCGAGCTGGCTAAAGACTTTATCCGCCACATCTTCCGTCTTCATGGCCTGCCCCGTCACATCGTGTCGGATCGTGGGGTACAGTTCACTTCCCGTTTCTGGAGAGCCACTTGTAAATTGCTGGACGTCACCCTGGACTTCTCCTCCGCTTACCACCCACAGTCTAATGGTCAAGTGGAGCGGATCAATCAGAACCTGACCAGTTACCTTCGGCACTTCGTTAATGCCCACCATTCTGACTGGGTGGATCTCCTGCCATGGGCCGAATTCTCGTACAACAATCACGAGAGCGAGTCTTCCTCCAAATCCCCGTTTTTTGTAGTCTACGGTCAGCATCCTCGGATCCCGTTTCCCGTCTCCACCTCGGCGGACAATCCGGCTGCGGAATCTCTTGTTAACAAATTTTCCTCCATATGGGAGAGTACCCGGTCCGCACTCCTTCTGTCATCCGAGCGTATGAAAAGACACGCTGACAAAAAACGTCTGGACCCTCCTCAATTCCGCCCTGGGGATAAAGTCTGGCTCTCGTCCAAATATGTCCGGCTCAAGATCCCTTCCTATAAGTTAGGGCCTCGGTTCATCGGCCCACTGGAGGTCATCAGTCAGATCAACCCGGTGGCCTATAAATTGAAACTCCCGGCCAACTTACGGATTCCTAACTCCTTCCATGTGTCTCTCCTCAAACCTGTGGTGCTTAACTCTTTTTCCAAGTCTACAGGTACGCCTCCTGCTCCGGTTTCTGCTGAGGACGAGTTTGAGGTAGAGAACATTCTTGCCACCAAAAGGGTAAGAGGAAAGACCTTTTTTCTGGTAGATTGGAAGGGGTTTGGTCCTGAGGAGAGAACGTGGGAGCCCCGGGAGAACATCCATGCCCCTCTCATCCTAGCTAAATTTCTGTCTGGCCTAAAAAAGGGGGGGCCTAAAGGGGGGGGTACTGTAGCGCTGGCGTCCCTGCCCTCTGCTAGGCAGGGACGCTGCTCCCCTCACCGCTCTGCTCCGTGCCCGGCGTCCTCTCCCCGCTCTGCTGTCAGCGCGCGCTCCTTCCCGGCGTCCTCCTCCCGCTCTGCTCTCAGCGCGCGCTCCTTCCCGGCCCCTGTGCTTAGGGCGCGCGCGCGCGCGCTTCCCTCCTCTTAAAGGGGCCGCGCGCGCCGTCCTAAGGAGTCCCCGGCCAATGGCCGGAGGACTTCATCATATATAAGGCACCTCCTCCAAAATGGAGGTGCCCGAGCAATGTTGTTTGCACCTGTGTCTCACCTGTGCTTCAGCCCTCAGGTCCCGTTGCCAGTTACCTGCCAGTTACCTGCCAGTTTCCTGCCAGTTTCCTGCTAGTTACCTGCCTGATTCCTGCCTGAATACTTGCTACCTGCCTGCTTGCCTGAGGTCCGACGGTCTGCCTTACTACTCCGGTCAGTCTGTCTATGGACCAGCTTGCCCGCTCACCTGGGAGCGCTTCTCCGTTATCTGCCTGCTTGCCAGCCCGGAGGCTCCGTTGTCACGTGCTGTGACCACCAGCTATCTCAGAGACTCTTGCCCGCTCACCTGGGAGCGCATCTCCGTTACCTGCCTGCTTGCCAGCCCGGAGGTCCCGTTGTCACGTGCGGTGACCACCAGCTATTCCAGAGACTCTTGCCCGCTCACCTGGGAGCGCTTCTCCGTTACCTACCTGCCTGCCAGCCCGGAGGTTCCGCCGTCACGTGCCGTGACCACCTGCTATTCCAGAGACTCTCGCTTGCTCACCTGGGAGCACACTTCTACCATCTGCCTGCTAGCCTACCCGGAGGCTCTGCCATCACAGGTCGTACCTACCCCTTACCTAGAGACTGCCACCCGCTCCCTTACAAGGGCCGCCCCCTTGTATAGTAGCTCAGAGGTTCCGCCTCCCGGACCCGTTACACCAAACAGCACAGAGACAAGCCTCAAAACTTCTGATACAAGGTAATTTGGAGTAGTGAGACCAAAATTTAACTTTTTGGCCACAATCATAAATGTTACATTTGGAGACAGGTCAACAAGGCCTATGATGAAAGGAACACCATTCCTACAGTAAAGCACGGAGGTGGATCGCTGATGTTTTGGGGATGTGTGAGCTACAAAGGCACAGGCAACTTTGTAAAAGTTGAAGGAAAGATGAATGCAGCACGTTATCAGCAAATACTGGAGGCAAATTTGAACTCATCAGCCCGGAAGCTGCGCGTGGGACGTAATTGGACATTCCAACATGACAACGATCCAAAACACATGGCCAAGTCGACCTGTCATTGGCTACAGCAAAACAAAGTGAAGGTTCTGGAGTGGCCATCTCAGTCTCCTGACCTCAATATCATTGAGCCACTCTGGGGAGATCTCAAGCGCGCAGTTCATGCTAGACAGCCCAGGAATTTACAGGAACTGGAGACTTTTTGCCAAGAATAATGGGTAGCTTTACCATCTGATAAAATAAAGAACCTCATCCACAACTACAACAAAAGACTTCAAGCTGTCATTGATGTTAGAGGGGGCAATACACAGTATTAAGAACTGGGGTATGTGAACTTTTGATCAGGGTCATTTGGATGTTTTTGGTTGTCATTAAGATTTAAAAAGAGAAAACACAGTAGTTTGACAATAAATGGCTTCACCCTACCAATATCCATGAGTGGAGAAAAAGTATTTTTGTTATCATTCATATTCTCTGAAAGAAGGCCAAGAAAGGAAATATTCTGCCGGGGTATGTAAAGCACCTTAGGAGAAGCACAGCTTCCATGCACCAGAAAAGACAGATGCACGGCGATATTTTTCTGTACATATAGCATCCTATGAAGCATGCCACATTTTAGAGGCAGACCGAGGTAACCCTTGGTTAGTCAATGGCCAGGCTGCAGGCCATCTGAAACTTTATCGACAATCAGCAAAAAAAAAAAATAATTCTGCTGTAAGTAGTGTCTGAAAGAAATAAATGTCGTCAGTGATTTTTTTTTTTTTTTTTTTCAATGCTTGTATTGCGGATGTGACGCGCCCCCTGGGCTGTGGGGATACCCGGAGCCGGGCCTTGTAGATGCTGGGGGTAGTAGTCACCGTGGTGGCGACCCGGTCCGTTACCCAGGGCGGTCAAAGCAGGGTAGTCTATGTGTATCTGGTTTAAATAGTCCGACTACACCACCTGTGGAATGCGGTTATTGGGAACCGCCGCTGTGGAGCAGTCCACTGAAGCTGATGGTGTGTGCAGCAAGGTAGTGTAACTCCCCACAAGAAGAGTGTAGCTTCAGGGCAGTGTGTATGGATGATGGTGGTGATAGTGCCTGGATCAGTAATGATGACACGGAGTCTTTGCAGTGCAGTCCTAGGGTCGTTACTGGTGGTAATTATATAGGCCTCAACGGGAGTACTTGCTAGGGATGAGGGCCTGGTCAGTCTGGGAGCAATACAAGAATTCCCCTGGCCAGGTGGAGTTGTAGGCCTGCCGTTCTGACTGTACTCTTTTAGCTATCCTGCTTATAGTCGTGTTGTAGCCCACGTCCCTGAGTGTAACGTGCTGCTCACCCGTATGGCTGGCGACTCGGACCTTGTATATTCCTCGCTCCTCTGTGGCGGTACTGGTCCTTTCGTGTGGCTGAGCCTCCGGGCTTCTGTTGGGCCAGGAGACCTGCAATCTCCTGCCCTGCGGTATCTGCTGCTGGGCCTGAAGGGTCCCACAGCCTCGGACTCCGGTGTCCGGTCCTCTGTATGCTGGCCAGGACGAGCTATCTCAGCTCCAGTCCCTGGCTTCTTACTCCTCTGTCCGGCTTGACTCCTGACACGGTCTAGACTCAGACTAAACAGACTAACCCCGCCTCCAGATCCAGTTATATAGGGCAGGATCCTCCCCTTTTCTGGTCTGGAGCAGGAGGTGTTGCATGTTGTGTGTTCCTGACCAGGAAACCCCTGTTTTGCTCCCAGACATGGTATTACTACCACTGTGGCAACCAGACCCTCTGGGGTGCCACAGATGCACTACAAAGGTTGAAATGCATAGTACAAAAAAAAGGAGGATGGAGAAAGGAGAACTAGCAGGAGGAGACTAAACTTACTCACAATTCCTGAAGTCTGTACTACCCACGGCCACTTCTCCAAAGTTACCCGGAGCGTTTTTTTCACATGAGATCAGGCTGCATGTTGTCGCGCTACTGTGAGTAGCCTGTGTGACATAAACATGTTACCATGGTCTGCAACATCTCTGAACTACTTGTCTCCAGTCGAGCAGATCTGGGGCGTCATTGGTCATCAATTGCAAAGGGAGCTGCCAGCAGCGGATCTTGATGATTTGCCCAAGTGCATTTAGTGTGTATATAGACTCCTCAACATTGAAATTGCAACATCAAGAAAGAAATGTTGTGGAATTATAGAAATTACAGGGTAACCGATAAGACAGGTTAATGATATGCAAATGATCAAATGGTGACAAAATTTTCAAAACACCTAGAATTTATTCAGTATCAAGTATGAGCGCAATCTGCACAAATACACGCACATACACGTCATGGAGATATATCAATGAAGTTATTAATGGTTGACAGAGTAATATTCTGCTAGGCTGAATGCATTTGGACATGCAAATCATTGAGATCCGCTGCTGGCAGATCCCTTTGTAGATGCTCACCAAGAACGCCCCAGATGTGCTCAATGGAAGACAAGTCCAGAGATGCTAGAAGCCAAGATAGCAGGTTTAGGCCACACAGGCTGCTCACAGTAGCAAACACAACATGTGGCCTGATGTTGTTGTGTTGAAAGACAGCTACTAGGAAAAGTTAGAGAAATGGCCATACCACTGGTTCCACCTCCATTAATAAGCTCACTGAGAGCATGCCTAGGGTTGTATATTTCTGCATGTGGAACTCATATTTCATACAGAATAGATTGAAAAGTTTAGAAAATTTTCTTTCCACTTTTTCATAATTTGCATATTAGTAAAATGTCTATAGATCTTGTGATTTCCTTAAAGGGATTGTCGGGCCTAAAACTACACTGCGCGCTGTGAGGATTCTCCATTGCCGACACTGGAAGAGGAGGGGGCGTGACCGCAAGTATGTGATTTACATTAATACGGTCACATAAAGACTGTCTGGCCTCTATCAATGCAAGTTTATTGAGCAAGGCCTGATACAGTCTAGTCGGAATGTGGCCACACGTGACATGTGACCGCTTGCTGCCGGCGCCAGAGAATTCTTACAGCGTGCACTGCGTCAATGTGAGGATTCACAAGCCTGCAGTCACATAGAGTGTCTGCAGACTTGTAGTTTTAGACAGGATAACCTCTTTAATTCCACAACTTTTCCTTCTTGGTGTTGCAGTCTGAATATTGAGGAATGCATATTCACAGAACACACATACTACACAGTACTACGTCTCCTGTTCTGTATACTAGGTGTAATTCTTAGTATTTGCCTTTACTCTATATGTAGAGGCACTGCACAACAGTCTAGAAATTAAAGACAGTCTTGAAAAAAACTAGTACTTTTTTCAGCTGCCCTGTCAGGTGAAAAAAATATGTTATGTTTTGGGCACAGAGTATTTATGATTTTTGAGGAATATGAAATAAAGAGCAAGGAAAAATAAAGAAAATGTAACGAAAAGAGAAAGTTAATCCAGTCTGAATTGCTCTTTCCAACTCCAAAAATTACAACTGTGATAGTGGGGCCAGGGTAGTCGTTATTAGTTAATCATAAAGAAACTCCTTAAAACATCAATTTATTATATTTGCATTTAAACCAATCAAAACATTGAAAAAACAAGCAACAAAAATACCCAACATAGGTGAAGATAAAGACCTATAGACAGGTACGCCAAGACACCAGGCGACACCCGGAACACTACTTGTCCCTACAGTGATATTCTGTATAGTGATATTGCCTAACCATGGAAGTTGGCACCCTAAAGGACAGACGAGGAATGGCGCCCCCGCTCAACGGTGGCTATCCCTAAATCATCCGAAAAAATCCCTAACACACAAAGGACCCTGGGGTGAACCCACCGATAATGGTCAACCACTGGGGATCATATAAGAGAATAGCAGATACAAAACAGAGGAGAATACCAATGCGCCTCTAAAGAAAAGAAAGATGGCACATGGTAACTTATCTTTCATCAATCATGCCTCGATGCGTTTCACCAATAAAGATTCATCAGGAGGCCGGATGCTTGATAAAGGAACAGATGAAGTCCAACATGGTGTGTCTGATGGAGGTAGTGGTCTGCTTTAAATATTCCACCCCATTATAGATGAGTAGATACAGTAGTTCAAGTCGCTTTCAGTGTACTCAGCACTAGACACAGAGTCTTGAAGACAATTTAGGCCTATTTCTAACAAAAATAAAAAATGTACAGTACAGACCAAAAGTTTGGACACACCTTCTCATTTAAAGATTTTTCTGTATTTTCATGACTATGAAAATTGTACATTCACACTGAAGGCATCAAAACTATGAATTAACACATGTGGAATTATATACTTAACAAAAAAGTGTGAAATAACTGAAAATATGTCTTATATTCTAGGTTCTTCAAAGTAGCCCACATTTTGCTTTGATGACTGCTTTGCACACTCTTAGCATTCTCTTGATGAGCATCAAGAGGTAGTCACCGGAAATGGTTTTCACTTCACAGGTGTGCCCTGTCAAGTTTAATAAGTGGGATTTCTTGCCTTATAAATGGGGTAGGGACCATCAGTTGTGTTGTGCAGAAGTCAGGTGGATACACAGCTGATAGTCCTACTGAATAGACTGTTAGAGTTTGTATTATGGAAAGAAAAAAACAGCTAAGTAAAGAAAAACAAGTGGCCATCATTACTTTAAGAAATGAAAGTCAGTCAGTCCGAAAAATTGGGAAAACTTTGAAAGTGTCCCCAAGTGCAGTTGCAAAAACCATCAAGCGCTACAAAGAAACTGGCTCACATGAGGACTGCCCCAGGAAAGGAAGACCAAGAGTCACCTCTGCTTCTGAGGATAAGTTTATCCAAATCACCAGCCTCACAAATCGCAGGTTAATAGCAGCTCAGATTAGAGACCAGGTCAATGCCACACAGAGTTCTAGCAGCAGACACATCTTTTCAACAACTGTTAATAGGAGACTTTGTGCAGCAGGCCTTCATGGTAAAATAGCTGCTAGGAAAACACTGCTAAGGACAGGCAACAAGCAGAAGAGACTTGTTTGGGCTAAAGAACACAAGAAATGGTCATTAGACCAGTGGAAATCTGTGCTTTGGTCTGATGAGTCCAAATTTGAGATCTTTGGTTCCAACCACCGTGTCTTTGTGCGACGCAGAAAAGGTGAACGGAGGGACTCTACATGCCTGGTTCCCACCGTGAAGCATGGAGGAGGAGGTGTGATGGTGTGGGTGTGCTTTGCTGGTGACACTGCTAGTGATTTTTTCAAAATTGAAGGCATACTGAACCAGCATGGCTACCACAGCATCTTGCAGTGGCATGCTATTCCATCGGGTTTGCGTTTAGTTGGACCATCATTTATTTTTCATCAGGACAATGACCCCAAACACACTTCCAGGCTGTGTAAGGGCTATTTGACCAAGAAGGAGAGTGATGGGGTGCTACGCCATATTACCTGGCCTCCACAGTCACCAGACCTGAACCCAATAGAGATGGTTTGGGGTGAGCTGGACCGCAAAGTGAAGGCAAAAGGGCCAACAAGTGCTAAGCATCTCTGGGAACTCCTTCAAGATTGTTGGAAGACCATTTCCGGTGACTACCTCTTGAAGCTCATCAAGAGAATGCCAAGAGTATGCAAAGCAGTCATCAAAGCAAAAGGTGGCTACTTTGAAGAACCTAGAATATAAGACATATTTTCAGTTGTTTCACACTTTTTTGTTAAGTATATAATTCCACATGTGTTAATTCATAGTTTTGATGCTTTCAGTGTGAATGTACAATTTTCAAAGTCATGAAAATACAGAAAAATCTTTAAATGAGAAGGCGTGTCCAAACTTTTGGTCTGTACTGTATATTATATATATAGAATTTATTTTAAATAAACTGTATAAGATATAAAATTGTTACAGTTTCATTATAGTGGTTCTTTCTGGATTCAAAATGAAGGATAATCACGTATTTCTTTTTTTCTCCACTTTATATTTTTCGCTGTTATTGGGTAAAAAAAAAAATACAATAAAATATGAATATAAAAATCACAAAAAAATTAGGCCCTACGTATGACAAAAAAACATTTGAATGACTAGGTTAAAGGATGAATTTAGATTTATTTTTTAAATCACACATATAGAAAAAAAAAATTAAAAATAAGTGCTTGGTCATGAGTGGAGGAAAATAGTCTGGTCTGGTCTTTCAGTACAGCGTACCGCGATCTGCCGGCAGCCAGCACAGGAGCGCAGCAAGTCTCGGGGGCCATCGGGAGGTAAGTAAAAGGTTTATTTTTTATTTTTAACCATTCTCTCGGGTCACACTATATAAATCAATGCCATTTGCATGGATTTATATAGTGTGACCTAGTTGTCACAAGCACTTTCCAAGTGATGCTAAAATCGCTTGGAAAGCGCTTGTCAATCCGCATGCAGAAATGCATGTGAACAACGCTTCACATCCGCATGTCCCTGGCAGGAAAAACGCATGTACAATCCGCATACGTTTTTTCTGCCAGGGAGATGCAGAAACGCTCAGGAAAAAATCCTGAGCATTTCTGCATCGTGGGCACATAGCCTTAAACTGGTAAATAATATTAATAACTTATAGACATTGCAGCTACTATGTCAGAATACCTCACATATGCCAGAGAACCTACAACACAACAAGCAAGGTCTTATACATCCTGCCACCATGAGCCCAGAACTACACTGTGTTCCAAATTATTATGCAAATAATATTTTCTCAGATTTTCCCAAATTACCTATACGAATTGCAGTCATTGTAATTTTCCACTCAAATAACTATTAGAGTACAATTGAAAGGTTTTTGTACAAACTGCCTATGATAACAGTATATTTTTTAAAAAATAAAACACTCAAAATGAATGTTCCAAATTATTATGCACAGCAGAGTTTTCAACCTTTTCATTTTAAGAAAGAACAAAAAAAATGGTCATTTTTGAAATTCTAAGCATTAGCAGGTTATTACAAACTGAAATCAGTTTTCAACTCAAAACTTTATTCTAGGTGATGTTACATTTGCACATAGGACCCCTTGTTCGAAAGGAGCTTCGGAACTTTCTCATTCATTGAATTTGTCAGGTTTTGGATGGTTTCTGCTTCAATTGTTTTGCATGAGGACAGAATACCCTCCCAGAGCTGTTGCTTAGATGTGAACTGCCTCCCGCCATCATAGACACTCCTTTTGATGATGCTCCAGAGGTTCTCAATGGGGTTGAGGTCAGGGGAGTGTTATAGCAGAAGATGAGGCCCCTCAAATTCAAAGACCCCATCTATGCTATACAAGTCTGAAAGTTACTTTAGGTCAAAATAACACCAGCAGTGAATGTTCCTTCTTGAATCAATAATGCGTCCTTGCTAGTCATCAGAATGTATCTGATTAAATGTGTCTAATCAAATGTGTCCGATTACATGTTTCAACACAAGCACGAGAATAGAAATCAGTCTTTGTGTGCTAAATTGTATAATCGGACCATATATGGTAAATCCGTTTCCTGCCTTCAGAGTGGATATAAACCCATGCTTTGTAATAAAGTTTAGAGCTTGTTTGACACACATCCTGTCCTGTGTCTCAGTCTCTCCGAGCTCGTAATCCAAAGGATAGAAGACTCAGAATGCAATGATCACAGGAGCATGGGGGACACACCATAAGTTTGTCCCCTTTTATGCCCACAGCAGCCAGAGATGCAGATGTGTTATGTGCAGCATGAGACGGGGCATTATCATGCATGAAAATGATCTTGCTGCGGAATGCACGGTTCTTTTTCTTGAACCATGGCAGGAAGTGCAGTTTGACAAACTCAACATACATTATGGAGTTCATCTTAACCCCTTCAGAGATCCCAAAAGGGCCGACAGTCTCTCTCCCCATGATTCCAGCCCAAAACATTACTCCACCTCCTCCTTGTTGGCGCCGTAGCCGTGTTTGCATGGGGTGTCCATCAACCAGCCATCTTCCACTCCATCCATCTGGAGCATCGAGATCATTTCATGCATGATAATGCCCCGTCTCATGCTGCACATAACACATCTGCATCTCTGGCAGCTATGGGCATAAAAGGGGACAAACTTATTGTGTGGCACCCATGCTCCCCTGACCTCAACCCCATTGAGAACCTCTGGAGCATCATCAAAAGGAGTGCCTATGATGGCGGGAGGCAGTTCACATCTAAGCAACAGCTCTGGGAGGGTATTCTGTCCTCATGCAAATCAATTGAAGCAGAAACCATCCAAAACCTGACAAATTCAATGAATGAGAGAGTTCAGAAGCTCCTTTCGAACAAGGGGTCCTATGTGCAAATGTAACATCACCTAGAATAAAGTTTTGAGTTGAAAATTGTTTGATTTCAGTTTGTAATAACCTGCTAATGCTTATAATTTCTAAAATGACCATTTTTTTGTTCTTTATTAAAATAAAAAGGTTGAAAACTCTGCTGTGCATAATAATTTGGAACATGCATTTTGAGTGCAGTTTGAGTGTTTTATTTTTTAAAAAATATACTGTTATCATAGGTAGTTTGTACAAAAACCTTTCAATTGTACTCTAATAGTTATTTGACTGGAAAATTACAATGACTGCAATTCATATAGGTAATTTGGGAAAATCTGAGAAAATATTATTTGCATAATAATTTGGAACACAGTGTAGAATAGCAACAGTACTAAAAGTGCCAGCCGCAGTGGCATCCATAATGCCAGCCATAGCACCAAGAGCAGCGTGTTTAGCTTTTCCTTCATTTCACAGCATGAACCAGTAAGAACAGAAATCCCCATTATTGCAAGGTGGATGAATGCAATATATTGTCCCCATCTAAAACTATTGGCTGGTCCAGACCTATGTAACGGAGGATTCCTGGGACTTCTACCTATTTGTGCAACTTTATGGCTAAAAACAGGCAACATTTGAATAGTACGGTGTGATTCTACATGAAATTGTGAAGAAATTACTGTAAAATGGTTTTAGTACAGTCACTGGTTTGGAAAATTGAGGCATCTCTAAGTTTATCTATTTGTTTATCCATCTATAACATGAATCCATCAATCCTTTATGGCTGTGATGTAATTATCCTTCAGATGATACATACTTATGCAGATGAGCAGGACATTTAATTAAGCATAAATATTCATTTCCTTTACTCATATTGAGATAAATTATTCTATATACTGTAGATGGCTTCAGTTGTGCAGAAATGTATGGTCTGTGCCGATGCAACCACCATAGACTATTTTTTTTAATTAACAGACATGTCATTTATTATGTAAGTAGGGCTATACCTCACATTACATATAGTAACATAGTAACATAGTTTTTAAGGTTGAAGGAAGACTAAGTCCATCTAGTTCAACCCATAGCCTAACATCTTGATCCAGAGGAAGGCAAAAAAAAACCATGTGGCAAACACTAAGCTCCACATTGGGGAATAAAACTCCTTCCCGACTCCATACGACAATCAGACTAGTTCCTTGGATCAACGCCCTATCATGGAATCTAGTTTTTATAACTTGTAATATTATACTTTTCAAGAAAGGCATCCATGCCCTTCTTAAATTTTAATAGTGAATCATCATTACAACATCATGCGGTAGAGAGTTCCATAGTCTCACTGCTCTTACAGTAAAGAATCCCCGTCTGTGATTATGATTAAACCTTCTTTCCTCCAGACGTAGAAGATGTCCCCTTGCCCCCGTCTCAGGCCTCAGAGTAGAAAGATCAGTAGTAAGGTCTTTGTACTGTCCCCTCATATACTTGTACATAGTAATAAGATCACCCCTAAGCCTTCTTTTTTCCACAGTAAATAACCCCAAGTGTAATAACCTGTCTTGGTATTGCAGACCCCCCAGTCCTCTAACAACCTTGGTCGCTCTTCTCTGCACCCGCTCTAGTTCAGCTATGTCTTTCTTATACATCGGAGACCAGAACTGTACACAGTATTCTAAGTGTGGTCGCACTAATGACTTGTATAGAGGTAAAATGATGTTCTCCTCATGAGCATCTATGCCTCTTTTAACGCATCCCATTATTTTATTTGCCTTTGTAGCAGCAGCCTGAGACTGGCCACTAAACGTGAGCTTGTCGTCCACCAATACACCTAGGTCTTTTTCAGTGACAGTTTTGCCCAGTGTTTTACAATTAAGCATATAATTATACATTTTATTTCCTCTGCCCAAGTGCATTACCTTACATTTATCCTCATTAAAGCTCATTTGCCATTTATCAGCCCAAGCTTCTAGTTTACATAGATCCTCCTGTAATATAAAATTGTCCTCCTCTGTATTGATTACCCTGCAGAGTTTAGTGTCATCTGCAAATATTGAAATAATACACTGTATGCCCCCTACAAGGTCATTAATAAATATGTTAAAAAGAAGGGGGCCCAATACTGACCCCTGTGGTACCCCACTGAGACCCAGTCTGAGTGTTTTCCATTAATAACCACCCTTTGTTTCCTATCACTGAGCCAATTCTTAACCCACATACATATATTTTCCCCTATCCCCATTGTTCTCATTTTATGTATCAACCTTTTGTGTGGAACCGTATCAAAAGCTTTTGAAAAGTCCATATACACAGCATCCACTGCATTTCCTTGGTCCAGTCCAGAACTTGCCTCCTCTTAAAAACTGATCAGATTAGTTTGACAGGAACGGTCCCTCGTAAACCCATGTTGATATTGGGTCATGAGGTTATTCTTCTTCAGATACTTTAGTATAGCATCTCTTAGGAAACCCTCCAGGATTTTACCCACAGTAGAGGTTAAGCTTACTGGCCTATAATTTCCAAGTTCGGTTTTTGTCCCCTTTTTGAATATTGGCACCACATTTGCTATACGGCAGACCTGTGGTACAGACCCTGTTATTATGGAATCTTTAAAGATTAAAAATAATGGTCTATCTATAACATTACTTAATTCCTGCAGTACCCACGGGTGTATCCCATCCGCGCCTGGGGATTTGTCAACTTTAGTGATTTTTAGACGCCGCCGTACTTCCTGCTGGGTTAAGCAAGTGGCATTTAATGGAGAATTTTTGTTATCACTAATCATGTTTTCTGTCATGCGATTTTCTTGTGTAAATACAGTTGAAAAAAATCATTTAGCATATTGGCTTTTTCCTCATCCTCATCCACCATTTCACCCAGACTATTTTTAAGGGGGCCAACACTATCATTTTTTAGTTTTTTACTATTTATGTAGTAAAAGAATATTTTGGGATTATTTTTACTTTCTCTGGCAATGAGTCTTGATGAGGTCTCTGTCTCAATCTTTGCTGCCTTGATTTGTTTTTTACATAATTTATTTAATTTTCTATATTTATTTAATGCCTCATCACTACCCACTTGCTTTAGTTCTCTAGATGCTTTCTTTTTGTCACTTATTGCGCTCCTTACAGCTCTATTTAGCCATAGTGGTTTCCTCCTATTTCTAGCATGTTTATTCCCAAAGGGTATATATTGTGCACAGGTCCTATTCAGGATGTTAATAAATGTCTCCCATTTGCTTTGTGTAGCTTTATGTCTCAGGATATCGTCCCAGTTTATTGCACTAAGATCATCTCTTAACCGTTGGAAATTTGCCTTCCTGAAGTTTAGTGTCCTTGTAACCCCTCTACTACACATCTTATTAAAGGTTACATGAAAACGTATTATTTTGTGATCACTATTACCCAAGTGACCCCCAACTCGTATATTTGATATGCGGTCTGGCCTATTGGTTAATATTAGGTCTAGCAGTGCCCCCCTTCTTGTTGGGTCCTGAACCAGTTGTGAAAGGTAATTGTCTCTCATAGTTGTCAAAAACCTATTACCTTTGCTTGAACTACATGTTTCTGTTCCCCAATGTATTTCAGGGTAGTTGAAGTCTCCCATAATAATGACTTCTTGAGTCGCTGCTTCATCTATTTGCTTTATGAGGATATTCTCCGATACTTCCATTATTTTTGGAGACTTATAACAAACCCCTATCAGTAATTTATTATTTTTTCCCCCTCCCCTTATCTCCACCCACAGGGACTCTACATTTGCATTAGATTCACATATATCCTCCCGCAAGACAGATTTTAAGGATGATTTTACATATAAACACCCCCCCCCCCCTCGCTCGTTTGTACGGTCATTTCTGAACAGACTATAGCCCTGTAAATTAACTGCCCAGTCATGGGTCTCGTCCAGCCACGTCTCAGATATCCCTACCATGTCATAATTATTTTCCAACAAAATTAATTCTAATTCCTCCATTTTGTTGGTGAGGCTTCTGGCATTAGTGTACATGCATTTTATGTATCTCTCTGTACCTCTATTCCTTCTTACTTTATTGACTGTTCTAACCCCACCCCCAATTTCTTTATTTGTGCCCAGGTCACTATCTGCACTATCTTCCCCACCTATAAAATGAATACCCTCCCCCCCAATCCCTAGTTTAAACACTCCTCCAACCTTCTAGCCATTTTCTCCCCCAGCACAGCTGCACCCTCCGCATTAAGGTGCAGCCGGTCCCTAGCATAGAACTGAGAAGTCGGTCCAGTTCTCCAGGAACCCAAATCCCTCCTTCCTACACCAGTTCTTGAGCCACTTATTTATCTCCCTAATCTCCCGTTGCCTCTCTGGCGTGGCACGTAGTACCGGTAGGATTTCAGAGAATACAACCTTGGAGGTCCTTGCTTTCAGCTTGCAGCCTAATTCCCTGAAATCATCTTTAAGGACCTTCCACCTACCTCAAACTTTGTCATTTGTGCCAATGTGCACCATGACTGCTGGGCCTCACCAGCCCCTCCCAGTAATCTGTCAACCCGATCAGCGATGTGCCGGACTCGAGCGCCAGGTAGGCAGCACACTGTTCGACGATCCCTGTCTTTGTGACAAATTGCCCTATCTGTTCCCCTAATAATTGAGTCCCCCACTACCAGCACCTGCCTGGCCTTCCCTACTCTCCTATTTCCCTCTTTACTGGAGCTGACACTCCTCCGGCTTTCAGGGGACATGCCTTGCTGCAGTAGTGCTACCCCTGTACCGTCACTCCCCTCATCTGCCAACTTTGCAAACTTATTGGGGTGTGCCAGATCAGGACTAGCCTCCCTGGCACTCTTCCCTCTACCACCCCTTCTAACTGTCACCCAACTAGCGACCTCACTGTCCTGCAGCTCCCGACTACCACCCTCCCCCACATCTACCCCAGTGAGCTGCTGCTCAGTGAGCAGCAGACTCCTTTCCATGTTGTCAATGGATCTCAGTGTTGCCAGCTGCTCATTTAGATCCAGTATCTGGGCTTCCAAACGCACAACGTGCACACATCTCGCGCAGCAGTAAGCAACCCCGACTGTTCAAGGAATGCATACATGTGGCAAGATGTACACTGGATAGCATTGTCAATAATGGAGCTCATTTCCTAATGGGGATTGCAATAGACAGAATGTTAAGTAAAAAGAAAAGTAAAGAATTAATGGAATACAGACAGCAATTCAGTCCAAAGTCCTCCCTTCCAAACTCCCTGAATCCAAAGTCACTGAAAAACAAGTCACACACTTGCTTTCGTTCGCACTTACGCTCCGGTCACACAGCTCGTTCACACTCGCAAACTAAGAGATTTAAAGAGTTTTTTTTTTTTTTTCCCTTTTCCAGCAATGCACCCGTCACCTCAATGCACTTCCAAAGTTCAGGTTAGGTAATCAAGGCTGATTGTTGGTTGGGCTCAAGTACTAGTATAGACTTACGACCAAATATTACGACTCTTCTTTATTCGCAAGACAAGCATATTTATATGTATGGTGGAGATTGTCAGAATAAGCCACCCAACCCAATGGGAGTCTCCCAGATCAAAGGCATTAAAGCAGGTAAAGAAAGTTATCTTGTTTTTTGAGTCTTTGTGCTGCTACTACAACCTCACATGATAACAACTAGACATGTATACAAGTGAACGCTATTGCAAACAAGCCTGTTTTGGGTAACTTTTCAGAATAGGCTGTCATATGTGTGTAGGTACATGACACATTTTAACCATTTCTGGCTATTGCATGACTTGTAGCCTGCATTTTTAACCAATTTTCCCCATTGCAAGCTTTCTCTCTAATTTTTCGGTGGTTTGTGAGCTACTTGGTTACATGATGTCCTCCTAAATACAGTACACAGAGAGATGGATCCCTGTCCTTCTTTCTCTGTAGCACACAGACAGAAGCCGCATGGCAGACATTCTATAGATGTACTGAGCTGTGTTGCTGTGACTCCAACATTGGAGTGAGCTAAAACAGTTGCTTAAAGTTACAGCTCAATCTGTCTATGTGTGCCTGGTCTATTGTTAGGCTCACTAGGTGAGGTGGATCCATCAAGCTCAAGGTCTGAGTGGGCACACAGGCGTCAGTGCAGAAGCTAGGTGTGGTAAGTGGGACACGGATAGCGAAAGAACAGAAGACGGCAAACAGGATGTAAAAAACTGCAGTCAGGCGAAAGTCAGGAAACCAAAGGCAGAGTACGTCAGGAAACCGCAGGCAGTCGGAGGACCTTGGGAAAACGCAGGCAGGTGGACATACCGGAGAAGGTGTGTAGCAAACCAAGGTCCAGCATCACAGAAGACACAATGCAATACCAAGACCCAGGGGTGTGTCTCAGTGAGCCTTATATAGGCCCAGGCTGATGCTCACATGGGAGCATGCCAAGCCATCTGCAAAGCCCAACATGGAGCACCACGGAGTTGAGCGGACCGGGGTGAGGTAAGCAAAGAATGTATCTTGTTTTGACTAAGATGGATTTGGATTGTTTTATCTGATTGGAAATCTCCCAGCAGATCCTGCACTTGCACAATGACTATCGGCTTACCAAAGCCACTGAGAGTCAGTGGCTGGTGGACACGTGCATCATTGTGATCCTCAGCGGCTAAGGAGCATATATGAAATCTTCGCACATATGAAATGAGGCTGGGACGTACACCCAGATTCAGTGCGCATGCCGGCAAAGCTGATAGTCATTGCGCAAGTGCGGGATCTGTTGAGAGATTTCGGTGACGAAGGGAACAGTGAAAGGAATGAATTATGATGCGATGGGTGTCGATAATTTCAAAAGGCACTTGACTGACCGTGACTGGAAAGCTAGAAATCCCCACTCCTATGAGTGAAACAGAAGGTATGTGGTGCAATCAGGGAAGTATAAAAAGTGCTTTTTGCAAAAAATACTGGGACTTTTGCTTTAGAAAAACATTTTAGTGTTGCAATGTGCATCACTAACTAGACATTGGGGTCAGTTTAATATAAAAACGGATGTGACAGGTTCCCTTTAATACTCCGGGCTGTTGTACCATCATCACTCAGACGTTACCGGCTATAGGAACAGGACAACAACATGTGAAATATGAATGATGGGTGTTTATTGAAGTAACTTAACAGAGTTTATCATTTCTTTGACTTGAGCTATAACACACAAAACATGAGGAGTGGGAGCCAAAACCAGGTAAGGAACAATCAGAGAAAATGTATAATAGAAATAAGTCACCAATTCTGCATTTATCCCCCACTCCTAAGAAAAAATACTGACCAAATACTGAGAGTGGGGTTGGGCCTTCAAACCTGATTTCGGGCCAACTAACAGGTTATGGTGGCTATGTTCTTATGTTTGCTGTATGTATGTTCCATCAATCTCTCTGGCTGCTCCATCAACATAGAAAGAGAAGTATGCCCCATTCAACCAAACAGAAGTTGGTATGAGGTATAGTTGGTGGCACTATGTCCTTGGTTTTATAGATTCTTGCCACATCCACCATGTACTCAAATCATAAAAAGTCTGGATCTTACTAAGAAGAAGATTACAGAAATGTTAAGAAAATGTATCTTTAGGCTATGTGCCCACGATGCAGAAATGAAGCAGAAATTTCCTGAGCATTTCTACATCTCCTTGGCAGAAAAAACGATTTTGAGCATCACTTGGAAAAGTGCTTGACAACCTGGTCACACAATATGCGACAGGCATGGATTTATATAGTGTGACCAACTTAGATGCTTTAAATGCAGCATCAGAAGTAAAAAAAAAATAATTAAAACATTATACTTGCCTCTCCGGTGGCCCCCGGTCTCCTTCTCCGGTGGCGTGCTCTGTCCTCAGCATCCCGCGGTGGTCTGAAAGGACCTGCACTGACGTCATTTAGTCAGCTGACAGGTCACGCAACCGCTGACATCAGCGGTCACGTGACCATCACATGACTAAATGACGTCACCGCAGGTCCTTTCGGGACACCGAGGACAGAGGACGCCACCGGAGAGGTAAGTATAATGGTTGTTTTTTTTTTTTTTTTTACGTTTTAATTCTTTTTTTTACTAATGATACCCAGGTCTGGAGAAGAGTCTCCTCTTCTCCAGACCCGGGTACCATCCGCGCATTGAACCGCAAAACATCCGCATGTATGCATGTGGATGTTATGCGGTTCAATGCAAGTCAATGGCGGCGATTTCGCCGTGATTACGCACAAGAAATGGTTGTGCTGCGTATTTTTCCGCAATGATAATCCGCAATGGAAATTTCCGCAGCATGGGCACAGCAAACGCGGATTATGATTGGTAAACATGGCAGACAACTTAACATGCATTTTTAATGCGTTTTCGTGGCGGAAATGGCGCCGCGGAAACACAAGAAATCCGCATCGTGGGCCCGCAGCCTTATGGATGGTGGTCTTCTTCACTTTTGAATTCCAAGGAAGGTACAAAACTTCCTCACTAGTTCGCATATAAAATTGGGACCTTGGTAAGATAATTTGAAACAACCTTATGGACAGGTGACGTGTGTAAGGTAAACTTCTGGCTAGGAATTAATCAACTCATAACAGATATCACCGGAATGAGAATTGACATTACTCCTCAGCTTGCTCTTTTATCCATAGGCATAGAAGACTTTCCCAAACAGCTGCGTTACATAATTTCACACATACTCTTGACAGCAAAACTCATCATAGCTTCCAGATGGAAAAGTGATGACCCACCAACTTTAATACACTTGATAGAAAGAGTAAAACAACATAGCATATTTGAATATAATGCCGCCATTAGGAGTAACTCCTTCTCAAAATACTTAGAACGTTGGGATCTTTGGACCTCGAAATACTCTCCCATGTTATCAAACACGGCCTAGGTGACATGCCTAGGTTTGTTATTAGCTCATCTTCGCTTTTGTGACAATCTTAATTTGAGATGATGATGAAGATTATGCTCAGTTTGACTTGGATTTCATTTCGGATTTTCTACTCTACTATGCTTTTAAATATTGTCTTTATTTTATCAACCTCAACAACATAGTATGTTAATATACGAGAATCTTTTAGTTTTTATATACGTTCCCGTGTGTTATAGGAATTGCAAACTGTTGTATTCTAATTGTGAAAACCAATGTTTCTGTTTAAATATGTCTGCTCTCCTTCCCCCCTTCCCTCTTATTTATATACCCCCTCCTGCCCTTCTTTCCGTTTTATGGAAAATTTCAATAAAAACATTTGAAAACAGGTGACGTGTGTAAAAGATCATTTAGCAGTGGTGAGAGTAGTTTGATCAAACGATCCCAAATTTGGTGAAATGGTCAACACATACTAGAACAGGCTTGTAACCTTGTACAGTTAAGAAGTGCACGACAAGCATTTCAAACGGTTCTCTTGTAGTCATCAGTTGGGGTGGCTCACAATGATCCAGCCCTTGGAGGAGAGCACAACTAGGACTACACATGTCTGTCACAATTGGCGGCACCCTGAGTGAACTGAGGGCCATAAATCTGATCAATGACTTTTGTTCAGCAATTTCCATAGAAAATCATGCCACCATTTCTCATTTGTTATATGATTTTTGAAGACACCGCTCACGAAGAAGAGTTTTCTTCAAAAATCGTATTTGGATTAGTACCGAAGGGATTTCTCAGACGCATTTGGACTGTGTCGCTCTATGGGCGCTGGATGTACTGCGGATAAAACTACTTTTTGTACATTTCTCATTTCTTAGTCTACATACGTTCCCTACAGTGAACATTTGGTATGAATGAGCCCTAACACTCACACAGGGATGAAAAAACCAGGGGAGATGTTAAACATGCACACCACAGGTTCGTATGCAGACTAAGGCCTAACTTGATTCTGATTTGTCCCTACCTGACAGAGGAGGTTGGCAGCTTAAAATTACACAATGGCACCCCCACTCAACGTTAGCTGACCCTGGTTGTCCATAACTGCACCCTCAACTATACACAGAGTGTAACTCAAATTCACAACAAAATGGAGTGCACACAGACAAGAGGGTTAGAGACACAGGACTAGGACGTGTTCACACAGTCATAAATGAAAGACGTAAGGAAAAGAAAGGAACCCAAAAAGACCTTTGGTATATGTGAAAACCCCCAGACCCTAAATGTAATAAAATGGGAAAAGAGCTGAGAAGGGAAATATGCAAACAAACTGCAGGAGAAGCAATAGAGAAAACCTCAGCAAGATAATCATTCACTGGGGAGCTGGGACTCCAAACATTCATCTAACTTGGAATATAGCCAGCAAAGACTACATGTGCCAGGAGAGTATAAATAGTCCCTTCCAAGATGTGATAGGACAAACCAAAATGAGGAAGTGAAAACATCTGCGTAGAAGCAACACAGCAAAGACAAGAGCATTATCAGCAGTTGGAAAGATACAACACAGGCTGTGGTCAAACAGAGAGGGAAACTGACCCACAGCCAGAGATCACCGGATTGAGTCCCAGAAACGAGCCATGACAATATTGTTGCTCTTGATTCACAAGAGGGTCACCTCAACTTACCGTTCTTCATGGTAAACAGTTCTGTGCCATCACTAGATGATATTAGACGACAACGAGTGAGTCGGCGGAACAAAAAATTCATAATGGGGGAATCTCAAGATTTTGTAATTCAGTATTTGTTGCTCCTTTTGGCAGTACACAGGGGGGGTGATTTTTTCCTGGTCTTGTAGTAAATAATATAATCAAACCACAAGTTACAGTGTTCCATGATGGAACCCAGCTTGGCCATAATAACCGCACATGTCAAGTTTGGGAAACTCTCAGTCACCTCTCATACAAACGGCAACAGATCCAACCGAAGATAGCTGTAATTAGCTAAGTTGCATTTTCCGGGCCGCAGAGATATGCTTTCAAAAGCAATTACACATTCCAGCCAGTTGTCACAATTCCTCCTCTTAGCGTGGGCTGTGGCATCTCAGCCGTCCAATCTGAGGCTTGTGCGTGGTGAGCTGTCAGTGTGGTGAGTGATAGTCCAATCACCCAATCAGGGTCGGGATGTGCTGGGTTGCCTACAGGTGGGTGTCTCCTGTTCAGAATTATTCCCAGACTATTTCGCTCGTTTTCTGCCTCTTAACTCTGCCAGCTGTAGCTCTGCAAAGTGGGGTGTTTGTTTGCTCTGCGCTTTGAGTTCTAGTATTTTGATTTTTATTGACCGACCTTGGATTTGCCTTTGGCCTTCAGTTTGCCTAGCCCCTTTGTCTTGATCCTCTTGTTGGAATTCTGACCCAAGCCCATGACCTGACTCTGCCTTTGCCTCACCCCTCTGTTTATGACATACCCTCCTAGCTTTTGACCTCAGACTCCTTGACTTCCCTACCTCACAGCATGTCCGTGAGTAGTGACTAGCATCACACCAGTCTAATACCTTGAGAGAATGACTCTAGCGCATCTACGCTACAACCAGAAGTCCACCCAATATGGGTGCCCTGGTCACACAAACTTTTCATTCCTTACATGCTCTCTGTTGGTTCCCTTCCTACTGTCTGCTTATAGAAGGTCTGGATTTGCTTCTGTACAGTAACCTTGATTGTTTACAACTTTTAAACAACAATAATGAAAAACTACATTGCTATAAGAAGTTGTGGGCACCTATAAATATTGTAAATGTATGGCCTACGACAAACAGCTTTGGTTTCCACAAAGAGAGCAGAACATATGAGTTTATTCACTTAAGGGCAACTACACATTTTAAAAATACTTCTAACATATTATAGCCATGATGCTGAGCATTAACATAGTGATATACAGGGCTATATACGATCTAGAAGTTCATGCTCTGCTTGCATTCCAAGAATCAGCTCTGTGCTTGTACACCTTTGTTTCGGGTGTCTACGGGGGTCTTACAAATTAAACCCCTATCAATCAAAATGTCATCCGTGAAATTCTAATATGTCAAAAATGTTTGTTAAAACTTTATTTACCCTCTAGTCTAAATTGTAACATGAGAGGATAATCTGATTTTCTATGTCTACCATTTATAACATGTAGCAAAACCATTATGGAAGTAATAGGGGGTCACCTCTCTATCTTTTTATATCAGGGAATGTCATAATGGAGGGGCAGATACCCTGAAAATTCAAGGAATAGACTAGATTTGACGCCATCACTAAGGGGGCGACCTTGATGAAAGTCTTGCAAAATGAGGCCCAGTGGATTTTAAGGATGTATATGTACCTTTTATTTTTAAATATATATATCTATATATATTTTTTTTTTTCCATACTTAAATGTGCCTCTCATGGGGAGGGAGGTCCTGGGGAGTTTTCCAGTTGGTGATGTATTCATGTGGCTTCCTTATGCATAATTTATGTTAGATGTTGTAACCCTCCAACTAAGTGGCTAGGACGGGGAGGGGATAGGTCAGGGACACTTTATGACTTCTAGAAAAATGGTTTATTGCACCCTGGTCACACAGGAGGTGCAGATTTAGCCTTTATGAGCAGGATGAGATGTCAGATGCCGGTGCCACCCTACAGCTTCCTGTTAGCTCGGGCTCTGTTCACATCTTATTAGGAGCCTACAATGAAGACTTATCTTGGAAGGACGAAAGGTTGCAATGTATCCCGTTGTACAGGCACTCTATGGCATACACAGATGCCCAAGATAAAAGAGAGTATAGGAAGAAGAATATTGTGAAGAATACAACCTTTTTGCACGACTATTACAGTCAAACTATGCATTTCTGTACTGCAAAAAAGGCATTTCATGTGTACTAAACCTATAGATCAAAAGGACACACTTTTGGCCTCTGCCAGGTGAATTGAGTCCTATCAATATGTCTGGGGTATAGGATAGGTGAAAAACATAGGATTAAGATTGGTGTGGGTTCCTCCACTTTTGCACCCTTCTTGGGAGCAGATGTATCAGTCTCGTGTAACAGGAGCAACAGTGCACATGTGTGAATACAAAGGTGGATACACATGTACACTACCATTTCACTCAAAGGGAAGCTTGGGACCCTCAATCTAATGACTGGTGGGGGTCGAAAGGTCGAATAGCCTACGGAGATACGGATAGGTGAAAAAAGCAGTTTAAGCATAAGAATGAATCGGACGCTGCTCCATTCACACAGGGTTCTTCAGAGCCGCAGTTCTTAGGATCCGTGGCAGTCTCAGCATTTACACCAGGGATGTCAAACTTAAACACACACAGGGTCAAAATGAAAAACTTGGACAAAGTCACGGGCCAACCACTATACAGTATAATAGGTCCCACATAATCCCACATACAGCATAATGGCCTCACATAGTCCCCCATATAAAATAATGGCCCCACTTAGGGGTGGCAGTTCTGGTGTCGGGGGCCAAATATAACCATCATGCGGGCCAGATTTGGCCCACAGCCCAGAGTTTGACATGTGTGGTTTAGGCCCTCAGCAGCTGGGACGAGATCCCCTATCTCATAGAAAGGGGATAACTTCAAAACTTAAGATCACTCATGTAAACAGAAGCTGTCAGCATGTTTGTTTACAAAGAGGTAGTAATGTGCTGGGCAGGTAAGGTGCACTCCTTTACACATGGAGGTAGTAATGTGCTGGGCAGGTAAGGTGCACTCCTTAACACATGGAAGTAGTAATGTGCTGGGCAGGTAAGGTGCACTCCTTAACACATGGAAGTAGTAATGTGCTGGGCAGGTAAGCAGCACTCCTTTACACAAGGAGGTAGTAATGTGCTGGGCAGGTAAGGTGCACTCCTTTACACAAGGAGGTAGTAATGTGCTGGGCAGGTAAGGTGCACTCCTTTACACATGGAGGTAGTAATGTGCTGGGCAGGTAAGGTGCACTCCTTTACACATGGAGGTAGTAATGTGCTGGGCAGGTAAGGTGCACTCCTTAACACATGGAAGTAGTAATGTGCTGGGCAGGTAAGGTGCACTCCTTTACACAAGGAGGTAGTAATGTGCTTGGCAGGTAAGCAGCACTCCTTTACACAAGTAGGTAGTAATGTGCTGGGCAGGTAAGCAGCACTCCTTTACACAAGGAGGTAGTAATGTGCTGGGCAGGTAAGCAGCACTCCTTTATACATGAAGGTAGTGGTGTGCTGGGCAGGTAAGGTGCACTCTTTTACACATGAAGGTAGTAATGTGCTGGGCAGGTAAGCAGCACTCCTTTACACATGAAGGTAGTAATGTGCTGGGCAGGTAAGGTGCACTCTTTTACACATGAAGGTACTAATGTGCTGGGCAGGTAAGCAACACTCCTTTATACATTAAGGTAGCAGTGTGCTGGACAGGTAAGGTGCACTCTTTTACACATGAAGGTAGTAATGTGCTGGGCAGGTAAGCAGCACTCCTTTACATAAGGAGGTAGTAATGTGCTGGGCAGGTAAGGTGCACTCCTTTACACATGGAGGTAGTAATGTGCTGGGTAGGTAAGGTGCACTCCTTTACACATGGAGGTAGTAATGTGCTGGGCAGGTAAGGTGCACTCCTTTACACATGGAGGTAGTAATGTGCTGGGCAGGTAAGGTGCACTCCTTTACACATGGAGGTAGTAATGTGCTGGGTAGGTAAGGTGCACTCCTTTACACATGGAGGTAGTAATGTGCTGGGCAGGTAAGGTGCACTCCTTTACACATGGAGGTAGTAATGTGCTGGGCAGGTAAGGTGCACTCCTTTACACATGGAGGTAGTAATGTGCTGGGCGGGTAAGGTGCACTCCTTAACACATGGAAGTAGTAATGTGCTGGGCAGGTAAGGTGCACTCCTTTACACAAGGAGGTAGTAATGTGCTTGGCAGGTAAGCAGCACTCCTTTACACAAGTAGGTAGTAATGTGATGGGCAGGTAAGCAGCACTCCTTTACACAAGGAGGTAGTAATGTGCTGTGCAGGTAAAAAGCACTCCTTTATACATGAAGGTAGTGGTGTGCTGGGCAGGTAAGGTGCACTCTTTTACACATGAAGGTAGTAATGTGCTGGGCAGGTAAGCAGCACTCCTTTACACATGAAGGTAGTAATGTGCTGGGCAGGTAAGGTGCACTCTTTTACACATGAAGGTACTAATGTGCTGGGCAGGTAAGCAACACTCCTTTATACATTAAGGTAGTAGTGTGCTGGACAGGTAAGGTGCACTCTTTTACACATGAAGGTAGTAATGTGCTGGGCAGGTAAGCAGCACTCCTTTACATAAGGAGGTAGTAATGTGCTGGGCAGGTAAGGTGCACTCCTTTACACATGGAGGTAGTAATGTGCTGGGCAGGTAAGGTGCACTCCTTTACACATGAAGGTAGTAATGTGCTGGGCAGGTAAGCAGCACTCCTTTACATAAGGAGGTAGTAATGTGCTGGGCAGGTAAGGTGCACTCCTTTACACATGGAGGTAGTAATGTGCTGGGCAGGTAAGGTGCACTCCTTTACACATGGCGGTAGTGGTGGGGCAGTGTAGGAGCTTGTCCCCAGTAAAAATTAGATCTTTTTTGTAGAGATCCGATACGACAGTTATGAGAAATCTAGTGAAGTCATATGCAAATCAGGCTGGAAGGGGGTGTGTCACTGCCTTTAAAGAAACAGTCCAAGTGCAGTGACCCCCCAGTGCACCTCCAGCTTGATCTGCATATGGCTCTTCACTGGATTTCTCATGACCAGGACATCAGATGTCTATAGCAGGGATCATTCACATGGGGGGCCTGTCACCCACACACCCATCCCACTCCCTGTATATGTAAAGGTGCGCTGCTCATCTGCCTTCCCACTACATCCCTGAGGATCCGCAGGACACAAAGTAACAACAGGGAATAGGAACAGGTATAATTACTGATAGGGAGGCGACATACCCCTCAGCCTCAGGCAGTGGGAGCAGCCATTGTGGGGGCAGGGTGACACCTTCCTGTCTTTACCTCCATGCTCTCTCTACTGTTACTCATGAGCTGCATCTCTCCATGCACAGAGCTGTCCGTAACACCAGCAGCACTCTCAGCACCGGTGCACACTCAGCACATGCGATAGTGACAATACCTCCTTCTTCTTCTGTCCTCCCCCGATCTGCAGGCACAGGACCAGGATCAGCAGATGCTGGAGAGCTGCTCTCATGCTGGACGCCATGACTGTGGAGCTCAGCCTCCCTATCAGCACCTGCTCTGCTGCCATCAGCCGCTCTCACTGGCTGCACTGTCAGCCAATCAGCGCCGGCGGAGGACGCAGAGCATCACTGGTAGTGTAGTCTGCTCGGGCCGCTCTGGACTACAGCGGCGTCTGTGCCCGTGTGTGATAATGGGGCGAGCACAGGGGGCTGTCAGTAGCCAGTCACGTGGGCTGTCATCCAGCCTGTGTGTGCTGTGCGCTGCTGTGTGCCGGACTGGTGTATGAGTGAAGGGGACACCAGCCGGGGGGCGCAGCACCAGTATGTGTGTAGGAATACCTGTGTGCACAGCAATGTATGGAACAACTGAGCTATGTATGCGATGATCCCGCACTGCAATGCTAGGAATTTATATATATATTTATATTGCATAAATTTAGGCAATGCTGCCGTCATTCTGGATTTTGTAATATATATACAGGGTGGTCCAAAAGTAGGTGGACAGAAAGTGTAATAAGGTTATGAAGGGGGAGATTTATCACACATGATGTAAAGTGAAACTGGTTCAGTTGCCCTTAGCAACCAATCAGATTCCAGTTTTCATTCCTCACAGACTCTTTGGAAAATGAAAGGTGGAATTTGATTGGTTGCTAAGGGCAACTGAGCCAGTTTCACAGATCTAGTTTTCACAGATAGATCTCCCCCAAATCTGTTTTCTTTTCAGATAACACATAATGGCAAATAATTTAAATACAGATCAAAGAAAATGGATTTTAACAGAGTAATGGAAATCTCAAAATGCTGAAACCATTAGAGCAAATTGGGTTGAAACATTTGATACTCAAGCCCCAAAGAGACAAACCATTTACCGCATTCGTGACAAATTCAATGCCACTGGCTCAATCCTTAATGCTCCAAAAACTGGTCGACCCAAAACAGTCTGTACAGAAGATAATAAACAACTTGTTGCTGAAACATTTGTTCAGTGTCCAAAAAAGTCCACCAGAAGAGCCTCTTTGGATTTGAGAATTTCACGAGCTTCTATCATGCGAATCCTGAAATCTATTGGGTGGAAAGCTTATCATAGAATCATAGAGTCATAGAATGGTAGAGTTGGAAGGGACCTCCTGGGTCATCTGGTCCAACCCTCTGCTCAAAGCAGGATTCACTAGATCATCTCAGACAGATGTCTGTCCAGCCTCTGTTTGAAGACGTCCATTGAAGGGGAACTCACCACCTCTCGTGGCAGCCTGTTCCACTCATTAATCGTCCATGTCTAATTCATGGTTTATTGGAGGATGTTCCAGACAGGCGGCTGCAATTTAGTGAGATTATGCTTAATGAAATTGAAGAAAATCCAGTAATTTCAGATAACATTATGTGGAGTGATGAAGCTTCTTTCAAATTATCTGGCCATATTAACAGACATAATTGTATTTACTGGTATAATGAGAACATGCATTTAACATTAGAGCAACAACTAAATGAGCCTGGTGTCAATGTTTGGGGTGGTATTTCAAGTTTTGGTGTTTTAGGACAAATATTTTTTGATGGAACAGTCCCAGGAGATAAGTATCTTGAAATTCTAATGAATCAAGTTGTTCCCCGGTTACAGCAACAGCCTAATTCAAATGACCTTTATTTCCAACAAGATGGGGCCCCTCCACATTATTCAAGAGTAGTCCACGAGTATCTTGATGAAACATTTCCTAATAAATGGATTGGCCGAAGAGGCCCACTTGATTGTCCGGCACGTTCACCAGGCTTGACCCCAATGGATTTTTTCTTTTGGGGAGTACTCGAGGACAAAGTTTATTGTCGAAAACCAAAAAGTGTCAGTGATTTGAAAAATTACATAAGAGATGCATTTCAAGAAATTAATACCCAAAGAGACTTGTGCAAAAAAGTTTGTCGAAGCGTAAGAGGCGACTTCAAAGCTGTGCAAATAGTAATGAAAAACAGTTTGAGCACCGGCGTTGATAAAATATAAGGGCTTTTGTATTATTGTTCAGAATAAAATTTAATTGTCAATGTCATGCTTGTGTTAGTAAATATAATTTTATATATAAATCAAAATAAATGCTTTTATTTTCTGGCTACCTACTTTTGGACCACCCTGTATATATATATATATATATATATATATATATATATATATATATATATATATACATACATATGTATGCAGGGTGGGCCATTTATATGGATACACCTAAATTAAATGGGAATGGTTGGTGATATCAACTTCCTGCTTGTGGCACATTAGTATATGGGAGGGGGAAAACTTTTCCAGATGGGTGGTGACCATGGTGGCCATTTTGAAGTCAGACATTTTGGATCCAACTTTATATATTACATACCTTTAAATTAGGATTTCATACAATATAATGTCCATTGCAGTCAGACCCCTTGGTGCGCACCTATGGTTAAATCTGATGGGGGGGAGGGGAGGGTGTGGTGCTGATGTGGCACGTTTGATCCCTTCATTAGGAATGTTGTTAGCACTCTGATGGGCACTGCTGATCCTCATGTTTAGCGTATGTTTAAATGTATATTATTGTGATTTTATGTGTTATACCAGCACAAAGAAACAAATTATACCATGTATCATTTCCTTTACACAAATACTTACTATTTTGTGTTGGTATATCACATAAAATCCAAATAAAAACAAACCCCTTAGTGATCAATAGACGTCTTTTTACTGACCTGCGATATAAGAGACTAGCATTCCCCGACAGGTGACAATCCTGTTGCCGACATGTGACAATGCTGTAACTGTCACCTGGACACTACACCTGACAAATTGCTGCATCAGCCACGATCAGTGTTGGCACCGACCATGGACGTTTAACCCCTTAGATTCTGATGTCAATAGTGATTACAGAATCTAAATAGTTAACAGAGTGTGGGGGCCTCCTCTTTAACCTCATCGGCTCCCTGAG
Organism: Phyllobates terribilis; assembly: GCF_046119375.1. Lineage (NCBI taxonomy): Eukaryota > Metazoa > Chordata > Amphibia > Anura > Dendrobatidae > Phyllobates > Phyllobates terribilis. The sequence continues at coordinate 1,060,913,929 of NW_027362761.1, forward strand.
ATCTTGATTGTGTGGTCCTGATGTTTGCCATGGCAGGTAACGGCCATATAACGGCCTTACAGTCTGCCGGCTATAGCGGCCTGTTCAGAAGTTATCAAAATTTAGGTGGTAGAAATAAACGTATTCATTCTTGTCATCCAACTTTGCATTATTTCCTGAAAATAACAAGAAGGGTTAATGAACTACCTGAAAGCCATTTAAGATATGTTGAGGCGTGCGGTTTTTAAAATGGTGTCACTTTTGGGTGGTTTCCAACATATAGGACCCCCAAAGTCACTTCAGAACTGAACACGTCCCTATAAAAATAAGTTTTGTACATTTTCTTGAAAAACTGAAAAATTACCGCTACATGTTTAAACCTTCTAAAATGCTAACAAAATAAAACAACACTTTACAAATGGTGATGATATAAAGCAGACATGAGGGAAATGTTATTTATTAATGTTTTTGTGCGGTATGACAATCGGGATTAAAGGGATAGTCATTCAAAGTTTGAAAATTGCAATTTTTAAAACCTTTTTGCAAAATTTCTTGTATTTTTATAGATAAACGCAAAACAAATCAACCTAAATTTACCATTACTATAAAGTATCAAATGTCACAAAAAAAAAACAATCTCAAAATCAATGGGATATGTTGAAGCATTCCAGAGTTATTACTACATAAAGTGACACTGGTCAGATTTTAAAAAATTGGTCCGGTCACACACTTAGAGCTCCTCAGTTCCTGTCCTGCATGGCGCTCACATATTTTCAATTTTTAATTTTAGTCACATCTTAATGACGCATATACAGTTGTGTGCAGGGAGGAATGCTGACCGGGACACAGCAGAGGGAGCACTGAGCGGTGACTCACTGACACAGTTCACCTGTGACCTGGTCGTCACTGTGCTGAATGCCGGCGGCTGGATGTAGGTGCCAGGCGACCGCAGGCACAGCATAGCTAGTGATTTTTTTGTATATTGTGCCCCCCAATGGAGGCAAGAGACAGGTCCCTAAGGTGTCTACCTGTTATCCCAGCCCTGCTCAAGCCTAGAAGACATACATTGTACATCGTCTACTGGAAGACATACTTTTTACAGCAGTTTTACATCCGTTATTCATTTGTTTTTAGCTGATTCATTGTTAAGTGTCAATGGAGAAAAGTGTCGCAGAGTGCATCTTCCTACAGTCACCACTGTACTTACGAGAGCTTCAATCAGCAAGATATCTTGAGTAAACAGTATTTACTTCATACTGGTTAAACATGAGATACAATTCAGTGTCACACAGTACGTGTACTGCTGACATAACACATTCAGGAAAGAAAGAAAAACATAGAGGAAGTAAAAACAACCAACAATTGAGAGCTTTCCTCCCCCATATTACAGCAAGCATATAACTTTACACACTATCGCCATCTGCTGTCTGGTTAGTATAAAGTCCTCCTTACACTTAAAATAAGTCCTGATCTGTTGCATATGCCAACACCCTTTCTCAACAGTAAGGACTTATTCAATCAAACCCAACTTTTTTATTAGTCTCTGGTGTTTATCAGCATTCAACGCCTTCGTGAAGATGTCTGCTGTCATTTCTTCAGTAGGACAATACTCTAACTTCAAGACTCCTTGTTCCTGATGATCTCTCAAGAAATTATATTTCACATCAATATGCTTGGTTCTTGGATTGACTCTTTCCATCTGAGCAAGAACAAGACAACCTTGATTGTCCTCTTTCAGTTTTGTTGGTTCCAACTGTGGTTGTCCTAATTCTGTCAACAATTGTCTTAACCACAGTACTTCTTGACTCGCATGTGCTGCGGCAACATATTCTGCTTCTGTTGAAGACAGTGTCACAATTGACTGTTTCTTACTTGTCCAACTTATTGGTCCACCTGAGAGAAAAAAAATATGTCCACTGGTAGATCTTCTGTCAGTTGGATCTCCAGCCCAATCTGTATCAACATATCCTGTTAAAATGCAATTATCACTTGTGGGTAATTTCAGCTTAACATTGCTAGTTCCTTTCAAATAATGCATTACTCTCTTCACAGCATTCCAATCAGCTTTATTTGGTTTTGATACCTTTCTACTCAGGATTCCTACTGCTGCTGCGATGTCTGGTCTTGTAACGGTCGCTAGATACAGTAGTTTTCCTATTGCTGTTCTGTATTCTTCATTATTTGGTAGAATATTTTTTTCACTGTTCATCTATTTGAGATAATTAGTTTCCATTGGAGACTTTACTGTTTTTGTATCCTTTAATCCAAATTTTTCTGTTATGTCTTGAATCATGTGATTTTGATTCAGTATGAAACTTCCGTCCTCTTCTCTTTCTACCTGTATTCCTAGGTACTGTTTCACATTTCCCAAGTCTTTGATTTCGAAATGTTGCTTCAGGATTTTTAGAATGTTTTCTTTATCCCTTTCTTGTTTAAAACAAATCAAAAATGTCGTCTACATATATGAGTACATAAATCCATCTATTAATCAGCCTTTTTGTGTACAAGCATGGATCAGCTTTGCTTCTTTGAAATTTTTCATTTGTAAGTACTTCCGTGATTTTGTTATTCCACGCTTTAGCTGCTTGCTTTAAACCATATATGCTTTTCTGTAGTTTGCAAACTTTGTTTGGATTTCTTTCATCTTTGAATCCTGGAGGTTGTTCCATGTAAATGTCTTCTGTTAAATCTCCATTCAAAAAAGCTGTCTTTACATCCAGATGTCTCAGTTCCATCTGTTTCATTGCTGCAACTGTAAGTAAAATTCTTATTGTAGTGTGTTTGACAACTGTAGCAAATGTCTCATCATAGTCTTCTCCATATTTTTGAGAATACCCTTTAGCTACGAGTCTTGCTCGGTATCTTTCAGCTGTGCCATCTGTTTGGTATTTTACTTTAAAAAATCCATTTACATCCTATGGCTTTTCTTCCTTCTGGCAAATCTGTTAGTGTCCATGTATTTGAATCATGCATGGATTTAATTTCTGTTTCTGTTGCTTCTATCCATTTATTAGCTTATTCTTCAGGAAGTTTAGATATGTCTTCCCAAGAGGTAGACTCATAGATTTTTCATATGCTTGTCTTGTATGAGAGACGTTTTGGTGGTTTTCCTTTGTTCTCTCTCATTGAACGTCTTGGTTCTGTGTCTGTTTGTAGTTGTGATTCTTCACTTTCAGTATTTTGTTCTTCATTGATTTCTACTTCTTTCTCATCAGATATTTCTTCAGTTATGTCACTATTGTTTTTCTCATTTTTTGTTTCAACTGAAATCATAATGTCTTCATTTAAATCTTCAATGAATGTCACACTGTTACTCACCGTAACTCTGTCTGTTTTGGGATCTAGGATTCTATATCCTTTGCAATTTGCACTATATCCAACGAATATTCCTTCCATGGATCTGTTTTTGAAGTTTGGACATTTTTCTGTTGGAATGAATATAAAAACTTTACATCCAAAAACCTTTAAATGATTGACACTTGGTTTCATACCTTGCCACAGTTCATATGGAGTTTTCGTCAATTTTCTGGAAAAAAGTCTTTTCTGTAGATATGTAGCTGTCATTGCTGCCTCACCCCAATATTTCTCTGGTAGTTTGGAATCCGTCAGCATACATCTTATCATTTCTGTTAGAGTTCTGTTTTTCCTTTCTGCTACTCCATTTTGTTCAGGTGTGTATGGAACAGTTTTCTGGTGTTCTATTCCATTTTGTCTTAAGTAATCTTCTATTCTGTGACCTGTAAATTCACCTCCATTATCACTTCTAATGACAATTGGCTTCCTTTGAAATTTGTTACTTGATCTTGTTACATAGTCTACAAGTTTATCAAAAACTTCACTTTTGTTCTTAATTAAGTATGTGACTGTGTATATTGAGTAGTCGTCTATAAAAGTCAACATGTATCTATTGTCTCCTGATGTAGTCACTTTCATCGGTCCGCATACGTCAGTATGCACCAAATCAAGTGGTCTTTCACTTTTCATCTCACTTTCTTTTGGAATAGATATCCTTGTGGCTTTGGATTTTATACAACATTCACATCTTATGGTAATTGAGCAATCTGATATCTTTAAATCTTTTGTCAATTCTTTTCTCTGTAGTTCCCTTATACTGTCAGGGTGTCTATGTCCTAGACGTCTATGCCACATGTGAATACAGTTTTTATGATCATGTGTACATACCTTCATCTGTTCCTTTGGTGTGTCAAAATGATATAATTGTTCATCTGCCTTGACTTTGGTGTTCACCTTGTTTCCTGCAATAATTGCACACTCATTGTCTTTGAATTTTACTGTAAGTCCTTTTGCTGTTAAACGTTTCACAGATAATAATCCACCTTCCAGTTTTGGAACATACAACACATCCTGTACAAGTATCTTTGAATCTTGTCCGAACTTGTTTGAACAATTTAGCATACCATGTCCGATACCTTCTGCGGTTATTTTGCTTCCATCTGCAAGATAAATGGCTTCTTTCTTATCTAAATCAAGATCAGTAAAGAAATTCTTGTCACTTGTCATATGACTTGTTGCTCCTGAATCAATAAACCAACCAAGTGATGATTTCTTGTCTGTTACTTTAAATGTGCCATTCCAATTTGTAGCGTCGGCGTCCCTGCCTCCTGCCAGACAGGGACACCGTTCCCCTCACCTCTCCGCTCCGTGCCCGGCGGCTTCCTCCCGCTCTGCTGGCAGCGCGCGCTGCTTCCCGGCCTCTGTGCTTAGGGCGTGCGCGCGCGCGCTCCCCCTCTCTTAAAGGGGCCGCGCGTGCCGTCCTAAGGAGTCCCCGGCCAATGGCCGGAGGACCTCACCATATATAAGGCACCTCCTCCAAAATGGAGGTGCCCGTGCAATGTTGTTGCAAAGCCTTTCAACTCTGCTTCAGCCCTCAGGTCCCATTACCAGTTACCTGCCAGTCACCAGCCAGATTCCTGCTTGATACCTGCCTGATACCTGCCTGATATCTGCTTACCTGCTTATCTGCTTACCTGTGGTCCGACAGTCTGCCTACCAGCACCTGCCAGTCTGTCTATGGATCAGTCCGCCTGCGGACCAGGAAGTACCTGCCAGATACCTGCCTGATACCTGCCTGCCTGTCCAGAGACTCTTACTCGCTCACCTGGGAGCGCTCACCTGCTACCTGCCTGCTAGCCTACCTGGAGGCTTAGCCATCACTTGCTGTGACCACCTGCCTGTCCAGAGACTCTTCTCGCTCACCTGGGAGCGCTTACCTGCTACCTACCTGCTAGCCTACCTGGAGGCTTAGCCGTCACTCGCTGTGACCACCTGCCTGTCCAGAGACTCTTGCCCGCTCACCTGGGAGCGCTCACCTGCTACCTGCCTGCTAGCCTACCTGGAGCCTCTGCCGTCACTTGCCGTGACCACCTGCCTGTCCAGAGACTCTTGCCCGCTCACCTGGGAGCGCTCACCTGCTGCCTGCCTGCTAGCCTACCTGGAGGCCCTGCCGTCACTTGCCGTGACCACCTGCCTGTCCAGAGACTCTTGCCCGCTCACCTGGGAGCGCTCACCTGCTACCTGCCTGCTAGCCTATCTAGAGACTCTTCCCTGCTGTCACTTGCCGTGACCACCTGCCAGTCTAGAGACTCTTTCCCTGCAGTCACTTGCCGTGACCATCGGCCTGTCTAGAGACTGTCCCCGTCACTTGCCGTGACTTCCTGCCCCTTCTACCCAGAGACTGTCCCTGTCACTTGCCGTGACTACCTGCCCACCTTCCCTGGGAGCCACCCACTTCCTTACAAGGACTGCCCCTTTGTATAGTTGCTCAGAGGTTCCACCTCCCAGACCCGTTACACAATTATTCTCACATGAATCAGAAATTGTGTTTTTTACTTTCTGTGTATGCTTTTTATGTTGTAATTTTTGTTGTTCTGCTTTCCATATGGTACTGTCTTTCTTTAAATGACCTTTTTTCTTACATCTGAAGCATTCTCTTGTCTCTTTATTATAGGGTTTTTTAAATTCTGTAGCTTTAAGAGCGTTTTCACTGTCCTTTTCAGTAGAAGAATCATTTCTTTGTTCTTTTCTTCTCTGATATTCATCTATTAGTCTTGTTTTCACAAAATCTAATGTAATGTCAGTTTCTGGTCTCGTCTCAAGGTCATTTATCAAGGCTGTATACGAATCTGGTAAACTGCACAATAATATAGTTGCTACATGACTTTCTTTAATGTCTTCACCAATAGATCTTAGCTATGATATCACTTCCATCATTGAGAATATGTGCTTCTGCATGTCGTCATTTGCACTTAATCTCATACTGTAAAGCTTTCTTAATAAAAATAACTTGTGATTCAAGCTAGGTCTTTCATACAGTTTTCTTAATTCTTCCCACATTCCTTTAGCTGTTTCTTCATTTCTTATATGTATTAATTGAGCATCATCCACTAATAAGCTAATGGTGGCTCTCGCTTGTCTATTCTTCTTATCCCATGTCTGATTATATTGATCTGGTCTTTCTGTAATAATTACTTCCCATAAATCATCCTGAGATAACAACATCTCTACTTTGAATTTCCATAACTGATAATTTTCACTATTCAGTTTAGCTACTGTGAATTTCAGTTCTGTGTTACTCATCATCTTTATATAGTCTTACTTGTTTAGAGAGTTGTACTGAAGATATTCTCCTGTTTTTTCTTCTTGCTGATAGTTCCTGTATGTCCTGCCTGTGTTGAATTCTCTGTAATTATATCCAGCTCCTGGGATCATGAATTCCTCTGTCACTCTGTATCTGGCTTTATTTCCTTCTGTTTACAGCTTATCTGTGTGCTCCATTATCTGGGGTTATAAACCAGGATCCTCTTGTAGTGCGGGCCTGTAGTGTCTGGGCTTTAGTGTCTGGGTTGTGGCCTGGGCCCATAACCTGTCGCAGAGTGCATCTTCTTACAGTCACCACTGTACTTACGAGAGCTTCAATCAGCAAGATATCTTGAGTAAACAGTATTTACTTCATACTGATTAAACATGAGATACAATTCAGTGTCACATTCAGGAAAGAAAGAAAAACATACAGGAAGTCAAGACAACCAACAATTGAGAGCTTTCCTCCCCCATATTACAGCAAACATATAACTTTACACAATATCGCCATCTGCTGTCTGGTTAGTATAAAGTCCTCCTTACACTTATAATAAGTCCTGATCTGTTGCATATGCCAACAAAAAGTTCAGTCCATGTACCACTTTCAGTTTTTAGAAACAGATGAGGAAAAAATGGAGTCAAAAGGGACGAATAATAGGAGAAAGGTAGTGATGAGCGAGCACTAAAATGCTCGGGTACTTGTTGCTCGGGTCGAGCAAATTGGAATACTCGGGTGCTCGACCCGAGCAACGAGCCAAATGTAAGTCTATGGGAAACTCGAGCATTTTTCAGGCGGCTTCCCCCGGCGGTCTGCAGACGGCCTAAAAATTGCCCAAATCGATGGGAACAGTGCTCAAATGACATGGGAACAGCATGGGGAAGACCCCTGGAAGCATTTCTGACTCCCAGGTCACTGCTGTCAACAACATTGTCAGAGTATTACGCCACTTTTACGGACTCACAATGAAACATACAAAAACAAAACCAAAATGGATTTTCCTGGGAAATATGTTAAGGAACATCCTTTCCATGACATGTACAATGTATATAAAGCAAAATAAATAACCTCCACACCTTGGGCTATGTTCACACGTAGCGTTTTTGATGCGTTTTTGCACTTTTGCATTGCTTTCAACAAAGACAAATGCATTCACTGGGAAATGTCATTTTAACATTTTACAACCTTATCTGGCCATGTGGTATGTGACACATCATCAGACACATGCATACAGTGCTGAAAAGACATGGGAACAGCATGGGGAAGACCTCTGGAAGCATTTCTGACTCCCAGGTCACTGCCTAAAAGTGTGCCCATCATAAGTGATCCTTGGCGCATGTGAAGATGCCTCCTGCCATGCATCTGTCATTGCAGACTTGCAACAATCACTGTCCACGTCCTTGTCCCAGTGCAGCGTTCAGTTGTCCCTACCCCATTCCTTGGAATGCAAGCGCAAGTATGCAGCCAGCCACCCACCCACCCACAGGCTGCAATACTATACTGCCAAATTTTTGACAGCTGCTTGCACTTTAAATTTGGCCTTTTAGGCTTGTTGAGGCGGAAGCTTTTCATAACCTCATGCCGGTGGCGGCCGGGTGTCCATACTCGGTCCCCAGCCACCACTGTTTCTCCCGGTGTCGCCTCCACCTTCCACAAGCATGGGTCCCACAACATTACCCGTGCCCTCCCCAGTGCACCTCCTGGGAAGGACCGCCTAATTACAAACACGTGGACAGGTGAATGTGGCCAGGGATGGTACGGAGCCAGTCCACAACTTTTTTTGCTGAGAGTTGTATTTAGCTCGGTGAAAGGACTGGCATAGAGGGAAACCATATCTACCCTGCATGTCATTTCTCCCAGGAAGTCCTCTAATGCAGCTTGTTGCAGAAGCAATGGCAGCCCATCCAACATCAACTCGCACTTGTCGGTGGTGCTTTGACACACACACATCTTTCTTTGCGCATTTAATTTCTTGAATACAGAGTTGGACAATGGCCTGATCAGTAATGCGGTTTAAGAAATAACATGCATAAGCATGGCCGATCCACATTAAAAAAGCAGCCACAGAGTGTCCGGGAACCTTCCGCCACACTTTTCTTAGCCAGGGCTGCTTTTCGGCAGGGTTTGACCGGCCCACCAGAGAACCGGAGACTCCTCCGGCGGGCCCTGGCTTCTCCTTCAGGAGAGTTCATAGTGCCGAGGTGAGGCCATGATGATGATAGAGGCCACCATCTGCTTAGTTTTCTGCTACTTGGAATGCAAGTGCAAGTATGCAGCCAGCCACCCACCCACCCACAGGCCACAACACTAAACTGCCAGATTTCTGGGCAGCTGCTTGCACTTGAAATATGGCCTTTTAAGCTCGTGTAGGCGGAAGCTTTTCACAGCCTCATGCCGGCAGCGGCCGGGTGTCCATACTCGGTCCCCAGCCGCCACTGTTTCTCCCTGTATCGTCTCCGCCTTCCGCAAGCATGGATCCCACAACATTACTCGTGCCCTCCCCAGTGCACTTACTGGGAAGGACCGCCTAACCACAAACATGTGGACAGGTGAATTTGGCCAGGGACGGTACGGAGCCAGTCCACAACTTTTTTTGCTGACAGTTGTATTTAGCTCTGTGAAAGTACTGGCATAGAGGGAAACCGTATCTACTCCGGCTGTCATTTCTCCGTCACCAGGTTCCGCCCATTGTCACACACGACCATGCCTGGCTGTATGTACAGCGGTAAGAGCCACAGATCAGGCTGCTGTGTTACAGCTTTCAACAACTCTGCAGTGCTGGGCAGTTTGTCAATTAAGCATTAAGCATGTTATCTTCAGCACAGCCTATTGCCGCTTGGCCAAGGCAGTGCTGCAGTGCTGTCAGCTTGTGACTGATGTGGTCATTTCAGAGATGGAGGAGGAGGTGCATGAGCTGAACAATGTGATTACATTGAGGTTAAGTTGGTGACGCTGTTTTTTATACTAAAGAAAGATCCTATTGTTTTGTTTTTTTTACGTTATTTTTTAAGACAAATGCTTTCACCGGGAAATGTCATTTTAACATTTTACAACCTTATCTGGAAATGTGGTGTGTGACACATCATTAGACACATCCTGTTTTATTTATGATGGAGGGACTCTGAAAGTCATAAAGCCTATTTTTATAGGGACATCAGACAGCCCTTACTATTCTTAAAAGGCCAGCAGTTGGCCATCGCTATTGTTAGAGAGCCATCAGCCGGCTATGCTTTGTTGTTCCCATTATTAACAAGTAGGTCTCCTATACTGTTATTGCATATCCAGTGACTGCAAGGGCTGCCAAAAATTTGGACGCAACCTAATACCCCTTTGAAGAGACATAGAGGAGGGTATCAGTAAAAAATTTTTTCCCATTATAAAGGAGCTGGTCTCCTATAGTGGTAATGCCCATGCTGTGACTGCAAGGGCTGCCAAAATTTGGGAAAAACCCCACTAAGAATTTAAAGACACATAGAGCAGGGCCACAGTAGCGACAAATTCCCATTAGAAAGGAGAGAGTCTGCTATACAGTTATAGGGTATGCAGTGAGTCCAACAGCTGACCAAATTTAGGAAAAACCCCATTAAGAATTTAAAGACGCACAGAGCAGGGCCACAGTAACGAGTACAACATGTTCACTTTAGAAAGGAGAGGGTCTGTTATACAGTTATAAGGTATGCAGTGAGTCCAACGACTGACCAATTTTAGGAAAAACCCCACTAAGAATTTAAAGACACATAGAGCAGGGCCACAGTAACGACAAATTCCCATTAGAAAGGAGAGAGTCTGCTATACAGTTATAGGGTATGCAGTGAGTCCAAAGGCTGACCAATTTTAGGAAAAACCCCACTAAGAATTTAAAGACACATAGAGCAGGGCCACAGTAACGACAAATTCCCATTAGAAAAGAGAGAGTCTGCTATACAGTTATAGGGTATGCAGTGAGTCCAAAGGCTGACCAATTTTAGGAAAAACCCCACTAAGAATTTAAAGACACGCAGAGCAGGGCCACAGTAACGAGTATGACATGTTCCCATTAGAAAGGAGAGAGTCTGCTATACAGTTATAGGGTGTGCATTGAGTCCAACGGCTGGCCAATTTTATGAAAAACCCCACTAAGAATTTAAAGACACATAGAGCAGGGCCACAGTAACGACAAATTCCCATAAGAAAGGAGAGCATCTGCTATACAGTTATAGGGTATGCAATGAGTCTAATGGCTGACCAAATTTAGGAGAAACCCCACTAAGTATTTAAAGACACATAGAGCAGGGCCACAGTAACAAGTATGACATGTTCCCATTAGAAAGGAGAGGGTCTGCTATACAGTTATAGGGTATGCAGTGAGTCCAACGGCTGACCAATTTTAGGAAAAACCCCACTAAGAATTTAAAGACACACAGAGTAGGGCCACAGTAACAAGTACGATATGTTCCCATTAGAAAGGAGAGAGTCTGCTATACAGTTATAGGGTATGCAGTGAGTCCAACAGCTGACCAATTTTAGGAAAAACCCCACTAAGAATTTAAAGACACACAGAGCAGGGCCACAGTAACAAGTACGACATGTTCCCATTAGAAATGAGAGGGTCTGCTATACAGTTATAGGGTATGCAGTGAGTCCAACGGCTGACCAATTTTAGGAAAAACCCCACTAAGAATTTAAAGACACATAGAGCAGGGCCACAGTAATGACAAATTCCCATTAGAAAGGAGAGAGTCTCCCATAGTGTTGGCCTATGCAGTGAATGCAAGGGCTGCCAAAAATTTGGAGGCACTTCAATGACCCTTGGAAGAGACGTGGAGGAGGGCCTCATAAAAAAATGTTCCCATTAGAAAGGAGCGGGCCTCCTATACTTGTAATGCCCATGCACTAAGTGTATGGGCTGACAAACATTTACCCCTGTGGGGTATACATGAAAATACTGTATAAAATTTTTTTTTTACGGGCATCATAAACACCCTTTAAAAAAATTATGTGGGTGGTGCATCACGGACCATGGTCACCCTGGTGATATGGTGGTGGAGGATGAAGAGAAGGAGGAGGACAAGAGAAAATAGCCAAAATCAGGAATCGTATACCCATGTGTGGGTGTGAAAAGGTGCATGGGAATACACCTCCCAAAAAAAGACACTGGATTTCAGTTTATGTTACGCTGCTATCATTCGGTGGTGTTGCGAAGTCTGGTCCAATCCAGCCCTTGTTCATTTTTATAAGAGTCAGCCTGTCAGCATTTTCAGTTGACAGGTGGATGCGCTTATCAGTTATAATTCCACCAGCGGCACTAAAAACCCGCTCTGATAAAACGCTGGCGGCAGGGCAGGCCAGGACCTCCAAGGCATAGAGAGCCAGTTCATTCCACGTATCCAGCTTGGATACCCAATAATCATAAGGCACAGCGAAATCACGGAGGACGTTGGTACTGTCGGCAAGGTACTCCCTCAGCATCTTCCCAAACTTTGCACTCCTTGTGAGAGTACCCCACGCCTCAGGGCCTGTGCGATGGGAGGGTCTGATAAAACTCTCCCAGAAATTTGACAGTGTTCCCCTGCCTTTGCTGGATTGAAGTTGTGTCTCTCTTATCTGTACTCCTTGGTTGTCCAACGAAGTGTGCCCTCTGCCGCCAGCGTTTTCAGATGGGAATTTTTTTAACAGTTCCGCAACAAGGGCCTTCTGGTACAGCCCCATTTTTGTAAACCTGTCCGCCTCAGGAATAAGAGATATAAATTTGTCCTTGTAGCGTGGGTCTAGAAGTGTCACCAACCAGTAATGACTGTCACCCTATAACGGGTCTGGGAGGTGGAACCTCTGAGCTACTATACAAAGGGGCAGTCCTTGTAAGGAAGCGGGTGGCTCCCAGGGAAGGCGGGCAGGTAGACACGGCAAGTGACAGGAACAGTCTCTGGGTAGAAGGGCAGGTGGTCACGGCAAGTGACGGGGAAAGTCTCTTGACAGGCGGGTGGTCACGGCAAGTGACAGCAGGGTAAGAGTCTCTAGACAGGCAGGTGGTCACGGCAAGTGACGGCAAAGCCTCCAGGTAGGCTAGCAGGCGGGTAGCAGGTGAGCGCTCCCAGGTGAGCAGGTAAGAGTCTCTCGGCTGGCTGGCAGGTGGTCACGGCAAGTGACGGCAGAGCCTCCAGGTAGGCTAGCTGGCGGGTAGCAGGTGAGCGCTCCCAGGTGAGCGGGTAAGAGTCTCTCGGCTGGCTGGCAGGTGGTCTCAGGCATGTATCAGGCAGGTATCAGGCAGGTATCAGGCAGGTGCTTCCTGATCCGCAGGCGGACTGGTCCATAGACAGACTGGCGGATGCTGGTAGACAGACTATCGGACCGCAGGGAATGCAAGCAGGTAGACAGAGCTGGAAAACAGACTGGCAACGGGACCTGAGTCCTGAAGCAGAGGTGAAAGGCTTTGCAACAACTTTGCTCGGGCACCTCCATTTTGGAGGAGGTGCCTTATATATGGGAGATCCACCGGCAATTGGCCAGGGACTCCTTAGGACGGGTCGCACGGCCCCTTTAAGAGAGAGGGAGCGCGCGCGCGCCCTAAGCACAGTGCCCGGGAAGCGGCGAGCGCTGCCAGTAGCGCGGGAAGAGGATGCCGAGGACGGAGCAGGGAGGTGAGAGGAACGGCGTCTCTGGGCAGGGACGCCGATGCTGCAGTACCCCCCCCTTTAGGCCCCCCCTTTTTTAGGCCGGAGAGAAATTTATCAAGGATGAGCGGGGCATGGATGTTCTCCCGGGGCTCCCACGTTCTCTCCTCAGAACCAAACCCCTTCCAATCCACTAGAAAAAAGGTCTTTCCTCTTACCCTTTTGGTGGCCAGAATGCTCTCTACCTCAAACTCGTCTTCAGCAGAAACCGGAGCAGGAGACGTACCTGTAGACTTGGAAAAAGAGTTAAGTACCACAGGTTTGAGGAGAGATACATGGAAGGAGTTAGGGATCTGCAAGTTGGCCGGGAGTTTCCATTTATAGGCCACCGGGTTGATTTGTTTGATAACTTCCAGTGGGCCAATGAACCGAGGCCCTAACTTGTAGGAAGGAATCTTGAGCCGGACATACTTGGACGAGAGCCAGACTTTATCTCCAGGAAGGAATTGGGGCGGATCCAGACGTCTTTTGTCAGCCTGTTTCTTCATCCGCTCGGAGGACTGAAGAAGTGCGGATCTGGTACTCTCCCAAATGGAGGAGAATTCGCTAGCAAGAGATTCCGCGGCCGGATTATCCACCGAGGTGGAGACGGGAAACGAGATCCGAGGATGTTGACCGTAGACAATAAAAAACGGGGATTTGGAGGAAGACTCGCTCTCGTGATTATTATAGGAAAATTCGGCCCACGGTAAAAGATCCACCCAGTCGGAATGGTGGGCATTAACAAAGTGCCGGAGGTAACTGGTTAAAATTTGGTTGATCCGCTCTACTTGACCATTGGACTGTGGATGATAAGCAGAGGAGAAGTCCAAGGTGACCCCCAGCAGTTTACACATGGCTCTCCAGAAGCGAGAGGTGAACTGAACTCCTCGGTCGGATACGATGTGGAGAGGGAGACCATGAAGACGGAAAATATGATGGATAAAGTCTTTAGCCAATTCAGATGCAGACGGAAGACCCGGCAGGGGAATGAAGTGAGCCATCTTAGAGAAGTGGTTAGCGACCACCCAAATGACCGTACAACCAGCAGAGACAGGGAGATCCGTTATAAAGTCCATGGCTATATGCTGCCACGGGGCAGCAGGTATGGGAAGAGGCAGAAGGCGGCCGGCTGGCAGATGTCTAGGAACCTTGTTGCGGGCGCAGGACGCACAGGCTGAGACAAAGTCTATTAATTCCCTGTGCAGGGTAGGCCACCAGTAATGCCGGGTAATAAGCAGGAGGGTCTTTTTCTGGCCAGCATGGCCAGCTAGCTTAGACGAATGTCCCCAGTGTAGGACTTTCTCACGATCAGGTACTGTTACGAACGTCTTACCGGGTGGAAGACGATTTAGATCCACGGGAGCCACCAGCATTACCTTGGCGGGGTCGATGATGTGCTTTGGCTCCTCCTCTAGATCGGAGAACAAAAAGGATCGGGACAAGGCATCAGCTTTGATATTTTTGTCTGCCGTGCGAAAATGAAGAATGAAATCAAAGCGGGCGAAGAACAAGGACCACCGGGCTTGGCGTGAGTTAAGTCTTTGGGCACTCTGGAGATAAGCCAAGTTTTTGTGATCCGTGTAGATTATTACCGAGTGAAGAGCTTCCTCGAGCAGGTAACGCCACTCCTCCAGTGCCAACTTAATGGCTAACAATTCTCGGTCTCCTATAGAATAATTGCGCTCAGATGAGGAGAAGAGTTTGGAGAAGAAGCCGCAGATTACCATTCTTGCGGATGACGACTTTTGGGTGAGCACCGCTCCGGCTCCGGAGGAGGAAGCATCTACTTCTAAGAAGAATTGTTTGTTGCTGTCCAGACGGTGCAGCACAGGAGCGGAGGAGAAAGCTTGTTTCAAAGACAGGAAGGCCTCCTCTGCCGCGGGCGGCCATTCTTTGGGATTAGCGCCCTTACGGGTGAGCGCAGAGATAGGGGCAGTCCGGGAAGAGAAGTGCGGAATGAAGAGGCGGTAGTAGTTGGCGAAGCCCAGGAACCGCTGGATAGCCTTCAACCCCTCCGGTCGGGGCCACTTCTGGATGGCAGAAAGTTTCTCAGGATCCATTCGTAGACCGGTCTGAGAGATGATGTAGCCCAGAAATGGAAGCGAGGGCTGCTCAAAGAGGCACTTCTCAAATTTTGCGTAGAGGTGGTTTTGCCTGAGCCTGAGCAAGACCTGACGAACGTCCCTCCGGTGTGTGGGGAGATCCGGAGAGAAGACCAAGATGTCGTCCAGGTATACCACCACGCAGGAGTAGAGAAGGTCACGGAAGATATCATTGACCAACTCTTGAAAGACGGCGGGAGCATTACAGAGACCGAAGAGCATTACGAGGTATTCATAGTGGCCGTCCCGGGTGTTGAATGCCGTCTTCCATTCATCCCCCTGACGGTTACGAACCAGGTTATAGGCCCCACGGAGATCCAGCTTGGTGAAGATTCTAGCACCCCTCAGACGGTCAAATAATTCAGGAATGAGCGGAAGGGGGTATTTATTCTTCACCGTGATCTGGTTAAGGCCTCTATAGTCTATGCAGGGACGAAGTGAGCCGTCCTTCTTTTTAACGAAGAAGAAGAAGCCTGCTCCCGCCGGGGAGGTAGATTTCCGGATAAATCCCCGGGCCAGGTTCTCCTCGATATATTCAGACATGGACCGGGTCTCAGCAGCGGACAAAGGGTAGATACGCCCTCGGGGCGGAGTAGCGCCAGGTACCAAGTCGATACTGCAATCGTATGGTCTATGAGGAGGTAATGTCTCTGCTTCCTTTTTATTAAAGACATCAGCGTAAGACCAATAGGGTACCAACAGGCCGGGTAGATTGGCTTGGGGAGGAGAAGGACGGGTAGGATGAACGGGAACTAAACAAGTCTTATGGCAGTCCTGTCCCCAGCGAAGGACTTCTCCGGTCTGCTAATCAAGCACGGGTGCATGTCTCTGGAGCCAAGGTAGGCCAAGCAAAAGGGCATGAGAGAGTCCAGGTAGAACATGAAAGAAGATGCTCTCAGAGTGCAGCATTCCCACCTGCAGAGTTATGGGTTCGGTGATAAGTTGGATGGGATGCGGTAAGAGACCCCCGTCCACGGAGGCGACAGATAAGGGTTCGGCCAGAGGTTTGGTGGGAATGCGGTATTTCTCTACCAGGGACTGAGAAATAAGATTTCCGGCAGCTCCAGAATGAAGTTGAGCTAGTTCAAAGTAACGGTTCTCCCCGCAGATGATAGAGACCGACAGCATCAGAGATGGAGAGGGTTTATTCTTGTCTAGGATGACCTCTCTGAGCGATCCTAGACACAGGCGTTTCTCGGCCTCTCCGGGCAGGAACGGATCCGGTGCTCCTTACTGCCACAGTAGAAGCAGCTCCCCTCGGCACGGCGTGACTCTTGACGGGTTTTGACCATCTTGGTCTGGTCGACCTGCATAGGCTCGGGTGAGTGCGCCTGGGGAGTAACAGAGGAATTGACGGGATTCTGGAAGGTAGGAGCAAGACAAGGAAACCTCCTCTCACGGGTGACCTCTTTGGTACGCTCCTGGAACCGGATGTCAATCCGGGTGGCAAGTGTTATTAAATCTTCGAGAGTGGTAGGAATGTCCCGACCGGCAAGTTCATCCTTAATCCGGCCGGATAGACCTTCCCAGAAGACGGACACCAGGGCGTCGTTATCCCAGGCAAGCTCAGAAGCAAGGGTACGGAACCGTATGGCATATTGGCCCACGGTGGGACTCCCTTGACGGAGGCGTAGCAGAGATGAGGCGGATGAGGTCTTTCGTCCTAGTTCGTCGAAGACTTTCCGGAAGGCCATGAGAAAGGCTGGCAGGTTGGACACCAGGGGGTCTCCTCCCTCCCATAGAGGATTTAGCCAAGCCAGCGCCTCCCCAGTGAGATGGGACATGATGAAGGCCACTTTGGCTCGGTCGGTGGAAAACTGGTGTGCCAAAAGTTCGAAGTGCAGGGTGCACTGGTTAATGAAGCCCCGTGCCTGACCGGGATCTCCACCAAAACGAGGCGGGGCGGAAAGGCGGGGACCGGGAAGGGATACCATGGTATTGATGGGCAGCGGCGCCGCTGGGGTAGTAGTTGTGCGAGTGGAAGCAGCTCCCGACGAGGCAGTCAGTGTGTCCAGGCGGGAGTGAACACTACGCAGGTGGCCCAAGATGGAGTCCTGTTGGGACCTCTGATGGGAAAGTTCATGACATAGGTCCGAGAGCGAGGGAGCTTGGGTGCCACCAGGTTCCATGGCCCGAGCAAACTGTAACGGGTCTGGGAGGTGGAACCTCTGAGCTACTATACAAAGGGGCAGTCCTTGTAAGGAAGCGGGTGGCTCCCAGGGAAGGCGGGCAGGTAGACACGGCAAGTGACAGGAACAGTCTCTGGGTAGAAGGGCAGGTGGTCACGGCAAGTGACGGGGAAAGTCTCTTGACAGGCGGGTGGTCACGGCAAGTGACAGCAGGGTAAGAGTCTCTAGACAGGCAGGTGGTCACGGCAAGTGACGGCAAAGCCTCCATGTAGGCTAGCAGGCGGGTAGCAGGTGAGCGCTCCCAGGTGAGCGGGTAAGAGTCTCTCGGCTGGCTGGCAGGTGGTCACGGCAAGTGACGGCAGAGCTTCCAGGTAGGCTAGCTGGCGGGTAGCAGGTGAGCGCTCCCAGGTGAGCGGGTAAGAGTCTCTCGGCTGGCAGGCAGGTGGTCTCAGGCAGGTATCAGGCAGGTATCAGGCAGGTGCTTCCTGATCCACAGGCGGACTGGTCCATAGACAGACTGGCGGATGCTGGTAGACAGACTGTCAGACCGCTGGGAATGCAAGCAGGTAGACAGAGCTGGAAAACAGACTGGCAACGGGACCTGAGGGCTGAAGCAGAGGTGAAAGGCTTTGCAACAACTTTGCTCGGGCACCTCCATTTTGGAGGAGGTGCCTTATATATGGGAGCTCCACCGGCAATTGGCCGGGGACTCCTTAGGACGGCGCGCGCGGCCCCTTTAAGAGAGAGGGAGCGCGCGCGCCCTAAGCACAGTGCCCGGGAAGCGGCGAGCACTGCCAGTAGCGCGGGAAGAGGACGCCGAGGACGGAGCTGGGAGGTGAGAGGAACGGCGTCTCTGCCTAGCAGGAGGCAGGGACGCCGACGCTACACACCCAAAATTTTGAGAACGCGAGGGTCATGGGAAAGGCAGCGTAACATAAACTCAGCCATGCGTGCCAGTCTACTAACAGGCAAGAATTCTGTATCCTCACCAAGAGGATGACTGACCCTGCTCTCCTCCTCCTCCTCCTCTCTGTCCTCTGTCCATCCACGCTCAACAGACGGTATGACAGCTGTGCAGGTAGTGCCATCTATAGTGCATGAAACTAGCTCCTGTCCTTCCTCCTCCTCCTCCTCTTCCTCAGTGTCACCCAATCCATGGTGGGATGAGATGAGGCTTGGCTGTGTGTAATCACCCTGTATGGTTCCTTGCTCCATCTCATCGTGCTCTGCCTGCAATGCATCCTCTTTGATTGTGAGCAGAGAGCGTTTCAGAAGACAGAGAAGCGGGATGGTGACGCTAATTATGGCGTCATCGCCGCTCACCATCTTGGTGGAGTCCTCAAAGTTTTGGAGGATGGTACATATGTCTTACATCCATGTCCACTCCTGAGGTCTTATGTGTGGAGTCTGAACTGAATACCGACAGCTTTGTTGATGCTGGTAATCAACAACTGCCCTCTTCTGCTCACAAATCCTTCCCAACATCTGCAGTGTAGAGTTCCAATGCGTGGGGACATCACACATGAGTCTGTGAGCCGGAAGCTGCAAACGCTGCTGAAACACTGCAAGGGCGGCGGAAGCTGTATCTGACTTTCTAAAATGGGCACACAGGCGGCATACTTTAACAAGCAGATCCGGCAGCTCCGGGTAGGATTTGAGAAACCGCTGAACCACGAGGTTAAGCACATGGGCCAGGCATGGTACGTGTGCGAGTTCGCCTCGCCTCAGAGCCACCACCAGGTTTCGGCCATTGTCACACACGACCATGCCTGGCTGTAGGTTCAGCGGTGTGAGCCACAGATCTTCCTGCTCTTTCAGAGCTGTCCACAACTCTTCAGCATTGTGTGGTTTGTCACCTAAGCATATTAGCTTCAGCACAGCCTGTTGCCGCTTGGCCGAGGCAGTGCTGCAGTGCTTCCAGCTTGTGACTGATGTTGTCATTTCGGAGATGGAGGCTGAAGAGGAGGAGGAGGCTGAAGAGGATGAAGTGCAGGAGCTGTAGACCGTGGGTGCAACCCTGATTGACCTAGGGCCCACAATCCTTGGCGTCGGGAGGATGTGTTCCGTCCCAAGGTCCGACTGGGTCCCGGCTTCCACTATGGTAACCCAGTGTGCCGTCAGAGAGATGTACCATCCCTGCCCACAAGCACTTGTCCACGTGTCCGTGGTTATGTGGACTTTACCGGTAACTGCGTTGTTGAGGGCACGGCTAATGTTTTGGGACATGTGCTTGTGTAATGCGGGGACGCCCAGCGGTCGCCGCTCATAGCAAGTGAGCATTTCTGTTACACGGGTAATCAGATGATCGCAGCTTCTAGTCTGCCATGGATACTATTAAAGCCAGTGTAAGGTGAAAAAAAAGTTTTTAAAAATATTTTAAAAATTAAAAAAATATAAAAATTCAAATAATCCCCCTTTTGCTCCATTCAAAATATAACAATAAAAAAAAATCAAAAATACACATATTTGGTATCGCCTTGTTCAGAGAATCGCCCGATCTGTCAATATATAAAAAGAATTAATCCGATCTGTAAACGGCGTAACGAGAAAAAAAGTTAAGTTTTTTTGGTCACCGCAACATTCCAATAAAATGCAATAACAGGCGATAAAAACATCGTATCTACCGCAAAATTGTATCAATAAAAATGTCAGCTCGGTGCACAAAATATAAGCCCTCACACAGCCCCATATCTTGAAAAAATGGAAACGCCTCGGGTCTCGGAAAATGGCAACAAATTTTCATACGAATTTCGGAATTTTTTTCCACTACTTAAATAAAGAAGAACCTATACGTGTTTGGTATCTGGTATGTAGTTGAACCGTATTAATGATGTCAAGCTGTCATATCACAGCTATCATAAGATAATAATGTTGGAAAAAATCACATATTATAAAGGCCACTAGCATTTCCTATACCTTGATACTTGGATTCCCTTTTATAGACCTGATTTGAGTTTATTTCTGTATCGGTCAGCGAATATATTGGTTTGATATTATCCTTTTTGTCTTATATCTTTTTATTATATTGTTTTCACTTACTGTGTATATTGCAAATACACTTTAGGGGCAAATTACTGCTGTTTCTTCTAGATTGTTACTATGGGCAACATATTGACTGTATTTTTTACTCACTGACCTTGGACTTTTTCCAACTACCTGTCTTTTTGCCGTGGTTGTATATTTTTCTAATCATTCCAGCTCTAATTTTCAGGAACCTATTTTTTGTGGGCTATATACACTCATTGATATTATGCAGGTGGTATAGGCAATTGTTTTGTTTTAATTGCTCTTAATGTGGCTTGGTATTGAATAAAGTTGTATTATTACAAATAGAAGTGCTTATCGTTTCCTTAAGCCCTTTTTCTTTTTTGAGTATAGTACATATTGCTTATTGATTTATCACCCTTTCGGCATATTGGCTGTGCATTTCCTACTTTATTAAAGGAATATTATGCTCTCAGATCAACACTGTCAGAAGCCGCAGGACAATCAACTATGTGAAGCAGTTACACAGACCCTAATACAGCGATGAGGTAGGAAATTTTTAATGAAGTTAATTTAGGAAGTTACAGTCCAAATGATAGTCGGCTCTTACATCTTCTTAAAATAATTGCTTTATTGATCCAGTAGTATAAAAGGCAAAAAAAATGGTTGAACAGCACAAAAAAATAAAAAGACAGAAAAGACATGTCCACTGCGCTCCCAAGCAACATGTTTCAGACCTACATGGTCCTTTGTCAAACCTTTACCTATTGGGAAACAAATAAGGAGTCCAATCCTTTTTACAATCATAATCTATTTGGTGGCAATACTAGAGACTAGTGATGAGCGAGTATGTTTTGTTAACCCTTTCGCCGAGTATGCTCGGGCGAGCACCGAGTAGTTACAGCTGCTCGGTGTTATGTTTGAATCACTCCCGTGTGCATGATTTGCAACTGTTTGACAGCTTTATTACATGTGTAAGAAATAGACATTCCTCACATGTATTAAAGCAGCAACGCCCCTGGTACTGCTCCTCCTCCACCCTCTGGACATTGAGGGCATACCACCCTTTTAGGCCTCGATGTTGGGTATATATTATCCGATCTCCCGGGAACAACTCCCGCTTCGGGTGACCCGCTGGCAGGTGACCCTCCACATCCCTCCTGTCGACATGGAGGTCTGTGGCTGTGGCAGAGTCCCAGATAAACCCCCACCCTTTCTCCTGGTGGAACTTCACCACGGTCCCAGCCACTTTAGGACCGCGTGCTGCATGGGGGTTTCCACGAGTCTGTGTCTTTTCCTCCGCGCTCCGGGCCTGCAGCTGCTCCCTCTTCCGGCGCCGCGCCCGCTCCTCCTTTGCAAGCTGCTCACAGACCTCTCGCCTGCGGACTGCGGCCGTCCGCGTCTCCTGGGCAAACCCCATCACATCCTCCCCGGTTTGGTCCTATCCTACCTGGACCTCTTCCTCTGGGAGCTGAGAAACGGTGACTGGCTGTGGTAGGGGCAAGAGCGGAGCAAGCGGGGCCTCGGCCTCTGCGGACAGGTTTTTCCGCTGACTCGGGTGAACCCATCCCTCTGTTACAGGGACCAGCTCTCCATCGGGTCCGGCGAGCTGACTGTACAGACCAGTCCCAAGGGGTGGTGGCTTCGGGACCAGGGGCGCACGCGGTTAGGAGGCGCCTGGGAAGGTCAGGCCTTGCGACCGGGCCTGGAGCGGGCCGCTTCCGTCCGCACCCGGGGTCAAGGGGCATGACGTGGGGCGTGGTTCAGCGGTGGTGTTCACGGCTTGAGGCCCAGGTGTATGCGACCGGAGCGTGGAAGCTGCAGCGGCTCCCGGGACTTCTGGCTCCGCGGCGGGATCCAGGGGTAAGCCTACGGCGTCAGGACTCGGGGCAGGGGTGTCTGCCTTACCAACCTCCACGGCAGCGCTGTTTTCAGCCTCCGGATTTCTCTCTCTGTCCTCGGGGGCAGGCGCACTGCCTGGTGCTGGCAGCGTCTCTTGCTGCCGGGTCGCGACCCGCGGGGCCATCTCCTCCCTCCATCCGGCGATGACTTCCCTCTGCGCTTGGACCATCCTCCGATCCAGCTCCTCCAGTGCAGTCCGCAGGAACTCAGGGTCTTCTGCGGGGAGCTGAGCCATCAGCTCCGTGAGGCTGTACGGGGTCGCCTCGGCCTGCAGCAGGCTGCTTGCCAGGGTGCTGGAGTTGGTGCTCCTCTCCATCTCCGGGTGTGATCTGGCGAGACTGATCCAAACCACACCCTGCCCCTCGGTTTTCCTTTCCTTCCGCCCCTGTTGGGGGTGGTCCTGGGGCAATCTGCTGACAATCACTCTCAGTGGCAGCCCCCCCACCTTGATGGACATCTCTACAGCTGCACTCATGGCTGTTGGGGGTGGGCTCCTTCTTTGGCGCCATTCTGGGACCTGGCCCACGATGGGAGGTGGCTTCCTGTTGTCTTTTGGCGCGCACATTATGGCGTCCGTTCTGCCGGGGCGGGTGCCATTTTCAATACAGTGAAACAGTCTCTTTTCAGGCATGCAATACCCGTTTGTGGCGGGTTGGTCGCAATCCTGCCGACTACGCCAAAGCTGACTCGCCCCCTGGGCCGTGGGGCACCCGGAACCGGGCTTCTGTACGATGCTGGGGGTAGTAGTGGCAACCCGATCCCGTGGCTCAGGGTGGTCAGACCAAATTGTGGCAGTCTATTTATCAGTGTTTTGAATGTCCGACTACGCCACCCGTGGATTGCGATCAGAGATAACTGCCGCTGCAAGGCAGACCACTGAGGCTGGTGTTGGTGTGCAGCACAGGGGTAGGATAACTCCCTACGGGAAGAGTGTAGCCTCAGGGCAGTGTAGGTGGATGCTGGGGGTGATGGTGCAGGCGCAGCAAAGATCACATTGAGTCCAATGGTGCAGTCCAGGGTTTTTACTCACAGTTGTTATCCATGTCACTTCTGTCAGCAATGACTGCCCAAGCCGTGCTGCGTCCACCAGGTGAGGAGCTCGGTCAACCCCCAGTCAATTCAGGAGTATGGCACAGGACCCCCTTCTGTCCTTTCTCTGGCCTCTCGTGCCCCACCAGTGACCAAACTTCTGTCCAGCTACCGCGGACCGTGTCGGGCAAGCGTTGGCCTCCGCTTCCCGCTATCCTATGGTGCCTTCCTAGCAGGTTTGGCGGGGGGTCGCACCAATAAATGATCACGACCTCCGGTTCTTGGCTGAGGGATGATTTATCTCCACCAACTTGGGAATCCGGTACCCTTCCACAGCCTGACCCTTTACCCGATATAACGTGGGTTTGCAACGGTTGCTGTCCATTCTGCTCTCTTAGGGTCCCTTCTGCCTTCTTGTTTCTGGAGCCTTTCTACTCCTCTGTCTCTCCTTCCTTCCTTCTTCTTCTTCTCTTCTCCTCTCTGGCCCCAGCCTCCTCTCTAAGCCTGCCTCGTGGAGCTGAGCTCAGGCTGAGCCTCGGCTCCCTGTCAGCTCTCTCTCCCTTCTGAACTCACTGACTGGACTTCTCTGAACTCCCTCCTAAGATGGCCCCCACCTTTTATCTGCTTCTCTGTGTCTGAGCTCAGGTGACCTGCACCCAATGAGCTCCTTCCTGTGCTCCAGAAACCGTCCCCTCTGCTCCTACATCACTGGGTTCTCTCCCCCCTCCCCACTCCAGCCAGGGACATGGTCAGTTGTGCCTGCATAAATGGGAGCATCGTCGAGCTGTCCCCCGGAAATGGGGTGAGTGTGTGTATGCAGCTAACTGAGCCCTGGTCCACACTCAATCCTTACCTGGGAGTGGAATACCACACCTCTGGTTGAGGTGCAATACCCCTGTAGCAACCGAACCCTCGGGGCGCTACACAAAAACGCTGTGGAAACGCATTAAAAATGCATCGCGGGCACACAGCCTAACAAAAGCCAAATTTATTTGCATTTAAGGTTCATATTGAATGAGATCTTGAGGAATTGATACAGAATTATATAGAAAAACATTTTTAAGTAGTCAATATGGAATAAAAGACATCTGTCAGCTGTTCTGTCCCTGAAAAACCACAGATAGTGCTAGATAGGAGAATATTTTTCATTTTTTAAACTGGTCTGAACACAACTGGCTGTTCTGAATATCTTCAGCAACCTTTTGGGAGAGCTTAATGCAAAAACAGATCAACCAAATTGTTCCTCCCCATGACATTTAAAGTACTCAGCTTCTGAACCATCAAGGCATGGACTCCAGTTCTCATGGTGTTGTGTTTTACAGTAAGTAAGTAAGTATTGAACACGTCACCGATTTGCTAAGTAAATTTATTTCTAAAGATGCTATTGAGATGAAATTCTAGCCAGATGTCGGTGACAACTTATTCAATCCACACAGGCAAAGCAATCAAACCATAGATGTCCATAAATTAAGTTATGTGTAATAATGAGAAATGATGCAGGAAAAAAGTGTTGAACACATGAAGAAAGAGAGTTACAAAAAATATGGAAAGTCATGACCCCAGCTAAAATCTATCAGTAATTAGAAAGCAATCCTGCGACTTAGTGAAAAATAATATCAGCTGGTTCATCTGATGGTCTATAAAAAGGTGTCTTATTACCAAAGTGCCACATGATGGGTAAAACCAGTGCGCTGTCTCAAGACCTTTGCAATCTTAATGGGACAAACAACCCTATTGGACAATCGGTAGATTTGGTTTCCAGTACCATCTCTATGCCGATGACACCTAATTTTATACCTCGTCTCCTGACATTACCCCTGCATTATTGCAAAACACCAGTGATTGTCTTTCCGCTGTCTCTAACATCATGTCCTCCCTCTATCTGAAACTGAATCTGTCAAAAACTGAACTCCTCGTGTTTCCTCTTTCGACTCACCTACTGTTTTTTGGCAAAGTCTAATCTGGCCTTTCTGTTCTTAAGGCTGATTAATGGTTTGCACCTTGTGGTGAAGCCTCTGGATTTGTTCTCATGATGTCTTCTCTTTATTGTATACTTAGATACTGAAACACCTACGGTACTTCCTGGAGAGTGTTCTTCACTTGGGTGAATGTTTTGAAGGGGTTTTGCTTCACCATTGAAAGGATTCTGCGATTATTCACCACTGTTGTCTTCCATGAATGTCAATGCCTTTTTGAGTTTCCAAACTCACCAGTGCACTTTTTTTTTGCAGAATACACCATTGCGTTAATTTGGCCGCTCCTAACGTTTTTGCTATCTCTCTGATGGATTTTTTTATTTTTCAGCCTGATGATGGTCTGTTTCTCTTCCATTGAGAGCTCCTTTGACCGCATGTTGTGGGTTCTCAGCAACAGCTTCCAAATACAAATGCCACACCTGAAATTAGCTCCAGACCTTTTACCTGCTTAATTAATGATGAATTAACGAGGGAATAGCCCACACAGCCCATTAAAGAGCTTTTGAAATAATTGTTCAATTACTTTTGGTCCCTTTAAAAAGAGGTAGTTACATACTAAAGTGCTGTAATTACTAAATCCTTACTCATATTAGGTTGTGAATACTCTCAAATTAAAGCTGAGAGTCTGCACTTTAAGCCAATATTGATTATATAACTGTATCTTGAATATGTTTTGGTAAACAGCTAAAATGTCAAAACTTGTGTCACTATCCTAATATTTCCAGATCTAACTGTTTATTTGTAAATAGTTCACATGAAAAGAAAACACTTTGTAATATATCTTATCAGAGAAATCTGCTTCTTTCTCCTTCTGTTCTGATCTTTCATACTCAATATTGTCACGTCATGGGTAAAATCTGTCTTCAATGAATACAGATTTTCCCGTAACAGAGATAGGAGATTATAGTTGGTGCTCATAAAGTTCTATGGAGAGGGAAGAGAGAGGAGGGAAGAGATAAAGGCAAACACAGATGTTCTGAAATGACAGTTGTACTTCAATTCCTGTAGGTTCCTTGCTGCCAAAGCCAGTGGGTTCTTCCCTTACCTTATCTGTGGTGGCAGGTGGTCCTCACAGTGATTCACGGAAGCATTTGCAGGATATGGCTATTTAATTAGACACAAACAGAATAGGCTGTGACCCCAAAGAGGGTCAAGTCCCCTGCGTTGATTTTACCACGTAACAAGGTAATCAGTAGAGATGAGTGAATCGATTCATATCGAATTTGTGTCACATATTATGAATTTCTCTGGACCTGGCAAATTCGAACAATTCACCTGCTGCTTTTTTTACGCAGTGCAGATCATTTTCATCAGTCAGGGAAGGTGCTCATGTCCCCAGATGGGACCGGCCTTTTCAATAATGCCATCAGCTATAACATCACAGGGTCTAGCACAGCCATCAGAAAATAAAAGCATTGCTTACCACATGCCTTATTATTAAGGGGTCCAGGCAGTTTTGCTCAGTGCATGGTCCTTACTTGTCCACAGCAAAAAAAAAAAAATTAAAGAGAGTGAAGCACTTTGGAACTCTTGTAACTTTATTCACATCTTCATAAAAATTTCACACTGAGAATCATGACAGCATACAATTTATTTATGACACTCACTTATAGCATATTATCTTCACTGTCCCCATTGGGGCTAACAATATAAATCCCCTATTGTATGTGTGGGAGGAAACCCATATTACCACAGGGAGAACATACAAACTCCTTGCAGATGTTGGCCTTGGTGGAATTTGAGAACATGACCCTCAGAACTGCAAAGCAAGACTTTTAACCACTGAGCCACCATGCTGCACATGGTATAGCATATCAAAGTTTATCATAGCTTATTTGCTCTTGTCCTCCTCCTTCTCCTCATCCTCATCCCCCACCACCATATCACCATATTTATCGTATTTTTCAGACTATAAGACGCACTTTTTTCCTCCAAAATTTTGGAGGAAAATGGGGGGTGCGTATATGGGGTGTGGAGGGAGCGGTATCGGTGGAGGAGCGGGGCACAGGAGGCAGCAGCCACCTACTGCAGACTACACTGTCCCCGCTGCTAAAGAAAATGAATATTCATGCTCCTTAATAGCGGTATACAGTGTAGCCATGCTGTGGCTCCTGCTGTTGCCGGGTATCTCCTGTGCCCGCTGTTAAAGGGCATGAATATTCAACCTCTCTCCACGCCCATGGGCGTGGGGAGGGGTGAATATTTATGCCCTTTAATGAGCGGGCACAGGAGATAGCCGGCAGCAGCAGCCGCAGCACGGCTCCACTGTGTGGCTGCTATGAAGGAGAGTGAAGTCACTGCTCCCCGCGCACACAGACCCGGCGTGGAGAGCAGTGACTTCCGGCAGCTGATCTCTCCTTGTGAGCCGCGCATGGCAGTGACGTCATGCGCGGCTCACATGGAGAGATCAGTGCAGGCAGACAGGATGCAGCGCTGGAGGAGAGAAGAGAGGTGAGTAGGAGTGTTTATTTTTTTTTAATGTGCAGCATGATGGGGATTAGGGGGACCATGCATACAAGGACAGGGATTTGGGGTGCCATGCATACCAGGACAGGGATTAGGGGTGCCGTGCATACCAGGACAGGGATTAGGGGTGCCATGCATACCAGCACAGGGATTAGGGGTGCCAAGCATACCAGGACAGGGATGAGGGGTGCTATGCATACCAGGACAGGAATGATGGGTGCCATGCATACCAGGATAGGGATTAGGGGTGCCATGCATACCAGGACAGGGATTAGGGGTGCCATGCATACCAGGACAGGGATTAGGGGTGCCATGCATACCAGCACAGGGATTAGGGGTGCCATGCATACCAGGACAGGGATGAGGGGTGCCATGCATACCAGGATAGGGATGAGGGGTGCCATGCATACCAGGATAGGGATGAGGGGTGCCATGCATACCAGGACAGGGATGAGGGGTGCCATGCATACCAGGACAGGGATGAGGGGTGCCATGCATACCAGGACAGGGATGAGGGGTGCCATGCATACCAGAACAGGGATGAGGGGTGCCATGCATACCAGGACAGGGATGATGGGTGCCATGCATACCAGGATAGGGATTAGGGGTGCCACGCATACCAGGACAGGGTTGAGGGGTGCCATGCATATCAGGATAGGTATGAGGGGTGCCATGCATATCAGGATAAGGATGAGGGGTGCCATGAATACCAGGATGGAGAGATGCCAGGCATACCAGGATAGGGATGGGGACCACGTATAAAAGGAAGGGGGGCGGCATATATACCAGAATGGGGGATATTGTCAGAATTGGGGGACATTACCCCTATACCAGTGTCAGCAGAAGACCCCCTTCCCCTTAAAAGTGCATCAAAACCACATTTTTTGCTTAAATTTTTATTTTTTTATTTAC
Source organism: Phyllobates terribilis (assembly GCF_046119375.1). Classification (NCBI taxonomy): domain Eukaryota; kingdom Metazoa; phylum Chordata; class Amphibia; order Anura; family Dendrobatidae; genus Phyllobates; species Phyllobates terribilis. Next base: position 1,060,942,639 of record NW_027362761.1, read on the forward strand.
CTCCTCTAAAACCTAGGTGTGTCTTATGGTCCAGGGCGTCTTATAGTCCGAAAAATACAGTACGTCTCTTGCAAGGGGCATTGGAGTTCCTCCAAATTTTTAGCAGCCGTTGCATTCACTGCATAGGCAAACAGTATGGGAGATCCACTTCTCAATAATGGGAACATTGTTTTATTATCATAGCTTAAAAACTGAAAGCTGAGGCAGAGAATACAGCACAGCAACCAATTTGTTTGGCAAAGAATGTCACATCTCAAGGCTTGGCAATAGAAATAGGGAGGAAAAGCCAAAAAACCCTCTGAATATACTGTATGACAAAACAGCAGTGAAGAAAAGTTACCAACCGTTTAACCACAGTGATATACACTACTGGTCAAAAGTTTTCCTTGTACAAGTTTTCCTTGTACTTATTGCAATGTGCACATTGTAGATTCAGATTGAATGCAGCAAAACCATGAAGGGACACATATGGAAACAAGAACTTTAAAGGAACCAGACTATGTATAAACTTTAGATTCCTCATAGTACTCCACTTTTACTCTGATGACAGATTTATACTTTGTTTGCATTCTCTCAGGCTCCTTTATTAGTTGGTCACCTGGAATAGCTTTCCAACAGTGTTAAAGGAGTCTTAAACTCATCCCAAATCTTCTCAATAGGGTTGAGATTGGGCAATTGTGGAGGCTTTGTCATCTGATGCAGCACATATTTGGGAAAAATTTGCCAAAGCAAGCAAAGTATCAATAGATTAGATCATCTCTAGCAATCACCAATCTCTAATAAAATTGTATTGTTTGAACTACAGTTGTTATCCAATTTCCACTTTTACATATTTAGTCATATCACGTGCATCACTTAGGTTAAGAAAATAAATCTTAAATTACAGATTTATGGAATATTGCATTTTTCTAGCTAAACAAAAGTATATCCATGATGATGTGCTGCCTATGAATACATACAGTGGCATGTAAAAGTTTGGACACCCCTGATCAAAATTACTATTATTGTGAACAGTTAAGCAAGTTGAAGATGAAATGATCTCTAAAAGGCCTAAAATTAAAGTTGACACATTTCCTTTGTATTTTAAGCAAAAGAATAATAATTTTAATCTTTTACATTTTAAAAATTACAAGAAGGCAAATGGGCAGATGCAAAAGTTTTGGCACCCTGCATGGTTAGGACCTAGAAGCACCCCGTTTTGAAAGTATCACAGCTTGTAAATGCTTTTTGTAGCTAGACAAGAATCTTCCAATTCTTGTTTGAGGGATTTTCTTCCATTCTTCCTTGAGACATTCTTCCAGTTCTGTGAGATTCCTAGGTCATCTTGCATGCACTGCTATATTGAGGTCAAGCCACAGATTTTCAGTGATGTTCAGATCAGGGGACTGTGAGGGCCATTGTAATACCTTCAGCTTGCGCCTTTTGAGGTAGTCTATTGTGGATTTTTACCCGTGTTTAGGATCATTATCCAGTTATAGAAGCCATCCTCTTTAAACTTCAGCTTTTTTTTACAGATGGTGTTATGTGTGCATTAAGAATTTGTTGAAATGTCATTGAATCCATTCTTCCCTCTATTTGTGAAATGTTCCCCGTGCCATTGGCTGCAATACAACCACAAAGCAAGATTGAACCACACCCATGCTTAATGGTTGGCGAGATGTTCTTTTCCTGAAATTCTGTGGCCTTTTTTCTCCACACATACCTTTTGATCATTGTGGGCAAAGAGTTCTATTTTAACCTTATCGGTCCACAAGACTTGTTTCCAAAATGCATCAGGCTTGTTTAGATGTTCTTTTGCATACTTCTGACTCTGAATTTTATGGTGAGGACGCAGAAGAGGTTTTCTTCTGATGACTCTTCTATGAAGGCCATATTTGTGCAGGTGTCTCTGAACAGTAGAACAATGTACCACATCTCCACAGTCTGCTAAATCTTTCTGAAGGTCTTTTGCAGTCAACCCTAACAGGCTAATTAAAGTCTGAATCCTTGGTTAAAGTTATCTGAGCACAGAAATCTCCAAGGGTGCCCAAACTTTTGCATTGGCCCTTATTGTAATTTTTTAAATTAAAAAAAATGACAATATACATATTTTTTGCCAAAAATACAAATGAAATGTTTCATCTTTAACTTTAGGCTTTTTAGAAATCATTTAATCTTCAACTTGCTTAACTGTTCACAATTAGGTTAAGTGCCCACGTAGAGTTTTTGTGGCGTATTTACGGCCGCGAAAACGCTTGTAAAACAGTCTGCCATGCAAAGCAATGTGAATTCGGATGTGCTGTGCACATGATGCGCTAATTTGCGCGCTGAATTCGCATTGCTTTGCAAAACGCAGCATGACCATTTCTACCACGATTAATCGCGGTGCGTGTGGTACCTGGGATGAAGAGGACACTACAACTCCTCTTCATCCCGGCTACCACGCGGTGAAAAAAAGAAATAAAAAAGTTAAAAATAAACAAAACCTGTGTATTCACCTCTCCGGCGGCCCCCGTTCTCCCCCCGGTCTGCTCCCGGCCGCGTCTTCTCTCTTCAACATCCCGCAGTGTACTGTCAGGACCTGCGGTGACGTCATTTAGTCACCTGATGGTCACGCGAACACTGACGTCGGCGGTCAGGTGATGGTCGCGTGACCATCAGCTGACTGACGTCACCGCAGGTCCTGACAGTACACTGCGGGACGCTTAAGAGAGAAGACGCGCCCGGGAGCAGACGGGAGGAGACCGGAGAGCAGACCGGGGGCCTCCGGAGAGGTGAATATACAGTTTTTTTTTATTTTTAACGTTTTAATTCTTTTTTTTTACTATAGATGCTGCATTTAAAGCATCTCAGTTGTTCACACATTATAAATCCATGCCAGTTGCATGGATTTATATTGTGTGATCAACTTGTCAAGCACTTTTCCAAGTGATGTTCAAAATCGCTTGGAAAAGTTCTTGAAAAAACGCATGCGAAAACGCTGAAAAAACGCTTCTGTCTGGCAGAAAAAATGCATGTAAATCTGCATGCGTTTTTTCTGCCAGAGAGGCAAAAATGCTCTGCATCAAATCTGCTACGTGGGCACATAGCCTTAGTGCTGAGTGAATTTGTTCGGCGCGAACAAGCCAGGACCCCGAACAAGAATTTAAAATGCCGAACAAATTCGCTCAACACTATTCACAATAACAGCAATTCTGGCCAGAAGTGCCAAAACTTTTACATGTCACTGTAGTTAGGACTCCAAAAACCCAAGTGAAACCCACACTTCACAGAAGTATGAATTATAAAGTAAATTCATTATGTTGTCCTACACTCTAAATGTGTGTACCTTGCCTGCTAAAAGCATTTTCCTAAACCTACCAATGCACAAAGTCATTCAATAATAATGTTAGGAAAATAATTTTGGCCGTGTAGTTGTACTGTAATGATTGTGCAAGTTTTCATATTAAAATTTCAACTGCATAATAGATTGTCTTTTCTTTCTCAACTGTCTTTTAACTTTTTTATGTGAAGATGAAAGAACATATGATAAAAGTCTTTATGTGACATCTCAGACAGCGGTTTTATTTCATATGGATATAAATTGTTTACTATATCTTTAAATTGTTCAGAATCAGTCTCCGTTCATCAATACATCAATACGACTGCCTGCTTCATGCAATTACTTAATGACCTATTAAAGTGGATCTTTACAACATGATGTGATACAGAACAAGAGATTTGTCTTTTATATTTCTTTTTTTATTTGTTTTGTTTATTATTAAATTATTCACACATTTCACTTCACTTTGACACGGTATGTCTCTCCGTGAATACTAATGTGTATCAGAAATGAAATTGCTGAAGGAATTATTTACAAATTGTCGTCATGTAATATTCCTGGAATGGGATAAAATCTGCATAAATTCATACTAATTGTATATTGATTCTGGAGTGACTTATATGAACAATAAATTCATACTGACGCACAATAAATCGGTTATTCTTAACAAAATAACTATATCTATAAACTACCCCTAGGACTATTGGAGGACAAAATGCAATAAGATCATTGGGGGATAAGAAATATATTCTGCAAAAATATTGACATAATCCATATCATATACAGGTTATGTCCTGATTTTTCATAACTTAGTAGACATTTTTTGGATCAAACAAGCGTAAAAGCCATCCCAAAAAAAATGTCAATTAAGTACCCTCTGTTTTTCACGTGTTACTCTTTATTTCTTCACTGCAATGTTTCATTGCACTGTTTTTATTCCAGGTTATATTTGTCTGTTAACGGCCATAGTGTAAGGGTTCACCTACACATTACACTTATACTAACAGGTGTGCTGGCCCATGTTTTCTGTTATGCTTTAGTTCTTTGTACTTTGTACATTTAGGGGTATGGACTCCCCCGTGGCTGTGCACATTATCTACTCAACAGGCAGGTGTGAAACAGTCAGGCACAGGTCCTGCTCTGCTCCTGTCTAATTTGAGGTCTGTTGGCGCAAAGCAAGGTCATCCACTACAGATAGAGACCATCCTGATTGGGTACACTTTTTCGTAGTGGGATGGCTTTTACGTTTTTTTGATTAAAAAGATAAACTAAGTGCCCTCTGTTTTTATACATGTGTTACTATTTATTTATTTATTTACTTAACTTTTGAAAAATTTGAGAGCCCTAAACTATGCTAAGCAGAATGGCTAACACTAAGGCTATGTTCACGCACCATGTTTTTTTCAGCGTTTTCTGATGCAGTTTTTTAATGCAACTTTTCAGCTGCCTTTTGAAGTGCCAGCAAAGTCTATGAGAAACCAGAATTCTCTGTTCACACATCATGTTTTTTTTTGTTCAGGATTTTGTGCCTTGCATGTTTTTTTGGAAAATAGGAAGTAATGGGTTGTGAAATACATGCTGAAAAAAACGCATCAAAATTTGTATCAGCTTTTTTTCAGCGTTTTTGATGCCAAAATAGAATGGGGTTCTTTTTTTTCACAGAACTTTAAGTACATGCATAAAAAGAGACAGAAGGACAGTGAAAAAAAAGCTGAAAAAAACGCACAAAAACGCATCAAAAAGCACCAAACTGCAAGAAAAATCCTTAACAAAATGCCCTTGAAGATCAGGTTTTGCTGTAGAAAATTGACGCCAAAAAAACATGATGTGTGAACATAGCCTAAGACTGTCCATAAAATCCTGCTTTGAGTTGTTGGATTCTTATAGATCAAAATTCATGATACAATAGCTATTAGGAATTGGCCTCTGACAATTGGATAGGGTCACCTTGTTTCTCATTTTCCCTTCAGAAAAGCTGGGACTTGGTATACATGCAGCTTTTTCCAACAAAGTATTACGAGTGGGAACAGTCTGGGTAAGACAGTTCAGGAGCTGGAGACTGGAACTAGACAAAGCTGCACAGAATACTCAAGCAATGAGTGAATGTTCCATGTGGCTTTAATTAGGCCAAAACAGGGAACAAAATGGCTTCCACGGGTTCAACATCAGCCATCTTACTAAAGGGCAATTTCAGAATACAATAACAGCCTCCAGTGGTAAAGAAGGGAAATACAGTGCAATTTAGCAAAGTGAATAATAGCAGCCATTAGTGGCCAATCCGCAGAAGGACAACAGAAGTCTTACATAGTTATCGTGAGTTGTTGAATCTGCAAGTTTACTACTCCTATAAACTACAATGAAGATGGCAACAATTCTTTCTAGTGTCACACGGTGGACTGGTGACACCCGTTCTTCTAATATAAGAACGTCCTAGAGATTACCACATTATGTGCCATTGGTACTCACCCATTCTTGCTCAAGTGCTATATGCCACTTCTTTTTTTTCTGGCATGGGAAAAATATATGACCAGCCACAAGATACAGCCAAACATCTCTGTAAGGAGATGGCTGGGAGCTGCACAGAGAAGCATCATGGGCAGAATATTTTTCATCTCTGCTATTGATAGTCATAAATCTGTACCAGATTTTATAATGTATGTATGCCATCCTATATAAAGGGATACCAATGCTTTATGAATTCATGAGGGCAAATATGCACAACAGCCATCTTACCTTTTCATATATTTAGAGGGTACTTACTGAATTCTCATGTACCTTTCTCACTATATGGGCAGTTGCTTTGTCCAACAATTATAAAAAATATATATACACTGCTCAAAAAAATAAAGGGAACACTCAAATAACATCGTAGATCTGAATGAATGAAATATTCTCATTGAATACTTTGTTCTGTACAAAGTTGAATGTGCTGACAACAAAACCACACAAAAATCATCAATGGAAATCAAATTTATTAACCAATGGAGGCCTGGATTTGAAGTCACCCCCTAAATTAAAGTGGAAAAACACACTTCAGGTTGATCTAACTTTGATGTAATGTCCTTAAAACAAGTCAAAATGAGGCTCAGTATTGTGTGTGGCCTCCACGTGCCTGTGTGACCTCCCTACAATGCCTGGGCATGTTCCTGATGAGGTTGTGGATGGTCTCCTGTGCGATCTCCTCCCAGACCTGGACTAAAGCATCCGCCAACTCCTGGACAGTCTGTGGTGCAACGTGACGTTGGTGGATGGAGCGAGACATGATGTCCCAGATGTGCTCTATCGGATTCAGGTCTGGGGAACGGGAGAGCCAGTCCATAGCTTCACTGCCTTCATCTTGCAGGAATTGCTGACACACTCCAGCCACATGAGGTCTGGCATTGTCCTGCATTAGGAGGAACCCAGGGCCAACCGCACCAGCATATGGTCTCACAAGGGGTCTGAGGATCTCATCTCAGTACCTAATGGCAGTCAGCCTACCTCTGGCAAGCATATGGAGGGCTGTGCGGCCCTCCAAAGAAATGCCACCCCACACCATTACTGACCCACAGCCAAACCGGTAATGCTGAAGGATGTTGCAGGCAGCAGATCGCTCTCCACGGCTTCTCCAGACTCTGTCACGTCTGTCTCATGTGCTCAGTGTGACCCTGCTTTCATCTGTGAAGAGCACAGGGTGCCAGTGGCGACTTTGCCAATCCTGGTGTTCTGTGGCAAATACCAAGCGTCCTGCACGGTGTTGGGCTGTGAGCACAACTCCCGTCTGTGGACATCGGGCCCTCATACCACCCTCATGGAGTCGGTTTCTAACCGTTTGTGCAGACACATGCACATTTGGGGCCTGCTGGAGGTCATTTTGCAGGGCTCTGGCAATGCTCCTCCTGTTCCCCCTTGCACAAAGGCGGAGGTAGCGGTCCTGCTGCTGGGTTGTTGCCCTCCTACAGCCCCCTCCACGTCTCCTGGTGTACTGGCCTGTCTCCTGGTAGCGCCTCTAGCCTTTGGACACTACGCCTACAGACACAGCAAACCTTCTTGCCACAGCTCGCATTGATGTGCCATCCTGGATGAGCTGCACTACCTGAGCAACTTCTGTGGGTTGTGGAGTCCGTCTCATGCTACCATGAGTGTGAAAGCACAACCAACATTCAAAAGTGACCAAAACATCAACCAGAAAGCATTGGTACTGAGATGTGGTCTGTGGTCCCCACCTGCAGAACCACTCCTTTATTGAGGGTGTCTTGATAATTGCCAATAATTTCCATCTATTGTCTATTCCATTTGCACAACAGCATGTGAAATTGATTGTCAATCAGTGTTGCTTCATAAGTGGACAGTTTGATTTCACAGAAGTTTGATTTATTTGGAGTTATATTCTGTTGTTTAAGTGTTCCCTTTATTTTTTGAGCAATGTATATATACTTTATCAAATTACCATCTAAGTAACCATGTAACAAAATCTAATATTAATAGCTCTGGAAAACTTGTAGGAAAGATTGCTTTTTGCTTGAATAAAAGTTTCTGATCTCTAGGATTTACAAGTAAAGTATCCTTTACAAAAGAATTTTCTTTTCCACAATTGTAAATCATTCCATAAATGAAAAATATTAAAGTGCATTATACTTAAACATGGTGCAGCCTTAGCTCTAAGCTTGATGAATAAAACATTTCCGTGTAAGTTTTGAGTAATATTTTGTTCAAAATGTGACATGCAAAAGTAAAAGGAAATGACTGTTTCATTGATGCATATATTGTTCAGGACTGGAAAAAATAGAATTTGGAGACATTTTAACTATTGTTTGATGTTCTACTTTACCAATGTATTTTGGACTCCAAAAGTAACTCAAATGCTTTTTATTCTATGACTAGATATTGATACGATTGGGCATAATTTTCCTATTTATCAATAAGTATTACCTGCATTGAAAGTTACTTATCTGGTTCTTAACCCCTTCACCACCCAGCCTGTTTTTCACCTTCCTGACCTGGCCAAATTTTACAATTCTGACCAGTGTAACTTTATGTGGTAATGACTCTGGAATGCTTCATCGTATCACAGTGAATCTGAGTTTATTCGTAACCTATTGTACTTCATGTTAGTGGTAAATTTAGTCTGATATTTTTATGCTCTTAAACCAGATAGTTTTATCACACAAAATAACTAATAAAGAACATTTAGCACATGTATGCTTTACATCAGCATCATTTTTGAAATATAATTTTTAATTGTTAAGAAGTTAGAAGGGTTAAAAGTTGATCAGCAATTTCTCAATTTTCCACCAAAATTTACAAAATCAACTTTTGTAGGGACCACATCACATTTGAAGTAACTTTGAGGGGCCTATATTAGGACCTGGCCACTTACAAAATACTTTTCCATCACGGAGCACTGGTTCCGTCGATATTATTATGTTTAATTAGTCAATTACTTGTTATGTTTTATATAGTTCTGCTTGCTTTTCAGTATGTGCACTAGATTCACTTGTAAAGTGCCCAGCATTCCATTAATCTCATTAGTGATTTGTTTGCTCATCAGTTCAGCTTCAGGAATCAATGCTTTGATGCAGGGACCTTATCTCAGGATCCTTAGACCATTGTTCTCTGAGAGGGCCATCACCACAGGGGTCACCAGTGATGGGCATGTGAAAGATATTTTCATTCTCACAGGAAAAAGCAAATGTTTAAAGGCCCCGTCACACTTAGCGACGCTGCAACGATCCCGACACCGATACGACCTGTCAGGGATCGTTGCTGCGTCGCTATGTGGTCGCTGGTGAGCTGTCAAACAGGCAGGCTCACCAACGATCAGGGGAGCAGCGACATCATGGAAAGAATCTTTCCACGATGTCCTGCTCCGGGTTACCAGCCTGCTGAAGCAGGAGCAGGCTGGTAACCATGATAAACATCGAGTTACTAGGGGCACACGCGCACCTAGTAACCCGTTGTTTATCATGGTTACCACTCTGCTACGGTGAGTGGGAGGTTACCCCTCACTTTAGCTGGCTCATAACCATGATAAACAACGGGTTACTAAGTGCGCGTGTGCCCCTAGTAACCCGATGTTTATCATGGTTACCAGCCTGATCGCTGCTCCCGCTGGTCACACACTGTGATGTGTGCTGAGCAGCGGGAGGGCAACGACCAAAAAATGGTCCAGGACACTTTGCAGCGATCAGCGACCTCACAGCAGGGGCCTGATCGCTGCAAAGTGTCACACATAGCGACATCGCTGGTGAGGTCGCTGTTGCGTCACCAAAACCATGACACAGCAGCGATCTCGCTAGCGATCTCGCTATGTGAGACGGGTGCTTAAGAGGGTGGGGGCTGAGCCCAGGAGGGAGGAGAGACATGTTTGAGTGGGGAGTTGATGGAAAGACGCCGGAGGGATAGGATCTGTGGCTGTGGATGTGGAGCTGATGGATGGATAGCTTACGGAGTGTTGGAGAAGAGTTATCAACTAAGCTGGATAAACATGCTACAGTTGTGGATATGTCATTTGGGTTTAAACTTTATTCAAGGACTGTTGCTACTGGATATCTGTGCTTCCATTGTTTTATCTGTCATCTGGAGGATCATGGACTGTGGCAACAGACTATACTGGCTGGAGATACAAAATCTGTGGGCCAACCAAAAGTTTGGAGACTGAGTATGGCTTGATACAAAGCCAATGGAACTACTGATCCCAGGTTGAGAACTTAAGGACTGAGAGAACTGTATTTTGGCCATTTACTTGGAATTGCTGCATTACAATGGATGTGATTAATAAAATATTGTTGAATCGTTAACCTGCCTAGGTGATTACTTACAACCCACAATCTCAGATCTTCACAGCCTATATGACAGAAAATAACCAAAAGTGACATCATTTTAAAAACTGCACCCCTCAAAGTGCTCAAAACCACATTCAATAAGTTTATTAACCCTTCAGGCGCTTCACAGGAATTAAAGAAATGTGGAGGAAGGAAAAAAATGAAAACTTTACTTTTTCCCTCAAAAATGTTGATTTAGCCCCACATTTTTCATTTTCAAAAGGACAGAACCCCCCCCCCCCTCAAGTGAACCTATTTTGGAATCTACACTCCTCAAGGAACTTACCTAGAGGTGTGGTAAGCACCTTGAACCCACAGGTGCTTCACAGAATTTTAGAATTTTGAGCCGTGTAAATGAAAAAATTAATTTTTCTCACAAAAATGTTGGTTTTGTCCCAAATTTTTCATTTTCACAAGGATAACAGGAGAAAATGGATGAGAAAGTTTGCTGGACAATTTCTCCTGAGTACACCAATACCCGATATATGGTGGAAAACTACTGTTTGGGTGCAAGGCAGGGCTCAGAAGGGAAGGAGCACCGTTTGACTTTTAGAGCCCAAAATTGACTGGAATAAATAGCGGATGCCATGTCGCGCTTGCAGAGCCCCTGATGTGCCTAAACAATGGAAACCCTCTACAAGTAACCCCATTTTGGAAACTACATCCCCCCAAAGAATGTATTTAGAGGTGTGGTGAGCACCTTGAACCCACAGGTGCTTCACAGAATTTTATAATGTTGAGCCGTGAAAATGAAAAAATTTATTTTTCCCACAAAAATATTGGTTATGTCCCAAATTTTTTATCTACACAAGGGTAACAGGAGCAAAATGGACCATATAGTTTGTTTTACAATTTCTCCTGAGTACACGGATAACCTATATGTAGTAAAAAAACTACTGATTGGGTGCATGGCAGGGCTTGGAAGGGAAGGAGCGCTAACTGAATTCTGAGGCTCAATTTTTAGCTGGAATAAATTGTGGATGCCATGTCACATTTGACGAGCCCCTGACATGCCAAAATAGCAGAAATCCCAAGAAGTGACCCCATTTTTGAAACCCTGTCTTGAGGATTTCATCCAGGGTTGTACTTAGCATTTTTAACCTTCAGGCGATTCACAGAATTGCACATTAGGCTGAGTAAATGGAAAATTACCACTTTTTACACTAAAATGTTGCTTTGGCCCCAAGTTTTTAGTCTACAAAAGAGATAATATGAAAAAAGTAAAAATTTTTACGCAATTACTCTTGATACCAATACCCATATGTGGTCAAAAACTACTTTTGAGGCGCATAGCAAAACTCAGAAGGGAAGAAGCACCATATTGGATTTCATATTTTGCAGGAATAGTTTTAGGGTGCCATGTCACATTGGCAAAGCCAAAGCTGAGGTGCCAGAACAGCAGAAACCCCCCATAAGTTATCTCATTTTACAAACTACACCTCTCAATGAAATCATCCAGGGGTGCAGTGAGCATTTTGACACCACATGTGCCTGACAGAATTTTATATCATTGGGCAGTGAAGATAGAATAATTAAATTTTTACCAATAAAATGTTGTTTTAGCTTCAAATTTTTATAAGGGTTAATAGTAAAAGTTTTTAAATCTGCTATTGTAGTGCCCGTATATTGTAGTGTCCAGTCTGTTGTATTGCCCAGTATATTATGCTCAGCTCATGCTTCTGGAGAAATGCACCAATAAATTTGGTGAGCTCTCATCGCTACAGAAATGGCAAACGTGGACGCTAGATGTGGTTTAGGCACACTGTGGGGCTCAGAAGCGAGAGGGGCATTTGGATTTACGAGTGCAGAATTTGCTGAATTTGTTTTGGGGGGGGAGCTATATTGCTTTTCCAGAGCCTTTTTACTACCAGTACCTGGAAGCCCTCTATTTTTCCGTTTAACAGGTGACGAACCTGAATGAGGACTTGCTTTTTTGTGGATTGAGTTGAAGCTTTTATTGGGAACATTTTACATAACATTTTGGATCACATTTATCCTCCGCTCTACGCCGAGCACTTACATCGGAGTTTCTATCTAAATCTCCAAATTGCAAGATTCAGCTGACACGCCAAACGGATCCAATCAGTATAATAAGGCAGCAGAGTTACTCTGGACTTCATCTGGCTTCTGTTCAGCGTTGTTCTTCTTTTCAGAAATGCACAAAACTGTGGCTGACGGCACTTTTACAAACCCTAAAAAAGACGAACACTGCCAGATCATAGGCCTGACACGGTGTCTCCACCTGCCTCATTATAGGGAATTTTCCGCTGGGGATTCCATCTGAATCACATATTTCAGAGATTTACATGGAAACCCTGGTGTAAGCGCTCAGCGCAGAGCGCAGGATAAATGTGAGCCGAGCCTTACTGCGATTTTTGGGAGGCAGAATGAACAAATCAGTAGTAGGTTAAAAATTGGTTTTATTTATTTTTTTATGCCGTTCCTGCAGTAAAAGTGATTAGACGACTTTATTCTTCGGGTCGGTGCGATTACAGCGATACCAGATTTATATATTTTTTTATGTTTTGGCTGCTGTCACTAAAGGACGCTTTTTTTTTGCAAAAATAAGTTTTTGTATCCTCATATTTGAGAGCTATCATTTTTCCATATTTCTGCTGACATAGTCATGTGAGGGCTTGTTTTTTGCAGGACGTGTTGATGTTTTTTTGGTACCATTTTCGGTCACATAACGTTTTTTGACCACTTTATATTTTGATTTTTGGGAGGCAAAATAAACAAAAGTCAGCAATTCTGGAATAGTTTTTTTATGCCATCCCTCATGTGTGCTTTATTCTTCGGGTCAGTACAATTACAGTAAACCAAATTTATATATTTTTTTAATGTTTTGCCGCTTTTACACAATAAAAACTATTTTAAAGAAAGAAAGAATTGTTTTTGCATAACTTTTTTCTCAGAGCTTTAGCCTTTTTATTTTTACACTGATGGAGCTGTATAGAAGATTATTTTTTTGTGAGACAAGATTGCGTTTTCAGAGCTACCATTTTTATTTACATTCGTCTTTTTGATCGCGTTTTATTCTACTTCGGCAGTATGATAAAAAATTCATAGTTTTTTACCTAGTTTTTTTTATGGTGTTCACTGAAGGGGTTAACTAGTGTGACAGGTATATAGATCAAATTGTTCTTGACGTCGTGATACCGAATATGTATACTTTTTATTTTACATAAAAATAAATATTTATGGGTATAATATAGACTTTTTTTCATTATCTTGTGATTTTTTATTTTTTTTTAAATATTTTTACAATTCTTTTTTTAAATTTTTTTGAGCTTTCTTACTTAGTCTCTCTTTTTGGGACTTTAACTTTTATCACTCTGATTACTGGTATGCATTGCAATGCACCAGCATTGCAATCCGTTATACCTGTCAGTGCAACACTGACAGAAGCTTCTTAGACAATGGTCTGAGCATGGTCTAACAGGCTTTCCGTAGCTGGGTAACCCTGGGGTCAATATGACGATCTCGGGTTACCACAGCAACGTTCAGGCCCTCCATCAACCAGCCTCCTAAATGTTGCGATCAGTATCAATCGCGGCATCTAAGGGGTTAAACAACCGAGGCAGTGCAGGCACCGCTCCTGGCTGTGAGAGTTGGGTCTCGGCTGTCATGTAAGCCGAGCTTCCGGCTGCGATCTCGCGGGCACAGCTCTTGTGTCTGCATGATTGTCAGGATGTAGACATACATCCTAGTTCGGGAAACTCCTTCCCAACCAGGAAGTATGCGTACATCTAAGGTCGTAAAGGGTTTTAAAGGAAAAATGCCACAAGGTTTTTTGCTATACCAAGAGCAGCATGATGTAGAGTCAGAGTCCCTGATTCCAGCGATGTGTCACTTACTAGACTGCTTTTTGTCATTTTGATAAAATCACTATTTCATCTGCTGCAGACCTACCAGACCTGAAATTTAAGACATTGCATTTTATTATCGTTATTGTTGTTGAGCACATGTGCTGGTTCTCATCACATTTACAGGGTCAGTAGCTTAATCATTGATAGGGATGTAGAATGACAATGACTCATCTTCCCACAAAAGCCAAAACTCACTGCACATGTAATACAGTCAGGGACGGGCCTCGCATTTAAAACACACAGGCCCATGCTGTCCCAGCATCCGGTCCTTAAAGGGGTTGTCCACTACTTTAGATTACCCCCCCCCCAATGTATCACCCCGGGGGTCTTAAGCCTTTTTGTAAATACCTTCAGTTGCAGATACTGCCTGTGATGAGCGGTATCACTGGCCGCTCACAGGCATCACGTGACCCCCTGCTGCAGCCGGCTCTGACATCCGCTGATGTCACGTCAAGTGCTGGCAGTGCTGGTTACCCCCCGCGTCACACCCGGCATCCACCGCGCGCTCTACCTGTCCCCATTCATTGGGAAATCGGGCGGTGGATGCTGGGTGTGACGTGGGGGGTAACCCCGCCCACAACCCAGCAGCCACCGCGGGAACCCCAGCTCTGAGTCACGCCTCACTTGTCGTGATGTCAGTGCGGGTTCACGTGATGTCTGTGAGCGGTCAGTGATAGCGCCGCTCATATGCAATAAAGTACAACCAAGGTATTTACAAAAAGACTTAGGGGTGCCGGGGGGATTAGTTGGGAGATTAATCTAAAGTACTGGACAACTTCTTTAAGATCTTTAACCGGTTCCCGACCGCCCACTTTACATAAACATCGGCGCTGCCTGGGCTCTGTGCAGCGCCGACGTTTAAAAACGGTGGGTGGTCCCGCAGCGCTCAGGACCCCCAGGGTCCTGCTAGCGCTGCGATACCGGTTCAGAGCGATAGCTCTGACATGTGGCATCATGGGGACCTGATTGGATCAGGTCCCCATGATGTTAACCTGTTCCTATCTTCTTGATGCCGCGATCCATAGCGATCGCGACATTTAAAAGATAGTGACAGCCGGTGGTCGGCGATCGGAACCCCCCACATACCTGCCAGCGGCGGGGATCCCGGTGCTGTGACCTCTGGCATCATCGAGACCTGATTGGCTCAGATCTCGATGATGTCAGCGTCACACCAGCCAATCAGAGAGATCACCAGGGAAGTTTGTTTTAGCAACAAACTTTCCCGGGTGATCTGCCTGATAAATACATTGTTTCTCCTCCGATCTCAGTGAGAGAGCAGAGGAGAAACACTGTGACAAGAGCTGTCAGCCTAGGGTTAGTCAGTCCTGTCAGATCAGTCAGTCAGTCCTGTCAGATCAGTCAGTCAGTCCTGTCAGATCAGTCAGTCAGATCTGTCAGTCAGTCAGTCCTGTCAGATCTGTCAGTCAGTCAGTCCTGTCAGATCTGTCAGTCAGTCAGTCCTGTCAGATCAGTCAGTCCTGTCAGTCAGTCAGTCCTGTCAGATCAGTCAGTCCTGTCAGTCAGTCAGTCCTGTCAGATCAGTCAGTCAGTCAGTCCTGTCAGATCAGTCAGTCCTGTCAGTCAGTCCTGTCAGTCAGTCAGTCCTGTCAGATCAGTCCAGTCAGTCCTGTCAGATCAGTCAGTCATGTCAGATCAGTCAGTCCTGTCAGATCAGTCCAGTCAGTCCTGTCAGATCAGTCAGTCAGTCCTGTCAGATCAGTCAGTCCTGTCAGGTCAGTCAGTCCGGTCAGTCCAGTCCGGTCAGTCCAGTCCGGTCAGTCCAGTCTGGTCAGTCCAGTCCGGTCCCGTCCTTTCAGTCCGGTCCGTTCAGTCCAGTCAAAAAATATAAAAATAAAATGGCCCGTCAGATTTATACTGCAGAAGAGGTGTATGCCCTGCTATGTTCTGACACTGATGACAGTGCAATCTCAGATGGAGATATGGATTTTGAGGGCTTTAGTAGCGGCGACACAGAGCTCAGAAATGAGCAGTGATTCTGTTCCATCCTCAAGCCCAAGGACCAGTACAGCAATAGGGGCAAATAGCGCTACTGGAGAAACGTCTCCAAATCAGGGAACACTGCCCAGTACAAGCGCTGTCCCTGCTACTAGTGAATTGGCGCACCCCAGTGTACAAGGGGCGTTGCCACATGATCTAGCATTTCCCAGATGGGAGGCTTCGGATTCGGCTGCTCCATTCTGCCCTGATTTCAACGCCATTCCTGGTATAAATGTGGAGGTGGAAGATTTTGGACCAATTCATTTTTTAAATTTGTTTTTTACAGACAGCTTGCTAGAGCATATTGTCGTGCAAACAAATTTATATGCATCCCAATTCATAAGCCAGAATCCCCGATCTTACTATGCTAGGGCAAATTTATTGACACCAACTAATGTCCCGGAAATAAAAACATTTTTAGGACTTACATTTGCCATGGGGCTTGTTAAAAAACCGAGCATTCGATCCTACTGGTCCAACCACCCTGTTCAAGCCACCCCTATGTTTTCAGTCGTTCTGCCTAGGACCCGTTATGAAATGCTCATGCGGTTTTGGCATTTTAACGACAATAGTCAATGCCTGCCCAGAAATGCCCCAGAACATGACAGGTTATATAAAATTAGACCCATCATTGAAAATTTGTCAGAAAAATTCTTAAGCCTCTACACCCCAACACAAAATATTTCTATAGATGAGTCCCTTGTAAAATTCAAAGGAAGACTGCACCTCAAGCAATTTATCCCATCTAAAAGGGCAAGGTTTGGAATAAAGCTCTATAAAATGTGCGAAAGTTCAACCGGATACACATCCGCTTTTCGCATATATGAGGGGAAAGATAGCCAACTAAACCCACCAGGATGCCCTACTTATCTGAGGACATCTGGAAAAAATGTTTGGGAGCTGATAAGTCCATTTTTTCAAAAAGGCTATAATCTATATGTGGACAATTATTACACCAGCATAACCCTATTTAAAAGTCTGGTTGAACACAACATCGAGGCTTGTGGGACCATCCGTAAAAACCGTCAGGGGTTTCCACAACCATTGGTCAACCAAAAGTTTCAAAAGGGGCAGTCAGGGGCTGTACGCAATGGAGAGCTGCTTGCCCTGAAATATAGGGATAAGAGGGATATTTTTGTCCTCAGCTCGATCCACACAGATGCCACAAGGGCCACTGTAGAACTAGGATCCACCACTCCGAAGCAAAAACCTGTGTCAGTCATTGACTGCAACAAACACATGGGGGGTGTGGACCTTGCAGACCAGGTTCTACAGCCATACCAGGTATCAAGAAAGTCCTATACCTGGTATAAAAAGTTGGTTCTTTATTTGTTTCAGGTGGCCACATACAATTCTTTTGTGTTGTACAAAAAAGCAGGAAATTCAGATCCTTTTCTTGATTATCAAGAAAAGGTAATTGAAAATCTTGTCTTTCAAAGTGTTAGCCCCGCTCATCCATTAGAATCTGAGGATGTGAAAAGACTCATTGAGCGACATTTTATTGCACTTATTCCAGCAACGGAAACAAGAAGGAACCCCCAGAAAAGATGTCGTGTATGTGCTAAGAGAGGAATGAAGCGTGATACCCGCTACTATTGCCCACAATGCCCATCATTGCCAGCCTTATGCGTCACTGACTGCTTTAAAATCTTCCACACAGAACCACGTTTTTAAACTGTAAAAATGTATCCCAATTTGTCATTCAAACATTTGGTTCATTTAGTGAATGACACATTCAAGTAGAACTCACTTAATTTCCAGGGGGGGGGGTTCTCCAGAATCTAAACCTTCCATTGCGTGCTTGTTTCTTGAAATCATCCATTGAGTTAAAATGGTCACTAAACCCATAGATGAATTCCCAGAGGGGTGTCATTTCCAAAATGGGGTCACTTCAGGGGGGATTCTTTAGCTCTGGTACTCTGAAAAGTGCCAGAACAGCATAATCCCCCCTGAAGTGACCCCATTATGGAAATGACACCTCTGTGGGAATTCATCTATGGGTTTAGTGACCATTTACCTATCTACTTATTTTCCCACCACTAGATTAATTTATACAGAGGAGTAGATTGTAAAATTCGGTCACTTGTTGTGGGTTTCCTCTGTTTAGGCACCTCAGGGGCTCTCCAAATGCAACATGGCATCCGCTATCCATTCCAGTCAAATTTCCATTCCAAAAGTCAAATGGCGCTCCTTACATTCTGAGCCATGCCGTGCGCCCAAACAGTGGTTTTGCACCACATATGGGGTATCAGCGTGCTCAGGAGAAATTGCACAACATATTTTGGGGTCCAGTTTTTCTGGCTGCCCTTGTGAAAATTAAAAATTTGAGGCTAAAGTAGCAGTTTTGTGTTAAAAATGTGTTTTTTTATTTTCACACTTCAACATTATAAAATTCTGTGAAGCCCCCTGGGGGTTAAAGGTGCTCACCACACATCTAGATAAGTTCCTTGAGGGGTCTAGTTTCCAAAATGGGGTGACTTGTTGGGGGTTTCCTCTGTTTAGGCACCTCAGGGGCTCTCCAAATGCAACATGGCTTCCGCTATCGATTCCAGTCAAATTTCCATTCGAAAAGTCAAATGGCGCTCCTTACATTCCGAGCCATGCCGTGCGCCCAAACAGTGGTTTTGCACCACATATGGGTATCAGCGTGCTCAGGAGAAATTGCACAACACATTTTGGGGTCCATTTTTTCTGGCTGCCCTTGTGAAAATTAAAAATTTGAGGCTAAAGTAGCAGTTTTGTGTTAAAAATGTGTTTTTTTATTTTCACACTTCAACATTATAAAATTCTGTGAAGCCCCTTGGGGTTCAAGGTGCTCACCACACATCTAGATAAGTTCCTTGAGGGGTCTAGTTTCCAAAATGGGGTGACTTGTTGGGGGTTTCCTCTGTTTAGGCACCTCAGGGGCTCTCCAAATGCAACATGGCTTCCGCTATCGATTCCAAATTTCCATTCGAAAAGTCAAATGGCGCTCCTTACATTCCGAGCCATGCCGTGCGCCCAAACAGTGGTTTTGCACCACATATGGGGTATCAGCGTGCTCAGGAGAAATTGCACAACACATTTTGGGGTCCATTTTTTCTGGCTGCCCTTGTGAAAATTAAAAATTTGAGGTTAAAGTAGCAGTTTTGTGAAAAAAAGTTAAATGTTCATTGTTTTCTTCCACATTCCAAAAATTCCTGTGAAGCACCTGAAGGGTTAATAAACTTCTTGAATGTGGTTTTGAGCATCTTGAGGGGTGCAGTTTTTAGAATGGTATCACTTTTGGGTATTTTCAGTCATAAAGGCTCCTCAAAGTCACTTCAAATAAGATGTGGTCCCTAAAAAAATGTTTTTGTAAATTTTGTTGTAAAAATGAGAAATCGCTGGTCAACTTTTAACCCTTATAGCTTCCTAACAAAAAAATTTTAGTTCCAAAATTGTGCTGATGTGAAGTAGACATGTGGGAAATGTTATTTATTAACTAGTTTGTGTGACATATCTCTCTGATTAAAGGGCATGAAAATTCAAAGTTTGAAAATTGCAAAAGTTTCAAAATTTTCGCCAAATTTCCGATTTTTTCACAAATAAACGCAAGTGATATCGAAGAAATTTTACCACTATCATGAAGTACGTTATGTCTCGAAGAAACAATCTCAGAATCAGGGGGATCCGTTGAAGCGTTCCAGAGTAATTACCTCATAAAGTGACAGTGGTCAGAATTGAAAAAATTGGCCCGGTCACGAAGGCAAAAACAGGCTCTGGCGCGAAGTGGTTAAAGACATTGTCCACTATTTTTACATTCATGGCCTATCATTAGGATAGGCCATCAATGTTTGATCGGCCGGGGTCCAATAACAGCCGGTCGGCGGGGTTCCCGGGTGTCGGACCCCTGCCGATCAGACATTGATGATCTATGCTAAGAATACAAAGAAAATGACGGCACTTCCACTACAAAAACTAGGTGTGAACTGGTGCTTACTAAGAGCAGCTACCTCCATATATAATGCACAAAAAAAGTAGCACACTGTAACACTGAGTATATAGATATGAAATATGAAATATGAATAGCATAACTGCTGTAGAAAATAGAAATAAATGAAATTTTTTTTTTTTTTTTAATTTTTAGCGCATGTAAATATGAAGTATGGAAAATTAATAGCATTACTGCTGTAAATAAATGAGAAATCTTAGCGCATAAATTGGCCAATTCATGTGTACCTGACAGCCGTGGTAAGGCGTTTCTCGATGTCAGGACCTACCAATGTGAATACCTCTCTAAGAGACCTCCGTCTGCTTATGTGTGGGAAAGACAGATCCTGATGCATTTAAAACCACCTGCGGCATGGGGGTGGGGGTGGAGTGCTCAGTCAACGCTAAATCTAGTAACAAAGAAAATGACGGCACTTCCACTACAAAAACTAAGTGGAATTTATGCGCTAAGATTTCTCATTTATTTACAGCAGTAATGCTATTCATTTTCCATACTTCATATTTACATGCGCTAAAAAAAATGTTTAAAAAAAATTTTTTTTTCATTTATTTCTATTTTCTACAGCAGTTATGCTATTCATATTTCATATTTCATATCTATATACTCAGTGTTACAGTGTGCTACTTTTTTTGTTCATTATATATGGAGGTAGCTGCTCTTAGTAAGCACCTGTTCACACCTAGTTTTTGTAGTGGAAGTGCCGTCATTTTCTTTGTTACTAGATTTAGCGTTGACTGAGCACTCCACCCCCACCCCCATGCCGCAGGTGGTTTTAAATGCATCAGGATCTGTCTTTCCCACACATAAGCAGACGGAGGTCTCTTAGAGAGGTATTCACATTGGTAGGTCCTGACATCGAGAAACGCCTTATCGCGGCTGTCAGGTACACATGAATTGGCCAATTTATGCGCTAAGATTTCTCATTTATTTACAGCAGTAATGCTATTCATTTTCCATACTTCATATTTACATGCGCTAAAAATTTTTTTTTCAAAAAATTTTTTTTCATTTATTTCTATTTTCTACAGCAGTTATGCTATTCATATTTCATATCTATATACTTAGTGTTGCAGTGTGCTACTTTTTTTGTTCACTATACTAAGAATACGCCATCAATGTAAAATTAGTGCACAACCTCTTTAAATAGGATTATCTATTACTAATATTATTCTGCTTGGAGGTAATCAAGATTTAGTACAAGACCACTAATATTTCTAATAATACCATTATATAAGATTAAATCATAATAATACCCCAATAATGATATAGCAATATATCAGACAATACCAACAAACCATAACCAAATATTACCAATGTATACAGTATTGATAATACCACAATTCCACCACACAGCACCTAATATAGTATGATGGTCCACCTAACAGCCCTCTATATAGTATGATGGTCCCCCCAACAGCCACCTATATAGTCTGATGGTCAAGACCACAGCCCATTATATAGTATGATGGTCCCCCACCAGCACCCTATATAATATGATGATCAACCCCACAGCCCCTTATATAATATGATGGTCCACCCCACAGCCCTCTATATAATATGATGGTCCACCTCACAGCACATCATATAATGTGATCATCCACATCACAGCCCCTTATATAGTACGATGGTCTCCACAGCAGCCCCCGATATCCAGTTGAAACCAGAAATTTACATACACTATATAAAAAGACACATATGGATGTTTTTCTTAATATCTAACATAAAATCAGAATAAACATTTCCAGTTTTAGGTCAATTAGGATTACCATCATTTTTAATATTTGCCATATGCAAGAATAATGAGAGAGAGAGAGAGAGTGAATGTTTTAAGGCATTTTTATTGCTTACTGCTAAGTCAAAAGTTTACATACACTAAGATTACTATGTATTTAAATGATTCTGGACTGCCCATATGATGATGTCATTTGTTTGGAAGCTTCTTGTTTTTTGGCAACATCTGAGTTAATTAGAGACACACCTGTGGATGAATTTTAATGCACACCTGAAACACACTGCTTCTTTGTGCAGCATCATGGGAACGTCTAAAGAAATCAGGCAAGATATTAGGAAGAGAATTGAGGATTTGCATAAGTCTGGCTCATCCTTGGGTACAATTTCAAGATACCTGAAGGAGCCTCGTTCATCTGTACAAACAATTATACGCAAGTACAAACAAGATGGGAATGTCCAGCCTTCAATACCGCTCAGGAAGGAGACGGGTTCTGTGTCCCAGATATGAACGTGCTTTGGTCCGACATGTACATATCAACCCAAAGACAAAAGCAAAAGACTTTGTGGCAGAAGCTGGTAAGATTGTGTCAATAACCACAGTGAAACGAGTACAGTATCAACATGGGCTGAAACGCCACTCTGCCAGGAAGAAGCCATTATTCCAAAAGAAACCTAAAAAAGACAAATTAATGTTTGCAAATGCACACAGAAACAAGGACCTTAATTTTTGGAGACATGTCCGGTGGTCTGATGAAACTAAACTTGCACTTTTTGGGCATAATGACCATTGTTACGTTTGGAGGAAAAAGAGAGAAGCTTGGAAGTCTAAGAACACCATCCCAACTGTGAAACACGGGGGTGGCAGCATCATGTTGTGGGGTTGTTTTGCTGCAGGAAGGACTTGTTTTGGAGTGGCTATCACAAAGCCCTGATCTCAATCCTATTGAAAATTTATGGGCGAAACTGCAAAGGCAGGTGCGAGCAAGGCGACCTACAAACCTGGATCAGTTGCTCCAGTTTTGTCAGGAGGAATGGGCCCAAATTCTGACCAACTATTTTGAGAAGCTTGTGGAAGGATATCCCAAATGTTGGACCCAAATCATTCAGTTTAAGGGCAATGGTACCAAATACTAATGAAATGTATGTAAACTTTTGACTTTGCAGTAAGTAATAAAAATGCCTTAAAACATTCTCTCTCTCTCTCATTATTCTGGCAAATATTAAAAATTATGGTAATGCTAATTGACCTAAAACAGGAATGGTTTATTCTGATTTCATGTCAGATATTGAGAAAAACATGCATATGTGTCTTTTTATATAGTTTATGTAAACTTCTGGTTTCAACTGTTGTTTGATGGTCTACCCCACAGCCCCCTTTATAGTGTAATGGTCCCCCAATAGCCCTCTATATAGTATGATGGGCTACCCAAGAGCCCCCTATATAATATAATGGTCCACTAAACAATATAGTATAATGGTCCCCAAACAGTCACCTATATAGTTTGATGGTCCACTCCACAGCCCCCTATCTAGTATAATGGTCCCCCCAACAGCCCTCTATATAGTATGATGGTCTGCCCAACAGCCCCTTATACAGTATGATAGTCCACCCTACAACCCCCTATCTAATATGATTTTCTCACACAGCCCCCAAAAATAAAAATATAAATTCTTATGCTCACCTAATCTGGACTCATAGTCTTCCACAGCCTTGGCTTGTTTTCTATCCAGTCTCAAAGTGGATGTTGGCGGCATGATGCAGTGACGTTATTACGCCACCAATGTCCCCTGAGTGGTGCCGGCCTCCAACAGACCACAGTCATCAAGTCAGAAAGGAGGCCTGTGGACTGCCGTGGTAAGTGATAGAGCAAGGAGTCGGTAGCTCCGTGCTCCGTCTTGACTGTTAACAGTATCGGCATCCTGAGGACACTGATACTGTTAACAGCATAGCAAACACCATGGCCATGGCCGGACTAGCCCTTCTGGCATGTGACCCCTTCCCAGTCTCCCCTTTTATAGTGGCTATGGCTAATGTCTTCACCAAGCACAATTATCTCCCCACTGGCTATTCACTTACTTTGCAGATGATCCTCTCTAATTCCCTCAACCTTCTGGCTCTCACTGAAACCTGGATCCAGCAGTTGGACACCACCGCCGCTGCAGCTCTCTCCTATGGTGGCCTACATTTCTCTCATACCCCGCGACCTGACAACAGATCAGGGGGAGGTGTTGGTCTACTTCTTTTAACAAAATGTACTTTTCAGGTTATCCCCCCTGTACCCTCCCTTATCTTCCCGTCTTTTGAGGCCCACACAGTCAGACTCTACCGGCCCTTCTCCCTGCGAGTGGCAGTTGTCTATCGCCCTCCAGGTCCCCCCCATCAATTCCTGGATCACTTTGCTGCCTGGCTTCCAAATTTTCTATCCTGCGACATCCCCACGATAATCATGGGAGACTTTAACATCCCAATTGGCGATCCTCTTTCCCCATCTGCCACGCATCTTTTATCACTAACCTCCTCCTTCGGCCTTTCACAGCTTGCTAATTCTCCTACACATGAGGACGGGAACACATTGGACCTGATCTTCTCCCGGCTTTGCTCAGTACATGACTTTACTAACTCTCCTCTTCCACTCTCTGACCATAATCTTCTTTCATTCTCTGTCAAGAAATGTGACTCTACTCAAGACACTCCCACCGTCCACACTTCTAGAAATTTATGCGCCATTAACACCCAGAAATTTATAAAAAGGTTGCAATCATCATTGGCCCCAATTTCCTCCCTCTCATGTCCCGACTCTGCATTGAAGCATTAAAACAAAATAATGCTATGCGCCCTGGATGAAGCCGCACCTCCTACACAAAGAAAAATTCGGCATAGACGGCGACAACCCTGGCACACGCCTCAAACACGTCTTCTCCAGTGGTACTCCAGGTGCGCTGAACGGCTGTGGAGAAAATCAAATCTGCCCGAAGATTTCCTCCACTATAAATTTATGCTGAAAACATATAACTCTGCCCTTCACCTCTCCAAACAAACCTACTTTAACAACCTCATAATCTCACTTTCCAATAATCCTAAACGACTCTTTGACACGTTTCATTCTCTCTTCAATCAAACAACACAGGCCCCGACCCCCGACCTCAGCGCTGACGATCTGGCCAATTATTTCAAAGAAAAAATTGACCATATTCGACAGGAAATTTTCTCCCAATCCCCAAATGTTATGCATGCTCTCCCCCGCCACATTGTATCTTGCTCATTTTCTGACTTCGAACCAGTCACGGAAGATGAAGTGATCAGGCTCCTTGCATCTTCTCGCCCTACCACCTGCACCAGTGACCCTATTCCCTCACATCTCCTTCAGTCCCTTGCTCCAGCTGTCACCACTCACCTAACTAAAATTTTCAACCTTTCCCTCTCATCTGGTATCTTTCCCTCTTCTTTTAAACACGCCAGCATACAACCATTACTTAAAAAACCATCCCTCGACCAGAACTGCACGGCCAACTACAGACCTGTTTCCAATCTTCCCTTTATCTCTAAACTCCTGGAACGCCTGGTCCATTCCCGTCTAATCCGCTATCTCTCAGACCACTCTCTTCTTGACCCTTTACAATCTGGTTTCCGCTCTTTACATTCTACTGAAACTGCCCTCACTAAAGTCTCTAATGATTTACTAACAGCTAAATCTAATGGTCACTACTCCCTGTTGATTCTCCTGGATCTCTCTGCAGCATTCGACACTGTGGATCACCAGCTCCTCCTCACTATGCTCCGCACTATTGGCCTCAAGGACACTGTTCTCTCCTGGTTCTCCTCCTATCTCTCTGACCGCTCCTTCTCTGTGTCTTTTGCCGGCTCCTCCTCCTCCCTACTTCCTCTTACTGTTGGGGTTCCTCAAGGATCAGTCCTAGGCCCCCTTCTTTTCTCCTTATACACCGCTCCTATTGGACAAACAATCAGTAGATTCGGTTTTCAGTACCATCTCTTTGCTGATGACACCCAATTATGCACCTCTGCTCCGGACATCACCCCTGCATTACTACAAAAGACCAGTGATTGTCTTTCTGCTGTGTCTAACATCATGTCCTCCCTCTGCCTAAAACTGAATCTGTCAAAAACTGAACTACTCGTCTTTCCTCCCTCCACTAACCTACCTGTGCCCGATATTGCCATTTCCGTTTGTGGCTCAACCATTACTCCCCAGCAACAAGCCCGCTGTCTTGGGGTCATTTTTGATTCAGATCTTTCTTTCACTCCTCACATCAAATCACTCGCTCGTTCATGTCATTTACACCTCAAAAACATCTCAAGAATCAGGACTTTTCTCACCTTTGACTCAGCAAAAACTCTTACCGTAGCTCTTATTCATTCTCGTCTTGACTATTGCAACGCTCAACTAATCGGTCTCCCTCTTACTAAACTCTCCCCTCTCCAATCCGTCCTTAACGCAGCAGCCAGGATCATATTCCTCGCCAACCGCTACTCCGATGCCTCTTCCCTGTGCCAGTCATTGCATTGGTTGCCCATCCAATATAGAGTTCATTTTAAACTTATCACGCTTACCCACAAAGCGCTCCATGCTTCAGTACCCCCCTACATCTCCTCCCTTGTCTCAGTCTACCACCCTACACGTGCCCTCCGTTCTGCCAATGACTTGAAACTAAAATCCTCCATAATCCGAACTTCCCACTCCCGTCTCCAAGATTTCTCGCGTGCTGCGCCAATTCTTTGGAATGCACTACCCAGGACAGTTCGATTAATTCCCAACACCCACAGTTTCAAGCGGACCCTAAAAACACATTTCTTTAGACTGGCATATCGCCTAAACACACTGTGTCTGTCCCAGTTTTCCCCCATATTAAAATCTTCTTCAACTTCGGGTTCATACCAACCATGCACATAATAGCCTCTGTCAGGACTGCACACATACTGGCTGGCGACCAGTCCATGTATTATTATTTATCCTATTCAGTATATCAAGGCTGCATTATACAATATATGTACTTTTTACCTTTTGTGTCTCCCCCCACTTCCTCATAGACTGTAAGCTCGCGAGCAGGGCCCTCACTCCTTTCGATATGAGATATGCTTATTCTGTACTGTCTGTATATGTCCCCCCTAAAATTTGTAAAGTGCTGCGGAATATGTTGGCGCTATAAAAATAAAAACTATTATTATTATTATTATTATTATTATCATGACAGGAGTCCGAAAAATCAACCCCTCTCCCCCCAGAGCATGAAGGCTGATAGTCAGGGAGAGCAGAGAAGCCCCAACTCCACTGAGATCTGTGCAGGAGGAGCAGAGGGACTTACACGGTGCGCTGCTCAGTGTGACCACTCTCCCTGCACAGCTGCTGTCAGTGGCGGCTCCAACAGTAACAGGAGATGCAGGAGCCCTTGACACTGTCTTTTGCAGGGTGAAGCATAGAGGGCCCTGTGTATGCAAATGTCAGCGGAAAGAGTCCTGCCTCTCCTCATAGAGTTCATGCTGCCGCTGTCTCTATGATGTACCAAGCATCGTCGGTAGTTGTTTGGGCCTCCCGTCCTTCAGGGTCCTGGGTGCAGCTGCATCGGCTGCACTAGCAGGATGTTCACCCCTGCATTTGAATGCCACACCCATTTTCATGCAAACTTTGCTCAACCACAAAATACAAGTAGTGGCAACTAAAAGTAAAAGTGATTTCCCCCTCTTCCCTTACTCATTCCTTCATTTATAGTCTCATCCCCTTTTGTCAAGTCCTCGTGTTTCCTCTTACACTGTAAGTCTCTTCTTAATATGTTGTCCACCTGTCACCTCAACTGTCTGCTGCACCTAATCTCTGGCCTCAGCAGCCACAGGCCAAATATGCACGTAATACAAAACACTGTGACTAGACCACATATTACCACTGCACAGTAACCAAATAATACCACATACAAGGGGCAAACACTGCCACACCTTGAACAGTCCACATATTACCACTACATAGTGATTGAAAAATACAACAGACAAGGGATTAATATCGCCACACCATGATCAGACCACCTATTACCACCACATAGTGACCGAACACTCCAATACTCATCATTAATAAAAAACAAAATACTAATAACACTAATATTACCAGCAGTGCCATTATACATGAGCTCTGTATATAGCATATAGTGTTGGTGTACAGGTAATACAGTGATCAGCAGTGACATTATACATAGAAGCTCTGTGTAAAGTATATAATGTATAGTGTGCAGGTAATACAATGATCACTGGTGACATTATACACAGGAGTTGTGTATATAGTGTATAGTATACAGGTAATATATCTGATCAATGGTGACATTTTACACAGGAGCTCTGTATATAGTGTATAAAAGAGTGTATAGTGTCCTTGGACACACATTCAGTTGAAACTGGCGAGCCCCCAGTCTTAAGTACCGAATAGGGACACTGCTTTTTGCTGGTTCAGGGAACTGATGGTAATTTTAACAATCGGTTTCCCCGGACTGGTAAGAACTGGCTGAATCCCACCACTGCATCTGACCACCCTATTCTCCATCACAGGTCTCTTCTTATGTGTTTGTATAAGGAGAGAACAGTCAGTCCATGAGATCGGGGCAAGGAGAAGCTGCCAGTGATCTACCTCCCAGGCCAGTAATCTGAAGCGCATGATCCCCAGTTTCACTTTTAAAACAATGTTTTCTTTTAAATGCCTCATCATTTCAGAGCAAAACATACATCGCTGAAATAGCACATCCAGTGTCTGATTCATGCTGCCTGTGATTCAGGCTGCATGAATCTGCCAACAGGTTCACTTTCAATTTATCATCCAGAGCTAATAACTGACTAATATACATCTTACATCACAACGCAGTGATTTTGTAGAATCATATCTCACTCCCTTAATACTGGAAGTTTGATTTAAGCACAATTTAATTATTTTAATGGTTTTGTTAGATACATTGTGAAAATAAGCATAGTCAAGAGGTGAGGAAATGTTTCGCTGCTTTTTTATTACAAAGAAGCTGATATTTTAGAAAAGTTTGAGATGGAGTCAAAGCGAGTGTCCACCTTTTAGAACCATGTAGATTTTAGATAAAAAATTATGTGTTAATTGCATAATATATCTTTAGAGCTGGAAATATATGATACAGAATGAAAAGTAAATTCTATTATATAGATTTCACAATGTTCTAGTTTCCTACAGCTACTAACAGATTAGGAGATTACAGCATCAATATACTGGTTTTAGTTCATTTCAGTTTGTCTACAATTTTAGCATTTAACTCGGTTTGCTATGGGTTTGGAGGTCTGTTTTTTAAAGAACTCTGATAAATTGTATATTAAATGAGTTTAGCCTTATTAAAGTAAAAAAAAAGTGCCGACATTTAATTAAATAGTGTCCAATTCATAATAGACGAGACTTCAAATCTTTACTCACAGTCCAATCAGGCTATTAAATGGTTTCACATGACAGCTTGCCTTTTGATCAGGGGGAAATGGACATAACTAGTTACATACAAAAAATATTATTAGCTACATTCTATTTTACTTTATTAGATATACATTAATCTTTGTATAAAAATGTTATAGTAATTCTTCTTTTATAAAAAAAAAACCTGGATTGTAATCATGTACATATGGCAGCTTTCTCCTTTAAAAACAAGCGTTCATTAGCCGTAATGCAAAATTGGCACTTAATATCAGAAAAAATCATGGACGTGTGGATTTTTGGCTTGATCTTTGAACTATCTCAACAAACTGGCCTGAGACAACAAAATTATGTTCTGGATTCACTAGAGATTGCTCAAGAGGTAAAAATAATTAATCGTCTCACTAAGCCTTAAAACCCTGCCAAAAAAATAGAAACAATAATCAGTGGAGAGAAGAATAAAGTAAGTGCATAATTACTGGAATAACATAGCGTTTGTCAATTTTCTGTAATAATTTCTAATTAATGTACATTACCGCAAGACGAAAAGTTCCTGAACTTAAAATCTACACAGAATTGAGTGATAAATCACTAAGGACATAGTGCAGATAATAACAGAAAGTTTCAGCACTATTCTACAACATCCTTTATATAATCCATATTAAATGCAAACAGTGAAGGAAGTTAGAAGGTCGCTACCTTAAAACCATTGTTTATTGTGAGCAGAGAGATTTAAGATTTGTATGTAATCCAAATTATTCCTATTTTGGACATTTAATACAGAATACAAATTTCTAAAAATTTACCTCACTCTATATACAGATGTGTCCTACTATAACGTTCTTCTAATTGCATTAATTTCAACTTGTTGTCGTAAAGCTAATGAAATATTTTTGCACCATGCAGTATAAAATATATATATATATTTTTTAATATGAGAGTCTATAGATTAAAGATGGCTGATAGATGATATCCATAAAACACATCTGTCCCTAGCAATCTAGTAAAATAAACATATTAAGAATGTTACCTTTAGTTTAAAAAAGTGCAGTCTCCAACCATTCATTTTTATGCTCCCTGATATGCCATTTTCAAGTTTCATTTTTGTTTTTCTTATGAGTGTGTGTTCAGAGAACTGCTGTCTTTACTAACTGACTATTGCCTGTTTTCTCTGCCCTCCCTGAGACTGTAGATACTTCTCTCCATCTCTGTATTACAACTCTCTTTGCCTCCCTTCTGCCATCACTAACATGGAGAGAATGGAGAGCAGAGAGCTGTCAGAAGCAGGAGCTATAACATATTTTTTCCAGTTTTGCAAATCAAAAAGATAGATGAAGGATTTACAGATGCCCTGCAGAGTCAAAATTGTAGATTTTTGTGTAATTACCATTTTGAAAATTGCTTAATTTTGCATTTAAAAAGGAAAGTAACAGTAAAAAAAAAATTCTAACCCACATGATCATATCCTGTACCTTAGCCTGGCCCCAAATGAAAACATTCTGAACTTAATCTGAGTAGTAATAAGATTTTAAGCTCTATAATGAAAAAGAGTGGATTCTGGAGATATTTTTAAGATGCAGGTGACATAAACATGGAAGTGATTCAACATAAGTAGTAAAGGAAAGAACAGAATCAAACATGACCCCAAGACGGAGGGTGTGCTGCCTAGGTGTTATTGGAGTAAGGGCGCAGTCAGATGACCATATAAATCGGACTGCAATGCTTTCACTGGATGTGGCTCACTCGGACTATGTGACAGCTGCATAGAAATATATGAAACTTTTAAACTTGGGTTTGGAGAGCCGCCGACTAGTCCGTGCATTGCAGTCCGAATTTGGTCCGATTTATACTGCCGTCTGACTGTGCCTAACACACACTGAAATGGAAAAACCAGGTTTATCAAGGTTAGTAGATGGGAGTTAGAAGTTTAGTTTTTGAAACTGCTTCATCAATGGCGCTCAAACCTGCCCAGCCATTCCCTTCAACGCCTATTAGTCATAGTTATGCATTTATGGGGTAACAGAGGAGCTCAGGGGACTTTAGTGATCAGTGGGGTGGTATTTTATTTTAGAGACTGGAATACTTCTATCAGTTGGTTGGCAAATGTAGGCTACACTCTGCTTTGTTTTTGCAGATCAAAGGCTGGATACGTTTCCCTTTCACTCACTCTCATTATGTTTTGTAATGCTTTCTTTACTTATTAAAGGGAATCTCAGCAGGTTTTGGCTATGTAATCTAAGGACAGCATGACGTAGTGGTTAAAACACAGAATTCAATCATGTGTCACATGTCAAGCTGTGTGCTGTTGTTTACTTACACTGAAGGTTTTATCATCTGGTGATTATGATTGCAGTGACTAGCTGGCATACGTGCACTCATCTGACTCCGCTCCTCCTATGATGAGCAGCTCATTGTCTATAGACTATGTACACTGAGAACCTGATGTGGGTGGGATTAGATTTCTCAGCTCTGCTGCATTGCTAAATCTAACAATTCTGATTGTGTCAGAACAGCTGCACCAAGTTATTAAAGTGATACATTGTTGGATTCAGGGTCTCTTTTCATACATAAGGCTGCTCTCAGATGAGGTAGCAAAAACTTGCTGACAGATTCCCTTTAAGGCAATATTATGGGGGGATATGTAAGGAGCATATTTTAAAGAACTTCAAAAACATATGAAATGACATAGATTTTATTTGCACAATTATTATTTAAATGTTAAAATTGTGTTATATCATGTAAAAGCAAGGAAAGGTAACATTTTCAGCTGGATTTTAAAGCCTCATCTTAGATGCACAGTAGTTACTTTTAATCTGACTACTCACATTTTAGCTCGCTTTAATGCAGGTGTTTGAGTTGATGTGCCAATTCACAATAGTACTCTGCTCCTCATACAGCAAGCTGGCAGGGCTAGACTTTTAATTAAGAGATTGTCCCTGAGAAGTCAGCTGTTACTTTGCCACTAATTAATGAGTTGGCAGGACACCTAGCATTCCTGGGGCAAAGAAAGTGAACTCATCAAATATTTTGTTGTTAATGTTCTTTTCATTGTGATTAACATAAATGATGATCCACAAATGACCATACATAAGGAGTCATTTATTGAGGGCCATGGGTCAAACTAATGCAGAAATTCTCCAGACAGAGCTACTTCATATTCTTTTAACACAACATATGATTTGGTTTCAAAATTGTGTCCATAATTTTCTCTTAGTTTAATTTATGAGCCCACACATTATTCTAAGTAATTACCGGAAATAAAAAGCGACATATTTTTCTACTATATCATTTATCTTATCTCAATTGTTCTTTTGTTTATTACATAGGTGTTGCTAAAAGGAAATATGCCAAATTAATTATAAAGTGAATATAGAAGGAAAGTAAATTATAAAGTACTACTAAAAAAATTAACATAAGGTATATGTGAAATAGGAGGAAATTATTTAATACATTGTCTAATACCTGATATGTGGACAATGCAAGTCATCATGTTAGGGCTCATACAACTGAATATATTACAGATCTATGCTGTACAGATCCTTTAAAGCTATGAACACTTTTGGCGTGAAAAAAATAAAAATAAATATTTTTTTAAACATGTTTGTGGTTACTTTAATCTACAAAAAAAGTCAGTCTGCAATCTTCATTCTTTAAATCATTTTCAGACCTCTTAATAAGCAGTTTGCTGCTATCACGGGTGTGTCAGGTTTGACAGAAACTCATATGGGGTCCGGCTGTAGAAGGTCGCTGCGTTTGGCCTTGCAAACATCTTCCTGATCCTTTCATGATCCCTCTCTCTCTAGGACCCAGCAGTGATCCTCACATTGCTTGGGGATTATACCTTTAGGACCCAGCGGTGATCCTCACCTTCTGCTGCTAATTACCACACCCTTGCTGTATCCTTAAATACACTCAGTTTCTTAAGAGAGTTGCTGGTAATAGTGTGTTCTTATCTATTCAGGATTGGAATTCTAGTAGTCGACTAAAATTTTCTTGGAGCTCCTTCGTGAGTTGTTGCCTGGTTTTCTCCAATGTCATCTTTAAGCTAAGTGTATTCCCTTGTTTGTTTCCCTTGTGTGTACTTTAGTTTGCAGTGGGGTTTTGTAACGGGTCTGGGAGGCGGAACCTCTGAGCTACTATACAAGGGGGCGGTCCTTGTAAGGGAGCGGGTGGCGACCAGGGAAGATGGGCAGGAAGTCACAGCAGGTGACCGGGACAGTCTCTGAGTGAACGGGCTGGAGGTCACGGCAAGTGACCGGGGCAGTCTCTGGATGAACGGGCTGATGGTCACGGCAAGTGACCGGGGCAGTCTCTGAATGAACGGGCAGATGGTCACGGCAAGTGACCGGGGAAGTCTCTAGGTAAAGGGTTGGTACGACCTGTGGCGGCTGATGATAGACGTGAGCTCCCAGGTGAGCAGGCGAGAGTCTCTGGATGAACGGATGGTCACAGCATTTGACGGCGGAGCCTCCAGGAAGACCAACAGACAGGCGGCAGATGAGCGCTCCCAGGTGAGCGGGCAGAAGTCTCTGGACAGGCGGGTGGTCACAGCACGTGACGGCAGAGCCTCCAGGTAGGCTAGCAGACAGGCAGCAGATGAGCGCTCCCAGGTGAGCGGGCAGGAATCACTGGACAGGCAGGTGGTCACAGCACGTGACGGCGGAGCCTCCAGGTAGGCTAGCAGACAGGTAGCAGATGTGTGCTCCCAGGTGAGCGGGCAAGCTGGTCCATAGAGAGACTGACAGGAGTTGGAAGGCAGACCGTCGGACCTCAGGCAAGCAGGCAGGTGGCTGATGTGCGCTCCCAGGTGAGCGGGCAGGCTGGTCCTTAGACAGACTGACAGGAGTAGTAAGGCAGACCGTCGGACCTCAGACTAGCAGGCAGGTAGCAGATAATCAGGCAGGAATCTGGCAGGTATCTGGCAGGTAACTGGCAACGGGACCTGAGGGCTGAAGCAGAGTAGTGAACAGTGCAACAACATTGCTCGGGCACCTCCAGTTTGGAGGAGGTGCCTTATATATGGTGAAGTCCTCCGGCCATTGGCCGGGGACTCCTTAGGACGGCGCGCGCGGCCCCTTTAAGAGGGAGGGAGAGCGCGCGCGCGCGCCCTAAGCACAGTGGCCGGGAAGGAGCGCGCGCTGCCAGCAGAGCGGGAGGAGGACGCCGGGCACGGAGCAGGGAGGTGAGGGGAACAGCGTCCCTGCCTAGCAGAGGGCAGGGACGCCGGCGCTACAGTACCCCCCCCTTTAGGCCCCCCCTTTTTTAGGCCAGACAGAAATTTAGCAAGGATAAGAGGGGCATGGATGTTCTCCCGGGGCTCCCACGTTCTCTCCTCAGGACCAAACCCCTTCCAATCTACTAGAAAAAAGGTCTTTCCTCTTACCCTTTTAGTGGCAAGAATGTTCTCTACCTCAAACTCGTCCTCAGCAGAAACCGGAGCAGGAGGCGTACCTGTAGACTTGGAAAAAGAGTTAAGTACCACAGGTTTGAGGAGAGATACATGGAAGGAGTTAGGGATCTGTAAGTTGGCCGGGAGTTTCAATTTATAGGCCACCGGGTTGATCTAACTGATGACCTCCAGGGGGCCGATGAACCGAGGCCCTAACTTGTAAGAAGGTATCTTGAGTCGGACATATTTAGATGAGAGCCAGACTTTATCTCCGGGACGAAATTGTGGAGGATCCAGGCGTTTTTTGTCTGCGTGTCTTTTCATCCGTTCGGACGACTGAAGGAGTGCGGATCGGGTACTCTCCCAAATTGAGGAAAATTTGCTAGCGAGAGATTCCGCAGCCGGGTTGTCCACAGAGGTAGAGACAGGAAAAGGAATCCGAGGATGCTGACCGAAGACTACAAAAAACGGGGATTTGGAGGAGGATTCGCTCTCGTGATTGTTATAAGAGAACTCGGCCCATGGTAGGAGATCCACCCAGTCAGAATGATGGGCATTAACGAAGTGCCGGAGGTAACTGGTCAGGTTCTGATTGATCCGCTCCACTTGACCATTGGACTGTGGGTGGTAAGCGGAAGAGAAGTCCAGGGTGACATCTAGCAGTTTACAAGTGGCTCTCCAGAAGCGTGAGGTGAACTGTACCCCACGATCCGACACGATGTGGAGGGGCAGGCCATGAAGACGAAAGATGTGATGAATAAAGTCTTTAGCTAGCTCGGGTGCAGACGGGAGGCCTGGCAGGGGAACGAAATGAGCCATCTTGGAGAAGCGGTCAGCGACCACCCAAATGACCGTACAACCGGCAGAGACTGGGAGGTCTGTTATAAAGTCCATTGCTATATGCTGCCAGGGGGCAGCAGGTACTGGGAGCGGAAGGAGGTGACCGGCTGGCAGATGTCTCGGAACCTTGTTGCGGGCGCAGGACACACAGGCAGAAACAAAGTCTATTACGTCCTTGTGCAGGGTAGGCCACCAGTAGTGCCGGGTAATAAGCTGGAGGGTCTTTTTCTGACCGGCATGGCCAGCTAGTTTAGACGAGTGACCCCAGTGAAGGATCTTCTCCCGATCAGGTACTGATACGAACGTCTTTCCGGGAGGGAGACGATTTAGACTCACGGGAGCCACCTGCATTACTCTGGCGGGATCGATGATGTGTTTCGGATCTTCCTCGAGATCAGACACCAGAAAGGATCGAGACAAGGCATCCGCCTTGACGTTTTTGTCAGCCGGGCGAAAATGAAGAACAAAATCAAAGCGAGCAAAAAACAAGGACCACCGGGCTTGGCGCGGGTTAAGTCTCTGGGCATGCTGTAGGTAAGCCAAGTTCTTGTGGTCAGTGTAAATTATTACCGGGTGAAGAGCCCCCTCGAGCAGGTAACGCCACTCCTCCAATGCCAGTTTGATGGCCAATAACTCTCGGTCTCCTATGGAATAATTGCGCTCTGAGGAGGAGAAGAGTTTAGAGAAGAAGCCGCAAGTTACCATCCTCCCGGAAGATGATTTTTGAGTAAGTACTGCTCCGGCTCCAGAGGAGGAGGCGTCAACTTCCAGGAAGAACTGCTTGTTGCCGTCCGGGCGATGCAGCACCGGGGCGGAAGAGAAGGCCTGTTTTAAGGAAAGGAAGGCCTCCTCTGCTTCGGGTGGCCACTCTTTGGGATTAGTACCCTTACGGGTGAGCGCGGAAATTGGAGCAGTCTGGGAAGCGAAGTGTGGTATGAAGAGGCGGTAGTAGTTGGCGAAGCCCAGGAACCGCTGAATGGCCTTCAACCCCTCCGGTCGAGGCCATTTCTCGATGGCAGACAGTTTCTCTGGATCCATTCGTAGGCCGGTCTGAGAAATAATGTAGCCCAAAAACGGAAGCGAGGTCTGCTCAAAGAGGCACTTCTCGTATTTAGGGAAGAGGTGATTCTGCCTGAGCCTGAGCAGGACCTGACGAACGTCCCTCCGGTGAGTCTGGAGATCCGGAGAGAAGACCAAGATGTCGTCCAGGTACACCACTACGCAGGAGTAGAGAAGGTCCCGGAAGATGTCATTGACCAACTCTTGAAAGACGGCAGGAGCGTTACAGAGGCCAAAGGGCATTACCAGATATTCATAGTGGCCGTCCCGGGTGTTGAATGCCGTCTTCCATTCATCCCCCTGACGGATATGAACCAGGTTGTACGCCCCACGGAGGTCCAGTTTGGTGAAGATTCTAGCCCCTCTCAGACGATCAAATAACTCCGGAATGAGCGGAAGGGGGTACTTATTCTTCACCGTGATCTGGTTAAGGCCTCTATAGTCTATACAGGGACGGAGAGAGCCGTCCTTCTTTTTTACGAAGAAGAAGCCTGCTCCCGCCGGGGAGGTAGATTTCCGGATGAATCCCCTGGCCAGATTCTCCTCAATATATTCGGACATCGACCGGGTCTCAGCAGCGGATAATGGATAAATACGCCCACGGGGAGGAGTAGTACCGGGTAACAAGTCGATAGGACAGTCGTATGGTCGATGAGGGGGTAGTGTCTCTGCTTCCTTTTTATTAAAGACATCAGCATAAGACCAATAAGGAATCGGAAGTCCAGGTAGATTAGCTGGGGTAGGAGAAGGACGGACGGGATGGACGGGAACCAGACAGGTCTTATGGCAGTCCTGTCCCCAGCGAAGGACTTCTCCGGTCTGCCAGTCAAGCACGGGTGCATGTCTCTGGAGCCAAGGTAGACCTAGCAGGAGGGCGTGAGAGAGTCCAGGCAGAACATGAAAGGAGATACTCTCAGAATGCAGCATTCCCACCTGCAGAGTAATGGATTCGGTGATGAGTTGGATGGGGCGTGGTAAGAGACCCCCATCCACGGCAGCAACAGACAAGGGTACAGCCAGAGGTTTGGTGGGGATGCGGTATTTCTCTACCAGGGACTGTGAAATAAGATTCCCGTCTGCTCCAGAGTCCAGTTGGGCTAGTTCGAAATAACGGTTCTCCCTGCAGACGATTGAAACTGACAGCAGCAGAGATGGAGAGGATTTATTCTTGTCTAGGTCGACCTCTCTGAGCGAACCTAGACACAGGCGTTTCCCGACCTCTCTGGGCAGGCACGGATCCGGTGCTCCTTACTGCCACAGTAGAAGCAGCTCCCCTCGGCACGGCGTAAGTCCTGACGGGTTTTGACCATCTTGGTCTGGTCGACCTGCATAGGCTCAGGAGAGTGTACCTGGGGAGAGACGGAGGGAGTGACGGGTTTCTGAAAAGTAGGAGCTAGACGTGGAAACCTCCTCTCACGGGCGACCTCTTTGGCACGCTCCTGGAACCGTAGGTCAATCCGGGTGGCAAGAGTTATTAGGTCATCGAGAGTGGTAGGAACGTCCCGACCGGCAAGTTCATCTTTAATACGGCCGGACAGACCCTCCCAGAAGACGGATACCAGAGCGTCGTTATCCCAGGCCAGCTCCGAGGCAAGGGTACGGAACCGTATGGCATATTGGCCCACGGTGAGACTTCCCTGACGGAGGCGTAGCAGAGATGATGCGGATGAGGTCTTCCGTCCGGGTTCGTCGAAGACTTTCCGGAAAGCCGTGAGGAAGGCAGGCAAGTCGGACACCAGGGGGTCTCCTCTCTCCCATAGAGGATTTTGCCAGGCCAGGGCCTCCCCGGTGA
Organism: Phyllobates terribilis; assembly: GCF_046119375.1. Classification (NCBI taxonomy): domain Eukaryota; kingdom Metazoa; phylum Chordata; class Amphibia; order Anura; family Dendrobatidae; genus Phyllobates; species Phyllobates terribilis. Next base: position 1,060,980,809 of record NW_027362761.1, read on the forward strand.
GATGGGACATGATGAAGGCAATTTTGGCCCGGTCGGAGTTAAACTGGTGGGACAATAGTTCAAATTGCAGGGTGCACTGATTAATGAAGCCCCGAGCCTGGGCGGAGTCGCCTCCGAAGCGAGGAGGTGCAGAAAGCCGGGGTCCGGGGTAGGATACCATGGTATTGGTGGGCAGCGGAGCTGCCGGGTTGCGAGTCATGGCACTGGCGGAGGTTGCTGGTGGAGCAGTCAGAGTGTCCAGGCGAGTATTGACATTCCGCAGGTGACCCAGGATGGACTCCTGTTGGGACCTTTGACGGGACAGTTCATGACACAGGTCCGAGAGCGAGAGAGCTTGGGTGCCACCGGGTTCCATGGCCCGAGCAAACTGTAACGGGTCTGGAAGGCGGAACCTCTGAGCTACTATACAAGGGGGTGGTCCTTGTAAGGGAGCGGGTGGCGACCAGGGAAGACGGGCAGGAAGTCACAGCAGGTGACCGGGACAGTCTCTGAGTGAACGGGCTGGAGGTCACGGCAAGTGACCGGGGCAGTCTCTGGATGAACGGGCTGATGGTCACGGCAAGTGACCGTGGCAGTCTCTGAATGAACGGGCAGATGGTCACGGCAAGTGACCGGGGCAGTCTCTAGGTAAAGGGTTGGTACGACCTGTGGCGGCTGATGATAGACGTGAGCTCCCAGGTGAGCAGGCGAGAGTCTCTGGATGAACGGGTGGTCACAGCATGTGACGGCGGAGCCTCCAGGAAGACCAACAGACAGGCGGCAGATGAGCGCTCCCAGGTGAGCGGGCAGAAGTCTCTGGACAGGCGGGTGGTCACAGCACGTGACGGCAGAGCCTCCAGGTAGGCTAGCAGACAGGCAGCAGATGAGCGCTCCCAGGTGAGCGGGCAGGAATCACTGGACAGGCAGGTGGTCACAGCACGTGACGGCGGAGCCTCCAGGTAGGCTAGCAGACAGGTAGCAGATGTGTGCTCCCAGGTGAGCGGGCAAGCTGGTCCATAGACAGACTGACAGGAGTTGGAAGGCAGACCGTCGGACCTCAGGCAAGCAGGCAGGTGGCTGATGTGCGCTCCCAGGTGAGCGGGCAGGCTGGTCCTTAGACAGACTGACAGGAGTAGTAAGGCAGACCGTCGGACCTCAGACTAGCAGGCAGGTAGTAGATAATCAGGCAGGAATCTGGCAGGAAACTGGCAGGTATCTGGCAGGTAACTGGCAACGGGACCTGAGGGCTGAAGCAGAGTAGTGAACAGTGCAACAACATTGCTCGGGCACCTCCATTTTGGAGGAGGTGCCTTATATATGGTGAAGTCCTCCGGCCATTGGCCGGGGACTCCTTAGGACGGCGCGCGCGGCCCCTTTAAGAGGGAGGGAGAGCGCGCGCGCCCTAAGCACAGTGGCCGGGAAGGAGCGCGCGCTGCCAGCAGAGCGGGAGGAGGACGCCGGGCACGGAGCAGGGAGGTGAGGGGAACAGCGTCCCTGCCTAGCAGAGGGCAGGGACGCCGGCGCTACAGGTTTCCTGCTTGGCGATAGGTGCCGAACCTATATAGGATCCATAGGGGAGTCAGGGTTTGTTGTTTGAGCTGTTTAGGGGTCTCCCCTCCCCCTTTCCCCACTTGTCGGGATCCCTTCCCTTTTCCTATAGTTATATGCCCAGCGTGACAGCTGCCTTCTATATTTTCATATTTTTAGCTCATTGGAGTGTCTTACTCAGTAATATAGGCTGCAAGTATAGTCTCTGTGCATCCAGGGTGCTGCTAATGTTAGGGTAGTCATCAATTTACATGTCATTAAAGTCTATTTTGTACACTTTCATCTAATTATTTTGTCTTTTAATAATTTATAGGGTTTTCTTTTGTTAAAATATCCAGACAGTCATATTTTGATAAACTTCTGAAACCATGTTCACTTTCAGGCATTGGCACATATTCTATCCTGCACATATTTCTTGTTTATGTGCTTTCTACATTATGTATATCTAGTTTTTGTATCCTCCTTGGGACAGTAGATGTTTCTTCTCTCTCATCACTGTGGAAATGTATGTAAATCTCCTCCACCTCTCACTTGCTATCTCTAACACTGAGAAATGGGGGGTGCAATGCAGTGAGTGCCACCAGGACCAGGAGTAGGAGCGCTAATGGAATTGAATCAGTTCTTCAAAGCACTTAGCTAGATGAAGGACCTACAGACTCTCTGCAGCAGCAAAATTATGAAATATTTTAGACTTTTTGGGAAACTTTCTTCATATTGCATTCAGGAAGCTATTGAGCCATAAAAAAATCTGTGTGTGGTGTACATAGTCTTTTATACTGCAATAAAGCCTCCACTTTAATGTGTTCTCATACTGTACCTTAGTGTGCCCATTGAATCTTGCTGTAGTAAGAGGTATTTTTGTGGATGCATCATATGGGGGCATGCAAAGTACCTACCATTTGGTAGTATTATGTTCATGTTTATGGTATGTGCAGGAGTGTAGTAAACCTAGTCATCCTCTAAAGAGTAGAGATGAGCGGTGTTCGACTAGAACTGTTCGCCAATCTCAAATTCGAGCTGTTTTGGGCGGTGTTCGAGTTGATCGACGAACCCGAACGATTTGCAAAAAATTCGGCTGTTCGAGGTTATGTTCGATAACTGTTCGTGCACCAAAAGCGTGTCCTGCATGTCTGGCGCTATTTAAAGCACCAATCATGCAGGGATTGTCTGCCACTCACTATAATGCCACAGCCATGGTGGTTGTGGCATTACAGTGATTGCCCAAATCGATGGGAACAGTGCTCACAGTGAAACATGAAAAGCCGGCAATTCAGCAGCCGCATACACCGGTACCTGACAATTTAGAACAGAAAGAATAGAGAATCACACATAGATTAGATAGATAGAAACATGTCAGTCACATATATATGAAGTACAGTGACAGTGTTGCTTACTGTACTTGTCATTTAGTGTAAAGGATTTATTAAAAAAAATAATAGTGTTTTCATGCACCGTCTCTTTAAAAAAGCCGGCCGGCATTTCAGCAGCGGTACCCGACAATTTAGAAGGAATAGAGAATCACACATAGATTAGATAGATAGAAACATGTCAGTCACATATATATAAAGTACAGTGACAGTGTTGATTACTGTACTTGTCATTTAGTGTAAAGGATTTATTAAAAAAAATAATAGTGTTTTCATGCACCGTCTCTTTAAAAAAGCCGGCCGGCAATTCAGCAGCGGTACCCGACAATTTAGAATAGAAGGAATAGAGAATCACACATAGATTAGATAGATAGAAACATGTCAGTCACATATATATGAAGTACAGTGACAGTGTTGATTACTGTATTTGTCATTAAGTGTTAAAATAAAGGATTTATTTTAAAAAAAATTGGCGTGCGGTTCCCCGTAATTTTAGGCTCTAGCGGAGGTTAAGCAGACGGCTGGGGCAGATGTTTGAAGCCTGGGAAGGGGGTAATACCCACGGAGCTTCCCAGGCTACTAATATCAGCCCCCAGCTGAATACCTAGCCTTTACTAGCTATTAAAATGGGGGACCCCTCAAAAAAATGACGTGGGGTCCCCCCTATTTTAATAGCTAGCAAAGGCTAGGCAGACAGCTGGGGGCTGATATTAATAGCCCAGGAAGGGTGCCATGAATATTGGCCCCCTCCCAGGCTAGAAACACCAGCCGTCAGCTGCCCCAGAAATGGCGCATCCGTAGGATGCGCCAATTCTGGTACTTAGCCTCGCTCTTCCCACTGCCCTGTAGCCTCGCTCGCTCTTCCCACTTAGCCTCGCTCTTCCCACTGCCCTGTAGCGGTGGCAGTGGGGTAATAGGGCTGGGGTTGATGTCAGCTTATAATGCCAGCTGACATCAAGCCCAGGTTAGTAATGGAGAGGCGTCTATAAGACACCCCGATTACTAACCCATCCAGCTTGCCATGCCGCACACACTGAGAAGCGCAGGCATGCTTGCGCTCCTCAGTGTCTCGCTTTGATGGCATAAAGATGAACTCGGCTCAACTCAGGCACGTCACTGACAGCGTGGGAAAATTCTCCTGCACTCGGTGCTTCAGCGTGAGAATTCTCCCACGCTGTCAGTGACGTACATGAGGTGAGCTGAGATCATTGGACATGAACTCACCTCATGCACGTCACTGACAGCGTTGGAAAATTCTCACGCTGAAGCGCTGAGTGCAGGAGAATTTTCCCACGCTGTCAGTGACGTGCATGAAGTGAGCTGAGTTCATTGGACATGAGCTCACCTCATGCACGTCACTGACAGCGTGGGAGAATACTCACGCTGAAGCGCTGAGTACAGGAGAATTTTCCCACGCTGTCAGTGACGTGCATGAAGTGAGCTGAGTTTATTGGACATGAGCTCACCTCACGCACGTCACTGACAGCGTGGGAGAATACTCACGCTGAAGCGCTGAGTGCAGGAGAATTTTCCCACGCTGTCAGTGACGTGCATGAGGTGAGCTGAGTTCATTGGACATGAACTCGGCTCATCTGGATAATCACACGCTTAATCTTGATTGTGTAGACGTACACAACCATCACAGGTGAGTGTACTGGCACTTTTTAAATTATTTAAATAGCCCTGTGAGTCTACACATGCGCCCTTTCTTTTCTTTTCGCTTTAATTGAAATAAACACACAATTCTTTATTGTTCTAAATTAAGCCATACTTACCATCACGCCCATTCCAGCTGAAGCCAACGATCTCCTGCAATAAAAGTAAATAATAAAGCAACATCATCCTTACCTTTCCATGGTTCCCACGACGGCTTCAGCTCTGCTACATCGAGATGACAGGCTGGACCGCAGCAGAAAGCTGTCATCCAGCCTGTCATCCCGCAGACTGAGAAGCGCAGGCATGCTTGTGCTCCTCAGTGTCAGGCTGTGACGGCATCCAGATGAGCCGAGTTCATGTCCAATGAACTCGGCTCACCTCATGCACGTCACTGACAGCGTGGGAAAATTCTCCTGCACTCAGCGCTGAAGCGTGAGAATTCTCCCACGCTGTCAGTGACGTACATGAGGTGAGCTGAGTTCATTGGACATGAGCTCACCTCATGCACGTCACTGACAACGTGGGAAAATTCTCACGCTGAAGCGCTGAGTGCAGGAGAATTTTCCCACACTGTCAGTGACGTGCATGAGGTGAGCTGAGTTCATTGGACATGACCTCGGCTCATCTGGATGCCGTCACAGCCTGACACTGAGGAGCGCAAGCATGCCTGCGCTTCTCAGTGTCTGCGGGATGACAGGCTGGATGGCAGCTTTCTGCTGCGGTCCAGCCTGTCATCTCGATGTAGCAGAGCTGGAGCTGTCCTGGGAACCATCGAAAGGTAAGGATGATGTTACTTTATTATTTTTCTTTTATTGCAGGAGATCGTTGGCTTCAGCTGGAATGGGCGTGATGGTAAATATGGTTTAATTTAGAACATTAAAGGAATGTGTGTTTATTTCAATTAAAGGATTTTATTCTGGGTGTTGTGTTTTTTTTTAACTTTGACTATGGGGTTAGTAATGGGGGTGTCTTATAGACGCCTCTCCATTACTAACCTGGGCTTGATGTCAGCTGGCAGTATAAGCTGACATCAACCCCAGCCCTATTACCCCACTGCCACCGCTACAGGGCAGTGGGAAGAGCGAGGCTAAGTGCCAGAATTAGTGCCTCCTACGGATACGCCATTTCTGGGGCGGCTGACGGCTGGTGTTTCTAGCCTGGGAGGGGGCCAATATTCATGGCACCCTTCCTGGGCTATTAATATCAGCCCCCAGCTGTCTGCCTAGCCTTTGCTAGCTATTAAAATAGGGGGGACCCCACATCATCTTTTTGGGGGGTCCCCCATTTTAATAGCTAGTAAAGGCTAGGTATTCAGCTGGGGGCTGATATTAGTAGCCTGGGAAGCTCCATGGGTATTACCCCCTTCCCAGGCTTCAAACATCTGCCCCAGCCATCTGCTTAACCTCCACTAGAGACTAAAATTACAGGGAACCCCACGCCAATTTTTTTTTAAATAAATCCTTTATTTTAACACTAAATGACAAGTACAGTAACCAACACTGTCACTGTACTTCTTATATATGTGACTGACATGTTTCTATCTATCTAATCTATGTGTGATGCTCTATCTTTCTGTTCTAAATTGTCGGGTACCGCTGCTGAATTGCTGGCCGGCTTTTTTAAAGAGACGGTGCATGAAAACACTATTATTTTTTTAAATAAATCCTTTACACTAAATGACAAGTACAGTAACCAACACTGTCACTGTACTTCTTATATATGTGACTGACATGTTTCTATCTATCTAATCTATGTGTGCTGCTCTATTCTTTCTGTTATAAATTGTCGGGTACCGCTGCTGAATTGCCGGCCAGCTTTTTTAAAGAGACGGTGCATGAAAACACTAATATTTTTTTAAATAAATCCTTTACACTAAATGCCAAGTACAGTAACCATCACTGTCACTGTACTTCTTATATATGTGACTGACATGTTTCTATCTATCTAATCTATGTGTGATGCTCTATTCCTTCTTGTCTAAATTGTCGGGTACCGATGTATGCCGCTGCTGAATTGCCGGCCGGCTTTTTTAAAGAGAGCGTCTTCTGAGCAGTTTGTCAGCTTTTGGACACCTTTGAAGGTGTTTTCTATGTGTTTCTATGTGTTTTTGTTTGCCTGCCATTGGTTTTAACGGTGTTCGACGGTGTTCTAAGGTGTTCGACGAACAGTTCGATGAACAGTTCCTCGAACATCCCGGTGTTCGACGAACTGAACCGAACCCGAACACTACGGGGGGTGGCTCAACAGTACTAAAGAGTAGGTGCTAATTGCTTTCAAATATTCTATGAAGGAAGAATTGGGTTGAAAGAGGATTCTCAGGCTCCTACCTTGGTGGGAAGTTATAGCAAATTGAGGACAGATAACGTTGGTTAGTAAACATAAAATCCTATTTTACTAAAATTGCCTATTTTTATTGCAGATTTGCCTTAATTTTTTCTCTAGTGCTTTTCACCTCCCTTGCAATATAAAGAGTGAAATTAAAGAGGTTGTCCACTACTTTTACATTGATTGCTCATCCTTAGGATAGGTCGTAAATGTCTGATCGGTCGGGGTCCGGCACCCCCGCTGATCGGCTGTTATCGGTAGCGGAGGTAAGTACTTTGTTTCTTGCCAACCTGGCCGTCTACTTGTAGTGGTCGTGGCTTGGTACTGCACATCCGCCTCCTATTCAAATCAATAGGAGGCGGATGGGCAGTACCAAGCCCCGGCCACTAGAAGTAGACAGCCAGCTCTGCAATTAAGTACTTCCGGCCGGCTGCCGCCGTCACTGCCACCGATGACAGCTGATCGGTAGGGGAGCCAGGTGTTGGACCCCGTCCGATCAGACATTTAAGACATATCCTAAGGATAGGCCATCATTGTAAAAGTAGTGGACAACCTCTTTAATGATAACTTTGTAGCCAAATGTAACACATTCTGATTTTGTTGCAGATTCACTGTACATTTCTTGTGAATTGGTATGAACTTAACCTAAGGTTAACTTCTAATTCTAAGATCATGCCTACAGTGGAGATTGTTCTTGAGTCCCAGTCTGAACTGGCTCCTATCCACTCTGTGTTCCAACCTGTCATACCAGCCAGTACCTCCCTGCTTGCATACCAGTCGTGCTCGCCAGCATCCACCCGTCTGTATTCCAGCCGTGTCTGCCTATACCCACCAGTCTGTGTGCCAGCCTAACCTGCCTGTTCCAGTATTCCCCTGTGTGGGTCAACAGCCGTGTCCGGGGTCTGACCTGGAGTAGCACCGGGTCCCTCTGCCCGGTTCCTCCCTGGTGCACTGGCGTCGTATGCCGTCGTGCGACCTTGGTCGGATCGGGCAGATACTTAGTTACGCCCCTCTAGGCACTCTCTGGTTCATGGCACAGTGGAATCACTAGATACACACGCACACGCCACTCAGCCCGGGTGTGTGCATTACATATGGATGTTGACCATGTCTGATATTTTTGTGAATATTATGATTTACATTTAGTGGTGATACAATATATGAATATTTATATAAGATTTTTGATATATGTCTGCTTAAATGTTTTCCGTATATCATTTTTTGTATTTAAATAGCTCAACATACACTTTTATTAGTTGAAACATATACAACTCCACATATACTGCATTATATGTATAATATATGTATGTTGTTGAGTTAGGCACTACATAGTTAGTCATAAGATAGTATATGTTGTCATACTGTGATATATATCATGTATTTCTAATTGCTACCCACATCTACATGACGTAACATATGTTTAGATGCTGTTTTTTGGGGGGTATATTGTACTTCTGTTTCATGTATCTGAAATATTCTTTCTTCTTTATACGTGGTTGCCTATCAGGGCATCTTTTGTTTGTTTGATTGTATCATGTATTAATAAACGTTAGACATTGATTATGTGTCCCCCTTTTCTTTGCCAGTAAATGGCAGTAAAAACTATTACTAAAATGATAGCACATTACCTAGTAAACTATCTAGATCATCAGCTCCTTTCAATTATCAGGTTAACAATGGTGCCTATTCTACACCATCCATAAACTATCAATTTTGTAGATCTGGAGAAGCCTTTTAAGTTATAACCTATTACAAGGGGGAATACTTTTACTATTTATTAGCTTTTGGTCCCAATTTGTCTAAATGTCAGCCTGCACTAGGCATTGCAAAGTTATGAAATTTTGCAATATGCTTCATTACCTTACTTTGCTTTCACCTTTACCAAACACGATGCTGTTTCAATGCCCAGTTCATGCTTGTTTAGTAGGTGCTTTCAACTGCTGCTTAGAAAAGATTGACACACCATATTCAAATGGGTCTTTCACTGCCTCTCTGATCCCAAGCCATTGTACTCAAACAAGGGAATTCCCATGCCCAGACAGGAATCCATACACAAAAACTAACTTTTTAATATAGTAATGCATGGATCTTTGCTTAGCAGCAATTCAAAACAACTTCTAAAGGAGCATGAACTGGGTATTGAAGAAACATTGCTACATAGTGTTTGGGAAAAAGGAAAACAAAATAAGGTAATGAAATATATTACGAAAAGTCAGAGCTTTGCAATACCAGGAGAATATTTAAATAAAAGAAAAGTTTTGTATTTTAGTTACTTTTGATGTTGTGCATTGAGCAGTCCCCTCTACTGCCCTTTTAATAACACACTTTAAAAAGAACAATGAATTTCCAAAATAATTAATTCACATTTTCCAGTACTAAGATGATTGATAACACAATTATAACTACAGTAGAATACAATCCAGAAAAGCAATTTAATGGAAAAGACATGAGACACCAGCCAGCATTGTGATGCAAACTACGGATTAATTCAAACTCTAAGAATTTAATAAACATGATTTTGAATTTTGTTTCTAAATAAAAAATAGAACAGTGATATCAAATATGACATTCAATTTGATCTCATAATATTATTCATTTCAGCCATTAAGATGGCAAAAACTGCTTTGATAGAAAATGGAATTTTCAAAAGGTTTATGTCACAAATGCACAATACATTTGCTGTCAACATATTCTCCTAATGATACAGCATAAGCTGACAAAAGCAGAATGGAAGAGAACATATTTTTTCAAAATATATTGCATTATGCATGACTAGTATAATGTTTTTACTAATGAATGTATCAAACTTTTATCTTACAATCTACATGATTTAAATTAAGGCATAAAAAGAATATACTTTGTAGCCATTGTTACAGTATTTTGTAAGTGTTGATCAAGTGCCAGGCTTTCATTTTTTATATTTGTATTTAAAGGGAAAGGAATAATTAAAAAAAAAACAGATTTAAAACCCTACTTTCTTTTGAAATCCACTTTTATTGTATTTCATATTTTTTTCTTTTCTTTTTTTTTTTTTTTACTATATTTCATTTAAGAGGCAGCAATTTTACTTGATCTGCTGTTACCAGCACTTGGAGATATGCACCATAGACATATATAGTAGATTCTGACTCACTGACTTTTATAGAAAAGTTTTCTATGCAAACTCTGTCACATACAGAGGTGATTTTATAACAGATTTTTCCTTTATGGAAAGAAAACTTGTCACAAGTGATGGAAAAACATATTTCTGTGTTTGTTCTTCTCATCTCTGCTAGGATTTTGTGCTATGCTTAATTCTCTAAGCAAGTACTGTACATACATAGGATACTTAGCCACACCAAGTAAAAAGAAATTCCATCTATCTATCTATCTATCTATCTATCTATCTATCTATCTATCTATCTATCTAACTATCTATCTATCTATCTATCTATCTATCTATCTATATGTCTATCTGTCTATCATCTATCATCTAAAGAAAGCAGGCAGCACTCCACATAAAGTGTACAAAAAGGTAGGAGTATGTTATTGAGTTATTGACCCATCTCAAATTGTTATGCGGTAATGCAAGAAGACACAGCAAGACTGGCACCAAACCAGCAAAGATGCAGCCACAGATGCACTTGACGCAAGCTGCCCAGCTAGGCGAGCCCTTGAAGCCCAGGAATGCTTTTCATCCAGCTCCCAGTAATGGAAGGGGGCTTTGGCAGATCCCTTCCCAGGACCACTGTCGCCGGTCAGCTGGCGCCTGGTGACGTGGCCAGTGCCTAGTTAAGAACCAGGTGGGTACTGACACGCCCAGGGGGATGACGACGACTCGGTAGCCGGGCTTTTGCCTGGCCTTGGTGATGTCGTGGTGGTCGGCTCCCGGGCCCGTACCCTGGGGTCAGCTTTTAAAAAGGGGATTATTTATTAACTCTATGAAAGTTCGTGACGCCACCTGTGGTGTCTGGTGAGGATCACCAGCGCAGCAGCAGTCCACTGAAGCCGGTGTTGTGGCAGCTTAGATGGTATCGCTCCCCACAGGTGGAGCAGGGCCTCAGGGCAGCGTAGGAGGGGGGATGCAGGACAGAGGGGACCCAGCCGGGTCAGAGCAAGAATAGGAGCACACACGAAAGTCACTTCAGTACCTTTTACTGATGGAAATTCAGGCACGTCCTGGAGCACTGTAGGGTGAGGGGTGCACGTCCGGATTCTCCCCAGTGAGCGGGTGTAGGGCCTCCTGTTTCTTGCCTTTGTGTGGTAAGTTTCTGACCTGCCTGGAGCTAGGCCTAACTTGGTTTCTGTTCTGCACCTGCTGACTTGGTGATAGGGCCTTCTGTTGGAGATCCCTCTCCCTATTCTTTGGAGTCTCCGTGATTTCTGACCCTGGTATTATCAGCTTTTGGTGGATCCTGGGACATGTAGTTCGCCAGGGGTTCCGGTTGTTTTCTACTGGTCATGAAGATCCACGTAGACTCGGACCCGGTGTCAGGTATATGCTTCTGGGGTGAGCTTGTAAAGCTCCTCAGCCCCCTATGTTACTCTCTTCCACTTGCCTTCGGCCCCGCTCGGGCCCTCACTAGGCTTCAGGGCTGCTGGAGGCCTAGCTTGCCTCACACAGCAGCCTGCGTGCAGCTACATCCTGCCTCTCTGCAGACTGAACACTGACTCCTTCTGTGTCTGAGCAGGAACTGCTGAATCACTGAGCTTCCTGGCTCCACCTTCCCTATTTATATCCCTAACGGGCTCCCTCTGGTGGTCTGAGGTGGAAGGTGGAGGTGTATGTGTGCTGTGGGGACCTCTTGTGGAGGAATCCGTTAATGGACCCCTCTAGGATCTGTGGCACCAAGCGCAGCTGGCCGCCTCAGTACCACTGCAAGAACCCCTAGGAAGAATGAAGAGGGAAGGAGAAGACCCCTAAGAAAAACCCTGGAAAGGTAACAACCAATAATGCCAGCACCACTCACCACAACAGCACATATAAACTGCAATAAACAGCACTGAACTGAGCAGGGAACAGGGTTAAATAGCCCACCTAATGCTGAAGGAAAGATCAGGTGTTGAATACCTCCTAGTCATCCCCAGACAACCACTCCCTGCTAACTTGCACAGCAGAATGGACACAATCCCACTATGGCCTAGTACCAGACACAGCAGCGTCCTGCGTTGCCTGGCAATAAAAAAAAAACAGCATCTCATGTTCCCCAGGCAGTGAAATAAGTGGGAGATATGGTGTCCTGCATCCTCACACATCCTACTACCCCAGAATGCGATGCTCCATAAGATTGGGACAGTTTCCCTACATGCGTAGTAGCTCTGCCTCCGGGGTCAGGATAATGGCAGCGTCTGCGACCGGAGTAGCGTTGCACCGGACCTGCTCCATTCCCAAGTGGGAGCACAGAACCACAATTGCTAACACAAGTGAATTCTTGATACACTTTATTTGAAGTGTTGCCTGACTTCTCCAAGGACTTGCACTCAATAATCCAAAGTGGGTCTTTTACTATTTTACATCCATGCCTAAATCCATATGATTTTTTTAAGCTTTTTTTCATGTTCTTTTTTTTCTTGCAGCTTTTTAATTTCTGTATTCAGTTTGATGCTGAGTCTTTGAGGAATTTGCATGAAAAAGTTGCATATTACTTAACTTTATTTGCCAGTAAATTTTTCAAGACCTTGTCGAAAAAAAGTTTTTGCATAAAGAGTAGTGTTGAGCGAGCATGCTCGACACTGCTCGGAACTCGCCCGAGCATCTCACTACTCGGGATGTTCGGCGAGCACCAAGCATTTCCGGGTTACTCGGGCGGGAGCTCGGGTCTCCGCCCTGCACGTTTGGCGCTCTTTACAGAGCCAATGAACATGCAGGGATTGCCAGCCAGTCACTGTAATGCCGCAGCCATGTTGTTTGTGGGCATTACAGTGATTGGCTGGCCGCACAGCATCACCTCGAGTATTTAAAACCGGGCGCCGCCATCTTGTGCACAGTCGCTCAGGATCAGACAGTGTAGGGAGAGTGCTGCTGACCTAGGGAGAGATTTATACTGCGAAATAGGTAGTGTAGGGTCTCTAAAGCCTGCCAAATCAAACAGTCCTTCTCAGGACTAATATCCATCCCAGATATCAGGCAGGCAGGCTGTATAGGAGACGCAGTGGTTATACCAGCAAACGCTGCATTACAGTCCTGTGTGCTCCTGCTGGTCAAATTGCTAGACTTATTCCCCGGTCTCAGGGGCCAGGAAAAATCCTTTTTTTTTCATCTAAATCCTGTATTTTTTTTTCCTCAGTCAGACTGTCCAAATACGCGTCTTATTAACCTTTTGGTATCCCCCCCCCCCACAAAAAAAAATTGAGTGTGTCTGTGACTCTTCAGACACCAATATATCTGTTTAAAAGAGTCTGGTGTAGGCCAGAAAAATATAACTGTGGTTTTGCAGTTCCACGGGTCAAATCTCTGTATTATCCTTTTTTTGGCATTTTTTGCCATAAAAAAAAACTGTAATAGTGTCTCCCTGACTGTTCAGACACAAATATATTTGTTTGAAAGATTCTGGTGTAGGCCAGAAAAGTATAACTTTGGTTTTGCAGTTCCACAGGTCAAATCTCTGTGTTATCCTTTTTTTGGCATTCTTTGCCATAAAAAAAACTGTAATAGTGTCTCCCTGACTGGTCAGACACAAATATATCTGTTTGAAAGATTCTGGTGTAGGTCAGAAAAATATAACTGTGGTTTTCCTCTTCCACGGTTCTAATCTACTTTTTATTACCCTTATTCCATTGATAGTGCGAGTGTAAGCTATTTTACTTCATTTACAATGGGCAAGGCGCGTGGCAAGGGACGTGGAACTGGACGTTCTGGTGATGGTGCGTGTAGAGGACGGGGCCGTGGCCAAGGTGAAAATGTGCCACAACGAACAGCCACATCTTCTCGCTCCCAGTTCTTGACCGAATTACTAGGGAAGCACACAACAACAAGACCACTATTGAGAACTGATCAGTGTGAACAGGTTATTAATTGGATAGCAGATAATACTTCCAGTTACCTGGGCACCACCACCTCCGCTCTGTCTTCCACACCGTCAAGTTTTAGTAGCCATGAGTCTCGACCGCATACTCCTCCTCACCCTGATGCTCCTTCCTCCCACCATGCCAAATGTCGTCAGACTGCAACTGATCCCACACTTGGACACTCTGAAGAGCTGTTCACTGGTCCATTTCCATATTTGTGCCCCTCGCCTGCTCCGCTTGAAGTGGTGGAAGAGGAGATCCCATGTAGCAATGCCCAAATATTTGAACAGCCACGGCCAGAGGAAGTCGACGCTGGAAATTTGTCACAAGAGGTGGACGATGATGAGACACAATTGCCATGAAGTGAGGAGGAGGATCGTGGTGCGCAAGTGGAAGAGGAGGAGGTGGTGGATGATCTTGTAACTGACCCAACGTGGCAGAAGGACACGCAGAGCGGGGAGGGAGGCAGAGTACCCCAACAGGCAAGAAGAAGCAGTATGGTGGCCGCAGACAGAAGGCGGGCAACCGTTCCCCGTAACACCAACACGAGGGACGTTGCCAGTACAACCGGTAGGTCTTCCAGAGTCTGGAATTTTTTTAAAGACTCTGCTGATAACCCCAAAAAGGCCATTTGTACCACCTGCCATGCCAGCATCAGCAGGGGTGACAAAACTACCAGCCTGACCACCACCAGCATGATCAGGCACATGGCAGCAAAGCACCCGACTTTGTGGGGTGAACCCCAGGGTCCACGACCAGTGTCAGCGGGTGCTTCTTCCGCTAGTGTGCGTGTAATAGAACCCCCTGTTGCGTGTGCAAGGCAATCCCCTGTCGATACTGCATGCAAAGATGCCCCCTCCTCTCAGTCTTCACTTGTTATGGCAGTTTCTCAAGAAACAGCATCAACGTCCACGTCCCACCGCAGCGTTCAATTGTCCATATCCCAGACCTTTGAACGAAAGCGCAAATTTGCAGCCAACGCCCCACAGGCCACAGTCCTAAATTCGCACATTTCACGACTGCTTGCGTTGGAAATGCTGCCTTTTAGGCTGGTGGAGACGGAATCCTTCCGCAACCTTATGGCGGTGGCCGTCCCTCGGTACTCGGTCCCCAGCCGACACTTTTTTGCCCGGTGTGCCATCCCCGCACTACACAAGCACGTGTCCCAAAACATCTGCCGTGCCCTCAACAACGCAGTTACTGGGAGAGTCCACCTGACAACGGACACGTGGACAAGTGCTTGTGGCCAGGGATGGTACATCTCCCTGACGGCACACTGTGTAAACAGTGGAAGCCGGGACCCAGTCGGACCTTGGGACGGAACACATCCTCCCCACACCGAGGATTGCGGACCCTATGTCAGTCAGAGTTGCCCCCACAGTGTACAGCTCCTGCGCATCATCCTCCTCCTCATGTTCAGCCTCCATCTCAGATATCACCACATCAGTTACAAGCTGGAAGCACTGCAGTACTGCCTAAGCTAAGCGGCAACAGGCTGTGCTGAAACTCATAAGCTTAGGTGATAAACCTCACACTGCTTGTGAGTTGTGGACAGCTGTGAAAGAGCAGGCAGATCTGTGGCTGAGACCGCTGAACCTACATCCAGGCATGGTCATGTGTGACAATGGCCGTAATCTGGTGGCGGTTCTGAGGCGAGTCGAGATCACACACGTACCATGCCTGGCTCATGTGCTTAACCTTGTGGTTCAGCGGTTTCTTAAATCGTACCCCGAGTTGCAAGATCTTCTCGTCAAAGTACGCCACCTGTCAGCTCATTTTCGCAAGTCGGCTACAGCTTCCGCCAACCTTGCTGTGTTCCAGCAGTGTTTGCAGCTACCGGCACACCGACTGGTGTGTGATGTCCCCACACATTGGAACTTTACCCTCCACATGTTGCAAAGGATTTGTGAGCAGAAGAGAGCAGTTGTGGAGTACCAGCTGCAACAAGGCCGTCGATATTCAGGTCAGACTCCACACATAAGACCTCAGGAGTGGACCTGGATGTCTGACATATGTACCATCCTGACAAACTTTGAGGAGTCCACCAAGATGGTGAGTGGCGATGATACCATCATTAGCGTCAGCATCCCACTTGTCTGTCTTTTGCAACGCTCTCTGCAGAGAATTAAAGAGGAGGCATTGCAGCCAGAGTATGATGAGATGGATCAAGAAGCCGTAGCGGGCGATTGCACACAGCCCAGCCTCATCTCATCCCAACGTGCATTGGGGAACAATGAGGGAGAGGAGGAGGAGAAGGAAGAACCGGAGCTGGTTTTATGCGCTGTAGACGGTAGTACCTGTACAACTGTCATACAGTCGGTTCAGCGTGGGTGGCCTGAGGACAGGGGGGAGGAGGAGGAGGAGGAGAGCATGGTCAGTCGTAATCTTGGTGAGGACACGGAAGTCTTGCCCGTTACCAGTCTGGCACATATGGCTGACTTTATGTTACGCTGCCTTAACCGTGACCCTCACGTTGTCAAAATGTTGGGTGACAGTCATTACTGGTTGGTGACACTTTTAGACCCCTGCTACAAGGACAACTTTCACTCTCTTATTCCTGAGGTGAAGAGGTCTACAAAAATGTGGCTGTACCAGAAGGCCCTTGCTGCAGAACTGTTTAAAAAATTCCCATCTGAACACACTAGCGGCAGAGGTCACAGTTCGTTGACCAACCAAGGCGTACAGGTGAAAGAGACGCAACTCCAATCCAGCAGAGGCAGGGGAACACTGTCAACATTCTGGGACAGTTTTCTGAGACCCGTCCAGCTTACAGGCCCTGAGGCGCAGGGTACTCTTACAAGGAGTGGAAAGTTTCAAAAGATGGTGAGGGAGTACCAGCATCCTCCGTGATTCCTCTGTGCCTTTTAATTATTTGGTATCTAAGCTGGACACTTGGAATGAACTCGCTCTGTATGCTTTGGAGGTCCTGGCGTGCCCTGCCGCTAGCGTGTTACCGGAGCGGGTTTTTAATGCCGCTGGGGGAATTATAACTGATAAGCGCACTCGCCTGTCAACTGACAATGCTGACCCTTATCAAAATGAAAAAGGGCTGGATTGGGCCAGACTTCTCATCACCACCAAATGACAGCAGAGTAACATAAAGTCAAATCCACTGTGTTATTTCCGGATGTGTATTCCTATGCACCGCTTCACACCCACACATGGGTATACGCTTCCTCATTTCGGCTATTCTAATCCTCAGCCTCCACCACCACTATACCACCAGGGTGACCGTGGTCCATGTTGCCAGCATTGCAAGTTCCTCCGTCCTAATTTTTGGCAGCTTTTGCTTGGAAGGCATAGGCAAAGACTATGGGAGACCCACTCCCCAATAATGGCAATAATGTTTTTAATATGCTGTACTGCATGGCTCTTGCAAGGGGCATTAAAATCGTCTTGTTAAGCTACTGCGACCTCCACCATTCTTCCAAGGGGCATTTAAACCATCGTGTTAAGCTACTGCAACCTCCACTTCTCTTCCAAGGGGCATTAAAACCGTCTTGTTAAGCTACTGCAACCTCCACTTCTCTTCCAAGGCGCATTAAAACCGTCTTGTTAAGCTACTGCGACCTCCACGTCTCTTCCAAGGGGCAATAAAACCGTCTTGTTAAGCTACTGCAACCTCCACGTCTCTTCCAAGGAGCATTAATACCGTCTTGTTAAGCTACTGCGACCTCCACGTCTCTTCCAAGGGGCATTAAAACCATCTTGTTAAGCTACTGCAACCTCCATGTCTCTTCCAAGGGGCATTAAAACCATCTTGTTAAGCTACTGAGACCTCCACCACTTTTCCAAGGGGCATTAAAACCGTCTTGTTAAGCTACTGTAACCTCCACCACTTTTTCAAGGGGCATTGATATTGTCTTTTTATATCACTGCGAACTCCACCATTCTTCCAACGAGCATTGCATTTCCTCCTAACTTTAGTCAGCTTTTGCTTTTCAATGCATAGGCGAACACTAAGGGAGACCCACTCCCCATTAATGGGTAGAAGGTTTTTAGTATGCTGTAATCCACGTCTGTTTCAAGGGGCATTGCAGTTCCTCATAATTTTTGGAAAGCCTTCCATTCACTGCTTAGGCCAACAGTTCACAGGAGACCCAGTTGCTATAAATGGAAAAAACAGTTTAGTTAAGGCCCTCTGACCTCCATGTCACTTCCAAGGGGCATTGGAGTGCCTCAAAATTTTTGGTAGGCATTGCACTCACTGCATGCCCTATAACTGTGTAGCCGAACCTCTCCTTTTGGTACAGAAACATATCCTACTAGACATGTGTGGTTGACTGGCCTGATATTGATGTGAATGGTCCCTGTTCCTCCTGCTCTTTCTCCTTTGCCACC
The DNA here is from genome assembly GCF_046119375.1 of Phyllobates terribilis. Lineage (NCBI taxonomy): Eukaryota > Metazoa > Chordata > Amphibia > Anura > Dendrobatidae > Phyllobates > Phyllobates terribilis. The sequence continues at coordinate 1,060,999,012 of NW_027362761.1, forward strand.
ACCTCATCCATCATTCATTACCTGAAGCTTTGTTTTAATGGGAGTCATAGAACTGGGATAATAGCAGGAAAACATCCAGCAATCCTCGGAGGAGGTAGGATATGCGCCAAAACGCTGACCACCTCAGGCCTAGCCGCTACTACATAAATGCGCTTGCATTCCAAGAAAACAAAGCAGATGCTAACTTGTATCACCATCATCATGGTCCTCACCTTGGCACTCTCAACTCCCCTGATGGAGAAGCCAGGGCCCACTGGAAGAGTCTGGTTCTCTGGTGGGCTCGTCCAATGCTGCCCTAAAGCAGGCCCGGCTAAGAAAAGTGTGTGGGGGGATGCTCCAAGGAGAAATAGGGGCGGCTGGGGACCGTTTATGGACACCCGGCCGCTCCCAGGCGGCTGGGGACCGTGTGTGGACACCCGGCCGCCGGGCGGCTGGGGACTGAGTATGGATACCAGGCCGCCGATGCAGCAATGACATGATGGCCGGCGTCTGCCTCCACATGCCTAAAAAGCCCAATTTCAAGTGCAAGCAGGCTAGCAGTATGGTATTGCAGCCTGTGGGTGGGTGGGTGGCAGGTTGCACACTTACGCTTGCATTCCAAGAAAACAAAGCAGATGCTAATTTCTATCATCATCATCATGCTCCTCACCTTGGCACTCTCAATTCCCCTGATGGAGAAGCCAGGGCCCACCGGAGGAGTCTGGTTCTCTGGTGGGCTCGTTCAATGCTGCCCTAAAGCAGGCCGGGCTAAGAAAAGTGTGTGTGAGGATGTTCCAAGGAGAAATAGGGGTGGCTGGGGACCGTGTGTGGACACCCGGCCGCCGGGCAGCTGGGAACTGAGTATGGATACCTTGCTGCTGAAGCAGCCATGAGGTAGTGGCCAGCTTCGGCCTCCTCCAAGCTAAAAGGCCCCATTTCAAGTGCACGCAAGCTAGCAGTATGGTATTGCAGCCTGGGGGTGGGTGGGTGGCAGGTTACACACTTACACTTGCATTGCAAGGAATGGGGAGGTACAATTGAACACTGCCCTGGGACAAGGACTTGCATGGGGATAGTTGCAAGTCTGCATCTTCTGATGCGGAAAGGATCACTTCTGATGGACACACTTTTAGGCTGTGACCTGGGTGTCAGAGATGCTTCCAGGGGTCTTCCCCATGCTGTTCCCATGTCTTTTCAGCACTGTATGCATGTGTCACACAGCACATGGCCAGATAAGATTGTAAAATGTTAAAATGACATTTCCCAGTTGAAAGCAATACAAAAGTGCAAAAACGCATAAAAAATGCTACTTGTGAACATAGCCCAAGGTGTGGAGGAGTATTTTTGTTTTTGGTTATTTATTTTACCTTATACACAAGTCTTTACCCTGGAAAGGAAATTCCTTAACATATTTCACAGGAAAACCGTTTCAGTTTCGTTTTTGAACGTTTTATTGTGAGCCCGTAAAAGTGGCTTAATACCTCTGACCACGTTGTGGACAGCAGTGACCTGGGGGTCAGAAATGCTTCCTGGGACGATCCCCATGCTGTCCCCATGTCATTTGAGCACTGTCACTATCGTTTTGGACATTTTTTAGGCTTTCTACAGACTGCCGGAGGTGCCGCCGCAAAAATGCTTGGGTCTCCCATAGACTAACATTGGGCTCGTTGCTCGGGTCGAGCACCCGAGTATCACAGCGAGCACTTCCCGAGCTTCGAGCACCCGAGCATTTTAGTGCTCGCTCAACACTAATAAAGAGCAAAGTGGGTTTTTCATTTAAATCAATAGGGGCATGTAAACACAGAGTCTCTTTGTAGACGTTTTGAAGCAGAGACAGAGCAGAACCTTCAACTTTTTTAACAACTTTCAGTTTAGGAGAGTTTCTGCTCCAAAACCTCCCCAAACAACTTTGCATGAACATACAATAAGAAGAGTATTCAAAGATTATTTAAAGTGGTGTTTGATAAAGATTTTCAAGAAGATCTGCTCAAAATACACTTAAAAACCCAGTGAACATACCTTTAAAGATAGTAGCACCATCAAAGGCTCAGTTAAGTTTCAAACCGTTTTGTCTACATTTTTTCGATATCGTCACCACTCCAGCACACAATAAAGAAAAAAAGGGAAAAGGATTGGAATAACAGAGTGCAAATTTGGCAAAAGAAAACTTAAATATTTATTGACAACAGCAGAACCAGAAAAACAGGAAAAAATGCCAAGAAAAAACGAGACTCAACTTTAAAAAATACTGTAAGCGTGGTTATCTTCCCTCCAAGCGATGTGACCTAATCAAAATTTTAAGTTGAAAAGGGACGTAATTTACACAGATAAAATCGAAGACAAATTTATGGTATATGTCAAAGATTTTAAGGGGATCTACGGGGTATCGTTCTCCTTGTGGAGAGTGACAAGCAAGGCCCCAAGTCTTATGCCTCTTACCTTGCCAAATCAGATCTCATACTTTGCACTGTCAAGGGGCAATACCCAAAAACACTGTGTCTGCAAATTGAGATTTGGGTTTGGCTTTTATCCAAAGTCATATGGCAAGGCTGATTAAAGGGTTGATATTGACTTTTAGGATTTCTACTTCCATTAGAGGGCACTAGAGTTCCAGTCCTCTTACTCTCTGAAGATGCAATTTGTATAATTAATTTCCCAGGGAGCATGCATGACTTTTAAGCATTCTCACTCTGAGATGCCATGCCTGACTTGTCATTCTCCACAAGGAGAAACGTTACCCCTTAGAACATTCTGTGAAACATCTGTGGGGGGTTTCCACTCTTTAGGCACATCAGGGGCTCTGCAAATGCAATATGGTATCCGCTAAAGATTCCAGCCAATTTTGCCCTCCAGCTTAACGTCTGTTGTGGGTAAATTGTTTGAAGGATTTCTTAGAGATGCTATTGTAGAATATCTTAATGATAATAACTGTCTAACTCCATATCAACATGGATTTATAAGGGATCGCTCCTGCCAAACAAACCTGATGGCCTTCTACGAGGAGGTGAGCTCACAGCTGGACCAGGGAGAGTCAGTGGATGTTGTATACCTTGACTTCTCCAAAGCGTTTGATACCGTGCCACACAAAAGGTTGGTATATAAAATGAGAATGCTTGGTCTGGGGGATAATGTGTGCAAGTGGGTAAATAGCTGGCTGAGTGATAGAAAGCAGAGGGTGGTTATCAATGGAGTAAGCTCAGGGTGTGTCAGGGTTACTAGTGGGGTGCCTCAAGGGTCTGTCTTGGGCCCTATATTATTTAATATATTTATTAATGATCTAGTGGAAGGGTTGCATAGTAAAATAGCAATATTTGCAGATGATACTAAACTTTGTAAAGTAGTTAATACAGATGAGGATAGGGCACAGCTACAGGAGGATTTAGATAAATTGGGGAGTTGGGCCAAAAAATGGCAAATGGGGTTCAATGCCGATAAATGTAAGGTCATGCACATGGGAAAGAAAAACAGCAGTCACCCATACATATTAAATGGGAAACCGTTGGGGAAATCTGACATGGAGAAGGACCTGGGCTTCTTGGTTAACAGCAAATTAAATTGGAGTGCCCAGTGTCAGAAAGCAGCTGCGAAGGCAAATAGAGTCATGGCATGCATCAGAAGAGGAATAGGGGCATATGATGAGAACATTGTACTTCCTCTGTATAAAGCGCTGGTAAGGCCGCACTTAGAATATTGTGCACAGTTCTGGGCTCCGGTGCTCAGGAAAGACATATTGGAGCTAGAGAGGGTACAAAGGAGGGCGACAAAGGTAATAAAGGGAATGGAGGGACTAGAATACCCAGAGAGGTTGTCAAAATTAGGCCTATTTACGTTGGAAAAGAGAAGGCTTAGGGGAAACCTCATAAACATGTATAAATACATCAGGGGGCAGTACAGAGATCTCTCCCATGACCTGTTTATACCAAGGATGGTGACAAAGACGAGGGGGCACACTATGCGTCTGGAGGAAAGGAGGTTCCTGCACCAGCATAGAAGGGGATTCTTTACGGTCAGAGCCGTGAGACTCTGGAACTCTCTGGGAGAGGAAGTGGTGATGTCCAACTCACTTAATGAGTTCAAGAGAGGCCTGGACGCCTTTCTTGAGAACAATAAAATTACATCTTATGCTTAGTGATAGTTAATTAGATGTAGGGATTTAATCTGACTGCCAGATTGGTTTGGGAAGTGAATTTTTCCTCAATGATGTAAATTGGCCTATACCGCATGTTTTTTTTTTTTTTGCCTTCCCCTGGATCAACGCTGCGGAATAGCTGCAGTGCACAAGAAATAGGCTGAACTGGATGGACGCTTGTCTTTTTTCGGCCTTATAAACTATGTAAAAATAAAATGGTTCTCATTCCCCTCTGAGTACTGTTGTGCGCTCAAACGGAAGTTTTCCATCACATATGGGGTATTGGTGTGCTCAGAAGAAATTGCAAGCATATAGTGGATTTAAAACTTAACTTTTACTTTCAAAACTGACGTGCAAATGGACTATTGACATTATACATAACATTAACATAAAAGCGACTGAAAGTGTTGCCCGTGTCCCTGTATGGGATCATAAGCCGACAGTAGTCAGGAAATAATGGCAACGGTGTCAGCAAACACCCGAAATCCAACTTTTAGATAGAACCAGCTATATATAACTGGATATCCATACAAATGATGGAGCTAAACGGATAAAAGGAAAGGTCTCACCCAATATGTAGTTCCTTGAGCACCTTTAATATCCTTCTCCAATATACTCCATCCTGTCGAGTCTTGGTGGTCGGCTGTCCCTGTCAGTTCCTATAGCTGGAACTGACCCTCAAACCCCAAAGACTCCTGCCCTTACAAGGGCAGTTCACAGCTGATCCTGTTGGTACTAGACAGCCCTGGACTAATCCTATGCGCCTCTCGACGTGTTTCTTAAAAACCTTGAGTCATCAGGGGATTGGCACATGAAGCTATATAATCAGAGACATAGTGCTTGGTACTTCCTATCTGGGGTATAATATAAGCAATGGCAGAGACAGTATGGACTTCCAAACATTTGTAGTCCAGCTGCATGGGGCGTGGTAAGAAGCACCTGTTACAAGGTGCACCACCCCCTTGTTATGTAAAAATGTCATGATTGGTTTGTTTAATTGTAAACACAGCAAGTGAACAAATCAAAGAGGTTCTCACCTTACATAGTCAAATGATTGTCATCAGACTGAGGTCATAATCCATACATATGCACCCAAACATGCATGTTTAGGGGCGACGTCCACTTGTCCACATGGGGAACACCATGTAGCAAGACCGGCCATTACCTGCATGCGGCCAGTTTCTCCGCGATTCATTTCCGGTGCATTCATACTGGTCATAGAGTGCTGGAACGCAGACCGCGTTCCACAGTCCGCGCGATAGAGCGCCTCACTTCCGGTGCATGTACATCACTTCTGGCACGCTGGAACGCAACATGCGCTCCAGTGTGTACAAGCCACCAAAGGATCATGCGCGTCAATTCTGGTATATTGGAACCCACTATGCGTCCCACAAGCAGATTATATCAGTATGACATGGAACTTACTGAGACATAATGTGTGCATTCATAGCGGGACAAATCACGCAAATCCTCATTATTATGTCCAAACGTCACTAGATAAATTGATGCCACATAAAATATAATACAATGTTAAGTATGCTCCACGAAGTTGACCATTCATAGATATCATTGGAAGAAAAGTGAGAATACATCAAGGATTAATCGCCCAGTGATGATAGTTCACTAAATCTTGGAAATTCAAAAAAACAAAAAAAGAAGATATTAAGGTTGGATTAGGAATTAGATAGGCCAGAAAAATCATCATATAAAGCAACTATACGTCAGTTGCTCATTTAGACCCCGTGGAGATAGTCTTCATCATGAAGATCCACTTGGTCACTTTTTGGAGTAATTTACGATCCCAGTTACCCCACGGCGAGGTTTGGCTACTTTTTCAATGGCCGTAAATTTAATGGCTTTTTTATCGCCACCATGGAGTCTATTGACATGCCTAGATATGGGGGTGTCTCTATTATGTTCTATGTCACCAAGGTGCTCGCCGATCCTGATCCTTAATTTGCGGTTTGTTTTGCCTAAATATACTCTAGGCCACAACGACAAACGCCCCTGTAGATGACACCTTGCGTACGGCAGTTAATGAAGTCCATGATGGCGAATTCTTTGTCAATATTGGTGCCTCTGAAAGTCTTTACAGTCTCAATTGAGGGACAGATTACACAATTGTCGCACTTAAAACACACTTTGACATCTGATTTGAGCCATGACTCGCTCTGGGGTGCCAAAAAATGACTCTGTACCAGTCTATCACGTAATGAGCGATCCCTTCTATATGTAATGTGGGGGTAGCCACCCAAGAAACAAGCAATATCTTCATCCATCTCCAGGGTGGGTCAGTATTTTTGGAGGATTCGTTTGACCTCCCCTGCTCCATTACAGAATGTGGTGATAAATCTCACCACATTCTCAGGTTCAATTTGCGTTTTGGGGGTTAGAAGGTCCGTTCTATTATTAGACTTGCTGGTATTAAATGCATCATGGAGGACCCTTTCGGGGTACCCTCTGTCTAGTAATCTTCTCCCCAGATCATCCACCTGTTTTTTGAACACTTTATCATTGGAGCAGTTTCTGTGTATTCGCAGATACTGCCCTCTAGGGATGCCTTTTTTAACAGCGGTTAGGTGGTTACTCTTCCAGCGCAAAAGCGCATTTGTTGCAGTAGGTTTTCTGTAAGTGCAGGTTTCAAGGTGGCAACCCTCTGTTTTTTTAATCAGAATGTCCAGAAATGGCAGACATGTGGGGCTGGATTCACTGGTGAATTTTAATCCAATAGGATTGATATTAAGATCCTCCACAAATGTGATAAATTCTTCTAGGGATCCTCTCCATATAACGAATATGTCGTCAATTTAACGTGCCCACATGTCTACCATCTCAACATTTCGTGGGCCTTCCTCACCAAAGACCATGACTTCCTCCCACCAGCCCAGGAGCAGATTAGCATATGAGGGGGCACATGGGCTCCCCATTGCCGTGCCCCTGAGCTGGTTGAAGTACTTGTGGTCAAAGGTGAAAAAAATTTTTATAAGACAAAACCGAAGGGTTTTTAAAACAAAGTCACTATGTGACTGGCATTGTATACTCCTAGTAGAGAGATAATGTTTCACAGCAGTAAGGCCCATAATATGGGGAATTGAGGAATAAAGGGCCTCGACATCTATGCTAGCCAAAATAGTGTCTGGGCCTACTGTTATGCCCTCAAGTTTCAAGAGTAGGTCCGTAGTGTCCCTCGTGTATGATTCGAGTGATATGACGAACGGACTTAGAATTTGATCGACATAAATGCCCAGATTCTGACATAGACTGTCCACTCCCGATATGATAGGTCTGCCTTTCAACTGATTGGTGCCTTTATGCAAAAATGTGGCCAGGACAGGATTTTGTGGTAACATGAATTCATATTCATTCTTGTCGATCACTTTCATTTTTAGACCCTCTTCAAGAGGACTTGTTAGCACCTTATGAAATTCTGGCATAGGATTACTCTGTAGAACCTCATAACATTCCCCATCCTGTAATAATTTATAACACATAAGCATATATTGTTCAGAGTCTAGGACCACCACATTACCACCCTTATCTGAAGGTTTAATGACAATGTGGTGGTCCTGCTCAAGATCTCTGATGGCTTGCATTTCCTCTCTGCTGCAATTAAATCTCGACCAACATTTTTTTTGATTAAGACTTTCCATTTCTCTGGACACCATATTAACAAATACATCTATTGATGAGACATCGCCTTGTGCTCGTGGCATTTTAGTGCTTTTGTTTTTAAGGTCAGAAAAAAGACCAATACCAGTAGGAGCTGGATTATCGATACTATTGAGTAAACGTGTCCTAGGCAGTACGTCCAAGGGTATATTAAGTACATCACAAGCCCATTTATCCATTTTGGCAAAGAACTTGCGCCACCTGAGTTTCCTGGCAAAGAGGTGCAAGTCCTTTATATTTTCAAAAATATTGAGATCAGAGGAAGGAATAAACGAGAGGCCCTTGCTTAGTACCGACATCTCCGATGTATTCAGTGATCTAGAAGATAAATTAATGACTTTAGAATTCAATTCAGATACTGAGCCCTTCCCACATTCATACGATTTCTCAGCGGGTAGACTGTATCTAAAAAACGGGGATCTTGTTTCCTGCCTCTATCTGACTTAATTCTACTATCTGTGTCGGAGAGATCAGTATCAGTAGATGAAATGTCAGTATCTGGTTCTATATATAGTGATTTATTGTTGAAAAAAAGGTACGCTTTATTTTCTTTGAAATCTTGAAGATCATGTAAATACTGGTTATGTTTTCTCTCTCTTATGTGGTATTGAAACTGTTCTATTGTCCTCTGTAATTTACTCTCTCTTATCCCAAAATCTGCCTCTTGTGAAAATTTCTTAGTTATATCTATTTACTCTTTAAGTTTATCATTTAGAGTAGGCAATGTATGTTTCTCCTCTTCCAATAAAACTGTCATTAGCCGTAAAGAACTATTAGTTGCTTCCTTTTCCCACTTGGAAATAAAACCTTGATTCCGGTGTCTATTCCCTGGGTTTAGTGTGATCCTGAGACCCCTGAGAACTATACCTGCTTTGATGTAATTTTCCAAACTCTGGGTTTCACACCAGGATGAGATTCTATCTTTGTAAACTTTTGTAAGCTCCTTAAAAGCTACGGTATATGTAGGTGTATATTTTTTCTGCGTATATGTTTTCTCTGAAAATACCTCCTTGGCCTCAACAAACCACTGATCTGTATCTAGATCCGTGGATAGAAACCCAGCCATATCTCAATATATAAGAACAAATCCAGCAAATAAAGGGAGATAGAGGGGGAGATTATCTATGTAATCCCTGGCCCAACAGATCCACTAATAGAAATCCCAAGCATAAAGTGGATTTAAAACTTAACTTTTACTATCAAAAGGTAAAACTGACGTGCAAATAGACTATTGACATTATACATAACAATAACATAAAAGCGTCTGAAAGTGTTGCCCGTGTCCCTGTATGGGATCATAAGCCGACAGTAGTCAGGAAATAATGGCAATGGTGTCAGCAAACACCCAAAATCCAACTTTTAGATAGAACCAGCTATATATGACTGGATATCCATACAAATGATGGAGCTAAATGGATAAAAGGAAAGGTCTCACCCAATATGTAGTTCCTTGAGCACCTTTAATCTATAAGAAATTGCACAACAAATTATATGGTCTATTTTCTCTTGTTACTCTTGTGAAAATGAATAATTTGGGGCTAAAGCAACATTTTTGTGGGAATAATGTAATTTTTTTTTCATGGCTCAACATTATAAAATTCTGTGAAGCACTTCTTGGTTCAAGATGCTCACTAGACCTCTAGGTAAGTTTTTTAGGGGTGTAATTTCCAAAATGGGGTCACTTGGGCTTACCATGGCGTCCTCTTCTATTTCAGCCAATTTTGCGATCTAAAAGTTGAAGGGCACTCATTTCTTTTCCAAGTCCTGCTCTTTGCTAAAACTGTATGGGTTATTTTACTCAGGAGAAATCGCACAACAAATTGTATGGTGCATTTTCTCCTGTTACCTTTTTGAACATGCAAAATTTGGGACTAAATCAATAATTTTGGAGGGAAAAAGTACAATTTTCATTTTTTCCTTCCTCATTCCTTTGATTCTAGTGAAGCTCCCAAAGGGTTAATAAACTTCTTGAATGTGCTGGGGTGTGCACACGTCTTCTTGTGCAAAGTGGCTTCGGAGAGAAGTGGCAGTTATTTCAGAGGCCATGGACTAACATTCGTCTTCTTCTTCTCTTTCCACAGGTACATGCTCTGCATAATTCCCCTGCTCCTATGTATGCTGTCTTCTAATGCTCTGCTGACCCGTCTCTCTGGTACATGCTCTGCATAATTCCCCTGCTCCTATGTATGCTGTCTTCTAATGCTCTGCTGACCCGTCTCTCTGGTACATGCTCTGCATAATTCCCCTGCTTCATCTGTCCCACTCCAATCAATATTCACATATGTTTGTTCTTTACCCACTATATACCTTATCTGATTTTTAGAGGTGCTAAACTGCAGAGACTTGCGTCCTGGCTCTGTCTTTGATCACCCAGCCATCTCCTGCTAAAATGACCAGCTGTTAATTTATCCACAAGCCGTTCCCACAATACCCTACACCTGATATAGTTTAATGTGGCCTATATATTTAGACTCTCTGTAAGGGGTGCACGCGTGCTGGGGTGTGCACGCGTCTTCTTGTGCAAAGTGGCTTCGGAGAGAAGTGGCAGTTATTTCAGAGGCCATGGACTAACATTCGCCTTCTTCTTCTCTTTCCACAGGTACATGCTCTGCATAATTCCCCTGCTCCTATGTATGCTGTCTTCTAATGCTCTGCTGACCCGTCTCTCTGGTACATGCTCTGCATAATTCCCCTGCTCCTATGTATGCTGTCTTCTAATGCTCTGCTGACCCGTCTCTCTGGTACATGCTCTGCATAATTCCCCTGCTCCTATGTATGCTGTCTTCTAATGCTCTGCTGACCTGTCTCTCTGGTACATGCTCTGCATAATTCCCCTGCTCCTATGTATGCTGTCTTCTAATGCTCTGCTGACCCGTCTCTCTGGTACATGCTCTGCATAATTCCCCTGCTCCTATGTATGCTGTCTTCTAATGCTCTGCTGACCCGTCTCTCTGGTACATGCTCTGCATAATTCCCCTGCTTCATCTGTCCCACTCCAATCAATATTCACATATGTTTGTTCTTTACCCACTATATACCTTATCTGATTTTTAGAGGTGCTAAACTGCAGAGACTTGCGTCCTGGCTCTGTCTTTGATCACCCAGCCATCTCCTGCTGAAATGACCAGCTGTTAATTTATCCACAAGCCGTTCCCACAATACCCTACACCTGATATAGTTTAATGTGGCCCATATATTTAGACTCTCTGTAAGGGGTGCACGCGTGCTGGGGTGTGCACGCGTCTTCTTGTGCAAAGTGGCTTCGGAGAGAAGTGGCAGTTATTTCAGAGGCCATGGACTAACATTCGTCTTCTTCTTCTCTTTCCACAGGTACATGCTCTGCATAATTCCCCTGCTCCTATGTATGCTGTCTTCTAATGCTCTGCTGACCCGTCTCTCTGGTACATGCTCTGCATAATTCCCCTGCTCCTATGTATGCTGTCTTCTAATGCTCTGCTGACCCGTCTCTCTGGTACATGCTCTGCATAATTCCCCTGCTCCTATGTATGCTGTCTTCTAATGCTCTGCTGACCCGTCTCTCTGGTACATGCTCTGCATAATTCCCCTGCTCCTATGTATGCTGTCTTCTAATGCTCTGCTGACCCGTCTCTCTGGTACATGCTCTGCATAATTCCCCTGCTCCTATGTATGCTGTCTTCTAATGCTCTGCTGACCCGTCTCTCTGGTACATGCTCTGCATAATTCCCCTGCTTCATCTGTCCCACTCCAATCAATATTCACATATGTTTGTTCTTTACCCACTATATACCTTATCTGATTTTTAGAGGTGCTAAACTGCAGAGACTTGCGTCCTGGCTCTGTCTTTGATCACCCAGCCATCTCCTGCTGAAATGACCAGCTGTTAATTTATCCACAAGCCGTTCCCACAATACCCTACACCTGATATAGTTTAATGTGGCCTATATATTTAGACTCTCTGTAAGGGGTGCACGCGTGCTGGGGTGTGCACGCGTCTTCTTGTGCAAAGTGGCTTCGGAGAGAAGTGGCAGTTATTTCAGAGGCCATGGACTAACATTCGTCTTCTTCTTCTCTTTCCACAGGTACATGCTCTGCATAATTCCCCTGCTCCTATGTATGCTGTCTTCTAATGCTCTGCTGACCCGTCTCTCTGGTACATGCTTTGCATAATTCCCCTGCTCCTATGTATGCTGTCTTCTAATGCTCTGCTGACCCGTCTCTCTGGTACATGCTCTGCATAATTCCCCTGCTCCTATGTATGCTGTCTTCTAATGCTCTGCTGACCCGTCTCTCTGGTACATGCTCTGCATAATTCCCCTGCTCCTATGTATGCTGTCTTCTAATGCTCTGCTGACCCGTCTCTCTGGTACATGCTCTGCATAATTCCCCTGCTCCTATGTATGCTGTCTTCTAATGCTCTGCTGACCCGTCTCTCTGGTACATGCTCTGCATAATTCCCCTGCTTCATCTGTCCCACTCCAATCAATATTCACATATGTTTGTTCTTTACCCACTATATACCTTATCTGATTTTTAGAGGTGCTAAACTGCAGAGACTTGCGTCCTGGCTCTGTCTTTGATCACCCAGCCATCTCCTGCTAAAATGACCAGCTGTTAATTTATCCACAAGCCGTTCCCACAATACCCTACACCTGATATAGTTTAATGTGGCCTATATATTTAGACTCTCTGTAAGGGGTGCACGCGTGCTGGGGTGTGCACGCGTCTTCTTGTGCAAAGTGGCTTCGGAGAGACGTGGCAGTTATTTCAGAGGCCATGGACTAACATTCGTCTTCTTCTTCTCTTTCCACAGGTACATGCTCTGCATAATTCCCCTGCTCCTATGTATGCTGTCTTCTAATGCTCTGCTGACCCGTCTCTTTGGTACATGCTCTGCATAATTCCCCTGCTCCTATGTATGCTGTCTTCTAATGCTCTGCTGACCCGTCTCTCTGGTACATGCTCTGCATAATTCCCCTGCTCCTATGTATGCTGTCTTCTAATGCTCTGCTGACCCGTCTCTCTGGTACATTCTCTGCATAATTCCCCTGCTCCTATGTATGCTGTCTTCTAATGCTCTGCTGACCCGTCTCTCTGGTACATGCTCTGCATAATTCCCCTGCTCCTATGTATGCTGTCTTCTAATGCTCTGCTGACCCGTCTCTCTGGTACATGCTCTGCATAATTCCCCTGCTTCATCTGTCCCACTCCAATCAATATTCACATATGTTTGTTCTTTACCCACTATATACCTTATCTGATTTTTAGAGGTGCTAAACTGCAGAGACTTGCGTCCTGGCTCTCTCTTTGATCACCCAGCCATCTCCTGCTGAAATGACCAGCTGTTAATTTATCCACAAGCCGTTCCCACAATACCCTACACCTGATATAGTTTAATGTGGCCTATATATTTAGACTCTCTGTAAGGGGTGCACGCGTGCTGGGGTGTGCACGTGTCTTCTTGTGCAAAGTGGCTTCGGAGAGAAGTGGCAGTTATTTCAGAGGCCATGGACTAACATTCGTCTTCTTCTTCTCTTTCCACAGGTACATGCTCTGCATAATTCCCCTGCTCCTATGTATGCTGTCTTCTAATGCTCTGCTGACCCGTCTCTCTGGTACATGCTCTGCATAATTCCCCTGCTCCTATGTATGCTGTCTTCTAATGCTCTGCTGACCCGTCTCTCTGGTACATGCTCTGCATAATTCCCCTGCTCCTATGTATGCTGTCTTCTAATGCTCTGCTGACCCGTCTCTCTGGTACATGCTCTGCATAATTCCCCTGCTCCTATGTATGCTGTCTTCTAATGCTCTGCTGACCCGTCTCTCTGGTACATGCTCTGCATAATTCCCCTGCTCCTATGTATGCTGTCTTCTAATGCTCTGCTGACCCGTCTCTCTGGTACATGCTCTGCATAATTCCCCTGCTTCATCTGTCCCACTCCAATCAATATTCACATATGTTTGTTCTTTACCCACTATATACCTTATCTGATTTTTAGAGGTGCTAAACTGCAGAGACTTGCGTCCTGGCTCTGTCTTTGATCACCCAGCCATCTCCTGCTAAAATGACCAGCTGTTAATTTATCCACAAGCCGTTCCCACAATACCCTACACCTGATATAGTTTAATGTGGCCTAAATATTTAGACTCTCTGTAAGGGGTGCACGCGTGCTGGGGTGTGCACGCGTCTTCTTGTGCAAAGTGGCTTCGGAGAGAAGTGGCAGTTATTTCAGAGGCCATGGACTAACATTCGTCTTCTTCTTCTCTTTCCACAGGTACATGCTCTGCATAATTCCCCTGCTCCTATGTATGCTGTCTTCTAATGCTCTGCTGACCCGTCTCTCTGGTACATGCTCTGCATAATTCCCCTGCTCCTATGTATGCTGTCTTCTAATGCTCTGCTGACCCGTCTCTCTGGTACATGCTCTGCATAATTCCCCTGCTCCTATGTATGCTGTCTTCTAATGCTCTGCTGACCCGTCTCTCTGGTACATGCTCTGCATAATTCCCCTGCTCCTATGTATGCTGTCTTCTAATGCTCTGCTGACCCGTCTCTCTGGTACATGCTCTGCATAATTCCCCTGCTCCTATGTATGCTGTCTTCTAATGCTCTGCTGACCCGTCTCTCTGGTACATGCTCTGCATAATTCCCCTGCTCCTATGTATGCTGTCTTCTAATGCTCTGCTGACCCGTCTCTCTGGTACATGCTCTGCATAATTCCCCTGCTCCTATGTATGCTGTCTTCTAATGCTCTGCTGACCCGTCTCTCTGGTACATGCTCTGCATAATTCCCCTGCTCCTATGTATGCTGTCTTCTAATGCTCTGCTGACCCGTCTCTCTGGTACATGCTCTGCATAATTCCCCTGCTTCATCTGTCCCACTCCAATCAATATTCACATATGTTTGTTCTTTACCCACTATATACCTTATCTGATTTTTAGAGGTGCTAAACTGCAGAGACTTGCGTCCTGGCTCTGTCTTTGATCACCCAGCCATCTCCTGCTAAAATGACCAGCTGTTAATTTATCCACAAGCCGTTCCCACAATACCCTACACCTGATATAGTTTAATGTGGCCTATATATTTAGACTCTCTGTAAGGGGTGCACGCGTGCTGGGGTGTGCACGCGTCTTCTTGTGCAAAGTGGCTTCGGAGAGAAGTGGCAGTTATTTCAGAGGCCATGGACTAACATTCGTCTTCTTCTTCTCTTTCCACAGGTACATGCTCTGCATAATTCCCCTGCTCCTATGTATGCTGTCTTCTAATGCTCTGCTGACCCGTCTCTCTGGTACATGCTCTGCATAATTCCCCTGCTCCTATGTATGCTGTCTTCTAATGCTCTGCTGACCCGTCTCTCTGGTACATGCTCTGCATAATTCCCCTGCTCCTATGTATGCTGTCTTCTAATGCTCTGCTGACCCGTCTCTCTGGTACATGCTCTGCATAATTCCCCTGCTCCTATGTATGCTGTCTTCTAATGCTCTGCTGACCCGTCTCTCTGGTACATGCTCTGCATAATTCCCCTGCTCCTATGTATTCTGTCTTCTAATGCTCTGCTGACCCGTCTCTCTGGTACATGCTCTGCATAATTCCCCTGCTTCATCTGTCCCACTCCAATCAATATTCACATATGTTTGTTCTTTACCCACTATATACCTTATCTGATTTTTAGAGGTGCTAAACTGCAGAGACTTGCGTCCTGGCTCTGTCTTTGATCACCCAGCCATCTCCTACTATAATGACCAGCTGTTAATTTATCCACAAGCCGTTCCCACAATACCCTACACCTGATATAGTTTAATGTGGCCTATATATTTAGACTCTCTGTAAGGGGTGCACGCGTGCTGGGGTGTGCACGCGTCTTCTTGTGCAAAGTGGCTTCGGAGAGAAGTGGCAGTTATTTCAGAGGCCATGGACTAACATTCGTCTTCTTCTTCTCTTTCCACAGGTACATGCTCTGCATAATTCCCCTGCTCCTATGTATGCTGTCTTCTAATGCTCTGCTGACCCGTCTCTCTGGTACATGCTCTGCATAATTCCCCTGCTCCTATGTATGCTGTCTTCTAATGCTCTGCTGACCCGTCTCTCTGGTACATGCTCTGCATAATTCCCCTGCTCCTATGTATGCTGTCTTCTAATGCTCTGCTGACCCGTCTCTCTGGTACATGCTCTGCATAATTCCCCTGCTCCTATGTATGCTGTCTTCTAATGCTCTGCTGACCCGTCTCTCTGGTACATGCTCTGCATAATTCCCCTGCTCCTATGTATGCTGTCTTCTAATGCTCTGCTGACCCGTCTCTCTGGTACATGCTCTGCATAATTCCCCTGCTTCATCTGTCCCACTCCAATCAATATTCACATATGTTTGTTCTTTACCCACTATATACCTTATCTGATTTTTAGAGGTGCTAAACTGCAGAGACTTGCGTCCTGGCTCTGTCTTTGATCACCCAGCCATCTCCTGCTGAAATGACCAGCTGTTAATTTATCCACAAGCCGTTCCCACAATACCCTACACCTGATATAGTTTAATGTGGCCTATATATTTAGACTCTCTGTAAGGGGTGCACGCGTGCTGGGGTGTGCACGCGTCTTCTTGTGCAAAGTGGCTTCGGAGAGAAGTGGCAGTTATTTCAGGGGCCATGGACTAACATTCATCTTCTTCTTCTCTTTCCACAGGTACATGCTCTGCATAATTCCCCTGCTCCTATGTATGCTGTCTTCTAATGCTCTGCTGACCCGTCTCTCTGGTACATGCTCTGCATAATTCCCCTGCTCCTATGTATGCTGTCTTCTAATGCTCTGCTGACCCGTCTCTCTGGTACATGCTCTGCATAATTCCCCTGCTCCTATGTATGCTGTCTTCTAATGCTCTGCTGACCCGTCTCTCTGGTACATGCTCTGCATAATTCCCCTGCTCCTATGTATGCTGTCTTCTAATGCTCTGCTGACCCGTCTCTCTGGTACATGCTCTGCATAATTCCCCTGCTCCTATGTATGCTGTCTTCTAATGCTCTGCTGACCCGTCTCTCTGGTACATGCTCTGCATAATTCCCCTGCTTCATCTGTCCCACTCCAATCAATATTCACATATGTTTGTTCTTTACCCACTATATACCTTATCTGATTTTTAGAGGTGCTAAACTGCAGAGACTTGCGTCCTGGCTCTGTCTTTGATCACCCAGCCATCTCCTGCTAAAATGACCAGCTGTTAATTTATCCACAAGCCGTTCCCACAATACCCTACACCTGATATAGTTTAATGTGGCCTATATATTTAGACTCTCTGTAAGGGGTGCACGCGTGCTGGGGTGTGCACGCGTCTTCTTGTGCAAAGTGGCTTCGGAGAGAAGTGGCAGTTATTTCAGAGGCCATGGACTAACATTCGTCTTCTTCTTCTCTTTCCACAGGTACATGCTCTGCATAATTCCCCTGCTCCTATGTATGCTGTCTTCTAATGCTCTGCTGACCCGTCTCTCTGGTACATGCTCTGCATAATTCCCCTGCTCCTATGTATGCTGTCTTCTAATGCTCTGCTGACCCGTCTCTCTGGTACATGCTCTGCATAATTCCCCTGCTCCTATGTATGCTGTCTTCTAATGCTCTGCTGACCCGTCTCTCTGGTACATGCTCTGCATAATTCCCCTGCTCCTATGTATGCTGTCTTCTAATGCTCTGCTGACCCGTCTCTCTGGTACATGCTCTGCATAATTCCCCTGCTCCTATGTATGCTGTCTTCTAATGCTCTGCTGACCCGTCTCTCTGGTACATGCTCTGCATAATTCCCCTGCTTCATCTGTCCCACTCCAATCAATATTCACATATGTTTGTTCTTTACCCACTATATACCTTATCTGATTTTTAGAGGTGCTAAACTGCAGAGACTTGCGTCCTGGCTCTGTCTTTGATCACCCAGCCATCTCCTGCTGAAATGACCAGCTGTTAATTTATCCACAAGCCGTTCCCACAATACCCTACACATGATATAGTTTAATGTGGCCTATATATTTAGACTCTCTGTAAGGGGTGCACGCGTGCTGGGGTGTGCACGCGTCTTCTTGTGCAAAGTGGCTTCGGAGAGAAGTGGCAGTTATTTCAGAGGCCATGGACTAACATTCGTCTTCTTCTTCTCTTTCCACAGGTACATGCTCTGCATAATTCCCCTGCTCCTATGTATGCTGTCTTCTAATGCTCTGCTGACCCGTCTCTCTGGTACATGCTCTGCATAATTCCCCTGCTCCTATGTATGCTGTCTTCTAATGCTCTGCTGACCCGTCTCTCTGGTACATGCTCTGCATAATTCCCCTGCTCCTATGTATGCTGTCTTCTAATGCTCTGCTGACCCGTCTCTCTGGTACATGCTCTGCATAATTCCCCTGCTCCTATGTATGCTGTCTTCTAATGCTCTGCTGACCCGTCTCTCTGGTACATGCTCTGCATAATTCCCCTGCTCCTATGTATGCTGTCTTCTAATGCTCTGCTGACCCGTCTCTCTGGTACATGCTCTGCATAATTCCCCTGCTTCATCTGTCCCACTCCAATCAATATTCACATATGTTTGTTCTTTACCCACTATATACCTTATCTGATTTTTAGAGGTGCTAAACTGCAGAGACTTGCGTCCTGGCTCTGTCTTTGATCACCCAGCCATCTCCTGCTAAAATGACCAGCTGTTAATTTATCCACAAGCCGTTCCCACAATACCCTACACCTGATATAGTTTAATGTGGCCTATATATTTAGACTCTCTGTAAGGGGTGCACGCGTGCTGGGGTGTGCACGCGTCTTCTTGTGCAAAGTGGCTTCGGAGAGAAGTGGCAGTTATTTCAGAGGCCATGGACTAACATTCGTCTTCTTCTTCTCTTTCCACAGGTACATGCTCTGCATAATTCCCCTGCTCCTATGTATGCTGTCTTCTAATGCTCTGCTGACCCGTCTCTCTGGTACATGCTCTGCATAATTCCCCTGCTCCTATGTATGCTGTCTTCTAATGCTCTGCTGACCCGTCTCTCTGGTACATGCTCTGCATAATTCCCCTGCTCCTATGTATGCTGTCTTCTAATGCTCTGCTGACCCGTCTCTCTGGTACATGCTCTGCATAATTCCCCTGCTCCTATGTATGCTGTCTTCTAATGCTCTGCTGACCCGTCTCTCTGGTACATGCTCTGCATAATTCCCCTGCTCCTATGTATGCTGTCTTCTAATGCTCTGCTGACCCGTCTCTCTGGTACATGCTCTGCATAATTCCCCTGCTTCATCTGTCCCACTCCAATCAATATTCACATATGTTTGTTCTTTACCCACTATATACCTTATCTGATTTTTAGAGGTGCTAAACTGCAGAGACTTGCGTCCTGGCTCTGTCTTTGATCACCCAGCCATCTCCTGCTGAAATGACCACCTGTTAATTTATCCACAAGCCGTTCCCACAATACCCTACACCTGATATAGTTTAATGTGGCCTATATATTTAGACTCTCTGTAAGGGGTGCACGCGTGCTGGGGTGTGCACGCGTCTTCTTGTGCAAAGTGGCTTCGGAGAGAAGTGGCAGTTATTTCAGAGGCCATGGACTAACATTCGTCTTCTTCTTCTCTTTCCACAGGTACATGCTCTGCATAATTCCCCTGCTCCTATGTATGCTGTCTTCTAATGCTCTGCTGACCCATCTCTCTGGTACATGCTCTGCATAATTCCCCTGCTCCTATGTATGCTGTCTTCTAATGCTCTGCTGACCCGTCTCTCTGGTACATGCTCTGCATAATTCCCCTGCTCCTATGTATGCTGTCTTCTAATGCTCTGCTGACCCGTCTCTCTGGTACATGCTCTGCATAATTCCCCTGCTCCTATGTATGCTGTCTTCTAATGCTCTGCTGACCCGTCTCTCTGGTACATGCTCTGCATAATTCCCCTGCTCCTATGTATGCTGTCTTCTAATGCTCTGCTGACCCGTCTCTCTGGTACATGCTCTGCATAATTCCCCTGCTTCATCTGTCCCACTCCAATCAATATTCACATATGTTTGTTCTTTACCCACTATATACCTTATCTGATTTTTAGAGGTGCTAAACTGCAGAGACTTGCGTCCTGGCTCTGTCTTTGATCACCCAGCCATCTCCTGCTGAAATGACCAGCTGTTAATTTATCCACAAGCCGTTCCCACAATACCCTACACCTGATATAGTTTAATGTGGCCTATATATTTAGACTCTCTGTAAGGGGTGCACGCGTGCTGGGGTGTGCACGCGTCTTCTTGTGCAAAGTGGCTTCGGAGAGAAGTGGCAGTTATTTCAGAGGCCATGGACTAACATTCGTCTTCTTCTTCTCTTTCCACAGGTACATGCTCTGCATAATTCCCCTGCTCCTATGTATGCTGTCTTCTAATGCTCTGCTGACCCATCTCTCTGGTACATGCTCTGCATAATTCCCCTGCTCCTATGTATGCTGTCTTCTAATGCTCTGCTGACCCGTCTCTCTGGTACATGCTCTGCATAATTCCCCTGCTCCTATGTATGCTGTCTTCTAATGCTCTGCTGACCCGTCTCTCTGGTACATGCTCTGCATAATTCCCCTGCTCCTATGTATGCTGTCTTCTAATGCTCTGCTGACCCGTCTCTCTGGTACATGCTCTGCATAATTCCCCTGCTCCTATGTATGCTGTCTTCTAATGCTCTGCTGACCCGTCTCTCTGGTACATGCTCTGCATAATTCCCCTGCTTCATCTGTCCCACTCCAATCAATATTCACATATGTTTGTTCTTTACCCACTATATACCTTATCTGATTTTTAGAGGTGCTAAACTGCAGAGACTTGCATCCTGGCTCTGTCTTTGATCACCCAGCCATCTCCTGCTGAAATGACCAGCTGTTAATTTATCCACAAGCCGTTCCCACAATACCCTACACCTGATATAGTTTAATGTGGCCTATATATTTAGACTCTCTGTAAGGGGTGCACGCGTGCTGGGGTGTGCACGCGTCTTCTTGTGCAAAGTGGCTTCGGAGAGAAGTGGCAGTTATTTCAGAGGCCATGGACTAACATTCGTCTTCTTCTTCTCTTTCCACAGGTACATGCTCTGCATAATTCCCCTGCTCCTATGTATGCTGTCTTCTAATGCTCTGCTGACCCATCTCTCTGGTACATGCTCTGCATAATTCCCCTGCTCCTATGTATGCTGTCTTCTAATGCTCTGCTGACCCGTCTCTCTGGTACATGCTCTGCATAATTCCCCTGCTCCTATGTATGCTGTCTTCTAATGCTCTGCTGACCCGTCTCTCTGGTACATGCTCTGCATAATTCCCCTGCTCCTATGTATGCTGTCTTCTAATGCTCTGCTGACCCGTCTCTCTGGTACATGCTCTGCATAATTCCCCTGCTCCTATGTATGCTGTCTTCTAATGCTCTGCTGACCCGTCTCTCTGGTACATGCTCTGCATAATTTCCCTGCTTCATCTGTCCCACTCCAATCAATATTCACATATGTTAGTTCTTTACCCACTATATACCTTATCTGATTTTTAGAGGTGCTAAACTGCAGAGACTTGCGTCCTGGCTCTGTCTTTGATCACCCAGCCATCTCCTGCTAAAATGACCAGCTGTTAATTTATCCACAAGCCGTTCCCACAATACCCTACACCTGATATAGTTTAATGTGGCCTAAATATTTAGACTCTCTGTAAGGGGTGCACGCGTGCTGGGGTGTGCACGCGTCTTCTTGTGCAAAGTGGCTTCGGAGAGAAGTGGCAGTTATTTCAGAGGCCATGGACTAACATTCGTCTTCTTCTTCTCTTTCCACAGGTACATGCTCTGCATAATTCCCCTGCTCCTATGTATGCTTTCTCCTAATGCTCTGCTGACCCATCTCTCTGGTACATGCACTGCATAATTCCCCTGCTCCTATGTATGCTGTCTTCTAATGCTCTGCTGACCCGTCTCTCTGGTACATGCTCTGCATAATTCCCCTGCTCCTATGTATGCTGTCTTCTAATGCTCTGCTGACCCGTCTCTCTGGTACATGCTCTGCATAATTCCCCTGCTCCTATGTATGCTGTCTTCTAATGCTCTGCTGACCCGTCTCTCTGGTACATGCTCTGCATAATTCCCCTGCTCCTAAGTATGCTGTCTTCTAATGCTCTGCTGACCCGTCTCTCTGGTACATGCTCTGCATAATTCCCCTGCTTCATCTGTCCCACTCCAATCAATATTCACATATGTTTGTTCTTTACCCACTATATACCTTTTCTGATTTTTAGAGGTGCTAAACTGCAGAGACTTGCGTCCTGGCTCTGTCTTTGATCACCCAGCCATCTCCTGCTGAAATGACCAGCTGTTAATTTATCCACAAGCCGTTCCCACAATACCCTACACCTGATATAGTTTAATGTGGCCTACATATTTAGACTCTCTGTAAGGGGTGCACGCGTGCTGGGGTGTGCACGCGTCTTCTTGTGCAAAGTGGCTTCGGAGAGAAGTGGCAGTTATTTCAGAGGCCATGGACTAACATTCGTCTTCTTCTTCTCTTTCCACAGGTACATGCTCTGCATAATTCCCCTGCTCCTATGTATGCTGTCTTCTAATGCTCTGCTGACCCGTCTCTCTGGTACATGCTCTGCATAATTCCCCTGCTCCTATGTATGCTGTCTTCTAATGCTCTGCTGACCCGTCTCTCTGGTACATGCTCTGCATAATTCCCCTGCTCCTATGTATGCTGTCTTCTAATGCTCTGCTGACCCGTCTCTCTGGTACATGCTCTGCATAATTCCCCTGCTCCTATGTATGCTGTCTTCTAATGCTCTGCTGACCCGTCTCTCTGGTACATGCTCTGCATAATTCCCCTGCTCCTATGTATGCTGTCTTCTAATGCTCTGCTGACCCGTCTCTCTGGTACATGCTCTGCATAATTCCCCTGCTTCATCTGTCCCACTCCAATCAATATTCACATATGTTTGTTCTTTACCCACTATATACCTTATCTGATTTTTAGAGGTGCTAAACTGCAGAGACTTGCGTCCTGGCTCTGTCTTTGATCACCCAGCCATCTCCTGCTAAAATGACCAGCTGTTAATTTATCCACAAGCCGTTCCCACAATACCCTACACCTGATAGAGTTTAATGTGGCCTATATATTTAAACTCTCTGTAAGGGGTGCACGCGTGCTGGGGTGTGCACGCGTCTTCTTGTGCAAAGTGGCTTCGGAGAGAAGTGGCAGTTATTTCAGAGGCCATGGACTAACATTCGTCTTCTTCTTCTCTTTCCACAGGTACATGCTCTGCATAATTCCCCTGCTCCTATGTATGCTGTCTTCTAATGCTCTGCTGACCCGTCTCTCTGGTACATGCTCTGCATAATTCCCCTGCTCCTATGTATGCTGTCTTCTAATGCTCTGCTGACCCGTCTCTCTGGTACATGCTCTGCATAATTCCCCTGCTCCTATGTATGCTGTCTTCTAATGCTCTGCTGACCCGTCTCTCTGGTACATGCTCTGCATAATTCCCCTGCTCCTATGTATGCTGTCTTCTAATGCTCTGCTGACCCGTCTCTCTGGTACATGCTCTGCATAATTCCCCTGCTCCTATGTATGCTGTCTTCTAATGCTCTGCTGACCCGTCTCTCTGGTACATGCTCTGCATAATTCCCCTGCTCCTATGTATGCTGTCTTCTAATGCTCTGCTGACCCGTCTCTCTGGTAAATGCTCTGCATAATTCCCCTGCTTCATCTGTCCCACTCCAATCAATATTCACATATGTTTGTTCTTTACCCACTATATACCTTATCTGATTTTTAGAGGTGCTAAACTGCAGAGACTTGCGTCCTGGCTCTGTCTTTGATCACCCAGCCATCTCCTGCTGAAATGACCAGCTGTTAATTTATCCACAAGCCGTTCCCACAATACCCTACACCTGATATAGTTTAATGTGGCCTATATATTTAGACTCTCTGTAAGGGGTGCACGCGTGCTGGGGTGTGCACGCGTCTTCTTGTGCAAAGTGGCTTCGGAGAGAAGTGGCAGTTATTTCAGAGGCCATGGACTAACATTCATCTTCTTCTTCTCTTTCCACAGGTACATGCTCTGCATAATTCCCCTGCTCCTATGTATGCTGTCTTCTAATGCTCTGCTGACCCGTCTCTCTGGTACATGCTCTGCATAATTCCCCTGCTCCTATGTATGCTGTCTTCTAATGCTCTGCTGACCCGTCTCTCTGGTACATGCTCTGCATAATTCCCCTGCTCCTATGTATGCTGTCTTCTAATGCTCTGCTGACCCGTCTCTCTGGTACATGCTCTGCATAATTCCCCTGCTCCTATGTATGCTGTCTTCTAATGCTCTGCTGACCCGTCTCTCTGGTACATGCTCTGCATAATTCCCCTGCTCCTATGTATGCTGTCTTCTAATGCTCTGCTGACCCGTCTCTCTGGTACATGCTCTGCATAATTCCCCTGCTTCATCTGTCCCACTCCAATCAATATTCACATATGTTTGTTCTTTACCCACTATATACCTTATCTGATTTTTAGAGGTGCTAAACTGCAGAGACTTGCGTCCTGGCTCTGTCTTTGATCACCCAGCCATCTCCTGCTAAAATGACCAGCTGTTAATTTATCCACAAGCCGTTCCCACAATACCCTACACCTGATATAGTTTAATGTGGCCTATATATTTAGACTCTCTGTAAGGGGTGCACGCGTGCTGGGGTGTGCACGCGTCTTCTTGTGCAAAGTGGCTTCGGAGAGAAGTGGCAGTTATTTCAGAGGCCATGGACTAACATTCGTCTTCTTCTTCTCTTTCCACAGGTACATGCTCTGCATAATTCCCCTGCTCCTATGTATGCTGTCTTCTAATGCTCTGCTGACCCGTCTCTCTGGTACATGCTCTGCATAATTCCCCTGCTCCTATGTATGCTGTCTTCTAATGCTCTGCTGACCCGTCTCTCTGGTACATGCTCTGCATAATTCCCCTGCTCCTATGTATGCTGTCTTCTAATGCTCTGCTGACCCGTCTCTCTGGTACATGCTCTGCATAATTCCCCTGCTCCTATGTATGCTGTCTTCTAATGCTCTGCTGACCCGTCTCTCTGGTACATGCTCTGCATAATTCCCCTGCTCCTATGTATGCTGTCTTCTAATGCTCTGCTGACCCGTCTCTCTGGTACATGCTCTGCATAATTCCCCTGCTTCATCTGTCCCACTCCAATCAATATTCACATATGTTTGTTCTTTACCCACTATATACCTTATCTGATTTTTAGAGGTGCTAAACTGCAGAGACTTGCGTCCTGGCTCTGTCTTTGATCACCCAGCCATCTCCTGCTGAAATGACCAGCTGTTAATTTATCCACAAGCCGTTCCCACAATACCCTACACATGATATAGTTTAATGTGGCCTATATATTTAGACTCTCTGTAAGGGGTGCACGCGTGCTGGGGTGTGCACGCGTCTTCTTGTGCAAAGTGGCTTCGGAGAGAAGTGGCAGTTATTTCAGAGGCCATGGACTAACATTCGTCTTCTTCTTCTCTTTCCACAGGTACATGCTCTGCATAATTCCCCTGCTCCTATGTATGCTGTCTTCTAATGCTCTGCTGACCCGTCTCTCTGGTACATGCTCTGCATAATTCCCCTGCTCCTATGTATGCTGTCTTCTAATGCTCTGCTGACCCGTCTCTCTGGTACATGCTCTGCATAATTCCCCTGCTCCTATGTATGCTGTCTTCTAATGCTCTGCTGACCCGTCTCTCTGGTACATGCTCTGCATAATTCCCCTGCTCCTATGTATGCTGTCTTCTAATGCTCTGCTGACCCGTCTCTCTGGTACATGCTCTGCATAATTCCCCTGCTCCTATGTATGCTGTCTTCTAATGCTCTGCTGACCCGTCTCTCTGGTACATGCTCTGCATAATTCCCCTGCTTCATCTGTCCCACTCCAATCAATATTCACATATGTTTGTTCTTTACCCACTATATACCTTATCTGATTTTTAGAGGTGCTAAACTGCAGAGACTTGCGTCCTGGCTCTGTCTTTGATCACCCAGCCATCTCCTGCTAAAATGACCAGCTGTTAATTTATCCACAAGCCGTTCCCACAATACCCTACACCTGATATAGTTTAATGTGGCCTATATATTTAGACTCTCTGTAAGGGGTGCACGCGTGCTGGGGTGTGCACGCGTCTTCTTGTGCAAAGTGGCTTCGGAGAGAAGTGGCAGTTATTTCAGAGGCCATGGACTAACATTCGTCTTCTTCTTCTCTTTCCACAGGTACATGCTCTGCATAATTCCCCTGCTCCTATGTATGCTGTCTTCTAATGCTCTGCTGACCCGTCTCTCTGGTACATGCTCTGCATAATTCCCCTGCTCCTATGTATGCTGTCTTCTAATGCTCTGCTGACCCGTCTCTCTGGTACATGCTCTGCATAATTCCCCTGCTCCTATGTATGCTGTCTTCTAATGCTCTGCTGACCCGTCTCTCTGGTACATGCTCTGCATAATTCCCCTGCTCCTATGTATGCTGTCTTCTAATGCTCTGCTGACCCGTCTCTCTGGTACATGCTCTGCATAATTCCCCTGCTCCTATGTATGCTGTCTTCTAATGCTCTGCTGACCCGTCTCTCTGGTACATGCTCTGCATAATTCCTCTGCTTCATCTGTCCCACTCCAATCAATATTCACATATGTTTGTTCTTTACCCACTATATACCTTATCTGATTTTTAGAGGTGCTAAACTGCAGAGACTTGCGTCCTGGCTCTGTCTTTGATCACCCAGCCATCTCCTGCTGAAATGACCACCTGTTAATTTATCCACAAGCCGTTCCCACAATACCCTACACCTGATATAGTTTAATGTGGCCTATATATTTAGACTCTCTGTAAGGGGTGCACGCGTGCTGGGGTGTGCACGCGTCTTCTTGTGCAAAGTGGCTTCGGAGAGAAGTGGCAGTTATTTCAGAGGCCATGGACTAACATTCGTCTTCTTCTTCTCTTTCCACAGGTACATGCTCTGCATAATTCCCCTGCTCCTATGTATGCTGTCTTCTAATGCTCTGCTGACCCATCTCTCTGGTACATGCTCTGCATAATTCCCCTGCTCCTATGTATGCTGTCTTCTAATGCTCTGCTGACCCGTCTCTCTGGTACATGCTCTGCATAATTCCCCTGCTCCTATGTATGCTGTCTTCTAATGCTCTGCTGACCCGTCTCTCTGGTACATGCTCTGCATAATTCCCCTGCTCCTATGTATGCTGTCTTCTAATGCTCTGCTGACCCGTCTCTCTGGTACATGCTCTGCATAATTCCCCTGCTCCTATGTATGCTGTCTTCTAATGCTCTGCTGACCCGTCTCTCTGGTACATGCTCTGCATAATTCCCCTGCTTCATCTGTCCCACTCCAATCAATATTCACATATGTTTGTTCTTTACCCACTATATACCTTATCTGATTTTTAGAGGTGCTAAACTGCAGAGACTTGCGTCCTGGCTCTGTCTTTGATCACCCAGCCATCTCCTGCTGAAATGACCAGCTGTTAATTTATCCACAAGCCGTTCCCACAATACCCTACACCTGATATAGTTTAATGTGGCCTATATATTTAGACTCTCTGTAAGGGGTGCACGCGTGCTGGGGTGTGCACGCGTCTTCTTGTGCAAAGTGGCTTCGGAGAGAAGTGGCAGTTATTTCAGAGGCCATGGACTAACATTCGTCTTCTTCTTCTCTTTCCACAGGTACATGCTCTGCATAATTCCCCTGCTCCTATGTATGCTGTCTTCTAATGCTCTGCTGACCCATCTCTCTGGTACATGCTCTGCATAATTCCCCTGCTCCTATGTATGCTGTCTTCTAATGCTCTGCTGACCCGTCTCTCTGGTACATGCTCTGCATAATTCCCCTGCTCCTATGTATGCTGTCTTCTAATGCTCTGCTGACCCGTCTCTCTGGTACATGCTCTGCATAATTCCCCTGCTCCTATGTATGCTGTCTTCTAATGCTCTGCTGACCCGTCTCTCTGGTACATGCTCTGCATAATTCCCCTGCTCCTATGTATGCTGTCTTCTAATGCTCTGCTGACCCGTCTCTCTGGTACATGCTCTGCATAATTCCCCTGCTTCATCTGTCCCACTCCAATCAATATTCACATATGTTTGTTCTTTACCCACTATATACCTTATCTGATTTTTAGAGGTGCTAAACTGCAGAGACTTGCATCCTGGCTCTGTCTTTGATCACCCAGCCATCTCCTGCTGAAATGACCAGCTGTTAATTTATCCACAAGCCGTTCCCACAATACCCTACACCTGATATAGTTTAATGTGGCCTATATATTTAGACTCTCTGTAAGGGGTGCACGCGTGCTGGGGTGTGCACGCGTCTTCTTGTGCAAAGTGGCTTCGGAGAGAAGTGGCAGTTATTTCAGAGGCCATGGACTAACATTCGTCTTCTTCTTCTCTTTCCACAGGTACATGCTCTGCATAATTCCCCTGCTCCTATGTATGCTGTCTTCTAATGCTCTGCTGACCCATCTCTCTGGTACATGCTCTGCATAATTCCCCTGCTCCTATGTATGCTGTCTTCTAATGCTCTGCTGACCCGTCTCTCTGGTACATGCTCTGCATAATTCCCCTGCTCCTATGTATGCTGTCTTCTAATGCTCTGCTGACCCGTCTCTCTGGTACATGCTCTGCATAATTCCCCTGCTCCTATGTATGCTGTCTTCTAATGCTCTGCTGACCCGTCTCTCTGGTACATGCTCTGCATAATTCCCCTGCTCCTATGTATGCTGTCTTCTAATGCTCTGCTGACCCGTCTCTCTGGTACATGCTCTGCATAATTTCCCTGCTTCATCTGTCCCACTCCAATCAATATTCACATATGTTAGTTCTTTACCCACTATATACCTTATCTGATTTTTAGAGGTGCTAAACTGCAGAGACTTGCGTCCTGGCTCTGTCTTTGATCACCCAGCCATCTCCTGCTAAAATGACCAGCTGTTAATTTATCCACAAGCCGTTCCCACAATACCCTACACCTGATATAGTTTAATGTGGCCTAAATATTTAGACTCTCTGTAAGGGGTGCACGCGTGCTGGGGTGTGCACGCGTCTTCTTGTGCAAAGTGGCTTCGGAGAGAAGTGGCAGTTATTTCAGAGGCCATGGACTAACATTCGTCTTCTTCTTCTCTTTCCACAGGTACATGCTCTGCATAATTCCCCTGCTCCTATGTATGCTTTCTCCTAATGCTCTGCTGACCCATCTCTCTGGTACATGCACTGCATAATTCCCCTGCTCCTATGTATGCTGTCTTCTAATGCTCTGCTGACCCGTCTCTCTGGTACATGCTCTGCATAATTCCCCTGCTCCTATGTATGCTGTCTTCTAATGCTCTGCTGACCCGTCTCTCTGGTACATGCTCTGCATAATTCCCCTGCTCCTATGTATGCTGTCTTCTAATGCTCTGCTGACCCGTCTCTCTGGTACATGCTCTGCATAATTCCCCTGCTCCTAAGTATGCTGTCTTCTAATGCTCTGCTGACCCGTCTCTCTGGTACATGCTCTGCATAATTCCCCTGCTTCATCTGTCCCACTCCAATCAATATTCACATATGTTTGTTCTTTACCCACTATATACCTTTTCTGATTTTTAGAGGTGCTAAACTGCAGAGACTTGCGTCCTGGCTCTGTCTTTGATCACCCAGCCATCTCCTGCTGAAATGACCAGCTGTTAATTTATCCACAAGCCGTTCCCACAATACCCTACACCTGATATAGTTTAATGTGGCCTACATATTTAGACTCTCTGTAAGGGGTGCACGCGTGCTGGGGTGTGCACGCGTCTTCTTGTGCAAAGTGGCTTCGGAGAGAAGTGGCAGTTATTTCAGAGGCCATGGACTAACATTCGTCTTCTTCTTCTCTTTCCACAGGTACATGCTCTGCATAATTCCCCTGCTCCTATGTATGCTGTCTTCTAATGCTCTGCTGACCCGTCTCTCTGGTACATGCTCTGCATAATTCCCCTGCTCCTATGTATGCTGTCTTCTAATGCTCTGCTGACCCGTCTCTCTGGTACATGCTCTGCATAATTCCCCTGCTCCTATGTATGCTGTCTTCTAATGCTCTGCTGACCCGTCTCTCTGGTACATGCTCTGCATAATTCCCCTGCTCCTATGTATGCTGTCTTCTAATGCTCTGCTGACCCGTCTCTCTGGTACATGCTCTGCATAATTCCCCTGCTCCTATGTATGCTGTCTTCTAATGCTCTGCTGACCCGTCTCTCTGGTACATGCTCTGCATAATTCCCCTGCTTCATCTGTCCCACTCCAATCAATATTCACATATGTTTGTTCTTTACCCACTATATACCTTATCTGATTTTTAGAGGTGCTAAACTGCAGAGACTTGCGTCCTGGCTCTGTCTTTGATCACCCAGCCATCTCCTGCTAAAATGACCAGCTGTTAATTTATCCACAAGCCGTTCCCACAATACCCTACACCTGATAGAGTTTAATGTGGCCTATATATTTAAACTCTCTGTAAGGGGTGCACGCGTGCTGGGGTGTGCACGCGTCTTCTTGTGCAAAGTGGCTTCGGAGAGAAGTGGCAGTTATTTCAGAGGCCATGGACTAACATTCGTCTTCTTCTTCTCTTTCCACAGGTACATGCTCTGCATAATTCCCCTGCTCCTATGTATGCTGTCTTCTAATGCTCTGCTGACCCGTCTCTCTGGTACATGCTCTGCATAATTCCCCTGCTCCTATGTATGCTGTCTTCTAATGCTCTGCTGACCCGTCTCTCTGGTACATGCTCTGCATAATTCCCCTGCTCCTATGTATGCTCTCTTCTAATGCTCTGCTGACCCGTCTCTCTGGTACATGCTCTGCATAATTCCCCTGCTCCTATGTATGCTGTCTTCTAATGCTCTGCTGACCCGTCTCTCTGGTAAATGCTCTGCATAATTCCCCTGCTTCATCTGTCCCACTCCAATCAATATTCACATATGTTTGTTCTTTACCCACTATATACCTTATCTGATTTTTAGAGGTGCTAAACTGCAGAGACTTGCGTCCTGGCTCTGTCTTTGATCACCCAGCCATCTCCTGCTAAAATGACCAGCTGTTAATTTATCCACAAGCCGTTCCCACAATACCCTACACCTGATATAGTTTAATGTGGCCTATATATTTAGACTCTCTGTAAGGGGTGCACGCGTGCTGGGGTGTGCACGCGTCTTCTTGTGCAAAGTGGCTTTGGAGAGAAGTGGCAGTTATTTCAGAGGCCATGGACTAACATTCGTCTTCTTCTTCTCTTTCCACAGGTACATGCTCTGCATAATTCCCCTGCTCCTATGTATGCTGTCTTCTAATGCTCTGCTGACCCGTCTCTCTGGTACATGCTCTGCATAATTCCCCTGCTCCTATGTATGCTGTCTTCTAATGCTCTGCTGACCCATCTCTCTGGTACATGCTCTGCATAATTCCCCTGCTCCTATGTATGCTGTCTTCTAATGCTCTGCTGACCCGTCTCTCTGGTACATGCTCTGCATAATTCCCCTGCTCCTATGTATGCTGTCTTCTAATGCTCTGCTGACCCGTCTCTCTGGTACATGCTCTGCATAATTCCCCTGCTCCTATGTATGCTGTCTTCTAATGCTCTGCTGACCCGTCTCTCTGGTACATGCTCTGCATAATTCCCCTGCTCCTATGTATGCTGTCTTCTAATGCTCTGCTGACCCGTCTCTCTGGTACATGCTCTGCATAATTCCCCTGCTCCTATGTATGCTGTCTTCTAATGCTCTGCTGACCCGTCTCTCTGGTACATGCTCTGCATAATTCCCCTGCTCCTATGTATGCTGTCTTCTAATGCTCTGCTGACCCGTCTCTCTGGTACATGCTCTGCATAATTCCCCTGCTCCTATGTATGCTGTCTTCTAATGCTCTGCTGACCCGTCTCTCTGGTACATGCTCTGCATAATTCCCCTGCTCCTATGTATGCTGTCTTCTAATGCTCTGCTGACCCGTCTCTCTGGTACATGCTCTGCATAATTCCCCTGCTTCATCTGTCCCACTCCAATCAATATTCACATATGTTTGTTCTTTACCCACTATATACCTTATCTGATTTTTAGAGGTGCTAAACTGCAGAGACTTGCGTCCTGGCTCTGTCTTTGATCACCCAGCCATCTCCTGCTAAAATGACCAGCTGTTAATTTATCCACAAGCCGTTCCCACAATACCCTACACCTGATAGAGTTTAATGTGGCCTATATATTTAGACTCTCTGTAAGGGGTGCACGCGTGCTGGGGTGTGCACGCGTCTTCTTGTGCAAAGTGGCTTCGGAGAGAAGTGGCAGTTATTTCAGAGGCCATGGACTAACATTCGTCTTCTTCTTCTCTTTCCACAGGTACATGCTCTGCATAATTCCCCTGCTCCTATGTATGCTGTCTTCTAATGCTCTGCTGACCCGTCTCTCTGGTACATGCTCTGCATAATTCCCCTGCTCCTATGTATGCTGTCTTCTAATGCTCTGCTGACCCGTCTCTCTGGTACATGCTCTGCATAATTCCCCTGCTCCTATGTATGCTGTCTTCTAATGCTCTGCTGACCCGTCTCTCTGGTACATGCTCTGCATAATTCCCCTGCTCCTATGTATGCTGTCTTCTAATGCTCTGCTGACCCGTCTCTCTGGTACATGCTCTGCATAATTCCCCTGCTCCTATGTATGCTGTCTTCTAATGCTCTGCTGACCCGTCTCTCTGGTAAATGCTCTGCATAATTCCCCTGCTTCATCTGTCCCACTCCAATCAATATTCACATATGTTTGTTCTTTACCCACTATATACCTTATCTGATTTTTAGAGGTGCTAAACTGCAGAGACTTGCGTCCTGGCTCTGTCTTTGATCACCCAGCCATCTCCTGCTAAAATGACCAGCTGTTAATTTATCCACAAGCCGTTCCCACAATACCCTACACCTGATATAGTTTAATGTGGCCTATATATTTAGACTCTCTGTAAGGGGTGCACGCGTGCTGGGGTGTGCACGCGTCTTCTTGTGCAAAGTGGCTTTGGAGAGAAGTGGCAGTTATTTCAGAGGCCATGGACTAACATTCGTCTTCTTCTTCTCTTTCCACAGGTACATGCTCTGCATAATTCCCCTGCTCCTATGTATGCTGTCTTCTAATGCTCTGCTGACCCGTCTCTCTGGTACATGCTCTGCATAATTCCCCTGCTCCTATGTATGCTGTCTTCTAATGCTCTGCTGACCCGTCTCTCTGGTACATGCTCTGCATAATTCCCCTGCTCCTATGTATGCTGTCTTCTAATGCTCTGCTGACCCGTCTCTCTGGTACATGCTCTGCATAATTCCCCTGCTCCTATGTATGCTGTCTTCTAATGCTCTGCTGACCCGTCTCTCTGGTACATGCTCTGCATAATTCCCCTGCTCCTATGTATGCTGTCTTCTAATGCTCTGCTGACCCGTCTCTCTGGTACATGCTCTGCATAATTCCCCTGCTTCATCTGTCCCACTCCAATCAATATTCACATATGTTTGTTCTTTACCCACTATATACCTTATCTGATTTTTAGAGGTGCTAAACTGCAGAGACTTGCGTCCTGGCTCTGTCTTTGATCACCCAGCCATCTCCTGCTGAAATGACCAGCTGTTAATTTATCCACAAGCCGTTCCCACAATACCCTACACCTGATATAGTTTAATGTGGCCTATATATTTAGACTCTCTGTAAGGGGTGCACGCGTGCTGGGGTGTGCACGCGTCTTCTTGTGCAAAGTGGCTTCGGAGAGAAGTGGCAGTTATTTCAGAGGCCATGGACTAACATTCGTCTTCTTCTTCTCTTTCCACAGGTACATGCTCTGCATAATTCCCCTGCTCCTATGTATGCTGTCTTCTAATGCTCTGCTGACCCATCTCTCTGGTACATGCTCTGCATAATTCCCCTGCTCCTATGTATGCTGTCTTCTAATGCTCTGCTGACCCGTCTCTCTGGTACATGCTCTGCATAATTCCCCTGCTCCTATGTATGCTGTCTTCTAATGCTCTGCTGACCCGTCTCTCTGGTACATGCTCTGCATAATTCCCCTGCTCCTATGTATGCTGTCTTCTAATGCTCTGCTGACCCGTCTCTCTGGTACATGCTCTGCATAATTCCCCTGCTCCTATGTATGCTGTCTTCTAATGCTCTGCTGACCCGTCTCTCTGGTACATGCTCTGCATAATTCCTCTGCTTCATCTGTCCCACTCCAATCAATATTCACATATGTTTGTTCTTTACCCACTATATACCTTATCTGATTTTTAGAGGTGCTAAACTGCAGAGACTTGCATCCTGGCTCTGTCTTTGATCACCCAGCCATCTCCTGCTGAAATGACCAGCTGTTAATTTATCCACAAGCCGTTCCCACAATACCCTACACCTGATATAGTTTAATGTGGCCTATATATTTAGACTCTCTGTAAGGGGTGCACGCGTGCTGGGGTGTGCACGCGTCTTCTTGTGCAAAGTGGCTTCGGAGAGAAGTGGCAGTTATTTCAGAGGCCATGGACTAACATTCGTCTTCTTCTTCTCTTTCCACAGGTACATGCTCTGCATAATTCCCCTGCTCCTATGTATGCTGTCTTCTAATGCTCTGCTGACCCATCTCTCTGGTACATGCTCTGCATAATTCCCCTGCTCCTATGTATGCTGTCTTCTAATGCTCTGCTGACCCGTCTCTCTGGTACATGCTCTGCATAATTCCCCTGCTCCTATGTATGCTGTCTTCTAATGCTCTGCTGACCCGTCTCTCTGGTACATGCTCTGCATAATTCCCCTGCTCCTATGTATGCTGTCTTCTAATGCTCTGCTGACCCGTCTCTCTGGTACATGCTCTGCATAATTCCCCTGCTCCTATGTATGCTGTCTTCTAATGCTCTGCTGACCCGTCTCTCTGGTACATGCTCTGCATAATTCCCCTGCTTCATCTGTCCCACTCCAATCAATATTCACATATGTTTGTTCTTTACCCACTATATACCTTATCTGATTTTTAGAGGTGCTAAACTGCAGAGACTTGCGTCCTGGCTCTGTCTTTGATCACCCAGCCATCTCCTGCTGAAATGACCAGCTGTTAATTTATCCACAAGCCGTTCCCACAATACCCTACACCTGATATAGTTTAATGTGGCCTATATATTTAGACTCTCTGTAAGGGGTGCACGCGTGCTGGGGTGTGCACGCGTCTTCTTGTGCAAAGTGGCTTCGGAGAGAAGTGGCAGTTATTTCAGAGGCCATGGACTAACATTCGTCTTCTTCTTCTCTTTCCACAGGTACATGCTCTGCATAATTCCCCTGCTCCTATGTATGCTGTCTTCTAATGCTCTGCTGACCCATCTCTCTGGTACATGCTCTGCATAATTCCCCTGCTCCTATGTATGCTGTCTTCTAATGCTCTGCTGACCCGTCTCTCTGGTACATGCTCTGCATAATTCCCCTGCTCCTATGTATGCTGTCTTCTAATGCTCTGCTGACCCGTCTCTCTGGTACATGCTCTGCATAATTCCCCTGCTCCTATGTATGCTGTCTTCTAATGCTCTGCTGACCCGTCTCTCTGGTACATGCTCTGCATAATTCCCCTGCTCCTATGTATGCTGTCTTCTAATGCTCTGCTGACCCGTCTCTCTGGTACATGCTCTGCATAATTCCCCTGCTTCATCTGTCCCACTCCAATCAATATTCACATATGTTTGTTCTTTACCCACTATATACCTTATCTGATTTTTAGAGGTGCTAAACTGCAGAGACTTGCATCCTGGCTCTGTCTTTGATCACCCAGCCATCTCCTGCTGAAATGACCAGCTGTTAATTTATCCACAAGCCGTTCCCACAATACCCTACACCTGATATAGTTTAATGTGGCCTATATATTTAGACTCTCTGTAAGGGGTGCACGCGTGCTGGGGTGTGCACGCGTCTTCTTGTGCAAAGTGGCTTCGGAGAGAAGTGGCAGTTATTTCAGAGGCCATGGACTAACATTCGTCTTCTTCTTCTCTTTCCACAGGTACATGCTCTGCATAATTCCCCTGCTCCTATGTATGCTGTCTTCTAATGCTCTGCTGACCCATCTCTCTGGTACATGCTCTGCATAATTCCCCTGCTCCTATGTATGCTGTCTTCTAATGCTCTGCTGACCCGTCTCTCTGGTACATGCTCTGCATAATTCCCCTGCTCCTATGTATGCTGTCTTCTAATGCTCTGCTGACCCGTCTCTCTGGTACATGCTCTGCATAATTCCCCTGCTCCTATGTATGCTGTCTTCTAATGCTCTGCTGACCCGTCTCTCTGGTACATGCTCTGCATAATTCCCCTGCTCCTATGTATGCTGTCTTCTAATGCTCTGCTGACCCGTCTCTCTGGTACATGCTCTGCATAATTTCCCTGCTTCATCTGTCCCACTCCAATCAATATTCACATATGTTAGTTCTTTACCCACTATATACCTTATCTGATTTTTAGAGGTGCTAAACTGCAGAGACTTGCGTCCTGGCTCTGTCTTTGATCACCCAGCCATCTCCTGCTAAAATGACCAGCTGTTAATTTATCCACAAGCCGTTCCCACAATACCCTACACCTGATATAGTTTAATGTGGCCTAAATATTTAGACTCTCTGTAAGGGGTGCACGCGTGCTGGGGTGTGCACGCGTCTTCTTGTGCAAAGTGGCTTCGGAGAGAAGTGGCAGTTATTTCAGAGGCCATGGACTAACATTCGTCTTCTTCTTCTCTTTCCACAGGTACATGCTCTGCATAATTCCCCTGCTCCTATGTATGCTTTCTCCTAATGCTCTGCTGACCCATCTCTCTGGTACATGCACTGCATAATTCCCCTGCTCCTATGTATGCTGTCTTCTAATGCTCTGCTGACCCGTCTCTCTGGTACATGCTCTGCATAATTCCCCTGCTCCTATGTATGCTGTCTTCTAATGCTCTGCTGACCCGTCTCTCTGGTACATGCTCTGCATAATTCCCCTGCTCCTATGTATGCTGTCTTCTAATGCTCTGCTGACCCGTCTCTCTGGTACATGCTCTGCATAATTCCCCTGCTCCTAAGTATGCTGTCTTCTAATGCTCTGCTGACCCGTCTCTCTGGTACATGCTCTGCATAATTCCCCTGCTTCATCTGTCCCACTCCAATCAATATTCACATATGTTTGTTCTTTACCCACTATATACCTTTTCTGATTTTTAGAGGTGCTAAACTGCAGAGACTTGCGTCCTGGCTCTGTCTTTGATCACCCAGCCATCTCCTGCTGAAATGACCAGCTGTTAATTTATCCACAAGCCGTTCCCACAATACCCTACACCTGATATAGTTTAATGTGGCCTACATATTTAGACTCTCTGTAAGGGGTGCACGCGTGCTGGGGTGTGCACGCGTCTTCTTGTGCAAAGTGGCTTCGGAGAGAAGTGGCAGTTATTTCAGAGGCCATGGACTAACATTCGTCTTCTTCTTCTCTTTCCACAGGTACATGCTCTGCATAATTCCCCTGCTCCTATGTATGCTGTCTTCTAATGCTCTGCTGACCCGTCTCTCTGGTACATGCTCTGCATAATTCCCCTGCTCCTATGTATGCTGTCTTCTAATGCTCTGCTGACCCGTCTCTCTGGTACATGCTCTGCATAATTCCCCTGCTCCTATGTATGCTGTCTTCTAATGCTCTGCTGACCCGTCTCTCTGGTACATGCTCTGCATAATTCCCCTGCTCCTATGTATGCTGTCTTCTAATGCTCTGCTGACCCGTCTCTCTGGTACATGCTCTGCATAATTCCCCTGCTCCTATGTATGCTGTCTTCTAATGCTCTGCTGACCCGTCTCTCTGGTACATGCTCTGCATAATTCCCCTGCTTCATCTGTCCCACTCCAATCAATATTCACATATGTTTGTTCTTTACCCACTATATACCTTATCTGATTTTTAGAGGTGCTAAACTGCAGAGACTTGCGTCCTGGCTCTGTCTTTGATCACCCAGCCATCTCCTGCTAAAATGACCAGCTGTTAATTTATCCACAAGCCGTTCCCACAATACCCTACACCTGATAGAGTTTAATGTGGCCTATATATTTAAACTCTCTGTAAGGGGTGCACGCGTGCTGGGGTGTGCACGCGTCTTCTTGTGCAAAGTGGCTTCGGAGAGAAGTGGCAGTTATTTCAGAGGCCATGGACTAACATTCGTCTTCTTCTTCTCTTTCCACAGGTACATGCTCTGCAAAATTCCCCTGCTCCTATGTATGCTGTCTTCTAATGCTCTGCTGACCCGTCTCTCTGGTACATGCTCTGCATAATTCCCCTGCTCCTATGTATGCTGTCTTCTAATGCTCTGCTGACCCGTCTCTCTGGTACATGCTCTGCATAATTCCCCTGCTCCTATGTATGCTGTCTTCTAATGCTCTGCTGACCCGTCTCTCTGGTACATGCTCTGCATAATTCCCCTGCTCCTATGTATGCTGTCTTCTAATGCTCTGCTGACCCGTCTCTCTGGTACATGCTCTGCATAATTCCCCTGCTCCTATGTATGCTGTCTTCTAATGCTCTGCTGACCCGTCTCTCTGGTAAATGCTCTGCATAATTCCCCTGCTTCATCTGTCCCACTCCAATCAATATTCACATATGTTTGTTCTTTACCCACTATATACCTTATCTGATTTTTAGAGGTGCTAAACTGCAGAGACTTGCGTCCTGGCTCTGTCTTTGATCACCCAGCCATCTCCTGCTAAAATGACCAGCTGTTAATTTATCCACAAGCCGTTCCCACAATACCCTACACCTGATATAGTTTAATGTGGCCTATATATTTAGACTCTCTGTAAGGGGTGCACGCGTGCTGGGGTGTGCACGCGTCTTCTTGTGCAAAGTGGCTTTGGAGAGAAGTGGCAGTTATTTCAGAGGCCATGGACTAACATTCGTCTTCTTCTTCTCTTTCCACAGGTACATGCTCTGCATAATTCCCCTGCTCCTATGTATGCTGTCTTCTAATGCTCTGCTGACCCGTCTCTCTGGTACATGCTCTGCATAATTCCCCTGCTCCTATGTATGCTGTCTTCTAATGCTCTGCTGACCCATCTCTCTGGTACATGCTCTGCATAATTCCCCTGCTCCTATGTATGCTGTCTTCTAATGCTCTGCTGACCCGTCTCTCTGGTACATGCTCTGCATAATTCCCCTGCTCCTATGTATGCTGTCTTCTAATGCTCTGCTGACCCGTCTCTCTGGTACATGCTCTGCATAATTCCCCTGCTCCTATGTATGCTGTCTTCTAATGCTCTGCTGACCCGTCTCTCTGGTACATGCTCTGCATAATTCCCCTGCTCCTATGTATGCTGTCTTCTAATGCTCTGCTGACCCGTCTCTCTGGTACATGCTCTGCATAATTCCCCTGCTCCTATGTATGCTGTCTTCTAATGCTCTGCTGACCCGTCTCTCTGGTACATGCTCTGCATAATTCCCCTGCTCCTATGTATGCTGTCTTCTAATGCTCTGCTGACCCGTCTCTCTGGTAAATGCTCTGCATAATTCCCCTGCTTCATCTGTCCCACTCCAATCAATATTCACATATGTTTGTTCTTTACCCACTATATACCTTATCTGATTTTTAGAGGTGCTAAACTGCAGAGACTTGCGTCCTGGCTCTGTCTTTGATCACCCAGCCATCTCCTGCTAAAATGACCAGCTGTTAATTTATCCACAAGCCGTTCCCACAATACCCTACACCTGATATAGTTTAATGTGGCCTATATATTTAGACTCTCTGTAAGGGGTGCACGCGTGCTGGGGTGTGCACGCGTCTTCTTGTGCAAAGTGGCTTTGGAGAGAAGTGGCAGTTATTTCAGAGGCCATGGACTAACATTCGTCTTCTTCTTCTCTTTCCACAGGTACATGCTCTGCATAATTCCCCTGCTCCTATGTATGCTGTCTTCTAATGCTCTGCTGACCCGTCTCTCTGGTACATGCTCTGCATAATTCCCCTGCTCCTATGTATGCTGTCTTCTAATGCTCTGCTGACCCATCTCTCTGGTACATGCTCTGCATAATTCCCCTGCTCCTATGTATGCTGTCTTCTAATGCTCTGCTGACCCGTCTCTCTGGTACATGCTCTGCATAATTCCCCTGCTCCTATGTATGCTGTCTTCTAATGCTCTGCTGACCCGTCTCTCTGGTACATGCTCTGCATAATTCCCCTGCTCCTATGTATGCTGTCTTCTAATGCTCTGCTGACCCGTCTCTCTGGTACATGCTCTGCATAATTCCCCTGCTCCTATGTATGCTGTCTTCTAATGCTCTGCTGACCCGTCTCTCTGGTACATGCTCTGCATAATTCCCCTGCTCCTATGTATGCTGTCTTCTAATGCTCTGCTGACCCGTCTCTCTGGTACATGCTCTGCATAATTCCCCTGCTCCTATGTATGCTGTCTTCTAATGCTCTGCTGACCCGTCTCTCTGGTACATGCTCTGCATAATTCCCCTGCTCCTATGTATGCTGTCTTCTAATGCTCTGCTGACCCGTCTCTCTGGTACATGCTCTGCATAATTCCCCTGCTCCTATGTATGCTGTCTTCTAATGCTCTGCTGACCCGTCTCTCTGGTACATGCTCTGCATAATTCCCCTGCTTCATCTGTCCCACTCCAATCAATATTCACATATGTTTGTTCTTTACCCACTATATACCTTATCTGATTTTTAGAGGTGCTAAACTGCAGAGACTTGCGTCCTGGCTCTGTCTTTGATCACCCAGCCATCTCCTGCTAAAATGACCAGCTGTTAATTTATCCACAAGCCGTTCCCACAATACCCTACACCTGATAGAGTTTAATGTGGCCTATATATTTAGACTCTCTGTAAGGGGTGCACGCGTGCTGGGGTGTGCACGCGTCTTCTTGTGCAAAGTGGCTTCGGAGAGAAGTGGCAGTTATTTCAGAGGCCATGGACTAACATTCGTCTTCTTCTTCTCTTTCCACAGGTACATGCTCTGCATAATTCCCCTGCTCCTATGTATGCTGTCTTCTAATGCTCTGCTGACCCGTCTCTCTGGTACATGCTCTGCATAATTCCCCTGCTCCTATGTATGCTGTCTTCTAATGCTCTGCTGACCCGTCTCTCTGGTACATGCTCTGCATAATTCCCCTGCTCCTATGTATGCTGTCTTCTAATGCTCTGCTGACCCGTCTCTCTGGTACATGCTCTGCATAATTCCCCTGCTCCTATGTATGCTGTCTTCTAATGCTCTGCTGACCCGTCTCTCTGGTACATGCTCTGCATAATTCCCCTGCTCCTATGTATGCTGTCTTCTAATGCTCTGCTGACCCGTCTCTCTGGTAAATGCTCTGCATAATTCCCCTGCTTCATCTGTCCCACTCCAATCAATATTCACATATGTTTGTTCTTTACCCACTATATACCTTATCTGATTTTTAGAGGTGCTAAACTGCAGAGACTTGCGTCCTGGCTCTGTCTTTGATCACCCAGCCATCTCCTGCTAAAATGACCAGCTGTTAATTTATCCACAAGCCGTTCCCACAATACCCTACACCTGATATAGTTTAATGTGGCCTATATATTTAGACTCTCTGTAAGGGGTGCACGCGTGCTGGGGTGTGCACGCGTCTTCTTGTGCAAAGTGGCTTTGGAGAGAAGTGGCAGTTATTTCAGAGGCCATGGACTAACATTCGTCTTCTTCTTCTCTTTCCACAGGTACATGCTCTGCATAATTCCCCTGCTCCTATGTATGCTGTCTTCTAATGCTCTGCTGACCCGTCTCTCTGGTACATGCTCTGCATAATTCCCCTGCTCCTATGTATGCTGTCTTCTAATGCTCTGCTGACCCATCTCTCTGGTACATGCTCTGCATAATTCCCCTGCTCCTATGTATGCTGTCTTCTAATGC
The DNA here is from genome assembly GCF_046119375.1 of Phyllobates terribilis. NCBI lineage: Eukaryota > Metazoa > Chordata > Amphibia > Anura > Dendrobatidae > Phyllobates > Phyllobates terribilis. Next base: position 1,061,040,688 of record NW_027362761.1, read on the forward strand.
TCTGCTGACCCGTCTCTCTGGTACATGCTCTGCATAATTCCCCTGCTCCTATGTATGCTGTCTTCTAATGCTCTGCTGACCCGTCTCTCTGGTACATGCTCTGCATAATTCCCCTGCTCCTATGTATGCTGTCTTCTAATGCTCTGCTGACCCGTCTCTCTGGTACATGCTCTGCATAATTCCCCTGCTCCTATGTATGCTGTCTTCTAATGCTCTGCTGACCCGTCTCTCTGGTACATGCTCTGCATAATTCCCCTGCTCCTATGTATGCTGTCTTCTAATGCTCTGCTGACCCGTCTCTCTGGTACATGCTCTGCATAATTCCCCTGCTCCTATGTATGCTGTCTTCTAATGCTCTGCTGACCCGTCTCTCTGGTACATGCTCTGCATAATTCCCCTGCTCCTATGTATGCTGTCTTCTAATGCTCTGCTGACCCGTCTCTCTGGTACATGCTCTGCATAATTCCCCTGCTCCTATGTATGCTGTCTTCTAATGCTCTGCTGACCCGTCTCTCTGGTACATGCTCTGCATAATTCCCCTGCTTCATCTGTCCCACTCCAATCAATATTCACATATGTTTGTTCTTTACCCACTATATACCTTATCTGATTTTTAGAGGTGCTAAACTGCAGAGACTTGCGTCCTGGCTCTGTCTTTGATCACCCAGCCATCTCCTGCTAAAATGACCAGCTGTTAATTTATCCACAAGCCGTTCCCACAATACCCTACACCTGATAGAGTTTAATGTGGCCTATATATTTAGACTCTCTGTAAGGGGTGCACGCCTGCTGGGGTGTGCACGCGTCTTCTTGTGCAAAGTGGCTTCGGAGAGAAGTGGCAGTTATTTCAGAGGCCATGGACTAACATTCGTCTTCTTCTTCTCTTTCCACAGGTACATGCTCTGCATAATTCCCCTGCTCCTATGTATGCTGTCTTCTAATGCTCTGCTGACCCGTCTCTCTGGTACATGCTCTGCATAATTCCCCTGCTCCTATGTATGCTGTCTTCTAATGCTCTGCTGACCCGTCTCTCTGGTACATGCTCTGCATAATTCCCCTGCTCCTATGTATGCTGTCTTCTAATGCTCTGCTGACCCGTCTCTCTGGTACATGCTCTGCATAATTCCCCTGCTCCTATGTATGCTGTCTTCTAATGCTCTGCTGACCCGTCTCTCTGGTACATGCTCTGCATAATTCCCCTGCT